>NC_092874.1:57894364-59261864 GCF_028372415.1 Notamacropus eugenii | reverse complement strand
TGTGGCACATAGTAGGTACTTAATAAATAGTAGTTTATTGATTAATTCACTGTTTTTTCATCATAATACATGAGGATTTACTTATTTCTCACAAGAAACTATGTATAAACCTCAATTTATATTGAGATGAGTAATAAAAGTAAAATTTGAAAAAGTAATAGAAAGTTTCAGAAAGCCATTAAATCTACTAACTAGTCCTCCATGCTTCTTTACTGACCATCTCCCATGGCTGGAATGCTCTCCATCCTCACCCCTGCTTCCTGTTTTCTTAATGTCTCAACTCAGGTCCCACCTTCTACAAGAAGCCTATCCTAGTCCTCCTCAAAATGAGTGTTTTTCCTCTGAAATTACCTTCTATTACTCATGATGAAAAATACTATCCACTTGTAGAGAGAGAAGTAATGAACTCTGAGTGTAAATTGAAGGAGAATTTTTTCATTTTCTTTATTTTTCTTGCTTTTTTGGCACTATGGCTAATATGGAAATATGTTTTGCATGTTTTCACATGGATAATCGATATTGCTTGCCTTCTAAATGGGTAGGGGAGAGGGTGAAGGGAGAGAAATAGGAACTCAAAATTTAAAAATAAAAAATGTTAAAAATAATTTTTTTCAATTAGAAAAAGAAATTCCCTCCCCTTTACCCTAAAAACATCATGTATTTACATAGTTGTCTACATGCTGCCATTCCTATTGGAATATGAGCTCCCTGAAGGCAAGGACTGTTCTTTGGCATTCCTTTATATCCCCAGTACTTAGCCCAGTATCTAGCACACAGTAATCACTTAATAAATGCTTGTTGACTTCTGCATTGTGGCTAATAGTATGAATGTATTGGTCACTCATATTCATTATGATTACATAGGTGAATATGGGAAAGGCCTGTTATTCTACCTGTTCGGGAAACTTCTGGCTATGAAAAGATCAAATTAATATTACCTCTGACTGCTACTGTATTGATTTCACTCTGTACAGATTTTCATAATTGAGTTAGTATCTGCCTGAACTCACTTTGCTCAGGAATGCAGTTTTCCCTCTGTGCTGATTTGAAGGTATGGTTGAAAAAGAACATTGTTATGACTCTGAGTTAGCCCCTGAGACACCTGCTTATTATCTACAAGCTTCAATCGGCTTCACCTGGTGCCATCCCCCAAAAGACATAGCATCTGTTCTTCCATGTCCTTGTGCCATTAGATGGGACATTGTGTCATTAGGACAGCAAACCCAGTGGTACTAATCTCCCAGTCAAGATTATAAAAGCCAGATGAGTCCCACAAAACAATGAACATTCCTTAATTGTCAGAAGGATCATCTGAATGCCAACCCACATTTCTTATTATAAGGAATGGTTCCAGAAATACCAAGACTTCCCCCTCCTTTCCTGCATGTCAATAAAGAAGATCTCCCCCTTCTCAATGAGATCACTAGCCTTACTGAGGTAGCCAGTCTGACCCACTTTGTTAACAGTTATATACATCACTGTTAATAAACTGATTTTGCTTAGAGTATGTACCTCAGTTATGCATTTACTTACCACCATGGCATAAAAAGTCCCTCCACCTATGCAGATCACAAACCACTCATGCCTTAGTGTTTCAGTTATAGAACAGGGGATAGGACCCTTTGGTTGTTATCACAGAACCCTTGGCAATATGTTGAGGCCTAAGGATCCCTTTTTTAGGGTATTAAGATAAAAAGCATACATTACAATATAGTGTGTGTGTGTATATGTACATGTACATATACACACACACACATACACATATAATATATACACATGCACATTTTTTAAAATCAAGTTCATAGATACCAGATTAAGAACATCTGATAGCACAGCGGCCCAAACACCAGGCCTAGAGTCAGGAAGCTTGAGTTCAAATTTAGCTTCAGACATTTACTAGTTTTATGAACCCTACACAAGTCACTTGACTTCTGCCTCAATTTCTTTATCTGTAAAATGGGGAAAACAATAGCACCTACCTTCCAGGGTTGTTGTGAGGTTCAAATAAGATCACTGTAAAACACTTAGCACAATGCCTGGCACATAGTAGGTTCTGTATAAATGCTTATTCTCTTCTACTCCCATCTAAAGAGCTGCCTGAGACACATAGAAGGTAAACGCAATTATACAGAGTTACATGGTAATTGTCAAAGGGTTGTATTTGAACCCAAATCTTCCTAATTTTACATCTACCACTTAGTCCACTGTCCCACATCACCTCTTGTGAGTCTGTGGTTCAATGTAATCAATCATTCTAAGAACATGAAGGTTATAAGAATAGGGTTTATGGCACCCTATTTTAATTAACCTAAAAATGTTCATTTTAAAAAATGTTTAATTCAATTGTTTTTTAATACAATTATTATGTAGCAATACCTCTTACATGAAAAACTCTTCGGTCTCATAAGGGGAGCTCTCAAAGGTGATGCCTATTTCTGAATGAACAGAAGCAAATGAATCCTCACCTCACTTTTGCACAAAACTAGAAAGTAAATGAGGAGTCCCACAGTATAGTGGCAAGAGCATTGATGTCAAGTCCCAGGACCCAGCTTCTAATCCTTGCTCTGCTACTTGGGCTTGTCTACCCTGGAGTAAGTTGATTTCCTTCCTTGGACCTCAGTTTTCTCATTTGTAAAATAAGTAGATCAAAGTACACTATCAGGACGATTCCTATTCAATCTATATCCTGTGATCCCCAGGCCAATGGGAATTTTTCCAAACTCTAAGACAAAACTTTCACTCGGATGTTAGATCACCAGACCAGAGATTTAGGAAGAGTCTTTAGAGATCATCTAGTCCAACCCCCTTACTTTTCAGATAAGAAAACGTGGACCCAGAAAAATCATGTGACTTGTCCAAAGTCATGAAGAACTAGGATTTGACCTAAGTCTCTCTGAATACAAATCCAGGACTCCCTCCACTATAGCTTTTGCAAAAAGGCAGAAAGGATTAAAAAATTTGCAACATTCCATCAATAAACATTTATTCAGTGCCTAATATGTACCACACATTGTTGTAAGGACCAAGGATACTAAAGCAGGGAAAAGACAATCTCTGCCCTCAAGGAGCTTACAACCTAACAGGAGAGACAACATGGAAAGAAATATATACAAAGCAAGCTACATGCAGGATAAATAGGAGACAATTAATAGAGGGAAGGCTCTGGAATTCAGGGGTTGGAGAGGCTTCCTATAGAATATAGGATTTTAGTTGGGACTTGAAGGAAATCAGGGAGGTCAGAAGTCAGAGCTGAGGAAGGAGGGCATTCCAGGTATGAGGGACAGTCAGAGAGAATTCCCAGAATAGAGAAATTGAGTATCTGAAATGAATTTAGAGAAACTAAGTTCTTTGGGGCAGAATTATTTAATGGAAATGTCTGAACAGAGTTTTATATTCTCGGCTGCTCTCTGGGCACTGTGATGGATAGGCAGTTAATGAAACCCAGGCCAGAATGGCCATGTGGTTGCTTTAGGAGATTTAAGAAGTCTGGAAAGCTGAAAATCAGAGAAAGTCAAGTGATACCTGAATTGAAGAGCAAGAAGGTGCTGGAAAGTAGATTTCCCTATCAAGGAAACAGAAATAAATGTTGTCTTTAGGCAATGTCAGGAAGGTCAGCAGGAGAGAGATTTTAAGAGATGAACACCCTTAAGACTTTCTGGGTTGCAGGATTTTGAATGATGGCTGACTTGTATCTTATCTTCTTTTAGACAGATAATAAAATACAGTGAATAATCTAAGAAGTCTCCAAAGAGAATGCAGGCAAAGACTGTACATTTTGAGGGGGTATCCAGGGTGTTAGGCCTTCATAATGGAAAAAGTTACCCAAGAAAATGAAAAGAGAAAAGAAAGAAGCTCTGAAGAAATAAAATCAGTGCTATTGAGAATTTTTAGCCTTGTCTTACTCAATGTCACAATGTATTTTCTTTCAACTTCTTTCTTGATTATTTTATAGATCATTCCATTGATTTATGTATTTTAAATGCTCTCAGTAAAATGGGGGAAATTCTACAAACATCTTAATTGATTCTAAGGTTATGAAACTGTAAAAAAAAAATCAATAGGGCCATTTTTCTTGGCATTGAACACTGAATTATATTTCTTCCACCTTATATTTCAAAGGAGGTAAAAAAGTTATTATCAAGGCTTTTTTTTTGTCTAGTACTATGATTTCATTGTCATGAAGAGCTCCCAATAAGGAAATTTATTCCAATCATCTGGATGACTTGCCTGAGGAACTGAGAGAAGTAAATTGTCTGTGGTCACCCAAACAACCTGTGTCAAAAGCAGGATTTGAACTCAGATCATTCTGATCCTGAAGGTGACCCTCTATCCATCATACCATATTTTCTCTCATCTATTATCAATACTTAAAAATTACAGAATTCATCAAACTTCAGAAGTCATCCAAGTGATCCATAGTTGAACAGGAATCCTTTCTATGTCATTCTTGATGAGTGGTAACTTTTATTACATGAAATTTAAAAAGTTTTTCCACAAATGAAAACTCAATGCAGCCAAGATTATAAGGAAAGCAGGGAACTGGAAGGGGAGTGGGGATTTACAGCAAGTTTCTCTGATAAAGGTCTCATTTCTCAAATACAGAGAGAACTGTGTCAAATTAATAAGATGCATTCCCTAATTGATAAATGGTCAAAGGATACAAAGAAGTTTTCTGATGAAGAATTCAAAGGTATCTATAGTCATAAGAAAAAAAAATGTTTGAAAGCCCTATTGATTAGAAAAATGCAAATTAAAACAATTCTGAGTTACCACCTTATATGTATCAATTGGCTAATATAACAAAAAAGGAAAATGATAACTGCTGGAGGGGATGTGGGGAAATTGGGACATTGATACATGGCTGGTGGAGTTGTGAGATGATCCAGTCATTCTGGAGAACAATTTGGAACTATGCCCAATGGAGTATAAAGCTGTGCATACCCTTTGACCCAGAAATACCATTACTAGGTTGGTATCCCAAAGAGATTAAAAAGGGGGGATGGGAAGGGGGAAGGACCTATTTGTACAAAAGGATTTATTGCAGATCTTTTTGTGGTGACAAAGAATTGGAAACTGGGAGGATGCTCATCAATTGGGGAATGGCTGAACAAGTTGTGGTATGTGACTGTGATAGCACTATTATACTATAAGAAATGATGAGTGATTTTGAGACCATCAAAGATAGAGAATTCATGACCTCATAAAACTACCTATTGTATTTGGACACTTCTCTAATAGCTGTGAAAAATCTACTTCCTCTTTCGTCTTCATTAAGCAAAAATCTGCATCCCTATAGGTTTCCCCTAGTTCTTCCTTCTGCGGAAAATAACAAGTCAAATGCTTCTTTCACCTTAAAGCCCTTCAAAATTGAAAATAACTATAATATTTCCCACAAAATCTTCTCCTTCTCAGACCCAATAGTACCAATTCTTTTGACCAATCCTTAGATGGAGTGGCTTCAAGTTAACTCACTGTCTTTATTACCCTGAACTTGAATGCTAGAGCTCAGGGATGTCCTCCACTTCTGTTACCCAGAACTAAAGAAAAAAGTCAGCAGAAAAACCATCACCTACCTCAATATGGATATTGTTTCCAATGATGCAAACTATAATTACATCAGGAAATCTGCCATCATATCATACTTAGCTTGAAGCCATCTCCTGAACCACGGTCTCTCATTCCCTAAACTGCTCTCTGGAAATAAGCTAGTTATTTGAGGAAGTGGAATGAGCACTTTTAGCCCACAGGGCACATCTTTAAATGGCAGCCTAGCTGCTTTAAAGAATTTATCAGCAACCAGGAATATCAAAACTTACTCTTGGGTAACAGCCAAGGTATTAGAAAAATCTGTCTTCTCAGTTCTTTTTGAAAAGGGGAAACCCACTAACATCCCAAGGCAATCCATTCCATTTTTGGACAGTTCTAATTGGTAGAATGAGTTGCCTTATATTAAGCCAAAATTTGTTTTTCTATTATTCCTATCCATTGCTCCTATCTTTATAGGACCAAGCAGGACAAGTCTGATCCCTCTTCCACATATCAATAATTCAGTACTTGAAGAGAACAATTACCCCTCCCACCTTGCCCCAGGCTTTCTCTTTTCCAGGCTAAACTTCCCAAGTTGCTTCAAAAATGTTCAGCTGGAATGGTCTCCATTCACCTTCTCTGGGATATACTCCAGCTTGTCTCTTTCTTCAAAAATGCCTTTGAACTGAAATGTCCTTTCATTTCTAATTCTGAACTAGCTCAGTGAATAAGAACAGTTTTTAAAAAAGAATTTCCTAATAAACAATTTTGATTTAGACTTTTTTCCCTTCCATGTTCCCTTTGGTGAAATAAAAAGTATTGATAAACACTAACCATCACACCAAATAAATACCATAGTTAAGTGTAACAAGCCTCAGGGAACCATTGGTGACTTGCTGAAGGCTGCCAGCCATAAAGTATTATGCTTTATAATCATGCTCCCTTCACTAATGCACACATACACACAAACACACATACACACAGGTACGTGTATATGTATTATATGTGTGTATTTATATATACATAATGTGTATTTATATATACATATATATATAAAGATGTGTCTGTATATATAAATGTGTGTATGTATGTATGTATGGGGGGTGTAAATATGGGGGGGTATATGTATAGATATGTGTGTGTATATATAATATATATATATATATATATACACATATATATAAATATGTAAATGCTCTAAAAGGATCACAGAGCTAGAAGGGACCTAAGGGACAAAGAATCCAACTTATCATTTTTTTAAAGATGAGAAAACTGAACCACAGAGGGATTAAGCAACTTGTCCACAGTTATGTAGCTATTTAAGTGTCTAATGATTTGAACTCATCTTCCTTCTTCCAAATCCAGTACTCTACCTTAAGATGCCACCTAGCTGGCATCATAGGATCATTGGATCATTGTGATGTTTAAAAAAGTTAAAGAGATGGGGGGTGGAGCCAAGATGGCAGAGTAGAAAGATGTACATACTTTAGCTCTTCCCCCACAGCCCATAAAATACCTGTAAAAAAAAGACTCAACAAATTCTAGAGCAGCATAAGCCACAGAAAGACGAAGTGGAGGAGATTTCCAGCCCAGGGTGACCTGGAAGGCAAACAGGAAAGATCTGTCACACTGGACGTGGAGCAGAGCACAGCCCAGCCTCAGCCCCATGACCCTGGGAGGAGCAGGACCAGAGCAAGCTTTGTGGACGAAATCCCTAGAAGCAGCTGCGGTTCACATATCCCTCAACCCACAGGTGCCAAAGGTCAGTGAGAGGGCTTTTTCAACCTGAGAGAGAAGGGAGGAGAGTTCACCCCTTGCCGTGGCCCAAGGCGGTGGTGCAGGTTGGGTTTCCCAGGCTTCTGGAGGCTGCTGCAGGCAGGCAACAGCCAGGGTCCATTGATCCATTGTTGCAGCACTGAGCATAAAGCCTCTGGGGGAATTGAGCAGCTGATCTGAATCTCAGCCCTGAGCATGGTCCTGGGGAGAACAGGAGCACTAGAACCCTCCTCTTCACAAAGGATTCAGAAGTCAAGTAACTAGCTGGGAAAATGTCCAAAAAGGGGGGGGGGGGGGAAATGAAACCATAGAAGGTTATTTTCTTGGTGAACAGATATTTCCTTCCATCCTTTAGGATGAGGAAGAACAAAGCATACTGTCAGAGGAAGTCAAGGCTTCTGCATCCAGTACCTCCAAAATGAGCTCAGGCCATGGAAGAGCTTGAAAAGTGAGTCAGCAGCTTGCTAAAGGAGACCCAAAAAAATGCTGAGGAAAATAACACCTTTAAAACTAAGCTAGCTCATGGGAAAAAGAGGTCCAAAAAGCCAATGAGGAGAACAAGGCTTTAGAAAGCAGAATTAGCCTAATGGAAAAGGAGTTTCAAAAACTCCCTGAACATTTCTAGAATATATGGAGAACTGAGTCAAATGTACAAAAATACAAGTCATTCTCCAATTGATAAATGGTCAAAGGATATGAACAGGCAATTTTCAGAGGAAGAAATTAAAGATATCTATAATCATATGAAAAAAATGCTCTAAATCACTTTGGATTAGAGAGATGCAAATCAAAACAACTCTGAGGTACCACATCACACCTATCAGATTGGCGAACATGACAGAACAGGAAGATGACAAAGGTTGGAGAGGATGTGGGAGAGTTGGAACACTAATACACTGTTGGTGGAGCTGTGAGCTGATCCAACCATTCTGGAGAGCCATTTGGAACTACGTCCAAAGAGCTACAAAAACATGCATATCCTTTGACCCAGCAATACGACTTCTAGGACTGTATTCCCAAGAGATCATAAAAATGGGAAAAGGTCCCACATGTACAAAAATATTTATAGCAGCACTCTTTGTGGTGGCCAAAAACTGGAAATCAAGGGGATACCCATCAAGTGGGGAATGGCTGAATAAATTATGGTATATGAAAGTAATGGAATACTATTGTGCTATAAGAAATGATGAACAGGAAGACTTCAGAGAGGCCTGGCAAGACTTATACGATCTGATGCCAAGAGAAAGGAGCAGAACTAGGGGAACTTTGTGCACAGCAATGACCACAGTGTGTGAGAGTTTTTTTCTGGTAGACTTGGAACTTCATTGCAATACAAGAACTTAAAAAAAATTCCCAATGGTCTTCTAAGGCAAAATGCCTTCCACATTCAGAAAAAGAACTATGGAATTCAATCACAGAATGTAGCAGATCATTTTGTGTGTGTGTGTGTATTGTGTTTTGGTTTGTTAGATGATTTCTCCCACTCATTTTAATTCTTCAACAGAGCATGACTATAGTGAAAATGTATTTAATAGGAATGTATGTGTAGAACCTGTACAAAATTGTATACCATCTTGGGGAGGAAGGGGAGAGATAGGGGGGAAGGAGGTGAAAATAATAATCTAAATTATATGGTAGTTACTGTAGAACACTGAAAATAAATAAAATGAATCAATAAAAAAAGAAGTAAAAAAAAAATTCAAAAGCTCACTGAAAAAAATAGTTCTTTAAAAATGAGAGGGGAGTTCAGGGAAGTTAATGACTATAAGATAAACCAAGAAGTTGCAAAACAAATCCAAAGGAATGAAAAAATAGAAGATAATGTGAAATACCTCATTGGAAAAACAATTGACCTGGAAAATAGATCCAGGTCTATTTAAAAATTTAAAAATTATAGGACTACCTGAAAGCCATGATCAAAAAAGAGCCTAGACATCATCTTTCATGAAACTATCAGGGAAAACTGCCCTGATATTCTAGAACCATAGGGAAAAATAAATATTGAAAGAATCCAATGATACCTCCTGAAAGAGATCCAAAAAGAGAAATTCCTAGGAATATTGTGGCCAAATTTCAGAGTTCCCACGTCAAGGAGAAAATATTGCAAGCAGCTAGAAAGAAACAATACAAGCATTATAGAAATTCAATCAGGATAACACAGGATCTGGCAGCTTCTGCATTAGGGGATCAAAGGGCTTGGAATAGGATATTCCAGAAGTCAAAGGAACTGGGATTAAAACCAAGAATCACCTACCCAGCAAAACTGAGTATAATACTTCAGAGGAAAAAATGGTCATGCAATGACATAGAGGGTTTTCAAGCATTCTTGAGGAAAAGACCAGAACTGAAGAGAAAATTTGACTTTCAAACATAAGAATCAAGAGAAGCATGAAAAGGTAAACAGGAAAGAGAAATCATAAAGGAATTTCTAAAGACGAACTGTTTACATTCATACATGAAAAGATAATATGTGTAACTCTTGAGACTTTTCTCAGTATTTGGGTAGGTGGAGGGATTATACACAGAAACATGCACACACACACACACACATATGTAGACAGAGAGCATAGGTTGAGTTGAATCAGAAGGAATGATACCTATAAAAAATAAAAATAAGGGATGAGAGAGGAATATATTGGGAGGAGAAAGGGAGAAATGGAATGGGGCAAACTATCACTCATAAAAGAAATGAGAAAAATCTTTTCAGTGGAGGAAAAAAGGGAGGAGAAAAGACAGGGGAAAAGTGAAGCTTACTCACAGATGGCCTAAGGAGGGAATAACATGCTCACTCAATGTGGTATGAAAATCTAGCTTATTCTACAGCGAAGTAGGGAAGAAAGGGACAAGTGGAGTGAGGGGGATGAAAGAAGGGAGGGCAAATGGAAGAAGGGAGTAATTAGAAGTAAACACTTTGGGAAAGGGACAAGGTCAAATGAGAGAATAGAATAAATGGGGGACAGGATAGGATGGAGGGAAATATAGTTAGTCTTACACTACATGGCTATTATGGAAGTCTTGTGCAAAAGGACACATATATAGCCTGTACTGAATTGCTTGCCTTCTCAGTGGGGATGGGTGGGAAGGGAGGAAGGGAAAGAAGTTGGAATTCAAAGTATCAGAAACAAATGTTAAGAACTGTTATTGCATATAACTGGGAAATAAGAAATACAAGTAATGGGATATAGAAATCTATCTTGCCCTTCAAAAAAAGAGAGAAGATGAGGATAAGCGAAGGGTGGGGTGTGATAGAAGGGAGGGCACATTGAGGGAAGGGGTAATCAGAATACAAGGTGTTATGGGGTGGGGGGGAGGGGAGAGATGGGGAGAAAAGTTGGAACTCAAAATTTTTTGGAAATGAATGTCAAAATCTAAAAATAAATTTTAAAAAAGTTAGACAATTTCTGGGTAATTAATTATTTCATTAATTATGCTACCATTTTATTAATAAAAGGAATGGTCATTTGGTCATCATCTTGGATCAAAGACAAACCATATCTGTGGGCTCCCAGTTTATATGCCCTTGGAAGAGTGGCTGAGAGTGGCAATCTACTCTGATTGGTTAATACTTAATGAGAGAGAATGAATATGACAATGGAGGTGGACCTATTTGATCATGTCATTTACTTCCAAATCACCCCCAGCCTCTGAGGGAAATCTACACAAAATCTATATTCCCCACAGAAGCTTGAGTAGAACACAATGGGCAGCTGATCATTTAACCTTAGATTAAATTCCTTATAGGGCTGGGTGGGGCAGCAACACCTAGATTGGGGAGAATGTTAAATCTATCTGCTACCAATGGTCCTGTCCTTCAGAGCCTGAGCCTTGAAATAAGGACTTTAGGAAAAGGGAGAGAACTCTGGATCTCCCCAAATCATTAGTTATAAATAACCATTTCTCTCACACAGATCTCTGGCCAGAAAGAATCTCAGAGTCAACTAGTTCAACCACTTCCTTTGACAGATTAGGAAAATGATATGATAAGTGAGTCAATCTGATTTTTTTTAAAGAATTAACTATTATTTTGAAAAGCTGACTGCAACTTTTAAAAACAAAAAACCAATTCTTTTCAGTGTTCCCATTATACATAAACTTATCTCCAAAGTAATATTCCAATGAAGAATATCTTCTGGCAAGCAGAGAAAATTCTATTTCTTTCTGTTGCATAAATAATTCTATCTCAGTTTCAATGAAAAAAGCAAACTGGTTCTCCAGAGAAGCATATCTGGTTTTTCTGTAGCCCTCTTTAAAGTATGTCAATGTTCTACTTATTAGAAGGAGTCCATGAAACCCAAACTAAATGCTATGCATTTTCTCTTTCAAAATTTATTGAGAATTGGGGTAGAGCCAAGATGGTAGAGTAGAAGGACGGATCTGCTCTAGCTCTACTCCCATAGCCCATAAAATAACTGTAAAAAATGACTCTAAACAAATTCTAGAGCAGCAGAGACCACAAAACAACAAAGTGAAAGAGATTTCCAGCCCAAGACAGCCTAGAAGGCTAACAAGAAATATCTATCACACTGGGCTCAGAGCTGAGCACAGCCCAGCCATGGCAGCACAGCACAACATGGACAGGACTGGAACAGGCTTCAGGGCACAGAATCATGGGTAGTAGCTGTGGTTCCCAGATTACTAAACCCACAAATGCCAAAGACATCTTCAAAGGTCAGTGAGAAAGTACTTTCACCTGGGGGAGAAGGGATTAGGGTCCAGCCCTAGCCCCTGCCCCAGGGAGGTGGCAGTCACTGCAGCAGCAAAATCTATTTTTGGAGTCCTCTGCCTAAAGACCCTGGGGGAATTCAGCAATTGATCTGGTCTCAGCCCTGAGAGGTGGTCCTGGGGTGAAGACGAGTGCTGGTGTGGTGGAACTGGAGGAGGCTCTGGAGAGGGAACCCTACTCACAGATCCTGCGCAGAAAAGCTTGTTGCTGCTCCCAGACCAGGGGGCAAGCTCAGAGAGGAGTAAATTCCTCTTCTTTGATTGTACCACCTTGGAGGAACTGAGAACGTACAGATCCCTAGCATATACCTTCCACTTGACAAAGGACTCAAAAGTCAAGTAACTGGCTGGGAAAATGCCAAAGAAAAGGGGGAGAAAATAAGACTATAGAAGGTAACTTTCTTGGTGAAAAAGATATTTTCTTCCATCCTCTCAAATGAGAAGGACAAGGCATACCATCAATGGAAGAAATCAAAGTCAAGGCTTCTACATCCAAAACCTCCAAAAAGAAATATGCAATGATCTCAGGCCATGGAAGATCTCAAAAGGATTTTGAAATCAAGTAAGAGAGATGGAGGGAAAGTTGGAAAGAGAAATGAGAGCAATGCAAGAAAAACAAGTCAATAGTTTGCCAAAGGAGACCCAAAAAAATGCTGAAGAAAATAACACCTTTTAAAATAGAATAACCCAAATGGCAAAAGAAGTCCAAAAAGCCAATGAGGAGAAGAATGCTTTAAAAAGCAGAATTAGCCAAACAGAAAAGAAGGTTCAAAAGCTCACTGAAGAAAATAGTTCTTTAAAAATTAGAATGGAACAGATAGAAGTTAATGACTTTATGAGAAACCAAAAAATTATAAAACAAAACCAAAAGAACGAAAAACATAGAAGACCATGCGAAATATCCCATTGGAAAAACAATTGACCTGGAAAATAGAGACAATTCAAAAATTATGGGACTACCTGAAAGCCATGATCAAAAAAAGAGCCTAGACATCATGTTTCATGAAATTATCAGGGAAAACTGCCCTGATACTCTAGAACCAGAAGGCAAAATAAATATTGAAAGAATCCACTGATCACCTCTTGAAATAGATACAAAAAGAGAAACTCCTAGGAATATTGTAGCCAAATTCCAGAGTTCCCAGGTCAAGGAGAAAATATTACAAGCAGTCAGAAAGAAACAATTCAAGTATAGTGGATAACACAGGATCTGGCAGCTTCTGCATTAAAGGATTAAAGGGCTTGGAATATGATATTCCAGACGTCAAAGGAACTACGACTAAAACCAAGAATCACCTATCCAACAAAACTGAGTATAATACTTCAGGGGAAAAATGGTCATGTAATGACATAGAGGACTTCCCAGCATTCTTGATGAAAAGACCAGAGCTGAATAGAAAATTTGACTTTCAAACACAAGAATCAAGAAAATCATGAAAAGGTATACAGAAAAGGGAAATCATAAGAGACTTACTAAAGTTGAAGTGTTTACATTCCTACATGGAAAGATAATATTTGTAACTCTTGAAACTTTTCTCAGTATTTGGTTAGTTGGAGGGATTACATACTATATAGACATATAGACAACTCACAGGGTGAGTTGAATAAGAAGCTATGATATCTAAAAAATAAAATTAAGAGGTGAGAGAGGAATATAGTGGGAGGAGAAAGGGAGAAATGGAATGGGGCAAATTAAAAAAAGAGGCAAGAAAAAGCTTTTTCAAAGAAGGGGGAAAGAGGGTAGGGGAGAGGGGAAAAGTGAAGCTTACTCTCATCACAGTTGACTTGAGGAAGAAATAACATGCAAACTCAATGTGGTATGAAAATCTGTCTTACACTACAGGAAAGTAGGGGAGAAGGGGATAAGTGGGATGTGGGGGGATGATAGAAGTGAGGGCAAATGGGAGGAGGGAGTATATAGAAGTAAACACTTTTGTGGAGTGACAAGGTCAAAAGAGAGAATAGAATAAATGGAGGGGCAGGATAGGATGTAGGAAAATATAGTTAGTCTTTTACAATCTGACTATTATGGAAGTTGCATAACTACACTTGTGTAGCCTATATTGAACTGCCTACCTTCTCAGTGGAGAAGGATGTGGAGGGAGGAAGGGAGAGAAGTTGGAACTCAAAGTTTTAAAAATGAATGTTAAAAATTGTTTTTACATGCAACTGGGAAATAAGACATACAGCTAATGGGGTATCGAAATCTATCTTGCCCTACAAGAAAAGAGAGAAGATGGGGATAAGGGAAGAGGAGGGGTGTGACAGAAGGGAGGGCAGATTGGGGGAACGGGTAATCAGAATGCATGTTGTCTTGAGGTTGAGGGGGAGGGGAGGGATGGGGAGAAAATTTGGAACTCAAAATCTTTTGGAAATGAATATTGAAAACTAAAATTAAATTTTTTAAAAAATCTATTGAAAATTGCAGTCATTATTGATGTATTAAGACCCCATTCTTTGACCATTTGCCAATTTTACCAAGATAAGTTATGGATGCCTAAATGATAAAACAAGGTTTATCTTCTCTCTTAGAGATGTCTCCATTAAAAACATCAATAAAAGCATCCTTACGGTACACTGAATTAGAGCCGTGTTCCTTTACTTTAGGACTTTTCAGAGGGATACAAGGGCCTCAATTCAAGGACAAAGAGATCGCTCCACCAGTGTTTAAAACCCTTCATATGGTTCACATTTATACTCTCAGCTCATAAACTACTACCCTACATATCACTACACAAAACAGCTGGGACTACCCATTATGCCTCATACCATACATAAACACCCCAAGGAGCCTTTTGTGATTGCTTTTTTTAGTTCAGGCTGCCCCTGATATTTTATATTCTTTTATAATCTTTCTCTTTTTGGGAAAAATAAATCTTGAAAAATTAACCCCTGAAGGCCATCAAAATGTGTCACTTCTACCATGGACTGTTTCTATATAGAAGGTATGCAAAAAACCTTAGAACACCTTTAAGCTTTAATATAAAAATTACCTAAGAATTCTGAGACACCCTTATAACAGTAAGCACCCCAACATACCCAGAAGGGCCTACTATCACAAGTTCTTAGGTCTGTTTTTTTAAAAGGAAAGGCAACTTTTGAGGGGTCAACAATCACTTTAATCAAGCCTATGCTTCATTCACCTAGTTCAGGGGGGAAAGTCAGCACCCTGAACTTCAGAGAAAATACAGAGAAATCAAAATCAACAGACATGACTTCCAACTGTCCAACATAAGCAATACATGCACCATAGATCAACAGACAGATCCAACTATCTATTATATACATACATAGTTGCCAGAGAGAGAAACACCAACATCTGAGTTTTCAAAGCCAGGGGCCTCCTTAACGGTTTCCCAGAGTCTCATTTGGCACACAAAGCTTCTTCCAAAAATTAAACCCCAAAGTAAAACCTGACCTAAGAGTGTTTATACATTTTTTTTAGAGCCAGAGGGCCTCACAACCCTTGAGAACTAGTGCTTCATTAACAAAAGGTGTAGGCCTTCCTACAAATCTTCCCAGGCCCATTAACAGGTGGGGAAGATCTTCCTTAATCATATTATTCAATCAGAGGCACTGGTTTATACTAAAATAAAAAATGCATTATCAATACAACCCTACATTTAAGCAATCCATCTGCAAACTTTAATATCATCTTCTTAAGTGCTGTTTCAAATTCCTCACATCATATATAACCATGTGTCCCTCTTGACATGAGGAACCTGTGTACAACTTAGGGATATTGTCCTTATCCAGGTAGACCCTAGAAGTTTTACATTTAGCACTATTCCAAGGACAGCCATCAGCTGTGCCTCTCAAACACTCAGATTCACAATGCTTCTAAACATAGAACCCTTATTTGGGGAAAGGACTTTTAATTCAAATTCATAAAGGGTCAAAAGGTACCCTCTTCCAATAATTTTCTTCCCAGGAATCTTTACAATTCCAGTAACTTACCTTACCACTCTGTCTATGAACTCCAAGAAGTGAAAGATCAGGATTTGTTGTGGGCTTTTTTTTTATATATTATGAGTGCAATTTACCACCCATTCATTCTTTCCCTGGAATCTCTCCTCTATTGCTGTTCCATAACAGTGTTCTACCATTTTCCTTAATGACCAACAAGTGTCTTGAATTCACACCACTATTGCTCACATCAACTCTTACTCCTTACTCCTCACTATCTGACTCCTTTTTAAAATAAAATGTTGTTAAAGTTCTTAAAGTTTTATTAAAGCCTCTTATTCTTACATCACAGTCATTTCTTCATATACCTACCTAGCCTCCATCAAACACACAAAGAGCTTTCCTTTGTAATGGAAAAAAGGTAACCAAAACCAACAGACTCAAAGACCACTCTGACAGTTTAAGCAGCCTTACACGTTTCTAGTCTCCTCCCCACAACTTTACCAACAAAAGGAGAGAGGAATATTTCCTCAGTTCTTCTTCATGGCCAAGATTAATCATCATACTATTTGTTTACAGGTCTTATGTGTTGTGTTTTTTCTTTCAAAAATATATTTTTATTTCATCAAATATTTCCCAATTACGTGAAAGACAATTGTTAATAATGTTTGTTTAATTTTGAGTTCCAAAAACCTCTCTCTTCTCCCGCCATTTGATATCAATTATAGATGTGATGTGACAGATTTCTATATTAGCTATATTACAAAAGAAAACAATAGGATTATGTTTTTCATTTACAGAAGTCATTGGTATTAGTTTTCTCTACTCTAAAATGGGAATAATTACAACACCTATCAAATCAAATGAGTACTTAGCAAAAATGCCTGACATATAATAGGTGATATGGAAATGCTTATTCCCTATCATGTTTCTTGGCTCTGTTTATTTCACTCTGTATCAGTTCACACAAGTCTTTCCATATTCCTCTTAATTCTTCATATTCATATTTCTTCTAACTAAAGTTAGCATAGCTGGTCCTCCCCAGGTACTAGTTCTCAGACAACTGACTCATGAAGCAATCTGACTGCAGCCCGAGCTGACAGTGCCACTCTGTTTTCACATTTCTGAGGGTCAGGGTGTTTCTGGTCTATTTAAAATCTTCTACTATTTCACAATCACTTTCTACAGCTTCACACAAAGTCTCTCTTCAAGCTCTAAAAGCAGGCTAAAGCTGTTTACCTCTTCATTCCCCCAGGGCCTGGGAAACATGCCTCCCATTCATGCCAACAGCCCCACTGAGTCTTTTGTAGGTTCACTATGGCGTCTTCTCTTTTCATCCTTCCTTCCCTTGTGTTCCTAGGAGATAGCTGGGCACAGTTTCATAAATCATCCTAGGATACCGCTCCAAAAAGGAAAAAGAAGGAGCAGAGCCGATCCTTCGCACCCCCAGGAGCTGCTCTTAGCCATGACTCTGGGGGAAAAGAACATGGGCTGGGATAGGATACCAAATAGGATAATTTCACCATCATCACTTAGGAAACTAGACAACTTTAGAAACAGGAGATCTGTTCATTATACTTCACTTTCAGGATGACCTGGTGTAGCTGGATCTCAAAGCCCATCTCCAGGATCATTGTCCCCTCAAATACTTTTTGCTGTTTTTGTGGAGCATTTCTGCTCCAAATCTCTCATTCTCATCTTCCGTAACATATTGCAGATGTATTGAACTCCCAACCAATGTTTATTATTGGCTGCAGGGTCACCCTAGTTGACAAGGAGATCAAGCATCTGCTTGCTACGGTGGTTTCTGGGCTCTTTCAGCCTTTTTTTATTGAGCTGACTGATTAGTATCACTTAAAGTTTTCTAAGAAATGATGATAGATTCAGTGGGGTTTTTGTGCCCATTTCCAGTTTTTCAGAGGCAACAATTTGTTTTAAACTTGAAGTTGCTGTAATCTCAGTGTCATCTTATCATCTAGGTCCTTCCTTCTAATTTGTTATTTTACTTTGATCTTAAGCAGCTGACAGCTGACTACAGACAGCTGATTAGGAAGTAACTGCTATGTTAGTAAGCAGTTATTTCCTGTTTGTTAAGGCAAAGTTGATATCTATGGGACTATCTGACCACTGAAGCAAATGACAAGAACACTTTGATACTACTTGACTTTCCCTCTGTCCACATCTTACTTTCACATCCAGTCCCAGGCTAAATTAACCGCTCTCCTCAGCCATGTGCTCTGGAGGAGATTCTGGTTTTTCCAGTTTGACTTTTGATCTTTCTGGTCAAAAAACATAGTTGTTGCCACCTTAACCTGTCAGGTGTTGCCCTGACTGGCAAAAAGGAATCTTGAGTCATCTCTATCTGCCCTCTGGCCAATGGTATAGACTCCTTTAGTCACTAACTCTTATAATGTGGGTTAAAGTATCCTAGACAATTCTATAAAATTCTGGACTTGAAATCTGCCATCCTAGTTCATTTTTTTCCCTTTACATTCAAAGGAGCAGAAAGGTTTTTGTTTTGTTTTTTGCTTGCTAACCAAATACAATACCAAAACTTACTGGGTCTTGCTGGCCACAAATATGTACACTAAAGGCAGAAATGAGGACCAGGCAGAGAGAGAATAATTAACCTGCTTCTTCGCTTATCTTTCGTTTTGGCTCAAATTCATTTGCATGCTGAGCCAGAAATGGTGATGGAAATGTCTTAACCCCATATTAGACAGTGATCCATAACAGAGTGCTACCATCTCTCAGACAGGGGAAGAAGACTTAATCTTTGTCTGAGAGCACTCAAAAGTGTCTTTAACTGAAAGGGGTGGCTATAACTAGAATAATCAGTCTACCTTTACTGAGGAGAGCCAAGGGTGGGCAACCTGCAGCCTAGAGGTCACAAGTGGCCCTCTAGGTCCTCAAATACAGCCCTTCGACTGAATTCAAATTTCACAGAAAAAAATCCCCTCCATAAAAGGAGACATCTCCCTCCCTTAATAAAAGGATGTGTTTGGTAAAACTTGGACTAACTCTAAAGGCCGCACCCAAGCTACTTGCCACTATTCCCTGGCAGACTGGAGCCAAGATGGATAGCAAGAAACCCAGAAGAAAGAACTAAACCCAGAAGCTGGTAGCAGGAAACAATGCCCAAAAGTGATGACACACCCAACAAAGACCTGTATGTCCAGTAGCAGTCACCAGACCAGCCAAGCAGTACCCAGCTGAGACTACATGATCAGTAGTCATCATAATGCCAGCAGAGATAGGCAGAAAAACAGGCTCAAAGAGATCACACCCAAGAAGGAGTAGACCCAGGAAAAGCAGTGAAAATGACATCACCATGAGATGGATGCTAAAGCAGCCTAAGTGTGAGTCACCCAACCACTCATGTGCCCTGGCCATGTTCCCTACATATGTGCCTCTAAAGAATGATTTCTTTGCATACCAGATGGTGTACATTCTGTGCAAGATTATACCCTATTTTTACAGGGGAAGAATGTTCCATTGCAACTTTTCTTACTATGGTAGGGTTTTTTTTCCATTGTATGTCTTTTCTTTGAACTAATTGTTGCCTCTAGCTGACAAGAAAAGGAAACCATCAGTGGAAGCTCTTGAACTCTGGTTTTAAATGCATGGGGATGTATAATTGATATCATATTTGAAGAGCTGGAGGGAGGGAAAGAATTTGGAACTCAAAAAAACTTTTAGAGAATGTTAAAAATAAATAATAAAATTAAATTTTAAAATATGCATTATTTATTTAAAAAGTAAATGGATATGGAATCCAGAGAGTGCTTTGATCTAGCATAACTATTCTGGACATTCCACTTCAGAAAGGGGTGCCATAAATACACTTTTTTTTCCCTTAATGCATATTTCTTTCCCCAGCCAATGTGCACACATAAAACTTCTAGGTATCATACTGTCTGGATATAATTTGTCTCCATGAAACATGAATGCAGATCCCACATTACAATATCAGCCTCTCAAAATTCATTTCCATGCTAAAGGTCACCTACCCTAACAGAGAAGCCATCAGGACTTCTCCATCGGCTACACCCCAAATTCACAACCACTTGAAAGAAGGAGACTTTTACCACTGCTAGTTGAGGACTATAATTTGTCTTCTACAGTAATAAATGCTAAAAAATAAGTTCAATAAATCAAAGTCCTACTACCTAGTATCTGCCATCTACTGCCTGCAGACAGAACTAAATTCAATCATGCTAGAAAGATGGATTTTAAACTAAATTTGAAGACCTCTCCAAAAGATTGCATTATTTTAATAACTCTTTCCTGGATTTTCAAGAAATCCTCTTTCTTACTTAACCTAAATTCTCAGTATATACTTAATAAATATTTTTAAAATGAATGAATTTTATTCTGGCATTTGTAGAGATACAAGACAGTTTATAACTATATTTCAACGTACACACACACAAAAAAGATCTCACAGAATTTCTAAAATGTAACTTACCATGTGTACTCATCACTCATTCTGAGTATTATGGCCCATTTTTATATGGAGTGTCAGTCTGGCAGAGTTTGATCTAAGGAAGACAAAAGAAATTGGGTTGTCCGAATCTGTGTTTTTATTCCTCTTAAGCTGGTGATATGCATGTGAAGCTACAGTCAAAGACTGCCCTCCAAGGGAGAACTGGGCTCCATTTGGGGGTTGGGATGCTAAGTTTATATACCTTTTCAACAGGGGCTGATTAATTAATAAAAGCTTTCCTGATTTCACAAGTATTGTTCTTTGTTTAAGGCGAACATGTTTCTCACAGTTTTCTCACAATGAAATCATGAAGTCCAAAATCATGCCACCTGCCTCCTACTAGAGAGATGATACATTGAAAATCAAGGAGACGTGAATTTTTTTGACATGGGCAATATATGAATTTATTTTGCTATAAGTTTTTTTTCTTAATTGCTGAAGGAGGTACAACAGAAGAAAGATAATAAATATTTGTAAATATATATTTTTAACTAAAAAGAAAGGAAAACTGATCAAGTAATTGGCTCAGGGTGGCTCCATTTGTGATTTATCAATGAGACAACCAAGAAGAGAACTGAGAAATGAGAAAATATTGTAGCCCTAAGTGTCACAGATAAAGGGGTATAAGGGGTTTTCAGTCTTCGAAACAGAGATTTTTACAATAAGCCTTCATTAAGGATGGCAATTTCCCTACCCTGCCCTCACTCAAAAGAAATACTGCCAAATCATGATCTTATAGACATTTAAATTCAAGTTATTAGCATCTTATGGAAGTACTTTGGAATTCAACTCAAAATACAGGATACTTGTGGGTGACCTTGTCAGCTGAATGTATTCCTTTTTGCTTCTTGGAACATTTAACTTTTTGATTCAGTCAATTACCTCCAACTAATGGCTTCTTCAAGGGAATTATTGCTTGATTCCTTTGGAGCAAAATATACATATTATATTAATTTGGTAGTGTTTTGACTAAAGTGTCAAAGTTTTTAAATATCAGTAGGCAGCTTAAAAGGTTTCAGTTTAATTGTATTTTAACAATTCCCTGATTTTTATTCAGAGCAATGATCTATGTAGGGGGGAAATAGTTCTATTGATATAGCTACACTCTGGTCATGTTAATTACATCTTCAAACGGAGGAAGCAGCAGGCAGGACACAGCAAAGAGAAAACTATGCTGAACTGCTACAAAGATTGTTTCTCATTAATCACATAATTGTCTCTGTCTCCCAAATATGTATATATTATGGCAAAAAATCAAACTCTAGAGAATATGCAGGCACAGCTGGTAGATCCATGAGTCAGAGCTCTATTCACTCCCCCATAGTGAATAAAAAGTATTTGTTAGCCTAAGTTGAGGTATCTGTACAGGAAAATGGGGACTGCTCTTGATTCTCTGCTATGTAACACAAGGAGAATAAAATGCAAACGGTTTTATTAACTCTATTGAGAGGAGAATATCTTCCCCAAAGAATCATTAGCCATGATTCAAATGAAGCAAAGGCAACCTTCATATATGAATTAGATAATTGATCTTCTTTACTGTGAACTTTTTTTTTTTACTTTAAAAATATTTTTTGAGACTAGGTCTCCCTCCTACCTGACTGGAAGTACAGTGGCCATTTGATGGGTTGGATCCCAAAGCAGATAGTATAGAAGATATTAAAGCAATTTAATTGCTTAATTTTTCCAACCTGTCCTACTTCAGTCTTTCCTAGGCACTCTGGTTTTGCCTCTTTTACTATCCCTAATGTGTGTGTTCATCCTTCATTGACGAAGACCATGCCATCAGAGAAATGATGACATGATTTGCACTTGACTTTGTTTTGAGTGAGGGAGGGCTGTGCAAGGTCACCAGCCTCACTTCTCCTCCAGAGCCATCTGAATCCAGTGACCAGATATTCATCAGGATGACCCAGGATGAGGCAATCGGGGCTAAGTGACTTGCCCAAGGTCACACAGCTAGTGAGTGTCAAGTGTCTGAGGTGAGCTTTGAACTCAGGTCCTCCTGACTCCTGCACTGGTGCTCTATCCACTGTGCCACCTAGCTGCCTTTTTACTATCCCTAGCTCTTGGAACAATGCCTTGCACATTGGAGGCACTTAATACATGTTAGCGGATTGATTGATCCCTTCAGGCTCACCATATTGTTTCAGGACCTAGTGTAGACATGGGATTCTCCATGCAGCTCAGAACTCCTGAGCTCAAAATATTCACTAGCCTCAGCCTCCCCAAGTATAGGAATTAAAGACATGTGTTATCATATCTTGTATGTTCAGACTTTAGTCATATATCTATTAAAATGCTGATTTTGTATTTCAATAAATTGCACTAAGAAAAATCCCTAGAGTCACTTCTAAATAGTATCTCTTATATTTAAATATTTAAAAGTTCCATCCCTTCCAGCTGGCCAGATCAGATGGTGAATAAAGTACTAAACTATTTAATCTTTAGATCCAGGAACTCTAGTCAATAAATTATTTTTTTATTAGAACACTAAATAGCATTCAAGAGCCAAAATCTCACTAGGCCCAAATCTCACAAGGTCTTCAATCTAGCACAATTTATTGGCAGAGGGAGGTTAGATATAAAGAGGAGAAACTAAAATACGTTCCTAATACTGGCCTGAGATAAGAGAATTTTAGTTTCTTATTTTTGTGAAAATCATTAAAATCCTTGTCAGATGAAAATAATTACTAGGTTACTAGTTACCCTTTAAAAGGGTCCATTCCTCTCCAACTCTTTCTTTTGTCTTTCCACTCCCCTTTATCCTTTCTTGTACTGTAGGATTAGGCATTGAGCCATTACTACAATGGTTCATAATTTCTCAATTAAAAGCAAGATATATTTATAGAAACAAAAATGTTTTTTCCTCCGGTGCAATTTGGGTTAAGTAACTTGCCTAGGGTCACACACCTAGTTAAGGGTCTGAAACCGTATTTGAACTCAGATACTCCAGACTTCAGGGCTGGTGCTCTATCTACTGCACCACCTACCTGCCCTCTTTTTTCTTTTGCTTTTTTAAACAAACATTCTTTATGTAGCATTTCAAAATCAGTGTATTTAATTCATATAAAATTGAAACAACTTGAGTTTATTGGCAAAAGAAGGCAGAGGTCACTAGAGACTCTGCCTCTCCAAAATCCCCCTTAAAAAAAAAAGTAGAAATATCAAAAAAAACCAAGAATACCATAAATCCTCAAAAGAATTTCTTACACTCAAAGGCAACCACCAAAAAAATTCAAATATAATGGGAAAAATAGTGTACTGAAACCAGCACAAAGCAAAAAAGCCAAAGGATAAATATTGAAAGAAAATAATAATTATTATTATTAATAGAATTTACATAATTTTTTGGTTCGCAAAGTATTTTACTTATTTCACTTGATCTTCATAATAACCCTGGGGAGTAGGGATCATCATTACCTCCATTTTACAGATGAGAAAACCAAGGTTGAGAAACGTTAAAATGACTTGTCCATGGTTATTAAGGGTCAGAGGCAAGATTTGAACTTAGATCTTCCTAACTCCAAGTCTGGCACTCCCTCTGCTGCACCACCTAGACGCATCATCAGAAAATAGCTAGTAGTAACAGAAAGAAAACTGGAACTCTGTCAATACAACACAAAATGAGTATCAAATTCGGTGAAAGTATTTTGAAAAGAAAAGAAATCAGGAAAATTGCTATTAACTAGAGAAGAAATTGGGGCAAGTAGGTGGCACAGTAGAAAACTCATCTTCCCAAGTTCAAGTCTGGCCTCGGATACTTACCAGCTGTGTGACCCTTGGCAAGTCATTTAATCTCATTTGTATCAGTTTCCTATAAAATGAGCTAGAGGAGGAATTGGTAAACCACTCTAGCATCTTTGCAAAAAAATTCCCAAATGAGGTCACAAAGAGATGGACACAACTGAACAATGACAAGAGAAGAAATTCAGGTTTTTCTATTAGGACAAGAAGAGGGTGAAACTCAATAATTTAAAATACCCACATAAACAACAGTTTTAATTAAAGATGATTGTTTTATTGGAGGACAAAATGGTAGAAGGAACAGAAGAAGTAGAAAAAAACAAAACAATTATTCATCTAGAAAGAAATTTGAAAGGAAAATAGACCAAAATAAACCAGATTTGAAAGTCTTTATTAATCTCACTGGTTCAACTTGTAATGTCTTTCACCCAAAATATATGTCTCCATTGACCATTACACGACACATTTTTAATTCTTTGGAAATTACAAAGTTCCATGACACATAACTAAACAAAACCACTGATATGATCATGAGTATTATAAAGGCAAGCCTGAATTTCAGGGAGAAGTTTGAGGTCATACATGAAACTTTGCAAATTATACCAAATCCAATTCAACCCACTGTCCCCTTTCTCCACTTCCTCCTCCTCCTGTTTAATTCCGAGACCCATATGTGGCCATTTGCAGTATCTAAACAAGATAAACCTACTGATCATAGAGCTTATAGGATTTTCATCTGGAAAGCTCTGTACTGTTTCAGGACTTTATAAAACCATGGAATGTCATTCACAAACTGAAACTCCTGAATAACCTCACTTTCTCTAGATAATCCTACTTCAGCATGTATTGGGTGCTAGATCTCTGTCATGGTAGTGATCAATACACAGCTCGTTATATCCTTCCCATGATTTTAATATCACTGGGTCATCAAGCAACATTACCTCTACTTTTCTACCTTTTAAGAAATCCTGCCTAATTTTGGTTCTTGCAAGGGAGACAGTGTTATAAAAAATGCCTTTTTCAGATCCCGGCCAAATTAAATCCTTTTCTAATCAAGAACAGTGAGATCTTATATTTTCATGTCTTTTAGTGAATTTGTGATGATAAAGTTTGTGAAATACAGCTAGAATATTGCCTGCCTTTTTCTCACAAATAACACTTTCAGCCATGATGTCCTGAATATGTGAGTATATCATTCTCATAAAAATTTTAAATAGGTGGGGAAGTGGAGTAGGGACATTAATGAGGCTTAAGGTTTTGTGTTGTTTTTTTCCCTACACCTCTGATGGTTGCCTCTCCTTCAGATATCCTGTGAATCAATCCTTCTTTCTTACCTCCAGCACAAATGTCTAATTTTGTACACTTGATTTAATCTGGCTGCATTTCTTGTCTTGCTTCTCTCTAGTGCTATTTCTACCTCCTCTACAGACACATTGAGAGCTGAGAGGTTGGCATTCAAGGGTGACAGTTCCACTTAATTTGATGGTGAAGTATTTGGTATAAAAAAAATCATTTTAGAGCTCCATTTTTCATCTGTTTTGTTGTTTTTACCGTTTCATTCTTGGATGTTCCTCAGCATGGTTTTTGCTCAGTTGTCCCTCACCACACTTGTTTTATCTCACATTTCTTCTGTTATATCATTTTCTACCATCTTTCTTCATAAAATTTTATAAATGAGATTTTTGTTGCTCTTAGTTGTCTTATGTTTCTGCCTGGAAAATTGTCAAGTTCTTGCTAAGGCCCTTTTTTGACTCTTTAGGTCTTCTTAAAGTGACAGTTGGCTTATATTGGCTAAACTTCTTTATGAAATCAATATAATCAATGTCCATGTTCTTTCTTCTCTCCATACTTCATTTTCTATCTCCAATAACTTGTTTAAATAAGTTAGATTTGAGTTGTTTTAAATTATTTATTGTGAGGACCAGATGAGGTAATGCATGTTTTCCAGTTTTAAATCATGCTATATAAGTGGCCAATTATCAATGTTAAATATTGTCAAAGTAATCAGTACTGTCAATAAGAACAGATGTGAAAATATTATTTCAACTGGTACAGAAAAGGCTTATTACAAAGATTGTTCATTCATATTGGGTTTTTTTAATGTCAACATGTACAGGAATAGAAGAATTTTTCCTTAATGTGATAAAAAAAAAAATACTTAAAACCAAAAGCAAGTATTGTATGTAAAATAGAGAAACATCATGAGCTTCCCTAGTAAGAGCCCACTTAAACATTGCCTGCCACATAGCATAATTTTAGAAGTGCCAGCTTGCTAAAGTAATAAGGGGGGGAGGGAATCACAGAATCTCAATATTGGAAGGGGCCTGAAGGGCCCTGAGTCCAACCCCCTCACTTCAACCAAACTACTACAAAATAATTTAAAAGTGTCATCCAAGCTTTGCTTGAAGACCACTAATGAAGGGGAAACCCATTACCGACCTTCCAAGGTAATCAATTCAGCTTTAACTGGAGGCAGGGAGGTAGGATATATTAAAGACCTACTATGCGCCCTAGTAAGGGCCTACTACTACCAATATTATCTCATTTGATCACAATAAATCTAGGTGTTACCATCATCCTCATCTTATAGTTGAGGAAAATGAGGCAGAGGTTGTGACTTGCCCAGGGTTATATGGCTATTCAGTATCTGGAGCCATATTTAACTCAGGTCTTCTACAATCCAGGCCCAGCATGCTGTGCACTGTGGTACCACCTAGCTGCCTCTACATATCAAATCTAATTCTGCCTCTGCGCCTCCCACCCACCCTTCTAGTTCTGTCCTCTGGGGTCAAACAAAACCAGTCCAGTCCATCTCACACAGGTAATACTGAATATCGCTCAGCATAAAAAAATTAAAGATAATAATCATAGGCACAAAAGACTTTAACCACTTTCTTTTTCAGATGATGGAAGGTTAGATTTGGAAAGCCCAAAGGACTCAACATCCACACAAAAAATTATGAAATGACAAATGCAGAAAAATAAGAGGACAAAAATCATCAGCGTGTGAAAGGCAGTATGGTACTAGAAAAATGCAGAACTTTAAATTGATCTTCTTATATTTATTAGCTGTGTGAACATGAGTAAGTCATTTTCCTGAACCTCAGTTTCCTCATCTGTAAAATATAAATAAAGCCTATAATATTTCTTTTAGAGGGTTGTAGTCAGGACCAAATGATACAATTAAAGCTAATGTGCTTATAAACTTCAATGTGCTATCTAAATTTCAAATAGTATTGTTATTGCTATTATATTACTCATAAAAAACCAAAAAGTTAAAGAGAAATACCATTTACATCAACAAATATATATTATATATTAGCATTAACCTTCCATGTTACTTACTGTAAAAAAAAAGCTATAAAACAATTCAAAAAGAAACAAAGAATTAAATTATTGAAGAAATATTCAAAATCTATAGATAAGTGAAATCAACATAGTAAACATGTTGATGCTACCCAAAGGGGTGTTTTTAGACTTTTAATACCATGTCAATAAAAATACCAATGAATGGTTTCATATATTCAATGCTAGAATACTCAAATCAATCTGTGATCTAATAGGCTGCATGTTCCTTCCAAAAATGTATCAGCACATTCAGGTTCCAACCATTCCTGCCCATCTTGAGCATCTCTAATCCACATCCTTCCCTTCCCAGGGAGGTTTATTCAATACCCTCATTTTCTCCTAATATTGCAAGAATGTTAATAAAGCACGTTGGCTATCCAACTGTTAGCTGTCACCCTCTTTTTGTCATAAGCCCAACTTTTTCTATGATACATTTACTTCATGAGATCCTGTTTTTCTGTAACTTTTTAAAGTTCCTTTTTAGTTACCTGTTGTAGCTTATGCCTAAAACCATGGGGCTCTCCATTGCTCTGTCTGTGATAACCATTTTCAATTCTTTAGGGACTTATATGCCATCTCTCACAGGTATATGATAGTGCTAGTAGAATTATAGTATTTTTAAAAGCTGAGATTTTGTTTGGGGGGAAAATTTAAGGTCATTAAAGAACTTCACAACTTCCCAAAGGCAATCTGGTCCACTTTTCTCTTCCTCTTTAATTCTGGACCGATTTAATTGTCCATTTGCATAATACCTGCTGAAAATAAAGCATGTCCCAAAAGTTGTAATCCAGTTTTAAACTTCAATAGATTAAAATTCAATAGTTTTAAACATCTCCAAGAGCTGGAAATTACACATGGAAATTTGGGTCACCTCATGTATTCTTATGGATGTTTTTATGTAAGTTGTCCATTCAACCACTTGTCATAATCTGGGCAAGTCACTCTTCATCAACTTGATTTTTCCTTTGTGGATGACCAAGCCAAACTCTCAGTGCCTATGGATCTCTTCTAGGAGGCTTTATAATGTTCTGGGACTTGATGCAACCAACACAATGGCACACATAAAAATAAAAATCTCAACCTCCATAGGGAACTCCTCTTCAACTTGTCTTTTGTTTGGAATTGCCCTCATTGCTACTGCTAATATATTTGTCAAGCTTCTATTTCCCCAAGTCTGCCTCATTTATTGTTTACGACTAAAGAGCCACCGAACAACATCATTCCTATCCTCCTCTCTTTCAAAGAGCCTCTAAAGAATCTGATAAGTGAATGGAACACCTTGTTGTTAACAAGCCTTTATAATAGAATTTTGTTCTACCAAATAAAAAGCATTTCTGAGAAAAAAATAATCAAACAATGAGCACAAGGGGTCTTGTATTCTCTCTATCTTCAGTAAATTCTGCAATGGTAAAGATATGGTCCACTATGAAATACTGCTTGCAAAACTTGCAAAAAGGTTCCTTACAGATATAATATTCCACTATGGAACATTTCTTGCAAAATCCTTTTCTCCTACCCTCATCACATGAATGAGATACATAAAGAGATGATTTTCATAAGAAATTCATAGAACTGGAAGTATAGAAATTGGTATTTTCTGAAGGTCCCTCAGTTGCCTATGTTTAAGTTCCCAGATCTTTTCTACTTCTCTGGTATCTTTCCCCTTCCTACCCAGATAGCTTGTGAATCAATTTCCCAATGCCTTAATGTTGTGCCATCATCTTGGAAATAATGCAGGCCTGGTTCCAGACCACCACAATAAAACCAGTATTGTAATAGAGTGAGTCAGACAAATTTTGTAGTTTTCCCAATGCATATAAAAGTCAGGTTTACATTACAGTCAACAAAGTGTGTAATAGTATTTTTAAAACAATGTACATACCTTAGTTAAAAATACTTTATTACTAAAAAGTACTATCATCTGAGCCTTCAGCAAGTCTTAATCTTTTTGCTGGTAGAGGGTCTTGCCTTGATGTTGACGGCTGCTAACTGATCGTGTTGGTGGCTGTAGCAATTTCTTAAAATAAGATAACAATGAAGTTTGCTGCCTTGATTGATTCTTCCTTCCCTTGAATACTTAGAGACCAATGTAGGGTTATTTATTGGCTTAATTTCAATATTGTTGTGTCTCAGGGAATAGGGAGACCCAAGGAGAGGGAGAGAAATGGAGGAGCTGGCGGTTGGTGGAGCAGTCAGAACACACACAATATCTATTCATTAATTTTGCTGCATTGTACAGATGTTGTTCATGGCACCCAAAACAATTACAATGGTAACACCAAAGATCACTGAGCATGGATCACCATAACACATAGAATAATGAAAAAGTTTGAAATATTGTTAGAATTACCAAAATGTGACAGAGACACGATGTGAATACATGCTCTTGGAAAAATGATATCAATGAACTTACTTGATGACTACCACAAAAAATCCAGTTAATAAAAAAAAAGGCAATATCTGGAAAGCATAATAAAGCAAAGTGCAACAAAATGAGGTACGCCTGTACACGCTTGGTTTAAGCTGTGGTTTTTCCCTATTTAGATCTCTTTAGTATCATTTTTACCTCCTCTCTGAGAACAACCAGGATTGTGATATTACTGCTGATGGTGAAACCTAATTTGTTATAAAAACATTTTTCATACAATTTCCATTTTTCTTCTCTTTTCTCCATTTTCACCCTTATATGCCTAATGTCACATAGAAAAAATGATAACAGAAGACACACATTAGAATTGACTAAAATATCAAGGAAAATAAACAGAGGAAGATAAGCCACCATGGAGATTTTTAAAAACAAACCATAATTAAAGGTGTTTATGGTTTCCTGTATTGTTTTATTTGTGAATTTGTATTGTTTTGCTGATGGTAACATAAAGTTGAATTTTTTATCAGAATACATTTTTAATATGTATTTTACAGTTCTAAAAAAATTATTATTCTGTCCATGTTCTTCTAGTAGTTTTTAATTCAAGTAGTAACTTCAATGAGCTCTCTTCTTTCCCTGTTAAATCCACTGAGGGGGACTGGAAGTGGGAATAAAGGACCAGTCATACAGAAAACCAGTGTTCCAATCATTTCTTTGAGGTTCTGAAATTTTGTTACTTTTAGTACTCCTTCATCCTACAAAATTCACAGTTCCATTAAAAATATTATTATAAAAATATTATTATATATTATCATAATAAGAATATTATTATAATTATTATAATCCTCCAATTATGTCAATCTGTGAGGAAGAGAATGGAACAAGCATTTTTTAAGTGCCTATTAAGTGCTAACGGGCTAAACACTTTCAAGATATTATCCCATTTAATTCTCTAGGCATGCTTTCCAATAACACAAAGAGAAATTCATTCATAGGAGAGAAAAATGGAGAAAAGAAAGAAATGCCCTTCCACAAAACATTTTAAAAATACACAGAAGAGAGCAGAAGGAAGTTAGGAAAAGGACATGGTCAAGCAGGAAAGTTTAGTTGTTATCATGTTAAATTTCACACATACTTTTTTAAAAGTACAGAATAGATACTCAGAGTTTCATATGCAATTCTATTTGTTCTATTTCTTATATATTGAAATACTTATATGTTTCAGGTTCATAATAAAAAAAGAATTTTTTAAAAATCTATTCATGGTTGACCATCCTTTGCAAATATTGTCTAGTTCTACATGGGGTACATCCAATGTGTTGGCACTTTCCTTTAGTTCTGTTGTCAACACATTGATACCAATATACAATGTAGACTGTCCATCAGTTATCCATCCCCACATACAATCAAATCATTTTCCCCCCAACTTATATTTGTCTGATGACATCCCTTTCTGAACAGCTTCTCCTCCATAATGGCTTGTTTATAATATGATCATATAACCTGTTCATTTCCACTAGAGAGCTAGCTAGACTCACAAGTGAATGAAAAGAGTATAACATCAAATTTAAAATAGACATGAGGGCTAATAAGTCCAAACTTAAATAGAAATAGGGGTCAGTAAGTCATATGTATTTTTATTACTTTGTTAAATATTTCCCAATTGCATTTTAATCTGCTTCCAAAAGCATGCAGGGGTGGTGCAGGCTATGTGTTTGTCCTCTGATATACAAAATCCTTTGGAAAATGAACAATTACTTTGGTGAACCCAAGCTCCTCCATGAAACAAAAGTCCATCTTTTAAACACCAATATTCTTTTGGTTATGACGCATGACTATGAGTCATGGAAAAATACAGTCTCCAAAGAAATGAACCCAATAATCTCACAGACATATGACACTTTAAGATTTACATCAGATGTTACAAAAACTTTGCAAAGGAAAATATTATTGTTCTCATTTTGCACAGAAGGAAATTAGAGTTTAGAGAATTGAAGCAACTAGCCCACAGTCACATAGCTATTAATTTTTGAATGTAAGACTTGAACTCAGCTATTCCAACTCTAGGTCTTAATAGATGGTCTTTGTAAATTATTATGACTGAAAAAAAATTAATCATTGCTTATCCTACCTTCTAGTGATGTCCCCCAGCTTGGTCATTATTATATATAACATAAATTAAATCATCTATCTTAGTAGAGCTCTAGAATACTAACCTTGCTATTTCTAGTGGAAATATTAATACACAAAAGTGATAATCAAAATATTTTTTGAATAATAAGAATTATATACAAAAGAAAGCAGTAACTTCAATACTAATCAATACATATTGGTTTTTAAGGTCTTTTGTGAAGGATTGAATGGAAGGATCAATTTCAATCAGCAGTTGCAATGAGTGGAAAGGACAAAGGTATTTGTAATCCTGATGTATTTCTTAGTTCAATTTGTGGTAGTATTTCCAAGCAACTCAGAGTAGGAGGGAAATAAGTAGAAATCAAAAAAGAATTGATTTCAAAAAATGATCAGTGACCCTTCTCATCCATGAACCATAAATAGATAGAATGGTTCACCAGACCATCCTCAGGATTATTTAATCCCCTTTATTTTTTTTTTTATTTAACTTTTAACATTTATTTTCACACAATTTTGGGTTACAAATTTTCTCCCCTTTTATCCCCTCCCCCCCCCAGACCCAAGCTTTCTAATTGCCCCTGTGACCTATCTGCTCTCTCCTCTATCCTCCCTCCCTGCCCTTGTCTCCGTCTTCTCTTTTGTCCTGTAGGGCCAGATAGCTTTCTTGACCCCTTAACCTGTATTTCTTGTTACCCAGTGGTAAGAACATTACATTTGGTCCTAACACTTTGAGTTCCAACTTCTTTAGCTCCCTCCCTCTCCACCCCTTCCCCTTGGAAGACAGGCAATTCAATATAGGCCATATCTGTTTAGTTTTGCAAATGATTTCCATACTAGTTGTGTTGTATAGGACTAACTATATTTGCCTCCATCCTATCCTGTCCCCCATTACTTCTATTTTCTTATGGTCCTTTCCCTCCCCATGAGTGTCGACCTTGTATTACATTCTCCTCCCCTATCCTCCCCTCTATCCTCCCCCCCACCCTGCTTGTGCCCCTGTCCCCCACTCTCCTGTGTTATGAGATAGGTTTTCCTATCAAAATGAGTGTGCATTATGTTCTTTCCTTTAGTGGAATGTGATAAAAGTAGACCTCATGTTTTTCTCTTGCCTCCCCTCTTTATCCAACCACTAATAAGTCTTTTGCTTGCCTCTTTTATGAGAGATAATTTGCCCCATATAACTTCTCCCTTTCTCCTCCCAATATTTCTGTCTCACTGCTTGATTTCATTTTTTTTTTAAGATATGATCCCATCCTCTTCAATTCACTCTGTGCACTCTGTCTCTATGTGTGTGTGCATGTGTGCATGTGTGTGTGTGTGTACTCCCACCCAGTACCCAGATACTGAAATGTTTCAAGAGTTACAAATATTGTCTTTCCATGTAGGAATGTAAACAGTTCAACTTTAGTAAGTCCCTTATGATTTCTCTTTGCTGTTCACCTTTTCATGGTTCTCTTCATTCCTGTGTTAGAAAGTCAAATTTTCTTTCCAGCTCTGGTCTTTTCATCAGGAAAATTTGAAAGTCCTCTATTTCATTGAAAGACCATTTTTTCTCCTGAAGTATTATAGTCAGTTTTGCTGGGTAGGTGATTCTTGGCTTCAGTCCTAGTTCCTTTGACTTCTGGAATATCCTATTCCATTCCCTTCTATCCCTCAATGTAGAGGGTGCCAGATCTTGTGCTATCCTGGTTGTATTTCCACAATACTTGAATTGTTTCTTTCTAGCTGCTTGCAATATTTTCTCTTTCACCTGGGAATTCTGGAATTTGGCCACAATGCTCCTAGGAGTTTCTCTTTTTGGATCTCTTTCATGCGGTGTTCTGCGGATTCCTTGAATATTTATTTTGCCTTCTGGTTCTAGAATCTCAGGGCAGTTTTTCTTGATAATTTCATGGAAGATGATGTCTAGGTTCTTCTTTTGATCATGGTTTTCAGGTAGTCCCAGAATTTTTACATTGTCTCTCCTGATTCTATTTTCCAGGTCAGTTGTTTTTCCAATAAGATATTTCACATTATCTTCCATTTTTCAAATCTGCGCGGTATGTTCTGAGATATCTATCTTTCTCGAAAAGTCCTTAGCGTCCATCCGTACCATTCCAGTTTTGAAAGATCTATTTTCTTCAGTGAGCTTTTGAATCTCCTTTTCCATTTGGTTAATTCTGCTTTTGAAAGCATTCTTCTCCTCATTGGCCCCTTGCACCTCCCTTGCCAGCTGAGTTAGGCTAGTTCTCAAGGTGCCAATTTCTTCAAGATTTTTTTGGTTCTCCTTTAGCAGGGAGCTGATCTGCTTTTCATGCTTCTCCCTCATCCCTCTCATTTCCCTTCCCAGTCTTTCCTCCACCTCTCTAACTTGATTTTCAAAATTCCTCTTGAGCTCTTCCATGGCCCGAGCCCATTGGGTGGGCTGGGGCACAGAGTCCTCGATTTCTGTGTCTTTGCCTGATGGCAAGCCTTGTTCCTCCCCATCAGAAAGGAAGGGAGGAAGTGTCTTTTCTCCAAGAAAATACCCTTCAATAGTTTTATTTCTTTTGCCTTTTCTGGGCATTCTCCCCAATCAGTGACCTGACCTCTGAATGTTCTCCTCACACCCACCTCGCCTCCTGGTCCTCCCAGCCAGCGTTTGGGGACTGAGATTCAAATGCTGCTTCCCACCTTCGGGTTTTTGGCGGGGGCAGGGCTGCTAATCAGTGTGAGAATTAAGTTCACGTGGTCAGGGGCAGGGCCGCCTCTCTGGCTCAGTTCCCTCAGGGGGTTTATGCACAGACCTTCCACAATGGATCCAGGCTCCCGCCCGTTTGGGGAGCCCCTGCCTGTAGTCGCCTCTCAGCTTCTATCTCCTGGGGGGGCCCGAGCCATGGGGGCACCCCACTCCCCTCTCAACCCGCCAAAGAGACTCTCTCACCTACCCCTGTCAGTCACCTGTTGGTGGGGGGGCTTGTGCCGCCGCTGGAGATCCCGTCTCTGGAGCCTTCTCAGATCTGTGCCTCTTGGAGCCGCGGCCGCCGCAGATCCAGGCTGGGCTCCGCATCTGCAGCGCGACGGACATTTTGTGAGAGGTTTGCAGGTCCCTCTGTGGGTGGGGGGACCCGCGTGGCTGCTGGAGATCCCGTCCCCGTAGCCCTCTTGGATCTTTTCCTCACGGTGTCGTGGCCGCGGCAGGGCTGCCCTCTGCTCCCCGTCCCGGCGCCCAGTCCACGGCGCGAAGGACCCCCCGCGAGAGGTTTGCAGGTCTCTCTGGAACAGAAATCTCCCTCGCTCCAATATTCCATGGTCTCTGGGTGCAGAATTCGCCCTGGGTTGGTCCCCTCTAACCGTTCTGTGGTTTGTGGGTTCGGAGCTATGTGTATGTGCGTCTTTCTACTTCGCCATCTTGGCTCCGCCCCCTATTTAATCCCCTTTAACAAGGCTATGTAAAAGAAATCCCATCTATGCCCTATACTAGCTCTGTAGCTATTTCTTTGGTTAGGTCTATTCCAAGGGCCATACAATTTGATTCTAGGCTCTATCGCAGCCTCATTTTCCTCCCCGATACAAAATTAGGCCTCGGTGAAAAGAAAATTGATATTGTTAAATAGCTGATATGTTGCCACAGTGCAATCATTTCATTTCCTGGGAAAGCTGAGGAAAGCAATAATCACAGTCTTTATGGGTAAAGGAGGCTCATTCATTTTGATGTTCCTGGTAATACTCCATCCTTAAACTAATCCAGCACTAAAACAACAACACTAAAACTTACAAAAGTTCACAATTTCTACAAGAACTATCGGAAAACAGCGAAAATGAGTTTTCCCTAAAAGAGAATTTTCTTACGCTGGTACTTTTGTTTCTTTCCGTTACACTGCCAACTATTTTTAATCATTTGTGCCAGAAACATTTTGCACTGGTAGGGATTGTCAAGAACTCACTATTCATGTATTCATTCAGTGTAACAAATATTAACTGAGCACTTATTCTGTTTGGGGCATGGCTCCTCAATACTGCAGGAGATAGAAAAAAAATATGGCAAGCAGAACCAGAAAAACAAGCTATACAACAATGTCAGCGTAAATAGAAAGAACACTAAAAGGGGGAGAGCCTCCAAATATTTATACCAATTATTTAAAAAATTGTAATTATAAAACACCAAATAATTTTGGTTTCCTCCCATCCAAAAAAAACCAGAAAATGAATAGTAATCTTTTGCAGGGGAGACTATGGGTACGGAATGTTGTATGCACTGTCAAGGTCAAAGTTGGTGTTTGTTTTTCTTCATTGTTTTTCTTGTTACAAAAGAAGCTTCAGTTGTAGACAAGAACAGTGGGAAGGGCTATAACTAGAAATGACTGCAATTAAAACAAAAGGCATCAACAAATTTTATTTACAAATATATGAATAAAAATAAGTATAGAGGGGGACTGGACAACGAGGATCAAGAAATAGGAGAGTGTTCTGGAGACTCCATGGGTGTTTGGTGAGCCTGATAATGGAGGTCCATGCTCTCTACTTCACAGAATGTGTAAGCATTCCATGTATGTTTCTGGTCCACTTACTGTGGACCTTTTTGACTGGCTATTAAGACAGAAACAGGTGTGCATACAAGACTCCATCCAGGTCTTTCCTGCCTAGCTACATCTGAGTGATAACAACCAACCACTGTGGATTCTTCAGATGTAGGGAAAGCTCCTAGCCTCTTCTCACCTGGGTCATTCAATCTAGGTGCTCTACCTCTGTTGGATCAGAAATGAAACATGAACCTTGCTCATCCTGACCCCAAGATCATTATGCCATGATGCCTCAAACTAACCTATCAACTCTATCATAAAACTTAAAACTGGAGAAGATGAAAGAGGTCATATTTCCTCATTTACAGATGAGGCAAATGAAGCCTTATTTCCTCTGAATCCAAAGTACAGTCCCCATGACAAACTGTATGTCTTTTATACAAGGACCATCATTACTTTGTTCACAGGGGATCACTACCAAATTGCCCATAGGTTCATTGTTTGGTCACAATCCATTAACAACCACCTTAATTACACAAAGTACTCCCCTTCACTCTGAACTCCAGTCAATTGGCTGCTTTTTGTTTCCTGTACATGATGTTCCATTTCCAACATCTGTAATGTCCTCTCCTTCTCATCTCTGAATCTTAGACTCATTAATGTCCTTCAAAGCTCAGCTCTAGCACTATGTCTTTCACAAAACCTTTCTTATTCCCTCCATTTGTTTATTACCCCCCCCTCCATTGCATATTGCTTTGCATTATTTTATATTTATTTACCTGTATACTTCTCTCTCTGGTGCAATATAAGTTCCTTGAGGACAGGAACTTGGTGTTTGTCTCTGGGTCCCCAAAGCCTAGCATAGTTCCAGACACATAGAAGGTACTGAATAAATTTCCTTCCCTGGGCGTTAAAAAGAAGATACCGAGTAGAAAGACGCACATACACATAGCTCCGAACCCACAACCCATAGAACAACTACAAAGAAGTAACTCACGGCGAATTCTGCACCCAGAGGCCACAGAACATTGGAGCGAGGGAGATTTCTGTTCCGGAGAGACCTGCAAACCTCTCGTAAAAGGTCCTTCGTGCTGCGGACTGGGCGCCGGGACTGGGAGCTGAGTACAGCCCTGCCGTGGCCGCGGCACCGAGAGGAACAGATCCGAGCGGGCTTCAGGGACGGGATCTCCAGCGGCCGCACAAGTACCTCCACCCACAGGTGACGGGGGTCTGTGAGAGAGTCCCTTTGGCGGGTCGAGGGGGGAGTGGGGTGCCCCCATGGCTCGGGCCCCCTCGGGAGACAGAAGCTGAGGGGCAGCGGCAGACCAGGGCTCTCCAAGCAGGCAGGAGCCTGGATCCATTGTTGAAGGTCTGTGCATAAACTCCCTGAGGGAACTGAGCCTGAGAGGCAGCCCTGCCCTCAACTGAGCATCTGAATTTAATCTCACACTGAATAGCAGCCCTGCCCCCGCCCAAAGCCCTGAGGCTGGAAGCAGCATTTGAATCTCAGACCCCAAACACTGGCTGGGAGGATCAGGAGGTGAGGTGGGTGTGAGGAAAATATTCAGAGGTCAAGTCACTGGCTGGGAAAATGCCCAGAAAAGGGAAAAGAAATAAGACTATAGAAGGTTACTTTCTTGGTGAACAGGCATTTCCTCCCTTCCTTTCTGATGAGGAAGAACAATGCTTACCATCAGGCAAAGACACAGAAATCAAGGCTTCTGTGTCCCAGCCCACTCAATGGGCACAGGCCATGGAAGAGCTCAAAAAGAATTTTGAAAATCAAGTTAGAGAGGTGGAGGAAAAGCTGGGAAGAGAAATGAGAGACATGAAGTCAAAGCATGAACAGCAAATCAGCTCCCTGCTAAAGGAGACCCAAAAAAATGTTGACGAAAATAACACCTTGAAAACTAGCCTAACTCAATTGGCAAAAGAGGTTCAAAAAGCCAATGAGGAGAAGAATGCTTTCAAAAGCAGAATTAGCCAAATGGAAAAGGAGATTCAAAAGCTCACTGAAGAAAATAGTTCTATCAAAATTAGAATGGAACAGATGGAGGCTAATGACTTTATGAGAAACCAAGAAATCACAAAACAAAACCAAAAGAATGAAAAAATGGAAGATAATGTGAAATATCTCATTGGAAAAACAACTGACCTGGAAAATAGAGCCAGGAGAGACAATTTAAAAATTATGGGCCTACCTGAAAGCCATGATCAGAAAAAGAGCCTAGACATCATCTTTCATGAAATTATCAAGGAAAACTGCCCTGAGATTCTAGAACCAGAGGGCAAAATAAATATTCAAGGAATCCACAGAACACCGCATGAAAGAGATCCAAAAAGAGAAACTCCTAGGAACATTGTGGCCAAATTCCAGAACTCCCAGGTGAAAGAGAAAATATTGCAAGCAGCTAGAAAGAAACAATTCAAGTATTGTGGAAATACAATCAGGATAACACAAGATCTAGCAGCTTCTACATTAAGGGATCGAAGGGCATGGAATAGGATATTCCAGAAGTCAAAGGAACTAGGACTAAAACCAAGAATCACCTACCCAGCAAAACTGAGTATAATACTTCAGGGGAAAAATTGGTCTTTCAATGAAATAGAGGATTTTCAAGCATTCTTGATGAAAAGACCAGAGCTGAAAAGAAAATTTGACTTCCAAACACAAGAATGAAGAGAACCATGAAAAGGTGAACAGCAAAGAGAAGTCATAAGGGACTTACTAAAGTTGAACTGTTTACATTCCTACATGGAAAGACAATATTTGGAACTCTTGAAACATTTCAGTATCTGGGTACTGGGTGGGATTACACACACACACACATGCACACACACACACACACATAGAGACAGAGTGCACAGAGTGAATTGAAGAGGATGGGATCATATCTTAAAAAAAAAAATGAAATCAAGAAGTGAGAGAGAAAGATATTGGGAGGAGAAAGGGAGAATTGAATGGGGCAAATTATCTCTCATAAAAGAGGCAAGCAAAAGACTCATTAGTGGAGGGATAAAGAGGGGAGGTGAGAGAAAAACATGAAGTCTACTCTCATCACATTCCACTAAAGGAAAGAATAAAATGCCTACTCATTTTGGTATGAAAACCTATCTTACAATACAGGAAAGTGGAGGATAAGGGGATAAGCAGAGTGGGGGGGGATGATAGAAGGGAGGGCATGGGGAGGAGAGTGCAATTTGAGGTCAACACTCGTGGGGAGGGATAGGATCAAAAGAGAATAGAAGTAATGGGGGACAGGATAGGATGGAGGGAAATATAGTTAGTCCTATACAACACAACTATTATGGAAGTCATTTGCAAAACTACACAGATTTGGCCTATATTGAACTGCTTGCCTTCCAAAGGGAAGGGGTGGAGAGGGAGGGAGCTAAAGAAGTTGGAACTCAAAGTGTTAGGATCAACTGTAATGTTCTTACCACTAGGAAATAAGAAATACAGGTAAAGGGGTATAGAAAGCTATCTGGCCCTACAGGACAAAAGAGAAGACAGAGACAAGGGCAGAGAGGGATGATAGAAGAGAGAGCAGATTGGTCATAGGGGCAATTAGAATGCTTGGCGTTTGGGGGGGGAGGGGAGAAAAGGGGAAAAATTTGTAACCCAAAATTTTGTGAAAATGAATGTTAAAAGCTAAATAAAAAAAAAAAAAAGAAGATACCACTGAACCTAGCACTATTTCCATCTTTAATGAATTTTCTATAGATCCCACTTTTCAGGATTCCAAATAAGGATATGCCAAATGTCTCTAGACACAAATTCAGTACTGTAAATCTTCAAACTAATTTATTATTTTCATTATTCAGATCTGACGACCCCAAACCAGAAAGTTCAATTGCTGTCTGTAAGGATGTATATTAGTGAAACGACCCATACTCTGGCTTATTAAGTGCTTAATAAACATATCATAAAAAGAATAGGATTTACTTTTTCCTAGACATCAATAGGCACACCAACCTTCTTTATAGTTACCTTCTTTATCAGCACAACATTAAAAAAAAATGGCCTTTGCAAGTGTCATCTCTGGCTTCCTAACCTCTTCTAGTCAATGACAATTTTTTTCAATCATTTAGCAATTACATAGAATCTGGGCTGCAATACATCAGCTTTCTGCACATAAGTTATTTGCTGACATGATGATCTATTAAACAAAGCAAGAAATAAACCACTGTCTTAAGAGAATCAATTTTTTAAAAAAAAAAACTTGACAAACTGCAGCAAAATGAGATGATGTCATAAAAATAGGTAATTGGTTGTAAACATTGACTGTTTGTTTGTTTTTCCCCAAGCAAAGCTGTTTCAGTGTGAATGTGTTTACTCATTTACCAGGATTTATTTTGAGAAAGAAACCTAATGACTTCCTTAAGAACAAATTTAAACACTTTTGTCTATGTTCCTCATCTTCCTTTGTGATATAAAGGAGAAAAAGAAGGATCACTAGCATGTAATAAATATGATCCTCTTCTCCAAGAGCTGGACCCTCTGAAGAGATAGCAGCTGCTTATCCTCCAAGAACATATTATGTGGCTCTATGGAGCCTGTCTAGGCAGCTAGGTGGCACAGTGCTGGTCCTGGAGTCAAGAAAACTCATCTTTCTGAGTTCAAATCTGGCCTCAGATACTCACTAGCTGTATGGGACCCTGGGCAAGTCACTTAACCCCATTTGTCTCAGTTTCCTCAAATGAGCTGGAGAAGGAAATGGCAAACTACTCCAGTATTTTTGTCCCAAAAAAACAAACAAAAAAATGGAATCACAAAGAGACACAACTGAAACAACAAGGGCTCCTGTCCTGCACAGGATAAACCATTAAATCTCAGAAGAAGATGAGACCAATACTGACAATAATTCCACGCAACAGGGAACTTTTTTTGTCAGTCTTATAGCAACAATAAAGAGTTCTACCAACTTCAGTGGGCATGTTTTTCAAATGCAAACATCAGACTATAAGAATGACAGAGCAGGGACTTGTATACTTGACAAGGACCCAAAAGAGGAAATTTGCATGAAGCTAAGAAAGTCTTATCAAAAGGGTTTTAAACCAAAGAATAAATACGGAGCCAAAATTTGTTTGTTCAATGAACGTTTTTAAGTAACTAAAATGTACATTGCTGAATTGCTGAAAAACAAAAAGCAGTCCCTGACTCATGGAACTTAATATCTGTAGGAATCCACTTTGTTAGATGCTGTAAGAGAGCAACTATAATGAGGAAGGCTAAAAGGAGAAATAGATACAAGAAGGTCTAATGCCCTTACCTAATAGTTACGAATAAGATTTGGTGAGACCTGTGGAAGCAATTTGGATCAGGAAGGTTATAACTTATGCAAAAGAAATAGAAGAGGTAAAAAGAAAAGGTGGAGCTGTCTAAGACATCAAAGGTAAAATGAAAAAATGAAAAATGAACTAACCAACAGACAGATATTTTTAAATTTCTTTATTTATTTTATTTTTAATTTATGAAATAAATAGTAAATAAAACAAGCATTTCTATATGATAATAAACATTTCTATATCTAATAAATAATTAAGTAAATAAATAAAAAATTTCTATGTGATAAAAAAGATGATTCCACATGAAACTAATTTATCATGTACAGATTTATATGCATATATATGTACACATTTTTAAAAGATGTGCAAAAGATGAAAGCAAAAGCAGATAATGGGAGACATTCACTACAAAAGGAAGGCATGGACCTATAGAAATAACAGAACTATTAAAGCTCAGACTGGTATTAATCTGGTGAGTAAATCCATGAACAACCTAAAAAGGGAAGTTTTTAGCTCTGTTAGAGAAAGAGAAAGTTCAATCAATGAATTAGCATTTATGGAGCATAACCTTATGCTAACTGCCCACAGTTCAGGGGACAGAGAGACAGCAGTAAAGCAATCACTGCCCTCAGGGAGCTTACATATCAGGGAAAGTGACATGTACAAATAATACACACACATATATATATGTGTGTATATTATATTAGGACATGTATATGTATATGTGTTATTGTGTGTATATACACAGAGAACTGGCAGTTGATAGAGGTGGTCAGGAAAGGCTCCATGTCGGAGGTGGTCTTCGAGCTGTCTTTTTTTTTACTGTTTATTTATTTATTTTCAGTTTTCAACATTCATTTCCACAAAATTTTGAGTTCCAAATTTTCTCCCCATCTCTCCTCTCCCCCACCCCATAACACCTCGCATTCTGATTACCCTTTCCCTCAATATGCCCTCCCTTCTATCGAGCTGTCTTAAAGAAAAGTAGAGATTCTTTCAAATCAAGCAGAGGAGTGCATTTCAGGTATGAGAAGTGGTCAGCTCAAAGGCAGGGAGGTGGAAGACTGAGTGTCATGGAAGAGCAGGAAAGTCAGATTGATCGCAATGTGTAAAAAGGGAGTAATGTGTAATATGACTAGAAATTTGGGTTGAGATTAGATTTTGAAGGGTCTTAAATGACCAACAGAAGAGTTTATGTTTGCTCTGGGACATATTAAAAAGTCACTGGGGTTTCAGTTGAGAATCTGGTCAGACCTTCAGTTTAGGAAAATCATTTCAACAGCTATTAAGAGGATGGATTGGATTCAGAGGCTGCTGAACTAGTGAATTAGGGTGAAGGGAATGATGGTAGGAGATCTTGTGAGAACAGAAATGCCAAGATTTGGTGACTGATTGATTTTGTGGGCTGAGGAAGATGGAAGATCTTAAAATCAGACTGAGGTTGTGAACCTGGGTGCATAGAAGGCTGGCAGTGCCCACAGTAGTAATCGAGATATCTATAAGAGGAGTGGGCTTGGGGAAATGGTAATGAGCTTTCCTTTGGACATGCTAAATTTGTGATGTGATATAGTTTACACATACATACAGCTTAAAATGTCCAATAGACAGTTAGTGATGTGAGATAGAAACTCAGGAGATAGATATTAGGGCTAGATATATTGATCTGAGATGGATGATAAATGCTAAAAGGGAAGACAGAATAGAGAGGATAATGATGATGAATGACAAAGAGAAGTCAGAGCTGCTCAACAATTATTTCTCTTTGTCAAAGAGAGTAATCTTCAGATTGGGAGGACAGAATAAAAATGGATAACAGGGAGTGGATATCCACAACAAACAGGAAGACCATAAGAGAACAGATAAGTACTACTCTTACTGTGATCAAGCCCATAAGAGCTACATCATAAAATACTGAAAGAACTGATAGATATGACTGTCCAACTACCATCAGTAATTTTTGAAAGATCATGGAGAGATATACTACAGGCCTCAAGAAGGGGACATATCTCAATTTTTAAAAATATATAAGAAGTAAATTTAATCTTTCTACTGTGGACCAGTGAGCTTGACTTTAATTCCTAAGGAATTTGTAAAATGTGTTTGTAATACTCTTTCTGGGCTACTTCCCTAACTTGCGCTGACAGGTTGATTACCCAGAAGGCAACAGCTATATTGGGTTCTGGAGATAACCCAGAACCCATACTCCTATTCTGAAACTCCCTCCAAGACGTAGTTATATAAAATCCCTCAAAGCCATTTCCAATTCTATGCCCAAAGGGCTACAAAAATGTGCATACCCTTTGACTTAGCAATATTGCTTCTGGGACTATATCCCCAAGAGATCATAAAAATGGGAAAGGGTCCCACATGTACAAAAATATATAGCAGCTTTCTTTGTGGTGGCCAAGAACTGGAAATCAAGGGGATGCCCATCAATTGGGGAATGGCTAAACAAGCCGTGGCATATGAATGTAATGGAATACTATCGTGCTACAAGAAATAATGAACAGGAAGACTTCAGAGAGGTCTGGAAGGACTTATATGAACTGATGCTGAGTGAAAGGAGCAGAACCAGGAGAACTTTGTACACAGCAACAACCAGTGTTCACAGCAATGCAAAGACCTAAAAAATTCCCAATGAACTCTTGGGGAGAATATCTTCCATGTACAGAGAAAGAACTATGGAATTGGATCACAGAATGAAGCAGACCATTTTCTCTTGTGTTATGTGTTGTTTTGTTTTTATGGTTTCTCCCATTCATTTTAATTCTTCTACACATGACTAAGGTGAAAATGTATTTAATAAGAACGTATGTGTAGAACCTATATAAGAATTCATGCCATCTCAGGGAGTGAGGGAGGAAGGAGGGGGAGGGAGGGGAAAAAAATCTAAGATATATGGAAGTGATTATAGAAAAATGAAAAAAAATTAATTTTTTTAAAAAAATTAAAATAACTAAATATTTTTTTGAGAAAGTCATTTCCAATTTCAATGAAATGGTGATATTTAATTCTCTCAGAAAAAGGGTTCACACTTCATAATGGAATCATCGTTTTGACTACAATATGATACTCAGTTTAACATCCTATTCTATACTTAAAATTCATCACCTATGCATAAATCCTGTGTTTACATCAACTGAATTTGGGAAAGGGGAGGAATCACAACCCACATTATTACAGAGATCTTAGTGACCATCTATCTAGAAAAGGAAATAGCAGCTAACATAAAGAATCACCATGATTTCATCAGTAATAGAGCATACTAGATCCAACTCATTTCCTTCATTTATGGCGTTACCAGATTGATGACAGATCAGAGGTATGTTGTAGATATAACTGTACTCTCATCTAGACAAAATATTTGCTAATGACACGTGCTATACACAACACAGTAATACAGTAAGATAATTGGAACTACCTAAATGACCAACCCCAAAGAGAAGCTATCATCAGATGGATGGCTGGCAACTTAAGAAGAATATAGTGGGGAACCCTGGGGAATCTGAGCTTAGCTCAGTGTTGTTTATCTAAACTGCTCATAACAAAAAAAAAAATGATAAAAGTCAATGGCATACCTAATAAATTTGCAGATGAACCAGAGCTGCAAGGGATAGTGAATATATTAGGTGAATCAGGATCCAAACATTTCTCTACAAGCTAGAAAATTGAACTAAATCTTTTACAATAAAATTGAACAAGTATAAACATAAAATCTCACATGTGGGTTCAAGAATCTGCCTTCAAAGGTACATGATGGAGGAGATACAATTAGGCAAAATTTTATCCTAAAAAAGTCTGAAGGTTTTAGAGAATAGCAAGCTCAATATGAGTCAACAGTTAATATGGCAGCCCCAAAAAATGCTAATCTGATCTCGAGCTGCACTAAGGGAGGTCTCACTTGCAGGAATCAGGAGATGATGGTCCCTCTGTATTTTGCCCTAGTCAGACAGCATGTGGAACAGTGTGTCTATTTCTGGGCATCTATTAGTAGGAAAAACAATAATAAGAAAAAGATAAATAAACCAGTGTACAACAACCAGAATGGTGAAAGGTCAATGGTGAAAGGCCTCAGGTTCATTCAACAATCATACCAACTGAAGGAAACAGGAATGTTTACCCTAGAGAAAAGAAGACTTAAAGAGACAATATAGGTGTTTTTAAGCATTTAAAAGGCTGATTGCTGTGTGGGGAGGAACTAGACTTACCCTATTTGGCATAACTAGGAACAATGAGAGAAAGTTACAGAAAAAGAAATTTAAATTTCATGCAAATAAAAATTTTCTAATGATCAAAACTGCACATAACTAGAAGCTCCTTTCTTTAGGAAATATTCCTTAAACCTCCTACTTGAGATTCCTCTCTCTCTCCCCTCAAATGATCAAAATATGTTTGTCTGATACATTCCCAAAGTAAAATGTAAACTCCTTGAGGCTAGGAACTGATTTACATTTTGTCTTTGTATCCCCAATACCTAGGACAACGCACCTGGCACCAGTTAGGTGCTTAATAAATGCTTGTTAGTTTGAACTGATTAGAGAACAGAATCCTATTGTAAGGTCTCACTGATCAAATATTTGTGGCTTTGGAGGCTGTAGTAATATATCAATGGAATTACAACTGATGGAATTCCACGGTAAACTTTCATTTGTAGATTCTTGGATGAGAATAAACTAAGGTATCATCTTGCTTCAAATTGAGACAAGACTAAACCTTCCAACTTAGTGGTCATAATTTAATAGTTATGACACGTCTAAGGCTTACAAAATATGTTTCTCAAAGAAATCTGTGAGGCATGTGTATATTTTACAAATAAGGAAACTGAGGTGCAAAGGCTATGTGACTTGCCCAGACTTACCTAGCTAGTTTGACTCCAAAGGGATACAAACCTAGCTTTTTCCTCATTTCAAGTCTACACTCTTTCTATCACATGAGGCCTAGGTATTATTTGATGAATATGCTTATTTACATTAGTTTTTGATTTGTTTCTCTACTACACTGTTCATTCTTGGAATGTCTTAAAATATCTTACTTTAAAAAAAAAGATTACAGATAGGACCTAAAAGCACATTATGGGATTCAAATGGATGCAAACATCAACCCCTGGAAGAAGTATCAGATTTTTATTTTCTGCAAATTTTAAACTGAGTTTAGAGCATTACAAAATGTAAAATCTCTCCAAATGCAAAATACTTCCAAGTTTCATATGGTTATATAGAACTCAACGGGACCTTAGAAATAATCTCATCTGAGATAAATTCAATGAGTTCCTTGCCCACTAACCCAGCTGTCACTGGTGCTTCTTTCTACCGCAAAACACTAAACAATTTTGTGTACTATTTAGAAGAGCTTATCAGAATTTTGAAGTTATTGAGAACCATGGGACTATGAAAGAATTAGCTCCCTTCTCCTCCATCCTAAATTCTCTTTACTAGGTATTAAAATAATCACTGCCATTTGAGATGCAGCAATATTCTTTCAAATTTTCATTTTCATTTCAAATTTTGATTTTAAAACTTTAATCTTAAAAGTTTCAGACTTTCTGAAAACCTTAAAAACACTTCAGAACTTGGAATAAATCACATAGAGACTATGTGAAAGTCCACATAGAAAAGTGGTATTGTGTTGGTTTTTTTTTAATTTCTAAGCAGTATTTATCTTTAGAGGGAGAGGGGACAGAGAAAGAAGCCATTTTCATAAATATCTCTATAATTTCCAACCCAACTAAATTCCCTTGGGAACCAAAGTAACCCTCCAAAACGTCATAAATAAAAACATAGTAATGTTCTGCTGCAGAAAGCATTTTAGCACAAAGAAAATGAAACTTCATGTTACCTAAATGGGAGAAAAATACCTCTTTTTAGAAGTTGAGTGCACAGCAAAGATGTACTTCTATTCTGGGATTCTCTGTGAGTCTAGAATTGAAATCTGGCAAGCCTTGCTCTAGATCATAATATAATCATACTTGAGAAAACTACCTCAAACTTTTTTGATATATAAAAACAGTTTGGTGCAAATTTCTCAAGTTCTTAGCTACATATATACATATGTATATATATATATATGTGTGTGTTTTATATATATACATATGTAGGAGAAAAATCACTATTTGACAAAAGTACAAATTTTAAAAAGGGAAAGGCAAATCAACATGACATTCCTGAATTGTTGCAAAAACAATAGTAATAGTTAATAATGACATTTCTCTTTAAAGTTTGTAAAGTGCTTCACATATATTATTTTACGTGATCGTCACACTAACCCGGGGAGACAAATGCTATTATCTCCTTTTTTACAGATGAGAAAACTGAGGCTAAGATGAACTAAGTGACGTGCCCAGGGTCACACAGCTAGTCATATTCTGAGGATTTGAGTTCAGGTCCTTCTGCCTCCAAGTCCAATGTTCTATGTTGTGCACCACCCAGCTGCCAGACACTTAAATGGGCTATCACCCTAAAATTACTGCAAGACAGAGTTAGTATAAAGAGGCAAAAAGAATTTTAAAAATTCATATGGGACCACAACATCTACCTTGCAAAACAAAATAAATGTCCAAATGTGGGTGCAAAGTCTGTGGACACTATAGATGAAAGAAACAACCATATCTTAATTGCAAGAGTGCAACAAAAATCACCCAGTTTCTACTGGACTGTCCTTTTCCTCTGTGATACTTTGCAGGAAAGAATCTTTTGGTTGCTCATTCCCTGTTTCTTAAATTCTTTGCAGAAGCTGCTGCCTTTTAGTAATAGACTTCTAAAGCTGGACCAAAGTGGAGGACAGTTGGGGTGGGGGAGAGGAAGGGGAGGGATGTAAAGGTAAAAATCACACAATGATTTAAAATAAAGCCAGGCCCTAGAATAAATAGAAGAGTAAGTGGAATAATGAGAATAACACAGTCACTGGAACACAAAGCTAAAACCAAGACAATTTTATAAAACAAAAACTCAAAGCGTCTATTGCTGTTCAATCCTAAGGAATTTCTGGCAGTTTGAGTTTTCTGTATAATAAGGAAAATAGGGGTGCAGCCATTCAGGTCATAATTACTCAGATTTGTGGAGTTTAGAGTGTGTTGTTGCCACTAAAAATGAACTCATCTTCTTTGCTGAGGCTCTTAACAGTTTCCACTGGAATAGGAAGTTCTCATCTGAGAAAGCAGAGTATAGGAGAAGCCTGTGGCAGGTTTAACAAAAAATCAGCTCAAGAGCATTGCTGAGTGTTTCTTTCCTTCTCAGACCAAAGCTAAAAAAATCAAATAGAAGTCCTCTCATTATCTCCTCTTACAAATCCACATCTTGAGGACCACATCTTTTAAGAACAAAGTAAGGGAGGGAATTGTGGGAAGATGGCGGAATAAGGCCAGAAACACTCCAGAAATCACCTACAAATAAATTAAGACCTCAAATTAAATATCAGAGAGGCAGAAATAATTACAAGCCAGGATAAAGCAGTTGTCTAGCCTGTGGGAGGAGGTTAGGAAAGATCTGACCTCCCCAGTCAACTACAAGCCTTGGGAGCAGCCTGTGTCAGTGGGGATTGGGCAGCTAATCTAGGGAAGATTATCAGGGCCCATGTGCTCTGAGGAGACATGGTTCCAGACTGTGGATCCAGGTGAGGACCACACGCTAATGAGGGTGGTCCCAGATGGCAGGGGTGACTCTTAAGTGAGCAGACTCCCTGGTTTGCGTTCCCCAGCAGAGGCGTGAGCTGATGTTTGTAGCCCTGCCTGAAGCACCACAAGGAACAAGAGGGTATGGGGTGGCAGTGGGGTTGGGGGCCCTGGTTATGGCTCAGGGGCTGAGAGCAGTACTTGAGGTCACTTATAGCCCAAGGGAGGAGCAATCCACACCTGGCCTCGGATTATAGAATACTGGAAGACCCAAGAGGTCAAAGGCCTCCAGCTAAAGCTCAGGAAAGGACAGCATAAAAAAAATGAAGCCTGAGACATTATTCCCCCACATCCAGGGAGCAAAGTTATATTCTAATGTAAAGTTAACAGCCAAAGTAGTAAGTTATTACAGAAACCTTGTGTTTGATAAATGTAAAGATTTTAGCTTTCCAGATAAGAATTCACTGGTAAAAATTGTTAGGAAAATTTGTTCTAATTCTTCTATACGACATGACTAATGTGAAAATATGTTTAATAGGAATGTATATGTAGAGTCTATAGCAGACTGCATGTGTCTTGGGGAGGGGGAAGGGAAGGGAAGGGGAGAAAATTTAAAACTTGTGAAAGTGAATGTTGAAAACTAAAAGTAAATTAACATAAAAAATTATTGTGAAAACTGGAAAGTGGCAGAAACTAAGTATAAATAGACCAATATCTTACACCACTTACCAAGATAAGGTCAAAATGGATACATGACCTAGAGAGACTAAAGAGAGATATCATAAGAAAATTAGAACATATTGCCTATCAGATTTACGAATAGGAGAAAAATTTATAAATAAACAAGAGGTAGAGAGCATTATGGACATAAAAATGGATAATTTTGACTACATTAAGTTAAAAAGACTGTACAAATAAAACCAATGCAGTCAAGATTAGAAGGAAAGAAGAAAATTGGGTGGAGATTTTTATAGGCAGTTGCTCAGATAAAGGTCTCATATTTCAAATATATAGAGAACCTTGTGAACTTTAAAAGAATATGAGTCATTACCTAATTAATAAATGTTTAAAGGATATGAACAGGAAATTTTTGAATAAAGAAATCAAAGCTATGTATAGTCCTATAAAAAATGCTCTAAATTACTGATTAGAGAAATACAAAGTAAAACAACTTTGAGATATATCACATCTACTAGATTGGCTAAAATGATAGAAAGGAAAAATGACAAATGCTAGGGGAATGTGGAAAAATTGAGACATTAATACACCGTTGGTGGAACTATCTGGGATTATGCCAAAAGAGCTGTAAAACTATGTATACTTTTTGACCAGCAATACCATTATTGGTGATCGGGGGAAAAGGAAAAGAACCTATATATTCTAAAATATTTATAGCAGTTCTCTTTGTGGTGGCAAAGAAATTGAGAGGATGCCTATCAGCTGGGGAATGGTTGAATAAGTTGCAATATATAATTGTGATAGAATACTACTGTGCTGTAAGAAACGATGAGCAGGTTGATTTTAGGAAAATATGGAAAGACTTGAATGAAATAATGAAGAGTGAATGTTCTATACACTAAAAAGTGATATATTGTTTAAACTGTAAATGTGAATGACTAAGCTATTCTGATTTGTATAAATATTCAAATCAAAGGACCTATAAAGGAAGATGCTTATCCACCTCCAGAGAAAGAACTGATACACAGAATTATGTACTGTACAGTTTCACATATATATGTGTCAAATGTTGGCCTTCTCTAGTGTGAGTTTGGGAGGGAGGGAAGGAAACAGCTTGGACCTCAAATAAAACAAAGAATAAAATAAATATAACTTTAAAATAAATTTTAAAATGTTTTTAAAAGAATGAATGAAAGGATATTAAAATGCAGGTTTCTATCTACATTGAGAATCATGAAAATTTACTTATTTGTAATATTGGTAATTAAAGAAATGTAGAATGAGCTCTGATTGGCTCAATGAAACCACAGTTTTTATTCACTGTGCAATAGCTCTAATCTAGAATACAATTTCTTTTCGTCTTTATCTGTCTAAATAATGCATGTAAATTGCAGATTTGTATTGAAAATGTACATACGCATATATGTATGTATTTGTGTGTATGTTATACATGATTCCAAAATAAGGCTCATTTTAAAGTTAACATAACCTACTTAAACCTCCACCAACTTGTATATATTAACAGTGTTTGCCCCAAGGCAAATTTGATTTGAATTGGACTTACCCTTAGCTAAGTATTGGAAGAACTCCAGGACTTTGTAAATAAGACTCTAAAGGTCAATTCATTTTGAATCCACACTGTGTATAGATCACAAGAGTTCAATTAAGATAGACTTGGAAAATAACTCTAATGAGGACATTCACTACTCAGTTACCAGGTCTAACCACAAACAAGCTATCTATTAGCTGCTGTAGCGTTTTTTTTTCCTACTACTGAATTTTCAGGCAGACTGGAGTTGACCTCATGCACTTAATGGCTGAAGAAGTAGTTGTCTAATCATTGGGGGAATTAAAAGGAATAACCAGATCAAAGAAAAGCTGATGGAAAAGGAAACAAGAATGTAAACTCCTCAAGGGAAGGGTTAGTTTCATATCTGTCTTCTAGATGTTAAGCACATGACTGGTAGTGATAGGTGCTTAATAAATCCCTGACTGATTCATAAATAAAAAAAAAAAATAGGCAAGTGAAGTTTTGCTTTGTTTGTGCTTGTCCTTTGCTGCCGAAGAAGACCATGCCATCAGAGAAGCAATGACATGACTTGCACTTGACTTTGTTTTGAGTGAGGGAGGGCTGTGCAGGTCACCAGCCTCACTTCTCCTCCAGAGCCATCTGAATCCAGTGACCAGATACTCATCAAGATGACTGGAGATGACCCAACAATATACACTATATATACAATATATCTAATAAATACAGCTATATAAATGGAAAAAATGTTAAAAACGAAACTGAATTCTGTGTAATTAACCAGTTAATTAATGACCAGTCTTGGCCTCAGAAAAGAGACGAGACTATGGATGTGGAATGATGTATCAGATCTATGAATGATCTATCACATGTATACAGTTTATTAGCTGGTTTTGCTGAACTCCATTTCTTTGTTAATCTTTGTTATAAGAAGAGGCTCACTGCATAGAAATAAGTGAAGTATTTATTAAAGGGAAAGGAACGGGAACTGTAATCAGTATTTGCAGAGTGTCTATTATATGCCACACATTGTACTAAGTGCTTTTTTACAAATATTATATTATTTAAAACTCACAATCACCTTGCAAGGTAGATACTATTAATATCTCCACTTTACAGCTGAGAGAGCTTAACTTCTTAACTTCTTAAGAGGTTATTACCTACTAGACACTATAGTAAAAGTTAAAGGTACAAAGAAAATCAAATCTAATCCCTACTCTCAAATAGCTTACAGTCTATTGGGGAAGACAGCATGCTAAGAGCCATAATTTGGAGCTTAAAAAAAAAAGAGTGAAATTAAAAGAAAGAAAGGTACATAGTAGTGAAACACAACAGGATGACCTGAGACTCAGGTGACTTACCTCAGAGGGAATTAAACTCAGAGACAATGAATAAAGTGTGTTTTTCAACATATTTTCAGAGTTCCATGCTGAACATACTCTTAAGTTTCCTTCCAGCTATAAAGTTATGACTTGGCATAGTTTTTGTGAAGATAAAATGATACTCCAAAAGAACAGTATTTATACCCTGCAACATTTACACCCCCTTCCATCATGTGCTTTGTAATTTTTAGTTCATAAACTCCCATGACAGCCACCTGGGTATTGGCAATAGAACCAAAGATTTTAGCCATAACTCAGGAGACCTAAGCATTTCATCAAAGCATGCGATGCGCCACAAGGGTCCCCAAGGGCCTTCCAGCCAGGGAAACAGACTTAAGGCTTGCTTTCTTTGATCATTGGGCCCTAAAGTTGTCTTTCCTTTTTACTTCTTCATAATCATTCAAATCAGGCTGTCTGTGAATATACTAAAATAATTTTTTAAAACCTAAGAAAAGTGAGGGAAATCACAAAAGTCCTTTCCATCCCCATACGTTCCTTGGATTTCAAGCTAGAAGGAACTTTTGTAGATCATCCCATCCTGTCAATCCTCAATAGAATATTAATAAACCCACTGAAGCTAGATGTTTGCTTACTTTTTCAACATTAAATTGAACTGAGTCACATTGACCTTAGAAGACATATAGCAAATATCATCCAAGGTCATAAAATGGTCAGGTGTTTATATGGCTTTGGGCAACATTTTTGGACTCAGTTAGGTTCTAAGCAAGGTTCCAAAATTCCCCAGTGTAACAGTAACTGACTTTTCAAGTAGAGCATGAAGGTGGCCTGAGTATTTTTAAAACATGTATATAAAAATATGTGTATGTATATTTAACATATATATGTGTATATATATATATATATATATATATACACACATATATATGTTCAAATCTTGACTGTTTATTACCTCTGGGTCTTTGCCTCTTGGTTTGCTCCCCTGTGCAAATGAAGTCATTTGGGGGAGGAGCAGGGAGTGAGAGAAGTGGAAAGAGATTTCCAGATCTTTTCCAACTGTAAAAACCTATCTTTTTCCTCATTTAAAAAGAATAGCAATTCTTTTATTTATGTCATTGTCATTTCTTGACATAACACCACAACCACCACCACTACACCAAGTGAGACAAAGAAAAACAAGTAAAACTAACGCACAGAATAATCATGACTGACAAGACATGCAAAATTCCATAGCCACCAGACCTCACCTCTCCAAGGAAAAGTGGGAGGTATATTTCCTCAGCTCCCAAGATAGAAGATTATGGTCCTTCATTTTAGTGTTCTTTTTGCTTACATTGTGGTAGTAATTCTACATGTTATTTTCCTGATTCTGCTGATTTTGCTTTTTATCAGTTCATATTTTTCTTCCAATATTTCTCTGAGTTCTTCTTACCCAGAGATGCACTAGAGCTAGCTCAAAAGACCTAATAGTTAAGCTTTCAGTGTAAGCATTTACACCTCACAAATCAGCAAATGCTATGACAGGCCTTGCTTTATTGTTTTGTTGATTGCGTAGATTTAAGAAAGCGATGGAGAAAATGTTAATAGTGTAGATTAAACTTTTTAAAAAAATATGTCACATGTAAAGGATGATAGCACAATAAATGAGGAATGCAAGGAATAGTTTATCTTTCAGATCTATGGAAAAGGAAAGAATGTGCAACCAAAGAAGAAAGAGCATTATGAGATGTAAACTGGATAATTTTGATTACACTAAATTAAAAAAGTTTTGTACAAACAAAATCAATGCAGCCAAGGTTAGAAGGCAAATAGAAAATTGGGGGAAAATTTTTTATAGCATGTGTCTCTGATAAAGGTCTCATTTCTAAAATATATAGAGAACTAAGTCAAATTTATAAGAATACAAGTTATTCTCCAATTGATAAATGATCAAACAATATGAAGTGGGGGGTGGAGCCAAGATGGTGGAGTAGAAAGATGCTCATATTCTAGCTCTTCCTCCACAGCCCATGAAATACCTGTAAAAAATGACTCTAAAAAAATTCTAGAGCAGCAGAAGCCACAGGACAATAGAGTGAAGAAGATTTCCAGCCCAGGATAGCCTGGAGAGCCCACAGGAAGGGTCTATCACATGGGGTACAAAGCAGAGCACAGCCCACGGAGCACAGCCCAGCCTTGGCCACTTGGTACCAACAGGAACAGGACTGGACCAGGCCTCAGGGGTGGAATTCCCAGCAGCAGCAGTGGTTCTCAGATTCCCTAAACCCACCAGCACCAAAGAAAGCTTCAAAGGTCAGTGAGAAAGCTTTTTCATCTGGGAAGGGGAACGCAATCTGGTTCTGCCAGCAGCAGCCACTGCAGAAGCAGCATCCATTGTTGGAGCCCTCTCCCTAAAAAGTCCCTGGGGGAACAAGCAGCTGATCTGAATCTCAGCCCTGAGTATGGTCCTGGGGTAAGCCGAGCTGGACTCAGTTGTGGAGAGGGAATTCTATTAATCACAGATTCTGGGCAGAAAAGTTTTTGGTTGCTCCCAGACCAGTGTGCAGGCCAGGAAAAGAGTAAATTCCTCTCCCTTGACTGTGCCATCTTGGAAGAACTGAGAACTTTCAGGTCCCCAGAGTATACCCTCCTCTTGACAAAGGATTCAAAAGTCAAGTAACTGGCTGGGAAAATGCCCAAAAAAGGGGGAAAAAAATAAGACTATAGAAGGTTACTTTCTTGGTGAACAGGTATTTTCTTCCATACTTTCGGATGAGGAAGAACAATGCATACTGTGAGAGGAAGTCAAAGTTTCTGCATCCAGTACCTCCAAAATAAATACAGAATGGTCTCAGGCCATGGAAGGGTTTGAAAAGGGAGTCAACAGCTTGCTAAAGGAGACCCAAAAAAATGCTGAAGAAAATAACACCCTTAAAAATAGGTTAACTCAATTGACAAAAGAGGTGCAAAAAGTCAATGAGAAGAACTCTTTAAAAAGCAGAATTACCCAAATGGAAAAGGAGGTTCAAAAGCTTACTGAAGGAAATAGTTCTTTAAAAATTAGAATGGAGCAGATGGAAGCTAATGACTTTATGAGAAACCAAGAAATTATACAACAAAACCAAAAGAATGAAAAAATAGAAGATAAAGTGAAATATCTCACTGGAAAAACAACTGACCTGGAAAATAGATCCAAGAGAGATAATTTTAAAATTATGGGACTACCTGAAAGCCCATGACCAAAAAAAGAGCCTAGACATCATGTTTCATGAAATTATCAAGGAAAACTGCCCTGATACTCTAGAAACAGAGGGCAAAATAAATATTCTAAGAATCCACCAATCACCTTCTAAAAGAGATCCAAAAAGAGAAACTCCTAGGAATACTGTAGTCAAATTCCAGAGTTCTAGGTCAAGGAGAAAATATTGTAAGCAGCTAGAAAGAAGCAATTTGAGTATTGTGGAAATACAATCAGGATAACACAAGATCTAGTAGCTTCTACATTAAGGGACTGAAGGGTTTGGAATATGATATTCCAGAAGTCAAAGGAACTAGGTTTAAAACCAAGAATCACTTACTCAGCAAAACTGAGTATAATACTTCAGGGGGAAAAATGGCCACTCAATGAAATAGAGGACTTTCAAGCATTCTTGATGAAAAGACCAGAGCTGAATAGAAAATCTGACTTTCAAACACAAGAATCAAGAGAAGCATGAAAAGGTAAACAGGAAAGAGAAATCATAAGGGACTTTCTAAAGTTAAACTGTTTACATTTCTAAAAGATAATATGTGTAACTCTTGAGACTTTTCTCAATATTTAGGTAGTTGGAGGGATTATACACACATATACATATATGTATATATATATATATATATATATATATATATATATATATATATATATATATATATATATATATATATATATATATATATATACTGAGAGAGAGAGCATGCACAGGGAGAACTGAATAAGAAGGGATGATATCTAAAAAAATAAAATTAAGGGATGAGAGAGGAATATAGTGAGAGGAGAAAGGAAAAAAAGGAATGGGGCAAATTGTCTCTCATAAAAGAGGAAAGAAAAATCTTTTTCAATGGAGGAGAAAAGGGATGAGGTGAGAGGGAAAAAGTGAAGCTTACTCTCATCACATTTGGCTTAAGGAGGGAATAATACGTTCACTCAACTTGGTATGAAAATCTATCTTACACCACAGAAAAGTAGGGGAGAAGGGGACAACTGGGTTGGGGGGTATGATAGAAGGGAGGGCAAATGGGAGGAGAGAGTAATTAGAAGTAAACACTTTTGGGGAGGGACAAGGTCAAAAGAGAGAATAGAATAAATGGGGGGCAGGATAAAATGGAGGGAAATATAGTTAGTCTTACACAACATGACTATCATGGAAGTCTTTTGCAAAACTACACATATATAGCCTATATTGAGTTGCTTGCCTTCTCAGTGGGGATGGGTGGGGAGGGAGGAAGGGAAAGAAGTTGAAACTCAAAAATTTTAAAAACGAATGTTAAAAATTGTTTTTACATGCAACTGGGAAATAAGTCACACAGCTAATGGGGTATAGAAATCTATCTTGCCCTACAAAAAAAGAGAGAAGTTGGGGATAAGGGAAGGGAGGGGTGTGATAGAAGAGAGAGCATACTGAGGGAAGGGGTAATCAGAATGCAAGGTGTTATGGGGTGGGGGGAGGGGAGAAATGGGGAGAAAGTTTGGAACTCAAAATTTTGTGGAAATGAATGTTAAAAATTAAAAACAAATAAACAGTAAAAAAAATATATGAACAAGCAATTTTCAAATGAAGAAATCAAAGTTATCTATAGTCATGTGAAAAAATGCAACAATGCTGAGTTGTTGCACAGCTCACACCTATCAGATTGGCTAATATGAAAGAAAAGAAAAATGATAAATATTGCAGGGGATGAAAGCAAATGTGGATACTAATGGATTGTTGGTGGAATTCTGAGCTGATCTAAACATTTTGGAAAGCAATTTGAACTATGCCTAAAGGGCTAAAAAACTGCATACCCTTTGACCCAGCAATACCATTACTAGGTTGGTATCCCAAAAAATTTTTTAAAAGTGGGGGAGGACCTATTTGTACAAAAATATTTATAGCAACTCTTTTTTGTGGTAGCAAATAACTGGAAATTGAGGGCATTTCCATCAACTGGGAAATGGCTGAACAAGTCATGGTATATGATTGTAATGGAATAATATACTGCTATAAAAAAATGCTGAACAAGATGTTTTCAGAAAAACCTAGAAAGACTTACATGAACTGATGCAAAGCAAAATAAGCAAAACCAGGAGAACATTGTACATAGTAACAGCAATATTGTTCATTACAGAACTATGAATGACTAAGCTATTCTCAGCAATACAGTGACCCAAGACAATTCCAAAGGACGCATGATGAAAAATGTTATCTGCCTCCAGAGAAAGAATTGATGGAGTCTGAATGCAGATTGAAGCATACTATTTTTCACTTTATTTTCTATGGTCTGTTTTTTCTTTTACAACAGGACTAATATATAAATGTTTTACATGATTGCACATGTGAAACCTTTGTTAAATTGTTTACCATCTTAGGGATGGGAAGGGGAAAGAGGGAGGAAAAAAATTTGGAACTCAAATTTTCTTTAAAAATGAATGCTGAAAATTGTTTTTACATGCAATTGGGAAAAATATTATTTAAAAAATAAAAGTGTATCATGTATACATTTGTTTGTTCCTTGGAGAGCCAACTGTCAAACATTTACCAGGACACCCCTACTTAACATCTACTGTTTCTTATAGGATAATAATATTCCATTACATTGATAGACCATAATTTGTTCAGTCACTCCCCATTCTATAGACATGTACTTTATTTCCAAGTTGTTTTGTTTTGTTTTGCTAACATAAAGAGTATGTTATGAATGCTTTAAAACCAATGTTCATAAGCAAAACAAAAATACGGCAAAGTTTGTTTACAGAAATCTTACGTATGCTCTTTGTCTCCTTTAGAGACCTCTTTGCACTCTCTCGTAGCCTTCATTCATACCAATGTATAAGCAGCTGATAATAGCTTAATGTGTCCCTCTGATGGCCCTCTCAGTTAGCTTGAAAGGATGCTACTAGAAGACACTATTGACAAGAACTGTATTGCTTCCTAATAAATAAGCAGGATGTAGAGTCACCAGAACAGGATGTTTAGAGGAACTCAGAAAAGGAAGGCCACTTTACAATTTTCACTGGGAATGTGGAATCTAATTAATGATAACTGGGAGTCTCTTTTCCCAGGGAGTCATATTTTCCAGTCCATGATAGGTACTAAGCCACAGAACTATCTAACTATATTTTAATTTCCTGAGCATCTTTTATTCTTCTACAACAACAAGCTGTTTCATTTCAGACTAATGGTCTGTGCAAAAATCAGCAGAAGACAAACTAATGATAATACTATCACACACAACTAAGGGGTGCCCATCAATGGGGGAATGACTGAACAAATTATGACATATGAAAGTAATACAATATTATTGTGATATAAGAAATTATGAAAGGAATGAAGTTAGATAAACTGGGGAAGATCTGTATGAACAGACACAAAGTGAAATGAGCAAAACCAAGAGAACAAATTATACAGATATCTCAAAAGTTTTAAGAGTAGTTTTAAATTTTACTAGTGAAAATTGCACTACGACTTTTGAGACATGCTTTATGATAACCACACTTTGAAGATAATCAATTAAGACTTAAGAATTATGATGAATCAATGCAATGACCAATCATGATTCCAGAAGACTGATGATGAACAGTGTTTCTCACCTCCTGACAGAGAGATGATGGATTCAAGATACAGAAAAAGACATTCATTTGTAATCATGGGCAATATGTGAATTTGTTTGGTTTGATTACAGATGTTTGTTTTTCTTTTTTCCTTATTAAATTGGGAAAGGGTGCCTAGTAGAAAAAATGCATGTTAATTGAAAAATAAAAGAAAGTGAAAATAGATTAGACAATGACATAGCACCTTAAAATTTGCAAAGAACTTGACATGGTTTTTTTCATCCCAGTAACAGAGCAAGCCCTAGGAATATACTTATAGGAATACCTGGTACTTAATTCCAGAGTGGAAAAAATAGTCTGGGGAGTAAATATCACCTGGACCCAAGCTAACCTTGAGCACTTTGCTTATGAGACTTTGCCTAGAGACCTTATTTGCTCTACAACTCACCTCCCTCCTCCTAAAGAAAGGAGGTTCTTTAGTTACATTAGCAGTGTTGAGCTGTTGTTAAGTGCAAAATTTTGGCCTCAAATGTCACATCCCTAGGTTTCAGGATCTATTTGCCTGTGGAGGGGAGGAAGGCGAAGGAGGAACTAGTGGGTAGGGGAAAGACTGTATAAAAGTAGCTATGACTATTTAGGACCACCTAGAGACTAAAGAGTTATCATGCATATTGGATAGAGTGGGAATCAGAACCAAGAAAATCTCCATTCAAGTCCCATTTCCAAACCATACTGGCTATGTGTATTTTAGACCCACATGACTTAGGCAGGTCATTTGACCTCAAGGTTCTCAAAGTCATTCTCTAAAACTATTGTTACAGAAAGTTGCTGACTTTCCTTGACAGAGGAAGGTTTCTCATCTGGGAGTTCCTTATATCACTGCAATCACAGGTATTATCCCTATCCCAACATATTACTAACTTCTCTCCAACTCTGCACACTTCACTAAATCCTATCAATTAAGCCAAGAATATGCTCCATTATGCCAGACCATGAGAATTATTTTAACCTGCAAACAAGGATACACAATGCCAGGAGTCAATAAATTCAATGATAATGTTGATTCAAAGTTGGTCTCTCCACATAACTTTACCTTTCCTTCAAAGATCATTGCTAAAGAAACTCTTCAATGAATTGAACTCTTCAAATATTATAGACTTAGATTTTCATCATAATGCCAGTACTGACCTTCTTTTCTACCCGGTCTATAGAAACACCATCCAAATACCATCTTTGAATGCTGATGTTCCACAGAGGCAGGTTTTACAGAAGGCAGAGTTGACTCATGGTGTATCCAGTGGGGAGGATATTTTGGCTTCAAGTTGTCCCAAATCTGACACTCATATCAAAAAGACGGTTTTTGTCTTTGGAGCCCTTTGAGTCAATCCACCTACAGTAAGGAAAGCACTGCTCTTTCACAGTCTCTGAAATCTATCATATCTTTTATTATGCAGATATTCAAATATTAAAAACATAATGAATGATATAAACATAATGAAGAAGTGAATTGTTAGATCTTGTTTAAAATCTGGGGCCCTTACACATAGTAAGCATATATAATAAGTAAAGCTGCTTTAAATGAGAACATTTTTTTCCTTCTTCTGAAACTTTTGCATCAGTTACAGCTGCTGTTTATTTCCCTTAAGAGAGTTTTATGGACTTCGAAGAGAACATCCAAAAACTAATTTTAAGAGAGTCCAAAGCCATAAGGTTTCCTTTGTTATGAAGGAGAAATGTCATTTTTCCTTCAGGCTCCTTCACCTGTATGATTTATTGTTCCCCCGATGGTAAGGTCATATAAACACCAAGCTGCACTCCAGAAGTTCACATTATAAAATTCTACACTGGATAGAAGTCCTAAGTTTAAAAAAAAAAAGTAGAGAAATAAAATGTATAGAGATTGGAAATCGGAAATGTCTTAAAGAATTCAGTTGCTCTGTTTTGTGAGCAGGATCTCCTTAATTAAGCAGCCTTGACTTTTCATTGTAGTATCAAGGCAACTACAGGTTCTTTGCCAGATGTGCCGGCAGAGTTTTGTCAGGTTCAATACAGCCTGAGAAACTTTTAACGTGGATATTATCATTTGGTAAACTGTGCGTCTACCACATGAGGACTAGCCTGGCTAAATTCAAAGATTGCCAAATTGGGCTCAGGATGATACATTTTTTAGCTATCTCCACTCCCCCCAAACCATTGAGTAAGATGCAAAGGTGTTGGCAATCTACTCAGCGAATGGAAGATCAATGCCATTGAAGTCACAGATCTTTGAAGCATCACAGTTTGTGGTATACTGAAACTAGGTTGAACCAGCTTGCAAGAGGCATTATTATATTTAAATGCATTGACACCTCAGAAATCTGTAAATGCTACAAATCAGATCTTGATTTATTGTTTTGTTGATTGTCTAGACTTAAGAACGTGATGAAGAAAATATTAATAATGCAGAACTTAAAAATATGTCTTGAGAACATTTTTTTTTTAATGGAAGGCTAACTGTTGAACATTTACCACCACACCCTGAGTAATAAGATATTGAGTCTACATGGGTGCGTACCAAATGTAGAGAATACACTGGATACATACATACATTCACTGTGGAATTAACTTCATTTGACTTTCCTTCCCCAAATTACCTTATTATGTGTACATATATACATAACAGACTATCTATGATAGACATAATACATGTTATTAAAGATATTAACTTTTATTGGAGATATATACATATATAACATTTTCCCATGACATAAGCACATGTATATGTGTACATATGTGTATTGTACACACATGTGTTTAACATGTGTATGTGTATTTGTTACAAGTGTTTGCCTTCTAATGGTGAGGAAAGTAGGAGAGAAAATAAATGTTTGTTACTTGAAAAAAATTAAATTTTAAATGGAATTTAAATTAAATTTTTAAAAATGACTTTTACCACCCATTAAAGTAAACCCAGAAAAATCTCCCCCGATAAGATGCTTAGTAACTCTTCATTTAAGTTCCTATATGTATCTGGAAAGCAATAAAAAGGGTGTTTCTTTTTGAAACTCTAGAAATCAGACTTTCCACTAACTCAGCTTGACTATTCTCTCAATTAGTCTGAGTCATTGAGGTCTACTGTGCTATATACATTTGTGAAAAACCATAAACTCTTTCTTTGCTACAAGAGACCCAAAGCTTTTGCCGATGGAGATACTTTGGTTCAATATCCCAGAAAGCTTCGAAATTGTAAAACAAAATCCTTTTCTGCCATCTAGAGGACATATGCTAAATAAGTTACCAACAATTTGCCTCTAGATGGCCCCTGAAACTCAGAATGCCAGAAATGGAAATGTAAAAAACTTTGAAGACTATAAATTGCTGTGGAGGTCCATGAAATTTAACCACCCTTCACCCCAGACATTGAAATATCAGACAAATTCTCTCTTCTTCCCACTGTAAATGGAGAAACTGTTTCTATATTGATGAGCCATGCATTCAGCAAGGATTTATTAAGCATCTGTTATGTGGTAGGCTCTTGGCTAGGCCTTGTGGATACAAAAACAAAAAAGAAAGAAAAAAAGAGACACTTTTTACCTTCAAGAAACATGTATAATAAAGATTAGTGTTAGTATTGAGTCTATCTGTATTTATGATTCATCCATCAGAGATCAGCTTGACACGTAAGCAGAGCAAAATGTTGCTATCACTTGAGGATTCTAGGAAGGACTCCATCCAAAACTAACTCTCTTAGTGATGCCTTGGAATTACACTTTTCCTGACTGATTCAGTGGGTTGTTTTGAAGTCTTTCTATATACCCACTTTTAAAATGCAAACGTATGACCCAGACGAGGAGTTACAAGTTAAATCGTAAGCTAACAGATCTAGAGCTGAAAAAAACCCCAAAGACCATCTAGTCTAACCCTTTACCCTCTCTCCCATTCTGCAGATAAGGAAACTGAGACCGAAGGACATTAAAGTGACTTGCCCAAAGTCAGATAGGTTAGTAAGCATCAGAGGTGAGTTTTGAACTCAGGTTCTGATAATGTGCTACTATCAGTAAGTCTCCCTTCACTTTTCTTCCCTACTAAGGCATAAAGAAAACATTGTTCACCTCATGGGGAAAAGGGCGTGGGAATCACAGGAACGACTCAGAAAGTTCCACAGGGAAGCCAGTGTTCTGCCAACAAAGCCAAAAGCAAAAGTCACCCACTACAATGCCATTTAGCTAAAGTGGTTTTAACCAAAGGAGACCCGAAAGTGGAGACCTCTCCTTGTGTTCAACTTTTATTTCCTCTGAGATCAGATCTTCAAATATAACTCTTCTCCCTCCCCAAGGCCCTACTGTCCCTTACTGTATAAATCATTGGCATAAAGGAACCAGAAATTTCCTGTTTTTCCTCAGAGATTTAAGTAAAATTACTTGTATAAACTAGACTTTGTTCTATGGCATTCAAAACATTCAAGAGACATTATTTCTGGGTGACTAGTCATTTTATTAATAATGTTTGCATTTTTCATGAAGGCAGGCTTATTATATGTCCTTGGAGGCGGGGTATTCCTGAGGATACCTAATTGGTTAACAATTAATGAGAGGTGTATTTTATGAAGAAAAGTGAGGGGCTGAGTGATATCATGTCATTCTTGGACAGGGACAATCCCTATACACAGATTATTCCCACCTTTGGGCAATCTAAATAAAAGCATCCATGACCACCGAAGCTTGATTGAGTGAACTTCATCTGAGATTAGAGATTCTTTGTAAGGTTTGGTGGGGTCTGACCAAGACTGAGGAGTTAATTCACTGTCCTTCAAGAGGCTTAACTATGAAATGAGGACTGTGCAAAAAGGGGGAATTCTGGATGTCCCCAAATCACTGGTTAATAATCATTTCTCTCAGTTCATGCATTTTACTCACTGGGAAGATAATTTTCTAGATAGGAAGAGACAGCATATTTTAGCATATGTATGCTAAAAGAAAAAATATTGAGGTGATATCCCATTTAAAAAATGGTATTTTAGTGCATCTGCTTAGTTTCAAAATGTTGCCTGCTCTGTCTCCATCTTCTTGGTAAAGAGGTGGTGGAATAGGAAGGCAGAATGTTGTCTACATTGTCAAATACCGTCATTTTACTTGTTTTTGCTTTGTTTTTCTTTGTTATAAGGGAGAATGTGATTTGGGGTGGAGATAAGGGAAGAGGCACATACAGAAATTATGTCAATATAAAAGCAAAAGGCATAAATAAAGCTTATTTTCAAGCTTTATCAATGCTGCCTGTTCAAAAGAGCCATTCCCAAATAACATCTTCCCCCTTCTCTCTCTCCCTGTCTCCTTCTCTCACACACATACATATACACGCACACCGTCAATACATAATGATGGCCTATATATTTGAGGGAGTCTCTTTTTCTCCCCAATATTTTCTGTAACTGTCTAGCACACAGATGAAAGCTAGGTGATGCAGTAAATAGTGCTGGCCCTGGAGTCAGGAAATCTCTTCCAGGGTTCAAATCTGTCTGGCCTCACACACTTTCTACCTGTGCAATCCCCTTAAGTGTGTTTGCCTCAGTTTCCTCATCTATGAAACTAAGCTAGAGAATAAACTCACAAACCACTCCAGTATCTTTGCCAAGGAAACCCCAAATGGATGCCAGAAAGACAACAACAACAACAAAAAAAGGAGGTGGGTTTCCCCCCAATATTATAATGGGCAAAAAAAAGGATATAAAAAAATTGCTAACATTTATATACCACTATGCGCCAGGCACTGTATGAATATTATTTCATTTGATCTTCACAATCACTCTGGAGGTAGGTGCTATTATCCGTTTTACAGATGAGGAAGCTGAGGCAGAGGTAAGTAACTTGCCCACAGATAGTGTCGGAGGCTAGATTCGAATGTAGGTCTTCTGAGAAGCTAGGTGGCAGTGAATGGAGTGCCAGGCCTGGAGTCAGGAATACTCTTCTTCCTGAATTCAAATCTGGCCTCAGACACTTACTAGCCATGTGACCCTGGGCAAGTCAATCCAGTTTTTCTCAGTTCCTCATCTGTAAAATGAGTTAGAGAAAGAAATGGCAAACTACTCCAGTATCTTTGCCAAGAAAGGCCTCAAAAGTAGTCACAAAGTCAAGTATGCCTGAAAAATAAGTAAACAACTTCCTGACCCCAGGCCGGGTGCTCAGTACTAAAATCAGTGATATCTGAAAGATTATATAACACGAAAAATTAAAAGGGAAAAAGGCAAATGTCTCAATTTTCGAAAGAGAAAACAGTCTCTAAACTATAGGTCCACGAGTTTGACTTAGAATACTAAGGAAATCTAGGATAATTACAAAGATGATTGGTGAAATTTAGGGATGGGAGAGGTGATTATGAAAAGCCATGAGGGCATCATTGGAAACAAAACAGTCTTAACATAATTTCTTATTTTACAAGGTTACCCAGGTGAGGGGAATGCTGCAGGTTTTAGCAAAGTTTTTGATAAAGTACGTCTTCTATGAATAATAATCACTGCCTGAGCCCCAAACTCTGAGAACTCCCACCATCACTGCACTTACTTAGCCTATAGAACTTCCTGGGGCCAGATGCTGATGTACCAGTTGATATATGCTGCCAGCCCTGGATAATTTAGAGCTTCTTTACCCTCACCCACTTTGGCCATCAATTAACTACATATGTTTATTCAATAATTTCTAGTTTGAAGATAATTTTAATTGGAAGATGAAGGCAAACACACGTACAGATAAACAAATGCAAAGCATCTTGCAGGAAAGGCTTTATATAGAAGGGGGTACCTGAACTGCACCATGAAAGGATTTTAGATTCTAAAGAGGCAGAAGGGATGAGAGAGGGCATTTCAAGCATAGGGAATCTTCATGTATGGGGAAAAATAAACAGGAGTTTGACTAGAAAAGCAGTGATGTAAGATCAGGTGGTAAAGAGTTAGGAGCCAGATACTGAAAGGCTTCAAATGTCAAACATTAGAATTTTTGTTTTATCCTAAAGGGTACCCATAGCTACCAAAGTTGATGTCATTTCATCGGGAGTGAGGGACTTGGTGAGACTTCCACTGTAGGAATATCAAATTGGCAAATGTGTGGAGAATAAATTGGAGAAATTAAAAGCAGACCTGACCTAGAGTGCCTGGTGGCTAGTTGAGTAGAAAAGAAGATTGATACAAGAAATGTTGCAGGAATAAAAAACAAAATTTGGCAACTGACTGAATGTAAGACGTGGCAAAGTGAAGATACTGTTGTTCTATATTACATAAATCTAGGAATCTGAATCTTATAGACCAGTGGAAGATTCCCAAATTAAAAATACCTGGAAGACCATTTATTATCAAGGATTCTTTAGATTTTAAGTTCAGGTTCAAAGTTGAAAAGAATTTAATTGATCCTCTTTGTGAAAAGTTGGGGACTTAACAAACCTTATAGAAAGTTACAAGGGCTGTGTTCTTGGACAACTAGGAAGAAGCAACTGCAGAAGACTGGGTATCTTATTTGAGATCTTAGCAAGCTCAAGCACTACTGTGGAGCTTTAGAATACAGATACTCCATGAGGACTTTTCCTCTAAAGCCAGTCTAGATTTCAGAGGTCCTCTAAGGATAAGAACTTGGTATTTATATATTACTTTAGGTTTGCAAAGTATTTTGCATTGTTCGCTCATTTGATACATTTCACTCTTTAAAAGATCAGTAAGTCGTTTGAGGGATGGTGTCCCATACTTTGGATAGGGAGGATCAGATCAATGAACTAGCCTGGAAATAGAGAACTGTTACAATCAAATTCTGAGGTTTTGGGGTAATTGTCAACAATCCACTTTATAAGGGGAATAAAAGGGGACTTTATTTTTTGCCCTCTGTGAATGAGTAGCAATAAATACCATTTTTTCCCCTCTCTTAAGTCCTTTCAGATAATCCTGAAAATAATCTGTTTGTGGGGGAATGGAGTAGAAGGAGGAAATTCAGATGGAAACAAATAGCTGAACATGGACTGCATAGCAAAGGTCTGAAGAAGGTTACACCAAGTCAGTGTTTCCCAAAATACACCTGTTACACTGCTCCTGATGTAGTGATGAAAACTTTTCCCCAGCCACCATGCCATTAAGAATGCAGATACAAATGGAAGTCAGTTCTAGAGAATTTGAAAAAACAGAACTCTTTCTCATGAAAACTAATTAATATGATTCCCTGCACTACTGGACTACCAAGTTTAAGAAACATGTTTCGTTTTTGAAGAGGTATATGAAGATGAATTTAAATATTTCTCAGTTTTACAAAGGAAAGAAGTCAACACGACACTTCATATTGAAAAAGTAATTATTTATTATGACAAAAATAAACCATTGACTGAAAACACATGAATAGTACACAATATTGCACTGTGATTGCAAAGAAGCTAAAACCTGTTTGAAAAAAAGATGGGACATTCCAAAGCAAACAGCATCCCTTTAGTTGGGTAAGTAGTCATGCAAACAATCCACTAAAATACAACAGCAGAAAGGAAAACCATTCTCTTTCATCAGACAGAACCCTGCCATGCCTCCCCAACCTAAGCTTCTCCCATAAGGGAATACAGTTGTTGAATTTTTCATTGACATTTTGCTATCTTATAAATATGCTCCTTAAACCAGAAAATGCTTTAAATTAGTTATTCCACTAGTGGCGACAGGTTTGCATTGAATCATTCACATATTCTTAATTCCTATTATGAGAAATGGCACATAGCTATCAGTCAGCTGGTTGGGGTTAAGGGCAGAGTCTGTTGCTGTGGAACATTTTTTTTTTTTTTTTGTGCAAAATTAAGTGGCCCACAGAGGGATCCAAACCTTGACTTTGGCCTCATTAGCACCATTTTCTAACCAAGTGAGCTGATCAGAAGAAACATTATAGTTTTTAGAGAAATGTGATGCTTGGTGGATGACAACTGTTCACTTTTAAATCTTAAGAAATGTACACAAATATAAAACATAAATATTTGAAATGGTTTTACATTCTAAGGCAAATAGCAAGCTGATACACAGAGCCTGCTGCTTTCACTTTTAACTCTAAAAGCACCCATTTATGTCAAGATGGCAATGTGCAAATATAACCATTACATTAAACCTGATTGGAATAAATGTTGGGGCTAGGCTATCTTTGCTTTATGGATAGTTCTGAAAAAAAAAAATGCTCCATGAAATGGTTGCAAATAGAAAATTCTATCTTAGCTACTACAGAAGCTTAAAAAAATCATAAGCATAACTGTTTATCCTTTGAATGAAATAGCAGCAGTTAAATATTTTTATCAATTAAAAAACTCAGTTACTACACCTGAACTGAGCAGTTTACTCCAAGAGAACATATCAGGGCGATTCATATTTCCTGCATTTAAGAGTAGCTATAGATAAATTAATTTTTTTTAAAGAACTCAAACAATGGGAATGGAGATAAACTGATGACACTCACTTGACACCTCCTCACAAACATGGGGGAAATACATTATAATATGAAACGAATTAACCTTTAGAATTCGTGCTATCCTTGAAATTTGTTCATTCAGTTCACTAAATATCATTGAGCACTTCCTGTCTTAATTTATCTAAAACTGACCTATATATGTAAACTCTGCTATTTGCACACACAATTTTTTAAAAAATGATACGCTCTCCTTTAATTTAAAAGTTGTACTTTCAAATAGTTTTAAAAACAAATATCACAAAATTCACATCATGATATGCCACAACTTGATCAAAGCACCACTTGGTGATTAATGAGGTAAATTTACTATTCAAAATCTTACAAGATCATACATTAAAAATTTTTGCAACTTTCATTTGCCCCCCGAACACATTTTCTATTTCACGAGACAAGCAGAAAACACTGTTTCAGTCTACTTTTACTAGACAAGCATGTGGTTTTCTGACACAAAGGCACAGGATGCCCCTTGGTGTGACTATGCTGCTAAATTCTTAAACACTGTCTTTTTACTATCATCTGATGATGCAGAGATGTGCAGAAAGAGACATTTTATTTAGGGTTACTTTGTCCTGACTAAGAGATTGTGCTTCTCAGTAATTTTAAGTGCCTCAAAAGGGAGGAATTCGTTACTTCCAAGAACAAAATTTTCTGACACACCCTTTGACCCTTCCATGAAAGCATCCACTTTACCTCTGAATTGCTTAAAAGTACCCTCATTAACATTTTAATCTGAGCTTCCAGAAACTTTAAATCTTCAAATACCTACTCAGCATTTTACACCTTGCCATATGCTTAGACAGCTGCTTCTATTTCTACTCTGAATACTTCAACAGTTTTTATTAAGCTCTTCAGTCTGGCCCTGTGTAAGTAATTCATGGTCCTGAATGCTCTAAGAGAACACTACATTTGGAAACATTAAAACTAGCATGCAAGCATAATATGGGGCAAGTCTTCATAACAATAAGTGGATGAAGACAAGAGGGACGTCATTAGGAAAACTTCTACATATGAAATACCATCAGTGTAAGAATCACAATCTCAAATTTAAAATACTGGTTGTACACCCATGCTGAAGTTCTTACAAGCTGGAAAAGTCAAACAGAATGGCATTTAGGGCTAGCACCCATACTCTTCAAAGCCCATTTATACCACTTGCATTCCAACAAGGAAACACTCAAGAAAAGTTAAATTTCTGCATAGTACTTGCAAACAACATGGCTGCTTTACAAACAGTTTTAAAATCTTTGAAATATTTTTGAACAATATTTTGTTCAGCTGAGATGAAAATCACACATATGTACATCTCACAGTGGATATCAACTGATTATTTCATATTTGCTTCATCTACTACAGGCAAATCCCAGATGAGATAAAGCGCAAGGGGCTTTGAATAAATCAGCAGAGAAGCGGTTGCATTTCATGTAACATTTCCCCCCCACTATATCAGTATCTGGTCTTAAAAAACATCTGCATCTTAAAGTAAACTTGTAAATATTCTTGTATCTGAGAACATTTTGAAGGGCACTTTAAAAGTGGATAAAAATTAAGGCTAAAATTTGAACATTTCTAGATGTACTGTGCAACTCAGCCTCTTGTAGTCACACTTTGCAAGATAAATGCCAATGAATGTAACTACTCACAGGCATGAGCTCAGTTTTTCCTACTACACACACACTTCACATACAGTCAAGAGTTAGACGACATGATAAATGTACTTCTAAAAACATTCAAAAACTGCCTAGAAATTGCCATTAGTGACTTTTGTGTACTTGTCATTAGTGTCCTCATTTCAAAAGAACAGAACTCACTATAATTTCTGTGTATGATCCAAAAGGGTTTTATTGTTCTCACCAGTAGTCTAACAGCCTAAAGCTACTTCACTGAAGGCTCTGTTTCCACAGGAAACAAACCAATTTCTCTTTTGCATTACAGATTCAAAAACAGGTATTATGTTCAACCAAAGAGGCTATGAGCCAAGGTCACTGTTTTCAAGATACTTTCAGTAATGTATCGAATCACAGAGGACCAGAAGATTTTGATTCTCACAAGAACATTCAATGCATAGGAAGATCATTCTCACTAATCTTACCTTCCCACAAATGAACATAAAAAAAAAAAAAATATTACTACGTTAGTCACAATCAATTCAAGAGGCCAAAATTATAATGTAGATATTATTAAAGAGTACTTTAATTTTGGATATAAAAGGAGTTGTTACATTTTGGAATGTAAACTATGCCCTATGACTACAAAGGTATCAAATATACTTTTCCACCAGTCAGAAAAGTAGTTAATTGCTAAAAGACTCCTCTTATGACCTTCCTTTGTTAGGAATTATGGATTTTAGGCTAGAAAATATGACTTACAAAAAAAAAAATCCCTACGCAGTCTTCAAACGTACAAGAAAGGCAGTTTAATTATCATTTATAACAGCATATATGAACCTGTGGTCAAGTTTTATTTCTTTATCCTCTACTTGAAAACAAAACATAAATAAACTAAATACGCTGATTTTATGAGTCTCAATTTCCTTTTCCACTGCTTGTAAGAAGTGTCATTAGAGCAATACAGGAAGAGAACTAAAGGGATGTAAAAATCAAATAAATTCATTTATTAGATAAGCTAATTTTTTTCTCTATACAATCTCTAAAAAGCATAATGTTGATTATCCATCTTTAAATTTGTTTTTCTTTGAAAATATAATTTCACTAAAATATGAGCCAAGGCACTAAGCAATTATGAAGACACATCTTTCTTATTATACTGGTTTAAAATAAAATGCTAAATACTAATGATGAATTACAATGAATGGTATGCTTACTATACTTTTGTGCCAAAACATTCTCTTGGAGTAAAGGATAACTAATTTTATATTACTGTGAAATAAAAATATCTAATTTAAATTCTGAAATACTTTGTAAAGTTTTGAATGAATTTCACAGTTGAACTTTTGCCAAAAGCTGACACAAAATCTTAACAGAACTGTCATTTTCAATACCCTATCAACATGAAACAATTCTTAGTTGCAAACATGACATTTTAGAATAGAATCTAGAAAATAAAAGCCATATTGTATTTTTAAAGAAATTATAACTTTGTATGGGCAGATGTTCATCAAAATAAATAACTTTAAACATTTTAATGTAATGTTGATAAATTTTTAAAACCTTACAGTTTGACAGAAAATTAAGCCAGCCAATCATCTCTTAGGCAACAAGTATACCAACTTTTCATTTAAGAATAGAAAGAGGTGTACTGAATATGCTGTAAAGTTTTTTTTAAAAAAAACTTTTTTTCTCCCACTGTTTACTTAAAGATAAATAGTGTAACCAAAGTAGAAAATAACCGCAAGCATGGTGTGCTTGTGCTTAAATGGTATTTACAATTTTACCCTATTAACATGCATATCAATTTGTTTGCTTTTCCTTCCCTCTTATGGTTTTGATTATGCTAAAAATCATTTTTCCCCACTACTAAGCATAAAACTCTAAGAAAAAGGTTCAAAACACACAAATTAGTAAACTAGATATCAGATGAAAATAAAAATTGATTCCTAAAAGGTGAAAACCTTCACAATGAACATTTTCAGTTCTGGTGTATGCTGTCACCAAATGGAAATCAATAAAGCATTACTAAATACAGCTTAACTAAGTACAAGAAAAGTCATGACAACTAAAAACAATAATAAAGAATAATTGGTTTACACATGTTCTAATGAGGATTTTAAATTTAAGAGATCAGTTCTGAATATCCATTCTAATATTCTTACGAATACTGAATTTTTTACCCAAATAAATTAAATACTGATGAATTAAAGTGGTGGTGTTTAAGAATAAAAGTATGTATTTTGGCCTTTTCAGCTGAGCAAAAATAACGTGAAAAAAGTAACATAGAAATTCTATATTTCTCCTCATCAACTTAGTGTTTGGTGTCATTTTCAAAATAGCTACCTACTTCTTGAAAACTTTTCCTTTTGATCATTCTTTAATAAAGCAGACAACTGACAGGGTGTTACCTTTAAAGCATTACATGATTAATATATGTTATCATATTAACTGTGAATCTAAAAGCAATCCGATGAACATTTGCATTTATTTCAGCAGCTGCCTGGAATTTCAATAGTAGAAAGTAAGGCTTGAGTATGAATATGAAGGCCAACTACCTACATGGCAATTGTTTCAAACCTATTTTAATAAAAACCTCAAAACAGGTTTTTTAAAAGCCACATACTTTCCATGTAATGTACTGCTGGTGGTAGACATATTATAGACATACATACTTTATATATGATCAATTATGAAATGGCCTATTTATTCACTTAGGCTTTAATATTGCCCAGATTATACAACTTAGAGCTGTGTTGTTGTTCTTTACACAATGAACATTTGAAAATGTTGCTGTTTATATGGCTGTCTCTGACAGTAAAAGATGTTTTAAGTGATCTGTTTTAATTTAGTGCTGGTATGATTTCAAGACTTCCTCTATAAATGTGTACTAATTAATGTGGCATTTATACATAAAATGTCAGAAAGAGCTGCCAAACTTTATATCAAACCTTCACTCTCAATTAACCTTTCATCCTGATTCGATTTTTGGCCAACTTTAAGATCAGATATATACCCTTTCCCCAAGTCATACAGATAGAAAATTAATCATAATTCTATAGGCCAAGAACAAGGAACATGAACCCTTAAAAAGCCATACTAAGAATTTAACAAATTCTTCTATGACATGCATTGTGAAGTGAGGACCTTTACCCACTGGTGGGTAAAACTGTCATAACTCTTAGGATTCCAGATATCACTCATACATATTTTTCATTGGGTTAAAATTCTGTGCACAAAGGATGGATAATATAGAAAAGGAGATAACCTTTAGACCTCCCCCTCCAAATCTGCAAACACTAGTCTGTGATTTCTAGTGCTCTTCCAGATCAACATTTGCCTAAAAATTAATAAATGAAAAGAACTGGGCATGTTAGGTTCAGATAAATAGTATGTTTTCAATATTACAGAAAGTATAAAACATTATGACAAATGTTTCTGGCAAGGCCATCCTTTGAATGCATTAGGATAAGTAGTCAGGAGAACTTTGTTGCTGAAACACAGACACGTTACGTTCATCCAACTGAGGATTAGTGCATTTTTAAAATGTTAAGAAAAATTTTATGTTCCAGTTCGGCTGCACTTGATTCAAGTGTTGCTCATAGAGGTTTGTGTTGTTATAAATTAAACATGCCGCTGCCTAAGCAGCCAAAAGTACCAGGAAATATGTCCACGTCCACAGAATAAATAGAAGCAGTCCTTCTTGAACAAAAAGTTAGCTCACACCAATTCGGGAAGTCATCCACTCTAGACCTTGGCATAACCTGAAAACAACCAGAAATAATAATGCAACTACTTTGGAAAACAAAGCTTTATGCTTAAAAATTGAGCTCTGATTTTTCTTACAGTTTTTATCCAACACTGACAGTACAGCCATATTAGAACATTTTGACATTCATATATAAGAAACGTTAGAAAAAAATATCAAAGCGAAAGATTCATTTCAACAAAATCATGAGATTTTATTAGTTCAACTTGGTGAGAAATTTCCTTCAGTTTCATCTTCAAAAACAGAAGATAAAAACAGCCTACTGAATAGTTTTCTCAACAAGTTCAAACCTATTAGTTATAGCATACAGGAAAGTATGCAGTGCTAGCTTTGAGACTGGTTTAATACTTAGCTGTTCAGTCACAGGCAAATCACTTAACTTCTGAATCTCATTTTAAACTACCAATATTATTATTGTCTTGTTATCTACAGTAATGACAATAGCAATAGCTAGCATTTATGTAGTACTTAAGGTCTGTAAAGAACTTTACACCTTATTTCATTTGATCCTCAACAACTCTGTGAGACAGGCACTATTATTACACTCATTTTACAAATGAGAAAACTGAGGCTAGGGGAGATTTAAGTAGTATGTCCAGAGTCAGACAGCTATTATCTGATGTAATGTTTGAACTTAGGTCCCCTGGACTCCATGTCTAGTGCTTTTTACCCACAATGACGACAGCAGCCTTTAATATTTAGGATAACATGAGGGACTTGGGCAACTCTGAAACTATAATATGAAGAGCTGGTATAGAGGTGGAATAAATCGGGGGCCCCACTGCACCAAAAAAAGAAAGATGTTTAAATTTAGTAATGATTATGGCATAATCCAAAAGATATAGTTTTAGCTAAGCTCAGAAGGGTCTCAGTTCATTACTAATTAGTTTGGAAGAAATAAAGTTACTCTGTGGGACTGGCATCTGGGTTGGAAAGGACTTGAAACTGACTGCTCTATACCATACCAGTACTATCAGACCGCCTCAGGACAACCTTTAGTTTATCAAGAACAGGCCCCTATGGAAGGAGGATAAACAGTCTTCTAATACTATCAAGTATTTTGTCAGTTAATAATATAGTTACTAATGTAATTATGAAGTCTGCTAATTTCATTACTATTATTTCTCTATTCCAAAGTCAGTTGTAATGATGATCATAAGCCAGAGGATTTTAGAATTAAAAGGGACTTTAGAGACCACCTAATTCAATCCTTTCGTACTGCTGATGAGGAAATAAAAAGCCAGAGAGGTACCAGGTTATACTGACGGCAACAGAACCACAGCTGGGAGCTAGGTTTGTCTCCTCTCCTCCTTCTACAGCATTCTTTTCACAACACCAGGCTGCCTCTATGAAAAGTTCATCCCAAATAAACAGAGCCACACTATAATTCATATTGCCCCTCCTACCTAAGGAACTAATTTAAGAGTACAGTACAAAGTAGATCTAAAAGAATGATAAGGAATGCTCAATCTTAGGCTACATCTCACCTGAAGAACCCAGGGGAAACCACATTTATATGACGCTCTCTCCGTCATTTTCCTCCAGAATAAAACTGACACAAATTCAATAACAGAAGCAAAAACTAATACATAACTTACATGTTGAGAGGTTACCGAGTCAGGTAACCTTTCTAAGCCCTGGCTTCTTGACGTGCAAAATGGGATTAACAACACTTATGACATCTATTTCATAGAGTACCTAGGATGCTCAAATGGAATAATCTATATAGCATTCTTTGTAAACTTTAAAGATATATACACACACACACACACACACACACACACACACACACACACACATATGCATATATGTATGCATGTGTCAATTACGAATAAAATATTGTCCTAGCATGGTATTATTACTATTATTAATTTGAGAATGATTTGGACAGCAGATAAGGCTTTATAAAATCAAGTGTCAACTACACAGATGACAACTATTTCAAACCTGCTTCACTGATAAACCTAAAACAAGTTTTTTTTTTTTAAAGATGGGAACATTTATGGCAAGAGCTTCAAAAAACCACTGTCATTAAATTGTGTAATAACAATATTCATGAGAATATAAAAATAATCTGTACACAAAGAGAAATAAAAGGAAAAAGACCAACAGAGAAAAGAATGATGTGAAAATTTAAGGAGAAATGAGAAACTAAAATAGTATTATCATTTAATCAGGTCTCTCTACAAGGCAGTAATGCTTACCCTTCTCCTGTTAAAGCACAGCAAGACTGAATATGCCACGGATGATCCTTAATAGAACTAAGGGTGAGGTATTTAGAGATTTCAGCTGCAGTCATACACCCCTTCATATCTTGCTTATTTGCAAAGATGAGAACAGCAGCCTTCCGTAAATCCTATAATAAAAATATTTCTGACATTTGAAATGTAACAATTAAAAAAATCTAAGAACTGAAATGGGATATGGTAAACATTTATAAATAAGCCCCTATGCGTGCAGAGTACTATGCAAGGATTTGGAAGAAAGACAAAGTAATACAGAATATCTTTTCAGCTATAAAAAATTCATTCTATTTTAAAATTGTCAGGTAGTAACATTTAATTTTTTAAAACTTCTTATAGCCAAAATAAGTTTTACCAAATAGCCAACCTTCATTTTAAAGATGTTCTAAGTTGCTGATGGGTAGAAAATACATTAAATTCATTTTGCATAAGTGGAATCTTTCAATGAGTCAAAGTTAAATGACAACACTAAAACATAAGAGTAATTACTTAAACTAGAATTAATATTCTAATCTTAATGTATGGTCACATATTTGGCCAATTTTTTTGAAGTTTAAAAATATCAGTTCAAAAGATAGTTCTTTCAAAATACCATGCATTTCTGGTTTTAATCATTTATCTTAGAATACTGCCTTACTTAGGAAGAAATACATAATCTAATTCACTGTGTGCAAATACTGATAAGGAAGAAAAACTAACTTGTAGAGACACAATAAAAATCTCAACTGTAAAAGTAGCAGACCATTTGAGGGCATTTAATATGTTTGTAACATTGTTCCTAACAAAAGCAAACTTTTAAGATGTATCAGCTTCATCAGAGGGAGTAACTACTCTCACCAAAGCAGATTACAACTCCTCTATTACCTTAGGCAGACTGTATTGACATGGCCAAAAACATTCATTATCCAGTGGTTAACCTCCTGGAATGAGACTCTTCAAACTTAGCCTAGTTTGGTCCTCACACAAAAACACAAGAGTCCGCTACTGGGTCCTTACTTGAAGTAGGACCTGTTGGTACTTTCAATAGAATAGTATTATTAATAGCTTTTGAGAACTCAGGATGCTATCCAGGCCAGCATGTAGCATGAGAGAAGGACATTAAAAGAGGAGAATAAGAAAAGTCATTTAAAATAATAAAAATCAAATTTACTGGACATCTATAAACTAAACTATTTTTATATCTTTTAACCAATTATTTATGTTTCTCTAACTAATCATACTGATTAATCTGTTACTTTTAAGGGCACAATTACCAAGCAATATCATATTATGCTAACCATAAAATAATTATCAAGCAAAATCAATTTAAAAAGACAACGCACTAGTAACTGAGATCATTTAAAAACAAGCAAAAAATGTAACTATTTACCTCATGAGCCAGCATTCTATACAGCTCTTCTCTAGTAATAGCCAGTCGTTCTCTGTCAATGCTATCAACGACTAGAATGATGAACTAGAAAGAAATTATAAGTTTATCACTTACATAACACATGAAAAATGTTTGAAAATAACACAGACACACACACGCATCCCACCACTAGCATTTTCCCTTGTATTTAAATAAAATGTTGGCAAGATCTACCATTGGTTTAACACAGTAAATGAGAGTTTTAATCCACTTTAAAAAATTACACTATGACTTCAGGAACTTCTTGTTAGTGAACTTATGCATTCATAGACAAATACATCTGATACCTACAGTATTATTTATAAAACTCAAGGTTAGAACTGGACACACAAAAAATTTCTCCAAATCCATTATCAAGCAACAGAAACATTATTTTCATATAGTATAACAACATTATTACTACAAAAGATTACTTAAAATTTATAAAATATATTTAAATATTTAGATCTTTTTTTAATGATGAGAAAACTTCTTTGTATGACTTTCATTCAGATTCCTCAATTCCATAAATACTGAACTTTATTGTTGGATCCTAGGTCACAACACCTTTCTATGAGATGATGACAACAGGCAAATCTTAACAATCTTCTTCTTTCTAAAACTAACAGATATAAGACAGTACATTATCACTAGATTTCGATTTTGAGATAAAGATAATACCATTTCTAAGTGAGCCAGAGTAGGCAATGAAGGTTTAAAGGCAAGGTAGGTCTTGAATTAGGATAAAAGAATAGGAAGTTTCAGAAAAAGAGGAATAAATACCACTCTTTGAATCTGGAGGCATATGATGAAAAATTTGGTTAGATAACTTAACCCTGAAAGTGAGGCAAAGGAATTTAAATCTAATTTAAAGAGAACCACTACAGGTTCTTTAAAAACAGGGGTAATGAGGAAAATGATGCTGTAGAAAGATGACAATTACATCCAGAATGGTCTCAAGTAAGATAGAAAACAGGAAAGAGAATAGTATGACAGCGGGAAAAGAAAAGTCAAGAAACCTTGACTTCCAGTTTTGCCACTAGAAAATTTTGTGAATTCAGGCAAGTCAACTACCCTTCTCTCAGCCTCACTTTCCTCATTTATGAAATGAGGGAGCTAGAATAATTGATATCTAAGGTACTTCCAATTCTAACATTTCATGGGTCTATGAGCTAGAACAACTATAGTGTGATGTGATCAAAGACTGGAATAAGGTGTTAAGAATGAGAAAAATGAGATCTGAATCTGAGAAGGAAAGGAAAAATGATAGCATCTGAATGGATATGAGACAAAGCAGAAGACAGATAACTCATTGTCATACAAAAAAATCTCTCCAAAAATAATAAAATTAGAGGTTGTTATTGTTACTATTCAAGATAAATATTGTTATTGTAACAACAGACAAAGCAAGGCACTTTTACATGTTAATGTGAAAGGAAGGACGGCAGACATACAAGTCTGGAGAAAGCATTTGGTGACTACCAAGTCAAACTCTGGGTCTTAAGGTCAAGATATTGTGCTGGAGTGAATTAACTTTAATATTCTTGACATCTGTGGATACACATTACCCACTTAAAAAGCCCTCTGTGACAGGAGGTGACAGTAACAAACAATCTCTATGTCTGAGAGCTGAATACACACTATATTCAAAAATCTTCCAAGGCTTCAGCAATTTCAAAAATTACCCTCTCAAATGCTTTGTTTGCTTTCTTAACACAACACGGATCAGCTGTAGTCAACTCTGACCTAGTCATCAAAGGCACCTTTATTGCTACACTGTGTTCTCTTCCCAGCTGGAGATACTTTTGTGCTCTGGATAAAAGCACCAGCTGCTGTGCTTTTTAAACAGCGTTCTATTCCAAAAACTTCTGCTCTTCTCCTACTCCCTTCCCAACAACTGCCAGTGTCAGAATTTCACTTGACAGAAGAAATAGAAATTAAGTCACCCTGTGGTTAAGGCTTTTGCTTAGTTTCCTCTCAGTCTGAATATACATACATTTTGTAGTAAATACATATATTGTTAGGAAAAAGTCTTGACATAAAAAAGGAACTTTAATATAAATACTCATGACTTCACTTTGAAAGAAGATCTCTAGTTACTCTGGGTGACAATGGTGTACTTAAGTCTTAAAGAGCTAACCTACTACCTCACCTAATAAAATTCTAAGCCCAATTAAAAATGAATAGCCTGAAAATGAAAATATTTATTTCCTGCACTACAATGAGGCACTGAAACAGACTTTCAGTATTATTTTGTTTTTATTAATAATGTCCTCTCTGTCTCTAAGTCTTAGAGCTGATCTCAAATGTATTTATTTAAAAGGGCCTTAAACATTAGATAACTTCCAATCCTAACATTCTGTGAGTCTATGGGCTAGAAGGCAACAGCAGTAAGTAAACTGTGATGTGAAGAAAGCTTGGTAAGGTGTCAACAATGAGAATGGAAAGAAAGGCTTGAATATGAGACGCAATGAAAAAGAAAAATAATATTTGGTGCCTGCTTGGATATGAGGATCCTCTGAACCTACATCAATGTCTAGCCTGTCTGGTATTTGGGTTTGCTATCTGTATGCATATTTATTTTCCAATGACTTTTTAATATACCTCAGTGTTAGAGTAGTAAGTATTCCATGATGACCGCAGTGACTCCTGACCACCAATATCCCACATAAGAAAATGAGTGTTCTTCACAACTATTTCTTCAACATTGCTTCCTATGGTTGGAGAGGTATGGACCACTTCATTCATTAAGCTGTGAGAAGAGAGAGATCATACAAGCTATTCAGTAAACCTTTTTGGTAAGAGGCTTACAAGAGGTTTGCTATTTGGAAAATTAATTTGGATCAAAGTCACTCCTCAAGAGTTAGGGTACAGTCCTTGATCAATCTTTTAAAATATTAATTATAATTAATTACAATGTTACATTCCTTTCAGGTTACTATGTCACAAACTACATGATCATTGAAAAGTAAGCATTAGATAGGGCAAGCAGAACTCCTGAATTTTCTACATTTCTTCAAACATTTTAAAGTTTTAACAATAGACTTTCGAAAAGTTCAGATTATTACATTAAAATACCTGAAGACTAAGAAATCATTTACTTTATTACTATTCCCTATTAAGTGCTACTCATAAGTTACTTTCAGCAAAAATGTAGCACAAGAAGCATGTTACAAGAAGGGGGCAGTCAGATGCAGGTCCTGACATAAAGGCAGGCAATTTAGACTTTAGCTCTTGTCTTGCTACTATTAACTGTATCCTCTTGGGAAAATCACTTCAAAATGCTGGGCTAGTGGACCATTATAAATGAGGAGGCTGGATCAGATGATCCCTAAAGTTCCTTGTAGCACTGACATTCTGGGACTCTAAAAACTGTTTCAATAGACAAATGAAGGGAGATTTAAATGGTCAGGCTGACAGTGAACTGATGATGATGGAGGAGCTAAAAAGGCAAAGTTGGCAGATTCACACTAATACATGACATCTATTTGGTAAATGCCTACAACACAAAATACCATACTTAATTTCACAAGGATTACCATTTCATTGACAGTGAAAGGAAAATGGAGGTGATTCTGAGAAATGGATTTGATGGAAATCAAATTTTGAAATCCTTCAAGATTAAGTATAACTATTCATCTACTGAAACATTTTCAACCTCTATAAGCAAGAATGATCTGGATCTTATACTCTCTTCAGGAAATATTCCTATAATCAGAAGGGCCATAATTAGTTAGAAAGCTTTTAATACTTTCTTCAGAGATAATGCTTTCCATGGGGGGAGCTGGGGTGAGGGGGTGTTAGCTAGGCACCTATGAACCTCAAGACTGCTAGGAGGATCACAAAACACTCTAGAAATGTGAGTTATTATCTACTTTTTACTTTCAGCCATTACTTTTGTGCTGGGCATTCCCTGAGATACACAGATATATGCTTCAGTTTTACACTATTTTCACAAATCCCAAAAAGGAACAAGGATCCTCAAGGGCAAAAAGGCTTTGAGTTATTTTAAGCTTTTTGAGATATTTTAGATCTGACAAAATAAAGTCTATATGCAATGACATCTTTTCAAATATTTTAGATCATTAGTGTCAAAATCAAATAGAAATACAGAGATGCATACTGACTTAGATGAGTACAAATTAATTTTATCTATTTGTATTATTTTTACTTATTGTTAAACATGTCCCAATTACATTTTAATCTAGTTTGATATTTGATTTCGATTGTATAATAGATACCTCACTTTTTATTGTTTATACAAAAAATACAATTAAAACAACTTGAATAGTCATACTTACAATTGATAGAGAATGGTGGTTTTCCCTGCATTATCCAATCCCACTATTATTACTTTGTGTTCTAAAATTTAAAAAAAGCAAACCACAAGTATTAAAACTTCTGCAGTTTACAATCACAATCATCATCAAAAATTATTATTTTAATTAGCTAATAGGAATTAACCACTGGTGATTTATTTTTATAAAATTAAAAGAGATGAAAAAGGAAGGAAAGGAGGATCTTAATCTACTATGCTCTTTTTTGAGGTACTCTAAAACTCAAGGTAAGAGTCTACTCTTGGAGTTGTTCTTACAAAAGCACCTGGAGAATAAGGAAAAGGGAAGCATAGAATTTTTATCCTTGATTTGAATTCTGAAAAAACAAAGACTAAAGCCCTAAAAAATGATAAAAATTACACAGCAGTAAATGATTATAGTAACCTTGTGTTTGACAAATGTAAAGATTTAAGCTTCTGGGATAAAAATACACTATTTGGTAAAAATTGTTGAGGAGACCGGAAAGCAGTCTGGCAGAAATTAGGTGTTATATCCATATCTTACTCCATTTACCAAGTTAAGGTCAAAATGGATACATGACCTTGATATAAAGGAAGACATCATAAGAAAATAAGAACGAAGAACCCTTTATCTATCAGACTTATGGATAAGAAAAGGATTTATGAATAAACAAGAGGTAGAGAGCATTGTGAGATGTAACACAGATAATTCTGATTACATTAAAATAAAAAGGTTTTGTATGAATAAAACCAATGTAGCCAAGATTAGAAGGAAAACAGAACTGGGGGAAAATTTTTCACAGAGTTTCTTGGATAAAAGTCTCATATCTCAAATATATAGAGAACTCTGTCAACTTGAAAAGAATAATTCCCCAATTGATAAATGGTCAAAAGATATGAAGAGTAAGTTATGTGATGAAAAAAATCAAAACTACATATAGTCATGAAAATCATTACAGATAATAAAAATACAAACTACAACAATTTTAAGGTACTCTCTCACAAGCATCGGAATGGCTAAAATGATAGGAGAAAATTATAAATATTGGAGGGGATGCGGAAAATTGGATATATGAATACATTGTTGGTAGAACTGTGAACTGATCTAATCATTTTGGAGAGCAATCTGGAATTAGGTCCAAAGAGTTATAAAACTGAGTATACCCTTTGACCCAGGAATATCACTATTATGTCTGTTTCCAAGATCAAGGAAAAACAAAAAAGAACCTGTATGTTCTAAAATATGTACAGCAGCTCTGTGGTGGCAAAGAACTGGACTTTGAAGGGATGCCCATCAGTTGGGAAATGGGCAAACAAGTTATGGCATATGGTTGCAATGGAATACTACTACTGTGCAATAAGAAATGATGACCTGGTTGATTTTAGAAAAACATGGAAAGATTTGCATGAATTAATGAAAAGTGGAGCAAACTCCAGTAAATGATGTATACAGTAACAGTAATATTCTTCAAAAAATAATTGTTAACCAAGTTATCCTAAGTACTATACATGATCAAATAAACTATAAAGGGAGAGGTTATAAACTTCCAGAGAAAGAAACGATCAACAGAAATATGCGTAGTATGGCTTTACATGCTGTATGTAAGGTGAATTTTGCTATTCTTTCTTAGAAGAATTTAATTTCCCAGGATCCATAGCCATAACAATCTCTATTTCCCAGACTCATGATTTGTAAACATCTCCCCAACTCTTGCACAATGTTATATAATGATACATAATATAAACATTTGTGCTTAAAATTGTAAATATCCACTTCAACGGCACAGTGAGACATAACGGTGAGATAATGTAAACTTGTGAAGCTATTGCTGGCAAAATGCCTTCTTTGTCTGCTGCCCTAAAAAAAGCAAGAGGGCACTGTCACTGAGGAAAGAACTCATATGGGATTTGGGTATTGTAAAACCTGCCATGATCAACCTCTATTTATCAAGGCTTGGGGGGAGTCTGTGTTTGCTTCAACCGGCCCCCCCTGAGGCTTGAGGGAATTTAGGGGAGGGCACAAGCTGGAATGCTGTACCTTCTCAACTGATCACATGGAAACACAGGGATAGTTGCCTCCCCTTCTTGTTGGCCCCTTACAAGAAGGATGATTAGGGAATGCTGTAGGAGCTGTTGCTCTCATTAACAGCAATCCCTTTGAGAAAACTAGATTAAAGTAAGATTATTAACCCCTCCAAAGTTGTCTTCCTGACCTTCCTGTCTGCCTAGATCAAGAGTGAACCTGTTAGAAGCTGGAGTCTAAGAACTCCAGTTTCTCCATGTGTTATTTGTGAAACATAGGTACTTACAAATCTGTATCAAGGGCAAGAGAGGGAGGAACAGAGGAAGAGACAGTTATGTAACCCCAATAAAAGGCGGAAATGACAAAAATAAACTATTTAAAATGCAAGTTGATGCCCCCACCCATATACCATGCCCTAATCAAGTTAACTTTCTATTAACTTGTCCTAGGCACCTTCAATTTTCTCACCATCTGTTAGGTTCTTCCTTTCTAACCTTCAGAATGCAATTTAAAACCAAGTTCCCAAAGGAAGCTTTTATTGAGTAGTAAGAAGAAACCCATCCCTAACCTCACGGTTGATGTTTGTGGTACAGCAGTGTATGGTTCGGTCATTTCAGTTGTGTTTGACTCTTCAGGAGGTTTTCTGTAAGGGGTTTTCTTGGTAAAGATACTGGAGTGATTTACCATTTACCATGTCTTTCTCCAGCTCATTTTATAGATGAGGAAGCTAAGGCAAACAGGGTTAAATATCTTGCCCGAGGTCACACAGATACATTTGAACTTGGAGATTAGCCTTCCAGGCCTGGCACTCAAATGCACCACCCTGCAGCCCCCAGCAGTATATAAACCTCCACATTTTTTTAACTTGATTATACGGCTTCATTTATGTTTATCCCTATTAATTTTTTTTAACTTCAATTCAATCCATTGTCCTAGCCTGTAAAATTTTTTTGAACCCTGATTCGGATAAGTATGCCCTCCCTTATTCAAATCAATGATAAACAAGACAAAAGATAGGCCAGATTAATGCAAACACTCTGCTAGGGACCTGACAGCATTCATTAATCATCACTCTTTGAGTTTGGTCACTCAACTAAATCTACTTAACAGTACCACAACACTAGCCCATATCTCTCCATTTCTGTGGACAAGGATATTGTGGAACTCTGTCAAATGACTTGTTGAAATGCTGATGCTATGTATCAATGACATCCCCCTAATCTACCAATTGAGTTATTCTGTCAAAAAAGGAAATGAGACTTAGATCTCGTATTTTCAATTGAAAGGTAATCTGGCATGGCAAACAGAGCTAGTCTCAAAACCAGGAAGACCTAGGGTTCAGTCTCCCACCTCTTCTCAGACCTATTGGCTATGTGAGCCTGGCAAGTTAGTTAACCTCTTAATGTTCTAGGCAACTCTCTAGAGCTGTAAGTTACAGAGAGACTGCTGACTTGCATTAATTGAGGGAGTTTCTATATCTGGGAGTTCACTAAACTAATGAAACCACTATTCCATTTCCTATCCCTAGATTTTTCCCCCCAATATAGATAGATTATAAAATAATTCCTCAAGAGCAGGTATCCAGTACCATTTCTTCTCTTTGAATTGCAAACTCCCCACTATATCTCATTTAATATTCTGCACTAAATGTTCATCAGTCAGTCATTCAACAAATATTTATCAAAGCTCACTTACATTGCTTATAAAGCTTATTTTAACTACAAATACCTGATCTTTTGAGCAAAGATTCCTTTTCTCCTTTCCTCTCTGAGATTTCCCCCTTATGCTATGGCAATGTTATTTTCAGGTCAGGTCCCGCCTCTTACCTAATACTTGCTATACTTACACAGCCATTAGCCAAAGCACTTTCTCCACTTCTATGTAAGTTAGGCTATTTTTTCTTTAAAAGGTATTTAAAACATCCTTGACTCTTAAGTGCTCCAGGGACTAAAAACTCAGGCTACTGACATTATTTCCAAGTCACTTATGTACAAAAAAGCAATGAGGATAAGTGCTCACTTATGCTTGGCTGGCAGACCACCAGGGAGAACTTAAGAGGCCAAGGGGCTTGTTTCACTCAGTTTAACCAACTTGAAATTAAAGGTAAGTCTCCTTTTGTTAAAGAACTAATCGGAGTGCCTCTGTGGCACTGAGAAACAGCCCAAGGAATATGTGCAATCAAAATTTGATGCTATCAATCATTATACATCTTTATTTTACAGATGAGAAAACTGAGGCAAAGAGGTTAAATGACACTGTCACAGTCACAGATCTAGAAAGTTTTTAAGGTGGGATGTGAACTGGCCTTTCTGATTGCTACTCCAGAACTCTATCCACTGCTCCTGGTGCTTCCTATACATTTGAGCAAGCTCTAGTGCCCCATCAATCAGCAGACACAAGTAACAGTGAGCATTTAGAGGAACAGACTATGTATCCTCCACTGAGTCCTAAATGTGTGTGTGTTTTAAATAGGATCTTAATCTTTGGTCTGAGAAGTATTTATACTCTGCCTAATGATCTAATTTACTAACTTTCAACTTTCTATGATCTCCCTTGTCTTACTGCATTTTCTCTGATTCACAATGAAGCCCGGCGCTGAAGTGCTCCCCAATTTTTCAGAGACTTAAGTTTCTTTCATCACTGCCCACTATCATAGTAATGAACATCAGGGATAATATATCATTTCATATACACTAAAGATATATAGATATATATATAGGCATATATAGTGTGTATATATAAATACAACAGGTATATACACAAATGTGTGTACATATATACGTATAGTGTATATGAATAAAATATTATTTGACTTTCATTACTATAATAATGGGATGTGGGGGAGGGGGCCCTTTAGGAGTAAAAAAAAACCTAGAGTATTGAGAAAGCATAACAAACATTTGCATACCACATAACACTAAACATGTCAATGGTTCTGCTAAAATCAAGGGTTCTTAAACTTCTGACTGATTGATTTTATGGTCTTCTCAATTAGCAAAAGTTCTGAAGGGAAGGAACAATGGTCACCAACTTCAGCTTTGTCAAAGTAGATTTTACCCAGGGAAGGGAGAAAAATCTTTAGATAAGTAAGATCCCATGGTACGTTTAAAAAATTATTTACCATTAACCTTATAAAAAAAAAAAAGACAACTGAATCCTCAAAATGTAATCAATGACAAACAAGAAAGCAATTTTCTCTAGAAATCAGTGAGACTATCTAAAGAGAACTAAGAGTAATTCCAAAGGTCATGTTCTTTTTCTTTACTAGCATTTAGACCAGGGAAAACAGATATAAAATCAAGCCATCTGTATTCTGATTCACACCTGGAACTTTTCTCACCCTCTACATCTGACTGCCTTCACACACATCTGTTAGGGCGGTTCTCAGCTAGTAGTGAAGTCCAGTCATTTGACACAGAAGTCAATAACCAAAGGTTTTTTGGAAGTAGTTCCAGGGAATACACAGGCCATCTATATTAATGTACCACTCAAAAATAAATCTCTCTTCCATCTTCTACACTTACCTATGTATCCTTTTCTCCCCTCCCTATTTCAGACTCACCACCATGCCACAAGTGCTTTCACTCTGGCAGTGCGCCCGTGGTCTGTTCTCATCTGTTCACTCAACTTCCTCCATCCCTGAAGCCCTCTTTTCCAACCGATGAATTTCTCTCAGAACCTCTTTTCAGAAGAAAGGCCTAGGCCTAAACCAGTCATCCTTCATTTCCTTTGCCAGCTCTACTTGTTACTCTCCAGACTGCACCACATTCCAATTTGGGTATCTAACATCTCTCACCCTCACCTCTTTTCAACTCCTTTTTGTATATGGTCCTTTCCCCTTAGAATGTAAGCCTTTTGAGGGCAGGGACTGTCATTTTGTTTGTATGTGCATCTCTAGCAATTACTAGGATGCCAGGTGTGTATGTATATGTATGTATGTATATACTAAGTACTTACTAAATGTTTGTTGACTTGTCAATGTTTAAGCTTTCCAAAAAACCTTTCATGAAAACAACCTTGTTAAGTAGGTATTGCATCATTGTTGCTGTTACTACCATTCTTATTTTATGAAGAAGATAACAGGTTCAAAGAGGTTAAGGCTCTGCCCAAGGTAAAATAGCAAAGAACAGAAACCAGTATTCAAATTCAGTTTTCTGCTAACACCAGTTTCAATGCTCTTCCAATGTTGACTTGTTAGGGTTTACAATAAAGTCACAGTTGAGTCACTTTACCAGCCCAGGTTGGCACAGGGGGAGATACAGTGTCTTTGGACACCAGGGGGCCAGCTGTGGGGAGGCAGGCAGCAGGAGTACTTGGTTGAACACTCCAAAGCAAAGAGAAGCTATGCACCAAACCAAGATGAAATCTCAGACTCCTAACAGTACAGACACATGTGCCAAATGGAAAACTTATTGTCTATTACCCAGTTCTGGGTCACAGATCCAAGATGGACTGAGGAAGGGACCTATGCCCAGGGGCTGGAGGGGAGAAAACAAGAAGGAAAAGACTGAAGTGCTAAATGAGATACTTATTTTTTAGACATGTTTTGCTTGACTATACATGTTTATAACAGGGATTTGTTTTTTATCTCATTCTCAGTCAAGTAGGGAAAGGAAAATAAGAGAAAGTAGATTTTCACATATTGAAAAAAAATGTTTTTTTTAAATATGCAATCCCGAGCCAAGAAATAAATATACAATGTGACTATAACAACGTAAATGGACAGGAAAATTATAAACCAAAAAATAAAAAAGTAAAAAAATTGTAAAGATCAAAAAGGACTTAAATGAAGAGATATGAGAAGACACCTTCAACCTACCCCTTCTTGGAGGAGGGAGGTCCACAGGTGTCATACATTACACATGTTTTCAGAAAGGGGGGAAGGAGGTTAATGTGGGATAACTACGGTAAGGCAAGAAACAGAAAATATCAATAAAAATTTGTTTTACAAACATGTATAGAAACTAGGTGGCGCACTTGACCTGGAGTCAACAAAATCCCACCTCAAACACTAGCTGTGTGACCCTGGGCAAGTCATTTAACCTGTTTCCTAACCTATAAAATGATAGCACCTACCTTCCAAGGTTGTTGTGAGGATCAAATGAAATAAAACTATGCACATTTTTTAAAAATTCTGAAAGACAAATTGTCAACTAGAAAAATTTATTCAAGTTGGAAAACTAAGTATTCAATAATATATACATATAGTAAAATAGTCAAATCTTTACTTGGGGCAGAGGGGAAATCAATGCATGAATAATTCAAAAGTCCTTTATTTTTGGAACAGGACTTTGGAAAATGCTATATGATTATATTTACAATAGATTCATGGCCTAGTCTTAAAACTAGTTTAAATAAACCATGGTGGGTAAAGACAGACCATAACCTACTCATATGCCAAGAGAGCTACATCTAAAGTACTACATTTTAAAATTACTTTCAATATAACTTTATACACTAGAAGCTTAGTTTCACATATGATCATCATTTTTTGTTCTTTGCATATTGAAATTTTCATGTTTGAAGTTTACAAAATTTATAGTAAAAAACCTTTTTTGTAAAGCTTTCAGTGTATACCCCATTATCTCTGGCCATTGACACATTATGAACAGTAACAAAGAATGAAACACATGTATTGATATTATAGTTTAAAAATCTGTTTGGCCCCAAACACAAAAATGATCTTTTGGTGACCTACCCCCGTACTGAACTCCTGGCTGGCACTGTACACTACGGCTTTTCTATAATGCTGGCATCTAAATGAGCAATGTGTGGTGTCAGCACTCTTACATAAGAGGTATTCATCAACTCAAGAATTGGCCTGACTTTTCCTGCCAACAGAGCATAGAAAGTGCTACTAGATAGGACAAAAAGTCAAACAAATAAACAAATTCTGAGACTACCAAAAGGAAAAGAAAGGAGGCAAAAAACCCCACAAAAAACAAAACCTGCGGAAGAGTAAAAAGATTTTTAAAAGAGAAAGATAAGGTCAGAGAGAATAACAGAAGTCCCAAAGACCTTTAAAGTCTTTAAATACACCTTTAAAAAAATTTCTGAGTTTTGATTATTTGTACTTGTTTGCTTTACTTTTATTATGTTACCTCAAAATAATGCAAAAGGACTAGAAGAGATATGTCTAGGTATCTGCACAGATCTATCTAGACTGAGATAAACTGTTAGATGGACAGCCCATAGAGTTGGTGTATCCAGACATAGATCTTGTATCATGTATGATTATAAATCTCCTTTATTTATCAGGAAGCTTTGCAGTGTTCTAAGACACCATGCAATCAACATACCATCATCTGCCAACAAGAGCATCTAGTGTCCCACAGAAAATCCTTTCCACACTGGACAGCCTTCATGACAAGTTGGTAAGTGAATCAATCAATCCACAAGGACACTTTGGGGCGCACTGTGCTAAGTGCTAGGGATACAAATACAATGAAAACAGTCCCTACTCTCAAGGAGCTTACCCCTTCTCTCAACAGAGGAGTATATTGCAGTATGTTCCAGTAATCTCTCCAAAATTAATAATTAATGGGCTTTGAACAAAGTTATGACTGTTGATAGCTTTTGGAAAGAATTTTGTATAATTTCAACATACAAATGCAAGATACTCTTGAAAAACCTTTAAGTGTCACATTTTGCTCTACAGAATCAAGTATCTTGATAGTGCCTAAACAATAAACACAACAGGATCTTAAATTCTTTCAATCTTTACAGTCATAAAATTGTCTAAAAGATGTGAACTACTCTAGAATAAAATTTGGGGTGTATTGGACTAAGAATCTGAAAAAAAATTGTTTCAAATTCTGCCTCATCCACTTACCAGCAGTTTGATCCTCAAGCAAGTAAATTTGCTATTTCTCAGTTTCCTCATCTGAAAAATGAGGGGGTTTGATTTCTTGATCTCTAACATCTCTTACAGCTCTGAAACTGGTCCTAAGATTCTTTTCATACCTTCATTCAGAATATAACTGATAAGTGTGTAGATTATTTTCACAATGATTTCCAGGGTTCAGAAAATAAGAACATGGGATCAATAGGCACAAATAATAATTCTCTGTGCCCTTTTTTATAAGTTTTTCAAATATTTGGTATCCTCCCTTCTTCCAATATCTTGAGAATCCCTGAAAAACCTAACAATTATGCCACCTTCAGCACAGATATGTTTGTATATACCTAATGTAGTCACAACTGTTGTTCCATCTTTGTTTACTTTAATGTCATTTCTATTTCCTCTTGCTGCACAACTGAGAGAGTGATGATAGAATCCAAATGTGATAGCTCATGACAAGACGAAAGAGAAAAACTACGGCCAGAAATTTTTGCTAATCCTCCCAATTTCCGTTTCCTTTCATTTCAACTTCATCCTTAAATGCCTTTGGTATGGCTGGGGCTTACTGCGGTCTCTTGTATTTTTTGTATTTTCATGGTTTATCATGAATTCATCACATAATGGCCAACCTACTGAAGCCTCTATGCATCACTAGGCTGGTCCCCGGAAAAGTCTTGTTGAGAGTATACAGGAAGCTTTTCTACCACTGTAGATATTGATGGAGGCTGCCACTAGCATAACCTACAAAAACCCATGTACAAAGAAAGCACTGGACTAGCACTTCCTAAAGTTCTGTTTTATGTAAGATTTCCAAAAAGACATTCATGTAACTAGGGCTGGTCCTTAGTGTCTATAGAATAGGTCAGTACTTGGGTGGTGACTGCAGAAGCCCCTGGCTAAAAAAAAACTATTCTTGTCTTCATCTGGTTAAGGTAACATCTTAAGCTATTATTTCTTTATTAAAACTTCAAGTGAACATCTCTGAGACACTTGCACATAAGTGAATTCTAATTGTTTTTAAGGGTGGAGGGATATTAATGGAATATTGTTTTTAAATAACTGACATTCATATAGGACTTTAAGGTTTACAAAACCCTTACATTATTTCACCTGAGCAGCACAACTTTTGCTGACTATCTAGTTAACCTGGGAACATGCTTTACCTCCATCTACTCGGGACATTTTGGGACATCTTGCCATCTTCCCTTTCACTAACTGGCCCTTTTCCCCATAGGAAATAGCGCCCTCTTCTGGACCAGAGATCAGGCGTTCCTCCCTGGGACTGAGTGTGACTGGGAGGCAAGTGTAAATTCACCTAACCCACTACGCTGAGCGGGCCTCAGACAATGGCTCACATTACAAACACCTGAAACATCTTGGGACATTTTTGCCATCCACTCTGCCAAAGGCAAAGTCACCTGACACAGAACACTGAGTGAGGAGGAATATAGAAATACAAGGAAGAAGGGAGCAAAAAAGAAACTAAATAATTATTAGAGAATGTTTCTGGAATGTAGCTTACATAAATCACTTCCAGGCAACTATGGTGTGTCCCTTCTAAAAACAAAACTATTACTAAATTTTATATATTGAGTTATAGGAAGGAAACTATATGTGCTGTTTATAAAATAAGTTTTATCAAACTTAAGTCAAATCTATCCAAGTGCATACATTTTTTATCAACTACTATATGTTTCATAGTTTTTATACCTTAAATATACTCATCAGAAAAGGGAAAGACACAGAAAGGGTAAGTAGCTCACTAAGTAAGTGTAACTTTGCCTACTTCACACTTACTGGGCTGACCCTGCACTAAATACAAATTGCGTGGGGGATTTTTCTCCCCAAATATAACAAGTCTAAACACTAATTTAAAATTTATTTTCATTTTAGATTAAATAACATCACAAACATGAAACAATGCAAAAATGAAACTTCTGGCTGACTTTTCTAAGGTTTATTTAAAAACAAACACAAAAGTGTACCCTTCTTACTATGTTTATAATTCATATTACCCAGGATATATGTTCCTGGAAAGTTTTAAAATGAATTTCTGTAAATTCTATTAAGTCTTAAATTCAGCCGGAATCAAAGGGCAAATAGTAAATCCTCTGGCAAAGTGAATAATTATCATATCTGAATGTTTGTACTGTGTTTTCTAAAGGCAAGAAAATCTATGTAAATTCATTATATAACCAAATTGAACTAAAAGGGGGCTTTAATTGATCTGTTAAAGCTTTTCATTATAAAGATGGACAAACTGAGGCCCAGAGAGGTTACAAGGCTTGCCTAGAGTTTTAAAACCAAGGAATAGGAGAGCTGGAAGTAGAGTCAAGATGTCCTGGTGATACCCTTGGTCTTGTAAAATGAGAACTGTGATCAGATGAGGAAATTCACAACCTATGGTCATTTCACCTCTCTCTTCATTATAACTTCAATCTGTTCTTCATTGTCACCTTGACTACCAATCCCTCAACCTGTTTCTCCCCGGAAGACCACCCCATGCAGTAGCTACATTCTCCTCCCTTCTCCACCATAACCCCTCAGTGAAACTTGTTCAACCCCACACTGTCCTCTTCTTTAGTATCTTAACTTGGATCACTCCCACCATAAGCTGTCTTTGCTCCTGTACAAGTAAAAAAGAGCGGCTACTTTGCTGTTGAACAATGTTGCAGAAAAATCACAAAACTGTGTTGAATGGGACCACTACAAATTTAGGTTATGTAAACTCAACTGGGTCCTCACGACAGCAAGGCATTATACCTCCTTAATTAACTTATTATCCCACTCACCACAGTTGGTCTTCCGAAACCTTTCATCCCTCCTCAAAGCTCTATAGTTCCCTTTGATAGAAATCTCAGATGATAAACTTACCTCATATTTTACAGAAAAAACCTGAGCCTTAGCTGCCATTGAACACCTAAGGGACCATATGCATAGAGTACTGGGCCTGGAATCAAGAAGTGAGAATTCAGCCTCAGATACTTAATAGCTATGTCACCCTGGCCAAGTCACTTAACCTCTGCTTCAATTTCCTCTCAACTCTAAAATGGGGATAATCATAGTATCTACTTCACAGAGTAGTGAGAACCAAGTAAGAAGATATTGGTAATGCACTTAGAATTGTGCCCAGCATGAGTTGTTGTGCTCAGTCACTTCTGTCCACTCTGCCACCTTGCTGCCCCAGCACATAGTAGGTATTTAATAAATCCTTATTCCCCCTCCTCCTTCTCCCTACTTTCTCGTTTCACATCACCAAGATGACTTCTGCCACTCTCTCCTTCTTCATTCCTGTCTCATATGTAATGGTATTATTCATATTCCTTACCAAAGCTAACTCCTCTATATGTAAATTTCATTTCATTCCATCCCATCTTATCCAGAAGACTTTCCCCTCAATCATCCCCAGACTTCCCTATTAGTTGTTTCCCTACTACCTGCAAACATGTTCTTGTCTCCTCCATCCTGAAAACTCTAACTCAGACTTCCCCAGGCCACCTCCACTAGCTGCAGTCCCCTAGCTCTCCTTGCTTGAACATACCGTCTTATCAATGCCTCCACTTTCTTCTCCCTCTCTTTTTCCCTTCTCTCACTCTTGCTACAATCTGGTTTCCAAGCTCATTCCCTCTTGCTTCCCTTCCTACCTATCTATCTGGTCTTATTTCTTTTTCTCATCTTCACCCAGCTCACAACTTGCTAAGGTATATGGTGTTTCCTACAGCTCTGTCCAGGGCTAATCTCCCTCCTCAACTCTAGTCTCACACTTCCAACTGCCTAATGGAAATTTCTAGCTAGACAGCCTATAAACATCTTAAACTCGGCATGTCCAAAACTCATTATCTTTCCTCCAAAATTTTCCCTTCTTCCTAAGTTCCCTGTTATTGTTGAAGGTACCACATCACAGATGTCACTCTCAACTCCTCACTCTCTCATCTCCCATATACTCAATCTTTTGCCAAGTCCTGTTAACTTTACCTTTGAAATATATCTTGTATATGCCCCTTCTCTGCTCATCACTGACACCACCCTGGTGCAGGCCCTCAAAACCTCAAGCCTAAAATATTGCAACAGATAGCTCGTTGGCATCCCTACCTCAAGCATCTCTTCACTCCAAATTATCCTCCACTCAATTGTCAAATTATTCTTTTTAATGTGCAGATCTGATCATATCACAAACCCCAACACCATAAAATCCAGTTGGTCCCTAGCAACTCTGACACTTAAAAGTCTTTCACAACCTGGCTCCTTCCTACTTTTCCAGTTTTCTTACATTTCACTCCTCCCCCACATCAATACAGTCTTTAATCCAGTGATACTGGCCTTCCTGCTAGAACTCACATAAGATACTCCAATGCCAAAGTCCAGGCTTACTTGAGAGCTAGTTTCCAACTCTAAAATTTCAAAGTCCTTCAAAAATAAAAAAATTAGGCACTATTGTTGACTATTGTCAACTATTGTTGACTCTTCAGTCAACTTCCCTGAAAATTCACAAGATTTAAGGACTAGAAAGGAGACTTAAATATCAAATGGAATCAAAACTCCTCATTTCATATATGAAAAAACTAAGGCCCAAAGATGTCAAATTAATTACCCATGTTCATCCTGGAAGTTATGTGGAGAGCTAGTAGGAGACACTTGGCTTATTGCTCTTCCAATACCACCACATCAGTTCTAATTTTTTTCCCCATATGTCCTAAATGTTGGCAGAATATATCTGTAAAAATGGTGTGGAATTACTCATGAATATAAGTCAGACAATCCAATAAAATCACAAAGTCTTAGAGAGCATTAAAAATGGGATAACAGCTACAGAACTGAAATTAGAAATAGGAATCAAAAGATTGTTCATATTGAGTTTTCACAGATGTTCAAAATCGAAACAATTAAGTCAAAAGAAAACAGAAAGGATGAAAAAGAAAGATGAAGCTAAATCTGGCTATCACTAAGTCAAAAATTTTAATATATAAAACCATCAGCTTTGTTATATGAAGTCATATAATCAATCTCCTGTGCCATCTATTTGTTGCTGTTGTTTAACCAGTTCTATTTGACCCTTTGTGACCTCAATGCCGTCTTATAGTATTTGCTAAATGTACAACAGATATGTGAAGATTGCAGAAATTTATTTCTGAAAACATTATAATCTATTGATTAAAGAATTCATTACCATTTTAATTTTAGATACAGAAAGAAATACCTCAAAACAATTATCTTTATCAATGTATTAGAAAATTCAAGTTGCAATGAGATTTTGTCAATTTACTGAATAATATTCAACAGCACCCAATAATGAAACGTAGTACTAAATTTCAAAAATACACTTTAACTTCTATATATGATACTGTTATCCTTAAACCAAATATTTTGGTTCAATGGAAGCAATTTTAGTTTTAACAAAGCAAATGGTTTTTATCTTAATTCCCTCCAGTGTCAAAAATGGCTATATTCTGAAGGACTTGTCTGAAAGATTTTTACTAACTACTTGGAGAAAGGCAAATAGATACAAAAATGAAGAGAATCTCAACATGTTTGTTGAAAGAGTCCAGTGGAAAGAATACAGAACTAGGAGTTAGGAGATCTGTGTTCAATTCCAACCTTGGCCACTAACTAGGATCTTGTGCAAGTCACAAGTGCTGTTATTGTATGGTGCTTTCCAGCTCCATCAGTCTGTAAGAATAAAAAATGATATAATTAAAGATTTACAAAGTAACAATTCTAAGTGCCTTCTAAGAAAAATAACAATGCTCTAGTATCTAATATGGTAAGAATTTAACACAATATCACAGGTGTCTGATTCATTTTATACTGTTGTATAATGGATAATTTTAAGAGCAGTAGATATCACATTTATGTCATTGGCTGACTGAAATTCAACACAAAAATTATTTTTAAAAATTCAAGGAATAAAAAACATTACTAAGCTAGAGGGAGAAATGAGTCAGTAAAAGAAGAAATCTTAAAAACAGCTACACTAAAAGTTAGAAATTAACAGATAAAAGAAGGAAAAATAACTGTACAAGGATGTCAAAATGAGACACTGCTATTTGTTCCTGAAAATGAACAGACAGAAAGCTTGAAACAATTTATCTCTCTGTATTAAATGTCCCATTTTTTTTTCATTTGGGGGAGTCATAAGGCAAAACAGTCTGTAAAATACAGAGAAAAGCAAATTACCTAACAGATTTTTAAATCATCAACTTAAAAATTACCAAGGGAAAGTCAAAGTAGGTGGTCTTCAGCTTAAAATTATACTCAGCAAAAGATTATTTTTGTATTTTAAAGTGCTTTCCTTGGAGACAAAACAGTTTAGGAAAGTGATCTCTAGGAATGTACAGTACTTGATGAATTACAGAGAACTCAAACTAATAAAAGAATATCAAGGAGGAAAGAAAAGGGAAAATGGAGGTTTTGAATAACATTTTTTGTAAAATTAGGCAATAGTTGAAACCACTAGAAACAATCAAACTAACCTGTGTCTAAGATAGAGATATATAGAATAAGCATCTCTGAATCAAAATAAATGAAGCTGAAAAGAGGAAAGGTAAAGAGAACAAAGAAGTTAATTCAATATTTCATAACATAAAGATAAGGAGCAATTCTGCTTTCAAAATCTGTTACGTGCTTGTAAAGGCAAGATGTGGACTATAGCAGGGATCCTCCCTTTACATTTTTTTCAATCCTTATCAGAGCTAAGCGATCTAAACAATTTTAGGTAGCATCAGCAAGGTGAAATTATTCTTTCATAAAAAAGGCATGAAAAACAATAACCTCAAAATGTATGATTACACAGATGTTTAAACACTAATATTTTATGGAGATATGTAAAGAAAATTGTAAATGGTTTGGAATGGGGGAATGAACAAGAGTGTTCAACTCAGGAATAATAGTAAAATGTAAAACATTTTAAAATCACTGTCAAAGTTCAGTAAATGAACATGTACAAAAAATTCACAGCAAGGTTTGAAATCTTGGCATGGCTCAAAAAATCATCCATCAAACACACTGTTTCTCTCATGTTTCTGTGGGAGAGGATAAGGCCCATTTTATATTCTCTTCCCAGTATAATGCCTTCGGCAAGAATGGCAGCAGATTGCTCAGATGTATAAAACTAGTTTAGCCATAACAAACCACTGTACCAAGAGCTTTATCTACAAAGATTAAAAGTAATAAGGTATTTTGATCTTTTTTCTTAAAAATACATACAAGACTGGTAAGATGTTAAGAAATAAAACCAGAACAAAATTACCATTACAAAAGTAAAAATCTCTTCACATTTCCAGAAAAATAACTGTAGGGAATGTGTAAATCTGAACCTCTCTGTAATGAAAAGATGACAGGGGCCCACAAGGATGGTGTAAGAGGAGAAAAATAATACATGAAATGAAGGAATCTAATTAAACTCTAATAGGGTATAAGTTACACAGAACCACACTCAGAGAATCAACAAAATATCAGATATGAAAGGCCCAATGATTTAATATATATAATCCCTCTCAAGGAAAGTATGCTGGCTCTGGATGCAAAGCACCTGTGTTAAAACCTTGCCTGATATTTACTAACAGTGTGACTTCAAGCAAGTCACTTAATCTTTCTGTCCAACAGTATTATCATTTGTAAAATGTGAGGGAGAGAGGGACAAAAAAAGGGAAGTTCTGAAGAAGGAAGGACTTATTAATCACCTAATCTGTGCCAAGGCTAATTAGTGTATGCTGAGCACTCTAGAAACGTTATGTCACTTGACGATCACAACAACCCTGGGAGGGAGATGAGATCATTCCCATTTTACAGATTTGGAAACTGAGGAAGGCAGCTCTTAAGCCATGTCTGCAGGGTCACACAGCTAGTAAAATGTATGAGGCTGAATCTTCCTGACTCTAGGTCCAGTTGTGTAATCACTGCCCCACTGAGCTTCCCAGGTTAAACCAGGAGGCCTCTCAAGTTCCTTCCAGTGCTAGCTCTATATACCTGAGGTTCATACCAGTGTCACTAAGTACTTTTTTCCATGTTAGTATCAAAAAAAAAAAACAACCCAACATAAATTTCAATCAAGTGTATTTTTTATTATGACATTCTTACTTTGTATGTATAGATGTACACACACATCTATGTGCAATGTGTTTACATATAAAGTGTTTTTTAAGTGAATAAGTAGGAGGTCATGGATAAAAACAACTATTGACACTCCCACACTTAAAGATGAAAACAACTTATGGGGGCCTGACAAATCTGACTGATGTAGGAGCCACATGACCCCCCGAGTTAGAGGCAGATAAATTTTTCAGCTTTCCAGAAAAGGAAAAAAAGGGGGACATGGGGCAGTGGGGTGGGGATGATGTTAGGGCAGGATGTTGTCATAAGGCATTGGCTCCCAACACTAGTTTGGGACAAAAATCAGCTTCACTAGAGGTGTCCATCCTTTGGAAAAACTCAAAGAGAAAGCTTAGCAAATGTGACCAAGCAAGATAAGTCTAAGTGGTTAAGAAGCTGAGTAGCTCTATTTTTTAATGATCAATAAGACAGAGTAAACACAGGAAGAGAGAAACAAACAAACCTATTTGCCTAGTGTGGATAAACCCAAAGACTTTAGCTACTGGAACAAGGACTTAATATTCAACAAAAACTGATGGGAAAACTGGAAAATAGTCTAACAGAAATATCATAGGTTGAGACCAACACCTCACACTCAAAAATAAGGTAAGTTCCATATGGATATATGACAGATATAAATGGTCACATAATAAACACATTAGAAAAGAAAGGAAATTTCCTGTCAGATCTATTGATGAAAAATTCATAATCAAAGATAGAGAAGAACACAAGATGGACAATTGTGACTGCATAAAATTATTTTTTATTCCAACAAAATAACAGGGAAAAGAATCTTACAGCAAGTTTCTCTGATAAAAATGCCATTTCCAAAACACTAAAGAACTGATTCAAATTTCTATGGAAAGGACCCATTCTCCAATTTATAAATGATCAGCACAGAAGAATATACAGTTTTTAAAGGAAGAAGTCCATGACATGAAGAGCTACAGGAAAAACAGGCTTTAAATCACTAATAATTAGGAAAATGCAAATTAAAGCAATTCTGAAATTCCATGTCTGTTTTCATCAAGTTGGCAAAGATGTCAACAAAGCAGAATGACAAATGTTGGAAGGGCTATGGGAAAACACGAACATTGATATACACTGTGGATAAAACTGTGAATTGGTCCAGCCATTGTGGAAACAATTTGGAACTATGCCAAAAAAACCTCTCTGAACTGTGTGTGCCTTTTAATCCAATAATACTTGGTCAATATCACAAAGATTAAAAAAGAGAGAGGAAAGAATCCATTTCTTCCAAAATATTTATAGCAGTTCTTTTTGTGATAGGTTCTCATCATTTGAAGAATGACTGAACAAAATTACAGCACATGAATGGGATGAAATACTAGTGTGCTATAAGAGGTGACAAAAAATGATGGCTTCAGAGAAATCTAGGAAGACCTGCATGAACTGACAGCAAGTTCTTCAAGTTCTAAAATGAGCAGAACTAGAACGTATCTAAAACAACAAAACTGCAAGGAGAACAACTTTAAGAGATTTAATAATTCTCACCAACACGCATAAAATATAATCAATCATGCTTCCAGAGGACTTTAGTGGCAATGAATGGATTCAGTATAAAATACATATGGCCAATTCAAGATTTTGTTTTTACTATGCATATTCCAAGGATTTTTTTGCTTTGCCTTCAATGGGTTTGGTGAGGTGGGGGGGAGAGAAAATAGATTTTTGTTAATTGAAAGAAATTAATTTTTTTTTTAAAAAAGGAAAAGAAACTCACTGGTATCTAAACCAAGTAGCACTGACAGCTGCTTTGGACCATTTTTTCCAAATCATCATAATAAGAAAAGTCAAAACACATAAACAGTCAGAACAAAACGCACTCAATAGCTTTGGCTACAGTCAATATGAAAACATAATATTGTCCAACATAATGCAACTGCTACCAGGAGCCATAATGACCCAGCACCTGGAATTTGTTGAATCTTACACTATTAGTTGAAGTACAAGATGCCAGTAGCTTTCTTTGACTAGTTAGCCCAAACTAACCTTCCAAGTGAAAAAAAAAAAAAAAGCACCTCATCAAAAACACTGAGACTACAATTACGAAACTTTTTTGGACCAGAACTTTGATTTCATTGCTACAAGAAACTCCAAGTAAGGAAATTCCCTCTAGTAATGCAAATCAGCAACCAGAATGTATACTCCTTGAGAACTGACTGTCAGGCTTGCTTAGATCTGTTTTAGTGCTTAGGGCATAGTAAATGAAATAAAAACTTTTTCATTTGTTTATACTTTCATGTGTTAGATAGAGTGCAACTTGCATGCAGGTCTTCAAAGATGATATCCATTTTGCCATGTTGCCTCTAAAAATCAATGCCTAGATACCATTTAAAGGGTAATGACTTTAATCGTTAAATATATAATCTGAAAGGAAGATAACAATAGAATAAATTACAAGAACTTTCTCTGTTTTGTACATAAGCTAAAATGTTTAAAATATTTAATCATTTTCATACCGGGTCAAATGTCAGAACACATTACTAAAAATGTGATGTAAATATTTCCAGGCCCCCATTGATACTTCACTTATTTTTAGCCACGCTGAACATAACAATCACAATAAAATGAATTTTTCCCCTAAAATTTGTCATGCCCTTATGTACAAAAATAGTTATAGTAGCTTTTTTGCAGTAGAAAAGAGCTAGAAAACAAAGGGGTGTCCATCCATAAAAGCATGGATAAACAAATTATGGCAGCTAAACCTAATATTCTCATGCCATTAAAAATGTGAAAAAAAAGTGAAAAAAAAATGGGGCTTCCATGAAAGCTGGGAAAATTTGAAGGCACTGATGCAAAGTGTAAAGAACAAAGAAAATAATTTATACATTAACAACACTGCAAAAGCAACCAACTTTGCAAGACTTAAGAACTGAGAAGACTCAGTGACCAACGTTAGGGTGCATACTGAGACTATGCATATTTGTTAAGTCTTTTTTTTTTCTAATGATGGGATTTGAGAAAAAAGAATAGATGTTAATTTTAAAAAAGACTTTTTAAATAAAAAAATGTGTTGTAGTATGGATTTACACATGTAAAGTATCATAGTATAATCAGTAAATGTTATCTTTATCCCCTTTCCATGCAGTAACCTAAACTACAAATCTAAATAACCTAAATAACTCTAAAATAACAGATATGCCTAATTTTTTATCTCAGCATATTGCCAATACTAGAACCAGCCTTACCCATAGTAAGCACTTAATAATTTGTTGACTTGACTCATCTATATTGTTGGTATGATAGATGAGTCAAAATATGTCAGAACTCAATATAAATTAAGAAATAAACTTTCAAATCTCCCTTGGCCCATCCATTCTCCAATATCCCATTCCTCAAAATTAGAAGAAAAAAACCCTAAACTCTGAAAGCAGTAACAGATACAAACACATAAGAGAAACACTGAGCCAGGAAGAGAAGGTGTAAGTAATAATAGTATAAAGATACCAAGATTAAATTAAGAAGAAAACTATTATTTTTTTAAAAATAACAATAAACAAGATATTCAAGTAAAAAGAGATATCCTAAGGAATGAAACAGTCTACCATAGCTAATTATCAGGCATTATTCGTTTTCTAGCTAAATGTTTCAGTTGCCAGTTTTCAAACATAATTTGCTATCTCCATAACTGAAATAGTAACTATTCACATTCTAAAGCTCACATTTTATATTAATTTACAATTTCCAAAGGACTTTCTTTGAAAGGCTGTAAGGTAGGTAGTTTACTTTTCTGATGAGGAAACTGAGGCTCAGTTAAATGATTTGTGCAGGTTCACTCTCCTAATAGTGTTGGGTGTTAGAGGCCATAGTGGTAAAATTGGACTTGAACCCTGATTATTTGACACTACTTGCTACTTATATTTTGTCTTTCCACTCTACTGAATGAATAAAAAAAAAAATACATAATGATCTTTACCATGATTGTCAAGAGATATTCACCAAGTCAAAACCCACTATCTATAAAAAACAAAGGATACCAAAAGTTTTAAGGATTGGTTACCTCTAGGATTATCAAACAGTTATCTCTTGATGTCCCTAAATGCAGCAACTGACTGCTGAGAAATAATTAAAGAATTTAAAAAGAAATTAAAACAAACAGGAACTAATGGGAAAAATCCATAGACGGAAACACTTAGTAAGACACAGAAGAAAGGGCCTGGATGAAAAGAGGCTCTCCATGTCATAATGGCACTCTTAACACCGTCTTAGAGATAATATGGGCAGCTAAGTGGTGCAATGGATAGTAGAGTGCAGGGCCTAAAGCAGAGGTTCCCAAGCATATTTGGCCTACAGCCCTCATTTCAAAAAAAAAAAAAAAAGAAAATTACTCAGAACCCTACCTCCCCCTCCGGAAATTTACTTTCTTTAACTAACCCTTTAAAAAAATGTTTTTTAATTTGCATCATTTTGAAAAAAATTTTAATTACACATCTTAAACTTAATAATTTATTGTAAATTTGGGGGGGTTTCCTGCATTTAAACTTTGATGACACAATATTATATCATGTAACCATACAGTATGGTACTATAAATAAGTCATTGCACACACGTATTCCTGCCAACACGGCACATGCTAGCCTGTCAACACTTGCTTGTTAAGACCTGTTGGCTGACTTGACCACTGATCAGTTAGTTCTATCTTACATTTTGTGTTTACTTAGAAAATAAGGTAATCACTATGACTTTTAACTCTCTTACATGATAGATGAAATACGTAGCTATAGTTTTTCAAAATTTTATTATCTTTTGTTTCCTTATGCTTCCACTGCCCCCTTATTTTTATTCAAGGCCCCCCAACTGCAGCTGAGGCTCCTACCACTCAGATCATTCCAGCTCCCCCAAGGGGCAGTATCACCCACTTTGGGAGCCTAGAGAGTCAGGAACACTCATCTTCCTGAGTTCAAATCTAGTCTCAGACATTTACTAGCAGCATGCTACCAGACAACTCACTCAGCTCTGTCTGCCTCAGTTTCCTCATCTGTAAAATTAACTCAAGAAGGAAATGGCAAACCACTCCAGTATCTTTGCCAAGAAAATCCTAGATGGGGTCATGAAGAAGCTGAAACAACTGAAATGACTTAACAAAAAGAGAGATACTATCTTTACTGGGGGAGCCAGAGTAGTAAAAGCTTTCATTTAAGAATCTCTTCATTTTTTGCAAAGGCTGGATCTACTCTTCTAATAAAGCTTATTCCCACTTCACTGGGAAAACCATGGGAAACACAAAGTTGTAGTCCTTTAATACCTCAGGCAATTGGAACAATGTCAGAGATAACAGGAATCCTCTTCTAAATCTGTGCTGCAAATGATAGTAGCAGCAAGACGGAGAAGTGCAACCACAACTCTGACACACACTCTATCCCAGAGGGAGGAAGGGGGAGCACTCTTTTGAGTAAACAGAGATGGTAACTCTTAATGATGGGTACTTTTTCAAACAAGCTTAATAGTACAACTTATTACTACCAGCATGCAGTGTGCACGTTGGTATCTACATACCCATACATACATACACATACACATACACACACACACACACACACACACACACACACACACACACAGCTTTTGGAATGAGGTAAAGCCTACAAAATTCTTCTTGGGGCTTTCAGAAGACAGAACAGGCTTCCATTCTTCTGAAATGAGAGTACGCACTGTTGTGCTGTCATTCTAAAATACAGGCTAAGAAGATCTGAGTCTCACATTGGTCTCTCACTGTCCAGATATACTGTATATCAAAGGTGACAAATTCCCTGCCTACAGGCCATGACTCCTTTAAACAGCCTGAACTAGGTTAAAATGTAATTGGGAAATGTTTAGCAAAATAAACAAAAGTACAATACAATATAATGTTAATTTGTGGTTTAAGTCAACATGCAGACCACAGACATCTATTTTAATTTGACATCACTGCTGCACACTAGTACCATCTCTGAGCATTGCTCATGCTTAAAATGCCTTTCTCCAATCTATTTATCCAAATCCTTTCCGACCCAGAAGGCCAAGTTTAAATCCAACCCCCACCTTCTTGAAGCTTTCCTATGTTACACTACTATTTCCCTCTTACTAAATATACAGTTAAATCCAGATCTTGGCACTGTTTTTCTCTATTTCATGTCGCGTCTCCTGAAATAAAACTATAAACTCCTTATACTTCTCTTATACTCCATTTGTAGCCTCTAAAATGGTGAACACAAAGTCAATAATCAATAAATCCTCTGGAATTTCTATAGTTATCTTTATCTAGACTTTCATTCCCTCAATTCAGAATCACTATAACTTCTTCACACTCTATCCCTCCCTGTTCTGTAACTCAAAATAGATTTCTGTCATTTTTCATTATGATACTGAGGACACAGATTTTCTAAGCACAGAAATAATAACAATTCACATTCATACACAGATTTAATTTTTAGTACTTTCCTTAAAAGTAAGCTTGAGGAAGGAAGTACAATTACAATAAAATTTACGGATAAGGAGACTAAGTCTCACTGAGATTAAATGATTTATTTATTAAGAGATTTATTTATTATTCATTCACAGATGAATGAACGTAATATGTAGGGACAAAGTATGCAAACAATACTTAAAGAATGAATTCACGCTAGCATTTAGTTCAAGTAGTTATCACTTGATTCCTTAAGATATTATCCTAGTTCACTTGCAGTTAGAAAAGTAGTGGAAACCAAAAAAGACACAAGTCACAGATACAGATCAGGAAAGGGCTTCGGAGGTAATTCCTAGGCCATACCCTTCATTTCAGAGACAAGATAATTTTAATCCTCGTACAAAATCATGGTGGACATAAACCTGCAGTAAGTGGGGTAGTCTTGGTCTGTGACACGTTAAAAGTGATCCAGAAATACTGCGTTCAAACTAACTCAAATTAGTCTGGGGAAAGTAGAATGATTTCGTATAAGAACAGATGACAGGTTAAGACCTAAATCTGAAAAGATGAAGACTGAATGAAAAGATGAGAATATAAAGACTAGATAGGAAAGAACCGAGAGATCATTTAGCAAAGTCTGGAATTCTAATTCCAGAGGAAATTCCTGGAAGTATGGAAGTAACAAATAAAAAGAAATTATACTTTGCACAACTGTAAACTTATAAAACAAAAACTGAAACTATAACCACTATCACCCCCAAAAAAAGATTCAGCTAAAATCATCATATCTATTTATCCTCGAGTGTGACTGAACTCACTGTTCACGTTCTGCTAAGACTTCAAAACAAAAAGCGTGCAAAATGGATCCAGTATTTTCACTATGGAAATAAACTTTTCATCTTGACACAGCATTCACAAAAATTCAGGCTAAACGGTCTGTCTGGAGATGCCAAGCCCGTGAAAGGGTGACCAAACCAATGAGGAATCGCAGCCAGCAGTTTGGGAAGGAAGCCGAAGGCCTAAGCGCAAGGTGTATTCAGACCGTGCACAACTTGGAGGTCGGAGCCCGGCTCCGTTTTCAGCCGCCCAGGTGGGAGCAGGCCGACACGTGTGCGGGGTCCTCGCCCTCTTCGGCCCCGAGCGTTCCGGGAGCCGGCCGGACTCACTTCGGGCAGTGACACGTAATGGAAGCAGCGCAGCGGCAGGGGTGGGGGGACAGAGGACTGCGGGTCTGGGACCCCGGGGCGGGCCCGCGAGCTCCCGGGCGGCGTCGTCCCGCGGACAGTGCGCGAGCTGCTCCGCGGCCTCGGCACCGGCAGCGCGGGCTCCGGGATCCCCTCTCTCACCTTGGTTACAGAAGAGGCTCCACAGCTTGGCGAAGAGCAGCCCCATCACGGGAGCCCGGCCCGCCGCGGGGCCCTCGCAGGTGCCGCGGCGCCGGAGGACGAGGAGCCGCCGGGGCTCCCACCCCCGGGAGCGGCGCGGGTCGGGGCCGGGCAGAGGCTCGCGGAGGGCGGCGACGGTCTCGGCTCCTCGCACCGACCCCCAGGAAGGCTCCGGAGGCCGCTGGCCTGCGCCGTCACGGAGAGCGGGGAGGAAAGGGGTGGACGCGCGTGCGGCGGCCAGCTGCTCTCAGCGGTCCCTTTGTTCGGCCGGCTGAGCCCGGCGGCGATCCGTAGGGCCCTGGGCCTTGACCCTCCTCCCCGCCGCAGCCCACCGCCGCTCGCTCCAGCTACCTCTCTCGTCCGCCCCGCCTCCGCGCTGGTCAGCCCGACCTCCTCGGAGCCCGGCCCCGCCCCTGCTGACGGCGTTCTGCGTCATCGCGCTGACGGGCGCTGACGCCATGGACGCGGCGCTGCTCCGACCCTCGTTCCTATTGGTTTCCACAGAGCGGGGCATCCCCTCGCGGGCGCGTGGGCAACAGCGAGGAGTTTCCCGGGACAGCGATGGGAAGGAGGTTATGGGTCGCGGTCCGGCCGAAACCATGAGATCACGAGCCGCTCCTAGGCGCGGCCTCTGACGCCGCAGGCCTCCAGGACCCGCTAGGGAGCGGCAGAGGCGGGGCCCAGGTGGGGCTCCCTTCCCTGCCCCGGAGCCGGTGGTCGGCCTGGGGGGATGAGTGGGGCCCCAACTTCCTTTTCTTTGGACGTCCCAAACCTATTGTTCTGAGACCAGGGAAGGGAAAAGCGAGAAGGAACAGAGGAAAAGCCCTCTTAACCGCTTCCATTGTGCCCAGCCCTGTGCTAAGAGGCGGGATGCGGCGGGAAGACGGTCCTGGACTTCAATTCTAACAAGGAGAGACCGCAAACTGGAAAAAAATGTGGGTGCGTGACGGAATTCAGCCAATAAACACGAACCCTATCACGTTCCAGGAACCGTGCTAAGTGCCTTACAAATTTTAGCCTCACAGCAGCTGTGGGAGGGAGGGGCTGTTATTATATATCCCCATACTACAGATGAGGAAACTGAGGCAGTCGAGTGAAGTGACACAGCTAGGATTTGAACTCAGGTCTTCCTGACTCCAAGCCCAGCTCTCTATTCACTGGGCTACCTAGCTGCAGCTGGTGGAAACCAAGAGATGATTGGTCTGGACCCCTTCCTTAAACTGAGGTTTTTGGAGTTTGGACTCTGCCCTCCGGTTGTCATGAAATGAGATGTCACTATAAGAAACGTTTGGGAAGGCAGTGACATGGAAAGACTTTTATGTACTAAATGAAACCGAAAGGATACATAGAGCAGTACTGAGAGAAGATAAACGCTGTAACTGTAGCAATGTAAGTGGAAAAGAAGCTACAATGTGAAACTGTGGTTAATTGTTATGACTCACTGGGCACAGAAAAATGAAAAATAATCTTGCCTCCTTACTCTAAGAGACTAGTAATCAGAATTCTGAATGTGAACTGCATATGTCCTATCAGCCACTGAAGCCATCCCCCCCAAAAATGCTTCTGAGTTCACAGGTAAGTCAGCGAAGATAAGAAAGCTGGAGTTGTAATTCTAGAATATATGTTTGTCCGTTTGGCTTGTTGCCCTACCTTAGAATAAAAGTCCCTAAAAATCTCGTAAAACAGCTGAGGTATAGCTCCTATGTAGTTACTCTAGTGTAGTAGGGAACCCTTACTCATAGTGAAGTAGGGGTATTAGCCAGGTTTTATTTAACCCAGAAAATGGTTAAGATGCAAAGGACTCACAGGTGTCCACAAAGAAATACAAAAGACTCAGTGGCTCACTATTTTTGTTGTTTAGTCATGTCTAACTCCGGTGACCCCATTTGGAATTTTCTTAGCAAAGATACTGGTGGTTTGCCAGTTCCTTCTCCAGTTAATTTTATTCATGAAGAAACTGAGTCAACAGGCTCAAATGACTTGCCTGGGGTCACACAGCTAGTAAGTGTCTGGGGTCAGATTTGAACTCTGGTCTTCCTGACTCTAGGCCAGGTGCTCTGTGTTAACCCCAGGATCAATCTTCTTTCTGGCTATGAAGCTCTTAATAACCTGTTCCCTTCCTATCTTTCCAGTGTTAGACACCTTACTCCCTTGTATGCTGGCCAATAAGAACCAGAGTAATTCCGGTTTGAGGCAACACTGAGGGTAATCGTAGATGGAGGATCTTCTGTGAAAGGTGAACAAGAAGGAAATGTCCCTCAGGTAGTATTTCACTCTCAAACAGGCACTCTCAAAATTGGGAACTTTCCAAATCAGCATTATCCCAAAGATGGAAACAGCTGTTCTTAAGAATACTAGTCTCTGACCTTGCTCAAAAAAGGTAACAGAAAGGCAAAAAAGCTAGCCAGGAATTGGAAGCTCAGTAATTCCTCTCTCAGGCTCTCCTGGGCAAACACAGGTCATGCATTTTTCCTACAAGTTAACTTTTTTTCTCTTCTGGTAGCCCCCCTGACTTCCTGCCCTGGGATCTGGTAATCCAAGGGAAAGCAAGAACAAGAAAAGAAAAAAATGCAAAGATGCAAATTTTTCTTAGTAGACCACAAAGGAGGTGACTCTTCCAACAAAAATCTATTTATAAAGTGATTGAAGATTTGCAAAGCACTTTACCCTTATTATCACATTTGAGTCTCACAACAAATCTATGAGATAGATCCCATTATTATCCCCATTTTACAGATGAGAAAACTGAGTCTGAGAAAGATTAAGTAACTGGCCTAGGGTCACACTGCTAAGGGTCTCATGCAGAATTTGAACTCAGGTCTTCCTAAATCCAGTGGGGTTTGCTGTATTATCACAAAGTGCCAAACCCTTCTGCACTGGGCCAGTATATTGCCCAATAAAAAGGACAAGGACAAATGTGTCAAGAGAAGGGGCCTCCCACTCCAAGTGTGGCACAGGCAGGGGCTTAGCTCCAGGGATGCTTCATGATGGGGGGAAGGGGAAGTACCCTGATTATATCTGTTGTTACATTTGAATCCCCCCACACAATATCACTGATAAATGGTCATCTTGCCTATATTTGAATACCTCCAAGGATGGGAAGTGTGCTTAGCCTAGCGGTTTTCAAATATGTTGGTCTCAAGATCCTTTTACACTCTTAAAAATTATTGAGAAGCCCAAAGAGCTTTTATCTTTGTTATATCTATCAATATTTACTCTGTTAGAAATTATAACTGATATATTTTTAAGTGGCTATTCATTCATTTTAAAGAACATCAATAAAACCATTATACATTAACAACATATTTGAATGAACAATAACCGTGTTTTCCAAAACAAAAACAAAAAAAGTGAGAAAAGTGGCACTTTTTTACAAGTTGTTGCAAACCTCTAATTTATAGCTTAATTGAAGACAACTGATTTCTCCTGTTTCTGCAGTTAGTGTCTTGCAGTATATTGGTTTGGTTGACATATATAAAGAAAATCTTGCCTGAGATACAGGTTTGGATAGTGGAGGAGTATTTATATAATAGCCTTTTCAGATCATTGTGGATATTCTTGATCTTACACTGAGACTCAGCAAATAATAGTTTCTTAAAGCTTAGTTGCAATGTAGAATCTGATACCATATTAATAAAATTTTTTATACTATGTTACCTTAAAATCTATTGGTCTGTCTTGCACTTTGAATGGATCTTTTACCTATGCATGATTTTAACATCATGTATCGGTCAAATGAAAAATGTTGGTTAACTCAATTATTCAGATCTTTCGAATGTCAACATATTTCATTATACAATATATTAAAAAAAAATCACATTCCTTCATGTCACCATGGATCTCATTAGAAAATAAATTTAAGTATCAGGAAGCTAACAGGTTCATGGTGGCAGATACAAGTCTTCCAAAATTCTAATTTTAACTTGAAAGCTCAAATTTCATCACTAGCAATAGATACTGTCAGTTGTTTTTCTAGGAAGTGACAGCCTCACTTCATTCATTTTCAAGAAAATGTCTGCCAGCCATCTGTCTGAATAACCACAGTTTGTCTGTCATTCTTTCAAGTGAAAATCCATGGGAAAAAAAAGGGTGGCGGAGGAGTAGTTCAGCTTGTAACTCAAATAATCACACAAAAGATTTTCCTTAAGACACCATCACACTTTGATATAAATCCCAAGTATTTTATTCACAGAGTGTCTAGGTGGTATAGTAGATAGAGTACTGGCCTTGGAATCAAGGAGACTGGTCTCCATGAATTCAAATCTGGCCTCTGACACTTACTAGCTGTGGGACCCTGGGCAAATCACTTAACCCCTTCTGCCTCAGTTCCTCGTCTGTCAAACGAGCTGGAGAAGGAAATGGTAAATCACTCTGGTATCTTTGCCAAGAAAACCCCAAATGGGATCACAAAGAGTCAGACACAATTGAACAACCACAACCCTTTATGTATACTTCATATTTTGTAACACAGGGTATTAAAAAGACATTCACTCAAAAGTTGAGATTGAATGAAATTAATAATTTTTATTATTTTGAATATTTCGGCATCACTCATGTTTATTATTGTCAAGCAATTACATAAAAGATCTTCAGTGATTAGTTGATGCCAATACTTGAGGAATATAAGTAAAACAAAAAGTCCAAAAAAATCTGTAGATTCATATATTTGTAAAGCAAAAGTCCAGTTCTACAGACAAGAGAATAAATTAGTCTTCTTGTTTGCTACAGTTGCCATGTGTAAGTAGGTGACTTGGTGGATAAAGTGGCAGCCCTGGAGTCAGGAAGATCTGAGTTCAAATTCAGCTAGCCTCAGACACTAGCTGTGTAACCCTTTTGCCTCAGTTTCCTCATCTGTAAAATGAGCTGAAGAAGAAAATAGCAAACCACTCCAGTATCTTTGCAAAGAAAATCCCATGGACAATATTGGTATGCTATTGTCCATGTAGTCACAAAGAGTTGAATGCAACTGAATTAACAACCATTTGTCACTATAATTATAGAGATCATTTAGTCCAATCCAATATCTTTTTAGTTCAAAATTTCCATTATTTTAAGCAGTTAGAAGAAACACGATAATGAGAGTAAGGAGATGTGAGTTCAAGTCCTGTCTGTCAATACCTCTGTAAACTTGGGCAGGTCACTTAACCTCTCTCAACCTCAGTTTCCTCATTTGTAAAATGAGAAATTTGGTCTAGATTATCTCTAAAGTCTTTTTCACCTTTGACATTCTATAAAAAGGAATCCAGATGGCCTAGTAATAATTTACCTAGCTACTTTCTGCCTGACTTGTACTATCCCATAATAAGTTTTAACTGGTGGAGAAAAAAGGTACTAGACTTTTGCATAAAAATCAGGCTAACTTGTACATAAGAACATACTAAGTATCACATAGGAATTATTAGGACCTACTGAGAATTGATGTGTAATATTGTCAAAAAGGGCCCTAAGACTGCAGAGAATTTAAAGGAAATTTGGATTCTATTCTTGGTATTATATAAACTGTAACCTTGGTCAAATAGCTTTAATTTCATTTATATACTACAGATTTTCTAAAAAATGCACTAAGGTTTATAATTTGCTGCATCTTTTAGAATAATATGTTCAACATTATTAAAAATACCATGAAATTAATTTGTTCAGTGATGATAACTATAAAGTAAATGATTACATGTACTTAAAGGTATTTTCATCTTCATTATTTTTATGAGTGGACTTCCTTTGTAGATATAAAATAGAATTACTCTATTCAGTTATACTTAAATAAAATAAAGGCTCAAAGAGAAATGCCATTTTTTCTCTTTTGAATTCTCAGTTTTGCAACAATGATGTTTGGTATCAACTCTTTTCCCAGCTATTGGTTTGCCTACCCAAAGCACTGTTCTATATTAATAAAACATTTTTAAAATGAAATTAGGTATATATTGTTGATCCAAGAAAATTCAATCAGGACAAGACTAATGAAATGTTTTTCTATGAATTACTATTTTAGAAATATAAAAGCACGTTTACAAAAGGAATATTTTAATAGTAAAACATTTAAAATTAACTCATGTATATTCTGTCAATCTAGAAAAGTAATTATTCAGAAAAGAGAAATGGAATGAGACTATAAATTGCAATTTTATATGTATGAAAACATGTTCATAAAGCAATACTCTTCAAAAAGCAATGCTCTAAATTCATAAAAATATAAGGTATATTCATATATACACTGTCAATCAGGAAAATTTATCTAGTTATTCAGACAAGATGAATGTAATACTATTATATAAATGGTTATTTTGCAAACATGAAAACATGATTACAAAAAGCAATACTTCAAATTCATAAAAAGCATACAATAAATTCAGGCTTGCACCACTGATCTAGGAAAGTTTATCTAGTTATTCAGGAAGGATGAATATAATACTATACTATAAATTGCTATTTTACAAATATGAAAACATATTTGCAATACAGAAAAATAAATGTGACTTTCAAAAGCAACCATTAGGGGGAAAATATGAGCTAAAACTGTTCTTTTTACTGGTAATTACTAGGTTTACACCCAGGTTTGCTTACTATAAATTCAAATTGGCAATTGTTTTCTATGGTTAAAATTTGGGACAGGTCATTTCTCTTGAGTTGATCCAAATAATTAAACAATTCAGTTTCATTCTTTAATTGTTTGTTTTCCAAGGCACCGTGCTAAGTGCCACGGAATACAAAGACAAAATCAAAACAATACCTGAATTCAAAGAGCTTACATTCCCTGGGTAGAACATATGGAGACAGACAGGTAAATGGAAAGTAATTTGCACAAGGAGAATAAGTTCAGGGAAGGATGGCTTCATGGAGGAAGAATTTGCTTCACCTGAACAGATTCTTGAGAAAAATAGGATTCTGAGAATTAGAGAAAGGGAAGGGGTCCATTTCAGGTATGGGTGATTGATTTTGTAAATGCACATACATGGGAGATAGAATGCCAAGTTCAGACAACAGTTCAGACATTTTACCTGGTACATACTTTAGGGTGTAATATGAGATCAAATTCAGCCTTAGGGGGATGCCCCTAATTCCTTTTCTTTTATTCATTTGACCCAGACTTTCCCTGAGAATATCAGACTGTAGTTTATGTCTAGATCTTCATAGATGTGAATAAAAGGGTGGTGGCAACCACGGAAGAAGGAAATGGCAAACCACTCCAGCATCTCTGCCAACAAAACCCCAAATGAGGTCACAAAGAATCAGACACGACTGAAAACAAACTGAACAACAAGTACCATGGAAGTCCTCAAGCTAACACTATCAGAGAAGTGCCTGGGGGCCAGCCACTTCCTCGTGGCTACCAGAACTAACTTGGTGATGGGTGGCAGGAACTATGACAGGTGACTTTCTTTTCTTATTCCCCTGACCCTGATCTCTATCTGTCTTTCACTGGGGCAATAGTGAATTATTTCCCTGAATAGAGCATGCTTTGGCTCTCTGGGACCCTACCCGTACTGTACTTACATTCTAAAGGACTCTGTGCCCTGGAGGGGACTCCTGACTAGAAAATGCTGTGGAGTCCTAGCACCTGGTAACAGTTTCTAACAAGGAACAACAGGATGTTCTTCTGGGTAGCATACTTCTTTCCTGCTAATTTAGCCCACTTAGTAGTGCACATTCTCAAAGACTGTCATAGACCCACAAAACCAAACCATGACCACTTTCACCTGAAACATTCACCATGCCTGCCTGATGGTGGTGGAGGTTTATGGTGTTTACTGTGGGAATCTTGAAAACAGTGGATGAACTGATAGGAGGTCTGGGTCTCCTCCAGTCTACTGGGGGTTCTCCAGAGTTGTCCAAGAATTGGGCCTAATTCAATTCAAAAGCAACGTGACCATCACTGTTAATATGTCTTAGCCATAAATCAAGGCAAAGCTCCTTGGTGAGACTGCCAAGGAAGTAACAAAGAAGGCAAAGTTAACTACTCTGCTAGCAGCTCCAGAGGAGATCAAAGACTTGGCCAACAAGGCAGTCACTAAGAAGCAGCAACAGAAACAGTATGCTTGAAGGATCTATTCTACAGCCTCCTCTGAAACACAAGGGCCCTGTTACTACTAGTGGGCTGGTAAATATTTGACAATTCAGGTTAAAAAAAAAATATGTAGGACAAATACCACACTTAAGTTTAATCTTCATTATTAACATTTTGTTTATCACTTTCTTAAGTCTTGACAATCAAAACAATAAGTCAAGCCCTGATGTGTAACAGTTGCTGACTTCTAAAGTTAAATATCTAAAAATTGGCTCTCCAGAGACAGTTTGAGCTGATACCAGCATACCCTGATACCCTCAGTATCAGTCCTCAGGGCTGAGAGTCTGCTGGCAAAACCTGGCATGGGGGACAGAGCCTTAGTCTCTGAGCAGATTATCAGCATGATGCAAATCAACGATCAAGCTTTTGTCCCATTGCCCACCCTATCTTTATTTCACTCTAATGAAAAAACGTAATGTGTTGTCTGGTTTTGCTGAACTGTTTTCCCCTTTTGTATTTTAATAAAAGTTATATGAAATAGCTCAGTTGGTTGGAGAAACACATACAGAAATAAAAGTGCTATAAAAATTAAAGGCATCAATTTTTAAAAATTTAATAAAGGTAACACCTCAGCCAAAATAAAAAAAAAAAAACAGTCCCTGTCTTCAAGGAGCTTATTTTCTGTTGGGGTTTTAAATATTGTAACCCGATCTTGTACTTATAATTGTATCAGTGACTATGGATTTATTCTGAAAAGCCACATTCACACTAACATTTCTGGTATTTCTTTAATGCCATTCAAGCATCCATTCTACCATCTTGTCGTTCCCGTCAATGCTCATTTACAGGATCTCCCTTATACAGTGACATCCCTTTCCCCAACCCCTTGACTCATATGTCACTGAAAAAAAGTGAAAACCATTCAGTAAGAACTCCCTCTTTTTTTTTTCTATATTATCTTGTGTGATGATCCTAGATCTATATAATCAGCCCATGTCTCTTTATTAACTTCTTATCCCACATTACCAACTACTTTCTCAACATCTTAAACTGGATGTCCTATTGATATCTCAAATTCAACATATCCAAAACTGAACTCAAACCTTCCCTATTACTGTCAAGACTACCACTATTCTCTGTCACTCAGTCACTCAACCTGGATTTCATTATTGACTCCTCACTCTTACTCACTCCACATCCCCAATATGTTGCCAGGTCTTGCCATTTCTAACTTTATATGATTTTTAATATATGTCTCTTTTCAACTTGCACAGTTACCACCCTGGTACAGGTTCTCCTTGCTTCATGCCTAGATTATTGCCATAGCCTTCTGGTTGGTTACCAAGCCCCAAGTCTCTTTCCATTCCAATCCATCCTCCCTTCTGCCACCAAAGTGAGCTTTCTAAAACATAGGTCTGATCATGTCATATCTGCTGCTCAGTTATCTCCAGTAGCTCCATATTATCCCAAGGAACAAACAGAAAATACTCTGCCTTGCATTTACAGCCCTTCACAATCTAGCCTCTTCCTATCTTTCCAGTCGTCTTAAACTTTACTCTCCTTCACACATTCTATGAAATGTCTATATTGCTCTTCTTGCTGTTACTTGTGCGGGATATTCTCCAGTTTTGATGCCTTTTCACTGGTTGCCCCCCATTCTTTGAAATCTTTTCCTCTTCACTGCCATCTCTTAACTTCACTGGCTTCCACACAAGACAACTAAAATCCTACCTTCCCAGGAGGTCTTTCTTAACCTCCCCTATCCTGATATACACACACACATACTCCCAGGGCCTTCCTTCTGAGGTACCAAATAGGCCACTGCATCCAGGGCCATCTTCAATCATCATGATGAATATCTGGTCACTGGATCCAGATGGTTCTGGAGGAGAAGTGAGGCTGGTGACCTTGCACAGCCTTCCCTCACTCAAAACAAAGTCAAGTGCAAGTCATATCATTATTTCTCTGATGGCATGGTCTTCTTCAACAAGGAAGGACGAGCACACACCTGCCTACTCTTTAAACATCTTATATACATATAATTGTTTGCATGTTGTCTCCTCCAGTGGAAATGAATTCTTAAGAGCAGGGTCTATATTTTTTGCTTTTCTTTCTATCCCAAGTGTTAGCATATTTCCTGGACAGGGTAAGTCCTGAATAAATGCTTGTTGACTGAAGGAAATGGCAAACTACCCTGGTATCTTTGCCAGAAAACCGCAAATAGGATCATGAAGAGTTGGACATGACTGAACAACTTTTTCAGTGAATGAATTTGAGTTATTATTTTGGAGGAAATAACTAAAAGGCCAATTGATCACGTGATTCTGATTCAGATTTTTTGGCCACATGGCTTCCTATATTTAGTAGCTATTGGCCTATAAATGAGTGATTAACCAGCCACTATATCCAGAGAAGAAAGAAACAGATGTTATGCGCAGAATTCATATGTCCTAATGAAGTTTATTGAAGGACATTCATTGTAGCCCATAGAGGTCTGAAGTGGGCCCAATAGAGGTTACTCAGGTCTATGGTACTAGTTGGATGTCGACCACCTCTCTGGACAATACAGAGCTCTATTGGCCTTAGATCACCTAGTGTGGGGAAGGTTGATCAACTTCCCAATGGCTAGTTTTAAAATGTAGCACCAAAGTGATTCTCTATAAGCTATGTAGGGGGGCAGAGGTCTGGGTCACATATCAGCTAATGTAATGCTAATGAGATTAAAGATTTTCCCCATCTATTAATCGGCCTACCCATTAAGGGGAGTTTGATTAGGGGAGATTTGTAGGAAGGCCCATACATTTTGTTAATGAGGCACTGGTTCTCAAGGGTTGTGATATTCTTTGCCTCTGAAAAATGTATAAATACTCTGAGGTGAGGTTTTACTTTGGGGCTTACTGATTGTAAATGCTTGTTTGACCAGATGAGACTCTGGGCAGACACTAAGGAGCCACCCCCCCACCCCCAAGTCAAGCTTTGAAAATCCAGATGTTGGTGCTTCTTTCTCTGGTAATTATGTATGTATGGTAAGACAGTTATCTATCTGTTGATCTGTCAGAGAGTTGGAAGCCCTGTCTGTTGATTTTGATTTCTCTCTATTTTCTCTGTAGTTCAGGGTGCTGACTTTTTTTGATACATGTGCTTGATTAAAGTGATTGTTGACTGCTCAAAAGTTGCTTTCCTTTTAGAAAAGCAGATGTAAGAACCTGAGCAGCAGACCCGCCTGTGTATGTCAGGGTCCTTACTGTTACAGCTGGTGAGAGATGGTAACTCCTAGTTGCATAGTGGGGATTGTAACACCTTAAAATGAAGCAATAGCATGTAAATGGAGTGCCAGAACCATTGAGGGCTAGTGGAGGCAGTGGTGCCAGTATCAAAGTTTGCTCACTAGGCTAACCTTTTTATGGAGGAAAAGTTCCAATTCTGAACTAGGTAGTAATGTTCTAGTTTTCTAATTTCCAGGGTTTCCTTTGTAGTCATTGTTTAGATGTGTTGACAAATAAATGTTTGCTTGACTGTGTTGGCCTAATTTTAAAGCAAGTTTTAATAATATGTTAGGTTAAGTTTCGGAATATATAAGTAATATTTGAATGAAGGAAATAACCTGTTCAGATTGAAATGGTTTTGAGAGGATGCAGCAGAGTTGCTATATACTGTAACTCACCTAGCTAGCACTGGCTTTTAGGGTTGCTCTGAGTAAAATAGATCATTTAGGGTTAGAAGCCTCATTAAAAAACAAATGGGGAAAAAAAAATGAAGCAGTTTAAGATGCTATATAAAGACTCTAGAATGATAAAAAAAATAGACTTCATTTGGTTTGAGAGAAGTATTATTATAATTTTGGAAATGAAGAGATTCTTTTTAGCAGTTTAGGGATGAAACTTCAATAAATTCCATTGATAAGAAGAAGACAAATAATTAAAGCATCCCAATGAATTTTCCTTATCTTTCTATATATTTTTTATGGAGCCAAAGAAAAAGACCTTCAGTCCCATTTCTGAGTGAAAGACAATGGAGCTTTGGCTCAAAAGAGTTTACAACTTTCCCTTAGTATTCTATACATAAATGCAATGCCTGGCATGTGATAATCTCATTGATTGGTTGATGGGGTAAGAGGGGAAGAAAAGGGAAAAGGGAAAAGCCATAGGATCTTAACATAAGGGGGAAAAACACCTCAATTTACCAATAGGACTACAAACAAATCTATATGCATATATACAATGTGTAGCAAACAATTTTTTTACATTCACAAAAGGACATTTGTAGTCACAAACATTTTAAATAGCATCAAAGATTATTGAACAGAGGAATAACTGACATGATCAGACTGATGTTTTAGGAAGGTAATTTTAGGAAGAGGAGTTTAGTAGGCTAGTTCAGGGAAAAGGTGGACATTAATATTATTTAATATATTTCCAAGAGCTTTTTAAAACTAATCTCAAAGAGTTTCAACTATTACTGTATTTATGTCTAAGGCTGATTTTGAACTTGTTTTTTTAACAGTTAACATCAATTAATTTCTACAAAGAGATAATTTACTTGACAGATATGGCAGTAACATAAGTATAAATATTTCTGCCCAGCACCTGGGGACACACTTTCTTCCATACCACTCTGGTCCCAAGGAAAAATAGTTCAGTCTTAACAGTGTTTCTCCATAGCATTCACTCCACCAAGTTCATATTTAAATGCATACCAGTTCTAGCTGAGCAATCAGTCAATGGTCTATTTCCGCATTGTGTGGTTACCAAGTCATAACCAGCTCTAGAATGTTTGCACATGCTCCAAAATGGGAGGCAGGGCACTTCCATTCCACATCATTATCATGATATCTTTCCAGAAGCAAGCCTGAATCCTCCTCCATTTGGGGTTTACATGCAGCTCTTGCTCACCAACCCCACTTGCACCTGTATTGGTACAAGTTGTCTTTTCCATTAGAAAGTAAGTTCCTAAAAAAACCCAACCAACCAATCAAACAAACAAATTAAAAAATCTAGAAAGTAAGCTCCTTGAGCACAGGAATTCTTTTTACTTTTTCTTTGTATCTCCAGCACTTATCACAAAGCCCAGAAGGTAGAGTATTCCTTTCTTTGTATTTGAATCCAGAGTACAGTTCCTGGCACAGAGTAGGCCCTCAATAAATGCTTCTTGACCAAATCGATCCATTGGTGTACATAATCTAAATCATTTGACAGGTTAAGATCATATAACATTCTGTGGCATAGGCAATTGTAGAGATAATTTTGTTAACTCCTGAGGAGCAATATTTAAGCAATAAAAGAGGGCAATACACACACACACACGCACGCACGGTACCAAATACTCCTCTTCACAGAAGACATTGTACTAATTTCATCATACTTTAGAATCCTAGAAAGTTTCAATGAAATTCATGATGTTCTAGAGATTAGGCAACAGGACACTGGAAAAACAAAATGAATGAAAAACATATTGCATATTGGGACACAAAGGTGGAGTTCATGCACTGAGTTAATGATAATCACTGAGTTAATGCAATCCAGAGTGAGTTCAGATACATGCACAATTCATTATAGAGATAGAGATTTTTAAAGTGGATCTGGAATTCCTAGGATTAAGGCATATTAGTACTTTCTATTCTAAGAATTAAGGCAGATGAGTGCTATCTTCACAACGAGGTCTTGGAGAACTGCCCGAAGGTCGTGAAAAGTTAGTGCCTAGCTCAGGGTCACACAGCCTCTGTCTGGCATAGGTGGGATTTATATGTATAAATATATACAGCGTAGGTATAAAGTGAAGAACTACAAATATACACAAAATAAATATAAGGTAGCTTGGGAAAGAGGGCATTCGTATTTGCAAGGATTAGGAAAGACTTTATGCAGAAAAGGGTGTTTGAAGTTCATCTTTTAAATTTTTATTCATTTACTTTTATGACTGATTCTTCCCAACTTCTCCAGGCTAGAAGAGCAGGACTGCTTACAGCTGATCTATTACCAATCAGCCTGGGAACTTTGACTCCTTCTGTTTCCAGTTTGGGCCAGTTTGCTTCTTTTTAGTCAGCTTGGTGGCTCACTGCTCCTGAGGCATCCTATATTAATGCTAAATTTGACACACTGTCAGCATAGCCAACTGTGGCCCACAACTCCTGAGCTCAAGGGATTAGCCAGACTCAACTGACCCAGTAGCTGGGATTATAGGTGTGGGCCACCATGCCTGCTTTGAGCTGTATCTTAAAGGAAGAGAGGGATGCTGCTGTGAGGTGGAGGTAAGGAGAGACTGCATTCCAGGCACAGAGATGGGAGATGGAGTGTCATGAATGAAAAAAGACAGAAGGTCAGTTTGGTTATATTGAAGAATTTAGGAGGGAAAGCAGTGTCTAACAAGTATAGAATGAAAAGTTGGCTTGGTTTATGAAGAACTTTACAGTCTAAACACAGGATTTTCTATTTTATGTCAGAGGCAAGAGGAAGACACTAGAGTTGATTGAGTAGGGCAATCACAATGTTGTATCATTATTTAAGGAAATTACTTTGGCAACAACGTGGAAGATAGACTGGACTGGTCAAAGTCCAGAGGTAGGGAGACCAATTAGGAGGCTGTTGGTATAATTTAGGTGAAAGGTGAACTAAGGTCATAGTCAGTTTCTGTCCAGCTCTATCCCTTTGAGTCACTGAGATAGACAGGGATAGTTGTTGTTTTACACCCTGAGCCTGTAGCACAATGCCTGGCCCATAAAAGGCCCTTAATATCTTGATTGCTTAATTGCTAGCCTGAATACCATAGTGATATCCATGAAAGATTAAAGAGCCAGGAGGAATGCTGCCAAGTGAATTTCTTATGGACCACTTTATGAAAAGACACAGACACAAGCAGGATGAGATGGTATGGAAGGATTGTAATGTATCTTAATGGAAAGAGTACAGACATTGATGAGGGGAGAGATCCATCAAAGACAGATTCAAAGAGCTGCAATTTCATCATTGTATGGTAAAAGCGAAATTTCTTGCCTTTGTTTTTCCATAATTTATTGTGAAACTACAATGTTCTACAGGGTTTCAGTGTTTTGTATTGTTCAGATCACCCATTTATTGATCCTCATTCTTACCACATGATTAGTTAACTTCCTTTTCTTCTAATACACATCCTTGAGAAAATTAAAATGTGTTTTATCAAACCTGGAAAAGAATAAATAGTTGTTGAACAATTTGCTAATAAAGAGTTGTTGAACAATTTGGTGCTAGAATTTAGTTATAATTCAGCTAGTTCATTTGGAAAGATCAGGGAAGGACAAGATGCCTGGTAACAAATGGCCTAGACAGTGCTAGTCCTAAGAATGAGATGTAAAGTAGTTTCTTTTGCTAAACAGGAGCTTGGAGAGAAATTTTGCCAGTGTCTTTTCCCAGATAGGCCTAAATCAGGGATTCGTAATTAGGACCCATCAACCTGAAAAAATATTCTGATAACTGTTTTTCCATATAGTTGTTTTCCCTTGTAATCTCATATATTTTATTTGAATGCATTTAGAACCATTGTTTGGATATGAGGCCTATATGCTTCACCAGATTGCCTAAGGATCTTAGCATAAAGGAACCTTTGGATGACATCTTTTATGAAAGAAGCATTCTCAGATAACATATACTTAGCAGCCTTCAGATCTTGGATTTGGTTTCCATACAACAAAACATACAGTGGATTTGGTTTCCAGACAGCAAAGAAGTAAAAGACCAGGTATGCCCTTCTTTGACCATCTTACTCATTACAAGAAAGTCTATGCTACCATAGTCCAATACAGTTGCCATTGGCCAGAAGCAGCAAACTGGTGACTTAATTGTGTCAAAGTCTTCCAGCAGAGGTACTAGTAAATAAATGTCAATGAGCTAAAGCTACTATATCCCTTTGTAATATTATTACTTTCTGGTACTCTTTCCATAACACCGCCTGTCCAATAAAAGCTCTTTCTTCTACCCCGCAAAAGAAATTGCTGGTGGGGCAAATATGCAATAATGCTCGTTCCAAAGTTGAACAGCAAAATTCTATTAGGCAATAAAGTTTTAGTCATTTTTCACATCTTACATTCAAATATTTTTGTCATGAAATAATTCCATGACTATCTCTTAGCCTTCTCATTAAATTTCTAACAGTCAAGCTAATAGAAACAAGAAAAAAAAATAGTAGTGCAAATGATCGCACAGATAGGTATGGAGAAAAAGGAACTGTTAAGTTCCTTATTTGTAAAATTTTAACAAGATATGATTGTATTTTAGTGTTTTCAGGTTATTATTTATTTATTTTTGTGCATGGGGTGATGGGTCAATGTGTTTCAGAAGTAGTTAGGGAAGTTCCTTCAATTTCATCAAGTAGTTTCAAGGTCCTGCAATTTCATTAGTATGTGGTAAAAAGAGAAATTTCTTGCCTCTGTTTTCCCATAAATCCTTCATAGTGAAACTGCACAATGCTCTAAAGGGTTTCCCTTGGTTGCTTTTTCAGTATTTTGTACCACAACATATCACCCATTTATTGACTCATTCTTTCTATGTTAGCTGACTTCCTTTTCTTCTAATATATATCTTTGAGAACTTTAAATTATCATTTATTAAATCTGACCAAGAATAAATAATTGTTGAACAGTTTCTTACTGCAGCTTAGTTATAATTCAGTTAGTTCATTTGGAAACACTGGGGAATGACAAGATGGCAGGTACCAGATAGCCTAGGCAAGGTCATTCCTAAGAATAAGATGTAATGAAAATAGGATTAGAATTAAGTCCTGACTCTGGTATTTAACCAGTCGTCTGACCGTGAAGACAAGTAATTTAAACTCTCTTTACTCCTCATTTTAAACACGGTCATAAGGAAAACCCCATGTTATCTATAATATGCAATATAAATGAGTTATTATTATAGGATTATAGGCTTTACAGTTGGATTAATAATGCCAATTATGAATTATGTTTTAATAAATCAATAAACATTTAATAAGCACTTATGTGCCAGCCATGATGGTATAGGTTGGGGATACAAAGTCACAAATGAGAGGGTCCCCGCCTTCAAGGAGTATACATCTTATAGGGAGGAGGGCACGCAAAAAGTATACATGAGAAGTACAAAATGTACACAAAGTAAATACGAAGTAATTTGGGGAGTACTTGAAGCTAGGGGGATCATAAAAGTCTTCAAGTAGCAGGAACTTAAGTGGAGGTTTGAAAGTATTGAAGAATTTTAAGAGGCAGAAGTGAGGATGAAATATGTACTGGGCTGTGTGGACATCCTAAGTAAAGGGACTGGGGGAAAAATGGACTGTTGGGTGGATCCCTTGTGTTGAACTTTTGGAAAAACCATGGGTGAAGAGTCCCATAGGAGGAGCAGGCATGGGTGAACTGTGCTCTGCCCTGTTGAACCAAACTTAAAACCATGAGATCATTTCCACATGTATAATTGATATATTGGGTTGCCTTTTTAACGAGGGAGAATGGCAGGAGGAAAAGAAATTGGAATTCAAAATGATGGAAACAAATGTTAAAAGTAAGTAATAAATTAAAACAACAACTATGAGTTCATAGATCATTAGAATATTTGAGTGTTATACCGGAATCAGACTGTGAAAGCCTTTGAACACCAGAGTTTTGTCTTTTATCCTATAGAATTACTACAAAAATTTTTAGTAGGGGGAATAACTTCATCAGACTTGTGCTTAAGAATATCACTTTAGCAAATGTGTGGAGGAAAAGACCAGAGAGGGACAAACTGGAGATTAAGGAATCAATTATGAGACTTTAGTCCAAGCCAGGTGTAATGAGTACCTAAACTAAAATGAGTGAGAGGATGGGAATGGACAGTGAAGGATAACTGAGGCGTTGAATCTAGGTGACCAGTAGGATAGTGATGCCTTTAACAGAAACAGGAAATTAAAAAAAGGAAGGGTGAGTTCTGTTTTGGACTTGTTAAGTTTAATATACTTTAGTACTTTACACATTTATAGATATACTGAGAGATCATCTTGTTCAACTTTATTTTATAACTGAGTAAAAGAAAGAGAAGAAGGGATTACTTGACTTGTGTAAGGTCAGAGATGGTAGGAAGGCATCATGGTAGAAAGTCTAGGGTACTTTCCAGGACAACACATTTTCTTCTTCTTTTTAAATATAAAACTTTATTCTTTATTATGAACTTAGTCATCAACAAATATTAGCAGTTCAGTTCACAGCAATAAAAAAAAGATTGTACTCAATCCTATGAACTTTCTTTAGGTATATTAAATCACAACTAAGAGGCAATTGTTTGTCCTTAGTTCCTGAAGAGGACTATGACATCAGGAAGGTGAGGTTGCGACCTGCAAGTGAATTGGGTACGTGAGGCAAGGCTGTGCAAAGTCACCAGAGCCATTAGATCTGGACAAGCAGAGATGGCCCCCAGGAGGCAGCATGGTACAATGATAAACAAGATACTCAGCGTTGGAAAGCGTACTGATCTGAGTCACTGAAGCTATTTTCTAATCCCCTCTCTGGCACTAGTGTGTGACCTTGGGCAAGTCACAACCTCCCTGGGCCTGTTTCTTCTTGGTAACGTAACAAGGATGAGATCAGATTGGCTCCATGTGCTGCCCATGGAAGGACTAGCTTCTCTAGCTCTGTCCTGAACCTCAGCCCACATCTTATTTAGTCATCCGCTTCTCTGGGCGCGTCTTTATGGGTAACACGTGGAGCTTGGACTAGATGACCCCTCCCATCCCCAGGTCCTTTCTGATCCTGAAGCCAAGCTCCTACGTGGGAAACAAGTTAGTTCTCCTTCTACTAGGACAGTCAGGTAAAGGTCAGGCAGGCTGGATGAGCTGTTTGAGAAGCCTCAGAGAGGGGCACATAAAGTCACATGACCCAGGACGGTGTGCTGGGAGATCCAAGTTCTTTCTGAACGTGTTGTGGTGGTCCTGCAACCTTACAGGGAGGCTAAGGGGCCATGGAGTGGAGGTAAAGCCTAATCAAAGCTCTCCTGGCTTCACAGCAGAATTGTTCTTTAAGCTTTCTCACAGTTCGGGGCTTGTTAGCCCGGCTCACTTCACACATGTACAATTCCCCAGGCTTGGAGAAAAGAACAAGGAGGTGATTGAAGAGTTAGAGATCCAGTAGCCAACGAGTGTATTTCAAATCAAGCATTTCCCAAGTGCCGCCTCTCATTCTACAGATGAGGAAACTGAGGTCCGAGAGATGGGGACTTCTACAGGAATCTGGGTCGGCCTTAGACAAAGCCCGCCTTCTTGCCTTGGCACCTTCTCGGACTCCAAGAAAACAACTAACTAGAAAGCCTGGCCACCAGCTGTCAAGAACTCTTAAAAAGAAAAGTGGCCAGGGCTATTGGAGGACAAAGGGAAATTTGGGAGAAGCTGGCAGGCATTTTGTGAAGGAGCGGGTGTGAGCCCCGTCCCCTCCGCTCGCAGGAGGCCGGTCCGGGTGCCGCACCACCAGGGTCTCCTGCGCCGCACGAGCCCAGCGCTCCAGGGAACATAACTACTACGCAACAGGATACACGTGGCACTCGCGGCGTTAAGGACGCATGACGCACGGCGGCGTGTTGACGTAGGCCGACATCCGGGCCCTCTGGAGAAATTTCGTATCTACGTAAGAGGCGGGATCCCCATCCGCCCCGCGTCCTTCCGGCCGCAGCCCGATACCCGAGCACCCTCGCGCTGCTTGGCCCCCGTTTGCTAGGAGATGGGGGGCGGGGGGCTCTGAGCCGCCGGCCGGGGTAGCCGAGGTAGCCGCTCTCCACCGCGGCATCAGAAGCTGGAAAAAGTCCCGGCGCGCGCGTCCGGGCTCGAGGCGCGGCCCCGAGCGGCGCGGCCTGTACCGCGCTGCCCGTCCGCGCCGAGGGGGGCGCCACGTGTGTCTGTTTAAAAACAAACCCAAAGTCCTGGCATCCTAAAGAAAAGCAAAAAAAAAAAAAAAAATTCTTTTGAGCGCTTCTTCCGCGAAAAGAGAGGAAAAATAGGAAAATGTTCCTTTTCCCCCAAATATCCATGAAACCTGAAGTCGAAGACTACCTCAGGGCGAGCTTTAAGAATAAGGAGGTAGGTCGGCCGGCGCAGCGCTTAGAGAGGCCCAGGCGGCCCGAGGTCCGAGGGAAGGGACGCCGAGACCTCGCGGGGACGGCGCGGCCCGGGGGGGGCGGGGCGAGGGCGGGCTGGCGCTCGGGGCGCCTTGGCAGCGAGTGAAAGAAAGGCCCGCTCCGTGCCCAGGGTTCGCCTTTGCCTACGAAAATGCCCGCTCGGCCTGTGTTTAGGAGGCCGGACCTAGTCAGGAGCTGGAGAAGACGATACCAGAGGCGTCCCGTGGCCGCCGGGGGCGACGGAAAAGCCGGCAGCGCCCTGGGCTCCCCCAGACGGGGAGGCAGGGATGGGGTGCCCTCCCCCAGTGACCCCAACGCGGCGTCACGAATTTAAGGTTAGGGTGAGGGGGCCTTGGCAGTCGTGTCATCCAGCTCCCTCCTACCGACCAGGGCGCGGGCGTGGCGGGCCTGGGACGGAGCACGCAGCTGCGCGGGTTCGAACCCGGGGCTTTTGGCCTCGAGTGCCCTTAGTGGCAGCAGGTGGGGCTGGCGCAGGAGAGTTTAAAGTGAGGCTGGAGGTGGACGGTCCGGCCTGGAAGGGCTCGAGCCTAGATAAAGGTGAAAGTAAGAAACCACCAGGGTCCCTGAAGGAGAAGATGCCGATCTTTGCCCCGTTCCTTTCTGCTCCTTAACATCATGTGTGACGGAAGCCCCAAAGGAAGGGCCGCCCCTGTTGTAGTGGACGGTACCGGGCTTGGGTGGCGCTTCTGGTTCCTTTCCTTGTGATTTGTGCGGGTGCACGTCGTTGCTTGTAGGCCTGGGGTGTCAGCCGAGGCACTTCTAGAAGTGAAGCTTGTGTGAGAGAGGGAACCTGAACTCGGGGCTCTGTGGCCCAAAGCCCGCTTCGGGGCAAAGGGGATAAGTGAAGCTACCCGAGCGTTCGTTGTTTTTAACATTTTGCACTTTTATGGAAGCTTTGAATCAAGTGCAGAAATCAGATTCTTGGAAGAGCTGTTTAATTCCACCAGCTTAAGTAGCACATAGAAAAAGCAGCTGTTCCCAGCGTCTGCCCTCTTGGAGTTCATAATGGAGAAGCATGTATCCAAGTTCAAGTTTTGTAAAGTCATGGTATATATAGTATAGCTGTGGCAACAGAATTGGAGATATAAGGCCTTGGGCCAGCCTTGTGCTGCTCTAGTTATGTGACCTTGGGGAAGACACTTAACTTCCTTAGTTTTCTGTTTGTAAAACAAGAGGGTGGGCCATATGATCTCTGAGGTTTTTTTCTCCTTTTGATCCTGCCACATCTAATTCCAGAAAACCATAGATTACATAACCGTCTTCTAGTATATTTTTTCCTAAATAACATTGCTAATTCATGCCATAATTAAATATAATAGAAGCTTGAGTAATTATGAAAATTACGTATAGAATATTAATGAATGATACTTTGAAGATTTCATATTTAATTTCTCAGTGTTAATAACAAGTAGATACAACAAAACGCAATAGAACTTGGTCAGATGCTAAAACATGCTTGAAATAGAGTGGTAATCATAAAAATAAATGGTTCTCTTTCTTAGGACATTGTTTTTAAGTTTTCCATTTGACCAAAAAGAAGTCAGTCTTGCATTCCTGTTTTTTTTCTTTTTCTTTCAAGATTGTAAGTGCATTAGGTGTGCAGGAAGCAGAAAGGAAATTTGAAACCCTGTTAAATCACTTGTCACACCCACCAGCATTTTCAACTGTTAGAGTGAATACACATTTAACATCTGTAAAACATGTGAAAGATTTGCTGCTTGAAGAAATAAATAAGGTTTGTTGAATTCTTTATACATGTTAGTAATCATAATCTAATATTTTTTGGACTTGTGAAGTTTTCTAGCCAGCTACAGGATCATGGGCAGGAAATCCTTATATTTTCTGGGTTTTAGACTTTCTTTGCCTATGAAAAAATGTGTGTTGGGTAAAATAGGTTGGAGGATGGATTCAATGATTTTTAAGGTTCCTTTCACAAAACTGAGATTCTATGAAAATAAATGTGTCATGGCTATTTATGAGTTGATGCCTTTTTTTGTAACTTTGATTTTCCCTTTTGCTTATCTGAAAAAGGAAAATATCTACAGCTGTCACATTTCTAAATAATTGAGGGAATCAGCCTCTTGTCTTTTCCTCCCAGTAGTCTATTTTTTTTTTTCCTTATAAAACTGGCAGAAATAGATAGTTGTGTGTTCTGGCTAGTCATTTCTCTGAGCTTCCACTTCTTTATCTATAAAATTTCTCCTTAAATGTCTTGTACTATTTAACCTACAAGTCATTTTAACAGTCAAGTGAAAATGTACATTTGCTTGGTACTGTAAGACTCTGTAAAGTGAAAAAGTATATAAATAATGTATGCTATTATTTTTTTTATTGCCTTATTTTTTTCAATGATCAAACTTTTCCCTCCTTACCAAATTATTTCCACTGGGGTGAAAAATACAGAACCTTGTAACATATAAGTGTGTTCAGACAAAACAATTTCCCACATTTGCTGTGTCCAAAAATGAGTTTTTTCTTTTTCACATTAGTCCATCACCTGTCATGAAGTGAAACATTCTTCATTTTCAATTCTCTAGAATCATGGTTGATCATTGTATTGATAAAAGTTCTTAAATCTTTCAGAATTGCTCGTTATTCTTTATACTTTAGTCTGTATCAGATCATACACATCTTTCAGGTTTCTCTCCCCTCACCCTTAATATGGTAGCAAAAGTACTGCAGAAGAAACGAAAACCTGACACTCTAGTGTGGATCTGACACATTTCCTGACTCTATTTCGTAGTGGCGTAACAGTCACAAATATTATCCAAAACTCAGTGTATCTTTCTATACATGTTTATAAGAGAGATTACTTTCTGACCAAATACCGTCTCTCTACATTTGTAAAGTGTTTGGTAAACTGTAAAGTGTTTTATAAATGCTAGCTATGGCTGCAACTATTGTTTAAATCATATAATCCTGTTCTTTTGAATGAGGACTTGTTCAGAAATTATTCTAAAACTGAGTTTACATATAATTGTATGCAAGGCCAGCTTTGCTGGAGTCAGCAAGGCTCATCATTAGAAGGTTGGCCATTAAGTGATCTTTTTTTTTTAGGCCGCAACTTAAAGACTGTTTATGTTTACTAAAGCATGGAGGGTATTGTGATCTGCATCTATGAATGGAATCTCTAAACTGGTGAACTAAGTATCTGATTATATTTGTTTTTAGTAATTGTGTCTGTTTATTTTAACAGCAATTTAATGGATTAAGTGTTCCAATTCTTCAGCACCCAGATGTTCAGGATGTGTTACTGATTCCTGTAATTGGACCCAGGTTTGTGACAACTTGGTTCAAAAACCTTATTTTGTTAAATAATAGGACTCTTCTCACTAGTGTGCTTTGACCATTTTTATGTTTAGTGATAACATCAAGTTACTCCACCTTGCGTTAAAAATTTAATCTGGTCTCATCAATGTTGGCTTGGGAAAATTCATATTAACCCTAATAAAGAAGTTAGCTTTCTAAGAAAGCCAGAATCATTGCAAAGGCAAAGTAGAATTGAGCCTAGGATGCATTTCTTTTGAATTGAGTGAAATGAATTTTAGGTTGAACTATGCGTAAGCAGTAAGCTTTGTCACCAGGGAAAATACTGTGCTAAAATCTTTTTCAACAACAAATATGATACACTCTCATATTATAACTTAGATATTGTAAGATAAACACTAAACAAATACTGTTATTTAGAATACTCTATCTTGATATTCTGGGATTTAAGTAGAGTATTAAAGACATGAGATCTGAACTTCCCTTTGTTATCAAATATTGTTGGGGAGCATGAGGAAGTTGAGGAAGGAAAGAAAAAACATTTATTAAACACTTACTATGTGTCAGGCAGTGTACTAAGTCTTTTACAAATAATCTCATTCAAGCTTCACAGTTACCTTGGGAGATAGGTGCTATTATTCCCATCTTACAATTGAGGAAACTGAGTCAGAGGTGAAGTGACTTGCCCAGGGTTACATGGCTCCGTGTCTAAGGCTGGATTTGTACTTGAGTTTTCCTAATTCCAGGCTCAGTACTCTTATTTGTTCTTCTAGCTGTCACCAGACTGATACTGTATTTATCTTTCTGTTAGTTTATGATTTCCTTATGGATCATTATAGTCTAATAGAGAGCATGCCTTGTAGCCAGGGAGACTAGAGTCAAGCCTCTCCTCTAGCCTTTACTGCCTGTGCCCCTGGTTGCCTACTTTATCCTCCCAAAACTTGAGGTCCCCCTGAAGACTTGGTGCAGCCAGATGTGCATCTGGGGTGAAATAGCATCCTTTCTGAGAGCTCGCTTTGTCAAGGACATCTCAAGGCCAGCCTCCAACCTTTTCTGATTCCTCAAACTGTCCTGTAGTTCTCACAGCAAGTGTGCAGCAGAGGCAATCCCCCATTAAGAAAACTCAGCCTTTCTTCTTGGGACACATCTGATATTTTCAGTAATCTTCATTAAGTGTTTATTCAGTGTCTATCATGTGCCTAACACTATGCAAGGAGAGGGGTGCAGAAACAAGGGAGACAGTTGCTGCTTTCAAGGATGGGGATGCAGCGTAGATGTGATTACAGGAAGGGGTGCTCAAAGGATGGGACTTGGAAAGTCTGTTACCCCATATAGATAACTATCCCCTTAGCCACTTAGCTGCACATGGAGTGTTCCTTGAGTAGATGTTACTGGTTTTGAGAACCACTTCTTCTCTGCCGTTTTTCATTGTCTCTTGTACTCTTAGGGACTGGACTTGGGATGTTATTGGTCTGGGGAGGTCAATACCTTCACTGTACCCTGCAGTTTTAGTTACCTAGAGAGAGGCACGACCTGAGCCTGCCTGCTATCCCCAGCTCCTTGGTTTTGTTGGATTCTTTCTGGCACAGGCTTTAGCGGTTACTGCTTTTATTTTTGTTCTTCCAGTACTCTGCTGCATACAGATATTCAGGAACTGACTCAGTGTTACCTGAGCAGTTTCTATCACTACCTACCACGTTTGTTTTTCCTTTCTAATATTCCCCACTCTTTTTTACTACTTCCATTTTTTTCTTTTATTCATTGTTTCCTCTTTCTCACCCACCATTTCTTAGGTGGGAGTATCTCATATTTTTGCTAAGCCCCAGTAATAATACTTCAAGCTGAAAAGTTGCTTTAAAAAAAAAAATAGCCTGGAGTAAGGAAAATTCCTCTCCCTGCGTTTAAATCTGGTCTCAGATACTAGTTGTGTGACCCTGGGCAAGTCATTTAACCCTATTTGCCTCAGTTTCCTCATCTTTAGAATGTCTTGGAGAAGGAAATGGCAAACTACTCCAATATCTATGACAAGAAAACCCCAAATAGGGTCATGAAGAGTTGTACATTACTGAAAATGGCTAAACAGAAAAAGGAAAACTGGAATTTGAAAAAGCTTATAGACTTTAGGATACATTATTCTGTTTAACTTTCATGTTCTTAGGAATAATATAAACAGGCAACCCTATGAAGTCATAGTTGGAGCTCACTGTGGTAATGCCGTGCTAAGGGGAGCACATGTCTATGTTCCAGGAATCATTTCTGCTTCAAAATGTAAGTGCATATTTTTTTTTTTTGAGAGAATTATCCAGATGTGTTGGTTGTGTGCCTTTTTTCTTCTAATTAGAAATTTCCCTTTGCTAAGCAAAATATTAGAGTTAAATGCACATAATTATGATAATAAATGAATTCTGTCCAGCTTATCCTTTCTTCATTTCCTCTGCTTCCCTCCACACCTGCAGTTCTTGGACCTTATGGCATTATTTGGTTCTACTAATTGAACTCAGTGCTTTCTTGGTATTTTTCTACTTTGTTAGAGGTTAGGATTTATTACTTTAGAATTGGTGAGTGATATGTTTTTTCAAAATAAATTTTTTAAAAATCTTTTTCCAAATGGAAATCCTACTGATTTATCACTGAGTAGATAGGGTATACCTATTTGTTTGAGTATATGTTTGTTGTGTGAGTGACAGCAATATTTTGATTTTATGACTTCATCTTTGTGTGTGACTTTTCATTAAAACTAGGTACACACACATTCTCATAAACTTTTATAAGAGTCTGTAGATTAGTAAGTAGGTTGAAATTAATTGCAGTTTCCTTTCATTATTACTTTTCACATGATTTGAATAGCATGGTGCTCAACTCATTTAAGCTGAGTGATTTTTGTTTTTGGTTAGTTTACTGCCAGCTGTAGGATACTGCATGAAGTCTCAAATTCAAAAAAAAAAAGAAAAATAATATCGGATGAAGTAGAGCAGAAGACCATGTTATTTCTAGACTTTAATTTTATGATTATTAGTAGTTTATATGTTGCCTGTTTTAAAGAGATTGTTGTGCATTTGCAAATTAAAATGTGAGAAAATGTTTCATTTTTATATAATTATTGTTCCTTAAAATGTTTAAAAAGAAAATAGCTAGTATAGCGTATTTATCAAACAGCTTTAATAGTAATTTCTTGGGGGTGTGTTTTGATTTTTAGAAATTTAATTTTTATTTCATACAATTAACAGTTTTATTGCAATGTTTTGATAATATACAATTATTATTTGTCAGTTTACACTTGAGTTCCTTACAGGAAAGACCTCATTTCAATGTAAGAAAACAATTAAATTTTTTGGAATCATTGAACATAAAATTTGCATCACTCACAGTTTTGAGAGACAACATTGTAACGATTACATGACCAAACTTAGAGTCAGAAAGGCCATGATTCTGATTTCACCTCTTGCACTGCTGTGTGAAGCTGGGCAATGCTCTGGACAACTCTTCAAGATTATAGGTTTTAGAATAATTGCTGATCTTCATTGGTAGAAGACATTTCTTTCTGGGTGATTCCTACAGTATTGAAATCACAAGTCCAAACCAAATAAAATTGTCCCCATCTTTGCAAAAAAAACAACTAAGTTACTTTTACTATGGGGATTCAGTGGCAGAATAGTGTGAAGATCACAGATAAAGCTGAATTACTTACCTCAGGTCTCTAAGACCTTCCCTGTTGTAAAAGCAAGCACCCTGACATACACAGGAGGACTGCTGTCACAAGTCTTTAATCTGGCTTTCTCAAAGGAAAGTAACTTTTGAGGGGTCAACAATCACTTTAATCAAGCATGTGTATCATTCACTTGGCTTAGGGGAAAAAGTTAGCACCCTGAACTTCAGAGAAAATACAGAGAAATCCAGATCAACAGACAGGGTTTCCAACTGTCTGACATGCAATATATACATCATAGATCAACAGAGAGACCCAACTGTCTGACCATCACATACGTACATAGTTATCAGAGAGAAAGCACCGACATCTGGGTTTTCAAAACCTGGGGGCCCCTTAGCGGCTGCCCAGAGGCTCATCTGCTCAGACAAACACTTCCAGTCAGTAAGCCCCAAACTAAAACCTTGCCTCAGAGTCTTTATACACTTTTTAGGGCCAGAGGGCATCACAGCCCTTGAGAACCAGTGCCTCATTAACAAAAAGTATAGGCCTTCCTGTAAATCTTCCCAGGCCCATTAATGTGTGGGGGAAGATATTCTTTAATCCCATTATTCAGTCAGAGGCACTTGATCATACAAAAATTAAAAAATGCATTACCAGTACACCTTTACGAACCAGCCTTGAAGTTCGGCATAATTTAGAACTTAAGACTGTTCCATCTTGGAAGGAAGCACACAGAAGTTTTCTAAAAGGGAACTGGATTGCAAATAGTTAGAACTCTCATGTGTCTGAAATTATAAGGCCAGGGGCAGCATGACACAAAGAAGATATTGTTTTATTTATGTCTAGCAGATAGTTTTTGCCAAATCTTCTAAAATTGTATTGTCTGTATAATTTATATGAATGCCAAACCAGTCTTATTCCTTTCAACTTCACCCACTTATTTTTACTGCTCCCCAGCTGATTAGACTTAGAGTAAAAGTATCCTCTCATGGAAAATATACTTTAATTTCTTCCACAACCATTGTCTCTTACATGAACCAAGAAATTTTTTTTAAAGAGATCAGAAAAAAATTCTAAAAATACTACTAATTGGCATTTGTCCAGGTTTTTGAAAAATTGAGAATACGTGTCTTTAAAAATTATTTTATTGTATTGACTCTTCCTCAAAAAGTGGATTGGGAAAATACTTCTGTTCAAGTGACATTTACTGAAGCAGAATTGGACCTGCATTAAAATGTTACCTTCTTCATAAGAAGTAAGAAATTTGCCTTTCTGACATTTCTTTTTTGAAAGAATTGCAAAATTCAGTTTGCCATTAGTCCTGATCTAAAAAAGTAAAACCTGTTTTTTTTGGTCAAGGACAGTATTAAGATGATGACATAAATTTGGTGTGATGCATGAGAGATCTCTATAATGGTCCCTCCCTGGATGTTCATTCCTCTTTGAAAAAGCATAGTTTAATGGGATCTTTTAATTTTCTCCTTTTTCTAGTTATGAGAGCTGGAGATGTTGTCTCTGTTTATTCTGATATTGAGGGAAAATGTAAAAAAGGAGCCAAAGAGTTTGATGGAAAAAAAGCATTTCTTGGAAATGGGATTTCTGAATTGAGCCGCAGTGAAATTTTCGGTTTGAGCAGCCCACTGAAGTATGTTATAAGGTGTTTTACTAAAAAAAAGCTGTATTCTTTTATTTAAAGAAAATTTAAAATTTTTTTAAGTATACTTCAAATTTCATTGTGAGAGTGAATAGATTTCTTTAATATCAATTTGTCTAGAAAGCAGGGCAATAGTTTTTAAAGAAGTGAAATTTCGTAGGCGTAAGGGTGAATACAGTTAAGTCAAAGAAGACAAGCAAACAGTTACCTTTTCATTTGCCATGTTTTTTTAACTTGATGAAATAGATTTAATCTATGCATTTTTCCCTTATTCAATTAAAATATTTACTAAATGTTTTTGTTTCAAGGGAAAGAACCTGTGGCTAATCATTGGAATTTTATGAAATGGCATATTTTTATGATTTAAAGGTCATAAATAGAAGAAAAGAATTCATATAAATGGTTAAAGTAATTCCTACTTCAGTTGATCCATGATCTCATCAATGTTCATACTCCTGCTGTTAGAGCAGACTATAACTTACCCATGGGTCCTTATCTCGTGACATTTTTTCACGGGTACCTTGGTGAGCAACTAGGCCTGGAGTCAGGAAGATCTGAGTTCAAATCCTGCCTCAGGTACTTACTAGCTATATGACTTTGGGTAAATCACTAAACCTCTGTCTTTCTCAGTTTCCTCACCTGCAAAATGGGGTAATAAAAGCATCCATCTCTCAGGTGTGAGGATCAAAGGAGATGGTATTTATAAAGCACTTTGCATAGTGCCTGGCATCATATAGGCTTCATGTAAATCTTAGCTATTACATTGTTCTTCATGATGTTCTATATACATCTTTTACTGGTGATCCACTCAAGATATTTACTAATATCCCTTTTGTGCCATATGAGCTTTCCATCTTTTATCCTTCCCTCTCTCCATATGCCCAGTTCATCCCCTTTTCTCATCGTACATAATTTTTCTCAGATTTCCTATATGGTTACTTAGACACAGTCACCTTTGAGTATACCCGCAGTTTTGATTTTTTGGAGATTGTAGTATTTCATGATTCTCCATCCCAATGTGTTACCAGAAAAACATTGACATTAAGATGATGGGCTTTAAAAAAAGAATCTTGAAACCATTGAGAGTGCTATGCCAATCTAAATGCCCTGTCTTACTTTTTAATTCCTAATTCAGTTCCGAAGCCCAATTCTTTGTCCATTTATACTGTCAGTCTAAATTAAATCTACTGATGACAAAGCTCAGAATCATAGTCTGGTTCAAATTATATCAAGATATCATCAATTTTTGATCATTAATGTAAAAAGAAGTAAGCAGTAGTTTATGTAAGTTAAATTCCTATGTAATCCTTAAGCCTTATTGAAGCCTAATTTTAGCCTTCAGGCTTTTCTTCCAAAATTTTATCAATAACTTTGTGTTCATGACGTAAACCATTTAAAGTGGGTACATTTGAAGACTAGATAAACCACTCATGTGGATGATGGCTGCAGCTCTGTCCCTGGTGGCAAGTTTCCTTGATTCTAGCTGATAGAAACGAATCATTCTGGAGGAAATCAAGGCTCTATAATTTGGAATTTCTGTGCCTTCCAAAGTCATATATGGCTTCATCTTCATGGCATATTTTTCTAAAACAAGGAATAGTTCCATATGCACAGTGTGTGATTGTTAATGGTATGAGGATGTGGATGGTGTGTGTATAATAATATACATAAATAACATTGAATTGAATATATTTTTAATACTTCTTTTAGAATACCATAGATAGAGTACTCATTTTCTTTTCCTCGAAGCTCATTTGAAGCTCTAGCCACCATGTTGTTTGGTTTTCTGCCTTTCTTTTCTATAGAAATCTGTATACTTTGCTGGGGGGAAAACAGCCATGCCTTTAGAATTACTTCTGTAATTCAGTCTTATTCAATCAGGATGCTATAATTGCTATCTCAGTCTGTTGATATATAGGGGGAAAAAAGCTTCTACCATCCAAGGATCTTTAGATTCTGTCCTTTTCCCTTTTTGGGAAGTCAGGACGTTTGCTTGTCATCAGTCTTGTGATACTGCTCCTATTTTCCAAACAAATGAAAGCTTTCCAAAAAAAGATAAAGATATGGTAAAACCATAAATGCTAAACTTAAACAGTTTCCCATTTATATTATTTTTAGAACTTAGACTTGAGTTATCTTACTATGCTGATGGATATAGTTTATTATCCAAGCAGCGATGTTGGGACACTTTGGTTTCATATGTTCCAGCTGACTTAAATCTGCTACAGTCACAGAGATAGATAAACCTCCTTTCAGATAATTTTCCCTGCAATCTTATAAACAGGTCTCCTTTATATTGGGTTTATTCATTTGTCATTTAAGAATATATTTGATTTTATGGAAATATTGCTCATGTGTTAACATAATTTGAACAGACAGTATTCAAAACATTGAGCAACTCAAGTTGCAACCAATTTAATTCGCGTGAGATCGTCTATTCAGGCTACTCCAAGGCAAAAAGGGTAGATGCTAAATGTTTTCCAGTGCACAGTAATGGATTATATTTGACTTATACCAACCTCTTTGTAGCTGATAGAGCTGATGAAATCGGTTTCAGAACCAAGAGTACTGAGACATATAGTTGGTAAGCTTAGTGTTAAGTTAAGTTACTAAGGTTCTAGAAAATCAGGCATTTTGAAGTTTTAGTAATCAGAATCATCTCAAGAAATCAGTCATGATGGAAATAAGCTACCACCATATGACAGAATTTTAGAGTGCAAAGGAAACCCCTCAACTAATCAAAGTCATACATAAAAGGAATCTCCAGCATAACATATCGAGCCTCTGCTGTGAGACCTCCATAGAAGGAAAAATTAACACCTCGAGTGGCACTTCTACTTTTGGACAGTTGTGATTGTTAGGTTTTCCCAGCAATAAGCCTAAATTTACCTCTTTGCTACTTCCACCCGTTTTTTCCTAGTTCTGCCTTTTGGGGCTAAACAACTATCTTATCTGTCTTCCATGAGACATACTTTGAAATACTTGATGACAGCTATATGATACCTTTCCAGATCTTTTCTTCTCCAGGCTAAACATAATCCTTCAACCAATTCTCTTATGTCATAGACTCTAGGCCCTTCATCATCTTGGTTGTCTTCCTTTGAACACTCTCCAGCTTATTAATGCTTTTCTTAAACTGTGGCACCAAGAATGGAACATGGTTCTGTAGATGAGGTTTGAAGAACCTCAGAGTACAATGGGACTTCTATTTCCTTATTCCTAGAAATTATGTCTCTCAGTGCAACTGAAAATTGTGTTAGCTTTTTTCAAAGTTCAGGTCATTGACCTATAGCTTATTGACTTCTCTTCCCTTTTAGGAAAATTGAGACATTAGCCCCTCAGTCTTGTAGTACCTCTCCTATTTTCCACGATCTTTTGAATGTCACTGACAGTAGCTCAGGATTTATGCCTGCCAATTTTTTCAGCATCTGAGGGCATTAACCATGTGTTTTTGTGACTCCTCTAAGCTAAGCCTCCATCACAGACAATAGGAAGCTTCTTAGGGTTCGCATTATTTCCACCCCAACAAACAGTTCCTTCCAGTAGGAATTAGATCCAGAATAGGATTTTTCTTTATTGTTCTGCCTTTTGAAAAATGAAATTAACATTAAGGCCAGTCAGAAAGTTATTAGCTATTCTGCTCCAGTAGGATAATTGAAGTCTCCCAACACTACTGTATCATCCCTCTATGCCAGGCTCATGATCTGTTTCCCCGACTTTTCATCTGTTTCCTTTTTCTGTGTCTATAGTATACTCCAGTGACAAAATCAGTTTCTCCTTCTGTTGACCTTTACTCAGTCTTCTTCATATATTCCCTTGTTAGCAGATCACCTTACATGAATAACCTTTCTTATCATGGAGTACCCATTCTCCTTTTACCTACTTTTTTTTTTTAATAAGTCATATCCTTTTAAAAAATAAGTTACTTCAGTCCATTGTATCTCAGTAATCTCTATGAGATCAATTTTGCCTCCTTATATTAGGATCCCTAGTTCCTCTTATTTGTTGCCTAAACGTTGTTTCCCTAAACATATAAAATATGTATAGATGTTCAAAGCCGAACATTTTAAAACTGTCTACTTTTTGGATTTTGTTGCCAATGAACATCTATGTCTCTCAACTACTTTTCTTCCTTCTCTGTTGTTATTCTTTATTGTATCTAACTCAGGAGCTATACATAATCAGTTTTGTTTCATCTCCACTCTTTTTACTTTGCAGTCCTTATGCTTAGATTTACAAAACATCAGACAAAGTACATTTGTACTAACTTTTCCTCCCAAAACCAAACCTTGTACTCTTATGGGTTTCGGTTTCTTGGTCAAGACTTTATAATCGTTAATGACACTTTTCAGGTTCCTTATGACAGTGCCATTTGTATCTGTGTTAATCGCCAGAAGGGGATAGCTTCCATTCACTGGGGGAATCCCAGTTATGTCTTGGATGGCCTGAGACAGTAGATCTTGGCTTTTGTTACCAGATTTACAGATTGCTGCCTCAGCCAATACTCTTCTTCATCTGAGTCATATTGGATGATCTTAACACCTAATAGCTTCTGATGCCCAATGCATCATTCTTTGTAGGACAAGCAACTTTTTCCTCACAAGAACATAATAACTCTCTCCTCTTCAGTAAGTCTCATTAGTTTTAAAGGTCTGATTATACAACTGTCCTTTTCCTTCCTTCTCCTCTTTTGTGTAACCTTCTTTTACCCTTTTGCATCTTGAGAAGGGTTTTCTTCTGGATTCTCAGATCCTTTTCCCTCCCAATTGAATGAAGCCTTTTTTCTGTTTTCTTCAGGAACACTTCATATACCTTAAGAGTGGAGAATGGAGAGGCATTCTTTGAGTACCTTTGACTTCTGCAAGAGGGAGATCAACCTACATTTGGAAAATTGAAAACAGTCAGTTGTGGCAGAAATAAAAACATTGCAGACTAGAAGTTTACTGTACAATTTCCCAGTTCTCCAGGAAGGTTGAGATTCTCAGCCTTGTTTCTTTGATCTAGTGATAGTTTACACTTCAAGCTAAGGGTCTGGTTAAAAGTTTTTATAGTCAATTAGCACCTCTTAACAACTTAACCACCTCACTCAACTTCTTTTCCTTAGTCTAAATAACAACTCCACCCCAAAATCTCCCTCCTATTTTAGACTTGTGTCAATTTTATCTGTTTTATCAGTTGCCCAACTTACCAACTTAAATAAACAGGCCTATTCTGTGCCAGGCATTTATATTTATTTATGCTACTTTTCTCTTTTTTAAAAAATTATTATTTTCTACCATTTCTCTCTAGTATTTTAAAAATGAGTTTTTAATTCTAAATGGTGGTGTCTTCTCTTTCTGCTTGATAAAGAGATCAAATGTTTGTAGACCATAGCAGTTTTTGGGTTCTCTTGGCCTTTCCCTTGTGACAACCACTTTATAGTGGTTAAACTTTTGTGGGAAATGATGACAATCACGGTCAGTATCTTTGGTTTGGTTTTGTTGTTTTTTTTAAATTTTCTACTCTTTGCCATTGATAGCTCTCTTGAACGTCAGGTTCAAGTTATTGTCATATTTCATTGTTGTCTTTTTACTTTTATGTTGACTTACGTTTTATATTATGTTACTTTTAACTTTATGCTGACCTTTGGTCTAATTATATTGGGTTGCTGATGCTGGTATGATTCCTACACATCAATAAATAGCTGTCTTGTGTCTGTCACGGTAAAGTCCTTTTCACTTTTTTGGTGATGTTTGTTGTCTCCATGCTGAGAACCTTCCCTGTCTCTTGGGACAAAAAGTGTTCCTGATATATAGGCACATATATTCTGAGTTAGACTACAAGCCATTGACCTCTTAAGTTTCTTTGTTACTCTTCATTTTCTAACATTCTTAACCAACTTACCTTATGCCTCACTTTCCATTGAAGTTACCAAGCATCAAAATATACGTTGTTTTAATTTGGAGAGCCTTACGAAGTTCTTCCTAGAGTTTTCTTTTTCATTAGGTGTTGATATATCAGCTGCAAATATTTTCATAGTAATTTTTCTTTTATTTATGAGTACTGCAAACCAGGATAGCCAGATATGCTGTGAAATCCTATTTTGTGTTTCCTTTGGGTATTATGATGAAGCCCACTGTATCGATTCTGTTTCCTTCTGTAAGGAGAACCCATGAGCCATCCTTTTCGTCCTTCTCATTAGCTGTAACTTCTTTTTGTCTTTGGACTTTATATTTAGAATTTCATTGTTGATATAATTTAATTTTTCCAACTGATATGTCAAAATCTTACATTTAGAGCATTTATAGTTCAGTTAATATTTATTGGATGATCATAAGTTTCATTATTTAAGTCTTACATTAAATTTATATATAGATTTAGGTATTCATTGCTTTCAAGTTCATTAAAAGCTTGGGAAATTTTATCTTAGTGTCAATTATAATTTTAAAAAAAATGAACAAAACAAGCTCATTTCCTTGAGGAATTTTCTCTCATAATCCCACAAAATTTCTAGCAGAAATTAAAAAGAATAAGAATAAATTTTTCTTAAAATTTTTGAGATGTATAAATGTGATTTTATGAAGGCTGAAAAATGCATCTTTGTTATACTATATTTACTGTTTCCTTAGCAACTGAGTATAGTACATAATTTTAAGTCAGATTAATGTAAGAATTCTTACATTTCAGAGGCATAGGTATACGAATGACAGAACCAGTGTATCTGAGCCCTTCATTTGACAATGTGCTGTCCAGTTCCTTGTTTTTGCAGGTAAGTATCTACATAAATTATTTTCTGATATTTAAATACAGAGTAAGACCTAGAATGCCCTCCTTTCTCATCTCAGTTCCTAGAATCCTAGACTCAACTTCTACAGAAAGCCATTTCTGCTATATTTTCCCTACTCCCCTGTAACTTAGGTTAGATAGTTTTGTACTCTGTGTATTTCTTTTTTGTAGAAGACATCTTCCTCATTAAAATGTAAGTTCTTTGAGGGCAGGACTATTTTCACATTTTTATTTATATTTCCAGTACATAGTACAGTGCTTGGCACATAATAAGCACTTAATTAACATTTAGCTTGATTAAGCTCCTGTTTGGTGGTGTAAGTCCTACATGATCTGTTTTCATATTTTCAAACTTAATTTTGGATTGACAGTAAATATTTGTGATTTTGCAACCTTTTTCCTTTTTTTCATTCTAGAAAGCATATTTTAAAAAAATTTAATAAATTTATTTTCAACATTCACTTCCGTAAGTTTTAAATTTTCTCTTCTCTCCCTGAGATGGTGTGTAATCTTGTATGGGTTCTACACTTACATTCTTATTAAAAACATTTTCATATTAGTCATGTTGCATAGAAAAATTAAAATGAATGATTGTATCTTTTTTTTAAACTCTACCAAGCTGCACACAGAGATGTTCTAACATCTGGTTTTGTCATGACCTACAGTTATTTTATTTGTTGTTCATGAACTCTGCAGTCTCATTATTTGATCGTAGTCTTTTATCATTCTCTTTTTCTGTGTCTTCTGACCTCTCATGTTGTTCTTCATCCTCTCTGTGACCTCCCTCTCTTAGTTATTTCCTAGACCATCACCCTTTCCATTGGCTATACTCTCCTTCCTTCCCTTTGTTGACCTCTTGGTGAACAAGTTCACCTGTACCCTAGATTAGTCTCTCCAGTCTTTTGCCCCATTGTCCTTTTTCTGATCCCATTTTTTCAGTTGCCATCCTTGGATTACTCCCAGCATTTGCTCCCTCTTCTCCTATTCACATGCTGCAGAACAGAGCTGAAAAAAGTCAGAGATGTGTTGATTTGGTTCTTCTACAAATTTATAATACATAATCTCAATTAGGCCCTCATTTGTGACAAGGCATTCTTTTTATATCTCCCTAATCAATTTGCTGTCTCACTCACCACAGTGACTTTAATTTTTTTTCCTTCTCAAGCCTCCCTCTGACTGTCCCTGTCTGTTATCTCTTTTCCCCTTCTCAGTTAAACACCTTGAACAAGGAAAGCCCCCTTACACAGTGTACTTTTAAAACTTCCTCTCCTCTCACTGACTTGATCATCTTTTGCCACCTACCTTCTGACCTTGTCATTCAACTAAAATTGCTTTCTACAAAGTTATTGGTGATTTCATAATTGACAGATTTAATAGTTTTTTCACAATCGTAGTGTTTCTTTAATTCTTTGCACTATTGCACCATCTCCTTTCTAGACTTTCATGAGACTTCTCTCTTCTGATAGTCCTTCCTTGTGTCTGACTGATCATCCTCAGCTTTCTTTTCAGGATCTTCATTTAGGACATGCCCACTAACTGCAGGTATTCCCTGGAGCTCTACTGTAGACCCTCTGCTTCTCTCTTTATATGAGGGCTCTTAATCTAAGGTTTGTGAACTTGCTTTAAAATTTTTTTTTATAACAGTATATCAATATAGTTAGCTTCCTTTATGAACTTATTTATTTATGTGTTTAAAATGTTATTCCGAGAAGGGATACTTTGACTTCAAAAGATTACCAAAAGCATAAGAATATCTGTTCCACACTGTCTCATTTGGTGATCTCATCACTCTCAGGATTTCAGTTATCATTCCATGCATATGATTCCCAGTTCTAATTTCTGGCTCTGGTCTCTCTCGTGAGCTTTGGTCCTATGTCACCATCTGCTTTTTGGGCTTCTCAAACTGATGTCCCATAGGCATCTCAAACATAACATGTCTAAAACAGCTCATTATCTTTCTGCCCAAACCTTCCTTTCTTCCCAACTTTTTATTACTGTTGTGCTACCACAGTCCTCCCAAACATTTCTCACACTTACTCCATATATTCAGTCTGTTGCTGAGTCTTGTCCTTTACCCCTTCGCAACGTCCCTTGTATGTATCTACTTCTCAGGCCTTTATCACCTCACATCTAGACTATTGTAGTGACCTTTGGTCTCTCTTGTCTTAATTATATTCCCCACTAAGCTGCTACAGTGATTATCCTGAAGCTCATGTCTAAAGGCATGCCTTCCACCCCTCCTCTCACTCCTAAATTCCAGTCTTGCCCTGTTACCTTTAGGATCAAATATGAAGCCTTCTATTTGGCATATAAAACCCTTTCCTGGCGCCATCTTCTCTTACCAGTCTTGTTATATTTTACTCCCCATGACGCTTCTGCGTTCTGGTTACACTGGCCTACTTGCTTTACCTCCTCCATGCCATTCTAGGTATTTGCTCCTTGCCTTTGTATTGGCTATTTCTTTTGCTTAGACTTCTCACTCTTCTTACCTCCATCTTATAGCTTCTCTGACTTCCTTCAGGACTCAGCTCACATCTCACGTCCTGCAGGAGGCCTTTCCTCTCCTCACTCTGGAGATTACCTTCCATCTGCTCTATTTATTTCATGTTGTTGTTGAGTTGCTTTAGTCATGTCCCACTCTTGTGACTTCATTTGGGTTTTCTTGGCAAATATCCTGGAGGGGTTTGCCATTTCCTTCCCCACCTCTCCAGCTCATTTTACAGATGAGAAACTGAGGCAAACAGGGTTAAGTGACTTGCCCAGGGTTCATACAGCTAGTGTCTGAGGCTGGAATTGAATTCAGGTCTTCCTGACTCCAGGTTTTGCACTGTGCTTTCTAGCTATCCTTCTGTATGTATGTTTGGTTATTTACATGTCTTCTGATGAAAATGTGAGCTCTTTTAGAACAAGAACAGTGTTTTTTCCTTTCTTCGCATCCTCAGCACTTAGCGAAATTTCTGGTAAGTGCTTAATAAAAGCTTGTTGATTGACTGCTTTAAATTTTTTTCCCCTGACCTGTGATTTCAGTTGGGGATCTTCCTTGGTAAAGGTAGTTTTTTCAAGGGCCCTACACAGATGAAATCATGTTTGAACCATAAAATGGTGTCGGTGTCAGCTACCTCAAATAAGGTACATAGGCAGCTAATCTCTGTGGCAGCTTTGTGGTGTCACAGTCCACAGAGCACTGGACCTGGAGTGAGGAAGAAAAGTTCAAATGCAGCCCCAGACTGGCTGTGTGAACCTGTGCAGATAACATGACCTCTGTCTGCCACAGCTGCCTCAACTGTAAAATGGGTATCTTCCTTGCAGGGTTGTGGTGAGGGTCTAAGTAGATAATATTTGTAAAGCACTTTGTACAATGCCTGACACATAGGAGACACTAAGTAAATGCTTGTTTCCATGTTCTCTTCCTTTGTATTAATTTGGTCTGACCACACATAGGCGATTTCAGGAGTGACTCTCACATCAGTAATCAATTGTTCACTGTCTCTTAAAATATGATGCTTTCTGGTTGGTGATTTTATATTTCTTTGTGGGAGGAAGAGTTCTTGTTTTGGGCTGCTGGTGAATGAGGCACCCTAGGGACCAGCACTGAAAAGTGGCTGGGCTGCTATGCCTGAGTATCACTTAAGGCAGGGATTGTATCCATGTCTGGACGGCAGCAGTCTTTTACTTCCCTTTTAAGTAGAAGTCTTATTCTTTTTTTCCCCTCACTTAATAATATTTTATTTTTTCCAATTACATGTAAAGATAGTTTTCATCATTATTTTTATAAGATTTGAGTTCCAAATTTTTTTCTCCCTTTGCCCCTTCCAAAGACCTCAAGCAATCTGGTATAGACTATGCACGTGCAGTCATACTAAACATATTTCTTCATGAGTCATACTGTGAAAGAAAAATCAGAACAAAAGGAGAAAACCACAAGAAAGAAAAAGAGAAAATAGTGGGCTTTGATCTGTGTTCAGACTCTGTAATTCTTTATCTAGATGTGGATAGCATTTTCCATCATGAGTCTAGAAGTTTTATTCTTTCAGTTTCTTTTGATTGGTAATTTTTAAAAAATTGCATTTGATGGTTCTGTGAGTATCCTGAGCCTGAATTTCAGTAGGTTAGGCCTGGCCTCGAATAAGGTACATCAAAGCTTCTGCATGATTAAGCAGTCTTTAGGTTTCTTTTTTACCTTTCTCCTGATCTGTATTTTCCAATTTATTTTAGATGTCTAAATTACTCACTAACTTAGTTACCTTATATAATTTTAAAAGAAAAATACTGCTTCCCCCACCTCTCAACCATGAACATTTTTATTATTAAAATAGTATTTTGAACTCCCTAGATATCCTGTAAGCATTTCTGATTACAGGCAGTCCTTGATGAAATGACTACATGACTCAGTATTTGAGTAAACTTGGTAAAGCTGAAGCATTAAAAATAAGCAGTGTCATTGATATTCTTCTTCCATATTTCTTTGACAAATGATAATTAAAGTTGGGGGAAAGAAAAGAAATGTGAGAATTGTTCTCTGGTACTGTTATGGGTGAGGCATAATTCATTTTCTCCACCCTTCTCCTTTCTGGGCTGCTTGATATGCATCTTGATTTTCATTGCTTTGAAAATCAGAATTTCAAAGGAATTGAATAACCTTGTATGTGTAAATTGCTTTAGTTAAGTGTGTGTTTGGGAGGCTCAGCCCTCTAACCAACTGTGATAGATTTGAGAGTCTGGAATTGATCTGTGTTTGTATTCTATTCCAGACACTTATTAGCTCTGTTATCTTGGAAAAGTCCTTTAACCTTCAATGTCCTCAACTGTAAAATGGGAATAAAGGTAGTTGTGAGGACCAAAAGAGATGACGTGCTAAGCATGCTCTGTGCTTGAGAGTCCTATATAAATGTCACTGGGATTAATAGTAGCTGTAGTAGTAATTATCTTAGGCTTCTATAATAGGTAGCTTGGGATTTCAGATTTTGTTCTCATTTTTAGGGTTTAAAAAACTACATTCTTTCTACGTAATATCCGAAGCATGATGCAGAATTACAAATTTCAAAACTGACCCCCCAAAAAAGATATCCTTACCACACTTCGTTGCAGATGTAGGAGGCGTACAGATGTGGAACATGACATGTATTTTCAGACTTTCAATTTGTTGGTTGGTTTTACTGATATTTTTCTTTATTTCTTTATATGTGATGGCTCTCCAGGGAGAAATTCTGGTGTGGTAAAAAAAAAATATATATATCAGTAAAGTTTATTTAGAAAAAGAAAAGTAGTCATGGGAGACAGACAGGGTTTTAAATGTACCTACCTAAGGAATTCAGATGTAGAAAAAAGCAAATGTGTGGTGCATATTCACACTTTGTGGTAACATCTATTTTTAAAAGCCCTGGAATGTGCAACACTGCACAGCAGGAATCACTTAAATTCTAGAAAATGCAAGTTTACTTTCAAGTGTTAGTCACTAATTTTGCTTGTTATTCAGTGGTGGCCATTGGTGATGATAGTTTGGTGAGGGAAATTTTATGGGGAGAAAAAATTGCTTGTATTTTTTTCATTGTTAGGACTTATGTAGATGTAGATCCCTAATACTTCTGATAGAAGAAATATATTTGCATGCATTTTTAATATATTGACATTCAAATCATTTAAATGGTAATCATAGTTAATTCAAAATTATTTAGAAGGATTATTTCTTTATTTTACTATCTTCAGAATTTGCCTTCTGCAGTAGTAAGTCATGTTTTGAATCCTCAGAGGGGAGAGAAGATTCTGGATATGTGTGCAGCACCTGGAGGCAAAACAACCCATATTGCAGCATTAATGCACAATCAGGTGAGACCACTCTCAGAGAGATTATATGTTTAAATGAGGAAAATTTTGGTCTTAAATCAACTAAGAGGTACCTTCTAAACTCATTGTGAGGATTAATTTATTTTCATAGTCAAAACGAACAATTTATAAGTAGTTATAAAAGTGAGGATACATATGGTTTTGCAGACACCTTAAGTAGATCTTAAATATCAGAGTTCTGTGTCTTTTGTGAAAGTAAATTTGGAGTAAATTATGTCATTGTGAATTATGTTTTTTCTTTATTTTCTTGGGGGTATAATAACCTTTTTCTCCCATCATTAGGGGCTGGTAAATGGGCTTTATCACGATGATAGCATTGAGATTAGAGAATAGGAAACTGAGGCTGCAGAGGTGGAGTTGGCAAGTTCTGGACCCAGTTAGTTATGAGAGATGAAAGGCAGAGAAGTATCAAAGCTGGCAATGTTAGCATATGATACTGCCCCAGGCAGAAACAGTAAAATCAAAAGGAGTGGATTTAGGGGAAGGATAATGTAAGAAATAAAGAATAATAATTGGTGGGATATCAACGTAGAGATGTCCTCTAAGAGCAGCTGCAGATGGAGGTCTGGAGTTCAAGAGACAGATCTTGCTTCTGGCCCCAACTTAACTGCTAACACAACCTCTGCCTTAGTTCAGGCCCTCATCATATCTCAATTAGATTATTGGCAGTGTCAAATAAATTGGTCTCTTTACCTCATTTCTCATCATTCCAGTTCATTCTATACGCTGCTGCCAATGTAATGTTCCTTAAGCATAAATCTGACCATGTGACTGATTCCTATATTCATTCAACCAACACCAGAGGCTTCCAGCTGCCTCTTGAATGTAAACTTTTCTGTGTAGCTTTTGAAGCAATACAAAACCTCATCCCAACCTAACATTATGGCCTCATTGGAGGTTATTCCCTCTCCCGTACGCAATCCAGCCAGATTGCTCTTTACTGTTTTTCTTCACTCAAGATTTTCCATCCCCCTATCTCCTTTCTTTTGCACTGGCTATCCCCATGCCTAGAATGCACTCACCTCTATCTCAGCTTCCTGGAGTACGGCAGCTCAGGTACCATCTCCTGCATAAAACCTTTCTTCATCCCGCAGACTGCTGAAACCTTCCCTCCCAGATGCCTTGTATTTAACTTCTTGATGTGTATAAACTTCCTAGTGATGCTGCATAGGCTTGTACATATAGTTGTTCTTCTGTTAGAGTGTAAGCTCATTGTGAGGGAAGATTCTTTCATTCTTTGTCCTTGTGTCCCTTAGGGCTTGGAACAGAAATGCTTGTTGATTGATTAGAGGTATAGACACAGTCATCTCACTGGGCTCTAACTACTGCAGTCTTTATTTTTTTTGAAGTGACAGTTATGCTTCCCACAAGATTCCTACACCAACTCTTCCCTCTTCCTTTCAGAAGATGCTTTAAGCCTTCAACTATACTGAGATAATTAAGGCCATCCCTTTTCTCTCTGTTGCATATCTCTAAAACCCTCAAAACATCATTCTATCAAATTTTCTTTCTTAATACAGTTATACTCCCCCAAAAATGCAAGAGGAAAAAATCTTCATTATCTGGGTCATACTCTATTTTGCATTATTAAGACGTATCTTAATACTTGTAAATTTTTTTTCTGGTAATTTGTAGTGTTTGTTAATTGACCAGGTAAGTGACATTATTCAGAAAAACAAAACATTACATTAGAGACATAAAATTCCAGAATGAGCATGGAACGTAATCCACTGATTTACAGACTTAGGCATATCTAGAATTTTGTTCAGATTTTTTTCTGAGCTCAAGATATGTCAAATCATCTGTTACGGAGAATTGCAGTTTTAGCTAATCCCACCAAATCACCACGAGGAAGAAATCATATGAATGGAAAAGTGGATGTCTGTAGTGTAATTGTTTGAGTAGTGAGCAGTCCTGTTTCAACAACAGTTCATATCGAAGTGCCAGGACAAGTGACTTTACATGTGCCTTGCTTTATGTTTTATGCACATTTGTGTTTAAATTAAGCCCTATTTTAAGCACATTCATAGCTTACTATTTAAGATAACCCTAAAGTGGACCATTTTGAAAAGTGAATAATATTCTCTTGAATTTTATGGATTGGTGAATATCAGATTTATTTAAATAAAAGTATATCTTTTCATTATTGATTTTGTATTAGTAAAATGTCTTTGTGTTATAAATAGGACAATATGGTGAAGCTGTGTAGAGACAATTTAAAAAAAATTAGTCAAAAATCTAATCTCAATCTTTAATCTCTAATCTTTATCTGTATCAGCAATTTTTGGTATTTTTATTTTTAAAGTATTTCAGTTAAGAATAAGTAGTTTTTTATTCTTAGTTTTAAATAAAGCATTTGGAGAAGGAGATTTAATCAAGTCCTTCCTAACTCATTCCAGTTGCTTAAGTCTTTGTCAGGATATTATTCTTAATGGCTAGTTTATATCTTTTGTACTGCATCTTTCTTATTTATCAAAATCTATATCATTGTTCCTCACATATTTTAACACAATTAATTCTTGTCACCAAACAAGATATTCTCAGCCTTCATTAAAAGTATTTTTCTTTAACCCTCTGTCTTTTAAACCTGTCTGAATTCACATGTCCCTCTGAATTGTACAATATGCTTCAGTAAGAATATGAAAAATGTTAAATAAAGTAGGAATGCCTTTTAATAGTTCAAAATATCTTTTATTTCATTGGTGTAAATACGCTTTGGGAGAGGCTGTTGAAGCTGTTACAATCAATTAGCAAATTTTCTATTCCACTGTGTAGGTAGGTCATGAATGCAAGTACAAAAAAGAATAAAAACAAGGTATTATATTTAAAAAGTCAGATCTACTTCATATAGTACATCACCCACCAACTCCCGCTTACTTAATACTTCTAAATTTCATGGTTTCATCAGCATGGGTATTTATCACCTCATATACAAACTTCTTGAGAGTGGCATCCATGGCATTAGAGAGTGCTGGACTTGGAAAGTGGGAAAACTGTGGCTTAAGTCTCTTTGAAGACACTTGCTGTGTGATCTTGAGCAAGTCATCTCTAAAATAAGTAGGTTGGACTTGACCTCTTAAGTGCCTTTTAGCTATGTTTTATTATCTTAAGATTCTTGTGATAAGCCACGATCTCTGTAATGAGCAGGGTTGGTTTTTGTACAGTACATAGTGATAGATAGAGCTCGCTACTCTTTATGTAGTGTTGAACTTTTCACTTTTTTTGTCAACACGTGCCATTTTATTGTGCAGTTAACAAACCATAGTATTTGTTCACGCCATAATATTTGTAACGTCCTTTGGCGTGTATTTTTTTTTCTGATTTCAACTGTAACAATATAGTTATATCTTGGAGAATATGTGTGTGTGTGTACATATGTGTATATGTATACATATAATGCGTAGATTGAGGAAATTATTGAACCATGGTAAGGATTGATTTTAAAAGTAAAATGAATAAGCATCCAGTGCAAGTATATCATAGGGTTAAAGACAGTAATGTTCAGTTTTGTTTTTCTGAAGTTGAGCGGGGTACAGTGTACGTTGTCATCCCGCCAAGGGAATGATGTTCTGTTTGCCTCTGGAAGATATGCTTTGTCCCAGAACTCGTTTTGGCATTTTGCAAATACTCTTATTTTGCTTCTTTTTGAACTTTGATTAAAAACAGTTTGGCATTGTGTTTACTTTTCCAGTTTTATTCAGATTAAGGGAATTTTCTCTTAAAATCAAGCTATCTTTCAAGTCAGCTGAAAAAGACAAAGTGGACCCTGTTGGCAAAAACATGTTTTATAAAAGAAAAGCACTAAAACTGTACGGTTAGTTACTGTAATAGTTTATATGAAACTTATACATTTTTTAATGAATTTGTTCTTAAAATTAGGAGTAGAGGAGAAAGACTGTACTTTCTTAGGGACTTTCACATACTGTTGTAAGTTTTAATGACTATATCAGATTTATATTTCATTTAAAAAATTTCTGTAGGGTGAAGTAATAGCATTGGACAAAATACCTAACAAAGTAGAAAAAATAAAGCAAAATGCTGCATTATTACAGTTGAACTGCATCAGGGCCTTCTGCTACAATGGGACAAAGGCACTTGGGAAGGTAGAGAACAGACAAGGTAAGGTTTTTTATTTTAAAAGTTTTTGAAACTAGATTTTAGAGATAAATACTAACCAAATTTTTTGCCATTTGTGTTAAAACCATGTTAGGATCCGTAAGTCTTTGAAACCTTGATGATGAAAAGGAGTTATTTTAGCGTAGTGGGTATATTTTAATTTCTTTTCATTACTTCATTATCCTTTATTCAGTAGCATAGTCTTGAACTCTATAAACCCTTTGCTTCAAAGAGGCATTCCTTTTAATTCCAGAAGTCACAGAAACCTTCTGTTATTCTTTAAGGTTTTTTTGTTTTAACACCTTACCTTTTTAGCTCATTTTCACTTACTTTTAAAATTCTTACATATTTTGCCTTAAGATAACATTTTTAATGTGATGGCCACTGTGTGTGTTTTTGAAGATTATGGTAAATTAGTACAATATTATACATGATTGATGGAAAAAAATTTGTTATAGAAATCTTTATAATAATTTTTTTTTCATGTTTCATTCTTAAGTAGTCTGGGGATATTTTGGCTTAATTGGATCTCTCACCAAACTTTATATAATCCTGTTTTTATTTCTCTTCAGGCTGTTTTGTGACATAAAGTTGATAATCTTCCACAGTTCTATCTGTAAAATTTTTATGAATGACTTTACATTTTAAACTAGTAGTGTTCTTGGCTGTCCTATTTCTAGGGAATTGATTACTTGCTAGTTAAGATAAAACAGTAATAAGATCATGTCTGAATCTAGGTCATCTAGCTCAGCTTGATCATGTGCCTTGGAAAGGATGAAATATTCTCTTCTCCTGTAACCTCTTAAGGTGCCTGTCCTCAAAGGTTCTTATTTTGGCCATTTTCTCTCTTCATTGAAAATATTCATTGGTCCTCTCATCTGATCCCTTACCTTCACTTGTCACTTCTGTGTAGACTATTTTCAAGTCTACACCTCAATATCAGCCTCTTCCTAGGCTTCCATTCCTGTGTTACTAATTGCCTGTTGAATTTTGCCACTGGACCATTTCATGGGCCCCTCACATTCAACATGCCCAGTACTGAAGTCTTTATGCCCCAAAGCCTGCCCTCTCCCTTGCCCTCCCACATTCCATCAGTTGTCAGACCTTTCCTTTCTACCTCCACTGTATTTCTTGTTTGTGCTTCCTCTGACCCATTCTCAGTGCAGCTGTCAGCTTGTGTCCAGCTCCCCAGTTGGTCTTTCTGCTGCCAGTCTAGCCATTTTCCAAACTCTTACTAATACACTGTCTGAATTGTCTCAGTGATCTCTAAAACCTGCTGCTTCTCACAGTCTGCCAAATATAGTAGAGAATGCATGAGCTTGGCATTCCAGGGCCTCTGACCTCTGCATATAAACCACTTTTTAGCCTTTTCTTACACTATAGCTTTCCACACACACTAAAAACTGCACTTTTCTCCATCCCTAGTTTTCTTGTTGTGCCTCATCTCCCTTCCCAAACTTCTGATGGCACTTTATAGGGAATCACCTTTCCCTTCTATTATAGTTCTTTGCATGCATTCCTTTTTCTGGCCGATTGTTAAGTAAACTACTTTTGAGAAGAGTCGAGGTTTGACTGTCTCTGTATCCCCAGTGATTACTGCAGTGCTTTGCATGTGGTAGAGGTATATAAACATTAGTTAATTGAGAGAAGCTGGAAAAAGTAGAGAATGGGTGAAGATGAAAAAGAACTTTTGAGTTTCAGAGTATAGAAGTATATAGAGCACAGAAATATCAGACAATCCTGAATCAGTGAGCATTGTAGTGGATTTCAGCCTTGGGTCTGGAGTTGGAAAGACCTGTCTCAGCCCTTAAAGGTGTGCAACCCTGGGGGAATCACTTAACCTCTCTGGATCAGTAAAGTGAGAGGCTTGGACTTGATGACCCTCCTACCTCTAAATCTATAAACATAAACGTGGTGGGGGAGGGTTGAGGGAAGGAGAAGGGAATAAGCATTTAGATAGCACCTACTATGTGCCAGCCACTGTGCTAAATGTTTTACAATTATTATTTCATTTGGTCTTCACAAGAACCCTGCACGGTTGGTAGGTGCTGTGATGATCCCTATTTTACAGATGAGGACACTGAGGCATGCAGAGGTGAAATGACTTGCCCAGGGCCACACAACTAGTAAAATGTCTCAGGATGTATTTGAGCTCAGGCCTTCCTGACTCCAGGCCCCATGCTCTCTGTCCAGGCCATCTGGCTGCCAAATCATGATTCCACTAGACAGGCAAGTCCTGCTGAGTGTGTGTGTTGGGTTAGCAGTGTGAGGAGTATGGAAGAGGTTTGTAACAGTTACAGTGAGAAATTTGTGAAGTAGAGACAAAGACAAAAATTTCTCAGCAATGCTGAAGGGCCAGGTGAAACCAGACAGCCCGGCGGTGCGGCTTTCTTTAAAGGGGAGTGAGTATGAGCAAAGGATGTCTGATAGAGATTTATGGTTTGCCAGCACATCCTTGGAGATGTGTGATTATCTCCGTTTAAATGATGAAGAAGCTGAGACCAAGGCAGAGGTTTAATGACTTCCCCGACTCCCTGAAAGTCAGAAAGGGTCGGAAGCAAGTGTTATACTAAGGATAGTGTTATACTAAGAAGTGACTGTGTAGTCTGGATCATCTAGTGAGACAAGTTAAACTGAGGGAATTGATGCCTGAGAGTACATGGAGGTCTTAAGGGATTAGAGGTCAAAAGGAAAGTGAGGGAACAGAAACTGGGGAGCCAAGTGGGTTATAGTCCAAACAGAGAAACCTTCTGACATGGCTCATTTGGTGTAATGGTGGGATTAAAGGTCATCAGAGCTGAGGGGTAGAACCACACATCCTCAGAACCTGTCTCTGTGCAGTCTTTTTCCTTGGTTTGTGCCATGACAGATCTAGAGTTATACTAGAGTTGATTCTAGACTCTGGGACTCATTTACAGTTGCTTATTGGAATTGGGATACGGGGGTCATTTTCCTAGACCTTCCTATGACATTATCATAATCAGCACACCTCCCAACTACATAAAATCTATGCTAAAGTTTAAACCAATGATAACTTATATAACTTTTTGGGTAAGATGAAAAGCTTTTATCATTTTTGCTCTTGTTGGTCTGTTATTACTAAATATTTTTTCTTGTACTTGTAATATTTCAACATTTATTGGTATCCATTCCAGATTTGTTAGGGTAAGTTGGAAAATATACTCATAATTCCAATTACAGGGGGACCACCATTCTTACCTGAGTCCTTTGATCGAATTCTTCTCGATGCTCCCTGCAGTGGAATGGGACAGAGACCAAACATGGCTTACACTTGGACTCTGAAGGAAGTGACATCTTATCAGCCATTACAAAGGAAACTCTTTACTGTGGTAGGTATTAATCATTCAGCTTCATTTCACTAGATTTACATTTCAAAGGGGCATATTGTTAGGGGCTCTAGTATACATCCATGCAGGTAGTTCCTTCAAATGCTGAGTAAACCTTAAAATTATGCAGATAGTTATTATCATATCGGTGATACCTACAAAAGCCTTTTTTTATACATTCAACTTCAGCCTATTGGGAAATAAATACGTGATGCAAGTGGGATCACAGAGCTAGTAAGAGTTTGAAGCCAAATTTGAACTTAGGAAGATTCGGAAGATCACCTGGCAGGATAAGATAACAGACACTGAGGTTCTTTCTTGAACTAAACTGCTAGTCATTCTGCTACAGACAATGCAACTATGTTGAGCTGGCCATATTTAAATGCCAAATGTATGTTTGCCAAAAAGATTATTTTGTGGAGAACTAACACAGGGCAGGTGCTCACGTAGTAGTCAGAAGAAGTGATGCAAGGACACCCTCAGGGTCTCTCAAGAACTTGGGAATTGATTGTGTAACATGGGAGCCACTGGCACAGGGCTGCCCAGCCTTGCATGCCCACATCAGAGAAGGTGCTGTGCTCTATGAGCAAGGCAGAATTGAAATATCTCAAAAGAAACCTGAGGTGCGCAAATTTAGAGAATCCACCCCAAATGTTCACATGGACTATTTGTGCCTGATGCGTGATAGAGTGTTCCAAGCTCACGAGCCACAGTTGGACGCACTGAAACTGGACTCTAACATAGTGATATCATTTTGGTTGTCTCAAGAGCGAAAGACAACCAACCATTGGGAAATAGGCTTTCACTATAAAAATGAACAGTGCATTGTTGTAGTGAAACATAACCCTTATCCAGGAATAATAAATAGATTTCAGGATATAATACTCAGGTTGAACTACCTGCTTTTTTAGCTACTTCTCAGTCCTTTAAAATGGAATATGAGTAATACTTTCTTTGTGGTCAATTCATTGGTTCCTGTGAAATTTCTCTCATGGATATGTAAAGACCAGATTAGTAGTAGAAATAAGAAAATTTTCTTTTTCTGTTTTTTTCCCCAGAGAATTTTCTGTTTAGCTTTCCACAGGCTTCCTTCTTGTTCAAGGGTTATAGTGGATGGATTATTTGTCTAGTTTTCAATAGAAAATTGAATGGAGTACAGCTGAGAACCAGAAAGTTGCAAAGAGCTATGAGCAATGAAGAAAATATTGCCCCATGGATTTACTTCCTTAGATAAGGTGTGGTGCTGTCTTCAGGACCTCATGTTGTTATTGACCTGGAATTGTGTCTAAAATAGGGACTGATTTCACAAGGTTGGTAATTTCTCAGTTATGTAAGAGCATAGAGGAATTACACAGTGAAGAAGACAGAACAACTATAAAAGCATGACATTCAGAAGCCATATATCATAAGGATAAATAGTTCTAAATTGGACTTATATCAGCATCCCTAAAGGTGTTCATGCTGGGCTTGAGTCATCCAGAAAAAAATTAAATATGCTCACTGTACACAACAAAGTCACTGTCTATACTTGTTTAAAGTTAATCCTTCAGAGGAGAAGTTTTTTATTCATTCGGTTTACAGCTCCTGTGCCCTAAAGGGTACTGTCCATTTTTTGTTTTGTTTTGTTTGTGGCTTTGTTCTTGTTAATCCAGATTACTCACAAGTATTTGTAACTACTTCTGTTATTTGTGTTTTCTCTCATTTCATCTTTTCTACTCTCCATTTTGAAGAGAAAATTCAGAAAAATATTTTTCTTGTATCATCTTCTGTCCTTTCTCCACATCTTTCACACCTCTTTCTCCTCTTTGGCTTTGAAATAGAAGTTTCTAGAAAGGTTTATTTAAATACATTTGTCCTTATGAAGATAAATGATTACAATAAAGAGCACACAGATGGTTGCTTCTACGGTAGGGACAGAGTTGATTTCTTATTTATTATGTCTTCCCAGTTGCTTATCATTTGTCTTGTTTGGTTTCCCTACGCACCACAAACTCTGTGGATTGAGATGGGATCATAGCATCCTCCCCAGTACCGAAGATTCCTCAAACCTTAAATGGGAAAGGAAGGGACATCTTACAGCAGAAATACGTTTCGTACTTATTTGCAAATCATTGCTGGATTCCTGTCCTTCCATCACCTCTCAAGCTGCTGAAAGCAGTCTTGAGTTAGAAGTGGCACTTTGTAGGTACTAGAGGAATTACTGAAGGAAGGAATTGTGGTTTGGGAAATCTGTATTCCAAATAATATTCCCACCAATCAGCTCAGTTTGTGTTCCTTAGTAAATGGGGGTAAGATGCCACGAGTGCTAACAGATTGAAATCTAAATAGTCCGTATTAGATAGCTTACATTTTCTTCTGTGTTTCCAATCATTTGGTTTTGTCCTGCTAATCCTTAATCTGTCATGGAATCATTGATTTTTGTTTGGTCTGTTAAAATTTTCAGGGAGTTTGTTGTTTGGGTCAGAATTATTGATTTTTCTTCTAAACTTTTTGTCCTTCCAGTTTTTCTTCCAGAGCTTTTATTTCATTTTTGATATTTTGCTTAATTTTTTTCTAGGTATCCATGCAGTCCCTGTGGAAAGGAAGTTTTTCCTTTGGGTCTGTGCTTGTAGTTATTCCAGAGTGACTATCTACTTCTTTGGAGGATCTTTAGATTTGCAGTAATTTTTGGTGCTGGTCAGTGTTTCCTTTGATTTATTCATCTCCAGCTTTAGTTACTGAATTGGAGCTTTTTGTCAGGGCCAGGACCTGTCCCATTTTGCACTTTTGGGGAGGATGGTTAACCCTGGATCCCATGGGTTCTTATGCTAACACCCTCCTCTCTTATCATATCTTTGAACCTCAGAGCACTGGATCTCTAGGGCTTTCTCTGGCAGACATCTCAGGACAAGGTGCTAGGGATTCAATAGTGTCTCGTTCTGAGGCATCCCACACTAAAGCTTCTGCTGCATGCTGACCTCTCCCTTGTACTTCCCTGGTCTTCACTCTGGGGGCTGATTACTTAAGGAGGCTCTCTGCACTCCTGGCCCTGCAGGCTTCACATGTCACTTGTGGTCTGTAGTCATGCCCTTGGGCTTCTCACGGATCTTTTGTGCAGTTCTGTGGTAGAAGTGACTTAATGGAGTGTCTCATTGGATTTCTTGATCATCATTTGGTCTGATGTGAACTTGAGGGTTTTGCTGGTGTTAGGTGGGCTGCCCCCTTCTCGGGCATCTCATAGGAAACCTTGGGAACCTGGTCATTTGCATGGAAATTTACCTCCCTCTTGCCTGGTTAGAGTGAAACTGCTTTGTAGAGAGTGGAAAACATTATTCTGGTAAATATGCTGATTATTTAAGAATATCTTCAGGTGGAAAATAATCTAATTTAAATGTGTGAGCTTTTGGGTGGGGAGGGTGAGGAGGTTGATTGAGAATGGGCTCTAATGCCAGTCAAGTCAAAAAGAGGCTGGCTGTGGCTATGTGCCTTCATCAGCCCCTTCATGCTCTCAGCTCATAGCTCATCTTGTAATTTCTGTTCAACTCTATTTGGGTGAGTATTTTATTCAACATAAGTATTAAAAAGTATTGCTTCTCTCCTGTGACTCTGTCTTCCAGGCAGTGCAGCTGCTGAAGCCAGGGGGCGTGCTGGTCTACAGCACGTGCACAATCACCCTGGCGGAGAACGAAGAGCAGGTCGCCTGGGCCCTTGCGGCTTTTCCTTGTCTCCAGCTTCTGCCCCAGGTGAGGGGAGCCTCGCTGACCCAGGAGGGAAGGGTCTTGTGCGTAAAACTTACTAGAACCTGCAGCGTACTGTGCATTGGGTTTCCCTAAGTGCAGCCAGGGAATCCAATCCATACAGAATTGAGTTACAGGAATTGAGGATTATGTTGTCAGGTTGTTTTTGGTTATTGTTTTTGTTAGCCTGGGCCATTCTGGTGAGAGCCACAGAAATAAACTGTATTTCTGTTACGGGCTCCGAGAGTAATTATTGCAGTTGTAGCTATTCTTACTCAGTGCCTTGAATATTTTCTAAGAGGTTTTTTTTGCCCTTCTCCAAAGTGCTTTCTTCCTTAAGGGAGAACACGGTGCCCAGTCTTCCTCATGTCATTTCAAAGCAGATCAGACCTTATAGCATAGAAGAGTACATTAGCCAAGGGGGAAAAATGGTTGAGAAGTCTGATTTTTTTTGTACCTCATTATGTAAACTTTTACAAAATTTACAGTGTATGTTCTACAGTACAGTTTTAATCTGATAAATTTTCATGATTACATTTCTATCTGATGACATTTCAGGTTAAGTTTGATCCTGGAAGAAGACGACTTATTCCAAACACATTAAAATATTACAAATTCATTTCTGTTTCTTATGTGGGACTGTATAGAATGAAAAAGGGGAAGGCAATAAGCATTTCTGTAGCAGCTGATACAGGCCAGGAGCTCTGCAGAGCGCTTTACAGGCAGTGTCTCTTTTGATTCTCATGGCCACCTTTAGAAGTAGGTGCCATTATCATCCCCATTTTACTATGGAGAAAAACCGAAACAAACAGAGGGTCCAAGGTCATGTTTGAACTTAGTTCTTCCTGCCTCCAGGCCCAGAGTTTTATCCACTGACCTACCAGCAGCCTCTAATAATAAACAGGTTTAAGCAGGGTTGGCACCAAGACAGTGAACCGCTAGCACATCTTTGGAGTAATTTCATAGGCAATCTCCAAAATACTTTTTATATATAAATAGCATTTTTTGTAGTTGATTGTTGTACTAGAAAGTGCATTGGACTTGGAACCAGAAGTCCCAGCTCCACTTCTTACTAACTGTTGCTTTGAATAAATTGCTTACCCTCTTTCAGCTCCATGTGTTATCCATAGGGACAGGACCTCTTATGTACTTCCTGCCTCATAGGAAGGAGTGCTGTGAAATGGAGGCAGAACTTGAGAGACCTTGGAGCTCATCTGGTCTCAAACTGTCATTTTGCTGATGAGATAATCTGCTCAGTGCTTTGTAACTAAAAAGTGATAGATGTATTCTTATTCTGCCAGTTAGCATCAGATAAACCACTTTTTCAGTAATGTTTTTTATGAACATTCCCATATTGGCATTGGAAGAATCAAATCTTTGGCATATTGTTTTCATGTTGTGACAGGAAGTGGTGATTTGGGGGCTAAGAATTTGCAGTAATAGCATCAAAGGTAGCTCTCTCAAGGTTAAGTAATCTTTTTCCCCAGCTAGATGTTGTTTTAAATGATACATTTTTTCATAAGTTTTTTGTTTTACTGAGATGTAAAAGCCCTTTTGATGTTTTCTTACCGCTCAGGTGCTGTAGATCAAAGAAAAGCACTTTTAAATTTGTCATAATATTCCTTGAATATTATTATATCAGTACTCTTTCAGATTCTGATAGTGTTTTATCTTATGGCAGACATATAAGAGAGTAAGTCCTCCTATGTCTGACTACTGTTCTTTAGTTGGCTACCCTGAAAATACAAAAACAGTGCCTCCAAAATAAGAGGACTTCACTATGCTTAAGCACTTTACTGTAAACTGTAAAGCACTATGGAAATGACAGTGTGAACTCATATTGTAATTAGAAGAAATGTTCTGGTTAATGTCTTCATCTGGTTGATGTAACTTAATGTATTTAAGTAATAGAAGTTGACATAATGCACGTAACACTTGCAAGGAAATAAGAAACATGGCTATCATAATAATTCTTGATGACTTCCTACAAACAGGAACCACATATTGGAGGAGAAGGAATGCTCGGAGCCGGCCTATCACTTGACCAGCTGAAGCAGCTGCAGCGATTTGATCCATCCGTTATAGCATTAAAGGACACTGATCTAACCTCTCTTAAAAACGCCAGAAGAGAAGACATGATTTGGTTAGCAAATAATGACTCTATAGGTTTTTTTATTGCAAAATTTATAAAACGTGAAAGTGTTTAGGAAAAGAAATTTCAGAAGTTAAAATTCCACCAAATGTTTGCTACATGAACATATTGCTGCAGTGTTGTCAGGCCAGCAGACTGATAATATGGTTGCTATGGAAGCAGGAAAATCTTCCAGTTCTCTTAAGAATCAAGAGTCACAGGTTAAAGAAGTCAGAGGGGTAGAGTGAAATTATGTTTGTAAAGAATTCTTTTGTACTTATAATGCTTTAGATTACAAAGAAGATGCCTTCAGATATATATGAAAATATCTTTGTTGGTCTGTTTTTTGTTCATAAGGAATGTGATAGGGTAAATGTCAGATTATATTTTTTACAGATTTCCTTTTTAAGTGCAAATTTAACTTGAATAATATATAAATATTATATTAATATGTAAATCACTTGGTTACTTTAAAAATATTTTCTGTTCTCCAATTTTTTATTACTGTCAATGCATAAGGAATTCACATTTTTCTATGTTCTTTTTTTCAGCTATTACTTGATAAATCTTATCTCTTCTAACTGAAATAAAGTTAATAGTATTTCTAGATCACTTCTAAATTATTTGATTGTTACTTTTCATTTGTATTAAATATACTGTCATTTTTATTGTTCAGCTGTTTTTCAGTTGCGTCCAACTCTTTGTGACCCCATTTGGGGTTTTCTTGGCAAAGATACTAGAGTAGTTTGCTATTTCCTTCTCCAGCTCATTTTACAGATGGAGAAATTGAGGCAAACAGCGTTATATGACTTGCCCAGAGTCACACAGCTCCTAAGTGTGAGACTAGATTTGAACTTATTAGGAAGATGACTCTTCCTGACTCCAGGCCCAGCACTCTATCCCCTACATCGCCTAGCTGCAGGTAGTCATTTCTAAAGATTATAACTACCACAGAACTAACAGTCTTTGTGCTCCTTCATGGATTAATGTGGTTTTTCATTAGGACACAGTTACTCTCCTGCCATACGATAGAGTGTATCGTAAGTTAACATAAATATTTTTAGAGGCCTCATGACACAATACAGTCTTTACCAAAACATTTTGTAATTTAAACTGTTTTAGGGAGATATATGCCTGCTAGAGGTGTTACCAGCTGTTAGTAGGTCCATGCAGAATCTAAGTGGAGAAGAGATTCCCTCTAGATGGTGAAGCCCTTCAGATGCTCCTATTTGCAGAAGGTACTCTGACTACATCAAATCCTAGAATACTGCAGATTGGCCTAAATGAAAATAATAGTTATTCTAAAAAGTTTGGTCTAACTAGCCACACAGGAAAACACAAGCAAATGAAAAATGCTTCTTATCCAGACTACAATCAAGTGAATGAACAACATATAGAACTAAACACTGACACCAGACGGTGAGTTAAGCCCAAAATCGCATTAAGAGGAGGACAGCATGGCTTCTTTTAGGACGATTGCAGAGTTCTTTCAGTGACCCTGAAGCTTCTCCCTGAATCAAGGTGCAACTTTTTCATACCAGTATTCTTCTGATGATGTATGGCTGTGAGTTGAAAAACTCCAAAGAATCAAAGTTGATGATCCTAAATGGCAGTAGAGGGGCACAGGTGGGCACGGACAGGCTGCAGCACATTACCAACAAGGCATTAAAAAAGGGTAAGCTGTATAATCAAAAGAGATGAACTGGTTACGTAGGGGGAGTGAAGGATAACCAAAGGTCAGACTGCTCTAGCAATAGCGTGTTCCAATTGATAGCCTCATGATGCCAAGGAAATTTAAGGTAGATCTCTCCTTCTGCTAGCATTTTGGGTGGGTGCCCTTGGTGAAATCATAGGACTGAAGGGAGAGGGCTGCCCTGCATGGCTTGGTTTGAATGGGTTACATTCTGCCTATTTGAAAGAAGGAAACAGTCCTTTATTAAGGACCTGCTGTGTGCCAGGTACTGTGTTACGGAAGCACTTTGCAGATAACTCATTTGATCCTCACAACTGTGGAGGTTATTTTACAGTTACAGTTTTACAGCAGAGGCAGACAAAGGTTAGATTGCTCAGTGTCACACAATAAATGTCCGAGGTCAGATTTGAACTCAAGCCCAAGACTCTATCCGCTGTGTCACCTAGCAGCCTGTCTTTGGTGGGAATACACATTGACAAGAGTATACATCCATTGTGATGATTATATTTTTCCTTTTTCTGATCTTAAATGTAAGCAAGGAGAAATTCTTCCTTAGAATGCATTTGAACTTAGGAAAATAGCCTACAGAGACTTTATTCGTAGTATTTGTGTTAGGAAATAGAAGGGCATTATGAATCTAATGCAACATCTGTAAGGCAGAAACTGCTTCCCACTACATAGGGCATAGCTGGGCATTTTGTCAGTTGTCACTGTCAGTGAGTTCTGTGTAAATACTAGCGTAGTGGACTTTGTGGTCCTCTACACTTGTTGAGGGAGATACAGAAGATTAGTTAAGTTGTAAACAGTCCTGACAGCAGTTTGTTTTATGTGCAGAGATAATTATCTATGTTAGTACATACAAACTATTGCCAGATGGTCAGAAGTGTCCCTGTGGGCCTGGACTGTAATACACAAAGTAAGGTTTAAGGTGGGGCAGTGATTTGGAAAAGGTTACTGAGTGTGGTCTGTAGTTCTCTTTTTTTTGCAGTACTGGCCACATAGGAGATTAAACATTTCTCATATCTTTTAAAGTAATGTAATATAATAAATGACCAGTACTCTTTTTAGAACATATTTCCATTTTTAAGACTTAGCATGCTTCTCGTAGATGTAGAACTGAGAGGGTTAATGCATTCATTTACACAACTGATAGTTCAATCCCTGTCCATATTTTAAAATTTCCTTGGCTAGTATGCCTGTCTTTGGCAGGGCCTCAAGTAATTTATGTTGGAGGAAAAGTGAATATCCCAATAGCATATTTGCACTTTTGGGGGATGGTAGGAGTTGTGATTGATGATAAATACATGAACATTTTTGGCAAGAGATGAAAAAAAGGTCTGTGGAATGATACAGAAAATTCAAAGGATATTGTTAAAAGTAACTTCCTGGAGGCAGAAAAGGAAGTTTGTAGTGGATTTCACTCCTTCACTAAAACCAAAGAAGAAATTGAAATAAAAGTTTAAAAAATACTCAACAACCTCAAACTTAACAGGGGCAAAGTAAAAACAAAGTAAAAACAGTACAAACTATGAAGTAGTCCGTAAGAAAGTAAATATCTTGAGAAATGTGAAAATAGAACTTCAAGGAACGATTTGTAGGGTGATAGAGGAAATAACAATTTGTATATAAATTCATTGGAATTTATATGCATAGTTGACTGGATATTCTTCTGCAAAGCTGACAGTGCATTGAGATTAACAACAAATGTTTTATATTTTTTCTCCCAAACCCTGAACCACATTTTAGTTTAAATAGTGTTGAAGTGAAAATAAATGGAAAATTATAGCTTAGCAGGGGGGAAAAATCTGCCTTCGATGCAGCATAACGTCATTCTACTTGATCTGTACAACAATTCAATGGGAATGAAAGTGGTAATTCTCAACTAACTTGTATTATCAGATGAAGGGAGATAGTACTAGTGGGGATTACAGTTTATCAAGATGACTTGTTATTTAAACATTTTATAATAAAATTCAAAAATTTTTTCATCCTGATTGCGAATTTTAGCACACAAACAGAATTAAAAAACAAAACGAAAAGAAACAAAGTACTGCTGAGAGGTCAATTCCCATCTGTCAGGATTGCTGGCTTTTTTTTTTTTTTTTCCAGCAAGTCACTTACCTTGTTTAGGTGAAATCTGAAATATTCCTTGTGAAATCTGCCTCCTGAACAACCTCACGCATTTCTATCATTCCAAATGCTTTGGGCTCTTCCAAAGGAAGATAAAACATGGTAACAGAAGTAGTGTACACAATACATTTCCTACTAAAATAATTCGTTCTGAAGCCAATTAATACTGCTACTACTGATAAACAGTGCAGAAGCCAGCTCTTTATTTGTTTCATATGAATGATTTTAAACCAGGATTATTGAAGAACAGTTCTGGGTAGCTGCTGACAAGTGAATGTCTCAAAGTACAGTATGTCTAAAACTAGACCCTATGTTTAGCAGCACCTTTTTGCAACAGTAAATGAAATCAGTAGTGAAGGAGCATAGAAAGCAAGAATGGAAATGAATAGGACAAGAACACAGTAAACTATTTCCAGCATTTCTCAAGACTGACTACCCAAAGCATGATGCTGCAACTGAGTATGCCAATGACAAGTGACTCATATGAAAAACTCCATCTTTAGATTCCACATCCTGATAAAAAACCCAATGTGCCAGAAATTATGCTCTTTGTAACTGTCACTTTGTTTACACTTATGCCCACTGGATGATTTTTCATGTATAACTGCTCAAAGATCTGCAACCCTGCAAAAGAATCCATAAGTAGGACTTGAAATTGGACTAAAATCTTATCTAAAGGTGTGTGAGAAATGTAAAAAAAAAAAAAAAACAGCCTTAAGATACATAACATGGGTTCACATAGAGCTAAGGAAGGGAGGAATGAACTGGTGGAGATAGTCTGGAATATTAGTCACATTTTAAGATATAAATGATTCAGAGCCAGCAAGCTGGCCAACATGATATGTTGGAAGAGTAGGGATAAATATCATACAGCTGTCTATTTTAGCTAAAACATTTTTTAAAGCGAGGTTATTGGAATGAAGTTCTCACTGATGAAACAAGATTTCAGCATGTCCATTATAGCCACTGTTTGTACGGTACAATAAATAAATCTGTTTTAACAGTGTCAGAGATCTAATTACTGAGCATCATTTACCTACATTATATACAAAAGTGTCTCATCCTGAAGGGGAAAAAAAGATTCAGGAAATGGGTTGATAAAGCACTCCACTTGCTTTGGTAAATTCATCTCAAAGTGTTATTTCCCCCCCCCCCCCCCCCCGGTGGGGGAGTAGGGTTATAGGAGAGAAGAAAGAGCCAAATTCATGATAAATTTTAATTTACAGGGTTAAAACTACTGGCTGGAGACTGGAATAAACAAGGGTATTTGAAAAATCTCATTTTTTCTTTTGACAATGTACATTATTTGAAGTCAGGTGATTATATCCATTATTTTTCCAGAATAAACTTCAAGTGCTAAAAACTCAGACACCTAATAACATTACCCATCCAATGATGTCTGGATAACGTGCCCTTATAGACATCTATATTTGTCTTAAAACTATTATCAACATTTTCAGTCATTTACAGCAGAATAACTGAAGGCAGAAGATAGTATCTTCTAGACATTCTTCTTCAAAGCAGATGTGTATTGAAGAAAATTATTCCCACATTTTACTAGTGGCTCAGGTCAATTCATCTTGACCTGGTTAATTCTAAATAGCAGAGACTTTGGTTACAAGAATCGCTTTCTAGGTTCCTGACACACCAAAATTGCTTGATTTGGAAAGATACGAGAGGGAAGGTAGAGGGTAGGAGCAACAGATAACAAGAATTGATGGGAGTAATTGGCAAGTGTAGAAATGAAGTGGGAGAAAACTACAAAAATTTATTTTCCCACAAAATAATTCCACAAACTGTGTAAACTTTTCTTCCTAAAACAAATACCATAAAACACAAAGATTGTACCATTTCCAGTGAAACACTCACAGTAACAAGTGCCTGTGTTTACTCTCTGGGAGTCTCACAAAAAGAGCCAGCAGATTATGCTTTCCCATTTACCTTTGGCAGCAAACTTCCTCAAATTCCCTGACTGCACATTGGATTACTAAAGTAACGTAGAGCACAACAAAATAGAAATCCAATTGGGCAGAATTTTAAGTATCAGTCTCTATTTTTTCTTCAACAGACTTTTTTGCATTCAGATTCATCACATCACCCTTTCACACTTACCATAACACACACACACACACACACACACACACACACTCCTGCATGCAAAGATTTCTGGCTCATATGCTACAGTGCTATGACTCTAACAGACACTAACTACTAAGAATGTGTTTGTTACAATCAGTGTGAATTGTATGGACTCAATAATTTCTAGAGTTTGGTACCTTTACCATACCTTATGGTCAAAATGATAAGCTTGTAAGGATGGCATGGCGTTATTGAATTAAACCTTTCTTTATCTCAAGCAATCACACATATTTACAATATATACAGGAGACTTTCTACTACAGAGGGAAAAGTATCAAGACTGAATGTTGTTACAAATTTCCTGAATTGAGGGTATTTCCAGTCCCTGTAATTCAAAAGCAAATCTGCTGACTTGGCATTAGGACTCTTAAAATAGTGTGATCAAACTGATATAATAAGAAGGTGTTTACAGAAATAACATTTACAAACTGTATATACAGTACACAGTACCAGTACATAGAAAATAGATTCTCACTTTATGATCCCCTTTGTGTAAGGCAAGACTTGAATCTGTCCCCCAAATTTAGTCAACCAGAGGTACAAGCAACAACAGATAGTGGTCCTTAAATGAATATGCAAATTGGGAGAAAATACAATTTTGTTTGTTGTGTAGGCTGACTCTGGCTTGCTGAATACACAGGAGATTATTACATACCAACTCTAGCTTGTTTAAAACACTAACACCACCTGAAGATGGCAACAGATATTGTTCAAGGGGCAGCGACCAAAAACAGCTTTGTAAAAGTCAAGTAGGACACCAGAAGCCTGCCACTGTACCAGATAAGTCAATATAGCACTTCCAAAAATCATAATAAAAAAGTAGGTGAATATTCTATCTCATACTATTGCTCTGCAAGCAACAGCAATACAAACTGTACAAGATGGAGAGATACCATTTGATTTGTGATGGAGAACCAAAATATTTTGTGAGGGTTTTTTTTGGGGGGGGGGGGGGGGACGGGTAGTGGTTGGGGAGAGTGGCTGCTCACAAGACTTCCAAGAAACAAACAAAAATGCCTCAAAGGCTCAAGTTACTGTCGGATATAAATATCCCTGTTCCACTCCCCAGCCTCATTCCGTCTTTTGGATATCACTTCTCCATCCTTGTCACAGTAGCGATCTTTTGATTTATGTCGGCTGCGCTGCTTGTGGCACTCATTGCGGTCCTGCTCTCGGTCAGCTTCCCTAGACCGGTGCCGAGGTTCCCTGTGTCTGTGGTCACTGTTCCCGTGCGTGTCATCCCTGTGGTTGTGATCCCGGTGAAGGACGTAGTGGTCTCCGTGCTCATGGGAGTAATCTTCCTTGGGCTCAACATAGGCTGAGTCTCGACTGTCTTGGGTTTCCGAGTCAAACGTCTCTTGTCTGGAGAGACCTCGGCTCACACCACTGCGATTGTGGTGCGGGGCTGAAGACGAGGAACGGTGCTGGGATTTCCTGACAGGCTCAAGGCAGGGCTCCTCTTCAGCTTGGGAAGCAGAGCGGGTGGGAGCACAGTAGTCATTCCTCTGGTCTTGAGAGCCCTGGGGAGGACCAAAAGGGTAAGTAGAGGTTGGTCAAGACAGAAAGAGCTAGAGTGTGGATTCTGGATTTCAAGCAGAAAGGGTCTACTCTACCCCTCCCCTCCCCATTGTAGATGAAGAAACAGACTCAGATGTTAAATGTAACACAGAGAAGAAGAAAATCTCCCACCTGTGAATTGGAGGCTGGGGTGGAGCTGATAGGAAGAGATGCCGTGGCTAGAGTACGGCTTAGGAGAGGGTTGGGGGGATTGCTGCTAGGAGGATGCGTGGCCTTCCAGTAAGCCTCCATGTAGTCAGCAAGGTGTTCACAGGCATCTTCAAGCTGGTTTTCATCTAGGATCACATCAAACAATTCCTGTGGAGGGAAAAAACCATTTAAGATCCCTCTTCAGCCAGACTTGCATTACCATACAACGGAAAATCAAACCAAACCTAAAACTTAGGAGCCCTACAAGTAAAGATAAATTTTGTCTTCCTCTCATTTCATCTGCTTTATATCCCATTTTTTTCCTTTTCTCCCTGAACTCTTCTCCTAGCAGTTCCCATGCTTTCAATACCTTTCACCCATAGGTTGCCTTCTATCCACTCTACAGCTAGCTTGTATGTCCCTGTTTGCTTACATGTTATTTCCCCTTTAGAATATGAGTTCCCTGAGAACAGGGACTATTTTAGCTTTGCTTTCTATCTTCAATGCTTAGCACAGTGCCTGCCATTTAATAAACTCTCAATCCATGCATGTTGTGTATTATATATGCCCTTGTAGGACCTGTGTATATATGTCCTTGATGCTGTATATATATATATATATATATATATATATATATATATATATATATATATATATATATATATATATATATATATATATATATATATATATATATATATGCCTTTGTAGGACTTGTAAGCGGCTGTTGGAGTAAATGGCTGTTTCACTTCCATGCTAGGGAATCTACAACCTGTAATTTTGGAACCCTGATCGGGTCTTGTCTTATACACAAAGTCTCTACACTAAAGAGAAGTGATAACTCACTGGTGGGCACTGTGCCAGTTTATCAGCTGCCACCATCTGGACATTGAGGTGTTTTGCTTGAGATTTTCCTCGAGATTTTATTAGCCTTTGCAAAACCTGCAAGAAACACAATTACAAGATGATTCGAGGTAAGAGGTTGCAGAGAGAGCAAAATAAGCAGTTAAAACTTCCCATGATACTTTTGGGGCAAGATGAAGTGGGAATCAAGGTGTTTCAGAAGCAAAGCATTTTGCTCATAATGGACTAAACTAGCATCTCAATGGAGCGTTGAAACTCCCACTGTAAAAAAAATCTGCATATTTGCAGAAATCTCAGTTAGGGGATTTGGAACACATGCTGGCCGCTGGATTCACTGAGTTTCATCATTTTTCAAGACTTGAAAGTGATCATGATGGTTTGCTCATATTGATCTCAGATCTGTTGCCGGAGATGATAGCTATTTACCTCTAGTCATTTTCTTGCTGGAGGTGTGGAATAAAAAGGGTACACAATTCATCAATGGTCACTGACATCTAATGGAAGCCTTTTTTAATCCTTTTATAATCATGGCCCCAATTTCAAAGAAAATATCTTGTTGCATTAGGAGATAAGAAAATAAAACATATTCTGGGGAAAACAAGTTAGAGAATTAAAAACAACAGCAATCCCATTTACCTTAGGAGAAGAAATCTTTACATAGACTATAATTGGAGCCAGAGAGGTTTTACTGAGCTGGGCTGGATGATTGATGGTGTCTGCATCCAGGACTACCAACTGCAAAGTCCTTGCCAGTTCAAATATCCTTTCAATTTCACTCTGAACTTCAGCTGTAAAGGTAAACGGTTCAATTATTTCAGGTGCAACCTATTAGGCCAAATTAGGATAAGTAAAGAGACTCGTGTGCTGTTCCTACAGATGAGTACACTGAGGCTGACAATGAGATGCTGGAATTAGAGACATGACAGAAGATAAAGCTTCCCTTGAAAGGAGCCATTTCCCCCAAAGTACATGCACAATTGCGAGAAAGTTCTTTCAAGCCAAAGGCCTGATTGTAAGAGGAAAGCAGACTTCAAAGGGCCAACAGATTTCCATAGAAAGGTAATTCCTGCCCCTCTCTGTACTCACTTGTATTTTCAGTAGAACTCTCTCATCTGACGGTATAATCTCATAAAAATATAGAAAAGTTCTATTAGAAACAGACTTTTTTCCTGGTTACTTCATCTTAGCGATAGCCATATCTAGAATACTTGCATTTTCCTATCTCCTTTGGTTATGCACCATCTAGAAGGTGGTGAGGATTACGATGAAAGTGCAGCCCTCATGACCCAGAAGAAATGAAAGGCTAATGACAGTGGTTTCTGCTCCTAGCACACCTAAGGGAGCTCATAGTTTCCCATGACCAGAAGAAGGAGCCCGCAACTTTTAATTTCAAAAACATGTGTCCCTAGCAAAGATGGCACCACAGAAATGCAACCTGCCCAGGTCCCAGAAGTTGACAACCAAAGTTGGTCTGCAAGAAAAAAAAGGGGGCAATTTGTCTAGACTGCTTTCTGTTCTCTCAAAATTGGTCAAAGTCTAGGATGTTGCAAACAGGTCTTAATGTCCTCGTTTTTATCTTGTGTTTAAAAATATATATTTTTAGAAAATTTTTTACTATTATTTTTTAAACATCCTCTGCCTTTCACAATATAGAGCCCTCTCCATATCCCTTTACAGAGAACCATTCTTCATAATAAAGAATGAGGAGGAAAGAAAACAGTTCAGCAAAACTCACCAATATATGGCAAAAGTCTGAAAATTATCTTTAAATCGGCCCCACATGCTTAGCCCTGGGACAGAAGTTTCTTAAGGATAATCTTAGCTAGTATCCATTCCAGAACAACATCAGAAAAGGTAAGTTAATTAATGCCTGAGGAAAAGGACATGTGGATAACTATTAAATGTGGTTATTTGTATAAGCCACTTCTAAAATAATGATGAAAGCTTCTTAAGACCTACCGTTAAAGTGACATAGTGATTATTCTTATAAAAATCATTCTAAGGCATTATTATTTTACTCAATAACTTTTGGTTAAGGTTTGGAGTTTGTGATTTACTATTAAAAGCTCTTACTCTGATCCTTCTCTTAAAATGGATTTGTGTTCCATGGAGCATTCCCTTTCCCTCCAAGCTAAATTATGAGTTCAAAAAAATTTTTTAAACACTCTCATGTAAGTGACCTGATCATGGAGAAGTCTATGGTGATTCATTATAAACTTTAGCAGAAGCTACCCAGTTGGAACAAACTTCAAGGATGGGCTTAGGGAATGGGCATCGTGGCGGTTGTCCAAGGATCCAGACTCTGGTAGTTGGATGAGTCACTCTCCACCCCCCATCACTTTCCTCTGTAAAATGAGGGGATTGAACTGGATGGTCACTTGTCTTTTCTACCTGTAGATCTACAATTCAGTGACCATACAATATTATTTAAAGGCTCTTCACTAGAACCCTGGACAAAAGAAAAAGGGGTAATTAAAAAAACAACAACAACATATGAAAATACCTACTAAGGCAGGAGTTCTTAACTTTGTGTCGAAGATCTCTTTTGTAGTGTAGTAAAACCTATGGAGCCCTTCTCAGAATAATGTTTTAAAATGCATAAAATATTCAGGATTACAAAGAAAATTCATTATATTGAAATAGTTCGTATTTGATTAAATATATATTAAATAATATTACCATTATAAATTAATTATTAAATAATAAATGAAATAAAATTACTATATTAAATATTTAAAAAACCATACACAAGTTCCCAGATACTGGTTAGAACCCCTGTACTGCTAAGGCATGAGGGGCTTTACAATGTGCATTAGCAGAGCAAGCACTCATATTGATGCAATGATGTTAATAAAAATCTTTTAAAGAAGTATGGAAGGTTAATATCATCTCTCTCTCTTTATATATATCTATATATCGATATATCTAATATCGTATCATTAAAGTGTCTATTTCTTTGCTCTGGAACTTACAGCAATATTTATCTGACTTGAATTAAAAGCCATATAATACATTCAATAAGTTGTATATATCAATACCCACTATAACAAGTTCGCACACGCACACGCACACGCACACACACACACACGTGCATACTATTTTTACTGCAAAGAGGTGAGCTGATTTGGGGATGATCCCATAAGAGTTCCAACCCATCAAAAGTTAGTGTCCTAAAACCTGTTCTTCCTTCACACCTCTGCCTCTTAGAAATGGATTCCCCCTCCTCCCCACCCCCCACCTCAAGACTTATCTCAAGAGATACCTGCAGGAAGTCTTTCCTAGTCCTACCAGGTCCTAGTCACCTCTCAGGTTATCTCTTCTCCCCTCTGGATGTATCCTATATGCACCCATCTACATTCATGTGCTATGTGCCTGTCCCACTAGAATGTCAGATCCTCGAGGGCAAGGACTGCCTTTTCTTTGCATCTTCCATAGTAAGTGCCTAATACATGCTTAGTGATTTAAATGCCTGTTGTTGATTTATTGACTGGGCGAAGAAGAACCTGACCAACATTTTCTAGGGAGAAAGAATGCTGTAAACACAGGTAGTTTGTAGTCAGAGAAATATGTTAACACCAGAATTCTTCCTTGGGCTCAATTCGCTATCTTCTTAAAAGATTAATCCAGTAAAAGAGATGTCAAAGATTTTTGACATCTATTTCTCAGTCTAAAAACTAAAAAGCCTCCTAGGCCAACTTCTGTCTCAGAGAAGGGCCCAACCAGCCTTGAAGGATGAAGCAAGACATCTCCTTGAGGAGAGGGATGACATTTATCTTTGCATTCCACTCGGCACTTAGCACACAGTGTTTTGCATATAACAACTGTCTGAGTCAGGAATATTCTTCTATAAAATGACTTCAGCTCTGTGATTCTTCACTTTTCTACTCTTCTAGAAGGAAGAGGGGGGCAGTTAGGTGGTGCAATGGGTAGAGTGTGGGGCCTGGAGTCTGGAAGACTCATCTCATCTTCCTAAGTTCAAATCTGGCCTCACACTTTTTACTAGATGTGTGAACTTCAGCAAGTCACTTGATCCTATTTGCCTCCATTTCCTCATTTGTCAAATGAGCTGACGTGACCAACCATTCCAGTGTCTTTGCCAAGAGAATTCCAGATGGGGACATGAAGAGTCAGACCCTAACCCTAAATGCACTCTGAGTCAGACACGACAATAAGGAAAAGAGTACTCAACTCAGAAAAAAAACCCCATCATTCCCTGAGATAAAAATGAAGATAAGCCGACTAGTTTATGAAGGAATTTCCCAAAACACAAGTAGCTCAGAAACAGTGTAGAGAATCTAGTGAAACTCACAGTGTCGAGGTATAATGGAACAAGATAAGAAGGGAATGAGACATAGCTCTGGGTTCTACCTGTGCTTACAGCATTGAGAAGTAATACATAGTAATAAAAGTATTCATAACCTTACCAACTCCCCTGAGTTTACTTATCATCTCTATAGATAACTCCAGCTCTATATATTTTACCCTTATCTCCTTTTTGAATTCCAACCTTAAATCTTCAACAGCCTACATTTAGAAATAGATGTCCCACATGGATCCCAAACTTAACATTTCTGGAAATTATCTCTCCCCCATACCCAATCTTCTTCTAAATGTCCCTGTTTCTGTTGGGGCCACCTCTAATCCTTCCAATCACCCAGGTTTGCAGTCTTGGTACTTTCCCTGACTTTCCAGCCTCATGCATCCCACTTGCACACTCAGTTGCCATAGCAACATATTTCTCATGTCTGTCTCCTCTTCACTGACATGAATACCATCATAATTCTGTCTCTATCACCTCTTACCTGGATTATCCCAATAGCCTCCTAATTGGTTCTTCTGCCTTAAGTCTTTGTCTGCCCCAAACCATCCATCCGCCAGTGATTTTCCTAACGTGTAGGACTGACCATGTCACCCTTTTACTCAACAAACTATAAAAGTTCCCTATTATCTCTAGGATCACATATAAACTCCTCTTTTTGGCATTTAAAACTCTTCACAATCTGGCCCCATCCTGCCTTTCCCCCCTTGTTATTTAATTTTCCATAGACTCTATAGACTAGCCAAACTGGTCTATCTCCTGTTTCCATGGTTTAGCAATGGCCATCAATCTCTTATTTCTGAAACATACTCCCTCCTCTTCCACAAGTCTTGGAATCTCTTCTTTAAAAGTCAGCTCAAATGCTACCTTCAGCACGAAACTTTTCCTGGTTTACCAATGGTAGTTCTCATCCCTTCTTCCCCTCATGTTACTTTGTATCTGCTTTGTATGTATTTTGTATATGCCTGTATATGCACATATTATAACCTCTTTTAGACTGTCACCTCCCTGCTTCCACCTTCTGTGAATGCATGGTATTTTTTCCAACTTATTTATTTTAGTTTTTAACATTCAATTCCATGAGATTTTGAGTCCGAAATTTTCTTGTACATGTATTTTAAAAATCTAAGTTGGTTGGTAAGCTCCATGTGCAATTCTCTGCGTGTGCTTTTTTAATTCCCACTCCCCTTTATTTCTCTTCTTGGAACTTCTTTTTATGTGTGCTGTCAGAATTTCATTTTTTAGAGTTTTCCATCCCTATTATGCCAATTTCCCCATTAGAATTTTAAATCATGGGATCCTATCTCTCCTTCCCCAAAACTCTTAAAATACGCTCTCCAAAAAGCTGGAGTTGTTGTCAGATTTACCTTTACCAACTCTAACTTAACTACTCTAGCATGTAATGGTTACTTTGACAATCATTATTTCCAATCCAATAATCTCTGGTGGTGAGAATCAGCTCAAAAGGGAATTTTCCCTTGTTTGTTCCACCATCTTGTGAAAGATCTGTTATTAAGGCAAGTCAGAATTAGCTGGCTGTGGGATAGATGTCCAGATAATTGAAATTCCCCTTTATTTATTCATACCTCTGTGCTTGGCTTGTGGTCTGTTTCCCAGCTGCTAAGTTCCTCTTTCTGTCTGGGTGGCCTGAAGTATACTCTCATAAAAAAATCGCTTCTGTTTTTGGGCTGCAATGAGTTTCACTCAAATGCTCTCCATTGTGCTTCCCCTACCTGGTTCCTGACATCTGAGTACATCTTCTTACTGTTATAGTATCATCCAACCCGCCCTTTACCTATCCCATTTTAAAAATAAGACACACTAATCCAGATGCTTATCAACCTCAGGCTGCCAGATCTCAGCGTTACCTATGAGGTCAAGGTTGCTCCCTTGTTTTAGAACCCTTAGTTCATCTTTACTGATGATATTTTGCTGATACTTTGTGTTCATCTGTGAAAATACCTTTTTTTTAAAAAAAAGAAAAACATGTGCTTGAATTTTTTTCTCCGATGAATTTCTGGGTATCTTAACTGCTATCCTTCCTAAATTGTAGCTTCTCTGCAGCAAAATGCCCTCCCAACTGAATCTCCAAAGATATGCCTGAAAGGGGTTAAGAACCAAAGTTCTGAACTCCCTGGGGGTCACACTTTACCCATAATCCTCAGTCTGCTCTCCCTGCCCCTATCTTTCCACATCCTCTTCTGAGGAGTGTAATCAGATCAACCTTGTCAGTAATCAGATCAGCACTACCATTGCTTCTGGGAAAAGCACATCAGTTGACTGTCCTGTTCCACTTACCATCCCTGAAACTGCTCAGACAAAAATAATCTTTCCTGGACCCCAGTGCCTTATATGTGTTGTCACCTTTTATTAGAAGGTAAACTCCTTGAAGACAGGGGCTGTTTTTTGTTTTTGTATCCCTGGCACTTAGCACAAAGGTTGGCACATGGTAAATGCTTAGCAAATGCTTTTTCATTCATTCATTCACTCATTCATTCATTCACTCATTCATCCATCCATCCAGCTGGGTAGATATATATAGGCAGTTTTCCTCCTCTGGTTTTCTTTTTAAAGTTCTTTTGATTAGATATGCATGACTCCAGGTAAATACATTCTTATCAGTGTTTATCAGATGCCCAACATCCCCAACTGGGCACTGATCATCTTTCTATCTTAATATGTTGTTCCTTAGCCCAAAAAATGAAATCTAAAGGACACAAATACTATCTCAAGGGACAAAGCCCCATCTTCTTAGGAAGGCATGCCCAATGTACCTCACCCATGTTACCATGTCTTAACCATTTTAACTACTCAAAAAAAGTAGTTTTAATCTGTGCAAGGCCCAGTACATATGATGTAAATTGACATTTTACTAAATTAATGCCAAGTTATTAAATGGCAAATAAATTTGAAGTACTAAAGTACCAAGTACTAAATATATTCACTCAAAACAACTAAAAATAGATATTTAATAACAAATACAAACTAGTTATACTTTATTGATTTATTAAATTTTTGTCTTGAGATATATATATATATGAATTTTAAAAGTGTTAGTTACTGCTAACTTTTTTTAAGCTTAAATTCTAAACTGTATCAATTCAGGACTGCATTCTCTCACAAGAAAGTAGTATAACTCAGAAAATAACTTACAAAGCCATATTTCTTGGGCTGCTGATGGATAATTTAAAGTATAGTATTATACCATATTGTATGGAGAAGTATTGTAGGAGTGAAGGACACCTGGATTTAAGACCCTTCTCTGACATATTATCTCATTCTGGGTGTGTGACTCTGGGCAAGTCATGTAAAGTTTAGTGCCCCAAGTAACTTTCCAAATATATAAATTACTGATCAGGTGCCAGTCTGTCTTGGTAAAGAAAGCTCCTCTTGGGATCATTTTTAGACTGATGAAATCATAGGCGCATTACAAACATATGTACTCGCCAAAGGAGTCTTGATTTTAGAGTTGGAAGGGACCTTAACTATCATTGTGTTCAACTCTCTCACTTCACAAAGAAGGAAACAGAGGTCAAGAGAGGTCAGATGACTTACCCAAGGTCATAAAGCTAGTTAACATCTGAGACAGAATTTGAACGCAGGTCTTTTTGACTCTAATTCAAGCATTATCCCATCATGCCACTTCATTGTACTAGTGTATGAACTACTAAATACAAAATATATTTGCTGACAATCCAGATATGGTTCACCTGTCAGATTAGTCCAGAAGTATGTAAAAGATCTACTGTACAGAGAGACTACAGAGAATGGGTTACATGGAAAACTTTGGTGGGATCTTTCCTTTTTATGTCTTACCATGCATAGGTCCAACATGGAGACAAGTGGTGGGCTGAGAAGAAATCAAGGATGGATGATCCATTTATTCCCATTCAATTTGACTAATTGGGGACAACATGTTCATCTATGGCTCAGGTATGTAAAACCAATGTTTTTGAGAAAGTAGATGAGTGGCAAATGATCTTTTGTTCCATTATATATCTTTCCACTCCCTTTGTGGTATTTTTATCCAGTTTGGTTTCATTAAACTTCTCCCTGTTCCTGCTTCCCAAGACAAAATCCTCCCAGCTCTTGGGCTACAGGTTGGTGTAGTGGAAAGGACAATAATATTGGAATCACAAGATATGAGTTCAAATCTTGACTTAGCTACTTATCATGTGTGTGCTCTTGGGAAGATCCTTTACCTTCTCTGGGACTTAGTTTCTTCAACTGCAAAATAAAGCATTTCAACTCTAATTTATTAGATCCCTTCCAATTCTATCTTCCGTGATCCTTTGTGCTTATCTCTTCTTCTTGGTCTACCCTTTCTGTTTATGTGACAGACAACATGCAAACGATTCATTAAAATGCTACTTTTAATAATACTATTCCTAATTTGGTGCCAAGAATAGTTTAAAAATAATATCTGTGAAGCAAGTACAACTGTCAGCTGCATTATCTTGCTATCATCACTTTAGTTGGGAGAATTTATTTGGGCAAACCACATCACTGGATAAAGCATCCTGTTGATGAAGTCAAAGTTAAGGATGCTGACTCAGTTCAATTATCGACTGAACACCTACTATGTGCAAAGTAGCACCTACTAAGTGCTGGAGCTAAAATGATTCAAAAATAGTTACAAGGATCCAGTCATCTAGAATCTAGAACTGAAAGGCTTTATATAGAGATCATTAAGTCCAATGTCCTCATTCTGAGGATGAGAAAGCTGGGACCCAGAGTGTAGGTGACTCTCCTAAAATCACCCAAGTAGGAAGAGGTAGGATCAAAGCTCTATCTTTAACCTCTTAACTCTGAGTCCAGCATTTTTTCTCCAATGTACCCATTAATTAAGCTCTTGCCTCAGCATTGTTATAAAATTTTTTCATTTAAACAAAACTGGAATTTAGTCAGAAAGTATGTCTAATATTAGGAAATGTAAGGATAAGTGGGAGTTGGGATAGGGGCCTCATCTGGGATAAAAATGGGTCCTTTGCATTTGCAGGGACCCAGAGAGATTTTTTACCCAGCACTCTTATTGATTTCATTAGCTTTAGGATATATTAGAGAAAAATTAGTATTCTTCCTCTGTTCAATTGTTAAGTAGGGGTTTTTTTTTGTTTTTTGTTTTTTGGTATTTCCTTAGAAGTCAGAACAGTTTCTTGAGAGCGACTTTTGTTTGTTAAATATTTATATAATCAATATCTACAGTATTGCCCAGTACAAGTATTGTTGCTAATATGAATTATGGATTTTGTATCTCTAAAACGCTGAATCCTAGCCGATAAATGTTCATATTTTTCTTCTGATTTTAGGCAGAATTAGACTGCTTACCTTACTGTGAAATCCTAAAATATTGAAGATTTATTCAATAAGATTTGCCTGCTGGCCTATAAATCTCAAGAAATCAACTTTAAGTACTTAGTATTTTTCTGGGAGCTCCATACCTCTTTAAGTGCTATTCTGAGTATATCTCCTTTAAGTTAATCTACTTGTCCTAGTGAGGTGAAAGTCTGAAATTCCAGTTGGATTTAACTTGAAATCATAGGTATCCATTGGAGAAATTTTGGAGTGCCTTTTAGTATAGGGACCCAAGGGAAATTTTCTTGGACCTCCAAAACACATGATATATGGTCCCTTGGAGACATTTTGATGTATCCTGTATAGATAGAGACATCTATACATTTTGTCCAGACCTCTTCTGGATGTCTTAGGCATTGAGAAAATCACGGAAGAGTTTTCACTGAGTTTGTTTTTTTCTCTTATCAGGGAGGCGAGAACTTCCAGGTGAATCCAGGTTCCTAACCCCTATAAAGAGAGCTTCATGTGCTCAGGAATCTCTGTAGGCATTAGGCTTTTCCTTCTTAGGAAAGAAGCTTGATTTTCTTTGCTTTATAAGTTAATAAGTGATTAATCTCAGATAGTGCTGATATTATTATAGTATTATTTAGTACCCAATGAGACCAGTGTAGAAGGGCCCCTCCATGGGAGAGGGAGTGGACAAGAGACTCAGCTCCTCTAGAGCCAGTCTACTAGTGTTACTACCAAAGCATCCAACTAAATTGGTTTGGTTCCCCAGTTACAGGTGGGTAGGGTGAGGGGGTAACTTCCAATCAACCCCAGTTTTGTAACTCTAGTGGGGAGATCCCTGCATGCTCAAGGAACTCTCTAAAGGCCCATGCTTTCTCTTTGAGGAGGGAGATTGGCTTTTTTTTCCCTTTTCTTTATTCTTTTTGGGTTGGGGAAGGCCCTTTTTTTTTTTTTTTGTAAGCAACAAGACAGGCATTAAACTATGAGGCAAATGGTATCACTAAGTATTTGGAAGTACAGAAGAATGATACTACCATATTTAATTAGAAACTGTACCTGAAAGACTTTTCCTGAGACTCTTTAGTACAAGGCACCAGGGAAGGCATTAAAAAAAAAATAATGTGGAACTTCCCCAGGGCACAAAAGAACTATCCGAGATCTGGGATTATGGAATTTCCAAACACACTCTAGTAGATTTGCTGAGGATAGCAAACACTTTAACTGGGGGGAGAGTATAAAGATGGGGTCATAACCATCCCATCCCATTTAGCACTGATGGATTTATTAAGTGAGGACCCAATGCCATTGTTCAGTGCCTGGGTATCTCCACATGTGAAAGGAAATCCTTTGATGGGTCAAAGACTTTGTCATGCTCTCCAAGAAACTGGGAGGTATAGTCTATTTCCTAACTGGTTTGCTACTTATGAGACAGGACTCACCTCACAGACTTTCTAGTGTGTATTTCTGGGTAAGTCACTAATGTCTCAGAATCTTGGCTTCCTCATCTGTAAATTAGGGATGATAATATTTGAGCCACCACCTCAGAGTGTTTGTGGAATGAAAACACTGGCTAATTCAGATTGCTAAAGAAATCTAAATTCTTACATTAATTACAAAATGGAGGATTTTTATAAGGAGAAACTATCTCTCTATCACCTGGTGACGAGACAGCATAATTTAGGTAGATCTTTGCTATCATTAAACTGAAGAGTGTTTGAAATTCTTGTTTGAAGACAAAGGGTTTATCAGCATTGTACAAACTTACCCAAGCTTGACCTTGTGTTGGAGCGTTCTATTATCGCATGCTTGCTAGGATTGTTTAATACTGAACGTTTGGCGAGTGAGATGTCAGCTGTGACCCGTGTGATAGATATCCTGTGCAAAAAATAATAATAATAATTACACTCAGGCTTCTGCAAAGTGGGTGAGAAAAAAGGACAGTTAAAATTAATTCAGGTAACTGAGCATGTGACATGAAATACACAAATGGAGAATGCATCACAAGCTCAACTGGAAAACATCATCACAGCTTGGATGGTTTGGAACTTCAGATCTTTGGACACTGGGCCTAGGGAGTTTGTTACCACTTGCAGGGCATGTCTCATAACATACACTGACTTTTCAGAAATTCTAGGTAAACAATCCCAATATTTATTGTAAAATTAAAGCAGGCAAATATGGCTATTCATTCTACAAATAAATGCTTTAAGGATGCATAGCTGCCTTACAATAGTACAACAGGTGGTCTGCAGTCAATTAATAAACATTATTAAGCACATACTATTATCTAGACATTACATTAAGTGCTGGAGATACATAAAGAGGCAAAATACAGCCTCAAGGAACTCATAGTCTAATGGGGAGATGACAAGCAAATCAATATGGACGATTAAGCTATAAAAGATAAAGATTTAAGAGAAACAGGATATGGAGAGGGAAGGCACTAGAATTACATGGGGTTGGGAAAGGCTTCCTCTAGAAGGCAGGATTTTCTTTGGGACTTTGAGGAATTCAGGAGACAGAGATGAGGAGAGAAAGCATTCCAAAGGGGACAGCCAGGGAAAATGCCTAGAGCCAAGAGATGCAGTGACTTGTTTGTCACTGCATCAAGAGTAGGTGACAGCAAGGTATAAGACCAGAAAGATGGGAGATCTCCAATTGATGAAGGGCTGTGAATACCAAAGAGAAGGTTTTGTATTTGATTCTAGAGGTAATAGCCACTAGAGTTTACTGAGTAGGGTGTGACATGGTGGGACTTGGACTTTAGGAACATCATTTCAATGGCCAAATGGAGGATGGACTGGGGTGGAGAGAGACTTGAGGCGGATAGGTCTACCAACACATTACTGCAGTAATCAGGTGCTGAGGGCCTGTACCAGAGTGGTGGATTTAATACTCAGTTTTTGAGTGGATTCTGTTGAATGGACAAGGACTACAAACAAAAACAATTCACAAGAACCATTGTTCTCAGGGCTTAAATTATTCTTTACTATGTCATTGGATTTGTGCCCTGACCCACGTGGGTAACTCCCTTCAAAGATACAGCTCACAACCCAGTCACTCCTTGCCATCCTGTGTAACCTGCATCATGCCCTCTCAGAAACACTGAGGGAGATGACCTTACTGATTAGATAAAAGCTGCTTCCAGATAATCTTCTCTCCTCTCGGGGCCCTGAGCTCTGCTTTGGGGACAGCACACAGCCAAGGATTTTCTGGGCAGCAGACTTGGGACATGCTGCTTCATGTTGCCTCAGAAATGCCAACAGTTGTTCCTTTGGGGCATTGATGACACCATTCCAACCAAGTATATGCAAAGCTGCCTTGCATTAATGGAATATCATGCATTTCCCTCGTTTGTTGACTTTCAAAATCCCTTTTTCACACATGGCCCAGGAAGCATCTGGGTTACTGTCACATTCTTATACTTCAATACACATTCCAAAGATTTCACTGTAGATTCTTGAAATCTTCAGAATCACTAGACTGGGGAATTTAATTAGTCACAGATGTTAGTTTTGCCTATTAGAGCAGGTTTGCCTGTTTTATTCTTCCATTATCTTCTTTCTGCAAGGTGATATTTTTAAAAAGTTCCATTTACATATAACTGGGGTAGATTCATTGCCACCTGAGGCATGATGCCAAAGAGAAAAGAATTTTCATATCTTGATACACTTACTTCTAGCCTAAACATCCAGAGATTTAATAAGTAAAACATATGGTGAAGAAATTATATTAGGCTTAAGAATTAGGGGTGCATTAAGACTGGGGACTCATGAGGAGGGATCATAAGGAGAACATCTTTCTCATTTCTTTTCATCAGTGGAACTCTTTCCAATTCTTGTTACTCTGCCTGGATGCATTTCCCAGTGGTTAGCAAATTCTCACTTGTTCCTTATTCCTGTGACAATGAATCGAGGTCTTCTGAAGAGACAGACCCTCTTTTCTAACCCTTACTGCCAATCCTCTTTTCCTTATGGAACACATCAAAAATGACCCCAAACTCCCATGTCCCTCTCCAGAGCCAAATGACTCTTCTGTTGTGGTCTCTACCATCTCCTACTCTATAATTAAGAAATATCATCTCACTTCAGCATTCTCCTCTCATTCTATTGTCTGGTCCTCCCTGACACATAGTTCCACCCAGATGACACTGTATTCCAGATTTACCTTTTCTTATACCCTTAAGAGTCACTAGTCACAGTGGAGAAACTGGAATACTTCTTGACATTTACTACCACTTACACACGCATTTTCTCACCATCCCTTAGAAATGACTTCTCCATACCTGGAATGCACTCCTTCCTCACCTTCATCTCTTGGAATATCTGATTTCCTTCAATCCTTGTGTCACTTTCTTTGTGAAATCTTTACTGGTGAAAAGATCTCTCCATCTCAAAATTATCTTGTATCCATTCTGTATATAATTCTGGTTATAGTCATATATGTATGAGACTGTGTTTTTCATTAAGTAAGTTCTTCCCAGGCAGGTCAGCAGAGCAGACTCACTTTTGTCTTTTTAGCTGGAGTATAGTGCCTGACTCAAAGTAAATGCTTACCTACTGTCTGCTGATCAAGTCTTACAGATCTCAGGCTTTAGAATAAGTGACCTGAGTAGCTGGAAAGTACAACTCTAGCTCCAAAGATGGGAATAAGTCAAGGTAGTCTCACTGATGAGAACTTAGGTTATTTCTTCCCAGCCAGCTCTTAATGGTTTGTTAGCTAATCTTCTGCCATTGGTATTTCATTTTTCTCTTAATGAAAACAATCAAGTTGGCTGACATCCTGGCATATGGAGCCAAGACATAATCTTTGATTTGGATTTCCCCTTCCAAATTCATGGTCTGCCCAGTCCTAAGTAAAGGTTGCATTTTTCTAAAGATGAGAGCTAAATCAGAACAATTCCGTTCTTTCTCTTTCTCTCTCTCCTTTGGAGATATCCTTACTTGTTGAAGAGGCAGCAATGAATTTACTCATGCATTAAAAAAAAAAAAATCAAAGCTTCTCTAGGAAGACATACTAACTGCACCGAGAGACAGGGAATGAACAAATGCATGCTGATTTATTCTAACAAGGCAGATTAGAGGCACACCTCTTAGTCTTAGCCAGGTCTACACGACGCCAGAGGCAATGTTTCTTGGCCTGGCACGTAATAAATCATTTCATGAAGTCATGGAAAATTAAAATTAGAAGAGTTAGGGAAGGCAGGCCAAACTAAGAAACACCTATTTTTCTTTATTCCCTTGAAAAATACATTTACTCCTTTCTTGAACTTTCTTGAACTGTTTTGAAAAACTTCATTCTCTGTTATTCCCTAACTTTGGAACTGCAGGGGTGAAAGCCTTCCTTCTACCCTATTTTAAAACAGCAGACTAGTAGATATATATACAGGGGTGGAGAACTTGCAGCTTCAAGGTCACTTGTGGCCCTCTAGGTCCGCAAGTGTGACCCTTTGGATCCGAGTTGGATTCTGTCAAAGGGCCACACTTGAGGACCCAGATAGCCATATGTGACCTCAAGGCTTCAGGTTCCTTGCCCCTGGAATAAAAGGAATAAATCATCATATGAAGAATGCTATAGGGAATTCCTGAACCCTACTGATACAGCTAATCTGACAATCTAGTCCCAATTCTTCAGAGGGACAATGGCATTTCCACAGTGAAAATGCAGAGAAATGGTCCTGATGTCTCTAGCCTCCCTTGTCTCATCCCCCTGTTTTAAATTCAAAGGGTACATTGGATGACTTTCCTCCTGCTCCAGGGACAAAAGAGAAATGGGAAGAGCAGTGGGGATTTCTATAATAACAACTGCTCATCTTGATGGAATTCTTTTAAGGTTGACAAAGCTCTTTTCCTCCTCAAACCCCTTGCAGCAGGTACGACAAGCATTATTTTTTGCATTTTCCAGATGAAGAGAGAGCCCGGATCAAAGAGGTTAAAGGATTTACCCAGGCAGGGTCACCCAATGAACAGTTCTATCAGCCAGCACTCAGACTCAGATGGTGAAGCTTCCTCTGTAACTATCACTCCATCAAGAGTTGAGAATGGGTAGGTTCCTCCTTACTTGACTCTGCCTGGTGGAAATATAACCTTATCTAAACTATTTACCTTCTCTGGTGCCTAGCACAGTGCTCTACACTGTTGATCGACTGGTAGAAATGCTGAGTCACTAAGTGTCTGTTAAGTGCCTACCATGCACCAGGTACTGAGCTAAGCTCTGAGAATACAAAGATAAAAGACAGTACTTGCTCTCCAGTAGCTTATGGTTTAGGTCTAGCTAGTATAAATAAGATATGTATGGAACAAGTTGAGGATAATCAATACAGTAAGGGTGTAACCATGGAGGGGCATCAGAAAAAGCTTCTTGCAGAACCATGGGTCAAACTCAATTAGAAACAGTAACCACGAAACTGTCCATAAGGACCTCTGCCGATGCACATTGACGTGGAAAGCCCTATATTAAAGTTACTGATTTTTTATTGTGATTTTTTCTTTTTCCTAGAATTTTTAATATTTGATTTTTCCCTCAGTGATATGTAAAAACAATTGTTAACATTTGTTTTTAAAACTTTAAGTTCCACATTCGCTCCCTTTGCCCCTCATCCCCCACTGAGAAGGCATACAATTCAATCTAAGTTACCCATGCGTAGTCATGCAAAACATATCCATACTAGCTATGTTGAGAAAGAGAACACATTTTCTTGTGTTTTTATTGATTCTGTTAAATATTTTCCAATTACATTTTAACCTGGCTCAGGATTGCACCAAGGAGTGGGCCATGGATTGGACACCTCTGGTGCAGAATGTGGAGATTTTAGCTGAGACTCAAAGGAAACCAGGAGGTGGAGGAGAGGGACAGTATTCCAGGTATGAGCGACAGTTAGTGAAAATGCCCAGAATCAGGAGATAGCGTTTCTTACTGTGAGAAACAGCAGAAACCAACATCATTGGATGGCAGAGTCTTTTGGATAGGAGTAAGGTATGAGAAAACTGGACTGGTAAGAAGGGAGCAGGCTGTGAGGGGCCTTGAATGCCAACCAAAGGATTTTTTATTTGATCCTGCAGATAAAGAGAGCCACTGGAGTTTATTGAATAGGGAGGTGACATAGTCAGATCTGTTGTTCAGGAACATTAAATCGGCAACTGGGTGAAAGACATTCTCTACTAAGGAAGGCTACATTCTGGAATTGATTAGGCATCAGACAGCAGTTTTATGTACACCCTGAGCCTCATCATGGTAACATGTGTTTCTCCCCCCAGGATTCTACTTGACAACATCTCCAAAGATGAAACACATAAGAAAATAAAAAACATGCTGATATACTTACCGCCCTTCAAATCTGTGTTTTAAAAAATCAAACAGTGCTTTCTGCATCATATCTGTCACCTAAAAATAAGCAAAACAACAAATTAAACTATGACATACATCACTGATTGTGCTAAAAAATTTTGTTTTTTTAAGAATGATAGACATGGGATTCATATTTGGAAAAATGGCATAATTTGAAGGTGATTTTCCATTTCTGATTTTTTATTAAAAAAATAAAAAGTTTCTAGTCTCCCCCTTTTTACTCTTATTTACTATAAATGGTTCATTTACATTAGATTCATAGAACCACAGACTATCCAGAATAAGATGGAACTTCAGAAGCCAATGAGTCCAACCTATTCTAGAAGAACCCCCTCCTCCCCACCCATACTACTGGAATCTAGAATATCCTGAGTGCTAATGCAGCTTTTGATTGAAGACTGCCAGAAACAAGAAATTCATTACCTCTGGAGGAAATCTTTTCTATTCTTTCATAATTATGGCTATAAGTTTTTCTTATAATAAACCAAAATCTGTCTCTCTGATATTTCCATCTATTAGTCCTAATTCTTCTTTCTTGGGGGCAAATTAAGCAAAAATTTTAATCCATCTTCCATTAGACTGCCTGGTATATATTTAACAAGAGCTAGAGGATCATTCATGTTTTCCCCAAGTCTTCTCTATACTCAGCATTTCTAACCCCTTTAAATGGTTCTCATATCAAAAACTGTTGTAATCACTCTTCATCTGATGACATCATCAATTTTATTTCTGGCTGAATACATAGCCAAGTTGTCCCAAGAAGCAGTCCCCAAATGCCCCACCCCCAAATACTTGTCAATGTGCATCAACAGCTTAAAATAATTTGATTAGTACATCAGGCTCATCTAAGTTCAAAAATTGGAAGGAGGGACTGAGTAGAAGATTAATTTGACTTGTTGCAAGATGCTGCAAGAGAAGGTAGTGTCTAATGATAGCCATCTCTAGGGTGGGGGGAGGGGAAGGGAAGAAGGGAAAAAAACTTACATGATAACTATATATTTAAAAGAAATACCAAGTTGTACATAATAGATTTGCAGTTACATGCACAATCATCTTTTTTATTATACTGTTACATAGTAGAACTATAGTATACTGTACTATGTATAGTATATAAAACAAATGCTTGTTTTATTCTATAAATTGAATTTATTCCAGAGGGAGAAAAAGAGAAAGAGAGAGAGAGAGAGAGAGAAAGAGAGAGAGAAGAGAGAGAGAAAGAAAGAGGGAGAGAGAGGGAGAGGAAGAGGGAGAGAGAAAGAGAGAGAGGCAGGCTACTTACCTCATAACCCTTCAGAGAAGGCCCCACTAACACTACCGGTCGCATAGAAGGCACCACATCGTAAGGAGGAATGTGCTCTGTCTGCAGAGAGAGAAGAGGTTTTTAGAACCTTAACAGGAAAACAGGATGCTTATAATTCATCTACAAGTCACTAACTCACTTCCCAGGGGATTCAACTAAGAGGAATAATAAAAGGCGCTGGTTTTCCAGATTTTTTTTTTTTTTTTTTTGCCTCTGCTGTACATAAACTCAGCCCAAGGTGTGAGTTTATTTTCTGAAGTTTTCCTATACTTGAAATGATCGTGATTCCCTTGCCTCTCTCCAGACATGGTAATCTGACTTCTTCATAGGCAAGATCATCTAGAAGAAGGTGCTGCTTCTGACAGGACCAGGTCACATAGTAGAAAGACTGCAAGGAAGCATGGGAGCATGCCTTGGGATGGATGGGCTTAAGAAAATCTTTTTGGATTGTCTGTAAGGCAATGGCAGGTGAGTACGAGTGCTTGCTTGTATTAAAAACAGAAATAGTCCAGACTGTTGGGACCAATACAGCTCAATAAAGTAGGGATGAAAAAGATTTTAACATCTTTTGTCTTAAGAATTTGCTTCATCTATGAAGGGAGAAAAAAAAACAATTCATTTTAAAACAAATATAAGTATCTATTTCACTGTCTGTTCTTACTTCTATAAGAACAGGGATAAAGAGCTGGTCCTGTGTTATCACTACTGTCAGGAACTCTCGAATAAGGAAGTTCTTTTTACTAATGTAAGCTGATATCTTCTCTACAACTTATGGTCTCAGAGAATTGCCCAGAGAGCTAAGAGGCTGTAACTTGCTCAGGCTCACACTGCTAGAGTGTATTAGAGGCAGGATTCCAATCCAACTCTATCAACTTCTGCTCTAACCATTATACAACACTGCCTTTTTTGTACTTTCATGCAGAAGCCAATCCACACAGATGTCATTTCTAATAAATAAATACTAGTTGCAAATTCACGCTTTTTTTATATATAATGTCTATAGGCTTTAAAAATATTAGCAAGCTAAAAATTCAAAATCAAAGGGTGGAACCACTGAGTTCATTTCTGCTTTCATACACTCAGTGATACTTTCATGAACTGAACAAAAGTATAATCTCTTTATGTACTTAACATAGTACCTGAGAAGGAGTTATAATCAAAGATCACAGAAGTAGTGGAAGAAACTGAGGCCAAGGGAAGCTAAGGGACTTATCCAGGGTCACACTGTTAAGCATCTGATGCAGTATATAAGCCTAGATTCACTGACTCTGGAGCCAATGAATGCTCTCTCCAAGGCACCATGCTGCCTTTCTAATCCATGTTTGTAGCTGAATTTAAGGCATGTCTATATTATGTGGCTGACTCAAACTCCCTCTGCAGTAAAAAAAAAAAATTTAGGGTGGTGGTGGAGAGTTACAGAAATAGCCAGTTACAAAATCAAGAGGATCATGGGTATAGCTCAACCGATAGATTCAAGATGAAGAAAATAGCCAGAAGATAATGGGTAATGCTATTAACTTTATGTCAAAAAGATATCTTTATAAAAGAAGACATAAAATTGATCAAGGATTGGGCAGTTTTATTTATAGCCAATAAATGCAGCCTCTGATGCCAAGAAGATCCTGTCAAGGTTTCTAAATTAAAGCATCTACTGATCTGTGAATTACTCTAAATAGAATAATAAGAGGAAATGAATGCTAATCTCTAGCTTCCTTCAAGCTCATGTGCCATCTCTTACTGGAAGCTTTTCCTTGTTCCTTTAGTTACTATTCACTCTTTCTCAAAGTTTCATGTAAATACTTATCTGTTCTCATGTTACATTCCTTAAGTAGAATATAAGCTCCTTGAGGGCAGGGACTGTTTTTCATTTTGTCATTATCTCCTTGCAATATTAGGACACTTGTTGGATTGGAATAATTAATTTAAAAAAGATATGAACAAAAATGAACTCTGGGTATTTTATAAATTAACCCTCAAATATGGAATATTTATAAACTTATTTTCATATTAGAGTTTCTTAAGGGTTTTTGACTTATTAAAATAATTTATTTTGTCTTATTAAAAATTATTTCCATTTATATTTCTGGTTCCTGCAGTTTGTTTTAGAAATTTTTACAGCACCTTCAAAACAAATGTAGCAATCTGGAAAAAGTCACCATAGCATACATAGTCCAGAGAAGGGGGAACACAATACCGTGTACTGTGCTGTCATTTTTCACGGTTTCAATGTTTAACGAGTTTCCAGGTAAATTTAGAGACATAACAAGGTAAAGAACATTTTATAGAGGAAGTAAAAAACCAAGACAAACATGAATACAGTGACAGCACAGAATGCCACACAAGCACCAACCTAAAGCCATCTAAGACATGGAAAACAACCTCGCGGCCAAATCTCTCTCTTTTTCTGCAGTGCTACATAAAGGTTCACCACGTAATTGATAACATAAGAAGAATGAGTACCAGTGCCCAAGGCATCATAAGCATATAACAGAACTTATTTATATAATGCAGGCGCAGGCTCAAAATCTTTGGAAGCCACGTCCTTATAACTCTGCAGCATCAAGAGACTGTTTCTACCTTGGAGACCAGGAATGTAAATAGTTTGATGCATGCATTTTAGTAAGAGCCCAAAGAAATTCTAAGTCTGTAATTAAGAGAGGGTCAGTGTCTGATGCAATAAATCTTTGCTTCTTTTTTTGTTTTTGGTTTTGTGACTGTCAGTCGGCAAAGGGCTACCCAATGCTGGTGTTCAACCAGCTGCTTAATAAATAATTAGGGTAGATACAGAAATTACCTTATTTGATGGAATAGTGGCACTTTGAGCTCTAACCTTAAAATAAACCAATGGATTTTCAGCTGCCTTTTCCTGTTATCTCTCTTTTGTTATACATTCTTCACTGGCAAAAATAGTGATGAAATAATTTTAAAATGTTTTGGGATCTATTTGGAGGTATAGAGAACTTCAGGGAAAGATCAAGTAATATGACCAGAAGCTCTGGTTATCATGTGATCACTCGTTCTAATATATTTGCTGTGGGTTTGGTAATGATCAGGTGAAGACTGAGGTTGTACCACTGGAATGGAAGAGACCTTAGAGGCTATTGAGTCCAATCTCCAATATTTCACGGATGAGGAAACTGACTCAGTGAGTTTAAGTGACTTAACCACGGTCATAAAGGGAGGTGTTGTCAGAAGTGGGATTTGAACCCAGCTCCTCTTACCCCAGGGATAGTGCTCCTTCCACTCCACTACAATGCCTTTGGTGGCATTCACTATACAACTATACAACAGATGAATTTGGTGAAAGCCTCAGAAGGGCTGCCAACATGAGACCACAAAGACTTGACCACTTTTCTATTTGAATCTCTGTGATAGAGGATGGGATCATTTTTACACCATAGTTTCTCTTTTTAGATTACTGATAGTTTTAATAAGAGATCCATGTGCTTTATTTAACTTAGGCACATTTTTTGGACTATGGTTCTGTGGTCTTCAGTTATTTGCTGGCAACTGTATAGAAAACAACCCCAAACCCCCTTGCAGTTCAGTACCTAGCACCATATAAATTACTTATGAGCTCTGGATGCATAAGGCAAAAGACCCATTCCCAGGGAAGAAGAGTCCAACCTTCAGAAAAGGTTGGGGGAGGAGGGTGAACAGAGGAGAATTTATTTACTGCACATTCCTGTGCTGGAATTCACCCACTGTTTTTGTCAGCCTTGGTAACACTGTCATATTTATCACAGTGAGGACAGATGGTGGTGTGTAAAAGAAGAGAAGGAATGGGAATTAGGGGATTCCTAAAAAAAGGGAGAAGTAGGCAGCTTCTTTCAGAAGCCACAAAACCTACTGACAGGAAGTGGACTCTTATCTGAAATAAAGGATTTTGAGAAAATACCAGTCAGCAGAGACAATCGCATCGTTCTTTGACACCTTGGTTGGCCAGTGGCAAAGGCTCACAAGGAGACTGCTAGACCCAGTGTCCAATAGATGGGATGCTGCAATCTGACTGATGGAAGAGGCAAGAACATTGGGAGAGAATTTATATATGACAATAGGAGAAACTCACAGTAAACCGCCAAAACAAGCCTGCAGTTTTCCACTGGTCTTGTTCATCTGCAGATTTTGCACCTAGTGGATTAGAAGTTTAAATACTGACTAAATTAAAAATTGAAGGCTTATTTTTTTTTAGTACAAGCTATGTATCTGGATATCACAAATTAGATTCTAGTCATTGTTTCAATATGCTTGATTATGTTAAAAATCTGGAAAAAAAAGAAAGAGACAAAGACAGACAGAATAAGCATGCACTATAGAGGTGCATTATGGGGAGTTGTCAGTGTTTGATGTCACTGGATGTTTCAATCACTTCCTTTGGGGGTCTTTTATTCCATCAAAAAGGATAAGTACTGTAATGGTGTTTCACTGAGTCACTCACTGAACTTAGTTGGTTTTAAATGCATGGACTCAATTCGCTGTTTGATAGGTCCCTTTCTTAGAGCTAGAATGTACTTAATAAAATCGTGGGGATTAATGCTAATGATGCCAGTGGCAGGATAAACACAGCTTATGTCAATGTAAACTTACCGATTTCTGTTTCTGCTTAGCTACAGCGGCATGGAAAAGAAATAAAGAATAACAGAGCATGCATGTTATTGGCTTGGAAGAGGACACAGACAGTCAACAGGACTAGAAACGTGGCGCGGTGGCGGCTGAGCAGGTGGACAGAGAGGAGCTCAGAAGTTCAATGTTACCTTCTTAAAAAAGGGCATTCTTTTCTCTTTGGAGTGGGGTGATGTTACACTGTTTGCACTGGGCTTAGGGGAGCGATGGTTGGCTGGAATATCATTTTCTTCTGCTTCTAAGCCAGTAGCATCTATGTCTATAGCTATATACAGACAAACAAGTCAAAATCATCAGGTGGACAAGAGAGGAAAAACAGGTTATAAAGAAAATAAAATGGAATTAGACCTAAAGGACCTGGAGTCAAAGGATTACCATGGTACACAAAGTTAAAGAAAAACTTAGAGGCAAAAGCATATAAGAACTGCAAAAGAAGACACATCTAACAAACCTCAAACAGACTTTCAAAATATCTGTTTGCATAATTAAACAAGCCTTGTACTAAATTCACCAGCAAAGATGGGGATATTTTTAGAATCAAACTGACATTTGCTAAGAGTGGTTTGGAACATGGCATTGTATCTTGGGTACTATACTCACAGAATAATGTGTCACTTGATTTCTTCAAGTGACACGTTGTAGAAAGTAAGCAAGAGAACATTGGAAATCTTCAGTCCCATCAACAGCATTCCCTGGGCTACTTTGCTCTGTGTCAGAGCAAGAGTTACTTCAATAGGTCTCCAGAAAATGCAACAAACATTTGAAGGCTGCAGAAGAGGGGGAATTTGTACTCGAATAGACCAAAAGGTTTATAGAAGAGGTAGCTCAATAGCCCAGGAAGCTTTACAGGATGGGGGAGTGGAGTGATACTAAAATGATCCATGGGAATAAAGACAGACCTGATAAAAAGCAAAGTAATGGGAAAGTACTCAATTTAATGAAGTTAAATGACATCAGCCAAGGGAAGAGAGAGAGCACAACATCACTTTACTTATATAGAAATGAGATGGAATGGTACAGAATGAGCACTGGACTGACAGTCAAGACACCGGATCCAGTCCTGGTTCTGCCATTAATTACCCGAATGACCTTAAGAAAGTCATGAAACTTTGAGCCTTATTTCCTCATCTGTTAAATAGAGCCTTTTTCCTCTGCATCCTATGACTGTATAATGTAACACTTCAAAATGTAGAATTTCTTTTTAAAAATGAGAGCTATCATATGATAATAACTGACATGAAGTCTATTATCTTATTTGGTCATCATGACAATCTTGGGATACAAATGCCATTACTGCCCCTATTTTAAAGAAGAAGAAAACAGGGAAGGAAGAAATTAAATGACTTGCCAATGGCACTCAGCTATTACACAGCTGAGGAGAGATTCAAACTCAGGTCTTCCTGACTCCTAGTTTGGGTTTCTGTTCAAAACATCATACTCTTCTATATACTGGAATCAGATAGTAGTGGGCACCTTTAAACTCAGCATCCAATTCCCTCATTGTACAATTGAGGAAACTGAGGCTCTCAAAGGTTAAATGGCTTATTCAAAGGCATATAGCTAGTGAGGGACAGAGTCTGAGTTAGAACTCAGGGTTGTGGACTCCTAGGTTATCATTCACTCACTAGTTCTTTATACCAATATCTTATACCTGTAAAGCCCTTCCTGGTCTACTCACATTATCATCATTTTAACCCCATGATGACCCTGTGAGGTAAGTAGGACAGGTATTATTATACTTGTTTTACAGATAAAAAAAAGCTAATCAACAAATGACTTGCCCATGATTATCTAAGCTATCACATGAAAGAACTGGGATTCAATCCAGTCCTTCTGGCTTCAAGACCAGTATTCTTCTGGCCATCATACAATGTTTTTTTTTATTTTTTTCCTGATGTGTTCATCCACGGCTTCATATATTTTTGTAGAGATCCTCTACTGTTGACTGGGAAAAGACCTTTTAAGAATATCACATTAGAATAACGGAAGGATATCTGTTAGCTATAGAGAAATAGCACAATATTTTATATATAACCTTTCATACAAAACCAATATACATAAGCAAGAGATCAAAGAACAGACCCTTGCTTCTGAATGAAAAGTAGTCCAATATTCAGCAGTCCCCAGCTGTAGCATAGGTTCCATGCTAAGTAGGATGAGTACCTTCCTACTTCTTTTGAGAAATAGGAAACAATCTGAGAGGCTTGCCTTCCTTTTTGGTTTAGTAATTGTGATGGCTATTGAATAATTCTGGCCCATTTCAACCATAGGGAATCTCTTGAGTCCCTCACTGTGTGGCTAAGTAGGAAGTGTATGGAGTAATGAAAATGAGAGTCAACCCTAATCATAGGCAAAATGAACTGAGGATGTGCTTCTCCAGCAGAAGTGGGTGAGCACTTTAGATGATACGTATATGGCGGGAGGTATGGAAAGTCTCTTCCTGAACAGTGTTGAGCTGTGAAAGGACGAGGCCATGATCCAACCAAAGATTCATCATCTTTGACAAACCTTACTGACATCTTGGTTGAACATTGTTTATGTTTCACAATCTACCTTCCTCACCACTCCAGTCATCTCTCTTATAAAAACAGGCTAAAAATGTTAAATAATGTTATATAACATGATAAAACTGTTTTAGAGTATTACATAACTTTGTTATAAAAATAAAGAAGAAAAGAGAGGAAAGAAATACACCTCAGCAAAACTAACCAATCCATCAAAACGATCTGATACCATAGGCAACATTTCACACACATTGACCCTCTGTCTCTGCTTGGGCCCAAGCTTGCTCATTATAATTTAACAGCACTCAGTATTTCTTTACATTTGCCTTGTTGTAGCCATTGTGAATGTATTTTTTGCACAGTTCTGCTTACTGAATCAGACTTAGTATGTTATTATTCCCAGAATATGGAAGAGTATGAAAAAGATGGTGAGCCTGCCCTCAAATGGTAAATCCCAAACAATTTCACTTCCCCATTTATGGTTGGGAAAACACCAAGCTGAGTAAACATTTATTAAGCATTTAGACTTTCTGAAACTAGGTTGTATAAACAACAGAAACAAGCCCAAGGAGAGAGTCCCATTCGATTCATTTAACATGGTATCTATCATATACAAGGGTGCTAGAAAAACGAGTGAGTTTAGAGTCTGTCCACCATGATTAAGCAATCAAGTCAATTGGGGGGTTATCTACATCAGTGGTGTCAAACTCAAAAATGGGCTGTGTGCTGACTCCGAAAACTACAAATTAATGTTATTTATGTTGTATGGCTTTTTTGTTTATTTTGTTAGACATTTCCTAGTTACATTTTAATCTAATTCAGTTTTGGGAGATTTGTGGTCCACTTGCAGGCACTGAGCTTGGCATGTCTAAATTTCTAGGCACTTGGGATTTTTTTTTAATGTTGGAGAAACTAACAGTTCAGTTGTGACATGGTCTAGATGTCTGGTCACAGATTAATATGTTCAAATTAAGAGCGATTATTTTCATCCCTTTACATGGAACCTAGATCCCGAAAAGAGAAGTTTCCAATTTATTTGTTGGAGCTTAATTCTTTGTTAATGTTGCTCATACAGCTCTTGTCAAAGAGAACACTTGGGTTCATTTGGAAACCAGTAACAATGTCTTCTAAAGACTTGATACTGATGTGTTTTCCTCAGAATGTGACTAAGAGACTTAACGTTCCCTTTCCCATGGTGCCCTTTCTTGGCAGAGTAGAAAGAAAAAATGTCTAACCCTAACAGAACAAATCTAGAGACATAGTGAGAAGGATCAAGGATGTTTAGCAATTGGAATACTGGCCTAAATAATGATAACATAGCTTATCATCTCTCCTGTGAGCCTTCTCATCTCATCTTCATCATTACTTCCTTAGACATAGTCTCATTTGACATGATCCTCACCATACCAGTTTCCCTTCTGCTTATCAGCATCTCTACTAGAAGGTGATACCCAGCACTGAAAAGGATATTTCTGATGTAGCAGGAGTGGGGCAAAGAACAGTAGGACCAATCTTAGACTCTTCAATGACCCTTGACATTGCTTTACCCTTTTTTTTGACTCCTAAATCATAACTGTTGAATTATACTGAGCTTGCAGTCCCTTAAAGATCTTCCAATAAAAAACAAATAGCCTTTGCTAGTTTTAGCTCAATCTTTGCTTGACCTACATATTTGTTACAAGGAGCTGTTTTCTTTCTTTTTTTTTCCAAAGAGGAAAAAAGCAAAATATTTACTTTAAAAATCTTAATTTTAAAGAGAAAAGTTGAGATAAAATAGGACACACTGATACAGTTCTTAGAGCATCACGCCATACTTCTATATCCATACTTCATTAGCTGCCCTTGTTTTCATTTTCTATAAGTCTTCCAAAAAAAAAATCTATGTTGGTTGATGAATTTGTCTACTCCTGACAACTTAAGCAAAAGAACAGCAAGTGTAATGCTAATGAAATTCAAGATCTTCCCCCACCCATTAATGAGCCTGTCCATTAAGGGAAACTTGGTTAGGGGAGGCCTACACCTTCTGTTAATTTTGAATGCACTTGTTCTCAAGGGCTGTGATGCCCTCTGGCCCTGAAAAATGTATAAATACGCTGAGGTGAGGTTTTACTTTGGGGCTTACTCTTTGGAAGTGTTTGTTTGGCCAGGGGAGACTCCGGGCAGCTGCTAAGGAGCCCCCAGCTTTGAAAACCCAAATGTTGGTGCTTCTCTCTCTGGTAACTATGTATGTACGTGATGGTCAGATAGTTGGATCTGACTGTTGATCTGTGATATATATACATATATATATATATATGTATATATATATTGCTTATGGTCAAGCAGCTGGAAGCCCTGTCTGTTGATTATTATTTCTTTGTAGTCTCTCTGAAGTTCAGGGTGCTGACTTTCCCCCTGAACTAAGTGAATGATACATGTGTTTGATTAAAGTGATTATTGACCCCTCAAAAGTTGCCTTCCTTTTAGAAAAGCAAATCAAAGAACCTGTGATAGCAGGCCCTCCCCTGTATGTTGGGGTGCTTGCTTTTACAGCATGTGAGACAGGAGAGTAGTATCATTTATGGGAGACAAAATTTCAGGAAAGAGCTGGGAGTAAAATCTTGACTGTTAATGGAGGATGGAGACAAAGAAGATAAAATCATGTCATGGTGCTGAAGAGCAATAACACTATGGTTCTATGAGTAAAATATAAAGCCTCTCATTCAGAACAGAGATGTTATCAATGGAGTTGTTCTGGGAAGACTATTCTTAGGACATAGTGGTCAGTGCAACCTGTTACACAATTTTATATCTCCACATCATTACTAGACTCCCTGTTCTCAACCTATTTTCACCTCCAATTTGTCCTACATATAACACTCAGAATCAGGCTTCTTAAGTGTTATTTTGTGCATCTTTTTTCATAATCTTACTGACTCTCTTAGATCAATAGTCTTTAAAGTTTCACCAAGAGGCTGTTTTCCATTTATATTATGGCATGTTCCACCCCAGACTGTACTCACAGTATTAGCCAAGAAGCCTGCCCTTTCTTATACCTGTTAAGATGTCTTTTATTTCCTAGCTACCATGCCTACCTCTCTCTTCCTTCTTTCCTTCCAAGCTCAAGAGAAGAATAATATCCTCCATAAAATATCTTTTTTTACTAGGTGATCCTCTCAGAAATCTTTATCCTTCTCACTAGTCAATGTGTCTCTGAAATACCTGTGATGATGTTTTTGTGCCTGTCATTCTCCATGGTTTTAATTTAGTTTTGTTTGTCCAATTCATTGCATTAGATTATGAACTCCTTAAGGGCTTTTGCACCAATCTACAGCTCCAAGCACAGTGGTCTGTACTTGATGCTCAATATATGTGGACTTACTGTTACAGAAAAGCCAGGTCAGTGTCAAGAATAGTAGAAATTTCTCCATGCTCTACTTCTATTTCTGCTTCCAACCTTTAGATTTTTCAGTAAATATCCTTCATATTTGATAAGTTGTTTTTATAGAAGTGATGATAGCTTAGGCTAAGCCACCCACACTACTCTGGGTTCCTTGTGAACAATCAAAAACATTTCTGACCAGAAAGGCAGATTTAAATGTTGCAATCTCTGGTTGTGTCTCTGTTTTATTTCTCTTTTAAGTAATGTTTAAAGTCTAACAATGACTTAAGTTAACACTTTGGACTCATTAGCTTTAACCCATTGTGCTAATGTCCTAGATAACTACAGTGAGTTAGGTTAAGCTTATTTTCTGACTCCTCAGTCTTTTTTTTCTATTATATTTGTATATCAGCAGTTATTTTTCCCATCCCATGTGCTTTCCCTTACATATTTCCACAAGAACAGTGCTGTTCCTCATCAGTCAGTCAGCATTTATTAAACACTTACTAAATGCTAGAGATGCAAGGAAATGCAAAAATCAGTCTCTGTTCTCAAGGAGCTCACAGTCCAATGCAGGAGACAACACACAACTATGCACAAAACAAGGTAGAAAGAGTGCAAATTGGGGTCTCAGGGAAAAGGCCCTGAGATTAAGGAGGACTGGGAAAAGCTTCTTGTAGAAGATTGGGCTTCAGATCATATTTGAAGGAAGCCAGGGGGGTGGAGATGAGTTGAAAAGTTCCTTTAAATGTACAACCTATGTTAAAAGTTACTGGCATTCTAACACAGAGATCCAATGCAAATGAAAGCAAAAAATAAGGTAAATCTTCAAAAAAAAAAGTGTTGAATTTATTATGAAGTTGTTCAGCCCAGCACCTACTTACCAGATGATGGAGGCGTAGATTTTCTGGAACTAGGTACTATGTCACCCAAACTGGATGATGAATTTCCTCCTGATTTACTGGAGTAAATAAAAAAAAATTTTACTATTAAAGCTGCCATTCATCACAGAACTGGTAATATTTCAATTGCTTATTAATGGCAATGTTTTAAATTAGTCAGACCTACAAACAGGCAAATAGTGATTGCTCAGGGGAGGTTTTGTTTTAAAATCACCTGTTGAACAGAAGGTGTAAGAAGGAGAACTTGTCTTTGGGGAACTGTGCAGTGCTTTTAATGACCCAGGATTCTCCTTGAAACAAAGGACCATCTTTTTGACAGCCATATTCTCCCAACGATGTACTGTGGCTATGAGTCACGGAACAATACAGCTGCTGAAGAATGCCAGTGGAGGGTCACCCAAAGGGCAAGAGAGAGTTCTCATGGGCATGAGTTAAGTTACCATATGCTACTAATGAAGAATTGTGCAGGGAAGGCATCATTAGGGTTATTCAAGAGATCTATTACCAGAAAAGGTTGACTGTCAAATGGAAAGAGTGAGAACTGACCAATGGAAACTGCATGCTCCATTTTCAACTATGAACTGTACTGCCATGCTAGATGGATTCCTGTAGAGGGCATATGGAAAGATGTGGATAAGGCTTCTGCCTTGAGAGAGCAGGCATAGATAAGCTGCAATCTGCATCCTTGGAGGATTAACACATATCAGTAGTATCATTAATTTTGGCCACATGACAGTCTCTCTTTTCACATTCAAGTTTAATTTTTTTTTAGAGGTCCTGAGAGAATAGAAGGGTACTATTTGGTCAATGTTCAGGCTCATTTAAAAAAAAATTAGTTATAGACATAGTTGTAGAGTGAACATGGAATTTGTCACCAGGAGTCATCAAAGACAAAGGACATATGTGCATGAAATGAGCCCTCTCTTGCTTGGGCTTCTATCCCTGTATTTTACCATCCTTAACTTTATTATGTGGAGAATGCTGAATGCCTAAAAAAGTTAAAAGATGAATTTGTGGATGCTAAACTTTGCTATTTTTCAAAAATCTCATTAAGAAACATATAATAAGGCTTTTCCATTATTTAGCTATGAGGCAATGGCTCAGATCTTTATCTAATCCTGTATAGAAAGTGTTGGATTTAATGAGAAGAACTGGATTAAAATCCTAGCTCTACCACTTACTGGTTTCATGACCTCTGGCAAGTCATACTATTGCCTTGGGCTTTACATTCCCCATCTGTAAAATAAAGTAATTAACTGAGATAACCTCTAAGGTCCTGCCAACACTAATGATATGACCCTAAGTTGACAGCATGGTGAAAGGGAAAATATATAGGATCTGAAGGTCCAAGAACTTCCATGCAAATCTTGGCTGTGCTACTTAGTACTTCTGTGACCTTGGGCAAGTTACTTAACTACTCTGTGTTCTAGCTGCCTCATCTGCAAAGTGATACAGGTTGGAATGAATGATCTATACGGTCCTTTGGTAGCTCTAAATCCTCTATTTAGACAATCCTATGTTAAGGAAATATCCAACTATTAGGATTCTTATTAGAGGTAATTTGATGATTGTACAATCCATAATGCCTAGACTTATTATGGCCTAGGGAAAGATTTTGGGGCAAATCAGCATAAAGAATAACTGGATATTTCATCTGTTTAAAAAAAAAAACTCTAAATGGCCATTTCTTGGATAAAGAATGTTGGCAAAAGGAAGATATAATCCCTAAATCTTAATTGAGTACAGGAGACTTGGGTAAAGTGATTTCTATGACCTGGTACTTAGTATTACAGTTTTAAGCAGAAGTAAAGAAGCTATGCCTGAGGTAAAAGCTACGTTTCTAGGTCTTCTTATCAAAAGATACTATTTACTTATTCCTAAATATACAGATAAAAAAGGCAACCTGTAGTGTAGAAATCTTAGTGGACTGAGTTATTGTATAATGATTGTTTATTGCTTTTTAAAAATGTTTCTTTATTAAGGGGACTAATAGGAGGCCCTAAATCTCTAGAAGGCTCTTAAGGGATATGTAAAGGCATTTACCAAGGACCTGGAGCACCACTTAAAATGGTGCAAGTTATTAAAAAATTATATTTGTGGCAGCAGTTTCTGGAATTGATACGAGGACACATCCAAGACTAAAGCATAAAAAATCCAAATTCCTTCCTTCACTCCCTCCCTCCCTTCCTTCCTTCTTTCCTTCCTTCCTTCCTTCCTTCTCTCTCTTCTCTCATACAATATATAGTCTAGTTTCAAATCTAGAAAGTGTATTTGTTTCACATTCTCTTTGATTTCAAATATCAAAATATTAAAAAAATAGAAAGCTATAATAGTGTTTCAACAAGTTAATCTAATTAGAATGCCAGATTGTTCTTCACTGCTAATTTTGAAGAAATGTCCACCCTTTAAAATGTACTCCAATTCTTATATCTTTCGTCAGGTTGTGATTTTTTGTACCTTTTCTAATAGTGGCCTATTAATGAGCTTATCACTGAATTTTTATTTTATTGATTTATTTTATGTATTTATTAGCTAAACCCAATTTAAGATGTGTAGAGCCCAAATCTCCCAAGCAAATATCCTTTCTCATACTTTATGCCAGAGGTTCCTAAACTTATTTGGCTTATCACCCCCTTTTAAAAAAAGAATCACTCAGCAACCCCCATGGCCTGCCTACACTTGCTTGTGAAGGTCTGACTTGTCCACTGATCAGTTATAACTTGCATTTTGTGTTTATTTGGAAAATGTAATTACTACGACTTTAACTTTGTTACACAAGAGATGAAACGTATCAATGGTTTTTCAAAATTCTCTTCTTTCCTTATGTTTCCACTGACCCCTTATTTTTATTCAACACCCCTCCCCCCAATTGCACCCAAGACTAATCCTGCCCCTCTGGATAGTTCCAACATGCTCCAGAGGGGCAGTATCATCCATTTTGGGAACCTACACTTTACGCTAAAGCTCAAGTATAAGAGATGTGCTTCACATAGAAAAACCTTCCAGGCATCACTGTTGAAGGCCATGTACCAAGTAGATGGGACTAAACCTGGCAAAAGGAAAAATCATAAGACTTGTTTACACTACCTTGGGGCTACTCTAGAGGAATGTGAATAGATGCACTAATAGATTAGTATATGGGGAACTTGAAGGCTGCTAAGGCATACTTACTTAAAAGCACCTAAAGGTTCCCATTAAGGGACTTGGAAGGACCCTGGATATCACCTAATCTAATCCCCTCATTTTAAAGATAAGGAACCTAAGCCTGATTTTTCCACGATCACATAGGCAGCAACTGTCAAAACCATGGGATTTATGTTTAACCTTTGACTCCAAATATAATGTTCATTTTACTGTACCAATGACTCTCATCATGTCCAGAATCAAATATAAAATCTTCTGTTTAGCGTTTAAAGTCCTTCATAACTTGGTCCTTTCCAACTTACTTTTCCATTTTTCTTAATCTATACTCTCCTCTATATATTCTGTGATCCAGTGATATTGGCCTCCATATTGTCTCGTGTATAACACTCTAATGACCTCTTGCATTTTCAATGATTGTCCTCCATTTCTGGAATTCTCTCTCTCATCATCTCTGTCTCCTTGTTTCATTCAAATCCCCCAACTAAATTTCACTCTTTACAAGAAGTATTTCTTGGTAATGTTAGTGCCTTCCCTCTGTGATTATCTCCAAATCATTCTGTATATATCTTGTTTATACATAGCTACTTGTACATTGTGTTCCATCCCCTCCCCCCCATTAGACGGTGAGATCCTTAAAAGCAAGGCCTGAAACATAGTAAGAGTATAATAAAAAATGCTCTTGATTGACCTTAACACCTTCTAAGCATCACTACCCTAATTCTACCACCCAGGGTACAGAGACTGAGAGGTTGTCCATGGTTACTTATCTAGGTTCATTAGAACAAGGATATGAACACAGATTTTGTGACTCCAGAACCAGCACCCTCAACTTGAAAGAATTCATTTAGGGGATTGGTTAGAACAATAGTACTAGGGAATTGGTTAGAGAAGCATAACTAGGGAATCATTTAGGGATAACTGCAAGAGTTCTGCTCACATCAGGAAGAATCATTTCAGCTTACTGAAATCTGGCTTTCCACTGAAGTCTGGCTTTCCACTAAATATTTCACATCGGTACTTAAAATTGAGTTTCTGAGGTGAAAATGAAAGAAAGATGTTCTTTGTATTTTATTTCTTAGTTGCATGTTTCTTTCCTCTTGATCTCTTTACGTAGGGTATAGCTGCAATTTTCTGGGTTGTGTTTATTTGATGACATGAAAATTGAGGTCTTCAGATTTTAGAGTCAGAGGATATTTTGAGTAAACCCCAACTCTGAATTATTGAACTGTATGGATGCACTTTTTGGTCTTGAATACAATTCTTTCCCAAACTGGTTGACAGTCAGATGCAACAAGTAGGTGTCTTATTAGACAGAAGTTGCATTGTAAAAAAAAAAAATGAGGTTGTATCATCCTCAATGTAATGAACTCCTGACTTTATTATTATCTCCAGTAACTCATCTTCCTGCAAGATTTTATCAGTTCTGAAACTCATACCTCCTTAGTGCCCCCTGGCCCTGGCATATCTACCTCCCTTTGAGAGGTGAGGGTCGAGGTGGACCTTGGAGAGCTCCTCCCCAGATCCTCCATTTAGGGAAGGGGCCCAGAGTAGCCATCTCATCATTTCCTAGCGCTAGCTATAGGTCTTCATCATAACCTCATGCTGGGCACCTTTTCAGCTTCTTCATACACATTGTCTCCTCCTATCAGATTGTGAAGATAAGGACAATCTTTTGTTTTTCTTTGTATCCCCAGTGCTTAGTATAGAAGTACTATAGTATAGTACATAGTAGACACTTAAATGCTTATTGACTGACCATTGACCATTTCATACGAATTCATAATACAGTAAATACCAGGAGGTTCCAAAGTCAGTGTTATCAAACCAACATGCCATTTTCATACAAACATTTGGTTTTTTCCCCCCCTTTTTGTACCTGGAGTAGAATTTTCCTTGCTTTGCCCTCTGCTCGTGCTGTAGCCTCATGTTTTCTAGTTTAACTGGACTTGGGATGAATCCTATTTCACAGCCTTCTTTTACCAACCGCCCTATCCACCAGTCATTGTTAAATTTCTGAAGGTAGAAAAAAATACAAAAATGTATTACAAAGTTATTGTGCAAAATATTCCGATTTCTTTATGAATTAAGCTTACTTTTTGTGTGCATGCTTTTCAGTTGTAGAAAGTTACTACAAATCTCTTAAAAAGTTTAAAATATAAAAGTCAAGCACACCCTCATATTCACACATTCAGCATTCAAATACTTAATTGTGGCCATCCTATCAAAGAATTAACTCATTACTGCTCCTTTCTTCTCCAGACACAGTTCTACTGCTACTGATGATACTTGCAGATGCCTTTAACAGGGCACAACTACTTTAATAAAACAAAAATGAATCAACATTCTTGAATGGATATAACCCAGTCAAATAATACCTTGTGGTTACAACACATGGATATTTTGGCTAGGACACTGGTCCTGAAGTCAGGGAAACACAGGTTCAAATCCTGCTTCAAAGATACTGTGACCCTAGGTATGTCATTTAACCTCTCCGTGCCTCAGTTTCCTCATCTGTCAAATGAGAGAGTTGGAGCTGATGACCTCTATAGTCATTCAACTCTAGATATATGATGCTCTGATCTATAAACTTTAGTAGGGAAGGGACCTTAGAAATCATCTCTCAGTCTGGATCAGTTCCCTCATCTTAAAGATAAGGAAAGTGAAGCATAGAATGGAGCTTTCCTAGAAAGACCACTTGATTTCCTAGTAAGACCCATAGTTAGGACTCAAAGCCAGGACATTTATCTCCCACTCAAGGGTGCTTTCCACAGCACCACAGTACTTCTCAAGACACATAGCAGGACTGGAATAGCTTTGGAGATAAACTAGAGGTTCTATGTGAACTATAAATGCCATGAGGTCAAAGTCCATGTATATCTTAATTACCTCTATATTTCTCTGGGTGCTTTGCACAATGTGTTTTACTTAGGAGGTGAATTAATGAATGGTGTTTTTTGTTGTGGACTATTTCTCTTTTGTACAAAAGTATTTTGTGATGTACTGGTTAAATATGGTAACTGTATTTTCCCAGACCAAAATTCAAAGGACATGTTCTGCCAAAGCAAAGGGGGAAGGGTCGTTGGTAAGCAGCATATATAGTTGATTAGGGGAACGAGGCAAAGTATTTAAAATCCTTACTGTTCAAGAAAATGCAAGCCATACAGGCATGAGGTGGACAGAGCCTGAGAAGCAATACATGCAAGTTCTAGTTCTAGCTCTGCCTCTAACCAGTTATATGCTCTTACAAAAAGGTGAGAGCCTCAGTTTTCTCATTTGTAAATGAGAAGGCTGGATGAGAGCTGAGGTTCTCAGCCTGGGATCTATAGATCCTCAGTAGGTCTGTGGATAGATTTCAGGGGATTTATGAGCTCAAATGAGAAAAAAAACCTTGCTTCTTTGTTTCTTTACTAACCTTTAAATGAAACGTAACAGTTCTTTGAACTGTTTAAATATAGTATTCTGAGAAGGGATCCCTAGACTTCACTAGACTGCCAGGTGGGTTCATGACAAAAAAGTTTAAGATACCTTAGATTAGAAAACTTTCAAGCTCCATTTTCACCCTAATATGCATGATTTTATGTACACTGGATAGACAAGATTTTGCTATTCCCTCTATCTCCTAAAATACCATATGTGGATGGTGAAGGGTTATTGTACTTTTTGCTTAGATAAATTGTCTACTATGCCTTAAAATCTCCCAAGCAGTTGGAGGGACAGTTTTCTTGATTGCCCTTTCAAACATCTCTAAATAACAGCATCCGTTTTGTTTCTCCCCTATGTCTTTCCATGATGGAAAAATAGATCTTTTTCTCTGGGCTTTAATCATTTGGGGGAGCTTCTCTGTGATTAAATCCCTTTAATTCCCTCTTAAAATCAGATTCAATACAATGCATCACCCTTTTCCTTGAGCATTCTCTTAGGCTTTCCTTCCTAACCTATAATTCACATCTCTTTTGAAAAGTTAATGAAATGATGGGGCCTACACCCCCCGCAACTCTTTATATTAGAAACTTGCACAGCTTTGTTCAATAGTGTCCTCCTATCTCTAGCTCTCATCCACGTATGCTATGCATGTAACCGATCTATGAGATGGAAGTTCCTCCAAGAACTATAGAAAGGTTGCATAGAAAACTATACAGTAACCCAATCTCAGGACACAGGATAATATTCTTTTTAGATTAGGATGGAACTGGGCCTGTAATTTTTCATGGTATAGAGAACTAGAAGAGGAATTCCCTTTAGCAATCTTCTTCACAAGGTATGGTCTTAGAAAGTTGCTTGGAACACTTGCCCAGGGATACACAGTCTGTATGTGTGTATCTTGAAACTAGGTCTTCCCAGCTCTGAGGACAGGTCTCTATCTTGCCTCTGTTTTGTGTAATATATATTTTAACAGATATTAGTAATCAATTATTATTAAATAATAATTGTCATTAATATTAGGAAAAAACTGTCAAGGGAAAGTTTTAATTAGGAGTAATTTTCCCTAAATTCCATATTTTAAAACTTTATTAACCTGATGGTAGACAGTTTCAGCAGGGTTTTAAAATGGATCAACCCTTATGGCTTCCTGCTTATTAATTTCTAATATCTTTGATTAGGAATTTATATCATTCTAGCATTAGAATACAGGACCTATCTACTGGTGATGGCAACACACTGGACTGGGAGTCAAATCCAGAAGAGGTGGACTCAGTGTCTGCATGAGGATGAGGCTCATTCCAGCAAGGCAAACAAGATCAATAAAGCACTATTGGAATGATACAACTATAGGTGTGGCATGTGAAAGATCTCAAAATTTCTGAGTTAAACATTTTTAAAAAATCTATAAAACCAAAACAGGCTAGAACAACTACCTAACTTAGATGGCATGGTCACTGACACATTTATATATTTGGGTTTATTTTTGCACACCAGGAGGAAAATCTATATAAATGTATATTTAAAAGCAATTTCAAACCAAGGCATTTCCCTTACTTCCTTAACATGCAGAAAATCTTTTGCTTCGAACGAGATGGCCATGCCTGGTACCGGGACGTCATCTTCATGGGCTGCGCTGTAGCTGACGTTGGTCCGCACTGCAAACGCAACAGGTTTTGTCTGTAGGAAAAGGAAGGGAAAGAAAAAGAGATCAGATTGGTTTCACTACTTTGCTCTTAAAAACTGAGAGGTGCTAAACACTCAGAAACAAAAAGTTATCATATGTAGCTCAGATTCCAAAATGTCAACATGTTCAATCCATGCCCTTACAAACAGTTTGTTTAGGGAGGCAGATTTCTGGTAATAATGAAGCTTTTTACTACCCCAATTCTTGCCCCCTCTCAAACCATTACTGGTAATAGAGGTATTGAAATTTTTTTTATTATTGAGGTATTAAAATATTACTGGAATAACATTTTCTTGTATGACCTAAAAGTGTATAGCCCAAAGATATAAGGACCACATGCATGGTACTTTACTCATGATTAGGAAATTCAATGCTTATCACACACAACCTAGCACTAAAATCGTCTCCTTTATTCTGTGTGTGTTCGTCCTTCGTTGCCAAAGAAGAACATGCCATCAGAGGAAAGATGACATGACTTGCACTTGACATTGTTTTGAGAGAGGGAGGGCTGTGCAGGTCACCAGCCTCACTTCTCCTCCAGAGCCATCTGAGTCCAATGACCAGATATTCATTCATCAGGATTACTGGAGATGACCCAGGATGAGGCAGTTGGGGTTAAGTGACTTGCCCAAGGTCACACAACTAGTGAGTGTCAAGTGATGAGGTGAGCTGACTCCTGCACTGGTGCTCTATCCACTGCACCACCTAGCTGCCCCCATCTCCTTTATGATTCTTCACCAATAATAAATAGGCAATTAAATGAACAAAGAAGTACAACTGTTCTTTAAACAAAAATAGATAATGAACTCATTCAATTTTCTGTAGACAGCGTCCCCTACAGGTTCAGAATGTTAGGAATGCAACCACCATGTTATGTTATGTTATGCTTCCCTCTCTGAGCTTAACCAACTTGATGGCAATCACTGGCTAAAAAAGAAATCAGTGAAACTGTATTCCTTCGTTCTTTGATGTTTCAGCATCTACAAATAGAGACTGATCCCATAGGCAGTCCCTGAGCATAACCTGTACACCTACAAGTTAGCAGATTACATCTATGAGGGCATCACTCCTAATAGTGGAAAATGCAAATAGCTAAGAGGAGTCATCCTTCTTTAGCACAGCTAATTGCCATATTATGGGTGTGCATAGAATTCAGAGATGTTTCTCACTCTGACTCATTAGGCTTCTCACCTGAGGTTGCTTGTGGGGGAGGAGGAGAAGGTGGAAATGGAAGAAAAAGAGTCTATAAGAGGGGTGGGGAACCTGAGGCCTTTAGGCTACATGTGGCCCTCTAGGTCCTCAAGTGTGGCCCTTTGACTGAATCCAAACTTCACTGAACAAGTCTTTTTATTATTTATTACATATAAAATTATTATTATTTATTATTCTTAAGGATTTGTTCTGTGAAGTTTGAATTTTAGTCAAAGGGCCATACTTGAGGACCTAGAGGACCACATGTGGCCCCAAAGCTACAGGTTCCCCATCCCTGGTCTACCCTTCAGGCTGGAGATGGGAGCAGCAGTTCTGATATCACTTTGGTTTACCTATCCTGCCAGCTAAAGAAGGAAAGACAATGTTCTGTGTAATTGAGTCTAATGCTGCAGAATGGACAATGGAATGAGAAAAACCGAAAGTCAGGTTATAGTGTCATTAACCAGGCTCAGGTGAACCGCTAGAAGTGGGAGGGAAGTTTGCTACTTCATCTTCTACAAAAAACCTGGTAGTGGGGGGAACCCATCCATCAGTCAAAGCCAGTTGGAATAACTTGAATACAGACCCAAGATTTTTCATGATAACAATGCCTGTCATGAATCTTAGGTGTCATTCCTCTTTCTTATAATTCTTCTCCTTGGGAGTGTATGGGATGGCAAGACCCCTACTCAAATTGACTGCTCAGAGGTGTCTCAAGGTAAAAACAGAAAATCTCCTTTATTCGGTTCTCATGAGAAACCAGGCAGTCCCTTCACCAGTAAAGCTGGAGTAGGGAGGAGCCTTACAGAAGCAGAAAAATCCCCCTCCCACCACTGACCATTATTCTCATTAGCTGAGAAGCAAGGTCTTACATTCTAGGCGAGAAATCTAACCAATCCCTTTTGAAACCCAGTTCAAATTTCCTGCTCCTGGACGTTACAAAGCCTGGGAAAATGCACGTCATCATATGCAAACTAGGCATTGAGGAGTTAGTGAGTCATATCCAATCATTGATTCTAATGCAATACATAGCCTTATATGGAAATCACCTGACTCTGGTTCATGGTAGTTCTAAACCAGGGGTTCTTAACCTGGGGTCCGTTAACTTCTTTTCTTAATATTTTGATATCTCTGTATCAATATGGTTGGTTTTCATTGTAATCAGGTGTATTTTATGCAAACAAAAACATTATTATTAGGAAAGGTCCATAGACTTTACTAGATTGCCAAAGGGTCCATGATGCAAAAAGAAAAGAAAAAGGTTAACAACACCCATTCCAAATTATTATTTCTGTTTGACATATTCCTTTTCTTTCTAGATGAATCCACGGAGAATTTTCAATGTTTTAGACAATGAGAAAATTTTCAAACATTTAAATAGTAAGAAAAACATAATGCTGGAGTAACAGGAGAGTTGGATAAGAGAAATGTAATTTTAATTCAGCAATACTACAACAGCAAGTCTAGGATTCTTTTTAAAAAATGGGATGAGTAAGTGACCTAAATGATTTCAAATTACAGAATTTACCTGGAAACCTCATTTCTTCCGTTTAATTAAACAAAATTCTAAGAAATAGAACCTTAGAGGAGAGGCGCAGCTGTGTGGGACAGAAATAAAATCACTGTGAGCTTCCTGCACTTAACCGGGGATTTAATACTCCACAATAAATGTTTCAAGTTGGATCTAATTTCATTCCTCAACCTGCTTTCTGTCTTTTCCCATTATTTATGTTGTGAAATACACCATACAGCAGGATGTGTGTTTGTCTGGTACAGTGCAAATTGAAGCCAGGGACCATCTTTTGCCTCTTCCTATATTCTTGGCATTTAGCACAGTGCCTGGCACACAGTAAGCACTTAATAAAGGTTTACTGAATTGAAGTGTGTGTGTGTGTGTGTGTGTGTGTGTGTGTGTGTGTGTGAACTCTAAGAGGGAAGAACACATGACCCTCCCAAACCATGCATCAGCAGAAATCATGAAACCTTCTTATCTGCATCAGTCCTGCTGTCTCAACTGTAAACCTCCAACTTGGGTGTGAGTGAAGGGGAAAGTTCAAAATCCCCCAAGTCCTGGAGGCCTTCAGATCCTCAGGTCTTATGAAATCCTAGGAGACTAGAGACAGTCCTTACCCTTAAAATTTGCTACTTTTAGCATGTCATCTTTTGTCATGGCAAAGTTTTATTTGTGCAAAAGATGAATCTGTTTCTACACTGCATTTGTTCAAGGTTGAAAGCCAGTGTGAGGTAGAGGAAAGAGAGATGGGGTTGGTGTCAGGTGATTTGAATTGGGTGCAGTCTTGGCTCTGCCATTTATTACCTGTTCTCTGGGCCTCTGTATTCTTATCTGCAAAATTAGGAGATTGAACTAACTGGCCTTAGAGGTCTCTAAATATATCTATGACCCAAGATCAACACTTGCCATTATCACCAGAGTTCTTTTAGTCTCAAATATGGAAGCTTTATTAGATTTGCTCCGTTCAGAGACCTCAGCACTAAATTACCCTCATGGCTGATTGTATTTCCTGGGAGGTGCCTTCCAACCATCTGCCTTTAAAAAGCTCCATCTTGTGTACTGCAGAATCACCTGGCTGTGCTCTCTTCCTATACACACTAAATCATGTTCAAGCATGTGACAGCCTTGGATAGATTTATTTTTTAACTTTTTGGTGGTGGTGAGGAGGGAGGACAGAGGAAAAGGAAGGGGTGATGGTGCAAGAAGAAAATACAGGTTAAGAATGGGATTAGAAACAGGAGCCTGAAAACACTGAAACTACTTTTTCCTTACAAATTTTTCCTTTTTCTTTTTTCTTTTCTTCCCTAGGCATTCACATTTCTAATTATATATATTTATCCTATTACCTTTATAAGGAGTAACCCCTGTGGCAGACTTCTGTGGCTAAAATACTGCTTTGCCTAAAGAAAGATACTTATGTGTTATTCATTAAATGGTGAGCACCATAGGATACTAAGAGGGCACAGTAAAAAGCAGGTGTAATGAGGAAGGTTGAGTTCCCTTGTGACAATTGTAGACAGCTCTGTAGGATGGTTTGCATAGGAAAAAAATATGCAAGAGATGGATCAAACCAGAAGAGAAGACTACTAGTCTAGGAATATATTCAAAGGCTGAGCACATCATGTTCTGTATTCATTTTCTCACAACTCCTCAGGAATTATTTATTCTTTGCTTCAAATAGAGCAAGTAAAGAAGTGACTTTTTCTTTTACATTCGTTGTGTACAAAATGGAATAAAAAGAGATTAAGTCTATATACTTAGCCAGCTAGAGGTAGTTTTAAGCAAACAATAACTAGTTACCAGTCTCCTACTACAACACTGACCAACCTTCCTACAAGTGCATTAATCCACAAACATTGATTGAGAGTTGACCATGTGCCAGGAACTATGTTGGATGCTGGAGATACAAAGGAAAAAATGCAATGGTCACCTCTATTTATATCCTTGATCCTTTCCATCCCCATCTCTTTGGCATACTGCCCCCCATAATGATTCCCTTGCTGTCTAATTTTCAATCTCTCCCTGTCTACACAGGTTGATGCTTATAAATATGCCCAGGTCTCTTCCTCCATCCCTCTTTCTTTTCACACTTATAAAAAGCTATCTAATTTTGTTGTCTCTACTTTCTCCCATCTCACTCATTTCTCAACCCCTTGTAGTCTGTCTTTAGACTTTATGGACTCAGCTGAAATTGCTCTCTCCAAATAACCAACAGTGACCTTTTCTTAGTCCTAGTATTTCAAGATCTCTTTGAAGCATTTGGCACTACTGACAACCTTCTCCTTCTGGGTAGTTTATCCATTGGGATTTTTTTTTTTATGAGCACACTCTCTATCTCTCTCCTTTTTCCTCTCTTTCTTTCCCTGTCTATTCTGTACTACTTATCCCCTCAATCTCCTTTGTGGGTCAGCATCCATATCTCCAGCCCCCCCTCCTCTATCTGTGGGTTCCCCTTCCCCCAAACTCTATCTTGGGTCCTCATCTTCTTTGCCTTTCCTTGCTTGTTGAGCACCTTAGCTCCCTTGGTTCAGTTATTTCTATACAGATGATTCCCAGATCTATATATCCCATCCTAGTCTCTCTCCTGAGTTCCAGTCAGTGGTAACTGGATATCCCATAAGCATCCCAAACTCATCATATCTACTGTATAGGTGTTCTTAACCTTGAAATTGAATCTAATCGTAAAGAGGTTCCAGGGACTCAGTGAGCTTAGAGGGAGGAAAAAGTGACATTTTTACTTCCACTAGCCTCTAACTAAGATTTGGCATTTCCTTCAATAATTTAAAAGCATTATTCTTTTTTTTTTTTTAGGGACTGGGTTTAGTATAATTTCCTTTTAAAATGTTATATCTATGTATTTTGTTTTTATATTAAATTTATAAACTATTCCCACTTCACTGAAGACCTCTTATAACTAAGTAAAATAGTTAAGTAGAGCTAATAATACAAGTGACATCTAAAAATGCATACATCTTTTCACACCTGTAGCACTCCCTCATCAATTCCACCGTATTGTTTAAAAAACCCCATAGAAAAGCATGCATATTCAAGCAAAATAAATCCCCTCCATGGTTGTATGTGCATGTATGTCTTTTTTGCACCCCAAATCTATCACCTCTCTGTAATGAAATGCATGGCTTTCTATCTGTCCTCTACAATCTTAAATGGTCATTGTATTATGCATAGTTCTTACAGTTTTCAAAGTTGGTTATTTTCACAGTGTTCTTGTATAAATTGTTCTGGTTCTGCTAATTTCATTCTTTATCAGTTTAGAAACATCCTCAATGTATAAACATTTATGGAAATTTTTTGTGGAGGCAAAAAGAAATGGAAAATAAGAAGTTGCCCATCATTTTAGGAATGGCTGAATAAGTCACGGTACATAAATGTGATGTGCTACTGTGCTATAAGTAATAAGGATATGAATGATTTTCAAAAGACATGGAAAGACTTAAAATGAACAAATGGCAAATAAAGAAAGCAGAACCGGAGGAACAATTTGTACAATGACTTCAATTTCACAAAAACATCATTCTGTGAAGGGAGTCATAGACTTTGCCATACTGTCAAAGGGGTCCATAACTTCCCAAAAAGATGAAGAACTCCCACCACAATGGAACTCAGTTCCCTTTTCCAAAGTGTTAGGGGCAGCACAATCCAGTCACTCAGATTCCCAATCTGAGAGACATCCCTGACTCTTCAATCCCCACATTTAATCAGTAACTAAATCTTTTTCAATTTTGCTTCCAAAATGCACCCCATATCTCAGGGGTATTCATCTCCTTTTCTCCCCTTCACAGTTAGCACCCAAATTAAGGCCTTTATCATCTTTTATAATAGCCTTTCAATTGGTAAACAACCTGGTTCCAACCTACTTTTCTAGTTTTATTACCCATGACTGCCCTTCATGCACTTTAGGGTCCAGACAAAGTGGCCTTCTTCCCATTACTCATGCTATCCCACCTCCTGTCTTCTTGTCCTTGAACAGGTAACCGTCAATGCTTGGAACTGTTCTGTGCATCTGAGACTTGAGATTTGAAGGATGGAATTTGATTTAAACAGGGTGGAGAGGAAGATTGTATGCTAGCCTTCTAATCCCAAGGGAAGATGGGAGGGTGCCCAGAAATAATGGAATGGAGATGAACATAGTGATAAAGTAGTATAAAAGGACAGAATTTGAAAAGAATAAAAAAACTAAATGATCCTGGCTTTGGACCAATTCAATTCAATTCAATTCCTAAATCATTTATTAACGAATCCTTTGGGAAAGATATTCACTGTGCTGGAAAGATAGAAAGAAAAATAAAAAATAGTTCATGCTCTTTAGGGCTTACATTCTCTTTCTGGCACATCCCAAAAGGTAAATATACATATGATAAATTGAGGTGGGAAGAGAGTATTACCAGCTTAGGGGTTCTGGTAATATTTCTTGTAAGGAAACAGCACATGAGAAGACCCTCAAAGGAAGCCAGGAACCTGGAGAAGGAGATAAGGATACTTGGATCCTAGACATGGAGAACAGCTTATACAAAAGCATGGGGAGAGACCACAGATGGAATGCCACACTGAGGGAACAAAGTAGGCCAATTAGTTGGGAATGTACCTTGTGTCTAGCAGAGTATTATACAAAAAGTCTGGAAAGGTAGGTTGAAATCAGATTATGAACAACCAGGAGTGCTCAACTGTGAGGAGTTTGTAATTTTTTTTCCCTAGAAGCAAAAGAGCACTACTAAAAATTCATGAGCAGGGGTCTGCCTCATCTAGGGTCTCAAAGAGGCAACTGAGAATGGCTGCATGACTAGTACTCACTTTCCTGTGAATGAGGGAGAAATAAGCGAAGGAAAGGTGTGGGAGAGCTAGCTATCCAATGGAGGATTTTCAAGAGGGAAATCAGTCAAAGGACGTGTTTGTGGGGAAAATAGTGGTTTTCAAGACAATTCCAAAGGACTCCTGGTGAAAAATGCTGTCTGCTTTCAGAGAGAAAACTGATGACGTCTAGGTGCAAATTGAAGCCTTTTTTGAAACTTTCTATATTTTTCTTTCTTTCTTTGTGTGTGTGTGTTCTTTCACAATACAGCTTATATAGAAATATGCTTTGCATGATTTCACATGTATAACTGATATCATACTGCTTGCCTTCTCAAGGTGTGGGGAGGAGAAGAGGGAGAGAGAACACAAAATTAAAAAAAATAATATTCAATCTTTTTTACATGTAATTGGGAAATATTTAATGAAACAATTTTATATGTGTGTATGTATGTGTGTGGATGTATGTATGAAAACAAAATGTATTGGTTGTGAGTTTGACCACAATAGAACAGACATTTCATAAGGCATGACAGACAGTATAAGTAGACATAAGTGGAAAAGATATGAAGAGGAAGAAGACTGAGAGGATTAGAGAAGATACTCAGGAATATATTTGCACAGCATCTCAGAGTTGAAAGGTATCTTAAAGTTCATACTGTTTAACCTATGTCCCAAAAGGAATGCCCATTCTACAACAGTGAGGTCAAACTCCAATACAAATAGATTTGAGCAGGCTGATTTGCCAGCCTGTGTGGCTCAAGCCAGAGCTTTGAGCTGGCCGTCCATGCTCTACAACCTCTCTGACATGTGGTCATCCCAGACTACATCTGAAGACCTCTTGTGATAGGGAATGCACCATGTCTGGAAGCAACTGAACCCACTTTGGGACAGCTTTAACTGTTACACTGCCTGTAACTTCCCTGTTTGTTAAAACAGAGGACATCAATTATATGGCTCTAATGAACTTCACGCTGTATTGTCACCATGTGATTTGCAACAGTTATATGTGTGCTTTTTAATGTTTGTTTCTTCCTTTCATGTTAGACAATCAGCTGTCCCTGTATCATTTTAACCACTTTCAACATTCCCTTTATCCCTTATTTGTTATTTCTAATCTTTTGTCTGTAGACTCAGACACCAGATAATTAGGCTTGTAAAGAATTTTATGACAAAATGAAACTATAAGACTCTGAGACAATTCTAAAGAGATAGAATGGTTTTAGGGCATGGCTTTTGTGACATATATTTGAGGTGCTCAAAGACTTCCTCCCCAATCTTCTGGGGTAAGAGTAATGTTCAGGAAGGCTGCCAAATTTGATTTCTAGAGAAACAGAACACTTTAATACCAAATTCAAATCAGTTTGGAGAGTTTGAGCTAAAGATGACTTTGAAATCTTAATACCTCAGTAGATTTTTTTAAATGATTTTTCTCAAGTTATGAAGCCTTGGAGTTAATTAATCTTTAATAAGAAGATTTAGTATCAGTTACTCATTTTCGTATATGCTCCAAAGAATCAGTATTCAAAGAATTTTTCAGTAGAATGACTTCACAATTGTGTGAAGGCTATATCTATGACAATAACTGGCATAAGATGTTCTGCAAAGTACACACAGAAAATGGTCAGTGCTGTGATACACACCTGTCACTAGATAAACATCATGTCAAAATTAATTTTTAGATTTACTTCTTTTTTCCATTCTAAAAATATTTCTTTTCTTTGTCTATTTATAATACTTATCCGTCACATCTATTTTCACAAGTGTGGAAAAAAGCTTCAGGAAAAGATATTTTATCTCTTATTTAATGATTGTCCTCTCAAATGATGCCTTCTGAATACTCAGAATAAAATAACACAGAGGAAACTTGTCAATCTTAAATATTGGATACTTTCTACAACAGTTTAATTTTTGGCATTGTTACAGTAATCAGATTGAGTAAATGAAGGAATGAAGTAAATATTTGCAGCCAAAGGCAGTAAACCTCTCTTCTTTTTTATTCTGTATATAACTTGTTTATATTTAGTTTATATTAATAGTTTTTTTGTGTGTTTTCTTGACCATTATACCTCCTTGAAATCAGGGACTGGTTTTTGCCTTTTTTTGTGCTTGGCACCTAATAGTTATTTTAATAAACGTCTGTTGACTGACCATTTATCTTTTGACTTGAAGCCTCCAACTTTCAAACCCAGGAGCAACCACAACCAACGTCCACTATCTAACATCAAGAGTAAAGCGTAGCCTTGACCAGGGGACACCTAACCAGATTCTGGGCCCAAGGCCTTGGGTCTGTATTGAAAGAAAATGAAGGGCTCTGCATGTCACCAGTGATTCTCTGTCACGATCTTATAGTAGTTCATCACTAATTATGGAGATGGCAACGGGTAGAGAGGCAAAGGCTACATTCTAATGAACAATAATTGACTTTTGACAGTTACAAAGTGCTTTACAAATATTACCTCATTGAAGAACATCACACCCCATTAGTTTATAATTGAATTCAATAAGCTATGGCTTGACATGATATACCTACAACTACACATTAAGTATTTAAGTTTACCAAGTTTAGTCTTCTTGCTTTTGTCCTTGGAAGAAAATGTCTAGAATATGAAAAACTCATATGCCTGGCATATAGGAGGCACTTTAATGTCTGTTGTTGAAATGTAGAAATATAGAAGAATCAATAGGAGGGCTGTAAAAGACAAAGACACAGCATTTTTGTATTTTTAGGGGCAAAATTAGGGGCAATATGGAAGACTTCATATTGGCATTTTTCTCTTTGGTTTGCCTACTGCACTCTGAAGCCCATAGATTGTACCACACTAGATCCTTCTCCAGGCTCCACTTAAGGGCTGTTTTCTGGACCCTCCTGGCTTAAGAGTGATGATCATCAATAGTAAGTGTTGCTGTTTCCCTCTCAGCCTGATTTAGTTATATTTTTTTTGCCTCATCAAAGGAGCCATCTCCTGACTACTTCTTAAACAGGCCTATTCACTGAATGGGTGTTACCTCACCCTAAGTGAGTACCAAATAGGTCACTGCATCCTGGGCCATCTCCAGTCATCCTGGTTAATATCTGGTCACTGGATCCAGATGGCTCTGGAGGAGAGGTGAGGCTGGTGACCTGCATAGCCCTCCCTCACTCAAAACAAGGTCAAATGCAAGCCATATCATCAGACAAACACAACCAATGAGTGAATAGCAGCTCTTCCCCTCCCCTCCCCTCTCTTCTCCCCTCCATCCTTGCCTGAGATTCTTTACCCAGGGGGAGGTATGCTTTCAGGGCCAAAAGCTTTGAATTTACTGGCTATGTTTCTTGCTCAAAGACTAAACCTTAAGCCCAATTCACTCTGGAACTCATAGATTGGACAACAGGTCCCTGCCCACCTATGTGATGGCAAGCAAAGTAGGATCTTTTGCTGTTTTTGATTTAGTATAATCAAGTGTCTTTGATTGAATCTTGCCTTTATCAACCATGAGTCTTTACGAGGAGTAAAGTATAGAAAACAAGAGTTTTTGGAACTAGAAACAGTATTTGTATTTGTATTGTTAATTATTTTAATGTGATTAAAGATCTTCCCCACCCATTAATGAGCCTAGGAAGATTTGTAGGAAGGTCCACATATTTTGTTAAGGAGGCACTGGTTCTCAAGGGTTATGATGCCCTCTGGCTCTAAAAAATGTATAAATACTCTGAGGGTGAGGTTTTACTTTGGGACTTACTGACTGGAAGTGTTTTTTTGCGGCAGATGAGACTCCGGGAAGTGGCTAAGGAGTACCCCTCCTTTGAAAACCCAGATGTTGGTGCTTCCCTCTCTGGTAACTATGGTCAGAAAGTTGGATCTGTCTGTTGATCTATGATGTATGTATTGCTTATGTCAGGCATTGGGAAGCATGTCTGTTGATTTTGATTTCTCTGTATTTTACTCTGAACTTCAGGGTGCTGACTTTTTCCCCTGAACTAAGTGAATGATGCATGTGCTTGATTAAAGTGATTGCTGACCCCTCAAAAGTTGTCTTTCCTTTTATAAATGTAAATCTAAGAAGCTGTGATAGCTCTGTGTATGTTGGGGTGCTTCCTGTTACAACCTTGCACAGAGCAAATGTAAATACTGTTTAGTAACTGTTTCTCTTTTACCCGGGAATCCTGAATGTCTTCCCCTCCCACTTTTTTTTTTTTTTTTTATTAAAGGGGCCATTCTTTGAGTAACTCCTTAAAGAAGCCTGTTCATTGAATGGGTGTATCTCACTCAAAGTGAGAATTTGATAAGACCTTAGCCTAAAATGGCCAGGGTCTCACATTGTATCCTGGGTCATCTCAAGTAATAATGATGAACATCAAGCCACTGAACCCAGACAGCTCAGGAGAAGAAAGTGAGGTTGGTGACCTCATACAGGCCCTCCCTCACTCAAATCAAAGTCAACTGCAAGTCATGTCATCATCTTGATGTCACGGTTCTCTTCAAGAATGAAGGACAAACACAACAGCAACTCATGCTGTAAAAACTGTGTTGTTAGAGAATTGTTCTTAGAATATGTGGAATTCTCATCAGAAATTCTGAAAAACTCAGGGTGCTTTGGATAATCCAAATGAACTGCCAGAAAAGTGCCAATTTCTGGGCAGCTAAATAACATACTAGCTGGCCTTAACTGACCAGGGCTATAGAGAAAAATTGACTTTAGTAACACAGAGCATGATTGTTTAAGAAAGAGCCTGCACTCCTTTCTATTGCGATCCTATAGAAAGTCCTTATATTTCCATTTGGATATAGCTTGGGGCAGATATAATGAGAACTCATACAGTTTTCTTTTAAATTGGCAGTATAATCATCTGTCTAACCACCTTGCCACAACTACTTCCCATTGGGGTGGTAGAAAGGATGAATAGAAGCTTCTGGGGGCAATACACAGAATGAGTCTATACCTGATGCCTACATTTTCTCACCAACCCTTGGAATGGGTCTCCTTTTATCACTCAACTGAAACTCCTCTCTCAGAAAGTCATCAAGGATTTTCCAATTGGAATTTGACCAATTCCAAATTTCCTAAATAAAATTTCCCAATTTGGTTCCATTGGACCAAACTCAACAGAGCCCCTTCCTCCATCTCATATTTCTTTATCTTCAGCATTAGATAATATGGACCACTTTCTTCTACTGAATCATTGGTTCTCAAACGTTACGGTCTCAGAATTCCTTTACACTTGCAAAAATTATTGAGGACTCCAAAGAGCCTTTGTTACTGTGGCCTATAATCTATCAATATTTACCACACTAGAAATCAAAACTGAAAACATCCATTACTTGTTAATTCATCTAAAAATAACAATAATAAATCCATGATATATTAACATAAATAATAAACCCCTATATTTTCCTAAACAAAAGAAAATTAGTGATAGAATGGCATTTTGTTACATATTTTTGCAAATCTTTTAATGTATGACTTAAGAGAAGATGGCTTGATTCTCATATATGCTTCTGAATGCAATATGTGGTGATATGTCCTTTTGGTTGAAGTATATGAAGTAAATCTGCCCTTACAGATATGTGGTTGGAAAACTGAGGAGTATTTTTAATAGGCAAACAACCTAACATTATTTGGAAAATAGTTCTGATCTCACAGATGCCCTAAAATGGGTCTTGGGGAATCCCCAACTGCAGAAGACACTCTACCAACTGTATTACTAGACATTCTCCATTTCCTTGGTTTCAGACATAGCAAATTCTTCTAGCTCTCATCCTACCTCTCTGACTACTACTATTTTTCTTCACTGACTTCTCATTTTCAGGTGGGCTAGATACACAATCTGGTTAGTAAAGACAATTACTTTTATTCAGAAACCTGTTCCTCAAAGTAAGACTAACATCTTACTCTCTTTAGATTTGTTCTAATAAGATGTTTAACAAAAATAAGCTCAAAAGGCCTGCTTTCTTTATGATTTTCAACTTGAAAATTTCAAATGGCCAAACATAAAATGTGGGTGGGAGGAAATGTACATTCTAAATATGTGAAGAAAACAAAAAATACAGATGAGTAGAAAAAAATGGAAGTTTAAGAAACAAGTATATTGTATATGTCCTTGAATCAGGGATGTCAAGAAACAAACACAAATTCAGATGGATATGATGAATCTTGAAAGGAATCAGAAGAAATTAAGAAAATAGCAGTGAAAATTGAACTAATAACTAGACCCCCCAAGAGGAAAACTTTAAGTAATTGGGACAACTTAATTTGGAGAAAAGAAAATTCCCAGAATAATTAAAATGAATGTACAGAAAGTCTGAGTGGAGATCTCATATTTGTATGGGCATTGGAGAAGAGAGATTTGAAGAAAAGGCAGTGCATTTTAGAGAGGAAACAGGAAAATACTGACAATTCAGGAAAACATTGACTTCACCATTCATTAAAAGATAAAGGTATTATAACAAATGCAAAGAAAATATATCTTTAAAAAGAATTGTAAAATGAGAGTAACATTTGAAAAAAGAGGTTTTTTTGCACATACTATCCTAGCTATCTCTGGAGAGAGCTAAGGTTTTGATGCTCTTTAGATATTCCTAAATAATTGCTCTAAGGCTTTAACCCTGATGTTGAAAAGCCATTGGGTACTATGACTCCAATTAAGGCATGGATGACCAGGCTGAAGATGCCCTTGGTAGATAGCTCTTCAAGTGTCTTTCTTTTTGATTTTTATTTTTTTTTTTTATTTTTTTTTTTTTATTAAATTTATTTATTTAACTTTTAACATTCATTTTCACAAAATTTTGGGTTACAAATTTTCTCCCCTTTTATCCCCTCCCCCCCCCCCACACCAAGCATTCTAATTGCCCCTATGACCTATCTGCTCTCTCTTCTATCATCCCTCTCTGCCCTTGTCTCCATCTTCTCTTTTGTCCTGTAGGGGCAGATAGCTTTCTATACCCCTTTACCTGTTTTTCTTATTTCCTAGTGGCAAGAACATTACTCGACAGTTGATCCTAACACTTTGAGTTCCAACTTCTCTTCCTCCCTCCCTCCCCACCCCTTCCCTTTGGGAGGCAAGCAATTCAATATAGGTCATATCTGTGTAGTTTTGCAAATGACTTCCATAATAGTTGTGTTGTATAGGACTAACTATATTTCCCTCCATCCTATCCTGTCCCCCATTACTTCTATTCTCTTTTGATCCTATCCCTCCCCATGAGTGTCGACCTCGAATTGCACTCTCCTCCTCATGCCCTCCCTTCTGTCATCCCCCCCACCCTGCTTGTCCCCTTATCCCCCACTTTCCTGTATTGTGAGATAGGTTTTCCTACCAAAATGAGTGTGCACTTTATTCTTTTCTTTAGTGGAATGTGATGAGAGTAGACTTCATGTTTTTCTCTCACCTCCCCTCTTTATCCCTCCACTAATGAGTCTTTTGATTGCCTCTTTTATGAGAGATAATTTGCCCCATTCAATTTCTCCCTTTCTCTTCCCAATATATTTCTCTCTCACTGCTTGATTTCATTTTGTTTTAAAGATATGATCCCATCCTATTCAATTCACTCTGTGCACTCTGTCTCTATGTATGTGAGCGTGTGTGCATGTGTAATCCCACCCAGTACCCAGATACTGAAATGTTTCAAGAGTTACAAATATTGTCTTTCCATGTAGGAATGTAAACAGTTCAGCTTTAGTAAGTCCCTTATGACTTCACTTTGCTGTTCACCTTTTCATGGTTCTCTTCATTCTTGTGTTTGAAAGTCAAATTTTCTTTTCAGCTCTGGTCTTTTCATCAAGAATACTTGAAAATCCTCTATTTCATTGAAAGACCATTTTTTCCCCTGAAGTATTATAGTCAGTTTTGCTGGGTAGGTGATTCTTGGTTTTAGTCCTAGTTCCTTTGACTTCTGGAATATACTGTTCCATGCCCTTCGATCCCTTAATGTAGAGGCTGCTAGATCTTGTGTTATCCTGATTGTATTTCCACAGTACTTGAATTGTTTCTTTCTAGCTGCCTGCAGTATTTTCTCCTTGACCTGGGAACTCTGGAATTTGGCCACAATGTTCCTAGGAGTTTCTCTTTTTGGATCTCTTTCAGGCGGTGTTCTGTGGATTCCTTGAATATTTATTTTGCCCTCTGGTTCTAGAATCTCAGGGCAGTTTTCCTTGATAATTTCATGAAAGATGATGTCTAGGCTCTTCTTTTGATCATGGCTTTCAGGTAGTCCCATAATTTTTAAATTGTCTCTCCTGGATCTATTTTCCAGGTCTGTTGTTTTTCCAATGAGATATTTCACATTATCTTCCATTTTTCCATTCTTCTCTCTTTGTTCTGTGATTTCTTGGTTTTGCATAAAGTCATTAGCCTCCATCTGTGCCATTCTAATTTTGAAAGAACTATTTTCTTCAGTGAGCTTTTGAATCTCCTTTTCCATTTGGCTAATTCTGCTTTTGAAAGCATTCTTCTCCTCATTGGCTTTTTGAACCTCTTTTGCCAATTGAGTTAGGCTAGTTTTCAAGGTGTTAATTTCTTCAACATTTTTTTGGGTCTCCCTTAGCAGGGAGCTGATCTGCTGTTCATGCTTTGACTTCATGTCTCTCATTTCTCTTCCCAGCTTTTCCTCCACCTCTCTAACTTGATTTTCAAAATTCTTTTTGAGCTCTTCCATGGCCTGAGCCCATTGGGTGGGCTGGGACACAGAAGCCTTGATTTCTGTGTCTTTGCCTGATGGTAAGCATTGTTCTTCCTCATCAGAAAGGAAGGGAGGAAATGCCTGTTCGCCAAGAAAGTAACCTTCTATAGTCTTATTTCTTTTCCCTTTTCTGGGCATTTTCCCAGCCAGTGACTTGACCTCTGAATATTTTCCTCACACCCACCTCACCTCCTGATCCTCCCAGCCCGTGTTTGTGGTCTGAGATTCAAATGCTGCTTCCAGCCTCAGGGCTTTTGGCGGGGGCAGGGCTGCTATTCAGTATGAGATTATGTTCTGGTGCTGAGATCGGGGCAGGGCCACCTCTCAGGCTCAGTTCCCTCAGGGGGTTTATGCACAGACCTTCCGCAATGGATTCAGGCTCCCGCCCGCTTGGGGAGCCCCTGTCTGCAGCCGCCTCTCAGCTTCTACCTCCCGGGGGGGCCTGAATTATGGGGGCACCCCACTCCCCTCTCGACCCACCAAAGAGACTCTCTCACCCACCCCTGTCACCTGTGGGTGGAGGGACTTGTGCGGCCGCTGGAGATCCCGTCCCTGAAGCCTGCTCGGATCTGTTTCTCTCGGTGCCGCAGCCGTGGCCGCAGCAGGTCTGGGCTGGGCTTTGTGTCTGCAGCGCGACGGACCTTTTGCGAGAGGTTTGCAGATCCCTCTGTGGGTGGAGGGACCCGCGTGGCCGCTGGAGATCCTGTCTGTGAAGCCTGCTCGGATCTTTTCCTCTCGGTGCCGCGGCCGCGGCAGGGCTGCACTCAGCTCCCAGTCCCGGCGCCCAGTCCGCAGCGCGAAGGACCCCCCCGCGAGAGGTTTGCAGGTCTCTCTGGAACAGAAATCTCCCTCGCTCCAATGTTCTGTGGCCTCTGGGTGCGGAATTCGCCGTGAGTTACTTCCCTGTAGCCGTTCTATGGGTTGTGGGTTCAGAGCTATGTGTATGTGCGTCTTTCTACTCCGCCATCTTGGCTCCGCCTCCTCTTTTTGATTTTTAGATGGATTGAATTAAGAAAAACGATTATTCAGTAAATGTCTACATGATGAATTTATAACTCAGAATGCATCCTTTAACAGTTACTAGTTGTGTGACCTCAGCTAAGTTATTTAACTTCCCTGGGTTTCACTTTCCTCACCTGTAACTCACTTGGACTACCTGACCTCTGAAGTTCCTTCCTGCTCTGTTTTATAAGGCAAACATCCTCAAACATTCCAGTTCTGTTTTATCTGGCCAGCTCCCTCTCTCCTATTCTTGCTTTGTCTATTCAGAGCTAGGAAAGATAAGGGAGGTTAAAAGTTGGTGAACAATCAAGAGATTCCAACCCACGAATAGGATAGGAAATGAAATATTAAAGACAATCAAGAGTCTTTGTTTTTATTGTTGAAAACTCTTCACATTAGAGAAGAAGCAAAGTCAGGTAGAAACAAAGACTAAACCAGATAAAGGGCAAGGTGAATGGATAATAGATCACGTCACAAACTTCCACTTCTAAACGTCTGCACTAATTTCAGCTCTGCCAAAATATTTGAGTCTGGTTACGAAGATGCTGTGCTTAGCCTCCCAGGTTCAAGTCAAACAAACCGCTCAGTACAAAGGAACCACGAGAAACGAAACGTAAACAATCTTGCATAATTTTTGATCATGAAAACCATAAGGACTAAATGACTAAATGTGCAGATGTTAGAGTATGGAGGAAAACAGAGATTACTGAATTGAAAAAAACAATATGTGTCTCCAAATGTTTGTCAGCAAGCGCTTTATAAATGCTTTCTAGAATTTGTTTAGAATGCTTCTTGACAAATTCTCTGCAGTGTATAATTTTCTAAATAAGTACTGAACAGACTTTTCAAAATAGTACAAGCGGAAAGCAATAGTTAAAAAGCAAAACAACCACAACTCCAGTCCATTCTTTCATTCAATCCCTTTCTTGCAACCGAATGCCTGACTCTACTGGAACAATGTCTTGAAGGTACAAAATTGTTCCGTGTTCCACCATTCTGGGCACACGGAACCTCTGAGTTGAAAGGGATATCAGAGCTCCTCTAGTTCAGCTTCTATACTTGAAGCATGGCTCCTCTTTCCAACACCCCCAACAAGGGATCATTCAGTCTTACCTAGAAGGCTTCCAGTTACAGGCAACTCACTATTGGCAAAGGGTCAACAGAATGTCTTGTGTGAGGAACAGTGTTTTTAGAACCCATAATAAAGGGATTAACGTGCAATAATACCAGAAAGGTAGGCTGGAGTCAGATTGTGTTTAAAATGCTAAACAGAGAAGGTTATAGTTTACTCTGTAGGCAATGGGAAGCCAACAAAGCTTTGAAAAAAATAATGGATACGTTTTGTTTTTACATCTCTTAAAATTCTCCTGCCCCTCCAAAGAATTATCCTTCATATTTAAAAAATGTTTTTCTTTTACTAATCCATTCCTCTAACTACTTTCCCTTCCCACCATGCAAAAAGAACCCAAAAGCAGAAAAATGAAGCCCTCAACACATAGATGTTGTCATCCACCAAAACAAATTCCCCCATTGGTCACCTAAGTCTCTCAATGAATTTCAAGATTCTCATCATCCCTCTGGCAAGAGGTGAGTAGTACGTTTTGTCTTCATTTTGGGGGGTTTATAAATACATTGATTAGCATTGCTTTTTGAACAGAGGAATAGCATGATTGGACATATGCTTTCAGAATATAACTTGGAAGATTTGGAAAACAGTTTAGTGAGTGGATACTTAAGGCAGATATCAATAAGAGACATTTACAACAGCCCATGCTGGAGATGACAACAAGGGTCTGAACAAGAGTGGTGGCCAAGTGAGGAGAGTCAGAGAGAAGCTGTGGAGGAAAATGTGACAAGGCTCAACAACTGATCAGTTATGGGGAATAGGAATAAGTAAGGAACTGGGGATGGCTAAGGTTTTAAACCTGACTAGATGGGAAATTGGTAGTGCCATCAACAAAAGTAAGTACTCTGTTATACCCTGGACTCAGTCTCATGAGTGAGCCTCTTTAAGAAAATAACCATTTCCTGTGAATGTCAGTGGGAATGCATCAATTACCTTTTCAAGAAGACTAATTGTGCTTCAATTATCTAAGATCCAGGCTGAGATCATGCTCCTCCAGGCAATCATGCAGTATAAATATAGTACTGAATGGTGGAAAATAGACTACATTTGAAATCATTAGACCTAGGTTCAAGTCTCAGTTTTTCCATCTATTAATTATCTTTCTGGGCCTCCATTTCTGCATCTGTATAATGAGGGGGCTGGATTAGATGACTTGTAAGGTTACCCTGAGCTCTGAAATCCTAGGATCTTTAATGCCCTAGGTAAAATCTGACCTTTTAAAAAAGGAAATTTAAACATGAAATTTAATTAGAGGAGAATAGTAACAATAATAAAAAAGGCTATAACACACAGGTGTTTATATGTGATTGTATGTATGTGTGCATCAATATAGATACACACACATACACATATTTGGGAGAAGAAAGAATTAAAGGATAACCTCATGTAAAAATGATACTACTTCCAGAAGAGTCTGCTTTCTGAGTTGTTTTCCCTGTTATGAGGATATATTCTGAATTATCCAAACCTTCTCAACCTAGTCTTCCCTATGGATCCTCTATATTGGCAGTATGGCTGTCTAAGTTTAGGTATGACGTGACCATGGAATAACACACACACACACACACACACACACACAGACACACACACACATATTACTAAGCCCCATCAGTCTATGAATCATTCAGCAACTGAATCTTAACATACTGATTCATCTCACCACATTCACCAAATGATGACCTTGCCTCTTAGGAAATTTCAGACACATTCACCCTATTTATAACCCTGAGTTAAACTCATATTTTTACATGGTTCTCAAGGGAAAAAAAGCAAAAACAAACCATAAGAGTCAAATTACTTATCTGAACACTACTATTTTCTGAGATGCAACTTGTAGCTAAAATTTTTAATGGCCGCTTTTTACTATCATGCTACTTTGCTGAATGTCGTAAGTATACACATAACATTATAGAAAAAAGCTTTGCTTAGTAAAGTCCTCTTTTTACTTAACAGAATTTACAAAATGGAAAGGCTGCCTTTTAATAATACTTTAATAATGATCATCAGACTTTTACGTAATTTTTACTGAGTTATTGATCTTAGTTTATTTATCATTTACTTAATTTATTGATCTTAACTCATAAATAAAGGCAGAAGGACACATGCTGGCATCTTATAACAAAAACTGCTAATCAAAAAAATGTTTATACCATTCTTTGGGTCATTTGTCAATTTTCATTTTAATGGAAGCTTTGGTCCTGAGCCATCTACAAAAAAGTGAACTCTGTTATACTTCCATGGTATCATTTTAGTGAAGAGTTCAAAGCATTATCATTAATGTGAAAATCTGCTCTATGTTAGGGTTGAACTGTTTCCTGTATGTCTTAGCTTCCTAACCAGACTGTACATTCCTAGAGAGCAGGTGTCATATTTGGCTCCAATTGCAGAGGCCACTTTCAACCTACTCTCTCTTTTAAGAGATGAAGAAATTGAGGCTTTGAGAGGCTAAGAGAACAGTAAGTGTTTGGGCTGGGTTTGAATTCAAACTCTTTCCAATTTAGTTCTACTTTGTTTAAATAAGTTTCTGGTAAAATGTTGTTCTTTGTTTTAAATGTTTGACTGTTTTGTTCATGGTTACTAAGTTTATTTAAAAAAAACATTATTAGGCATCAATATATACAAGGCACTCTGCTGGGTACTGGGGATACAAAAATAAGTATGAAATAGTTCTTACCCTCAGGAAATTTATGTTTTTTTCTACTCTAACTATGCCAGCACAAGCAGCTCAAAAATCCTGCGGCTGAATCTGGACATTCTCCTACAAACTCTCAGATGGCCATTGCCATTCCAATACTAAACTTGAGAGTCTCCTATCCATTGGCTTGTTATGAATTATGGTCCCCCAATATGTGACTCATCCCTTTATCTCCTTTCATCTCTGTGACTCCAGGAATTCCATTATCTCCACCCTCCCACACACTCTCCCTTTGTATTAAGTATTCACTTCCCAGATTTCCTATACATTTTGATTGCATCTCTAAATTCACTGAAGAGGAATTCTACAAATCTAGCCTCAAGGAAGGGCAAGTTTAGACCAAATGTGATGATTAAGAACAATATATCTCTATATTCTTGCTGCCTTATATGGGATACAAAGATTCCCTCTAATAGGTAACTTTTCATTAAGTGCAAGAAATGCTTTAGCTAAAAAAAAAAAAAAATTGATCTAGCCTGGTCACTGCCAAAATAGCTTTCTCTAAAAATACAAACATGCCTTGAATAGCAATAGTACTTTACTTTTATTAGGGAAATTTCAATAGAACTGTGTGTATCTAGCATCCAATTTAGTTTCTAAATGAGTCATTATGATTGAATACCAAAGTCAAAATCTTTTCAGTTAATAAACCATAATATATTTATTACGTAAAGCCAACAGAGTTAGTGGCAAAATAGAAAACTTGAAATTTTCTTTCCCCTTTAAGCATTTACTAATTGCATACTTGTCTTACTAAACCTTGTTCCTATAGCTATTTCCTTCCTGACCTAAATAAATGGTGCTGTATAAATTAGACTATTACAACAATAATGCAGTGTACGCATATACTCTCATCAGTACCCTGAGTAAACAATTTTCTGAATGCAAGTTTGTGAGATGAATGTTAGCCCTAGCAACTTAAATTCCCCAGCAAGGTTCTAATTCTTAGTCTAATACTCATGAAGACCCCTGGAAACAAAGGCCCATTTATTCAAAACTGACATGCTTCCCAGTGTGGCTTTGGCAGGATGCCATGAAATTCGACAGACTGTAAAGAAAGGAAAGTGAGTGGCACACAGTAGGCAACAGGGAGGTACGTGCAGGCTGCAACAGATAACAAGTGAGGAACTTCAAAAAACAAGGGCAAAAAAATTGTTAGTCTACCATTCCTAAAGAGTCCTGGAAACAAACTCCCATCTAATGAAAATAATACAGAGAAGGCAATGGAGAGGCACATGGTGGGTGTGAACTGCCTGCAACAGATAACAAATGAGGAATTTCAAAGAACAAGAATAAAACAGGTCAAGAGGGAAATGGAGAACTGGAAGAGAAGATGAGTTGGACATAATAGGTAAGGCATGACATGCAGACAGCCTGAAAACTCCATGGTGTCTTCATAGCAGGAGAAAGAGAAGAAGGCTCTTAAGCATGTTAGGAAGACTCCCCATGGAAAACCTATGGGAGGATGTAGACAATGGCACCACAGAATGGGCAGACATGGATAGGCTGTAATTGTCATTATCGCAAGGAATATTCACATTAATGAGATTCCAGATGCAGCGGAGGAATGAATATTCTCCAGAGAGTCTCTGGATCTCCTATGGGGGATCCCCTAAAATGATGCCTTATAAACTGCTGAAAATATGTATACTCCCTTCAGGATTCTAGGATTATAGTTTCTGAAGTGATGAATTGGACTGAATTAAAAGGAAAGCCTTGGGTCATCTATCTGCAAAGGATAGTGGAAGGAGAGGTCCCAAGGGGGTGGCTACGTCAAGCTGAGTCAAACCACAAAGTCACAATTCCCAAAGTGCGTATTTTCTAAACCAGAAGAACCACGTAGAACATAATCAGGAATGCCCAAAGGATGCATTCTTCAGATTCATGTGTTAGGAGAAGTTTGTACAGTTCAGAACAGGTCAAAATAACAGTGGGAAAGTCCTTCAGGAAAGATAAAAGTTTCTTCCTGGGAAAGAGTTTCAGCAACTCACAAATAACCTTGTTCCTGAGAAAACCCACTCAGAAGAGAACATTCACAAATACAAAGAAGAGAAGGAAAACTTTAGATGGAGCTCATAAACAATTCAACGTGAGCCTTACTCATGCGGAGGAACAGAGAAACATTGTGAATGAAATAACATTTAGAAAGACAGTCTAAGTGGGGAAGAGGCTGACTTTATCTATTCCTGTTTGTCTTTTTTTCCCCATGGCAACAACTTCCCTTCTCTGTCCTCAACTCCCCTTCCTTCACCCAACCCATACAATGTGAAAAACATTATTTGGTGGGGGGTTCCTGTGGCACGAGGTGAATTTAGGCACAAGGTCATGTGTCAGAGAGGGTTAGAAAAGCACCAGGCTGACTCTAAAGTGTGGGGAAACATTCCCCTGAAGCTCTTAGAGAAGGGAGTGGCGCAACATCAGCATGATGGACAAGGAGATGGATTGGGGTCATTCAGTTCTCCTTACCCTTGTGAGTAGGCAGAAGTTCTGATTGGAATCTCTTCTCTGACACTAACAATGTACACTTTCCCTTTATGTTAAATTTAGAGAAGGAATGGTCCTTCTGGATCACTGAGTTAAACTGCCTCATTTTATAGGTTGAAGCCAACCTTGGGAAGTCAAGCGCTTTGCCTGCGGTCAGACAGATTGTAAGTATTACAGATGGGATTTAAACCTAAATCTTGTGGAGGCAGCTAGGTGGCACAGGTCACTGGGATTGCAGACTGGAAAAACCTGAGGTCAAATCAAACCTCACATTAACTAGCTTTGAGACCTTGGACAATTCACTTGACCTCTGATTGCCTTCGTTTCTTCAACTGTAAAATGGGGATAATAACAGTACCACCTCCCAGTGTTATTTTGAGGATAAAATGAGATATTTGTAAAGCACTTTGCAAAATTTAAAGAACTATATCAAAGTTGTTGTTATTATTACATTATGTATGCAGCAAAGAATAGTCATTCTTATAGATGTCCAATCGAAGGGGACAGGCAACTAAGGGAGGTAAGAAAGTGTTGAATGGTCAAAACTGAGTCAATTAGTCTGGGGATCAGATTTCAGGTAATCAGCTTATTCTGGGTAAGGTGTCATGTTTCTGTGGAGTTGAAACCAACCAGAGCTGCTGATGGACCATGGAGAATTACTGAGAAAGTTCAAATGTGGACCCTCATCCAGGTTCTCATTCAAAGAAGATTCCCAGAATTGCTGGTTGTAGAACAATTCCTGATCATCCTTCTGAAGGGAAATAAGGCCTTAGGTAAGAGTATGATATTCATAAAACAGGGAAAGGCTTCTGGTGAAGAATATGACAGAAATGTTGAATGAAAATGATGGGGTGATGGGACCTGGACCCCTAAAAGGAAAAGACTATGTCTGAAAGCAACCCAGTCCCTGAATTTTCCCATACATTTCAACAGTCCAGATTACTAGTGGCTTGCCCAAGACATCTGGCTCAGTCCACCAAGATACTCAACAGTGGCTCCTGACCTACCCCAGCCCACTTAACTCCTTTAATTGGCCTACCCTAGACTATTTACCATTCCTTAATCCCATCCAGATCTTTTCACTGTTCCTTTTTTGGTACATAATTATCAATCTCACCACCATCAAGTTACAGATTCACTAGGAATCTAGTCCTATTGATGCTACAATAAACCTTACCACCTTGACTGAAAAAAGGTTTGAGTGCTCAAGTTCTTTCCAGGCAGACTCCCCTGCACTCTGACATTTCAGGGTTCCTAGCATCCTAAACAGCATCGAAGAGTCTCTACAAGGTCAGAGAGATTTTTCAGTTGAGAAGGGAGAAAGTAAAGGGTGTTGATTAAAGAGGGATGTCTAAGAGATAATTGTCCAAAAAGAATCGAGAAAGCAATTCCAAAGCAGAATATTTCTAAAGAAAGAGAAACACAGTAGACAATACTGCAAACACTCACTGGACCATTTTTTTCTGAAGAGAAGACAGCCAATTTGAGACCACAATGCAGAGGAATGTAACCTGAGCCCCAAAGTCCATTAGAATGGGATTCCATGTTCCATATCTGTGTGAGGGGTAGGTTAGAGTTGATGAGAACAGAAGAGAGATTTGGTCTTTTCGGTGTCTTCATGTTCTTCTGGCTTATAGCCTTTAGTGTGATACCACCCACTCTTCAGGTTGCTGAAGGAATAAAAAGACTCCAGGAAGAAGCTGACATGAGAGGAGCTAGCAATCTTTATCATGTTCCTTTCTTCATCTTATTATATTAGAGGTTTTGGACAATTTCCCCTTTGGGCGAGATCTGGGATTCTCTAGCTTCATCTGTAACCTCACTCCCAAAAGGAGAGCTCCTCTATTGCCTGGCATATATTCTCCAATATACACTTTTTCTGTTTTTTGTTTTGTTATCAATATGGCTAAATGTGTTTGCCATTTGCTATGTGAGGTCATCATGGAACTGGCCCTCTCAGGTCAAGCCTTTGATCTAAATCTTTGGGCTCCCTTTCCCCCACTATGTAATATGATCAGAAATTTAGCTTGAAACTTAAAATTACGTTTTTTAGACAAACAATACTTAAGAGGCTCATTCTGTGGAGAATGGAGAGGTCAGTCTCTGGCTCCAAACTCTAGCTTCTCCTCTTGGCAGGAATTAGTCTCCTTTGAAGAAGGGTGGGGGTGGGGGAGGGGATACTAGAAATATCTATTCTTACTTCTTAGTGAAGGATGTTGAGACAGTCACATTGCAGGAGTACCATACAAGGAAAAACCTATAAATGTCAGACCAGAATAGATGGGCAGAGAGGGAACCATGTAGTGGAAATTTAGGGAAAATTCCTTTCCCCAGAGAGAGGTTTCAGACACCATAGTCCACAGGCAGCCTTTACAAAATAGAAATGCCATGGAGTTAACAAATTTGAGAAATAGGATAACAGTTTGATCAACTGTGAGTTCAACTAAAACACAATTACTGGTCATTTAACAATGAATGATGCACAAGAAAATGGCAAACCACTCTAGTATCTTTGCCAAGAAAACTGACCTACCCACCCTCCCACCCTCCCTCCCTCCCTCCCTTCCTTCCTTCCTTCCTTCCTTCCTTCCTTCCTTCCTTCCTTCCTTCCTTCCTTCCTTCCTTCCTTCCTTCCTTCCTTCCTTCCTTCCTTCCTTCCTTCCCTCTCCATCCTCTCCCTCTGTCCACATATGGAATCATACACCCCCCCTTTCTGCTCAAAGGAATATAATTTTGATTCCTAAAACCTCGCAAGATATCTCGGGGTTCATGGGCTAGATTTCTTTTTTAAGGACTATGCCTTAAACCCAGATCACTCTGGCTCTCATTAATTGGCCAACAATAGGCTCCAGCTGAAGCCTCACTTGGTCACTGTTTGGGCTCTGATGACTCAGAGAGAGTCATCAATCCTTTCTGTTTTGGTCAGAAACCCTGAGGGTCTTCCCCTCCCAGATGGATTTTGATTTTGTTTTTGTTCTTGTTTTGTCTGACTAGGTAAAAGAGTCCATCTTTTACCTCATTTATTATTACGCCTTAATCACTGAATGGGTGTTGCCTCAGTCAAACTGAGACCTGGGAAAGACCTTAGCTTAAAAAGGCCAAGGTCTCCCACTGCATCTGGGGCCATCTCTAGTCGTTCTGATCTATGCCTTGCCACTAGACCCAGATGACCCCAGAGAAGAGAGTGAGGCTGACAACTTTGCACAACCTTGCCTCCCTTAAATCCAGTTCTCTTGTAGGTCAAGACATTACCCTTCTGATGTCATTGGTCCTTTTCCAGAAATATGGACAACTGACAACAAAAACATTTTTTCTATCCTGTACCTATTTGCATACTATTTCCTCTCCCCTGCTCCATTAGAAAGAGAGCTCCTTGAAGGAAGGTCTGTGTTTTAGTATTTCTTTGTATCACCAGCACTTTGCACAGTGCCTGACACACACTGAACGCTTAGCAAATGTTTGTGGCCCAACAGTGACCTCTATTTCTTCTGGCTCTTCTATTAGTGCCAATACCACATTTATGTTGGTGGATACCATTGTAGGATCTAATAGAGATGAGTATAACCTAGCAAAGGATATAGCCCTCTGCCATATAACTTCTCTAGAATTCTTTCTAAGGTCAGCTAGACTTTTACTAGAGTTGTTCACCAACAACTCCAAGAAACAATCATATGGCTTTTCAGTCATCACCAAAAGCCCCTTCAAAATTCTAGGATCATAGGTTTAGAGCTGGAAAGTATTTAGAAGGTCATTTTTGTTCAATCTTATTTTACAGATAAGGAAAGTGAAACTTAAAAAGATAAAGCAACTCATTCCAGGCCCCACAAATAAATAGCTCAGCCAGGATTTGAACCTAGGACTTCTAATGTCATATCTGAGTTTCTTTCAATTATTGTGCCATGCTGTTTCTACTGTTCTATCTAATAACTGATGCTTAAATAGTGCTTTAAGGTTTACAAAGACCTTTACTTACAGTAGAATGATGCAGTCCTAGGTCATCATTCTTTTGATCCATGAAAATGAAAGGTTAAAAAAGTGAGAATACAAAGATTGGTCCCATTCTTACACCACACTTTTCTATTCTATATTAACTATACAAGGTATTTACTTTCAACTGCAGAGTAGCAATGAGAGATCATCATGACCACATTTCGATGTGCCATGATATAATTTCTTATCAATGCCCTGCAGTCTGAATATCAGATGATATTAAACCCCAAAAACCTATTTTGTGATGAGGATAAACCAGGTTTAATCAGAAAGCCCATGGACATATCATAATGGCCTATTAGTGGCAGATTGAAAGATAGTGACATTATATTTAAAAAAAAAAGAAGGTAGATTCAATTCTTAATTGTTTACACTTAGGAATAAAAAAATGTATAAGGAATAAAAGATATGTAAGATATGAGGCCAGTCTAAAAACAAGGAGTAATACAAAAAATAATTTATGGGATGCAATGAATTTTTAAATAACTGCTGGTGAATATGGTTGTATGATGTTCTGATATTTAATTAGTGAAGCCATACCTAAGGCAAATGTTGAATCCCAGTTCAACAGACCACAGTCAAGAGATCTGTGTTACACTTTTGGTGATGCCATGGACTACCTGCCTCTCTATAGGTCCCCCTTTTCAATTTATTGGTTTGTGTATGAAGTTTGAAGCAGTCCCAAATGGTGCCTGGGAAAGGCACTTCTAATCCGTGAGCCTCAGTTAAATATTCTTCAAATAAGTGGTTTCGATTGCATGACTTCTGAGGTTCCTATTTAGCTCTAATCTTCTATGATCCTATCATTCCATGAGGACCTTCCCTAATGAGTCATGAAAGTCTGTTCTGCTTCCCCATTTTCTGGTCAGAACAGACAATTCACCTCTCAAAATGATGCAAAGCTTCAACTGAGGCAGAGCAACCCACCTGCCAATTTCTACAAATTGAGGGATCTTAGAATGGGTTTCATAAAACTTCCTTTGAGGACTTTACGAGAAGTAATGACACTTAGAAACAGTTTGAGCTATTTAATAAATATTACTGGGTGCCAGAAACATAGCAAAAACACCATGCCAGACACCGCTGCTTTGGGGAACGAAAGAACATGGTCCTGCCTTGGACTTTACAGTCTAGCAGAGTAAGTTAGGCAGGTGGGGGAAAGGGAGCAACCCTAGGAGGCAGGTGCTACTGTTATTCTCATTTCACAATTGGGGAAACTAAGGCAGTTAGAGCAACTTGCCCAGGGTCACAGAGTTCAAAAGGCCACATTTGAACTTAGGTCTCTCTGACTCCAGGATCCTATCCACTGTGCCTTGTATATACAATTATCATAAATAAAGGACATATGAAGAGAAAGGCAATCTGCATCCAGAAAACTGATAAACAGAAGAATGTATGGAACAATTTTACATATATACATATACACATAAACACATACAAATATATAATATATATAATACACACGTTTGTGTGTGTATGTATGTGTGAATGTGTATGTATCCAAAGTTAGCCATCTCAAGGCTAGGGGTGGGAGAGGGAAGAAAAAAAAGAAGAAATTTACTTGATAACTTTGTTGTGTATTTGGAGGGAATAGCAGATTGGCAGTTTCATGTGCAATCATCTTTTTCATAGTACTATGGAAGGCATGGCTTTGTTCCCTGAGTTAAAATAAAATAAACTTTAGAAAAAGACAAAAATGGAGAAAAAAGAATGAAAATGAACAGGTAATGCTGAGGGAGAAGCTCATTACAGATATCGAAAACAATGTGAAAACGATGTGATCTGTTTGAGAAACTGACTGATGGGAAGTCTCATGGTATTTACATAAAGGTAACAAATAGGTCACATTCATGGACGCTTCAGAGTTGGAACAGACCTCCAAGGCCCCCGCAGTCCAGCCTCTAACACCTCCAGAAGACTGAGATGGATGCAACTAATATAAGAAGAAGATTTTTTTTTAAACCCTTCTAATTAAAAAAGAAAGAAAGGCAACTTCTGTAAAATTATAATAAGTATTTACACACTTTAAAGCTTCAAAAGAGCTACCCAAATATTCTCATTTTATCCTTACAACCAGCCTGGAATGTTGGCGCTATGATTATCTCCATTTTATGGGTGAGAAGTTGGAGGCAGAAAGAAATGAAATGACTTGCCTAGGGTCACAAAGCTAGTAAGTGTCTGAGGTTGGATTTGAACAGATGACTTCCTGACTCCAGGGGCAGTGTTCTATGCAGTGCCCTACCTAACTGCCTTGTACCTTTGGAAGAGTAAAAGTGAATTTGCTAAATATAAACAAGTATTTGGATTTGGAATCACAGGACTTGAGTTCAACCATTTGTTTGTTACCAACCTGGGGAACTCACTCAACTTTTCTGAAGAATAGTTTTCTCATATGTAAAAAATGGGAATTGAATTAGATGACATCTAAGGTGCCTTTTCTCTTTGGGCAGTTAGGTGACATAGTGGATAGAATGCTGGGCCTGGAGTCAGTCAGGAAGAACCATCTTCCTGAGTTCAAATCTGACTTCAGACACTGACCTCCTAAGCAAGTCACTTAATCCTGTTTGCCTCGGTTTCCTCATCTGTAAAATGAGCTGGAGAAGGACAAGCCAACGGCTCCAGTATCTTTGCCAGAAAACTCCAAATGGAGTCACCAAGAGTCAGACATGACTGAAACCACTGAAACCAACAGCAAAGTCTCTTTCAGCTCTGAAGTCTCAGTATGACATGAGTCTTAAAAAGTTACTCATTTAAATTTCAGTGTGCCAGAAAGCAAGCATGTAAAAAACAGATTCAGTCGAAATCTGCAAACAAAACACCTAAGTGCTACTGGATTTAAAATAAGAAGAATTCGTTAAATTAAAATCAACAGTAAAATCTGATGAAACTAAGCGAATTTCCATCATTTTTTTTTAAAGACTCACACATAAGATAGAAAGGTCCACAATCTAACTACATGCAGGACACCGAGAATTTTTTACTTCTGAGTTGCTACTCTAATAAGAAGAAGGGAATTCATGTGCTTTGTTAGGAGATGTTTTTCTGATCTCTTTTCAAACTCACATTTGGAAGCTAAATTTCATACAAACAAGTGAAATAACAGAATTGATAGCATGGTTGCCACTGGAATTATCAAGACAATGAAACCATAAGTTGTTGGTTTAGTGAAACATACTTCTGGTCCGGGTACACCAATTTATCCACAAATTATGCTGAGTAAAAATCACCAAGCATAAAACCCTGGTATGCTATTGAAAATAAGTTAATATTATAATTTAGTTCTGTAATATATATATATATAATATAATATATAACATATAGTTTTATAATTTAGTTCTGATAAACAGAAAAACATATGGAACAATTTTACATATATATATAATACACACATACTTGGTTGTGTGTAGGCAACTATACACACATATGACTAGGGTTAGTGATATATACCTGTACTAAAACATAGTGATAAGAGAAGAATATAAGAATGCCATTGTGCCAACAGAGCTGTGTATTTAAAATCAAGTCCTACTTATCTGCAGTTGCATTTTTGTTGTCAAGACATTAGAAATCTCCCAAGTACCAACAACTGGATAGGTATCCACATTATAGTGCAGATGTCAACAATGACAATCAGGCATCCCTTTCTATTACTTAATGAGAAAATTTTAAATGTACTCATTAACTTAAGAGGTATTTATTAATTGGTAAATTCATATATTGGTGGGTGTCCCACTCTTTCATACCAGTAGCAGGGGCGTATACAAGAAATAGAAGTTTTTGAGAAACATGATTTAGTTGCGCAAAAATCATGCAACTGCTAGAAATCAATTCATAAAAAATAACAGCAATAATAATTGCTTTCAAAGTGCTTTCTTTGCAAATATCCTGTGAGATAGGTAGTACAAATGTTATCAACCTCTTCTTACAGATGGAGAAACTGAGGCTCTGAAAGCCCAAATGAATTGTCCATGGTCACAAAGTTGGTAAGTGCATGAGGTAGGATTTGAACCCTGGCCTCCTGATTCCAAAACTGGTACTCCTCTCATTATGCCACATAATGAAGAAATTATACACAATTTATACTCAGTTTAAGCACTTTGCCTAAACGAAAGATCATGGTAGTTGAATTTGGTTTAGGTAAAGGTTTGTGGAATGGAGGGTCTTGAGTTCCATCTTAAAAAAATATACAAAGTAGAAAGGAGGGAGGATTTTTCACAAGGGTAGGAAATAAAAAGAACAGAGGAGATTGGAAGTAAGAATGAATATGGCTATAGGAGGGGCTGCCAGACAAATAAGAATGGTCTGTTTATAACGGAAGAACAAAGCCTAAGATTAGGCAGTTATTTGGACTAGTTGACAGAGATCCTTGAGTCTGAGGTTAAGAATATCAGTTTCTTAAAAGCACAGACTGTTCGATTTTTGTCTTTGTATACAGTATCTAGCACAGTGCCTGGCACTTAGTAGGCACTTTATAAGTGATTACTGAATTGCAGTGAGGAATTTGGACTTGATCTGACAGGCAATAAATAGAGTGACAGATTCTTAATGAAGTGAGACTGACATAAAGCAGTCTTTTAGACAGATGAATCAGGTGGCAGTATTCAGAACAAATTGACAGGTGGCAGAAATTGGAGGTCAGGTAGCTCCCCTGATTCAAGAGAAAGATGGAAAGGAAGATTGAGAACAAATATGGCTATAAAACCAAGGAGTGTTTCATCTCTTACAATAATTTTGTGTCACTGAAAAACAAATCAGAGTATGTCTTGGTATAAATAGAGCTGTCAAGCTTATAAGACCTAAATGCTACCCTGAGTGAACATCCTTCATGGACCATCAAGCTAAGCCATGCCTCATTTCCCTGCCTGGCATTAAAGTCCAGCCAAATCTGCTAATGGAAAGAGATTCTGTTGACTTCATGACATTAGCAGACAAATGCTCCCAGGAGCTTTGCCCTTACTTAAATAATATTTTTGCATAATCCAATCCTATCTGAGTAATAAGAGAATACTTACATATCTACATATTTATACACACCTATGGAGTTGAAAGGGTTAAGGCTCCAGTATTGGAGCAGATACTAATGTTTTAACCTTCTTAACATTCCTAAAAGATAAGTAGGTGGAAAGCATTTCTACCCCAAGGGCAAAATGTAAGTCAATGTCACCAGCCCTTCCTTTCCCTCCCTGTGTTCATTTCATCAGGGCTCTGAACAGTGCCTATGAGCTATTTTAAGGGTGTTTGGTTTTCTTAGCTGAGTTAAAATGGAATCACCTCTTGTCACAGAGTTCACTTGGTTGTAAGCCAGAGGCAACTACCCAGTTATCATTCATTCCTCTTTAAAAATTATTTCACTTTTTAAAAAAATTTCCCTCTCCTTTCCCCCATCCTAGTTTGCTACCCTGCTTCTCCCAGGCAAACTTTCCTATATGAGGCCTATATCTCATCATCCAATTAGCTCTCCAGCTTTCTCTTAGGTCATACCCAATGACTTAATGACCCTCTGGTTTATCACTGTCCTAAGAACAACACCATGTTCTCTTCCTGCTATCATTCATTCAGCTCCTGAAAGGTCATTTCCTCCTTTCTAAACCAAGTGAATGAAATGATTCTGCCTGTGGCCCAGTATCAGTCTCTCCTAAGAATGCCAGGTTGGTATCTTCTAAGCGATATGTGGTTAGCTTGTCCTATACTCTGGACCATACCGTGGACTGGCAGGTACAATAATAGCTAATAATTGCTAGCATTTATATACTTCTTTCAAGTTTGTAAAGCCTTTACATAGGTTAACCCAGGTGATCCCCACAATAGTACTGGGAGGTAAGTGTTATTATCATTCCCATATCCCAGATGAGGAAACTGAGGCACAGTGTTGATAATACATTTTTTGTTTTAGTATAATCAAGTGCCTCTGATTAAATAATGTGATTAAAGAACATCTTCCCCACCCATTAATAGGCCTGGAAAGATTTGTAGGAAGGCTCACACCTTTTGTTAAGGTTCTAACTAGGCACTAGTTCTCAAGGGTTGTGATGCCCTCTGGCTCTAAAAAGTGTATAAATACTCTGAGGCAGGTTTGGCTTACAGACTGGAAGTATTTGTTTGACCAGTTGAGACTCATGGACTAAGGAGCACCCATGGCTTTGAAAACCCAGATGCTGGTGCTTTTCTCTCTGGTAACTACATACGTATGTAATGGTCAGACAGTTGGATCTGTCTGATGATCTCATGTTACTTATATATCAGACAGCTGGAAGCCATATCTGTTGATTTTGATTTCTCTGTATTTTCTCTGAAGTATGCTGACTTCTCCCCCTAAATTAAATGAATGATACATGTCTTTGATTAAGGTGATTGTTGACCCCCCCCAAAAAAGTTGCTTTCCTTTTAGAAATGCAGATCGAAGAACGTGTGATAGCAGGCCCTCCTGTGTGTGTCTGGGTACTTGCTTTTTCAGGCACAGAGGAGTTAACATAGGTGATAAGTCACATAGCTATAAGCATTTGAGTCAGGATTCAAACCAAGCATTCTTGACTCCAAAGTCTGTGCTACCTAGCTACCATTTAATAAGAAAATGATTTTCAGTATGATATTTTTGATAAATTGTCACTTCAGGAAATGAAAACCGCTAATATCACTCATCTTTCCCCTAGTGCTTGGCACACAGTAGGCACTTAATAATTTTTTAATTGATGAAAAGTAATGCATCAGATTATTTTGTTTGCATCAGACTATTCTTCTTGGGGCACAATCACAGTCATGTCGCTTTGGGATAGCTAGATAAGACAGTAGTTTAGAATATTGCACTTGGAGTCAGGAAGACCTGAGTTCAAATCCAGTCTCAGCTACTTATCAGCTCTGTGACCTTGGGCAAATCACTTGATCTCTATTTGCCTAAGTGTCCTTATCTGAAAAATGAGAACAATTAGCACTTACCTCTCTAGACTGTTGTATGTATCAAATCAAAACAGACGTTATAATACATGTAAAGTACTTTGCAAACCTGAAAACCTTATGTCCATGTCAATTATTGTGATAATGATTATTAGTCATTAAATTTATTTCTACAAAGTGCATATTTCTAACAATCAAAATCAATCAGTTGTATTAATACTTGCTTGTACCTTTTCAATGCACTTATCCTATGTTTTTATAGGTATTTGCATTTGTATCATATCCTTTTACTGGATTATAAATTCCATGAAGGTCTAAATCCTAGCTAAATTTCTGTCTTCACTCAGCCGGCCACAGTGATCAGTACACATTGTATGTGCCTAATCTATATTTGTTGAATTTTATTATGGAACTGAACTATGTTAAATGTATATGAAACAGAATAACAAGTAAGCCCTGTAAACTGCCTGCTTTCGGGTGCTAATCCTACTCTATACAGACTATCATCTGTTGGAGGGTGGAGCTTGGAACATGTCCCTGGACAAGTTTGCTTTGGGCTAACTTCCTAAGCACAGCTAGTCCTTCATTCTGTTATGGAAGGAGAATAAAACCAGTAGTCAGGAGATTTGGATTCTATCTAGCTCCATGCAGCCATCAATGAGCTGTATGACCTTGGGCAATTTGATTCAACTCTCTGATCTATGTGCCAGATATTGTGCTAATCTGGGAATTCAAAGAAAGGAAGAAAACAGTCCCTTCTCTCAAGAAGCTCACACAATGATGCATAAAGAAGAGATATATGGAATAAATTCGTGATAGTCTCAGAGGGAAAGTACAGCCTTAAAGAGGCCTGGGAAAAACTCTTTGTTGCAGAAGATGGGACTTTAACTAAGATGTGAAAGAAGTTAGGCAAGCTAGGATTTTAGGGTTAGTTCGTAAAAAAAAGAAAAAAAAAGGAAAAAAGAGCAGCAACATGAGTTCAGAAGATTGAAAATGAAAAACACTACCCATCTCCTGCCAGAGAGGTGACAGAATCAATATACAAAATATGACAGAATTGTTGGGCATGAACAATGTGGGATTTTTTTTTTTTATTATGTATATTTGTTACAAGGGTTTCCTGATTTTTTGAAGGGCAATGGAGGAGGTAGGAAAGAAAATAAATATCAATTAAAAAAAGTAAAATTTCATTTAAAAAAGAGCAATTCCAAAATTGTTTTGTCAACCAGCTAGACATTTTTTTCAGGAGTCCTCTATATCAGATATATTTGATCACATGCTGAGAAAAATGGCTAGATTCGATGTCAGAAGACCTGGGTTCAGATTCCACCTCTGACATTCACCACCTCTGTAACCATAAACAAGACCTCAATTTCTTTTCCTAGAGAAGGAGGGAGGTACAGTAGATGACCTTTAGGATTCATCCTAGATCTAAGTCTGGGATTCAATGGTTTGGGGGGATATTTCAGTCCTTGATGCCTCCATCTCCTTTGAAATCTATCTTCAAAGAACTTATTTTCTTTTTTAAAGGATTGTTATAATCCTTGGTACTATGAGAGTCATAGAAATGATAGACTAAGTTACAAGAAGCAATATTTACAGATAAAAGAGGAAAGTCTTCTGGATCATTTGATTAGAAAACAGATCCATTCCAGTTAATGCTGCTGAGGGAGAGGGAGGAGACAGGAAGGGAGATGGAGACAGAGAGAACTATATAGCACATATCTAACTTTCCAGAAAGTATTTTGGGAAATAGGGTCTGCCATAAATGAACTCCCCTAGGTAAATGTAAGGAAAAAAGAAAATGAGATTTCAGTCCTACTTCTTGAGGTTGTCACAGGATACAAATGGGATTTGACTGGTTTTATTTCAAGTAGGGTAATTTCCATAATATCCGGGACTGGTCCTGGGTAAAACTGTCAAATAAGGCACCAGCAGTGTGCATAGGGAAGAGCAGCTCGACAGGACTTGGGTAACCAGCTTCCTCTCAGCTGCTACCCTGCTCTGTGACCTTGAGCAAGGGACTTGACCTCTCTAAGGTTCAGTTTCTTGCGAATTTGTAAAATGGAGTAGTATATGCTTTCTAAAGTCTCTCTTGCCTCTAAACTACTAAGAATCTCTTATGAATTATGAGAAAAAGAGGACTGTTATAATAATAACAACGATAGTAATAGAATCATAATCATAATGAAAAGGTTTAGCACAATTCTGGATAGAACACATTCTAGAATAATCGTCTACCTCAATTCAACATTTGTAAGAGCCAGAGAAAAACCCAAGGTTTGTTCAGTCATTTTTCAGTTGTGTCTAACTCTTTGTGACCCCATTTGGGCTTTTCTTGGCAAAGACACTGGAGTCATTTTGCCATTTCCTTCTCCAGCTCATTTTAAAGATGAGGAAACTGAAGCAAACAGTGACTTGCCCAGGGTCACACACAAGTAAGTGTCTGAGGCCAGATTTGAACTCAGGAAGACAAGTCTTCCTGATTCCAGCCCCGTGGTGTTCTATCAACTGGACCAACTGCCTGCCAACACACCTTGATACTACACCCACTTCTCTCATCTCCAAAGCAGTCTCAAACTTAGGGGCAAGTGAAAGATGGAGAATGAGTCAGGTATTTCTGTGATGACTCCCCGGGCACGGCAAAGGGGAAGGGCTTGCACATTCAGTTCACACATTTTATAAGGAATATGTGTCTCAGGAAGGGAAGCTACAATTTAAAAACTATCTTAGAGATTTCTTTAGTCTTTCTTTCCTCAACACATTATTTCTCATTGGCTGATCTTCACTATCTTCGTATGAAAAAATTTGGACTCAGAGGATCTGGGTTTGAATCCTGACTGTGATCTAGGTCGAGTCCCTTAAACTCTCTTAGCTCCAATTTCCTCCAAAAGGAAGCGGTTTGACTAACTAAATAGTCCTTGAAATCCCTTCCAATTTTAAATGGATGATTGCATCTCCACCCCAAACAAAAGCAGGTGAGCATAGCAGTAGATAATGGCCAAATGAACCATTGTCTAGAGGCCCCCCAGAAACGAGGGGCCAGTTTTTGTTATAAATTACATCATTACAGCTAGTCATTATAAAAGCTCTTTATGACTGGGCTGACTCGAAGCCCTGACTTTTCTTAAGCCATACCAATACCCAAATATAACTGGCTTCTTGCTATTCAGACACAAAACACTAGTCTCTGGCTCCAGCAGCTGAAATGTAGGCAACTTCGCAGAAGCAACAACTCACTCTCACTCTGTTTCTATCTCTCTATCCACATGTGTGGCACAGTGGTTAGAGCACTGAGTTTGAAATCAGGAAGACTCATCTTCCTGAGTTCAAATATGGCCTCAGATTTATATACTAGCTTTATGGCCCTGAGCAAGTAAGTATGTATGTGTGTGTACATGTATGTATATATGTGTGTGTGCATATATGTATGTATGTGTACACACATGAGTATACACATACATGTATATACACGTGTGTGTGTGTATTTTTTCCACTCCCCCCATGTCCTGGCAAAGAACTTCTGAAGGTGATGGAGTTCATGGCCAGGCACAGAAAATGTTGATTGTGCTGGTTGACAAGAGTGATGAGTTATTCAGGTTAAGGACTGGATCCTTTCTAGGACACCAGTCCCACAGTGGAACTGTCCTGTCTCAAATGCGGTATCTTACCACCTCATGTCAACATGATGCTTGCCTTTCTTGACCTTTCCCCACTCCTATTTGCAAATTTACATTAAACAAGCTGACTTTCAGGGGCTTCAGTAAAAGAGGATGTCTTTAAAAATGTGACGAAGCAGGAAAAAAGACCAAACTGTTTTGAGAAGCTTCTAATCCACCAAAAGGAAAGGGATAAATTTACAAGTTATATAAAGAAGTGTTTCTTCCCCCATCAGTTTACACCCTGTGAATCTGCAATATGGCAGAGTTAAAAAAGAAAGTAAAATTTTTATAAGGAGAAACATGGCATGTAAGGCCTGCATAGTAATCATCTTACTATACTTGGTCCTCAGAGTACTATTGTCAGTTCGGGAGCATTTTTAATTTGAGAGATGCAGAGAAATAGAGAGGGTCTAGAGGGGAAAAAACCTTCATAACAATGAAAAGGTAGAACATGGAATCTGAAAAAGAAACAGCTTCAAGGTGAAGGATAGATTTTAAAATTTGTTCAAGAATGGGAAAGAGCACTATATAAAGGGCAGCCAGCTATTTTCTGAGGAAAGATGGACTCAGGCTAAAAAGAACAATGATTTTGGATAGATTCCTTAGAAAGACTGTTCTGACCAGGGGACCTTGAGTAACAGTAGAATGGGCTGCCAAAGGAAGCCTTTGAGAGGCATACATGCGACAGTCCTTCCGAGCAAAAGGACAATAGCCCAGATGAGCTCCTAGAGTTCTTTCTAGATCTTTGATTTTAATAAACCTGGACTAAGTGAGTCATGGCAGCCAACAACTATAATCCCTGCTCCTGAGAAGCTGAGGCAGGTGGATCACTTGAGCTCAGGAGGTTTGAGCTGCAGTAGAGCCAAGTCCAGTAACAATGTGGCAACATCTAGGGGGTAAGGGACCACCTAGATGACTTAGGAGGGGCAAGTTGGCCCCAGCTGGAAATGGAGCAAGTCAAAGCTTCCATCCATGGGATTGGGCACATGAATAGCCATTGTACTTCTAGCCTGAAGGAGATACAGAAACTTAGTCCCAAAAAATGCATATAATTAGAAACAAATAGCTGGATTGACCTCAAAGTGTATATTTTAGAAAAAGATGCTAGCAGGTTTATTACACATTGACCCCCATGTGTGCGAGAAACACAACTGTACTGCCCTAAAACACCAAAGGATAACTGAAATGTACATTTTATCTTATGACTATGTGTGTGTGTGTGTGTATTATGTATATACACATACACACATGTGTATGCATTTATGTGCACATATGTGCATATATACAATACATGTATATACACATGTATACATGTATACACACATATATTTGTATATGTATATACATACACATATATCTATAAAAATAAAATAGCTAGCACTTACATAGCACTTTTAAGATTTGCAAAAAAGCATTATATACCTTATCTTATTTGAGTCTCCCAATTACCTTGTGGAGTAAGTGCTATTAAAATATCAATTTTACAGTCAAGAAAACTGAGGCAAACAGAGATTAAGTGACATGCCCTTGGTCACATAGCTAGGTAGTTTCTGAGGGAGGATTTGAACTGAGGTCTTCCTGATTCCAAAATCCAAAATCCAAAAAAGTATACATTATGTCAAATAATTGCCACTCTACTTTTTTTTTGAACACACACACACACACACAGAATATGAAAAAAAATGGCAGTGTGGCATTGTTAGAACCATACAGTTTTTAAGGAAGTATGACAATTCAAGGGCAACTGAGAAAGCCTCCTTTTTTAAAGAAAAAGATGTGATCTATACCACAAACTCCAAATCATCTGTGCCTTCATCTTTCCGATTTCTAGTTCCAGGATCAGAGGATAATAACTTTCCTAACTATTGGTCTTAATCATAGCCAAAGCAGGGATGTATCAAAGAAGGTAGAAGTCTGCCTTCTGGTCATGTGCCTTTAACTTCCAGTTTATCTGACCTGTTTATCCCCAAGTCTCGTTTGTTTCAAGATTTTCTACCTACTGGTCAAATGCATGAGATGAATCTTGGGGGAAAAAATGAAACAAGATTATGCAAAGGCACAAAAATTCCAATGAGGAAAATCAGCCCTGAAGAGAACTATGGAGATTTTATTAGGCTTTACTTTTCTATCAAGTTTTCTACAAATATCATCTTAAAAGAATGCAAAAATAAATTTAAGTGTTAAAAATTTTATCTGACAATTTTATTTTAGAATGGGGAAGATAAGGGTTTAAATGGAGGTTTAAAAAAGAAACTTAGCATGCTGTTTTCTGTCAGTTATGTGAAATAATATGCTATATATTTTTTTCTGTGACAAAACTCTACTACATTTTCCACCAGTTCCATAATAGGATTTCCTATTGCCTAACAGATGTTTCCTATTGCCTAAAAGAAATTTGGCTCCTGCCTGATGAAAGCCTTTCCCTTACGATCAAATGTCTCTGATAAAAATCAGATATCTAAGAAATACATGGAATTATCACAAATATAGAGGCAGAAATATCATTCAAAATATATATGTAAAGATGATAGGAACAGTTTTCAAAAGAAAAACTACAATCACCAATCATATGAAAAAAATGCTCCAAATTACTAATGAAAGAAATCCAAATTGTAACCTTTGAACTTTCACTTCAGAACCACCAAACTGGCAAAGAAGACAAAAGATGGAAATAGTCAATGCTGGAGAGACTATGGAAAGATAGGTACATGAATACAGCATTGCTCAAGTAGTGAATTGACAAGGCCTTTTTTTAAAAGCTGCTTGGAATTACGTGAGAAAAAAATTTACAAAATATTCATGCTCCTTCATCTTGGAATCCAGCTACTAACCACACAGTCCAAGGAGGTAAAAGATTACACATATATGAAACTAATGGCAATTCAATACCTTTTTTTATGTTAACAAAATACTGAGAATAAATTTGATACCTATTAAAAGAACAAACTGTTACATAAAACTTTAAAACAGTATTGCACTATAAAAATGACCAAATATGAGGAAATTAGAGAAGAGTAGAAAGACTTGTGATAATTAAAACCCAGTCAAGTAAGCAGAATTAGAAGAAGAATGATCCACCAAGGACTTGTTGTTCAGTCATTTTTTCCAGCTGTGTTCTGCTCTTTGGGACTCCATTTAGGGTTTTCTTGACAAAGACACAGGAGTGTTTTGCCATTTCCTTCTCCATCTCACTTTACAGATGAGGAAACTGAGGCAAATAGGGTTAAATGACTTCCCCAGAGTCACACAGCTAGTAAATGTTGAAGGTCATCTTTTAACTCAGAAGATGAGTCTTCCTGACTCCATGCCATATAGTCTATCCACTGTGCCACTGAGCTAGCCATAAAATGCAAATGAACTCTGATGAAGTATAAGGCCCAATCCTAATCCATGTGAGAGGCGATTTAAACTTATTTCTATTGTCTCTTTATTTGCTGTTAGATTCAGTTGTTCTGTCAACTGCTTTTTCAGCCATTTTTTTTGTTTTGAAGGACAATACGATGACTAAATGGCATATTAAGAAATGACTTGTAAAAATAAAAGTCACCAAATAAAAAGTTTTTGGAAATCTCCTTTTGAGGTCTATATTCCTTCCATTTTGACTGATTCTTTGAGCAAAGATGAACAGGTAACATCATACATATACTCATTTGGTCCTCAATGAGCCAAATTGCTCTCCTCTCTTTCAAAGTGTATATTACACATTTATTACCACTTTTCACTATGTAAACTCCTTGGGAAAATAGACCGTTTTAGGGTTTTTGTCTTTTTTCATATCCCTGGAGCTTAGCACAATGCCTGACACATTGTAAATGCTTAATAAGTACTCCGTGCTTGGTTAATTTACTGACTTCCAGATACTCTCCAATTTTCATCAATGACTTTAACGTCAGAGTCACAGTTGTAGCACTTCACAATTTAAACAATACTTTTGACATACTTTGCTTCATATCATCTCACTTATTAATTAACACACAACCTCAAAGTTCCCTGATCTCATAAATTTGAATGACTTTCATCTCTGCTCCACCTGTCATCTACCATCATGGCCAAATATTGTATTGTAATACTGCCCAGAAATGCTCCCCACAAAGGTTTCAAACTCTGAAATTTTCTTTTCTAGCCACAACTTCATTACATTTCACATCTCACATTCCTTATCTTCATGTAAACCTGTTATTCACCTTCAACACAACCTCCAGTCCCTTAGCCCTCTCACATTCTTCCATTTCCGTTACTGAGTCGCCCTGGACCATAAGGGTCAGCTCTTTCTGGTGCTCTATAATCAGCTAGTTATTTCCTGTTGACAAATTGCTATATTTAGTCCCAGGTAAATCCCACTACAGGCATACCTTGTTTTAATGCATTTTACTTTATGGTACTTCACAAATAGTGCCTTTTTTTTTTTTTTTTTTTACAACTTGATGGTCTGTGGCAACTTCGCATCAAGCAAGTCTACTGGCATCATTTTTCCAACAGTATGGGCTCACATCATGTCAAATTTTGGAAATATTCACAATATTTCAAGCCTTTTCATTGTTTTATCTGTTATGATCATCTGGGGCAACATAACCATGTCCATATGAGATGGTGAACTTAATTGATAAATGCCATATGGGTTCTGACTGGCCGTTGTCTTGTCTCTGTCCCTTCTCCTTGGGTCTCCCTATTCACTGAGACAAAACAATATTGAAAATGGGCCAATTAATAACCCTACAACAATTTCTAAATGTCCAAGTGAAAGGTAGCATTAACTGATCGTGCAGATTTCATTGTTGTCTTATTTTAAATTGCCACAGCCACCCCAACCTTCAGCAACCACCACCTTGATCAGTCAGTAGCCATCGATATTGCAGCAAGACCCTCTAACAGCAAAAAGATGATGACTCGCTGAAGGTTTAGATGATGATCAGCAATTTTTAATAATAAAGTATTTTTTAATGTACTTTTGTAAGACATTATTTCACACAACCAACTATAGTCTATTGCAAACACAGCTTTTCTATGCACTGGGAAACCAAAAAATTCATGGGACTCCCTTTATTGTGGTGATCTAGAAATGAACCCACAGCATTTCTGAGGTATACCTGTACTTGCATTCTCTAGCCCTATTCCATGGCTGCTGAACAACTGCTACAGAATGTTTGGAGCCACACTAATTAGAATCACTAAACATTCCTATTTTCAACTGAATTCCTATAGAGGTAAAGTGACTAGTTCAAAGTAAACAACAGAGGGAGGATTTGAATTTATTATCTCCCTGATACAGTGCTTTTTTCCACTAAATAATATTGTCTACCACTGTAGAATCCAACCTAGAACTCTGGAATCCACTTAGAATCAAAACCAGAATTCTAGGATCCACTTAGAATCCAACTCAGAACTTAGAATCTAACGCTGAACTCCAGATTTCATTAAGAATCCAGTTTTAAAACTCTGGAATCCACTTAGAATTCAACTTAGAATTCTAGAACCCATTTAGAAGCCAACTCAGAACTCTAGAATTCACTTACAACCCACCTTGGAACTCAGGAATCCAACTTAGAACTGTAGAATCCATAAAGGGGAAGAAAATGAAATCTGAAAGGCTAAATTAGAAGGCATAGAATGCCACAGTAAAGAGTTTATAGTTTACCTCATAATGAAGAGAACTACTAAAGATATGTGAGCAAGGAAGTGCCAATATCAAACCCAGACATTTGGAAAATTACTTCAGCAGCTACATGGAGACAATATTTAGCAAAGGAAGTCTAAGCTCTTTAGCTAGTGATGACTGAGCTCCAACTTTGTTTCTGAGCTTTCTATAGAAGGCTCAGCTCAAATAATTCCCTTCTCTTCTGTTCTATTCCAGAAAAACATCTCCTCTGAACCCCTCCCAACACTTGCTTGGTATCTGTTCTGATGTTCACAGCACTCTTTCTTTTATTAGAGTTATATATGTACAGGTCTTGACCCCCACCCTATTAGGCCATTATCTCCTTGACATGACCATATTTTAGTCATCCCGCACATAGTAGATGCTGAATGAGTATTTGTTAAATGAATGAAAGAAATCTGAATCAATCTTTGATGAATTATACAGGTGTGGTAAAAAGAACTCAGAACTTGGCATCAGGTGATACTTAGATTCAAACCTTGCCTCTAAAGCTTATGAGGGTGATTGTTGGGTAAGTTATCTTAATGTTCCTGAGCCTCAGTTTCCCCATATGTAAAATGGAGATAATATCATGTCAAGGAGCTGACAGTCTAATGGGGGAAGGCAAGATGGGTCAAGACCTATACATGTATAACTCTAATAAAAAGAAGAATGCTATGACTGTCATGAGAGGTATGAAGCAGGTACTTACCTTCACAGAGTTGCTATATGCTTAAAATGGAATAATGCAGGAAGGTGCATTGAAGTATTGGGTTTTTTGTTTTGGAGTCTGCACAAGACAGTGAAAAAGTACTGGGTTCAAAATGAAGGGATCTGTGTCCAAAGCCTGACCCACTAGGTTGAGCAAGTCACTTTACCTCTCCTGGGCAGTGTAGTATAGTAGACAGAGCCCTGGCTATGGAATCAGAGGGCATGAGTTCAAACCCCACCACTGACATTTATAATATATGCGACTTTGGACAAGTCATTCGCTTAAGTGCTTCTGAATATCTGTTTTTCCTCATATATAAAATGGGGGCTTTGGACTGCATGGTCTTTAACCTTATGCCTATGATCTTAGAATCAGTATCTAGAAAATGAGGAAGTTGGTCTAATATCCATTCCAGCTGTTTGTCCATTAAAAAGGAAGGCTAAACCGTGGAAACAGAGGCTTTGAATCATTCCTTCCCCAGAAGAGACTGCTTAGTCCATGCAGCCTCTTGTGTAGCTAGAGAATAAAATGTTCCACGTTCTTCCTTAAAATATAAACCACTTTAAAGAATTAAGTGTAGTAATTTGGTCAAATTGCTGCTCTACTTGTAGCTATAAACACTACAGTTCAAAATAAACTATCAGACATAGTAATTTGCCCAGGTTCTGACTGTGGCAGCTGCCAGATAATTTTCTACCCTGTTGACTGACTTGAAAGAAATCAAATTTGTCCAATTTTCCAACAGCCCTTTAATATTGAACTAAAAATGACAGAATAATTTAAAAATATTAATCATGACCACAAATCCCAAAGCCAGTGGCAAAATGACATCAGGCACTTCAAAATATCTGTTACATTTTAATTGGGACGAAGTAGAAAAGAATTTAATCTATGATTTTTTTCCTTTCTCTTTTTTAATATTACAGGAACAAACAGCAAACGAGAGTGCTAATGTGGTTTACAGAGAAACCTTGCCTGGCTAATTTCAACAGATACTCTCCAAATCTTGGCCCAAAGCAAAACAAGGGATATAGACGGGCACAGTACCTATGATTTCACTGATAGAGCAAACTCCCATTTGAGGAAACTACTAAAGCATGTCAGGGTCCCCCTTTTTTGGGTATATATGATGTATTTTTTAACTTTGATCTAGTTATCCTACTGCTAGGCCTATACTCCAAACAGAATAAGAAAAAAGGAGAAGGCCCAATATATATAAAAAAATTTATGGTAGACTTTTTGTGATGGCAAAAAAACTGGAAACTAAAGAGATGTCCCTCAGTTGGGGTACGGCCAAATAAGTTGTGGTATATAAATATGATAGAATACTATTATGCAGTAAGAAATGAGCAAAGAGATGATTTCGAAGAGACAGGGGAAAGACTCACACACACCGATAGAGAGAAGTCGACAGAACCAAAGGAACAATATATGATAGCATCATAGAACAATTTTAGAGACTTTTATTAAATGGATGAAGAATGAAATGAATAGAAGAGAACCACTTCTAAGACAGCAATAATGGACAGATAAACAACTCTGAATCTGATCAACTCAATGGCCATCTATGATTGCAGAGGACTGATGATGAAACCTGCTATCCATTATAGAAAGGTAATAGATTGAGGGTACAGAGTGAGACATACATGTCTATTTGTATGTAGCCATTCAGGGAACTTTTTTCCTTGACTATACATATTATTAAAAGAAATCTGTTTTTATTTTCGTTTTCCTTAATGGAAGAAAGATGTGGAGGGAAGAAAAATATGTTTTTGTTCATTAAAAAAATTAAAATAGGATAGCGGCGGTAAGTACCACAGATAATAAATATTGCATGTCCTTTCAAATGAGGTCACAGTATTTTTAATTGCTTAATTGTTTTACTTTGTTCAAGACATATCACATGTGGAGTGAGGGGTGACTCTATACCTCTTTGGCTCTCCCCCAAATGATTTTCAGTCAATATAAAAAAGGAGGAAATAAAGAAGTAAATATTAAGGACAGTTGTACTCAATTACAAACAGTTATGGCAGCTGTGGATACCCATATGTTGACATGCAACTTTTACCTCTAGAGAATGGGGAGGACGCAAATGGTGGAGTAGAAAAAATGCTGGATTTAGAGTCGAAAGTCCTGGGTTCAAATTCTGACCCTGTCACTAACTTACCATCTTACTACAAATCACTTAATCGCTTGATGCCTCAGTTTCCTCATCTGTAAAAAGAGGGGATTGGAACAGCTGGTTTCTAAGATCCTTTCCAAGGCTAAGATTCTGTGATTCTGTAGCTAGACTATTGCAAACTAAGGGTCCACTTCTGAGGGGGGCTGGGGACCTGTCCTATAGCTCAGTGTTATTTTATCCTCACCCATTCTCCTAGACTGACAACTGAAGAAAAAGAATTACTCATTCTGGAACAGAAGACCCCTTACTACAATAAAGTGTCATAAGATGGCAGAGTAGGAAATTGGAGACTGACCCAATGTGTCTGTCAATGAAGAGTTGGCACTTTACTTCTTGTTCAAGTTTCTATGTACCCCCTCAGAGAACTCGAGTATATTAATGAGGCATTGTTTCCTTACAGCAAGGTTTCAGAGGGGGAAAGAGACAACTATTTCCCAGGTTAGAGAAACCTTATCACCTCAATAGATATTTGCTTAAGTTTTCAGTGCAGCTACCAGCTTTCTTCATATGGCAGTGAGACCCACTAGTAGATCTAATTTGCTTCTGGAAGCTGTCCAGATAGACCACAGTGAAGTCAGGGTTAACACAAGGACATGTCCTCTGCAGGCCTAAAGGCAGGCTAGGCCTGGCAGGCAGGTATTGGGAATGAATATTCAGATGCTAGCCCACAACCCACATGGGACTCCCCTTTGTGAGACAACCAGCCCAGCTGGTATAACCTTTCCATACTGCAGCAAACTTTGCTGATTCTGTCATCACTTCTTGCCAGGTCTTGCCCTTCTGCCATGACCCACATGGGCCTACTGGTCTGAAACCCCAAGCCCTTCCAGCCATCTGACCCTGCATTCTGTCTAGTCACATTTTAGTGCTACTCTGACCTATAATGACCATTACACTTCTGCTGCTGGGATGTTTACTTCCCCCTACCATGGCTAGAGGACCCACTTGGTACACAATACATTTGCTGGACATTAGATAGTTGCTGGCTATTAATTTCTGGCCCATTTTGCCTCTGAAAGACGTAAAGAATATTGCCGTCTGCTGCTGCTAACTTCTTATGAGATCTTTGGCAAATCATTTTAACTTTCTGGGTTTTGGTTTCCTCATTTGTGCTTCTATACTTAGAATCTTGCCTTAAAGACCTTGAAAGACATTTCACTAAGAAACAAAACAAAATAAACCTTGAGGTCATCTGTCACAAGGTTCTTCTTTCCTCCAACTGGACACTCAAAATCATCTCAATATCATCCCTCACTCAATATCATCCCTCACTCAAGAGCAGGAAGTGGTCCTTTTCCTTCTAAATGCCAACCACTCAATTCTTGCCCTTGGTGACACGGTCTGAAGGTTCTGGGAGACTGCCACTTACACCATCCCTTCTCAATTAATTTTCTATCTTTTCTCATCCACTGGCTTACAAATGTTCCCAGATCTTCCCTTATCCTTAAAAAACAAATAAAAAATTTCGTTGGATCCTACCATCTTCTCAAGCTAACATTTCTTTTCCCTTTTGTTCTTTCACAGCAAGACTATCAGAAAAAGGCATTTATGTTCATTATCACGATTTTCTTACCTTACACTCACTTCTCAATCCCTAGCAACCTGGCTTCCAACTTCTTCACTCAACTGAAATTGCTTTTTCCAAGATGATCAACACTCTATAAATTACCCTTCTATACGTTCATTTCACCTTCATTTTTCTGCCACATTGACACTGTTGAACATCCTGTCCTCTTGAACTCGTACTTCTCCCTGAATTTTCATGACTGACATAAATACATATGTATATTTTTTCTATGTACATGTTGCTTTTTTCCTTAATAAAACATAAGTACTCTGAGGCAATGACTATTTCATCTTTGTCTTTGTATCTCTGGGCACCTAGCACAGGGTCTCATACACAGTAAGTACTTAATAAGTGCCTGATGAGTTTAATTGTATACAGAAGACACTTAAACATTTTATAGGATCACAGAATCAGAATTCAAAAGGACCTTAGAGTTCATCAAGACCAATTCCCTCATGTCACAGATAGCGAAACTGAAGTACAGAGAGGTTAAGTGGCTTACTTGAGGTCATACTGCTAGTAAGGTAGAATTAAATCTAGACAAATTAACAAACATTTATTAAGTGATTACTGAGGGCAAGGTACTGTGCCAAATGCTAGGGATACAAAACAAGAAAAAAGAAGGACAGTTATTGACCTCAAGAAGCTTACATTTTAATGGGGATAGATAACACATAAATGAGAGCTAGGAAGGGCAGGGACAGAAACCCAGTTCCTTCTGACTCTAAGTCCAGTACTCTAACCATTATGCACGCAGCCTCTTCACTGGTTTGAAAACTAGACAACTGATCCAGGTTTCCTTCCAAACCTAATATTAGATGACTCTAGACCACAGTTCTATCAAAAGATAATTCATCTGAATTCAGAAATTGGACAGGTACTTCTTAATTCATGGGAATGGTTTGTTACAGCCCAACTGGTTTAAAACACTCTGCAAAACTAAGCCTATGTGTCTAGCAAATATTCCTCTCTCCTTTATCCAATCTTTCCTTTCCTTTAAGATATAGGTCAAGTACTAATTTCTCCAAGAAGACTTCCATGGTGACCTTAGTGCACAGAAACTCTGTTCCATAGGATTTCTCCATTCTTGGGAGTGTATTGCACTCACCATCTCTCATGTGTACAAATTAGTCCTTGCTATTAGGACTTGTTCCCTAGTTATTTAAAAATGTATACGCCTTGCTAGTCAAGATTATAAGATTCTAGAGGGCTGCAACTGGAAGTCTCACATTTCTTTTGTATTTCATTCAGCACCAAGTGCCATAATGGTACAGAGTTCACATTTAATGAAATGACTGATATTCTCATTGACTTCCATCATACAATCATAGATCTATTCCCACGGGGATAAAAAGTCTCCCAAAAAACTGAACTGAAAACTTGGCAAGAAAGGTTCAGTTAGAAGCCAAATTCATGGCATATCGTGCACCATAATACTCCAATGTTTTTATAGGTTTTTCCAAGCTTTTCAGTATTTTCCACATTTCTGGAATCTTCTGTCTCCCAATCTTCAACTCCTAAGATCATTGGAATCTTTCTCTCAGCTGACATAAACATTGCTAATGATTCTTAGAAGCCTCACTTTTTCTATATGGCTATTTTTGTTTAATACCGTAGTGCCACGTTACAATTTTACATATTGCCTTTGGGTGCCAATATCTATTACATTCCCAGTTTGAAAATGCCACCTTGTCAAGATTTAAGGTTCTGAAAACCTCAGTAAACCATAATTGCATAATTCTGAAACTCACTAAAAGTAAATTTACTCCAAAGGAGGAATAAGTGTAATGAACTCTTCACTGTATCTGTTGTTTGTTGTTATTCTTTGTATAGTCATCTCTCTGGAGAGTATGATGATCTGATTACAAATTAATGACTCTGAGTTTGTTAAAATGGCCACTGAAAGGTAGGGCTGGTTAATACTCATTCACCAGCTGGTATTCAGCAGTCATTAGAAAAGTATCAGACTGCATCATATTGATATTTCTGTTTTCAGTCTAATTCAGAGCTTCTTAATCAGAGATCAATGAACCCTCAAAAGATCAGTGAATAGATGTCAGGGGTCAGTCAGTGACATATATATATATATATATATATATATATATATATATATATGTATATATATATGTATATGTATTTCAATATAATTGGTTTCCTTTGTAACACTTGGTATTTTCTTTGATGCATTTAAAACACTATTCTTTTAAAATCTATTTTTATTTACTTTGTTAAATATTTCCCAATTAATAACTTTAATGAATTTTAATAAAAATGTAAACATTCATTTTTTAAAATTTTGAGTTCCAAATTTTTTCCCTGCCTCTCATCCCTTTCCCACCTTTGAGAAGTCAAGCAATAATATCAATCATACATGCGAAGTCATGCAAAACACATCTTCATATTCCTCATATGCAAAAGAAAAACATACAAACAAGAAGAAGAAGAAGAAGACAGAAAATAAAGAAAACAAAAATGCTTCCATCTGCACTTAAAGTTGATCAGTTTTCCTTCTGGAGGTAGATAGCATTTTTCTCTATGGGTTCTTTGAAAATGTCTTAGATCACTGTCTTGATTAGAGTAGCTGAGATTCTCACAGTTGATCATCCTTAGAATTGCTGTTACTCTGTTACAGTGTTTTCCTGGTTCTGCTCACTTCACTTTGCATTAATTCACGTAAGACTTCAGATGCTTTTCTGAAACCACCCTGCTTGTCATTTCTTATAGCACAATAATATTTCATCACAATCACAACTTGTTCAGCCATTCCCCAATTGATGGTTGTCTCCTCAATTTCTAATTCTTTGCCACCACAAAAAAATCTGGCACAAATATATATTTTTTTGTATATATACCTTTTTTTCTCTTTGGGATACAGACTCAGAAGTAGGATTACTGGGTAAAAAAGGCATTCATAGTTTTATTGCTGTTTGGGTAGAGTTTCAAACTGTAAAAATATTATTCTGAGAAGGGATCCATAGGTTTCTATAAAGGCATCCATGACACACAAAAAAGGTTAACAACTTGTATTCTAATGACATTTTTTAAACCTTGACTACTCTCCTTCAATAGAGTTTATAGTTATGTAAAAAAAATGTTTTAGGTAGTTTCAGTATACACAATGACATGACTTTGTACTGTTTTTCAAGCTTCAGGAATTGCCTGTGATCAGAAAATCTTAGGAAGACTGGCTAATTGGTCCCCATTATTTTTGTCTTCGTGTGGTCATTTTAATGGAATTTATTCCTTTACAGACACTGATCTCTGGATTCTGTATCCTAAAGATTTGTTGTACGTTTCTCTTCTGTTTAAATGTGAAGAAAAGAAAGTCCATTGGTTTGGTTCAGCTATACACACTCACTTTGTTTTGGCACCCCTCAGGCACGGGTGTCCCAGGAACATCCTGAACATATGAGGTGTCTGATTATTTTTGCAGTTCCTTCAGATTTTGTAAAACCCTAAATATGCTTTGCAAGCAGCATTTCTGCTGATTATTAAGCCACATGTATTTCAAAAGAAACAGAGTCTATACATTTCTGGTTTAACAGACCTTTTTCAATGATTACTTCTTGTCTAAGAAAACTTTCTTAATTTTTTTAATTTTTGTAAATGGCAGAAGATGGTTTTTGTTACTCTTGTTTCACCAAAAATAAACTTATTTTAAAAAGTTCAGGCTCAACCTTCTGTAGTTAATCAAAAGAAAAGTTTGAACAAAATACATTCTCCTACCAAATTTTTTTTCCTTATGAGTTTGGTAATGTGAAATGAGACTGTACCATCTTAAAGTACCAACATGGAAATATGCAAACCATTTTCATTCCAGTGATTTAACAAAAGGTGAACATAACCAAGGTAACATGCAAGGACAAGGGATCACAGATTTAGTCCAATAATCAGATTATTTTAACCATTCTCATGAACTACTTATGAAGACTGTTCACAGGAGGGTGAGTCTGCAACAGGAATGGGGGAAATTCTTGGCCCTTTTCACATTATTTTATCCCCAGAGAGGGCAATGAATATTCAGTGGTTCTTTAATGAATGTACAATTGACCTTTCTTAAATGATGATTTGGTAAGGAAACAAATTGGACACATGGACAATGATGATTGTCTCTGCTCAAATGGAAGAGAATTTTACCTTTTCATTTTAATTCCATTTTAATACAAAGTGAAGTGATTACATTTTGAGTATCTTGCTCCTAGCAGTGTTGAAGGAAGTGACTTGAGAAAGTATATTATTCCCAAGTGGGTGGGGGAAGGAGCATAAAAATAGAGAAAAGTTAACATTTAAATTTTCTTTCTTTTTTCACTTTTAAAAATTCTGAATATAACAAGCATCAAATAAAGTGAATATTTGCATATATGTTGTAGAATATACGGAAAAGATTATATCTGAAATTATGAATCTCTCTTAGTATGTTTTCATTCCATAGATTAGGACACAGGATAACTAGGAATTAAAATTCTGCTTTCTGGGTCAAAGGTCAAAAGGGGTCTCTACATTATGCCCAGCATTTGCAGCCTTGACTACCCTCTAAAAGAGGGACACTGAAGCTGTTAAAAAGTGATTATTCCTGTGAGCATGAACTGGAGATTGGAATGAACCAATACTGCTCTCAATTAATCCAAACCAACCTTGACAGCATTTTATCCATCTGACAACAAATACATGTATAAAGACATATGCTATCACACAGCAACTTTTAATTTCTCACATTATCCTTCTATTTTAAAAAAAGGAAGGCCGGGGAAGGAAGGGGGAAAACAAAGAAGAACAATCAATGGAGAGGGGAGGGAGGGCAGAGAGAGAGGAAGGAGAAAGAGAAGAGAAAATAAAACCAACTTTGTGGTATTTTCAGTATCTCTCAAAAGGCTGATGTCAGCCCTTAGGTTAATCATCTTCCTTTCTCCAAATGGGAAAGAGAAATTTCATTTGTCTTAAAACTTTCCTAAATTCATCAATGCGTATTTAGTGATTTGCTTTTGTGTATTTGTGAGAGACAGAAGGTACAGGAGATGACTGTGGGTAGAGAGAGAAAGGAAAAGAGTCAGTGAAAAATAAAACATGGGGAACCATGCCCCATAGCAACCTGAGCTTTCACCTAGAATCTGGTGGACAATCCATCATTTCCTATTAGTCCTGCTGACGCTTCACAGGTGGCTGTTCTGTGGATCTATTTGCCACTGAATCTGTTCTAAGCTGTGAATTTTCCCCCTATTTAAGGCACAGGAGTCCACCCACACAGAGCTGTGTATTCAGTCTAATGGCCAAAACCCTCCAAAGGCCAAATATGATTTGCCATTGATTTTTTAAAAGTGTTTTCATTCTGCTCTACTGCGATAATAATAGGTACATGGAATGTTATGTTCTTTTATAACTAGGTTTAGTATAAAATCTGACAAATACCTTTCAGCGTTTTCAGTAGGTGACACAGTGGATAGAATGCTGACCCTAGAATCAGGAGGATATGAGTTCAAATTCACTTACTAGCTGTATAACTCTGTGCAAATCATTTAACCTATTAGGCTCAGTTTCCTCATTTGTAAAATGAGCTGGAGAAGGAAATGACAAATCACTCTAGCATCTTTGCCAAGAAAACTCCAAAAGGGATCACAAAGAGTTGGACACAACTGAAAAAATTCAACAACGATAAGAAAGGATCAGAAAACGTAAGTGATAAAGAAAGTTATAAATGATATTCTACCTTAGTTCTGGTTGAGAGAGTATATAGTATCGACAACCACAAGTAGCAGACAAAGTTCTTTGATCAGGCAATAGTGACCCTAGAATTTTAGAGCTACCTAGATTAAAATGTGACCTTGATGGGTAATATATTTCAATTCACAAAGTAAGACAAGAGACAAAGTTTATCATCTACTAATCTACTACTACTATTGCTGCTGCTGCTGCTACTACTACTACTACTACTACTACTACTACTACTACTACTACTACTACTACTACTACTACTACTACCATCACCACTGCTACTGCCTCTACCATTACTACAACCACCACTACCATTACTGCTATTGCTGCTGCTACTATGTAACACTTTAAGGTCTGTAAAGTATAGCAAATATTTCATTTTACCTTTAAAAAATGGGAGACAAGTACTGTCACCCCCCCCTTTTGCAAATGAGGAAACTGATGCCACAGTCCTTAATCCCTAGTAAGGCACATACTGATGTCAGCCTTGGCAATTGTCCTGCAGTGATACTAAGACATTTTCAATGTATGCCCTACTAGTTTCAAAACTCCAGATTTCATAATTTTTTAACTAAAGATCCTGAAAATGTTTAACATTAAAAAACCTTGATTATATTTTTATTTATATCTTTAGTTTTTATGTCATCTAAATTTCTTTTGCATTGCTTCACCTCTCCAAAAGAACAAGAGAATGATTGGTATGCTAGCATTTATATACAGCTTTAAGGTTTGCAAAGTGCTTCCCATATGAACTCATTTGATCTTCATAACAACTCTGTGAGGTAATACTATTACTAACCCTATTTTACAGATGAGGAAACTGAAGCAAAAAGCAGTTAAGTGATTTGTGGAGGATAACATAAATAGTAAATGCCTGGGGTAGGATTCACGCTCAGGACTTTGACTCCAAGTCCTTTGCCCTATTCACCATGCCACCTTGAGGTCTTACTACATAGAACTTTTTAAAAAAGAAAAAAAAAGAGCAAGACCAAAAATTCATCAGAACTGATCAATACATTAAAAAAAGGCATTATGTGCAATATTCCCCATCCAGACACCCCTTTACCCTACCCTGCCCCCCACATCAGCAAAAAAAGAGAAGGAATTATCTTCTCATATCTCTTTTTGTTGTTCATAATTTTGCAATATTCATTATGACTATTTTTACCATTTTGAAACTAGATCTCCCCTTTCACCCAGGCTGGCAGTGCAGTGGCCATTCATGGGTCTTATCTCAATACTGATAGACATGGAATCTATCCATCTGGGCCATTTTGCTCCTCCTTAAGCAGCCTGGTGACTTTCTGCTTCTGGAGGCTCACCATATTAGTGACAGACTTCTTGTAGACATCTGAAATCAGCTTAGAATTCCAAAATACAAGCAGTCCTGTAGCATCCATCACTCCCAGCAGCAGGGATTATCACCAAGTCCAGACATTTTGGATTACTTTGTGGCAGTTGTTCTTTCCCCTTATGATGTTGTCATCATGTATATTGACTCTTCTCTTGGTTGTGCTTACTTGACTGCATCAGTTTGCGTATGTCTTTCCATGGTTCTCTGGATTCATCATATTGGTCATTTTTTGCAACATAGTAACATCTCATTACATTCATGTATCACAATGTATTCAGGCCATTCCTTAATTCACGGGCAACAAGTAGTTTGTATTACTTTGTTTCCAGTTCTTTGCTACCACAGAAACTGTGGCTATAAACATTTTAGCACTGCTTAGTTTAACTGTGCTGTTGGAGAAGATGTGTGAGAGTCCCCCAGAGAACAAGGAGGGCAACTCAGTCAAAATGTAAAGAAATTAATTCAGGTTATTCATCGAAGCTTAAACACTTTGGCCACATAATGAGAAGACTCTCATTGTAACAAGCTCTGATGTTGGGCTATATTGGAGGCAGAAGGAAAAGGGGATGGTAGAGGATGATGAGATGACTAGATAGTATGATGGAAATAATGAACATGAACTTGGACAGACTTCAAGAGATAGTGGAGGGTCCCGGCATGTTGTGATGAAGAGTCAGACATGACTGAACAGCAACAGCAGCTTTTCGCAAGTTTTGCTTATTGAAGGGTGAAACAAATTCTACTTGCAGGGAGCTTATATTCTAATAGAGGAGAGATAGAGTACATATGGGGTCTCTAAGTATATGCAAAATTATTATGAAAAGAATAATCAAATACATGAGACACAAAGATGATAGCACATCTTTGGAGAAATCTTAGTAACCCAAATGACACTGCTGTCATTTTTGGTGGTCTGGAAATAGAGCTTTTTATTATTTTCCAAAATTAATTCAGGATTCCTGAAAAGAAACCTCATAGGTTTGGAGGCAGATAGTCTTTATGGAGGAGATGCAGTGCAAAGAGAGAATTTTCCATCGGGTACCATCCACTATTTCTGTCTCCCAAGCTATTCACTCATTTTTTGGCTGGGACTCTTAACAGAGGTGTCAATTGTGGCATTTTATTGATGAGATTACTTTTTTTTTTTACCTTACAGTGAATTCTTCATTATTCATATTTGCGACTGTCTGAGCCAAACCTAATTTTCAAATGAGTGACAGTGTCAGTGACTCCGTTTAATTAAATGTACTGTTGATGGAAATGACATTTGTTTGCTCTTGAAAAGAAGTTCAAGAGGAGGTTTCTTAAGTCAAAACAGGTGCCTCATTACTCCAGGTGTGAGCCCACCAAAGAGAGAGAAAAGAAAGAGAAAGAGAGGGACAGTAGTAGGTAGGGAGAGGGAGAATGGAGACAAAGAGAGAGGAAGAGAAGCAGGTGACTAAAGTTTACTTGGGGGCAGCTAGGTGGTACAGTAGATGGAGTACCAGGCCAAGAGTCAGGAAGACCAGTGTTCAAATTGACCTCAGACACTTACTAGCTATATGACCCTGGGCAAGTTATTTAACCTGTTTGCTTCAGTTTCCTCATTTATAAAACTGGGATATTAATACCTCTCAGAGTTGCTATGAGGATCAAATTATATAATGGTTGTAGAGCACCTGGTTTAGTGCCTGACATATAGTGGGTACTATATAAATGTTAGCTTATATGATGATGATAACAATGATTACTATTACTTTAGGTTAGGTCTTTATATCAAGAGTAGAGGTAATTGGGTTCCATCCAGAGAAAGGAATGAGTACTGCAGAGTACTGGCCATGGAGTCAGAGGACCTAGATTCAAATCCCAGATAGGCCACTTCTTTGTGGAACCTTCAGCAGTCATTTCATATCTTTGGGCCTCAATTTCTCTTACTGAGAAAACGAGGGGATTTGATCTGATAGGCTCTAAGGTCTTATCCATCACGTATGTGATCTAGGAGGAAGGTAGTAAAGTTGAATTGTCCAACTCTTGAAGTATGGTTGTCAGCTGGAAGGAGCAGATGAGTTTGGATTCAAATCTAAATTACAGAAACATCTTCTAAAGACTAATATAAAAGATTTGGACATCGTCCATGTCATTGCTAGTCTGCAATTGGTGTGGACAATTGAGAGATACCTGCAACTGCACAGAATGATAATTGATCCTCAAAGCAATGGCATTTAGGTACTAACAAGGATGCCAAACATGAAAAATAAAAATAAAGTCTATGCAATATATTGTGATTCCAAAAGGCAGGATAGGAAAGCGGTTAGAAGGCTGACCTTGGAATTAGGAAGCCAGCCTGGACAACCACTTGTATATGTTAGAGTGGAGATTTCTTTTGTGAATAATTTGTATTATATGACCACTAAGGTCCCCCTCAACTTTCAGGTTCCACGATGTCTTAGGATCAAATACGCTTCTGGCACATTCTAATTGTGTGACTATGTGCAGGCCACTTAATCTGTAATGTCTGAGGCAATTCTCTAAGATTATAACTCATAGGGGAGTTGCTAATTTGAATCAGTGACTGGAATCCTCATACTAGGATTTCCTCATACTGAGGGTGCCAGAAGTTCAGACAAAGAAAGAAAGGAAGAAGGGCACATTTCATTGTGTTATGTCTCTAGTTTTCAAAGATTGTATAAGTAGAGTGCAAGCACTAGGAGATTACAGCAGGATGGATAAACTTGGATTCTGATATAGGCTATGAGTTTATCACCGGGAGACACAACCAATTCAGAGAATTTCATACCCAAAAAGCTGGTCATGGGAGAGGGGTTCATGGAAGAGAGTATGGATTTTCTTCAGCCATAACAATTCACTGGTGTTCATTAAAGTGTGGAGAGTTGTGAAGCATCATGTCAATGAAAAGAGATTCCACAATAATGAAATTTGATATTTGGAAGTATTTTGACCTAGATATGTGTTATTTTACATCAACTATTTTGAAAAGGAAAACATTATAAACCAGAGGGAAAATCTGGTTCCTTTTATACCAGAATTATACTATAATAGAGGGCATATAGATAGAATTTTAATAATAATAATAAATAATGATCAAATTCACAGAGAGGCTGACAGCATTTGTATTTTTGGTCACAGTTATAAAGTGAAGATAATAATAACCGTAGCACTTATTTCACAGGCTGCTTGTGAAGTTCAAATGAGATAATGTATGTAAAGCAATTCATCAACCTTAAAACACTTGAACTAGTTATCATGATTTCGTCTGGGCCTGTGATTTTTTCCTAATTTGGGGGAAATGCTGGCATGGAGATTCCCTTTAGTGATGCAAGACAACAGCAAAAAAAAAATAGGGTTCTTTTTTAAAAAAACTTAACCCATTAGGTGGCCAAGCACCTTGTTTTTTGTGCTACAAGAAACATCCTTTTTCCAGAAGCAGAATCTGCCATTCTTCAGAGGCTACTCTACCACAGGGAAGAGGCCCATATTTCACCTACTCCAGCTCCTAGACATGGTGTAGAGTCTCCAAACAGAGATCAGAAGGTTTTCTGACAAAGATTTCTCCTTTGCGTCCACTCTTCCCCAGGCCTGGGTTCCTTTCCTGATGCGCACGTGCATACTGAGCTCACAATTCAGTCAGGGAATCAAGACATACATACATAAAACAAAGAAGGAGTAATGCTGAGGTACTCCATGATTAAGAACTGAATGAGTGGTACAGATAAACAGCGCTATTGGAATTTAGTGAAACTGATCAATCACTAGTCATTGATTAATCATCTGCTAAACTTGAGGCACTGTGCTAGGTAGGCTCCGGGGAAGAGTGAAATAAACTACGTGCAGGGAGTTTCTATTCTAATAGAGGAGAGAGAGTACATGTGGGGTCTATAAGTACAGACAAAATTATTATGAACAGAATAATCAAATACATTGGACACAAAATAGTTTGGGAGGGAGAGCACTAAGAGGAGACTAATATGTGTTGGAGTGATGGGGAAAGACCAGAGGGGGTGGTATTCAAATTAAGCCCTGAAGGGCGTATAATATAACAGTTTCCATTTCTAGGGAACTTGATTGTTTAAAAAAAGCTTTGCCCTCACCAGAGCACTAAGAGGCAGGGAGAGCTAGGAGTATTATTCTCATTTTACAGATGAGAAAACTGAGGCTTGCAGAAGGTAATGGCTTGCTGCTCATGGTCACATGGATAAACATCAGAGTCAGGTTTCCTGAATCCAAGTACAGTGTTGGCTTCACTGAAACACAGCTTTCCCTCTAACAAGGGTTGGCTTTTACATCTGGCTTTAGGCCTTCAAAGTTCTTTATATAAATTAACTTGTGCCATAAAACCCCTCTGTGGGGTCAGATGATGTTTAGTGGGTATTATAACTCCCCATTCTTAATTGTGTCCAAGGCCTCAGGTCAAGACTCAGCAGAGCCAAGATTTGAACTCAGACCTTCTAAATGAGTCCAGAACTCTCTCCACTGCACCATATTGAGTGGTAAATCACAATGATGGTGTATGTTCTTAGAAGGCTGCAAAGTCTACAGAACACCTTCCTTGAAATAACCCTACAAAATGGAGAATGAAAGACATATCCCCAATTTATAGAAACTGAAGTTTGAAAATATGGAGCAACTTCCTTGAGGTGACCACACTCGTAACTGGCAGTGCTTGATCCAACTTTTTGACCCAAGTCAAACATATTGTACCACACTGTCTAAAATTTGGATAGGACAGAGGGAGGGAGGACATTTCAGGAAGCAGAAGTAGAGGAGAAAATAAATATATTGGAGGACAGTTCAGAGATTTCTTGTGAGTCCTTGACCCAACTGTAGCTTTGTCCAACCAATTGGGTGGAATTTTCTAAGGAATGTGATTAGCCATCCTAATATTCTCCTCCACTGGTCTGAGTAATTGAGAGGTAACTGCACTTCTTTAGTGGACCAAAAGGTCATTATCAGTCAAGTTCTCTTGGTGTATATAACTCCCAAGACAGAAATAAGAAAGCTTAGGATGTTTAAAAAATGCACCAAATGATATAATTGTGTCACATGCCAAGGTAATTATATTGTTTCCTCTTCCCAACCCCACCCTAGGAAGGAAAGATACACAAAAAATCTTTCACTAGAAAGGCTAAGCAGCAGAGATTCTACATGCGGGATTCTTTACTGGGGGTCCCTGAACTCCTAAAGGGTCTGCAGATGGTTTCTAGGGGGTCTATGAAGTTAGATGGAAAAAATAATTTCTTTATTTCAAACTAGCTCATTCCTTTTATAATCCTACATGTATTATTTTAAGTATTTAAAAACATTATTCCAAGAAAGGCACCACAGAATTCACCAGATTTCCAGAGGGGTCCAGGAAACACAAAAAAGCTTAATAATCCCTCCCTTAAATCATTTTTTCAGTGAAGTAAGCTCTGGCTAAGATGAGGGTCACTATATTTTCTCCAAAAACTATGGATTTTCTGTTGATTACTTATTTCTTTGTTGCTGGGAGGAGGAGCATTATGAACGTGTCTGTAATTGTTGTATGTGAAATCCTGCTACTTGGAAAGTGTTTGCAAACACAAAGCTGAAACCTTATAAGCTAGATGTAATCAATGCCAGTGGTATGAGCTCATCTTTCAAACGGATGGGAAGGAAAGGCAAAGTAATACTTTGGTAGAGATTCTCAAGTTCAACTAATGCTAAATATAATACACTTGATGCTAATTTACCTTCAAGCAATCTTAGTAATGAATTCACAGAATATTACTTTTTTTTTTTTAACAGCCTGTTAATACGTTAAAGCTTTGATCACTTTTGTTTTCTCTGCTCATGCTTTATACGGGCAGTTCTTGAATCGTGGAGGGGTGCTACTCTCTGTTAGGATCAGTGACTATGGGAGAAAGGGGGATTGCATTCTAGTCTCATTGCTGGGTAACATTATCCATGAGGAGCAATATTTTTAGACAGCTAGGGTGGAGCAGTGAATAGAGCACTGGACCTGTAGTCAGGAAGATCCGAGTTCAAATTCAGTCTCAGACACTGGCTTTATACAAGATGCTTAACCTCCTTCTGTCTCAGTTTCCCCAACTGTAAAATGGGCGTAATAATATCACTTACCTCCTAAGGTTGTTATAATAATAATGATTGTCAAGTGCTTAGCACAGTGGCTGGCACATAGTGCTATATAAATGTTAATAATAATCAGAATTCACTAATGCTAACTTCATAATATCTCCTGAATCTATTCCTTTTGCTCTACTTAGGGCACTACCAGGCCCTCATCATTTTTCACCTAGACTAGATGAAAACATCCTAACCTGAGTCCCTATCTCCATTTTCTCCCTGCACTAATCCTTCCTTCACATAGCTGCCAAAATAATCTTGCTAATGCTCAAATAGGAGGATTGTTTGACCTTCCTCAAAAACATTCAATGACTCCCCATTGCCAGTAGGATAAAAATATCAACCTTTGGATCTGGTACTACTCAGCATGTTCTACTATAATCTGGCTTCAATTTACCTTTCTAGTCAGATTTTACATTATTCTCCTTCACAAACTGTTTTACGGTTACTTTCCCACATCATCCTGCTCCCTCCCAGTTCTATACATTGGCAGAAGTTGTATTCCACCATGGGAATATTTGATTTCCACCTCATGAAGTTCTTTTCTTCATTCAAGACCCAGCTTAACTGCCACCTAATTAAAAGTTTCTTTGATTCCTCTAGCAGAATGGGACCTTTCCATTTTGAGTTGTCTTCGAGTTATACAGTATTTAGATCTCTCCTTTGCCCTGAGTAAATTCTGTCTGCATAACATGTTCCTGATGGCGGATGCTGACTTGCTTTTAATTTTTGAGTGCTCAGCTCTTGGCATGATGTCTTGGAGGTAGTTGTCACTCAAATGTTTACTGAATGGACTCAGCAGGTGACAATATTTGAGAAGGACAGGGGAGGGAGGAGCAAGGGCAACCAGCATCCCTCCACCCTGGATCCCACAGCAGAGACCCAAGAATGTTAAAGTTGGAAGAAATCTTAGAGGTTAATTAAAACCCCTCCTTTCATAGGTAAAAGGAATTGAAACGCAATGAGGGCAAGCAATTTATCCAAACCCACATACATAGTTAGCTATAAAATAAATACTGAAGGCCAGATGGCTTGACTCACAGTAGAGTTATCTTTCCATGTTATCATGCATTCTCTACCATGTAGTTGGATTGGGTTCATGGATTGGGATACAGTTCATAACTGGACATGGCCAAGCAACAGTGCAGATGATCCAAGCAAAGTTCAACTGACACTGGCTGAAGAGTAAATCTTTTGTAACAAAGATGAAATGTTATGGATATGAAGATAAAACACCCCAATAAGTTAAACTCCACAGGAAAGTTGCTCTCCAAGTCTAGCGGACCAAGCAAGTCAACAAATCCAGTTCTCATATTTTGCTGAACCTGAAAGGGTCCTCGTTACTGTCATCTTTCATATACAGAGTTCAAAAGCCTAAAAAACTATCACTCTTTTTGAAACTGACAATGACTGACAATTGTTTAAATGAAATCCCTTTTAACAGCTATAGCAGATGAAAGTATTTAGAGAACTGTATATTTGCTCAACCTCCTCTACCAGACTAAACACTGTAAGTTCAAACCAGATCTCCAAAAAGAATCCGTGTTATAATCTTCCCAGGCATCTTCAAGGAAAGGAAAACAATCCCCAAACTGAGTGCCACACAATACAGCCACCATGCAGTTATTTCTGATGGGACCAGTAGAATTCCTTCTCTGTTCTCTTCAAAAAATTCTGTCCCGTCCATGACCTCAGGATGAAATAGATGAAAACGTTCAAGTCCTGTTTGTAACATTTATCATTTCCAGAGGGAAAGAAACCAGACTAGTTCAAAGGCTAAACTAACTGGGGAAAATAAACATTACAAAATTCTTAAGTCCAGTTTAGTTAACTTGAATTGACAGTTTCCTTTGGCTAGAGGTAGCAATGGTCGTCTGATCCCCGCTGACTTTAACTACAAAGCAATGCTTCACATTCTTGGGTAGAAATGCCATACTATTACAAACTTTCGTTATTACCAATGTTACATGTTTATCTGCAGAATTATCTTTTTGATGCCAAAACATCTACTAATATTTTCAGACTTTAAAACATTCTTTTCAAGACCTGAGTTAGAAAATATATATTTTTTAAATTATGAAATGACATGTCAAAATCAACATGAACATTTCCAATAAACAAAGAACAGAAAAAATATTGTGTGTATATGTATACATATACATACGTATCTGTATGTGTGTATATGTATACATATACATACGTATCTGTATGTGTGTATATGTATACATATACATACATATCTGTATGTGTGTATATGTATATATGCATATACGCACATATTTCTATATCTCTTTATATAGCTTGTTTTTTTAAAAGTATTTATCAAATTAAACAATATCAAACCTACTCTGCTCCTCTGCATCCCCTTCTGAACTTAATTTTGTTATGTTTTTTAAAAAATGTTTCCTTGACATTCTTATATTCTTTTCTTTTTTTGAATCACTATCACAAACCTTAACTCTGGGGCAGGTGATGGTACAGTGTAGAGCACTGGTCCTGGAGTCAGAAAGACCTGTATTTAAATGCTACTTCAGACAACTTTCTGACTGTGTGACCCCAGGTAAGTCACTTAACCTGTTTGCCTCAGTTTCCTCAATTGTAAAATGTGAATAATAACAGCAACTACCTTGCAAGGTTGTTGTATCATATGAGATAATATTTGTTTAAAAAAAGTACTTAACAGTGCCTGACACTATAATAATTCCCTTCCTCTTCTTTCCCTATCTGCCCCCTCTCTCCTACCTCTCTTTCCTTAACCCTCTCTTTTAACAGATAAGTACAAGCAGAAGAAATTCACACAATGATCTGTTTGAGAATGTTCACTTCATTGTGCACGATGGCACATCACATCTCTCCCAAGAGGTGAGAACCATACTTTATCATCAGTACTTTGGAGTCAGGATGGGCCATTTGCACCGATCAGAGTTCTCGAGTCTATCAAAGTTTTCCCCTTCACAATGCTGTTGTTATAAAGGAAATTGTTCTCTTAGTTTTGCTTACTTCATTATATATATATATATATATATATATCAGCTCCTGTAACTTCGCAAGTTTCTCTGAAATGGGATATAGTGACATTTCCCATAGCACAAAGGAAGAGAAGGGAATAAGTATTTATTAAGTACCTATTATGTGCTAGGTACTGTGCTAAGTGTTTTATAAATCCTCTCTTTCAATCCTTACAACAACCCTATAGAGTAAATTTGTTATTATCCTCATTTTACAGATGTGGAAACTGAAGCATACAGAGGATAAATGACTTGCCCAGGATCTCATAGCTAGTTAATGTCTGAGGCTGGATTTCAACAATGGTCTTCCTGTCTCCAAGGCCCAGCACTCTATCCACTGAGTCACCTGTCTGCCAAATGTTCTAATACCTATGCTTGTAGTTCCTATACCATGATCTGTTCATCTATGCTCCATCTGATACATACACTATGTCTCTAGCCCTTTTATAATAAAGTATGGCCAACAATATTTTATGCTTGTGGTTTCTTGCTGTCTATGACGTCTCTGGGGTGTGTGTACATAAGCATACATACATACCTATAGACATACATAAACAAGTACTGGAATAACTGGGTTAAAAGGTATGCATAGGTTAGCGACTTTCGAGGTCCAGTTCCAAATTGTTTTCCAAAATGATTGGATCAATTCATTATACTGCCAACAGTTCATTAGTGTGCCTGTCCTCCCATCATCTCTCCAACAATTTTCATTTTCTTTTTTGTCATCTTTGCCAATATAGTGGGTATGACATAAAAACTCAACATTACTTTTATTTTTAGTTACTTGAATTATTTTTCCATATCCCTTGTTTTGAGAAATGCCTATACATAATTATTCATGTCTTTTGATTATCTATTGAGGAATGACTTTAGTTCTTATATATTTTTATCAGTTCAAATACAAAGTGTCAAAGTCTCAGAGCAGGTCCAACCTTCAGTTAGCTTAACTAGCAGACCTTTATTGGTGAAATTTTTTGCAAAGATTCCCCACCCCCACCCCCAGTTTCAAGTGTTTCCCTTATAATTCTAACTGCATTGATTTTGTGCAAAAGCCTTTCAGTTTTCTGTGGTTAAAACTATTCATTTTATTTTCAAAAGAGTATTCCATGGGAACTTGGATATAACTTCATCCTGGGAATACGCAGCAAACAGCATATGGGGGTATACTTATACACACACACACACACACACACACACACACACACACACACACACTCCTTGTGATATATCCAATAATTCCCTTTAGCCATGGTCTAACATAGACCATTACAGCAAAATAAACTGCTATAGAGGATGTTTTGTGTAAAGGTGTATTTTACTTTAAAAAAAAACGCAGATGAAAAATGCTCAGATATATTAAAGACAAACTTACTCTTGTAGCAAAAGTTTTCTTTGCTTTTACAAAGATAATCTCAAGGTTTTTAGTTAGCAAACTCATCATGAATTTTAAATAAGGATTGAATTTATAAAAATGTGATTTATACAAAAAGTTTTCAGGAACTTGACTGCTATTGTACAAAACTTGTAGTGAGTCTCCAACACACATGTAGGTGGTCCCTGGATCCTGCTATGAAACTTTTCATTCTATCAACAGAATAAAGATGAAGTTTCCTTTACAGTCCAATTGTATAGTCCACCATGTGAACAATGGAAGAGACCTTCTCAGTTCTCTGTTTGGCAGGGTGGGTAGATAAAGTTTATAGATAAAAGAGGGAATGAATTTCTAACAATGGCCACCAGTTTTGTGGGTAAAAACACTGGCAAATATTGTAACATATTAACTGTGTTTTGCTAATTGCTACTTCTGAGTAGCAATCATACAGACTATTTGCGTCCAACCTGTGATAGGGCTTTTTGAGTTTGTATTGTTTTGATCAGGCACAGTCAGGGATGTTGACCCTGACATCATGATGTCATTTTAGTCCTCTTCAAGTATGATGAAGATGAGGGGCAGTGTACTTTGTACATAGTATAAAGATTCCAGAAGCTCTGTGTTCTAGTTCCTGTCATTAACACCTATGTGACCTTGGGCAAAGCACTCAACCCTCTTTCTGACTCAGTTTCTTCATCTGTAATATGGTTGGATTAGACCAGATAATCTCTATGGTCCTTTCACTGTTTTGATTCTATAACTTTTTTTTTTTTTTTTTGGATTAGAAATCTATGGATAGATAAGTATTTCTCTGGTTGCGCATACTGCTTCAGAAACTAAAATATGTGATTAAGGGAGCGTTTACTCAGTGAGCACATATACCTTGCTTGGCCACTTTTCTCACTCCTAAAATTCTCCCTCAGTTTCCATTAGCTAGTAATCTCTTTCAAACCTGAATAAATACATTTGCAGCTAGTTTTGTGCCTGGGAATATCTAGTCAGACTAGTGTGCTGTAACTCAAATCTTTACGGACAAGATCGGAGGGTTTCTCATGTAGGGTTATAATTAGCTCAATAAGTACTTCATTCAAAAACTATCATTTCTCTCAGGGCAGGCAATAGAAGATAGTGACCTTATTATAAACCTGGAAATGAACAAGAGGCAGACAATAGACTAGACTGCTTCCTCTTTACGTCACAAGGGGACATGGTGTCCAACATCCTGGTCTCTATTTGTCCTAATCCCCGAGGGACTAAAAAAGGTACTCTAAATAGGCAAAAATATAACCATGGCAACTAGTGTGTGTATAGGTGTGTCCACACACACATATATACAAAAGAATATGCATGTATGTATATATGTATCTGCATATGTACATGTACACATACACATGCATATGTATATATTTATACATGTATATACTTGTCTTTGTACACACACACACACACACACATATGTATAACCTTTTAAAGCTTCTTTAAAACAATGGTCATTTAAACATCTCTGCACCCAATTACCAATATTAATAATTTTTGGTTACAGGATAATAGGACTAGAGTTTGTAAGGGATCTTAAACAGCATTCAGTTCAACCAACCTACTCATTTTATAGATGGAGTAATTGAGACCCAGGAAGTTAAATAACTTGTCCAGAGTTACCAGTGTGAACCTCAGAGAGAGGATTCGAATTGGAGTAATTTGACTCCAAGGTTGGTATTCTTTCCCTTATGTCATGCTGTTTTGACTCTTCCTCCTCCTTTACCTTCCTCTATCTAATCAGTTGTCAATCAAAAGTCAAACATTTCTTTAATATCAAAGTCCCATTTGGCTCCTTCTTTCTACTCACTTTGACCATGCACAACCTGATGACCGCTCATCTGGAGACTTCTAAGTTTGTAATTTAAGAGATTTTTATAACACTCTCCTTGGTAATTGCTCTCCTTTCTTCCAATCTTTCCCTTTTCCAGTCTATTTGCCAATCAACTGTAGGAATGACCTTAGTAAGGTACAGATTAAATCTTGTAACACCCCTGCTCCAAAATTTTCAGTGGCTCTATTACACTAGGAAAACCCACAAATTTCTCAGCCTGGTTTCTGAGGCCCTCTACATTGTGGATCCAACCTACCTTTCCAGGCTTTCTCCCCACCCTCCACCCCCATAATTCTGGATGGAATGGTCTATACCCATTCTTTGAACTCAGGATTATATTTTCTGCTCACATACATTTGAAGAAGCTCCCCTCCTCCTGTGAATGCCACCATTTTCATACCAGCCTCTCAGTATCTTTATCCTCCTTCAAAGCTCCTTTTCGGTATCATTGCTTCTAGGAAACTCTTCCTGCTGCCCCCAGTTGTACATACTCTTTCTCATGCCAAATTATCTGGTATTTATGTATTGATAAACATATATTCCTCCACTCGAAGATAATCTTGAAGACAGGGACAATTTCATCCCTATCTTTGTTTCCCTTGCACTTAGCACAGCCTCTGGCACACACTAGGCACTAAATAAAAGTTTGTTAAACTGACTTCCTTAAATGCATCAACTATGAGCATTGAATTCCTGGGCTCTCAGGAATTTTGATAGGCAATTTCATTCATGGATAGAATTGTATTGAAATGTGTTAAAGAGAACTTTAGATCAGTTTCTTCAACATCACCAATGACCAAAAGTTCTGAGCTTCCCTTTCCAAAGTGCAGCAATATTTGACAGTCTACATGGTCAGAAAGCTCTCTTAAGTATCCATGAAATCTTCTGATCTGTAACTTAAGCTCATTCTTCTTGGACTCAGCTGAAACAGACAACAGCCAATCAGCATCACTCATGAAATCAAATGCTCTTCAAATACAAGGGTTCACTTAAGTCTCCTCTCAAACTTCTCTTTACTAAGGAAATCCTTATTTTCTGAATCTTCAATCATCTTATTATATATCTTCAAATTCCCTATACTGCATATCAATTCTTTCCATGTGTTCATACAAAATGAAAGAATGTTAAAAATTGAACTGACTTTAAAAATATGAACTGACTAGTTAGTCTCCTTCCAAAAAACCTTCTATTTCCTATTTTGTAAAGTTTAGGTGAAGAATAATTAAATCTCCTCTTGGATTTTCTTCCTAATAGGACATACCTATTCATCTAAACCAGTCCTATCCTGATGCCCCATTGTGGGTGGCTTAGAGGTAACTCTGGGTATTACTGTTCAGTCATTTTAGATATGTCTGACTCTTCAAGACCACATTTGGGGTTTTCTTCAAAAAGATACTGGAATGATTTGCTATTTCCTTTTCCACTTCATTTTACAGAGGAGGAAAACTGAGGTCAGCAGGATTAAGTGACTTGCTCAGGGTTCATACAGCTAGTAGGTATCTGAAGCTGGATTTGAACTCAGGTCTTCTTGAGTCCAGGCCCAGTGCTCTATCCACTGAGCCACCTAGTTGGCAACTCTGGGCACCTGAAGGCTAAGCAAGGAAGCACAAAGCCAGCCTTTTTTTTTTTTTTAAACCATTTTAAGGCTTTGACTACTAGGAAAACTCTCTATGATCTGAAGAACATCCTAAGGGGTAGGAGGCTCATTGCTAGACAGGTGGCAAAGAGATGATGAATGTTTTGGTCAGAGTAAATCAGAAGGATAGAAATAGAAATTATTCCCCAGTCTTTGTTACCTGCCTTTTGCTCTAGCTGCTGTCAGAGAAGTAGAAAATGGTGCTATGAATTAGTTATTAGATCATCTATCAACATTAATTTAATCTTCAGCTCTTTCATTGTGCAACCATTATCTAGGGACCAAAGGATTAATGAACTGCTGAAGGAATGGAACCACATTCACACCAATAGCCTCAATACAAATAAAACCAGGAAACAAAAAAGACTTGCAGTTAAATGGAAGGATGGTTCACAGCCCACCCCTCCCAGAGAGACCATTTTCTTTAGCAGATCACATCACCATAATTGTAGTTACATATTGCTTTAAGGTTTGCAAAATTAATTGTTTTTCTATGAATGTTCTCCCCTTTGGTTCTCAAGATAGCCCAGTGAGATAAGTGCTATTATTATTTCCACCTTACAGATGGGGAAACTGAGGCTAAGAGAGGTTAAGTGACTGCCTTGGTCATACAACCAGTGGGAGGTGTACATAAGATCCTTGCTACATCTATTTTTGGCTTAGAAATAAGGATTTGACTCAGCAGAATAAAATGCTACTTTATAAGTGCTCCTCAAATAAGGTTATCTTTCTGAGATACTTATTAGCTTTGAGATCCTTAGTGAACCACAATCTCTCCAGGACTCAGTTTTCTTATTTGTAAAATTGGAATATTGGGCTTGATGGACCTCTAAGTCTCCTTCCTGCTATAAATCTATAATTCTATGATCTCCTTGTAGATTCTGAAATTATGTAAGATTATGGCAGGACAATGGAGACAACTTTGCTCAACAGATTTCTGAATGTGAACGTCAAACAAGACATAAAACCAAGAGCCATATGTTCACTTAGGATGTGCCAATATCCACTAGGCAGTCAGGTGGCACACTGGATAGAGTGCTGAAATTGGAATTATGAAGGACTGAGTTCAAATAAAGCCTTGCGTACTTATTTGCTGTGTTATCCCAGGTAAACCACTAACCCACTCTCTGTCTCACTTTCCTCATGTGTAAAATGGAAACAATAAAAGTAACTTCCTCCCAGGGTTGTTGTGAGGATAAAATGGGATACTGTTTGTAGAGCACTTTACAAACATTATAGTGCTACAGAATTATTAGCTATTATTATTAATTATTATTGCCCTGGAGGATGTCTCATGCAGAATCCAAATAAAATTTCCTTATTATTTATGTTATCCAAATACCCCTATTTGCAGAAGAACTAGTTTTAATTGGAGCTAATTCTGAAAGAGTATAGCTTTCTTAGTAACATCTGTAATTATTCAAATGAAAAATTTTAAATTATTGTTTTTTGGGGAAGAAAAAAGGTAGATGGAACATGTGTATTGCCAAGATTATGACATTCAACTGAACTGAGTTGTTTTGTCTGTCATCAATACTTCAACAGTTTCCTGGATCTGAATTGTGATAGGATCAGAGATTTTGATCTGAAAGGGATCTCAGAGAACATCTACTCCAACCCTTTAACTTTACAGATGAGGAAACTGAGTTGTCCAGTGTGGTTAATCAATTTGCCCAAGGTTACAAGAGTGCAAAATATCACAGGTGAACTTTGAACCAAGATCCTCTGATTTCAAAGTCAGATATAGTATCTACGGTCCTCCAGTGGTGCAGATCACAACTCATTTGCATCTTCTTGTCCCATTATAACTCTTGTCCTTGTCCATCCAATATATTGTCAGACTTTAACTAACAGTCCTGACATTGAATGGAAATGAATGAAGTCTGTAGGTTTTCCTACAGGATTATCCAGTGCCCATACTGCATCACTTCATTTGTAGTCATACATCCTTCTGATGACATACTTTATAACACTTTTGAACAATTCTTCATTGGTAATATGTAGTCTACTCACATTTACCACGTGGCTCGTCATTGCCTCTTGGGTGAGTCACAACACTAATTCTTTGGAAGAAATGGGATAATCTATGATTTGTAGATACAAAGACATAATTCCAGTAGAAAGGAATGGGCTTCTACTTCTTTGTTTTTTAAAGATGAGGTGTCTCTATCTCACCCATGTAGCTGAGGCTACTCATTGGTGCAGTCTCATATGCCTCATGGCATAGGAGCATTGACCTGTTCTGCTTTGGATGTGATCTAGGTCTCCCTTCTTTAGCTTGGTCCTGAATAATCACCATGCTAAACTTAGCACAGACACCCAATCAGCACAGTTCACTGAAGCTCAGAACTCCTTAAGAGATGCATCAGCCACAGCCTCCCTAGTAGCTAGAAATACAGTGTATGTCACCATGCTTGACACCATGAACCTTTGGTACAGAAAGAACCTTAGGGTCATTAAAGCATTGAACAGCTCTCAGATGCAATCCTTCCTGCTCTTGTTAGTCAATTTTGGGGCTAGTTCATTGTCCATCCATAGTGTTCACCAAACATAAGATGTACTAATGGACCAGGTTACAAGGCAGTCTATCTAACAGCACATTAGAACCTGAAAAATACATGTTCCTTATTCACTTGCTTTTTCCTGCCTCTATAATTAAGCCAAGTGCTTTTGAGTGATTATGGATCTAATTTGGGAGGCCCTATGATGTTCTGAGGTTTGACACAATTAGCACAATGTCAACAGCAAATGAGAGTAGCGAGGGGACCTCATCATTTATACAGAATCTCTCTGATCTGTACCCTGTGCTGGACATTCTCCATAGTAAATGCCTTTAATGAGCATGTTTACCTGCTTAATATCACACTTAATAATCAGAGGGTCATGGAGAAAGAAATTGCTATTGTTACATTTTTTTTCAAGGAAATTAGTAATATTGCCACATATAAATCAGAAATTTCATTTTTTCTTTCAACTTAATTATATTTTTTAATTAATTAAAATCAAGCTTTCTTTCTGGCCCCTCTTCCTTCAGTTGAAAAAGAAAAACAAAACACTTGCAAAAAATATGCAAAACAAATTCCTGCATTGACCATGTCCAAAAAATGTCTCAAGTTGTACTGAGTTAAAAAAAAATTCTAAGAGGAAAAAAAATGTATCATTTTATGATCCCATGACCTGAGTTTGAGTCCTTATTATGATACTTGTCAGCTTTGCTACTGTTAGTATGAATATGTGGAAAGAGGAAACTTAAACTGTTACAATCTTTATATATCCTCTTATCTATATTGTATAAGGTATAAATGTGGAGCTGAATGTCATTTTTTTTCTGTATGTGCAAAGAGAAAGATAAAATAATCTTTACAAATACTCGAGGTGGCAGGGGTAGGGGAGAAATAAAGCAAATTTCAAAATCAAGATTCTCACTTCAGTTACCATAATTTTGTTAGATAGAAAAGGAAAACTAATGTTCTCTCGCTAAATGAAGTTATTCTTACTTCCAACTTTCGAGTTCGTAGACATTAAATGATGAATTTGGGATGTGCATCTTCTTATTTGTTTTAGCATCATTTTGGCAAACATATTAGGCTAAAATTTCTTGAAAGTCTAAAATTCAAGAGTTTTTTTATTTTTTTAGTTCAATTAGCCATTTGTTTTGATAATGACATCTTGAATCTTACAATTCATCCATTTATTCTTGTCCTGTTCCATTCTCAGTCACTTCTATTGAAAAATCTTTCATAGAGAATACACCCAAAATAATGGAGGAATGGTCAAATATGGAGGAGACTTTAGAGATTGCTGAATCCAGAAAAATCACAAATTTTGAGAGTTGATAGCAACCTTAGGAGTCATCTGGTTCTGCGATCAGCAAACTTTGATCACTGGATATCTGGCCTGCTGCCTGTTTTTTGTATGACCCATGAGTTAGGAATAATTTTTTAAAAGCTTATTTTAAAATGTAAAAATTGTTCTTAGCTTGTGCACAATAAAGTAACAGAAACCAGGCTTAATTTGAACTGTGGACCACAATTAGCTTGCCCTTTATTTACTCCAAAGCATACTTACAAGGAATTCCCATTAAAACATACTGGGCAAGTGGTTGGTGAGCCTTTGCCTGGAGACTTCCAAGAATGGTGAGGCATTGCCTCTTTGAGAAAATCCATTCCACTTCTGGATGGCTTGTATTGTTAGGAAGGTTTTTCTGACGTCACATGTAAACTTGCCTCTTTGCAGTTTACTTTTTCATATTTATATAGTGCAATAATTGGGAAATTGAAGAAGCTGATGCCATGAAAGAAAGGAAGAATGAAGGATCTCATGGAAAAAAGAAAAAAAGGCTACTTTTCAACTATAATGACTTCTTAGCTTCAAAATCTTATCAATCAAGAACTGAAGTCACATTAAATAGATTTAGCAAAATCTTCAATTATGTTAGATGCCTCAAGTGGAAAAAAACCTTTCTTTTCATCCCAAAATCTTTTTAATCACTGTCTTCAAGAATTATACAGAATTCATTTTTACAATGTATTATTTTGAAATTTATTCATTATTAAGGAAAAACAAATTTGCCAGGACTCCCTTTCTCTCCATCATCTCCCTATGACTGTCAGGGATTTGGTTTGAAGGGATGTGCTTCTTTAAACAGGTAGATCCCAAGTGGCACTCTTCAAATACACTCACTACACTCCCACCACCAATGTGCTAATGCCCCCGACATTATATCCTAACGAAAGTTTTTGTATCCTAACGAAGGTTCCAACCCCACTAACTTCATAGTCTGTTGGAAGTAGCTATCCATTCTTGCTGTTAACTGCAGAGGAGTTGAGCTGCCTGTATGGCTGAAAAAAGTCCAGTATCTAGTATAGAAAGAGAGTCATGATGTGTGGTATTCCCTCTGTACCCTTCTTCTCTAAGCTGAATTTCCCAGGTACCTGGATGTACAGGTATATGCAAAGCATAGGACTCATCTAGCTGTACACAGAGGAAAATGGGCCTGGAGAATGTGGTGGCTTCTCACAAAGCCTTCTAGTTCAGCTGCTCACTGTTCTGCCTGTCCATAGCAGTAACTGCTAGGGGAGGAGGAAGTGAGAGATCACATGGTTTTTTAGCTGTCTTTGCAGCTCTATCACCAGGGTCTTAGTCCACAGCTGTCTGAGGAAAAAGAAAAAGCAGTCTTCAACCATAAGAGAGAAACAAAATGATCCCTTCCCCATTCCACTTATGGTTCTGAAATACGCAGAAAGTTTGATGATGCAGGCAATAAGCTTTTCTAGCACCTTCCCAAACTGTCCATGGTAAATACTGTATTCCTATTGTGCACGTGTTGTTGAGCTAGGCACTGTAGAAAGTAAAAGATGGAATGCCTGACCCCTAGGAGCTTAGAATTTAGTAGTACAGGAAACAAAGTGTACAGACAATCCATTACATCCATTCAAAAAGTTTTTAATCATTGCTGTCATTTGAGTTCAGAACATATGCAAAATGAAAGAATCCAGTCAGGGTTAGCATATGTCGTTATCATTTTTTCCCCCTATACAAAACTATGACTTTCTTGGTGTGAGTAACTCCCAGTGAGGAAGCTCTCTCTTCCAATCCGATGTGAACATGTCCTGTAATTTATAGTCTTGGAAAGTTATCTGAGGACTGAGAGGATGTAAGTAATTCCCTGAGGATCACATTATGGACCAGAGGCAAGATTTGAACCCACATCTCCCTAAGTCTGAGGCCAGTTCTCTAATATTATAATTAAATATTATTGAGCATTAGTTGTGTATGAGGTATTGTGCTAGGCAGTGGGATGGAGAGATTTAGAGATTTAGAAAAGTAATAAGGGATACAATCAACTGTATAGAATTTGATACTTTTCAACATTTTCCTTTTTATCATCCCTTTCAATTCTTAGAGCAACCCTATAAAGTTGATGAGCCAGTCAATATAATTTTTATGTTTTAAATATAGAAAGTAAGGCTCAGAGAACTTCAATAATTTGTCTAAGATCACATAGTAAGAAGTAGTAGGGCCAGAAGGACACAATATTGCATCATTAAAATTTCAATGCATGAAAAAACTTACAAACTTACAATAAATTATTCAATTTAAGATGCATCATTTAAAAAATATTTTATATATTTTAGAATATTGCAAATAAAAAAACTGTTAAAGGGTCAAAGAAAGTAGACTTCCAGGGAGGCGGTGAGTAATTTTTTTTGAAAAGGTGGTAGAAGGCCAAATAAATTTGGGAACCTCTGATCTAGGGGAAGAATTGATGACTAAAGACACTTAAAGTAGGCCTCACAGAGGAGGTGGCCCATGCAGAAAGGGTAGGATAAGGTAAGTGGCAAATAGGGAAAAAATGATTCTAGATGGGGTGGCGGCAGGGCAGGAGGAGGAGCGGTAGCAAGCGAAGAAAGGGACATCAACAGAGAACACTGGACATCTGGACAAGTATCAAGTACAATGGTTTGACTGGAATGAAGGGGAAATACCAGTGAGAGAATATTGGTAGAGTAAGATTATAGATCTATGTATAATCTAGCTCTCTATAAAATAGAGAGCTATATAATCTGGCTCCTATAGGTAGAGGTTGGATTATAACGGGCTTTGATTGCCAAAACAAGGAGTTGGGACTTTATCATGTAGGAAATGTGGAGTAATTAAAATATTTTGAGTAGGAAGGTGCTGTGTGCAAAGCATTATTTTAGGAAGACCAATCTGGCAACAGTGTGTAGGATTGATTCAAGTAGGGAGATTAGTTAGAAGACCTCAGAGGGTTGTTGTAAGAATCAACCGAGATGACATATGTAAAGTTCTTTGTAGGTAAGAAAGTGCTATATAAATGATACCTATTATCATCTGTAAAAATTCAGGTATAAAGTTATGAGGGTCTAGATTAGCATCGTGGTAATGGATATGGAAAAAAAAAGATGAATAGAGGAAATGAAGGAAACTGATCAGATGTAGGGAGAGAGGGACGAATCAAGGGTGACTAATTTTCAGGTCTACAAGACTGGTAGTAGCATTAAATCAAATAAACCTACTGATGCAGAACATTGGGATAAAGCCTGGAGAAGACACAAAGATAAATGAGATACAGTCCCTATCTTTGAGGAGTTTACAATATCATAGGGAGAAATAAGACATGTACACAGATAAATTTAAGATAGATGAAAATTGTAGGTGCATAAGAAAAATGCAAAGCGCTATGAGAAAAAGAAATTCAGCTGTAGGGATCTGGGTGGGTTCCATTTGAGTTGAAGCTGGAAAGACGGAAAAAAATGTCAATAGGTACAGAGGGAGGGTTGGCATTACAATATAAGAAAAGACATGGAAAAAGAGGGAAGTTCTTGGGAATGAATGGCCAGTGATCCAATTTTGTTAGAATATAGAATATATGAAGCAGAGGAATATTAAATAAACCTGTGAAAATAGGGTAGAGTCACAGAGTGTGAAATTGAATACAAAGGTAAGGTAAGGTGCATTTTTAAATATTTAGCAGACAACAGGGATCCACCGATGGATCTATGAAGTGGTGTAATATGATTATTCATGGACATCCAGGTTAGAAATCTGACAGCAATATGTAGGATTAGCTGTTGTCCTAAGTGGCCCCTTTGGAGGCTATGAGGGCCTGAACTAGCATTGTGGTAATAAGGAGGTAACAGATGGGAGAGCTGTTGAGGAAGCACAATTTATAGGACTTGGAAATGGAAGATGTGTGGGAGGAAGGGGGAGCAATGAGTCAAGGATAACCCTGATTTGTGAGTAGTATCATTGTCAGAGATGGAGAAATCTGAAAGAGGAGGCAGGATTTAGGAAGAGAAAAGCTGAATTTAGTTTTAGTTATGTTGAGACCAGGGAACTGGTGGGATGGTCCGATGAAGGTTAGCAAGTAAACAGTTAGAAATGTCATTCTGGAGTTTGGGAAAAGAGATCAGGGATAGAGATGGATGTTTGTGAATAGCCTGCATAGAGCCAATCACAGAGGAGAAGTGAAGGATATCAACAATGGAAAGGAAGTAGAGAGATAACAAAAGAAGTTCTAAGACTAGAGCCTTGTGAAATAGCTAGGTTAAGATTTAGAAGGATGAAGAAAAACAAAAGAAATGCAGAGAAGGAGCTGTTATAGAGGTAGTGGAAGGATAATGAGAATGGGGGTATCATGAAATCAAGGGATATGAGAACTTTGGAAAGGTCAGAGACTTAGTAATTAAGAAATTTAAAAAATCACCAGTGATTTTTGAGGAAGCAGTTTCTGCAAAAGAGTTGGGATGGAAGCCAGAATGAAAAGAGAGTGAGAAGAAAATAAATTGATCCATTGAGCTCAGACCACATGTTGGAGACATTTGGCAGTGAATGGGAGAATGGATAGAAAATGATAATGGAAGGAAAGGAATGAGTAGAGAGAGAAATTTGAAATGCAAGAAAAGTGGGGCATCATTGATGGAGCAAAATTCTAGTAAGTGTAGGAAGGGAGGAGATCAAGAGTACAAGTGGAAATATAAGTACTGAAAACAAAACAAAACAAAACAAAAAAAACAAAACCAGGACCACATTTTCAAAGACAGAAGAGAAGAAAAAGAAGTTGGACAAAGACATGATGAGACTAAAGAAGAGGCATATTGATGACAGGTTGAAACAAGAGAACAGTAACACAAGGAGGGACCAGAGAAGTTGGGCTCTGCCATTATAATCCCCTCCATCTTGGGTGGATCCAAAGTGTGTGTTCTTAGCTGTAACACTCGGTTCAGCAGTCACTAAATAAAATAAAGGCAACTGCTTAAGCCTTTAGCCTTCACTTCACAGTCTCATGAGATCAGGGAGAAGTATGACTTCAGCTAGTGCTAGCAAGTCAAGTCATTTATACTTTATCTAGAGTGATAGTGTCAGCTCAAGGAGTTCTTGTACACTTTGCAATTCTGCATTTGTCAATGACTAACTGTATTTTGGGAGGAAAAAACAGACATAAGTTGCATGAGATTTTGGTAATATTTATTCACCACTCTTATTTTGTCAATCTAAATATTGGGATCCTTGGTAGCATTTAATGTCCAGAAGAAAAGGAAGAGAACATCATAAAGTAAAGGGCCAATATTTTCTACTGCTATATGAAACTTTACAAAATAAGCCAATTGACAGGTAGGATTAAAACTGACATTGAGAAAATAGTTTTTAATCTAATTTTTTTTAAAAAAGCTGTATATCTGAAAGGAATATGTATTATATATATTATATATATCACTACCCTTAGACATTCTTGACTTCAAAATTTCTCCAAATAAATCAATAAGTTAAGACAAACTTTCATTCAAATTATACTGTTCCAGAAGAATGTATGCTCTTGAAACAGGGTCTGTTTCACTTTTGTAATTTTATCCCTAGCACTCAGCACAGTGCATGACACATAGTGGGCATTTAATAAACGTTTATTAACTGATGAAGTGCCCAGTATGTACGAGGCACTATACTAAGTACAGAAATACGAAGAAAAGTAATAGCTCACATTTATGTAATACGGAATTCTCTATAAAGTCCTTGTCTTTTGATATCTCTGAAGCAGATAATACAAAACAACAAATGTGTCCTGCCCCCAGTAACTTATTTTTTTATGCTAAGAGTTCTTCCATTCCTTAATGGTAACAATATTTACTTGTTATTTACCTTCATTCCCAGGGACACTGTAGGGAGAACCGCGGTTTACAATATGGCAAACCTATATGTCACTAAGATCTTTAAGGGCCCCTAAAATCTGCTCCTGGCTATTTCACTGATCTACTAGATGGCTCTTATGAAAAACTATGGAAAATCAAAGAAATTTTAAAGTTTAGAAGAACTGGGCCTTATAGGATGAATAGGAATCCAACAGATATATTTAAATATCTCAACTGTCATCCTGTCAAAATCAATCAATATTTATTAAATATCTACTATGTGCCAAATTGCCTTAATAAGTCAGGATGATATATTGACATAGGAGGAGATAAAAATGATAAAGGAGGAGATAAAGCTGATAGATAACTCCCTACTTTAAAGATTGTTTGCTTTCCTTCTTTAAGGAAATACCTATTTTTATTAATGTATATTATATATATATATACATATACATGAGTATATACATATATACACATATATTACATATACACATACACACAGATCGAATTGTCATTTAAAAATTAAGTTAATCCAGGAACTAAAATGATCTTCCTTTGAGATCAAATCCTGATTATTATCTATTCTGATGTAGCTTACCATTATGTTCCTGAGGTTTAGAAACTGACCTAGTTTTAGGAAGTGAAGTGGATTCACTTAATCTATTTCCATTTGACATTAGCAACAGTTTTTCAGTGGCTTTGTATTTGCTCTCTTCAATTTCCTCTTCCTCTCAATTCTCCATACAGTTTTTTTCCTTTCTTGTCTGCATGGCAAACAGAATTCTAATGACTTCTTTTAGGATCAACACATTTACCAAGAGTATATTCCAAAGAATGAAAATAAAAGAAGTCAAAAGCAGCTGCGTCACTTATTCCTGAGTGCAAACGGAGTCATGAAAGAGGCAAAAAACTCCAATGAGACAGCTACAGATTTGGAAACCAAATCTATGCGATGCTGTTTTGTTAAGTAATGTGATGGGAATCTAAGATGGTGTTTTGTTCATTTTAATATGTGGAAATTAAATGAATAAATCATCTACAAATGGAAAATCTTATTCCCTAGGAAATAAAACGAAATATAATTTCTCCTGACACCTCTCTGCAAGTTGGTAGAAAACAGAGAGGCAACTAGAATATTTAAGAGTACAGACTATGTATGTTACATGTTATCAATGATATTGGAATAACACCGCCTACTGCAAGCATACAGATAGACGATCAGTCTCTTTTCCTCATATTTTTATTACTTGGTCCAAAAACTGGTGATGTTTTAAGCCTTTAACTTGGGAATGGCTAATGAGTTCTTGGAAGATGAAGCCACACCTTGCTTTATCAGCGTTCCCTGTCACAATACCTCCCTACTCCCGCTGTTCAGGAGTTGTCTAGCAGTCAGAGACAGCGTTAGACCTGGCATTGACGTCTCAGACAACTGAAGGGAGAACATTGTTTTGATATATAGAAATACAGCTTTTAAAAAGTCGAGGTCTGATGGTAGTTTCTCTGTAAACTACCATGGCAGCTATGCTACAGGTCATGAATATTACATAAGGACTGTCCATGCATTCAAGCCAATAGTGCGAAGCCAGATTCCCATAGCAACACACATAGATTTACTTATCCCTGAGAGATGCATCCCCTCAGCAGTAAGGGCTCTAATGTTACCCATATTTTTTCAACAAGATGATCACAGTACTTGATCCCTTTCCTTTCAAATCTGTCACTCCTTAAAAAATAAATAAAAAACCCAACCGACCAACAATTCCAATGAAATATATCCACTCAGAAGTTACCTAGCATCCAAAAAAACAAAACAATTTAAAACTTGGTGGATTATCTGGCAAAGCAATTATATAGGAAAAGGAAGCATCTAAACCCATCAAATCTGGAGAACCAAATCCTTGATCTCAGCATGAGCTAGTTCTAAAATGAGCTACTTTCCCCCTTCTTTTTTAAGGTGGTGGAGGAGAGACAAATCAACTGAAGGGAAAAAGTCACTAACTAGTGTGAGGAAATGGCCTTATACAAATGGCCATTATTATCTTACCTATAAAATCCTAAACTCACAGTTCTTATTTCTTTTGGCCAGTTCTAGTTCAAATCCCAGTATTTTTAATGCAAAAAATTTCATTGCTAAATGAAACATGTAAGAAAACACTATTGCAAACACCCATCTGGGGAAATAACTGAAGCCTAAAGAAGTTTACATATGATGACTTGAAATACCTTATTTTAAATGGACATAAAGTTTGCTGGAATCACTTTTGTGGCATTCATAAAGCAAAATACTTTTCTTAGAAAGAAGAATTGTCATTTTCCTTCTTAGACACACAAAGTCCACTATAACAAAGGTCCTTCCAATAAATGGACAGTACATGTGAAGAAATAAGAAAATGAACCCCACCCCCATCCCTCTATCTCAGACTGTTCTTTAAACAGCAAGTGCTCAATAAATACTTTCTTTCTCCAGGCCAATTTCATTTATCTAATAAATGACAAGGACAAACAGCTTTTCCTACACTTTGCTCAAGCCAGACAGTTGAACAGAATTTCCAAGGGTCCCCAAATGAGCTTTCTGAGAAACATCCACAGGTGGCCACTACGGACACCAGAGGCTAGCTTGAAAGGCATGATGTAAAAACATGCTTCACCTTGGCTTTTTCCAGCTGGGCCTGGGCCTGTCTCTCTGCCTCTCTCCGAACTGCTTCCCTGTCTTCCTCCAGAGAGACATCTGAATCAGATGGACGGCTAGTGTAGGAGTCTGCCGAACCCTGAAGGAAAACATCAACGTTAAAAGAGATTAGAAAGAGACACCTTGCATTGGGGGAAGAAAAGTCAATATTAGCATTTCATCTAGAATGTGGGAAAGATCTATTTTATAGCAGTAAACAGGCTGTAGAATTATGGTGTGGTTTTTTTTTTCCTGGGATGATGGCAATGACATGAAGATCATGGACCAGGACAGGTGTTCCAGACAGGCCATATCTCCTGTAAAATCTTGACATCTAATTAGTCAGCTTTTTTTTTTGCACCAGGAGCAAGTTTCTGTGTGGTAAAACCAGGTGAGTGCTGCAGTGCAGGGCTGAAGGACAGAGGGGATTCAGTGATAGCTCTGGGCAAAATGAGACTCACATAAACAAAGGTAATTCAGCATAAGAAAGGAGACAACTCTCTCCCCTCCCCTCTCCTTCCCCTCTGCTGCTCTCTCTCTTTCCCTCTCTTCCCTCTTCTCTTCTCTCTCTCTCTGTCTGTCTCTGTCTCTGTCTCTCTGTCTCTGTCTCTGTCTCTCTCTCCTTCTCCAAGGAAAATCACTGTGAACCAAAGCTCTTGAAAATGTCATGGCCATGATCTAACATCCCTGACAATTTGAGAGCTTCCCTATACTAGGTTTTACCTGACACCTTCCCCCCATGACAAAATCACAAGGCGCCAGTACAGCTCAACCTTTGAATAACATACTTAGAGGCATCCACAAATAATGGGGTCCTAAAGATGTCTGCAAAATAAAAAAGACAATCAACCCAAACCCAAACAAACCCCCACACAGAAACCATCTGCTTTTGCAACTAGACACGGCACAAGAGGAACTGAGAAAGGAGAGCCCTCTCCCTCACTACCTTATCATCCTGAGCATATTAATTCAATCAAAAAAGCTTTTGCTTTCAGTCAAAGCTTCAGCAGCAGCAGCGGCAGCAGAGACCAACAGAAGACTGATAGCACCCCCAAAAAAGCAATTGGTTCTTACACAGATATCAGAATTCTTCAGCCGTCCTCCTTTGGCTCTTTTCAGAAGCCTGATCCAGGTGGCCTTCATTAGCCAGACAGCTCAGTTATTGTCCGCAGCTGCAGCGCCCAGCCCAGACTCTCACCCGGCATGTGTGCGCTGAGCCCTGTGCAATCACTGTGCCTTCCTTGGCCATACTCTGCTGCAAGCCCCTTCGTTTCCTTCCTTCTCTCAGGCTCTCTGCTCGGAAGGACTCGGAGCCGAGCAGGTTCTCATTTTTTTTCCATCCCAGAAAAACGAAAGAGCACACCTAAATCTGACTGTGCGCTGGTTCGATAAACAGAGAACACTTCCAAGTAGATGTCGGAGAGACACTTCAACTCCGGCTAAACTTGATGCATCCTGCTATACAGAGGATGGATGGGGATGCTTTTTTTTTGGTAGGTGGGGGGTGGTTCAAAGAAATTACTTGTAAGACATGAGAACCTTTTAAAAATCCGGTGCAAAATGTATTCCATGACATTTGCAAGTGCAAAGTTCAATCCATATCTTCAGAGATCTGATTGGGGTGGGGGAGGGAGGGAGCCCAGCACATCACTGGGCATGCTCTATATGTCGCCTTTTACGCAGATGCTCACATCACACTGGGAGTCTATGTCAAATTGCTATTTTACATCCTAAGTGTAAACAGCTGGAAAGGGCCCTCTGGATCTGAAGTCACTGGCAGGGTGTCATATTTTTATCATGGCTCTGCCACCAGTGAAATTCATTCTCAGGAATACAGTACCTGTACTTTTCCTTTAATGCTCTCTTGTCACTGCTATACAGCATTTTCAAAAACACCTTCCCCGCCACAAAAATGTGGGGATCCTACTGTAAGACATCCATATAAGAGCAGAGAGAAGAGATATGTCATCCGAAACATTCTGGGCAGAGAAGAGCGCATGATTTTCATCCATCGTAATGCAAATTTAGATTGCTTTCTGTCGTCTCCCAAATCAGATGCAAGAGACACGTCTGCACACATTTAATTAGGGCATGAATGATGATCATGGGTTTCTAAAGCAATCGCTTTAGCAGAGCTAAAAATGACAGGGAACTGTTTCCTAGTGAGAGACTGCTATTAGTAACTGTGCAAGCTAAATTCATGTGTGGACTGTTGTAAAACTAATCATGGAGAAATCTGAAAGCACAGATTGTTAGTTATTGACTCTGGCTAAGGATACTTCAGTTGGTTGGATGCAAAAGTATTATTAACTTCACAAGTTCATATTCACAAATCCCCAGAATTGTAGAGTTCAAAGGGAGCTAAGAGATTATGTAACTGAAATTCTTTTTTCTCCCTCAAAGAAGTAACAACAGGTTCAGAAGAGTTAATTCCTTGTCTAAAATCACAAAACTTGCACTTGGCCCTGGAGAGTACTAGAACCCAGGTCTCCTGAATGACTTGAAGTCCAATATCTAATTTTGAAAGATTCAATTGACTAGTATGCAAGTAATTAGATTATGGTGCAAATTTAAATGATCACGCTCTGCTCTTTCAAAGCAAGCATCTCTAGGAATAGTGTCTTATGTATTCTAGCCTCTCATCACCCAGGCTCCCATATTGAATCTGTTGCCAGTTCCTATAGATTCTACCTTTATAATATCTCTCATGTAAACCCCCTTCCCTCATCTAACAACGCCACCACCCCGTGCAGGTCCTCATTACCTCACACCTGAACGACTGAAATAGTCTGCTAGTTGGTCACCTGTCTCAAGTTTCTTTCCGTTCCAACGCATTCTCCATACAGTTGTCAAATGAACCTTTCTAAAACTCAGATCTGACTGTATCACACCCCTGTTCAGTAAACTCCAGTGGCTACATGTTAATTACCTCTGGAATTAAATATAAAAACCTGTTTGATTTTCAAAGACCTTCATAAATTGTCTGCTTCCTACATTTCCCCTCTTATACCTTATTCTCTTCTCTATGAGACAGTTAGGTGGTCAGTGGACAGAGAATGCAGAACCTGGAGTCAGGAAGACCTACATTCAAACCCAGCCTTATACATTCACTAGCTATGTGATCCTGGGCAAGTCACTTAACTTTTGTTTCCCTAAACTGTAAAATGAGGGTAATAATACAACTTACCTCCCAGGGTTGCTGGGAGGATCAAATGAGATAATATTGGTCAAGTACTTATCACAGTACTTAAGCACATAATATATGCTTAATAAATAGTTACTTTCTTCCTTCCTCCCTCCCTTCCTTCCTTCAGTCCACCCATCCGTCTGTCTTTTCTTCCTTGTTTTCTGTGATACAGTGATACTAGCCTCTTTGCTGTTTCTCACACAAGACACTTCATTTTCAGACTCCAAGTATTTTTCCTGGCTGTCCTTCATGCCTGGAACTCTCTCCCTCCTCATCTCTGCCCTCTGGTTTTCCTGGCTTCCTTCAAGTGTCAGCTAAAGTCCCACCTTCTTCAAGAAACCCTTCCCAGTCCTAGTTAAGGGTTGTCCCTTTCCTCTGACAGTACCCCCATTATCTTGTATATATCTTATTTATACATAGCTGTTTGCATGGGAATTCCTTGACAGCAGCGCCTGACCACTTTTTTGCCTTTCTTGTGCTTAGTATAGTGCTTAGTACAATGCATAGCACATAGTAGGCACTTAGTGTTCATTGACTGATTGACTATGAGAAAGACAGAGAAAGAGACAGAAGAAATGGAGGTAAGAAGGTCACGTGACAAGAGTAAAAGACAAAAGTTAGGCAGTATTTGTACTTTACTGCTCTCCCCAAGCTAGTAAGAAAACTAGAAAAAAGTTCTATGCATTTGGCAGACCCTTTAAAAGGGATTTATGGAAAGATGATAAGAATATAGAAGATAAGAAACAGTAGAGCAGTTTTAGGTTTCACTGATGGAGGGAGTACTCATATAGGCAGAATCATAGTGTTCCACCACTCCATCATCAACTGAATCTATTTGCTCTAAACTTTTAGGGGAGTGTTTACTGTTGTTGTAATTAGCCAACCTATCAAAAATAGCAAACCTATACTTTTAGAAATCTTTCCAGGACATCTGGGCGCATATGTGCATACCCTGAGAAAAATTCAATCCCAAAGTTCAACAAACATTGATGTTTATGTTATGACTAAATGCTGAGTTTCAAAGCATGAAAGTAGAAGGAGAAAACTGAAATAGAGAGGTTATAAAGGAAATGGTATAGCACCAACAGATAATACTCCTAGTAAGTTAATATATAGGTCAATTACTTCAAAGACTTGTGGTTTCATTTGGGGCAGACCACAAGCTCTCTTCAAGAGGATTTGTGACCAAGAATTTGCCACCCATCAGTCAACCTAATAATGGGGATCTTCACACTTAGTTATGTTGATCCCTGGACAGTAGAGATGTTGTCTCTCACTGAGCTCATATTAAAGCTTTTTCCAGCTTGGCAGAATCCATGATAAATTGCACTTGCCTGGCACAGCCTGTGAAATACAGGATTACTTCTATCTCCCAAGGAGGCACTGGAGTAAAACTGTCTAAAGTTCCATTTTACATGGCCATTTCAAAAGTGTCCTTATAAAACTAGGGCTAGGCCACCAAGTATACTGAGTAGGCAATCCTTCTGTGACAATGTCAGGGGCAATTGACACAGTTTGCACACACATATCATAGGTGATTGTGAGCAGAATGAGATAAGATTAGAAGGTAAGGGAACATCACATTATGGAAGGCTTAGAATATCATGGTGAAGTTAGGTAATTTTATATCATTTGATAAACAATTTCAAGCCTTGGAAGTGGATTGAGCAGAAGAGTTACACGATCCATCAATACACTTTATGTGCTGGTGGTATTAAAAAAAGGCAACAAAATTAATAGAGAATAAGCCCTTGAGAAGCTTAAATTCTAATAGGGAAATCTACATGCATACATAGGTACATACACAGCTGATCTAAGGCAACCTAAGAGGTAAAGGGACTAGCATCTCAGGGAAGGGGATGGGAATAAGGAACCTGTGGAATGTACAGTGGGAGCTGAATCTTAAAGAAAGATAAGTGAAACTAAGAAATGGAGGTGGGCCCAAGCCTTCCAAGCATGGAGGATAGCCAATGCAAAAGCACTGGGACTGGAGATGGAGGGTCATGTTCGAAGATCGAGAAGGATAGCAGAGTTGAAAAGTAGAGTTCTTGGAGGAGAGTAAAACCTAATAAGAGTGGAAAGATAGGAAGGAATCAGAATTATAAGGACCTTTAAATGCCAAACAAAAGATTTTACATGTGATCTGGGAGATAATAGAGAGCCTCTGGAATTCACCAAGTAAATTTAGTGGAGTGGGCAGAACTGCACTTTAGTCACCTTGGTGACTTGCCAAGTCACCTTGGCAGTTATGTGGAGGCTGGATTTGGCTAGGGAGAGACCTGAGGCATGAAAGACCAATTTGAAGACTTTTGTAATAGTCTAGGCACAAGATGGAAAGGCCTCGTATGGGAGATGTATGAATGGATGGAAAGGGATGCACACCTCTAAATCACTACAGATTAGAGAACTGCAAATTAAAATAAGTAAGGTACCATCCTATACCTATCAGATTGGCTAATGTGACTGAAAAGGAAAATGACAAATGTTGGAGAGGATGTGGGAAAATTGAGACACTAATGCATTGTAGGTGGAGCTGTGAAGTGATCCAATCGTTTTGGAGAGCCATTTGGCACTATGCTCAAAAGGCTATAAAATTGTGCATACCCTTTGATCCATTAATACCACTATTAGATTTATAATCCAAAGAAATTTTTTTAAATGGGGGGGCAGAGAACTGATTTGTACTTGTTGTGCAAAGAACTGGAAATTGAAGGAATGTCCATCAACTGGGGAATGTCTAAACAAATTGTAGTAAATTATTGCAATAGAATAACACCGTGCTCTAAGAAATGATGAGCAAGATATGTTCAGCAAAAAAACCTGAAAAGACATATATGAACTGATGTAAAGTGAAATGAGCAGAACCAGGAGAATATTATACATAGTAACAGCAATATTGTATGATGAAAACTGTGAATGACAGCTATTCTCAGCAATACAATGATCCAAGACAATTCAAAAGACAAATCCAAAGGATGTAAAATGCTATCTACCTTCAGAGAAAGAACTGATGGAGTCTGAATGCAAACTGAAGCATACTCTTTTTTCATTTTCTATATTTTTCATGTTTATTTTTCCCTTTGGGTCTGTGTTTTCTTTTACAACATGACCAATATGGTAATATGTTTTGCAAGATTGAACATGTATAACCTATATAAGATTGCTTACCATCTCAGGAAGGCAGGAGATGAGGAAGACAGAAAATTTGGAATTTAAAATTTAAAAAAGTGAATATTGAAAATTATCTTTACATGTGACTGGGTAAAAATATTATTCAAAGAAAAAAAGAAAGGGATGCATACAAATGATGTGAAGGTGCAGATGATATGATTTGGCAATTAATCAGGTCTTATGCATAAGGAAATTATTCCAACAAACATTTGTTTCACATTTTTAGTGTACTACAATGTACACAGTAGACTCTTAGAGTCTACAGGAAAGATTAATTTTGTATCACAATTAAAGATTGGAGGAGGAAAGGATTGTAGGTAGGGAGATTATTAGATAGCTATTGCAAAGATCCAAGAAAAAGAGATAATGAGCAGTTGCATGAGAATAGAAAGGAACACATTGGTGAGATATTGCAGAACTAGGATCCATGTCAGTATAGTAAGGAAAGGGGGCAATGCAGTGTTTTGTCTACCATGAAGCACACTGGCAAGTCAACATGCATTTATTTAGTGCCTACTGTGTGCCAGGTACTATGTTGGACAGTGGGTATATGAAGATAAAAAAACAGCTCCTCCCCAATATCCCCAATCCCAAGCAAACCATAAACAGTCCCTGTTTTCAAGAAGATTGGTCTAATTGGGGAGATAGCATAAGAATGACATGTACAAAAAAATATGCAGGATAAATTAGAGGTAATTAACAGAGGGAAGGCTCTAGCATTAAAAGGCTTCTTGTAGAAGATGGGATCTTAGCTGGGACTTGCAGGAAGCTGAGAAGACAGGAGGTAGAAATGAAGACAGAGGACAGTCTAGGCATGGGAAAAATTTCAGCCACCAAAAATGCACAGTTGATACATGGAGTGCCTTCTGGGAAGAACAGGAAGGAGCCCAGTGTCCCTGAAATGCAGAATACATAGAGGGTTGGGGGAAAAAGTGGGGAAGGAGTAAGGTATAAAAAGCCTAGGAAGGTGGTAGGGAGATAGGTTAGGAAAGGCTTTAAAAGCCAAATAAAGAATTTTATATTGGATCCTGAAGGCGATAGGGAGCCACTGGAGTTTACTGAGTAGGAGGTGATATGCTTAGATGTGTGCTATAGGAAGCTTGATATGCCAGCTGAGTGGAGGATGGTCTGCAGTAAAGAAAAACTCATGGTGGGCAAACCAACCAGTAGCTATTGCAATAGCCCAGGGGGGAGAAGACCAGGATGCCATCAGTGTCAGAGTAGAGAAGGAGGCATATGTGTATATATGTATATACATATAACAGAATTTGGCAACACATTGACTATGGGAGCCCTCTCCACTGACAGCCTAGAACATAACTAAATCAGATATAGATCATTGCACCAGGACTTCTACCTCAGCATTTAGAAGAAGACCCAGACTGTGGGAAAGGGGCTAGTATATATGCATACAAGGTGACAAGGAGCAAGAGTGAATGCTGTGAACATCAGCATAGCCTGAGAAGCCATGGGGGTTAGGAGGGGCAACGCATCAGAATAATCCACGATACAGAGGCCTTTCTTTCTTTGTGCTCTCCACAAGCTAGGTAGGGTAATTTACAAGTGTCTGTGTTGTTCCATAGCCAAGGCTAATGTTAGCCTAGATCCCACGCAAAGAATGTGCCAGAACTGAAAGAGTAATATCTGGCCAGATACAGCTGCCAACTGCATTACACTTTCTGAGTTCATTTTAAATTCTCTGCCCCAAGAAATGGGGTATCTGGCTACTGGCATTAAGCGTGTAAGAGAAGGGGCTTAGTTAATGATTGAATGTGATAGACAGATGATATACTGAGGTTTCAAACACAGGTGGTGGGATGAATGGTGATATCATTGGCAAAAATAGAGAATTTATAAATTGGAAATCATTTTGGGGTAAAGAGGCTAAGTTCTGTTATGAACATGTTCAGTTTTAAGTGGTACAAGGACACATGTCCTGCCGGGCAGTTGGAAATATGGGAGAGTTAGTGCTGGACTTGGAGCCTGAAAGACCTGAGTTTGAATATAGCCTCAGACGCTACCTAGGGTATAACCCTGAGCAACTCATTTCACTTTTCTTGGCCTTAGTTTCTTCATTTGTAAAATGGGGATTATAAAATCATCTAGCTTTCAAAACAAGGATTCAATAGAAAATTCTTTATTTGGCTTTTAAAGCCTTTCCGAACCTATCTCCCTACCACCTTCCTAAGCTTTTTATACCTTACTCCTTCCTCACTTGTTGTGAAGGTTAAGTGAGATAGTATAAGTAAAATGCTTTGTAAACCTGAAAGGATGATGATGATAACGATGCAGGCTGAAGATAAGCTTTTTTTTTCTTCTTCCATTTAGTAGTGATAGCTGAAGTCATGGGAGTGGCTGAGATTGTTAAGGAAGAGAAGAAAGACAGAGAAGAGAAAGGGGAGACAGCCTTGAGGAATCATTCACTTTAATGGGTAAAAAGAAGGTAAGGAACCAGCCAAAAGAGACCAAGAAACAGTAGCCAGAGAAGTAGGGAAAGAACTAGGAAAGTGCCACATTAGAGATGCCAAAATAGAGGAAGGGTGGCTCAATGAAGTTCAGCACTACCAGGAGGCTGAGTAGGATGAGGAATAAATAAAAACTATTTCATTTTGCAAAAAGGAGATTATCATAGCCCTTTAAAAAAGCCATTTATGTATAGTGATGGACACAGAATATCAGTTACAAGGGGAGGAAGGAGATATCACATGTAGACAACTTTTTCAATGTTTCAACTACAGAATAGGTTTGGGAACATCCTCATTACCTGTCTTCTCATAATGATATTGAGCAATGTTTGCCAATGGGGAGAAAAATCTCATTACTTCACAGTCATATCTTATATCTCTATTAGTGCTATGGTGGAATATTTTAACCACCATTCTTTAGGAATTTTTGAAAGACAAGTTCTCCAAACTGTGTGTAATAAATAATTTTCATTTCATCTGGGAGTATGTTTGTACCATCAGAAATGGTACACCTAATTAAGATACTACCTTTGCTAGCATATGGGCTTTCTGGGTCAAGGAGCCTGACATAGTCTTCAGTCAGAAGCAGCTTCTTTTCTTTCCCATTCCTCCAGAATAAGCTTATTATTAAATGGAGCCATGATCTTTTTAGTTCTTCTGAAGACATTAGGTTGCCATTTGTATGTATCCTTGGGTCAGCTACATTTCTTTTCTCATTTCTTCATATTGTCATCCTTGGTATTGTAATGGTGGGGTGTATGGAGTGTTCAGGAGGACTAGCACTTCCTGTGTGAGGGCTTGTCAACTACTTTTCAGGGCTGCTCATTCACCCTTGGTGTCCATTTGCACCTGGTGTCCAACCCTTAACCATGGCTCCAAGAAACTGTAACATATGCAGTGGCCACATCCCAGTAAACCACCTCAGCAGACAGGTTAAATCAATTTGAGTGTAACCACAAGCTTCAAACCTGTCAGTGAGTTAGGGGGATGTCTATTCCAAGGATATAAAGATTTTCCCTGACAGAATGAGCAGATGAGAACAATTTGTTCCAATGGTCATGAAGGTAGCTGAAATAACAACTGTTGAGCACTTAGAGCTTGGTCAGACATGGAAGAGACCCAGGTCATTCACTGCATCCCAGGCCATCATCAGTTATCTTGACTTTTTGTTCTGCTACTGGGCTTTGATGACTCAGGATGAGAAAGTGAGGCTGATGACTTTGCACAACTCTACTTCACTTAAATCTAGTTTATGTGATGGTCAAGACATATCCCTGTGATGACACTGGTCTTCTTCAAAAATGAAGGATGAACAGCATCCTATGGGTATTATATTACTTGCCTGTATATATTACCTTCTCTTTGACTAGGTGTATGATAAATGCTTGTTCAACTGACTTGAAAAAAGCAACCACCTTTCCAAAATATAGCCTGGCCCATCATGCACAACTCTAAGGACATTCCAGTATCTTCTAATGTTAACAGGGTGATAGCAACAAAAATCTCTTCAACTTCTATTGCTTAAGGATAGATTTACTTTAGTCTAAGATAACCTTCTACTATCCCTGTTCAGTTTCTCTTCATTATTGCACCAAATATTTGATGAATAAAATTTTGCCTTTATTTTCTTTTCACTATTATGTCTTGGGACAACTCGAAACGTTTGTATTCTTGATATTTTAGTTGACTAATGTTATCACAGCTAATCTGAATTGATAGCTTTATTTCTTTGGACTGGTTATTTTGATCCATTCCTTTTGGAAACACAAAGGAACTAGGAATGCAAATGTATTTCTTAGAAAAAAAGAATACTTATTTACAAAAACTTCTATATACAGTATAACTGTAAAACCACCTGTCATCCTCTAAGTAACCTTAATTTAAAGCCCAGCACAATAAGAACTTGTCCTTCTGGCCTACAAATCAATCTTTCTGCATTTTAAAAATATATTTCTATATAATTTGTATGTGTTCTTGTCTGTCCCAATAGAATGTAGACACCTCAAGAGTAATATCTTTGAATCTTTAGTGCATAGCACAGGACTTTTCATAAAAGAAATATTTAATAAATACCTGATAATTCATTGAGTGATTATGCCTCAAGGTGTGACATGAGGCTCAAACCACTTTCCTTGAGCATGGACTCACTTGGTATGGGATTATCTCAGAGTAAAGGCAGACCTGAATACAGCTGAGAGACTCCAGATATGCCCTTGTTTCCTTGAGGTTGAGACATGGGACACTCTTATCTGAGGTTGAACCACTATTACCATTCTAGTCATGCCTATATTTCTAGAGTCATTAAAACTGGACTGATAAAGTGAGAAAAAGTATCAGAACCATAGAATTTCCTGGCAGTTTGAGCTAGATGGGACTCAAAGTTTGAATATCTTATTCTATTTGTGTTATTTTGAAGTAGCCCCACTTTCACAAAGAAACACTCAGTTTTTAGATCACTACTTCCATTTTCCATTTCCATGACAGTCTGACCTATTAGTGCTTTAATAATTAGTGTCCAGCTTCAAGCGGGTTTTTGAGCAGGAGTAGTTGTCAGTTATAGCAGGAAAAGAAGAAATATTCAAGTCCCCACTCTGCCAGGTAATAACAGAATGACCTTGGATAAGTCATTTCATCTAATCTAAACATCATCAACAAAATGGAGATAATATACCACTACTTAACTTCATAGAATCAAGTGAGAAAAAACACTCTACAATACTTTAGAGTTTAATTACTCAAATATGTCAATTGTTATTGCAATTTTTTTCAAATTTTTGAAAAATTTAAATATTCTTAATTACATTTGGAATATCAAGAGTTCTCCTGCCCCTCGAGTCCCCAAAGTTAATTTTGACAATTACATATAAGCTTATGGTTTTGTATGGCATCCAATGAAGTGTTTCATATGCTTCTTTTTGAAAATAATTTATCAGTTCCAATTTGTTCTATACAAATGATACCCCCAAAGCCTTAGTAGCTTAAAATTTCACAAAGGCTTAGGGAATATTCTGTATATATCATATATACACAGAGTTTTCTGCATGATGTCTCTTGTCCATTGGAAGGCTGGATTCTTGAAGGAACAGACTGTTTTCGCCATTCTTTGTATCCTTAGCACTTAGCACAGGGCTTGGTACATAGTACTTGATAAATACTTGTCCACTTGTTGACCAGACAAGGAAATTGATAACGGTTAAAATGTTAACTTTCAATTCACCACAAAACAAATCACCACAAAACATAAAAAAAAAAAAAAACCCTTCTGAATCTTATTTCCTCTTTGCCTGTTGAATTACTATCCAACTTCCCAATGTCAAATTCAAATATTGATTCCTTTATGAAGTCTTGACCTCTTCACTTGACCTCTTCACTGACAGAGACTGACACACTTACAAAATTCCCTGTCCTAAAAACTCTGAGCTCCCTGAGAGCAGGAGCTGTGTTCCCATTAAACTTTGCCACTCCCTTAGAGGCGCTTTATATAATGCTCTGTAAACAATAAACACAATGTTGTCTGAACAGAAATTCAATTGCAATATGGCATGTAATATTTCAAAATTAATAAAATGTACCACAGTGATGCTTTGATTGGAGCCTGGGGTGGAGGTGATCCTGGCTTCTCAAAGGACAGGGGGACACAAAGTCTTGCAGGTCCTAGAAAAGCTCTGAGTACCATACCTATGATGGGCCAAGGATTCCTTAGACAAGCTAGGATCACCAAGGACCCTCAGCATGGTGACTGTATGATCACAAACTCTTTGGCCACTATTCCTGGAGACCATCAACTGAATGAATCTACGTTATGGAAGGGAACCACCCTCGCTGACAGATGAGTAGCATTCTGAAGTATTCCATTCTGGCTCTGCTCTACAGTAATACCACATAGACAAAAGGGTCTATTATTTCTTTTTTCACCAAAGTCTGAAAAACTAGATAAAACCAGTAAGGAAAAAAAAGGCATAAAGGTATAAAGAAATAAACTGTCTTTTTGGGGTAAAGTGTTAAGTATTTTTCTTTCTGCTTCCTTCCCTTTGTTACAAGATGTCCCCAAAGTTTTAGTTCAGTTTTAAGCTTTTTTTGGGACACTCCGTATATCAATCAATTAACAGACATTTATTAAGCGCCTACTATATTCCAGGCACAGTGATAAGCGTTAGGGATTAAAAAAAAAAAGAGTCCTGGTAGCATTGGCCCAATGCTGACCTTTGAAATCTGTATGCCCTCAAAGAGCTCATAATCTAAAGGAGACAATATGCTAACAAATATATACAAGGCAGGTTTTAGGCAGGATACATAGGAAATGATTAACACCAGAATTACGAAGGGTTGGGGTAAGCTTCATTACTACACGATGTGAGATGTGCACATATATGTATGTGTGTGTTTATATACACATGTATGACATACATGTTTATATATGTATGTATGCGTACAAACAGAAGGCAGCCAGGTGGCTCAGTGGATAGCATGCTTTATTTTTTTTCCCTGTCAATACATTAACTTTTATTTTTTATTTTATTTTTAATTCATGGAATAAAATAAGCATTTCAATAACATAGTATAATAAAAAATGATGATTGCACATGAAACTAACCAGGTGGTACAGTGGATTAAAGTCCTTGGTCTGGTAAGTTCAAATCTGGCCTCAGACACTTTTTAGTTGTATGACACTGGACATATCACTTAAACTCTATTGGCCTGAATCCACTAGAGAAGAAAATAGCAAACCATTCCAGTGTCTTCGCCAAGAAAATCCCATGGACAGTATTATTGTGCTATGGTCCACTGGGTCAGGAACAGTCGGACACGACTGAACAACAAATACACACATACAATTGCACTAAGACTTTTGAGACAACACATACATACATGAGGATGTATTTGAATCCATATAGGCACATTTATTTCTTTGTGTGTGTGTGTGTGTGTGTGTGTGTGTGTGTGTATAGATACACATATATACACATACACCCTTAGGAAACAATGCTAATCTCCCTTTACTACAAATCTTAGAATGGCAGTTCTCAAATTCCTATGACATATGTAGCCACACTCACAAATACATATTTAATTATATTATAATATTTTGTATTATAATTATTACAATGTGACATGTCACATATTATAAGTATTATAATATAATACCAAATATGAAATATAGTCACTAGAATATGGAATCTAGAGCATCATATTCCTTTGCAGAGTTTCACTGATAAAACTATTAGGGCCCTTAATAAATGTTCTCCAAGGTCTCTTCATTTTGAACAGCCTTCAGCTTCAGAATTCTGGCCAATATACCCCGTAGCATTGGCCCAATCTTGACCTTTGAAATTTGTATGGCGTTTTCCCTCCCCAAACAACCAAAGATTCCTTTCAAAGGCCCAGAGTTCAAGGTAAGAGCCAAGCCATGATGACATCCTTCATGAGACTGTATTATCAAATGTGTTGTTCAGTCCCAACAGATCACTTTATTAGTGAGATTAGGGTTCCAGAAATAAATATTAAATAAACTCACAGGCAATTTACCTTCAAATGTTTCCTTACTTTTGGAATAAAATAAACCACAACCTACAGAAATAAAAGCAAGAAAAGAAAGAAAAGTCCAATACTTATTTGTTCTATTAATCAAAAAAATATGTATTCTTGGACACCAGCCATGGCTCCCCTAAAGTACAGTTGTAATGAGCTCCAAGTTCTTAGCTCTGTACAGGTGAAACCTGCCTTTTTTTGCCCACAAACAGACATACTTCGAAGACTGGGCCTGACCTTCCCACAGTGACTGGATCATGGAATGTGGCCAATTCCTGATTCATCAATGCAGTGCTGTGAGGAAAAGCTCTTCAGGGCTGAATGTTACCCTGCAATTTTCCTCATTTTACAAAACCTCAAAATTTCAAAGCCTTATTCTTCATGATCAAATCCATTTAAATGGAGAGTAGACACGTAGAAGTCAAGACAATAGAAGTCAAGAAGCTAGCTATTTTTTTTTTAACTTCTCTGAAAGTGAGTGTAACCCTGGCAAGCTGGACTTCAATAGCTTCTTTGGCAGCTAACCTAGACTGCAGCTGGATAGAATTCAAGGGATTTTTTTCCCCTCCTAAGTAACCTTAACTGAACAGGAGCAGCCAAGCGTTCTCTGCATAATAGAAGATCAATGAGAAGTACAAATGACCAGAGATCTAGATACCTTACCTTCAAAAAACCCACCATATTTTAAATTCAAAATTAACACTTCATCTATACGTGTAGTATTTGATGCTCAGATGGTGAATATAATTCTCACTATTCTTTTAATAATTTTACATTGATCAAACTGGTTTCATGTTGAGAGTAGTCAGCTAAATTTCTGTTTTCTTTGAGAGTAGACATTTGATCATGGGATGAATAATCCCCTGTTCTAAGGGGTATTTATGGGTATTTCATATCATCCTTATTATCCTTAAATAGCTCATGCTATGTTGATTAGCTCTCCGAGTTAAAATCAAGATTGGATCAAATACTATCAACGTCTACCACTTTTTGATGGAAAGGGCCCTTTAAATATTTACAATAAGACAAGTACTCTCTTATGTATTTGTTTTTATCTTTTATATTTATCCTTTCTTATTTATCTTATTCTTATCATTTCTAATAAGACAAGAACTCTGCTGTAAGTTCTGTTCCTTTGCGAATGTAAGTTTATTTTGGATAAGTGATCACTTTTGTAAGGATCAGGTGAAATTTAATCATTCTAGAAAAGATGGTGATGTTGTAGGGGCTGAGGACAAGGGGATCCTATGAGAAATGTTGAGAGAGAGATGAAATGAAATAAATGGGGAAAGCCCTGAACTAATCACTTTCAAGTCTTTTGTTCCTGGGGATCAAGGAAGGAGAGTACAATCTTTTGAGGAACTGTAGGAAAAAGGAAACACAGTTTATATATACATATGTGTATATATAATATATAAAATGCACACACATACAGACATATTTGCTGCTTTCAGTTGTGTTTGACTTTTTGTGACCCCCTTTGGGGTTTTCTTGGCAAAGATACTGGAGGGGGTTTGCCATTTCCTTCTCCAGTTCATTTTACAGATGAGGCAACTGAGGCAAACAGAGTTAAGTCACTTGCCGAGGTCCATACAGGTGGTAAATTCCTGAGGTTGGATTTGAACTCAGGAAGATGACTCTTCCTGATTCCAAGCCCAGGTCTGTCCAGATCTCTCTCCATCTAGCAATCTATTCTGCAGGCCCCTTCCTGCCTTGGCAAAATACAGTTTGCAACCTGAGACAGTGCATGCTTTAAGAAAGTACCTTTTCTTGTATTATAAAAATGCTCAAAAGCTGAAATTATCTTTATAAATTATTAGAACTCTCTAGAATTCTTAGTACAAATTATAGGACTTTAGAGCTCAGAGCTGGCAATTCTGCTTTCTCAGAAAAAACTCAAGTTGTATTATCTTAATGAGGTGTTAATAAGATATGAATGTGTCCATTTGGGCATTTTTCTATCTTCATTGTCCTCTAGCCCTAGATCTATCTAGTGTAAGAAAGAAATCTCTCCTTTCCTCTTATTACAAGTTTCAGTTTGACTCCTTCCATCCTACTAACAGTCTCAACACACACCAAGAGAGCTTTCTTTAGTTCTTCTGGGTCCTGGCTTATGCCTACTAATACTATTTTCTGTACTCAATTTTTAACATCAATAAAAATCTGTTTTCTCATCTCATAGCAAACATAGGACAGTTGGTATTTCAAATCCTTCTATTTAACTTGGAAGAGCTGTGCCGTTTTCTGAGTGAATTCTTGAAACTGATTGAGATGCCTTGCTTACACTGTTCTCAGTTTTTCTTTTTAAGGTTTAATCTTCTTCCCCCTACACCCCACCACCTCCATCAAGAATGAAGTCTGTCCTTTTCTTTAAGTGAATGCATTAGACAACTCTCCTCTAGGTATTAGAAGGCTGCATTATCTTCACTTAGATGGTGAACTTCTTTCTAGTCTCATGGGACGGTGGCAGCTAGTTGGCGGTGCTGTGGATACAGCATTGGTCCTGGAGTCAGGAAACATGAATTCAAATCCAGCTTTAGACTAGCTATGTGACCCTGAGCAAATCACTTAACCTCTGCCCGCCTCAGTTTCCATAAGTATAAAATAGAGATAATAATAGCACCTGCATCCCAGGGTTACAGTGAGGATTAAATGTGATAATATTTGTCATATACTAAGCAGAATGCCTAGCACTTAATGGGAGGCACTGAATAAATGCATGTTTCCTTCTTTCCTCCTTCCTCTCCTTCCTTGCTTTCTTACGTGCCTCTGAATGGGAACAGATTTAGTGAAGACTTCTCAAGAATATGGAGTCTTCTCCCTGGAATGGAAGAGACCTTGGGCCCAGGTTTCCATTCCTCCAGAGTCAGGTGATTTCCATATAAGGCTACATATTGCATTAGGATCAATGATTGGATATGACTCACTAACTCCTCAATACCTAATTTGCATATGCGCACGCAGTCAGCAGTCCTCACACAGGTCCACCTGATTTGCATAAGTTCTCAATGCCCAATTTGCATGAGTCATCAATGCTTTATTTGCATATATTTTCAATGCCTAATTTGCATATAATGACACGTATTTTCGCGGGCTTTGTAACGTCCAGGAGTGGGAAATTTGAACCGGATTTCAAAAGGGATTGGTTAGATTTCGCACCTAGAATGTAAGACCTTGCTTCTCAGCCAATGAGAATAATGGTCAGCTGCTGGAGGGGGATTTCCGAGTCAGGGTCTATATAAATGGCCATTCTGCTTCTGTAAGGCGCCTCCCTACTCCAGCTTTACTGGTGAAGGGACTGCTGGTTTCTCGGGAGAACCGAATAAAGGCAATTTTCTGCTTTTACCTTGAGTCTCCTCTCAGCAGTCAATTTGAGTAAAGGGGGTTCGTGCTTTCCCCCCCACACACCTCTCTCTCTTTCCTTCCTTCTCTCCCTCTCTCCCTCTCTTCCTTCCTTCCTTCCTTCCTTCCTTCCTTCCTTCCTTCCTTCCTTCCTTCCTTCCTTCCTTCCTTCCTTCATCTAGTGATAGAAAGGACATTAGAAATCATATACAGCAACCTTCCCAATTATACATGTGGGAAACTAAAGGTCAGGGGAGAGAGGGGAATTATTCAATTACATGGAGGTAATTTCTCAGATGAGAGGATAATAGATTTAGAGTCGGAATAGATTTTAGAAGTCATCTAATCCAATCCTCTCATTTTACAAATGAGGAAACTGAATCCCAGGGAGCTTAAGTGACATGCTTAAGGTCATGCAGATAGAAAACACCAGAAGGCAGGATCTGAACTCAGAGTTTGATCCCAGAGTCATGATTTTTTGGTTTCAAAACTCTGTCAATTCTAAGTCATGCATGGTCCTGGATTTTTGCACCTCAAAAGTCCTATGTCTTAATTTCTAGTTGTTCTCAGTTCCAAACTTCGATACATTTAACCAAATAAAAGTTTGTGGCTTTGTTGACTCACTGGGAAGGAGATATAATGAAACGAAGCAAGAGAAATGGCTCCCATCCACTGGGCACAATCTGAAAAAAGGGAAAACCCCTCTCACTCCTGAGTGTTTCTGGGAGAAGACCTACAAGGGAACTCAGGCATGCTTGGTTGAGAGAGATCGTCTCTCCTGCTAAGCCACAATTATTGAGGACAATAGCCAACAGTTGGCAAGATAAAAATGTCTCCAAGATTATCATTAAGGCAGTTCTCATAAAGAGGAGAAAATTATCATTTATGTTTCTACCAAAACACCTGATAGCATTTATCTCCAACATTTTAAAGATTTCAGATTTTAAAAACATGATTAGAATTCAATTTCTGTGAGATCTTTCTTCAGATTTAGGAATTCTACTTTTTCCATTCCAGGAACTCTGAGTTCTAGTCTCAGGTCTGCCAATGACTCATTGTTTGGGTCAAGGGGAAATCGCATAAATATTCTCCATGCCAGTTTTCACTGCTTGCAAAAAGAGGATGCTATGACTGAACTACCAGGAAGTAAATTTGGAGACTTTTCTTTAAGATGGTTGAAAGTGCATCAAATTAAACAGTGTGTTTGTTGTTGTTTATAAATGCCCAACTATTCTAATTAATTACCCTGCACTATCCCGTGGCCTTGCCTTGATTAACTCTGAAATAAACTTTAAATCCAAAATGGAAAATGTGATTATTCAGAACACTAGAAACAGAATAGACTGTGAAAAAGGAAAGGAAAGAAATGTACTCTGTTCTGTTTCAGATTTAAAGAGACCGCAGTCTAGTTTTCATCAGCCACTCCTCCTTATGGATGAGCATTTTTGTATACTGTGTCTTGTTAAAAGCTCATTGTGGAGACCATGAAAACTCTAGGGACATCTTCATAAGATTCTTAGTTGTAAATATGAGCATTTTTTATGCACATTTTTGATGGCACTTTCCTCTGGGATATATAGGAATAAATGTACACACTCAACCATATACTCACAGCCCCACCATCTAATGTTCCTTCTTGGCCGTAGGGTACAATGCAAAGACTACTGGATTTGTAATCAGAGAAACTGAGTTTAAATCATCACTCTGCCACTTGTTAATCTAATATGACCTTGGATAGGGCATTTTGCTTTCTAAGCTTCAGTTTTCTTAACCTGTAAAATGAGGATGGTCAACTAAATGCCTCCTAAAATAGTTTTTCTATCTTCAGATCTATAATCCTATGATAATCAATTGCCACTATCAACAAACATTTCTTGGAAAACTACTGTGGTATGCACTGAACCCTGGAGAGCTGTTGGACTCTTAAAATCCTTGGGGATTTTATCATCAAAACTGTTTTGCTGTTGAAAATGCTAATCAAATACTCTAGGGAGACTTCTGCGTTGCTAAAGTAAGAAAACAGATTTTTGGGGTGTTGTGTTCAGATACCAATTTTCTCCAACTGTTCAATTTAGCCTTGATAATGATGGGTTTGTTTATTTTTGATACCTAAATTTTATTTCATGTAAAAAGTATCCTGGTATATCTTCAAAATAGAGTGAATGTGAACATAGAAATTATATCTGACAATACTTATGAAGAAATTTAGAAATAAAAATAAAATTTTCAAACACTACTACTATAGTAAAAAAATCAATGCTACTCACCACGATAAAAATAGATTATGGGAATTTTTAATTTGTCTATAAGACCATGTGCTATGTTCACTTTGATGAATACATAAGTCATTCCTGAGTGGTAGTTTAGGTACTTAAAGGTTTCAATTAATTATAGTACTTACTGTAATTAAATAGGAAATTGCTAATGCCCTTCCCCAAATTTCTAACCTGTCATCTAGAAATCATTCTGGCTTATACAGATTTCATCTTAAAAACAGGATAGGGTTGGAGAAGTGGCTAGAAATATACCACTAACATATGGCATCTGGTAGCAATGCACTAAATGGTCCCCCCGGATACGAAAATAGTTAATACATCCTCTAAGCTTAACTTACCATCAGGAAGTGACTTAGAAACTGTGGACAATCAGTTTCCCAGAGATTAAAATTTTAAAATAGAATATAAATTTCAGTTAACTTGACAAACAGCAAGGTAAGTGCTATTTAATGAGGAACCTGGCTAGAAATATGTCACTTTTAGAAAAATGGAGTCATAAAATGAACAGTTAACAAAATAAAAATACAATAGGAAAAAAAAGTAGTTCGTGTAATGCTTCCTCGTCTCACAGATGAGAAAGCATTTAAATACCAAAATGTTCAAAGACACTAAAATAGAGCATACACTTCAAACTGAAATGTGTAATGAGATTTTTTTTTTTTGTTATTAAAATATTCTAAAAACTGCTCCTTAGCACAGCAACAGCTTGACAGTTTGGCAGAAAGAATACCGAGAGTCAGGGATGTGCTGGAGACTCTTTCTTCTTGAGCCAGTCATTCCTAAGTATGTTAGGAGAAATGTTTTTACTACTGCCTATTACTTATTAATGTCAGGTGCTGCTCCCAAATAAAGAGACTCATGCTGATCTTCCAGAGGCACCAGTTACGTTGTTTAGATACGGATTTAGTATCAGAGAAGTAAATGCAGTATGGTGGAGAAGGTAATGGATTTGACATGAGGAGGCAATTGAGTTTAAATTCTGCATCTGACATGTATTAGCTATGTGACCACAGGGCAAGTAATTTTAGCTTAGGACAACCTAACCTTGCTCATTTGTAAAATGAGTGTCCGCAGCAGCTACAGTGCCTTACTTTCAGGGTTGTTGTTCAAACAAGAAATTAAAAAAAATTCTAACTTGAAATCTTTTTTTTCTGTGATGAATGATGTTGGTTGTCATCCGCTGATGTCTTCAGTCACCTAAAACTGGTGTTTGGCTTTTAAGTCTTTTTAATTTTATTTATTTATTCATTTTTAGTTTTCAACATTCATTTCCACAAGATTTTGAGTTCCAGATTTTCTCCCCATCTCTTCCCTTCTCCCACTCCAAAACACCATGCATTCTGATTCCCCCTTCCCCCAATGTGGCCTCCCTTCTATCACGCTCCTCCCTTCTCTTATCCCCATCTTCTCTCTTCTCTTGTAGGGTAAGACTTTTAAGTCTTTTTAAAAATTTGTCTGTGAAGGTTAATGGTATTTTGAAATTTTCTCAGTACCATTTGATGTTTGTAGCTGAATACAACCCGAATTGTCATTATTGTTGCTGCTGAGTTATTTCAATTGTATACTACTCTTTGTGACTCCCTCTGGGGTTTTCTTAGCATAGATACTAGAGCGGTTTGCTATTTCTTTCTCAAGCTCATTTTACAGATGGGGAAACTGAGGCAAATAGCGTGAAGTGACGTGCTCAGGGTCACACAGCCAGCAAGTATCTTAGGCCAGATTGGAACTCAGGTGGTCCTGATTCCAGGTCGGGTGTTCAATTCACTGTGCCACCTAGCCACCTCAACTGTCATTAAAGTTGTCTTAAAAATCACTCCCCTGAAGAAAGACGTGGGTAGGGTAGAGTAGTAGAATTGGAATCAGGAAGACCTGGGTTCAAATATTGCCTCTGGGGTCCCTGGGCAAGTCAGTTAATGTCCTTGTATCTCAGCTTTCTCACTAGTAAAATAAGGGGAATGGACCAAATGATCTATAAGGTGCCTTCTGTCTCTAAATCTATGATCTGATGATGGAAATTTGATATCTCTTCATACTTTATCCTTCAATGATACTAAAGAAATTAAATTTTAATAGTTTCCTTAGAATGAATACATTAATTCAGCTTTAATGGCCAATCTATATGTTAGCTCTTCTACTTTCCCCAAATCTATTCTTATTCCAAATAACAAATTACAGGGTTTTGACACTTACAAAATCATTTTCTTTCCTCTCAGTTTTAGGGGGAAATTATTTTTAACTGGGGAAAGATAAATATATTGGATTTTATTATGAAGAAAATCAAGTTACTTTCAGGATTCCAATAGTGGTATTCCTATAGACAGAAGCGCTCTCTCTTTCCCCTATTTAGATCCCACTGGGTGGTGGTAGTGGTGGTGGGGGCTAGCAGGAGCATGGTGTTGACCACCCAACACCACCAGCTAACCTTCCTGTCAATGGTGTTTAAAGAGCAGACGTGGTCATTTATATTGCTTAGATGAAGGATTTATCAAATATAGTTGTACTGGTAAGATAGAGAACCATAGACTCAAACAATATCTATACGCTGCAGGTATCACTCCTAGGTTTCCCCAGAATCACATCAAAATGTAATTGGAAACTATTTAACAAAATAAATAAAAACATAGATAACAGTGGTTTTCTAAGTCATTATAGAGCCCACAGGGGTCCTCATGTATGGCTCAGCAGCCCACATTTCCATTTGAGTTTGACACCACTGTTCTGGACCACCTAAAAGCCCAGGTATGCCTGGATCTTGACATCTATTCTACAATCAGTCCTTAAAAACCATCATGCCTTTCCACCTATGGGACTCTCCTGCACGAGTTGTCTCTCCCAAGTAGCATGTGAGCTCCCTGAGTGCAGGGATTGCATGGTTTTCTATCTGTATCCCCAGGATGGGGAATAGTATTTGGCACATATTAAATGCTTTTTTTTCATTTGTTCATTCACTTATTCATTCAAGAGCAAGATGCTTTCCCAAGGTCTATTGTAGCTCTATGAATGATGTTGGTAAGAGTTCGATTCTTCATAAGCATCAGCTTGATTTCTGGATCTCACTAGCAGCCTTGAACTTAAAAAATTTGCATAACAAAGGTTATAATTAGGAACAAATCACTGTAGATTCTGCTTTGCTAGAGTGTTACAGGTACTACATTACCTAAGAATCAAAGTAGATGGGAATGTTCATAATTTCTTTGGTTCTCAAGCCACAAAATAAGACAATGAGACTATATCACAGCACAGGTAAAAAAAGTTTAGCTGGTGGGAATACAAAGGAATTACAAGGAAAATGGATAGTTTAATTCCAGCTCCAAAAAGTTACTATATAACCCTGGGCAATTAAAAAAAAAACAAACAATTTCAGGGGCTTCAGTTTTCTCTTCTGCAAAATGGGTCTAATAATACTTGTGTTATCCACTTCACAACGAATCTTTTGTGAGAAGAGGAATCTATAAACCTTAAATGCTTTCAACCACCCAAGGACACTGTAAGGGTGAAATGAAGCATTGTATGTAAAGTGCTTCACCACAATAAAAGTGCCATTTAAACGTCAACTGATTATTAAACCAGAATTTAAATATCTAAAGTATACTAGGCATACAAAATACTGGAGAGAGAGACAACAGGGAAATAGTCATTCCTTTCCTCAGGGAGCTAACATTCTTCAGTGAGAAACATCTCCTATATGGTTAAAGAAATTCTAAAAACATCTAAACTTCTTGGGATGGGAGTTTTGGAGCCCAATAATGAGGAACGAGCATTCTAGGAGGAGAACCTGGGCAAGACAGTAACAACACAAAGTAAAGGTTTGGGACATGTACTTTCAGTTTTTGGGGAGATAGAGGGGACTTTGATGGAGAAGAGGGAAATGAGTTCAGTGGGTAAAGTGGGTATGTTTTGAAAGACTCTGATAACAAGGTGGCATCCTGAACACTCAAGCTTCCTCTCTGTATTCACACCCTTGTTGAAAGGTATGGCTGAACTATTTCTCTGTAGGATACTGAGGATATCAGTGAAGTGTTGCAATTTCCCTCTCCCCCTACCCTACCTCTGTTTATAGACAGCAAGATTTACTCCAAAGTTTTTTTTGAAGGATATTTATAAATTCTGATTTAATCTGCTTTGAAAGCATCTTACCCTTGACATAAAAAGTATTATCCTTCATAATTACTTTGGGATGTATTTCTGTATATTAACTGCATGTAGAGAGGCTTACAAGAAAGCCAATGACTTGCATGGTAAACAGAGGACTTCACGAGTATAGACTGAAACCATTGTTAACATTAAGATTTTGCCTGCTGGGGACTCTGATCAAAACAGAGAGAATAACAATGAATTGTGATGAATAATTCTTTAAAAAATTCTATAAAAGGCAGAACCTCCCCCTCTCCCCACCATTTACTGTAGCCTAAGGCTTTAGGCTAATACAAGTTAGATCACTATTTTTCCTTTCAGGGAATACCAGGTCACATGCCCTCAGCATCCCCTTTTCTTGCTCTCTACAGAGGCAGAGTTGAGGATGCAGGGAACAGGAACCATCCAGTGGGAGGAAAATAGGTGTGGCCACACCTGGTCTTTAATGTCAAATTCTTAGGATGGGAGGGAGTCAAAAGAGTCTCTTTCTCTTCCACTTTCTCCCCCAAACCCCTAAATTTGACAGACAGTTTGACCTGGTATCTTTTCATATAAAATTAAATTAAAAATAACCTGAGGGGATGGGGAAGGAGAGCATTTGAGGAGTGCGGAGGAGGAATCTTAACTGGTTTCCTTTAAAGAAGTGGCATTTGAACAGTTTTGAGAGAAATCTAAGGATTGCCAAAGGCAGAGGTGAGGAGGGAGTGCATTCTAGGAAATCTGAGTGTCCTGCAAAGGCACAGAGAGAGGAGATGACCTGTTTTGCATGTGGGCTGCAGGAAAGTCAATTGGAATGGTAGAGTATATGGCAGGAGGAATGAAATTAAAATCTGTCTAGAAATATATGGTGGACTGAAACTGTACCAGTTATTGTGTATATGTGATTGTGTTGCACCAATTCATACAGTTGTACTGGAAATCAAAGAACTCGGGGCTCCAAAGAGCATTAGATGTTACTTAGATCAATTCATTTTACAATGAGGAAACTAAGGGTTCTAGAGGGTAAATCACTTGGCCAAAGACACACAGCTGATAAGTAAGATAAAACTCCAACAGTGACCTTCCGGACCCCATGTCTCATCTTTTCTCTATTCCTCTCTGCCCTCCCCTTCAACTCATTCCTCTAGCTGATTAAAAGTAAGGGGAGATTCCTATTTGCTACTGCTGACAGAGTACAGTTAGCACCTAACACAATAGGTACATAAAGAAAAATTAAATTGGAAAGAGTATATACTATGTGCTATTTACAGGGGATGCAAATACACTCCAAGTAAAGCCACTGATAACTCAGTCTGAATAGCTAAACATTAGCTTGCTATTACTTTCAGAAAATGCCATCTAGACCCTATACTCATAAGGGCTCCTCTTGAAGCTTATTGCCAAAACTTCCTGCCAATAGTAAAATAACATGGAAGCCAGTCCCCCTCCCCCAGAGTCCCCATAACTCATCTTTCTTAAAATCGGGCATGTGGTATTAAAAAAAAAAAATTAGGATTAAAAATTTGTTTCTTAAAAGTGTTTGTATTGGGGGAGGGGGATAACTGTCCATATTTTCTAAAAAGTAAGATTTTCTCCATTTATTAATAGGATTTACTTTCCTATCTGTACTTTGCTATACTAATGATTAGACTGGGCAGTTGTATCTTGTTAAGAGCAAATCTCTTAGAATTAGTTTTCCCGTATAACTTCAAGGAAAACATTAAAAGCAGGGTCATGCTCAAAATAGCTTTTTTTAGCACTAGGCAAAGAATCCTCTTTGGTTCTCACAGTTTGTCTGTAATACTCATGGGTTCTGGACTAATAAAAATCTCTCCTTTTTGGCTCTCAAGTAACCAAAAAATAAAAACATTGTTTGGGGTTTCAGTCAACATTTATTTTAAGATTTTATTTTTGATGGACTTGAAAGCACTGCCCTTGTTTGAGGCTAGGACGTCTTGATTCCATTGATTTGGCTATAATAATTCTAAGGAGAGTTATGAGGAAGGGCTATTTCAAGTAGAAAATCCAAACCAAATCAACATAGAAAAATCTACGCTTTCCTCAGTTATGTTAACAGACAAGGTTAAATAATGCTAGAGCTCACATTCTAACTGTCCCTTTAAACCTCTCCGAGCTGAGAGCAAGAGGCTTTCGGGAAGATTCCTACAGTCTTATCCTTGTAGAGACTGTATTGCTCTATTGATGGAAGGAGGGTAGTCTGCTTCCAATATTCATGTCATGGTTATATTTTGGATAAAGGAAACAAATCTGGAGAAAGCAATTAGGCATATGCTTTGTGAGAGGAAAAACACAAACACACAAACACACACACACAGAGGAATTCCAGGGTGTCAGTGTTTTACATAACAAAGAGCTCCAGTACTAACCACCCAATTACCACTTATTCTTCAATGAAAAAATGTTGACATTTGTATTCTCCAACATGCTTTGCCATCATTAATAAGATATAATAATTCAACAGGAAAATGGACGCATCTCAGGGATTTATTTGGGCTCTGGGAGTTTACTATAATGATAGGTTTTTCTCTTTGCTGTCATGGCACCATCATTACCAGAGGTTTACCATTTTTCCCCCCTCCCTTAGAGCTCTTGATTAATCACAATTACCTTCCTGAAAGGTCTAACGCGCTATGTATATAGTTTTAGAATCTTGGATTTTAGAATCTCTAAATGGTGGCAACCCCTAGAACTGGAAAGCATTCCAGGATTTATAGAATCAAACTGAACAAAGCCTTTTCCTTTTTTCTTGTTGGGAGGGAGGGGCTAAGCAGGACTCCATATTTGTATTTTCACAGGCATAAGGAATTCTAGGTGTGGAAATGTCTTCCACTGATTCAGATGAACAACTTGTCTGTAATTTATAGAGTTCCTGGGGTCGCTGAGAAGTTAAATGTTGGGACTAGCCATGTATGTGTAAAGCTGTTACACGTAAGGGGTGGGACTTGAACACAGATTTCTTGACTCTAATATTTACCCATTAGGAAATAATGCCCTGTTATGAAAAGTGTTCAATCTCTAGCCTCAATAACATCGCATACAAATGTGATATTTTTTACTTTAAATGCCAATTTTTGTGAATTGTCTCAAGCCCAAGTTGTCTTACATATGCCTCCCCATGCATACCCTTCTCATTCCCTCCTATAGAACACACACATAGTAATTTATTTTAAAAAAGATCTCCTGTTAGCTCTACATAGCCTAGGGTACCTAATCAGAAGGGTCTGCAGGGGTCATTTAATCCAATCTCCTACCCAAAAACAATATGTCTCAAATACATAGTGATTATATAACGTAGACCAAACATTATCTCATTTATTTCTTACAGTAAGTAAGTAAGAAGTTCAAATATCAGTTCCTTAGTTGATATGGAAACAGAGACTCAGAGGTATTGAGTAATTCAATCACCTGTCAAGTAAATTCTGGAACCAGGCCTTGAACCCAGTGCTAATAATGCTAAATCCAGTGTTCTCTCCACCAAACTACTCCGACTTTCCATGCTAGAAATCCATCCAAAAACATGCCTAAACCCACAATCTGGGGAGCTTTTATCATTAGGTAAAAATTTCTTTGTATTAAGTCAAAAATTGCTTCTTTATCATGTCTCCCTTAACTGATCAGGGGATACAACAAAAAAAACAAAAATAGTGCCTGCTCTCAAGGAGATCACATTAGTGTGTGTGTGTGTGTGTGTGTGTGTGTGTGTGTGTGTGTGTGTGGCAACAACATACATACAACATCAGAAGACATGAGGTAAATACAGAGTGGATGGAAGGATTCTTAGGGGTGATGGCACTAGCAGCTGGGCCAAGGAGGGACCATAAGAAGCCTCCTACAGAAGGTGACATTTGTGTGAGATCTTGAAGGAAGGAGGGATTCTAAGACTGAGAATCTGAGAGGGAGAATGTCTTAGGCAGTTCAGGGGCATGGAGATGGGAGATGAAACATCCTGTGTAAGGGACAGAAAGGGGGCTGGTAGGACTGCCATAATGCAATCAGGGGAGATTGGAAAGGTTGGAAAAATTCAACATAGGACTTTGATATATCTGACACCAGAGTCTGACTCCTTGAAGCAACACGAAATAAACGTAGTCAATGCTCTCCTAATCAGAGAATCCAAATATTAACTGTGCACCTACTATTCAGTGGAGACATAAATGCAATGAATTGAATCGTTACTGTTGTTGAGCAGTTTTTCACTTGCGTAGACTCTTCATGACCCCATACTGGAGTGGTTTGCCATATCTTCTCCAGATTACTTTACAGATGAGGAAACTGAGGCAAACGGGGTTAAGTGACTTGCCCAGGTCACACAGCTAGTAAGTGTGTAAGGCCAGATTTGAACTCAGAAGATGAGTCTTCACGACTCCAGGCCCAGCACTCTATCCACTGTGCCACCTAGCTGCCTCTGAATGAAATAATATCTACTGGCAAGATGCTTAAATTCTAACGCAAGAGACAAGAATATACTTACATATGTGCATATGTGGATGCATATGCACAGAATACAAATACATCCATCCATATAAATAAATACAAAAGGAATAAAAATAAATAAATACAAAGTAGTTTTTGATGAAAGATACTAGCAGTTGAGGAGATCAGGACAGGCTTCATTGATCAGTCTCCTGAAGAAAGAGAAAGATTCTATGAGGCAAAAGGGAAAGAGAAGCGTGCTCCAGGCACAGGGGACAGCTCAGAGCAAAATCAGACAGCAAGCATTTGTTAACCACTTAGTATATTTCAGATACTGTGCCGCTGTTAGGGATATTAACTCTGCTGTGTCTATAGAAGAGCTTAGGTTGTAATGGGGAAGACACTATGAAAATAGCTATGGACACACAAGGTAAACAGAGCAAAGCTGGAAAGCACTTAGCCACACTGGGACTGAAAAAGACTTCTGTGGAAGCAGAATCTAAGTGGCCCCTCAAAGGACAACAAGGAACCCAACTAGTGGTGCTGAGAAGGAAGGGCATTCTAAGCATGGGGTCAACCAGCACAAAGGCAAGGAAATGAGAGAAGGAGTACTACAAGAGCATGCTGGGGAATAGGAATGCAAATATTTTTACTGTTGAATGAATAGTTCATCCCTGCTAAGCTTTCTATTGGATTGATTTTTGAATATGTCCTTCTAACCCCACCTTCCACCAAACTTTCCTTTATAAAACAGTCAAGCAGTCCCACCCACTCCATTGATCACGTGTCTGAGTCCAATATAATCATCTCACCTCTCAAATCAATACTTATTTTAAATCATCTCTTTTCCAGGCTGGACATTCTTTGTTCCTTCAACCATTCCCTCAAGATGTAGTCTCCTCATCATTATAGTACCCTTCTCTAAAATAGAGGTGCATAAAGCTCATTCTGCTTGCAAAATTCCTGAGTGCAGCCATCACCAGATTAAAATGTAATTGGGAAATGCTCAGCAAAATAAATAAAAATATGATCCAACATAAATAATGTTCATTTGTAGTATTCTAAGTCAATATGCAACTTGTAAGGATTCTGAGTTTGACATTACCACTCCAGACATACTCCAGTTTGTCAAAATACTTCTTAATACATATCCTTTGGAGCTAAATATGTTAGATGTTGTCTGACCACAATGGAATAGAGTTCATTTACTTCATTTTTTTTCTTAGAAAGTATACTTCTATTAACGCAGCCTAAAATTGCATTAGTTTTTTGGACAGGTCTCCCCTGTCTTGCATTTACAAGGTTGTTTTTTTTTTTTTTTAATAGAGTATAGGATTTTGCAATTGCTCATTTTAAATTTTCATCTGATTAAGTGATGTCCTATCTTTTTACTACTATAGGATCTTTTAGACATTAATTCTGTCACTCAAAGTATGTTATTCCTCCTCACCTTCCGTTATACAAAAGTTTTGAAGATATATGCCTTTCATATCTAGGATCAGGCCATCAATTAAAAATTTCAGCCAGGATAGGGCCAGAATCAGAGTCTTTCCTGGAGGAGAGATTTAATGGTACATGCACAAATAAAAGAGGCAGCTTATGCATACAAGTAGCAGACTGAGCTAATTTGGTAAAACTTAATAAATATAACCAAATAATCAAAATTCCAATTAACCTTACTCTTTTTTTAAATGGACAAGATAACAAGACTATATTGTGGGAACATATAGCATATTTAGATTTCAAGACAGCATTTCACAAAGTCTCTCATGAGACTTGTAGATAAAATGGTGAGATATGGGCTAAATGATTTGGTTGATTCAAGGCTGGGTAAATGGTCATACCCAAAGACTAGTGATTCAGCTCAAGGTCATACTGGAGGGAGTTCTGTAGTGTTCTAGGGATCTACACATGGTGCTGTGAGACTCAAAATTTTTATAAAAAATTTATAAAAATGAATTCACAGTAGAAGGTATACTTATAAAATTTATAGATGATAGAGGATATCTAAAATACTGCTTTATGGTAAGGATCCAAAAAGAACTCAATAAGTTAAAATAATGGCCTGAATCTATTAAGAAGAAATATAATAGGAATAAATATAAAGACATACTCAGGATAAAAAAATTAATTTTACAAAGTGAAGCATGGTGAGATTGAAGTTTGTCTAAAAGCAATGTCTGTTTTTTCTTTTGGGGAATTCAGGCTCAATCTGAGTCAACAGTGGTTGGTAACAATGGCAGCGAAAAAATACTATATTAGTTGATATTAAAAGAGGAATGTTTTCCAGAATAATGAAAATGATAGTTCCACAAGACTCTGTCCTGTTCAGATATCTGGAGTACTCTGTTTAGTTTTAGGCACCATATTTTGTGAATAACATACATAACCTAGAGTAATCATCAAAGAAAATCAGTATAATGTGGGACTGAAAGACCATACAAAAGACCGACTGAAAGAACTGGGGATACCTAGACTGGATAAGAAAACACAGCGAAGAAAGGAGATCAGCCTACGAGAATGTAAAGGCTACCTTACAAAAAGAGGGGTTAGTCTCATTCTGCTTGGCGCCAGGGGCCAAAGTTAGGAGCAACGAGTAAAAGCTACAGGGGTAAATTTCAGCTCAGTCAAAGAGAAATTAGAGGTGTCCAATAATTAGAGTTGTCCAAGAATGGAAAGGGCCTCCATGAGAGGTAGTGAGCTCCCCCCAACTGGATATCTTTGAGCACAGTGAATGACCACTTACTGGGGATGTTATAGACAAAATCCTAGATCTGGTATAAGTTACATTAGATGGCTCCTTGCAAGGGCTTGGATTCTGTTATAATCAATGCTCAAAGGATATAAAGGTGCTACTCAACGAGGAAGAATACCTTGTCAATAATTACTCAAAAATTGCCCAAACTCTAATGATTATAGAAATAATAGAAATTTTATTTTCAATAGTAAAAAATTTGAAATAGCTTAAAATTCAATTTTTAAGAATCTGAATAAATTCTGGCATATCAGTGTAATAGAATCATACTGTAAAAGGACAAAATGGAAGAACACATAAAAATGTGATTTATATAAAGTGATCATAGGGTAAAGAAAGCAGAGCCAGAACAACATTCACAACTATGACTTCATAAACAAGAACAATAAAAACTTAAGTAAAAAGATAGAAGAGATTGGAAGAGAATAAAGAGCAAATGACGTTTTAGTTTTTTTAAAAAAATTGGGGCAGTTAATTTTTTTAAGCAAAATGTAAATATATAGATCAGGACTTTTAAACCTGAGGTATGCAAAAATATTTTAAATATTAAATTTAAAATATTTTAATAATAGCATTTCAACATAATTGTCTTCCTTTGTAATTCAGGGTATTTTGTTTTATACATCTAAAAGCATCATTCTGAGAAGGGTCCATAAGCTTTACCATACTGTCCAAGAAGTCCATAACACAAAAACTAATAAGATCCTCTATAAATAGTTTGACATTTGTCATTTCATTATAATTTTCATCGCTATTTTGTATCTCTTAAAAAGACAGTTTATATTTATATTATAGTATATATATAGTATATATAGTTTATTATATTAAGTTTATATTTTTAAAGAAGACATCCATGATAAAAAAGAAGTTGCCATAGGAAATGTTATTAGTCTTTGTAGAAAAACACGGAGACCGATTCTGGGTAATCATAAGATGGAAAAGATGGGATTTCAGAGATCACATAGTTTAACAGCCTAATTAAAAAACAAACCAGGAAACTCAGGGCCCAGAAAAGCCATTGATTGAATCAGTGGCATAATTAAGACTGTAATCCAGATGTCTTAACCTCCAGTCCAAATCTTTCCCCACTATGCTTGGCTCCTTCCTGTGTTCTGATTGTGAGTGATTGGCCAAGTATTTCTACAGACTTGTTTAAGCTAAAAATCATAGGTGCTCTCGATGACAAGTGAACCATATCTCCCTTTTTCTCCCCTAGCTGTCACTCAACCTGGTAAGCACACTGAAAGTTCCCTCATTTTTGGAGGCTGGAGAACAGGCTTCATTGGCTTGAATTGTCCCTTGGAGCGAGGGTTGGGTGGGCATCAGGCACAGATTTTGGTACAAAGAGATTCTTTATCCCAGAATTTTAAGTGATGTTGGCCAATGTTCATTGTGGGACTAGTCTGTTTACAATTGTGCACTTATGTAACAAATATTGGTGCTCCGGGTTTTAATAAAGCTTCCTTTTGCTATGTTGGGATCAGTGTGCTGATGAAAGAAGTCACTCAGGATCTACTGGGTCCATTGGAGAGATATTTATAGGTTTCTGCATGGAGATTTGAGCCCAAGTGTGAGTCCTAAAAGTAATAAGGACTTTGAGAACTCTTTGTGATCACTGATTTTGTGCCAGCTTCTCTGACAAGTTGTTTTTTTTTTTTTTTTTGCTAGTCCATGCCTATAATTCTACCCCTTATAGAGTCCTGTCATGTAAAATCATAACTTTGTAAAACTTTCATTTGTACTGGATCATACATCCAGGGTCTATATCAAAATCTGGGTCTGAACGCAGATCTCCTTGACTCCATGGCCAACCCTTTCTCCACTATGCCATACTTCCCCTCACAAGGGATATACATGACAGTGAAATTCCTAGAAGTGATGATTCTCTCTCTTTCCTAACTGTGTAGGAAACCCTTGAAAGGGTTTTTAATGAGAAACTTGGGAATAGCATCTTCTGATTTATCTCTTCCTAATTCAAGCCAAATGTGCCTCACTCAGAATTAATAGAAGGAATAGATTCTCTCTATAGCTTCTAATCTAATACTGTCCTTCCGGGAACTCTAAATATATAGCTTTCTTTAAACCTCCTCTCTCCCCACCCCTTCCCAACCCCATATTCCACTACAAAACAAAAGCAAACAACAATAACAAAAAAAATCCTTGAAATTCATCAACTGAAAAAAGTTCTAGTTGAAAGCCTTCTGGCTGGATTTAGAAAATATGACAAATAGCTTGCCCTGAGTTCATCTTTTTTAAAACACTGAATTTATTGAAAAGAAAATTCTGGCCACTCTTCAGCAGAATGCTACTCAATGATTCCATTTGGGTTTGGTAGGAAGAATGGGAATTGCATTTTTTGATGTGATTGCAGCTGAGTTGCCAATAGATGATTAGTTTAAAAGGGATTTTTTTTTTCAATCATTTGGTGCCCTCCACAAACTATATCTCGGATGATTAAAAATAACAAAGGGAAATTGGATGTAGGAACGTCTGGCAGGCATGCTGTTTCTCTAAGGGATCAAAGAATGATAAGTATTTTTACCTAAATTCTAGGGATATATTAGCTGAAAAAAATTAAAATATATGTCTTTCTAGATCTTCCATCATACTATATTTTCATTATATAAGCATTCTCGAATCAATCAATAAACATTTACTAAGTATCAATTAAATGCTAGATATTTAGCAGCAATACAAACAATGAAGTCCTTTTTTTTCTATCAGAGACATAACATGCATATAAATACGCTACATACAGAAAAAATACCAAATAAGCACGAGATGGTAAGGGATTCAGGATGTAAGCCACTGAGGGAGAGGGAAAGTTAGATGATGGAAAGGTTATGAATCTGAAAAAGTGGTGTTGTGTCTGATAACAATGGAGAGTTTGGGAAGAGGGGTAAGTTTGGAGGGCAATGATAACGAATCCTGCTTTGGTTACCTACTTTGAGATATCTAATAGTAACTTGGTGAAATGGGACTGAAACTCAGGGGAGAGACTGGAGCTTGATATATAGCTCTGTGCACTATGTGCATAGAGCTGATAATTAAACCCATGGTAGTTAATGAAGTGACAGAATATACAAAAAGAGGGTCCAGAATAGAGCGTTGGGTGATACTCACAGTCAGGGTATGTGATGTAGACTCTGAGTCATCAAAAACATCCGAGATGTGTTCAGATGGTAAAAAGAGAATCAGGAGGAAAGAGTGACAGGAAAACACCCAGAGAAGAGACAGGACTTGGGAAAGGGAGAGTCAGTTATGTCAAATATAGCAGAGGAATTAAGAAGGGATGAAGACTGAGAAAAGATTGTCAGATTTGCCAGTTAAGAGCTCATAGGTCACTTTAGAGATAGTCATTTCAGTTTAGTGATGAAGTCAGAGGTGAGATTGCAAGGGAGAGAGGAATGAGTGAATGGAAAAGAAGTGAATAAAGTGAGTGCTGACAACCATTTTCAGAGTTTGTCTGAGAAAGGGAGAAGAAATATACAATAACTGGAGGAGAGGGGTAAGGACTAGCAGAAGTTTTTAAGGATGGGGAAAGTTTATTTGAAGGTAGAAGGGGAAAAACTAGGAAGCAATAAGATAATGAACAATGGAGCTAAAGGGGGGTGTCTGAGTAGGGCAATGTGCTGGAGAAGACATTGGGGGATGTGATCAAGGGCAAGGAGAAGGGCTACTTCATCATCAGAACCTTGGCAAAAGGAGAGGAAAGTAAGGGATAATTTCAAACAGTTTTGAGAAAAAGAGAAGTGGGAGTTCATAGGAAAAGTTCTCATTTCTCTCCCCAAATTAAGAGACAATGTACTCAGCTGAGAGGGTAGGAAGGGGAAAGGTGCAGGAAGTTTGAAGAGAGAAGGAAACATTGGAAAGAATTCCTGTGGGGACTAAGACAGAGAACTAATTAGAGAAGGATAAATGGGCTGCCTTGCTGCTGTGTGGAAATCTTTGAGACTGAGCATCATACGCTTTTTGTCTAATCAGCAAGATTGTGTGACTTCTTGTCCATTCAGGACCATGTCAGTTGGAGCAAGGGCAAAGGATAGGAGTAATCCAGGACTAGAGTTTGGTAGGGAATGACCGGCAATGGGACAAGGGGCTGAGAGTAGAGAATGGCATAGAGCTGAACTGGTTAACTGTAAGCTTTAGATTGGGGACTGAGGAAAGTGAGATCAGAGCAGGGTTAACAGCTTCAATGTATTAAGTGTGGGAGGAACTGGAGATTTCGGTGAGAGAGACTAGGTATAGGAGTAGTGAGTCAGAGGGAGAAACGGAATGACAAGAGGCTGTGGTCAGGGAGAAAAAAATGTTAGAAGAGCCTTCCCAGTTCTATGTTTATGATCATCTGATGTATGAGCAAATGGAGGCTCACAAAGTAAGAAACTGCCCAGTCACTCAGCGAGGGTGTGTCAGAGATAAATCCTGCACCTAAGACTTCCGGATGGCAAGGTCCATGCTCTATCCACTAAGGCTTGCCATCTATTGACATTTAAAATCCCAGGATCATAAAGATAAGACGAAGTTATTTTAGCGGCCATCAAAAGTCTAACCTAAGGGGATGGACAATCTGCTCAAGGTCACACAAATATGAAATGTTAGAAGTGGGTTTTGAACACACGTCCTTGGCCCCTAAATCTGAGATTTTTCAGTACGTCATGGTACAGCAGAGGCCAGGAAAAGATTCCAATTTGGTCTCAGTTGGAAAGAGCTAAAATTAATGAATTTACAGGGACTGTACATCAACACAACTGAAATGAAAATAAATCACTTGGGTATTCCCTGTTGCCACACTTAGGGCTGTACTTTTTGATATGATGACTCATACAATTACTGTTTAACTCATCTGCTTACGTTAGTGTCCTTTCTTGAATTAAGAGCATATGGTTTCTCAAATAATGAAAGTAACTCCAATAAAATTATCAAATAAAAAAAATAATTTTTTGTACATCATCATTTCCAACAGGTTAAAGGTTCCAGTCCCTGGGGCTGTGGATGAATACAGTTTTTAATTTAGACTACATTTTGAGAAAAAATTGATAAATGAAATGTTGCTGCTTATTTAAATGATACAGACAGTTAGGTGGCACAGTGGATAGAGCACTGGGCCTGTAGTCAAAAAACACCTGAGTTCAGATCTAGCCTCGGACACTTACTAGCTACGTGACCCTTGGAAAATCACTTAACCTCCATTTGCCTCAGTTTCCTCATCTGTAAAATGGGGATAGTAATAGTGCCTACCTCCCAAGGTGATTGTGAGGCTCAAACAAGATAATAATTGTAAAGCATTTAGCACACTGCCTGGCATGTAGTAGGCATTATGCAAATGCTAGCTAATTATTATTACATACTAAAAACCTGGAACTAATTTTTAAGCATGCTTTCCTCAAGCATGTGATCCTTTGCCTTACAATTGTTTCATTTGATCAATAAAACCCTGAGGGCAGGAAATACCTATCTTAAAAATTCTGCTTGATGCTCAGTGCAACGTGAATGCTTAATATTCATGGAACAATTATACAGTAGATATTTCTTCAGAATAATTCTGACAACTTATATTTAGCTTCCTGAGAATATTCATATGGAATCACAGGTTATTTTTTTTAACCTGGCAAATGAACATCACTAAATGTACAAATGGACTGCATTCGTTTATGAATATTCCCAGTATAGTCACATCTGATAAAGGTTTGCAGATCGTTTTCTAATTATTGGGGTTTTAACAGTGAATTGAAACTACTTCTCACAACCACAGTGACTCATTAACTGGCTAAAACCCAGCCAAACCAAAACCAAACAAATATCAAAGTTCAATATGACTAGGAAATAGTTAATTCATATGTATGTTAATATTTAAAGAAGAGAGCTTATTATGTGGGAAAAAAATTCTTTCTTCCAGAACAAGTTATTAAGAAATAAAATCATCTTCCATTCTCTCCTCCTTCTACATAAGCAACTAAAAAAGGAAATCAGTTTATAATAACCCTGGTTCAAAAGCCCAAAATTCATCCCTTAACCCAGATTTACTACTTAGCAAGTAACTAAACTCTCACATTACCATTAGGAAGACTTAGATCCCTTAAATTTCTTAGAGCTTGAATTACTGAAAGTATTGATTTATCAAATTACTAATGAATCAGAAACATAATTACTAAAATTAAGTGCTAGAGACATAGCTAAATCATTAACGACACAGAAGTATAGGAATTTAGTTATGAATTTTGAAAAATGCACATTTTTTAACATTGTAAAATATAAGCACTATTTAAAAAAAAGCTTCACCAATGAGCAAAAACATTCCTATTGTGGTCCTGCCTCTATCTTAACAGAGTTTATTAAACAGGAAACCAATTTAAAACTTTAAGAATAGCAGTTCATGATATGTTTTAACAATCTCAAAAAAATTACTAAAACCCTTGAAAAAGCTAATTTCCAGATTTTATATACATCCAGATCAAGGATTAATTGCTAATTATTCCACATTAAAATTTAAGCATGCAAAAATGTGAACCTTTCCATAATTCTGAGGATTAGGGGCATTGTAATATACTGATTCTATCAAATTTTAATATATTTTCGCTTTTAAAATAGTCTTTTAAGGAATGTTCATGCTGACAGTTTACTAATTCTAGGCAAGTGTGAAAGAAAATCACATGAAAGAACATGGCATTTCTAGTTGTTACCTGAGAGACAAAGAAAGCATGATGTTTTGTTCTTGCAAAAAAAAATTTTTTCCCCCAGGGACCAGGAGAGAATGTTAAATGTATCACTGAATGAAGAAAAAGGTCCAAACATGCACAAATATTTTTGCACAATTCTTATCAAATACAGTTAACATGAATCCAGAAAACTTTAAAGACATAGGTACAATCTCAATACTAGTAAATAAGATGCCTATTGAAGAGACTTGGTTGATGTTTATATCCTAACCACGTTGCCAAACACGTCCACATGAGCATCAGATCTAAAAACAGGCTGTTTGCTTAATAAGTTTTTAAAAGGGAAAATCCTTCATGGTCAACTTCAAAAAAAATAAAAACCCAACAACAACAGAAAGCCTTACAACTTGTTGTCCACTAACTTTTAGGCGTGAGCTCATGAGCAAAAAGCTGTTTCTTACCGCTTCTGAATCCTCATGGCCATAAAGGTACATGCTTTCAGACTCCTTATGTCAGTTTTCCTGTTTGTCCACAACAAACTGCTCCCAAGGGAGACTAAACTGCGCTCTTTTAGCGATGTCCTTTCCACAGCTGGAATCCAGAGCAATGTGTTTCCACGCTTGCAATGCTTTTAAAATATATTTTCAGACACACAAAGACGCAAATTGTGGCTCCCAACAGTCAAGGAAATTTTGGGCTGGTGAGCTGATCGAGTCTTCCAAATCAAACAACCACCATTTTGGTCCTTTTGAGGTGTTTTATTAATCCATGACTAGAAGTGAAATTGTAAAGAGAGAGCAAAGGCTAGTCTGGGGGTAGAGGGCACTCATTCAAGGTTCTGCTAGATGAGTTAATCACATGTTGCCAATCTACAAGCTGATTGGATCTTGGGGAAAGGAAGAAAATATTCTAGTAACCTAAGCGATGTTGACAGAATTCAATGATGAAAAATCATTTCCTTTCTCTTTCTGTGCATGGCAGCATATTTTCTGTATGAACTTAAAAAGGAGTTTGGGGAAATTCGATGCCATTCGGAAAAAAAAAATCAATAAAAATTAAATAGCATGATAATTTGCAAAGGAGACAAACAAACCCTTTACAAAAATCTCTTCTGGTAGTTTCTTAGCAGATTATTAACTTTTAATGGAAATGCTTTCTGCATATTTCTTTCGTGCTCAGTATTTCTTTCATGTTGGGAAGAAGGTATGTGGGAAGGTTGGCAAAGATATCAGTTAATGGGGGCTGATAACCACAATGATCTAATGGAGAACAATGTAACAGGTACAGTGCAATAAAAAGATCACACCTCAACTGTCTCAACATTAGGATCCTGGAGAAAGAATTCAACATAATATTTCATTTTCCTACCATTATGACAAAAAAGGCAAACCTACCAGATGCTTCTACCATATAAGACCACATTAATGGACTGAGTTGATATCTCTCGTGGACTTTACAATTAAAGCTGTTCAGAGTCAGAACGGGCAGCCACTTAGGGCATTCCCTATCACTGCAGGTTCTCATGCAGATCCTGACGCAGAGAATCTTTTGAGATATTAGAAAGGATTTTTGCTTCTGGGATGGGTTGAACTAGATGGTCATGGTGGTTCTTGAGATTTTTATTAGTCCAAGGAAAGACTTAAGAGGTGGAGGGGAGGATATAGCTAAATGGCTTTTAAGCGGATGATATTGATGATATCCCAAATTACTGATTTCTGTCCAATCTTCCATCCAATCTCTCAGGTTCTTAAACTCAGCATTGTGTTGGACTACTCATTTTCCCTTAACCCAAATCAACAAACAATTGTTAAGTATTTACTATGTACCAAGAATGGTGCCAAGCGCTGAAGATACAAATTAAGGGAAAAACAATTTCTGCCTTCAGGGATTTCACAGTCTAATGGGAGAAACAGATAACTTTCTTGGGGGGAGGGGGGGAGAGAAGGGGAGGGAAGAAGAGAGAGAGGAGAGAAAGGGAGATGAAGTTTACTATGATGAAGAGAGAGAAAAAGGGAGGGAAGGAGGGAGAAAGGGAGAGAGGGAGAGAAGGAAAGAGGGAGAGAGGAAGAGATAGAGACAGAGCTATTGAGATCTAACTGTAGAGTGAACTGGAAATAGTTTTAGGAGGGAGGCACAATTATCCAGGGGGAGTGGGAAAGGCTTCTTGTAGAATGTGGGATTTTATTTGATACTTGAAGGAAACCAGGGAAGCTGGGAGGTGGATATGAGGAGGAAGAATTCCAGGCATGGTAGACAGCCATGTTTCCATGTTGGAAAGTACTCATGATCAGGACATGGAGCATGTGATGTGAGGAACAGCAAGAAGGCCAGTATCGCTGTATTGTATATTATATGGAAGGAAATAATGGTTAATAAGACTGGAAAGGTAGGCAGAAATCAAATTATGAAGTACTTTAAAAGTTAGAGAGGATTTTATAGTTGATCCTGTAAGCAATTAGTAGCCAATGTAGTTTATTGAGTAGGAGGTGATATGATCAGACCTGTACTTTAGGGAGGTAAATTTGACATGAGACAGAAAGACCAAGCAGCAGGCTATTGTGGTAATCCAGGTGTGAGGTGATAACGTCCTGCACCAGAGTGGTGGCAGTATTAGAAAAGAGGGGGGAGACTGTGTAAAAGATGTTTCAAAGGTATGATCAACATGATTTAGAAATGGTTTCAATTTGTAAGTAAGGCAGAATGCGGAGTCTACGATGATGCCTAGGATGCCACCATTCTGGGATTGGGAAAATGGTGGTGCTCTCAACAGTAATAGAAAAATTAGGAAGAGGTGAGGGTTTGGGGGGAAAGATAATGAGTGAAACTTTAAAGATGTGAAATTTAATATGTCCGTGAGACATCTAGTTTGAGATATCTAATAGGCAGTTGAATATACAAGATTAGGGGTCAGGAAAGAGGTTAAGACTGGCTAAATAGATCTGAGAATCCTTGAATTCATGAGGGCTGATCAGATTATCAACTGCAAAAGCATTGAGAAAGGAAAGAAGAGAAGCAGATTTAGGACAGACCTTTGGGGGATAATCATAGTTAGCAGATAGGACCTGGATGAAGATCCAACTAAGGAGACTGAGAAGAAGCAACCAGTTAGGTAGGAGGAGAAATAAGGGAGAGCAGTGACCCAGAGAGAAGAGAGTATCAAAGAGAAAAGACTACACAGGTCAAGGATGATGAAGATTTGGATAAGGCCATCAGATTTAGCAATTAAGAGATCACTATTAATTTTGGAGAGAAGAGTTTCATTTAAATGATAATTTCAGAATGCAGAGAGTCTAGAAGAGAGATGAAAGGAAGTAAAGACAGCTTTCTCAAGAAGTGTAGCCACAGGTGGTAGGAGAGATAAAAAGATGATGCTAAAGGGGATAGACAGATCCCTTGGGATTAGGGTTAGAACCCCACGTTAATGCCATATGTGGAATAAGCCTTGTGGGATTCTTCTGTTCCTTCATAACACAAGTTTACCACCAACTTCTATCAATCAACAAATATGTAATGGTTTACTATTTACCAGGCACTCTACTACTACATGAAGCCTTTCCCGATCCACTTGAATGTAACTACCTTTCCCACCAAACTACTTTCTATTTAACCATTTTGTATTTATTTTCTTTATAGGGTCAGCTGGGTGGTACAGTGGAAAGAGCACTGGGCTGGGAGTCAGGAAGATCTGAGTTCAAATCTGGCTTCAGACACTTACTAGTGGTGAGACCCTGAGCAAGTCACTTAATCCCATTTGCCTCAGTTTCCTCATCTGTAAATAAGCTGGGGAAGGAAATGGCAAACCACTCCAGCATCTTTGCCAAAAAGAAAAGAACAACCCAAAAGGGGTCGTGAATGGTCAGACACAACTGAACAACAACATATTCTCCTTACATTTATTCTGTATATACTTATATATGAACTTGCCTCATCCATTAGAAATGTGAACTCTTTGGGATTATTTCATTACATTTGTATCCCAAATGCACAACGCCTGACATACAGCAGGTGCTTAATAAATGTACGTTGGCAAGGTTAAAAAACATTAGAAAGACTGTTAATATTGTTTTTTTGTAATTGAGGAGGACCAAAACGACATCATGATGTCAGGGACAATGTACAGCATATCCAACTGTGGCTGATCCAACCAATAAGAGCTCATAAGGCTCTACCACAGGTCAGGCACAAACATTTCTGATGAACATGTAGGAAGGAGATGTCTCTAAATTTGTGTATCTCACATTTCTTTTGAACAAACTTTTGTTTTTGTGCAAACTAAGTACTCAAAACCCATTGTCGAATTTAATTGAATGAAGATCATTGGATTTTAAAACTAATATACATGGTGAAGGGCCAATCGAATCCTTCATTTTACAGACGAGGAAAGCAAGACCTAATTAGTGGCACAGTGGGAATTAGATTGACTTTAAGACCTCAGGTCTTTCTATAATATCTTGAGAGAAAACAAGACAATACAACGGGAAAAAATGAAGCAACAAACCAGAATCAAAAGACAATCTTATTACCATGTTACTGTGGAATATGGTGTGAATTTTATAGACTGCTTGAGCTTTGTAGGACTGGAGTCACAGAAGCTGAAGTGAATACCAGAATGAACTCTTTCAAACATTCGATCACCTAATTCCCACAAGATTCAATTCCTCAGCTACATATGAAACACAGAGATAACAAGTCCTATTAATTTTATATGGAAAGAACTTGGGATCTTTCATTTTCTCTTTTTAACACTGGGTTTTGGTCCATATGTTACAGAACATCAAAGGACCTGACCATCTTAGCACCATGCTTTATCCAATCACTCTAAAAAGCAGAAAAGCAAATTTTAAGTTCTTTTAAAAAGGCAGTCATACTTTAAAACTTGGGATTGGAGTTCAATTTCCTAACTTTAAAAAAGATCATATGAGAGGCCATTTTAAACTCACATTATTCTAAATTTAATTATCTCATTTCATGTATTTAGGATGGCTTTAGTCATTATTGATTCATGTTGCAGCTAATTTAGGACAAAACAGACTAAGGCTGGAGCTATACAAGAACCCCAGATATTTCAGAAGTTTAAAAAAAGACTGAATTACATGTTTAATTATATTCTTGATCAAAACTTTGTTGTTCCTTCTTTCTGAATCCATATCCATATGGGGCTAAGTCCTAGGGACTGAGAATGGCTTAGAATAAATAGAATGAGGGCTGATTTTGAAATCAGGGGAACTTAGGGACAAGGAGGAGACTCAAATCATCTGTGTGTCCTTGGGTAAGTATCTTTGGGGATCACTTCCCTCATCTGCAAAATCAGAGGAGTAGACTCAGTGACCTCTAAGGTCCTTTCCCTGCCCTAAGAACAGGATCTTAGAATTCTACATTGAATAAACCCTCCATTCCTTAAGCAACAGGTAAGGATGGGACATAGGCAAGAAGGCAATAATCACTGTGAAGAATTTAAGGTGAAGGATTGGGAAGATGGATTTTTGAAAATGAAAAGGAGAGAGGTAGGAAGTGATATGGTACCAAAGTAGGGCCCAAATCGAGAATCAAAACAGGTCTAAAGGTGGACATTTGGGACCAGATCTAACTCAGGCAGGTCTAGGGATTCAGGCTTGAGATTAGAATGCAAGGAGGCATTCGTTAGGTCATGAAACATGATTAAAAACAATTAGTTGAGAGAGAATTTTAAAGTATACAATTTTTAATTAAATTTAAAAAAATCCTATGTCTCTCTGATCATCAGAATCATAGTTAAGAGGAAGTTTCCACAAGGCAACATAAATTCCAGTAAAACCTCCAGAATTCTGAGTCCATATAATCTGGCTATCCCTACTGCAGGGCAGCAAGAACACAGAGTTTGGAGAAGTGCATAGAGACAGGGTCAAGCCTAGAGTTAGGAAGACATGAGTTCAACTTTGTCCCCTGACACTTACTAGCTACGTGTGACTGTGGACAAGTCACCTAACCCTGTTTGCCTTAGTTTCCTCATGTGTAAAATGTGCCAGAGAAGGAAATGGCAAACCTCTCCAGGGTCTTTGCCAAGAAAATCAAAAATGAGGGTCATGACTGAAATGACTAACAACCAACTGATGATGATAGCTAACATCTATATAATACCTACTATGTGCCAGGCACTATGTTAAATGCTTTACAGATATCTTATTTGAACTCCACAACAACCATATTATCATCCTCCCTTTTACTATTTAAGAAACTGTTGCAGACAGAGGTTAAATGACTTGCCCAGGGTCATACAGCTAGCAGTTATTTAAGAATGAATTTGAAAGCCATCTCCTGGCTGTCTTCAGGGGAAATTATTCCAGCCTATGTAAAATATGTGTCGTTCCTACATACCCTGGGTTCAGTGATAAGCAAAATCATGAATTAGTTTACAATAGCTAAGAAGGAGCAAGTAACAGAACGTCAGGCTTGGACAAAGAGAGAACTCCAGTTGGAGGGCTCAACTTGTCTTTGGACTAGTATGTCTTTATTTCCAGATGGCTCCACCTCCAATTTTTTACCTAAAATCTTTTCTACTGCACAGTAAGTCAAGTCTTTTTAGCATTGAACAACAACAAGTTATTATTCCTCTCCTTAAAAATGGCTTCTATTAGCATGATTTTCTTAGTCACAGTTATTAGAATTATAGCCAGAATAAGGAGGAAATAGCCAAACTGGCCTCCTTACTGTTCCTGCCACTTTATTTCCTCTTTGCCCGGAATTTTCTCCCTCCTTGTCTGCCTCTTGGCTTTCTTCAAGCCTCACCTCCAGCAAGCTTCCTTTCCTAGTCCTCCTTAAGCTGAGCGCTTTCCCTCTGAGACTATTCTTAATTTATCCTGTGTGCACTTTGGACACAGTTATTTGCACCTTGTCTCCCTCAGACTGGGAACTCCTTGTGACGAGGGTTTTTTCTTTGCCTTTCTTTGTATGCTAAGTGCTTAGTACAGTGCATAGCACATACAAAGCCCTTAACGATCACTAGGTGATTGACTGATTTGGATGGATGATCAAATGTCTAAAAAGTCTCCAACCTCTTTGTAATGCATCCTGCATGCCATAGGCAGATAAGCCTCCCTAATACAATATTCCATTCCTGTCCTTATTCTGGCATTTGAACACCACTACAGTATGACTCCAAGCTACCTTCTTAGGTTCACTTCACACTAATCTGCCTCATCTATTATATGTCTTTCAGTCAAACAAGGAGACTCACTATTTTCTGAACAGGTACCAGGCTTTCCCACCTTCATTCCTTTGCTTATATTCTTCGCGATGTTTGAGATAACTTACCCTCCTCGTTGCCTCTTGACTCCTTATTTCTCTTACAAGGTGTGGCTCAAATTCAGCTTCTTTTTTGAAGCCTCTTCTAATTCCTTCAGCTATGATGATAGCTAACATCTATATAATACCTACTATGTGCCAGGCACTATGTTAAATGCTTTACAGATATCTTATTTGAACTCCACAACAACCATATTATCATCCTCCCTTTTACTATTTAAGAAACTGTTGCAGACAGAGGTTAAATGACTTGCCCAGGGTCATACAGCTAGCAGTTATTTAAGAATGAATTTGAAAGCCATCTCCTGGCTTTCTCTCTTCATCTGATATCATTACATTTTCCTGATCTCATCTTATGGAATAATCATACTTTAATTTGCATTCTACTTATCTCTGTCCATGTCAGGTCATTTCAACAACACTGGAAGAACCCTGAAAGCAGGAACCTTTTTGTTTTAGTCTTTGTAACCCCCGATACCTTGAATAAATAAAACACTTCATGACTGACTGTTTTGAGTGATGAAACAGCATGTTGTTTAACCATAGATAGTATTTAACTAACCTCCAACCATTCCAGAGAAATAGGAGACTCCTCAGAATTTTAAACTGCACCCTCCCCAATTTTATTCATCAGGGGAATCTTTGTAACTATTTGCTATTATTAATGACTATCAGAGCAATTAAAAATAGGACATTTATGCTTTGATCATGCCTAGGGAGATTTATTGCTTTTATAGAAATAACTGTGCATAATCTTTCATCATAATGCCTCTGGGAAGACAAACAGAAAATCCATGGATATCATTGTCAAAGTTAATAGACTAAACAGACACCACTTGATAAACATAAAGCCTGAAACTTCAATATAATAGTATGGGAATCTTTTCTTTTTTCTTCCCAAGACATAATATGGAGATTAAAGCCCGAATGTACAAATCAACTTCAAATTAATGAGAAATGCCAACAGTTGAAATACTTGGGAGGATTTCTTGCTAAAATCCTTTGGGGGAGATGTTCTTTTTTGTCTTAATTTCTTTTTTTTAAAGTCCTTACTATTCTTTCTTTTCAATTCACTGATTCCTTTGGACTGAATTGACATTAAGTAAAATAACTAAAAAGAAGAGAGAAAAAACATACTTATTTCAAATAGTAGGATTTATAAACCGAGATTAGCCAAGTACATTGATATAACTAACTTAACTGAGATTGTTAAACATGCATATAGAATAAAGCGAATTCAGAATTCTAACTCTATTTTTAAAGTTTCTATTCTTTTTACCCACAACACAATATAAGGTAGTTAAATTGGGACCATTTCTATCATGGTCCAGTGATGATTTGCTATAATCCCCAATAAACAAAGAAAAAACTGTCATTACCCTTTCCATTCATTTGAGGAACTCATCTTTCCCTCCTGCCAAACATTTCACGAATGAGTAATTTTACCCTGCTGAAGAAAATGCTACAATTGATGAATTAGCTACAGTAAACACAAGACCGAAAGATGAAGTTCTGCCTTTAGGTTCTCCTGTATAACAATCATTACTTAAATGCATTTATTTTTTCCCAGCAGATGAACCTGAAGACTAATACATTTATTTCTCATCTTACAAATTGTTGAAATCAAAGATAACTTCCTTTTAAGAGAAGACTTTACTAGGAAGATGACTGTTAAGTAATGTTTTACTCCACTTCTATCTGATAAACTACTTTGTTGAGGTGCCACATTCTTAAGATACTCTTCAGGATCTCCATGAAGCAATTAAAAACCCATCTGGGGAAAATGATGGTACTAAAATTATTCATTCATTTATCCAAGGAAAATCCAGTCCCTAGTATGTGTAAGTCACTGTGCTACATAACTGGAACACAAAAACTGAAAAACAACATGTTCTCTGCCCTCAAAAAACTTACAATTTATTGAAGAATAGAGAGGAGAATATGGTACAGTTGTACAGCAGGAAAAAAATATTGGAATGAGAATCAAAACATTAGTTCATATTTTGAGCTTTGTCACTTATTATATATGTTACTTTGGCTAAATCATTTCACTTTCTGGATGTTACTTTCTTCATGAGAAAATGAAGTTGGATTAGTGACCTATAAAGTCTCTTGTAGATCTAAATCCTATAATCCAAAGTAGAATCCAAAGTAGAATCCGAAGGAAAATTTTTTTTAGGAGTAAAGGAGAGATTCAGACAGGGTGACCTAGGAAAATTCAAGGAAGGATCTAGTGCTTTCACCCGGGTGAAGGGTGAGGGACATGGTAGTGGGGATGTCAATGATATGTTTATGGATTAAAAAAAAAACTAGTTAAAAAAAAGTAAATGGAACTCTTGGAATGCTTTTAAGCCATATAGTTGCTTATCATTCACTTATATGGTTAGTTTTATTACACAATTTATCATCCCTACTGGTTTCTATTTTGGGGTCTCCATGATAACGTTAGTTGGTAAGCAAATTCCACAAATGAAGAACATACATACAGTGGTGCCATGTGTTATCTTCATAGCTGTACAAGATAAAACAATCATGTTCTCTCCATGCTGAGAGAATTAATCTGCCTGGATGTCATTCTTTCCTTGGCTTTACAGAGGGGTCATGTGATGCTCCATGGTGTAAGAATCAGATCAACTCACACAGTTGGAAAGATAACATGTAGCCCAGCTGAATCAGAGAGGTGCCATCTTTTTATAAGGATGAGAAGGCAAATAGAATAAAGCATGCATGGCTATTAAAATGTACTTTGAGGATGAAAGCTGTCTTTCCTTTGGAGCCAACATTTTTTCCTTTAGGTGAATAAGAACAAACCAACCTAGTACAGCCCAGAAACTACAATGGACACAGAGAAGAATTGATCCTGTAGAAATAGCATTCTTGTCTCCTGTAAGCAGGTCACTTTTTGTATTTAATTGAATTGACTAGCCTTGAAGAACCAGTAGGAGGGAGCAGAATTGGAAATTTTTCTCTCTCCATTTTAACCACCATCTCTCTGCTTTCATATCTTCCAGGCTTCAAAGAAATAGTGACAGCCATGTGGATGTATTCTGAAATGTGTTGTTGCACCCAGGGGGAAAAGAGCAATTAAAAACTTCATTTAAAAGGGGAACTTGGAGAATTTGTAAGAAGTTTCCATTTTTCATAGATTCTTGGTAAGAATCCAGATCTGACCTCTTAGGGGACTTTGAAGCAGTTTTAGACTTAAGAGTATAGGAACAGAAATAAGTGATACAAAAGATTTAAAGTTCCATCACTATAAGAAAGGGATTCTCAACATTTTTTTATATTTTGTTTTTGTTCTGTGCTAAGACATTAAGAAGACTTACTATAGAAGGCAATTCTAATATAAGAATAATTGAAAATAGAAAGATATAGGCTCCTCTGGACTTACTTGCAAAGTAGCAGGTTAATAAAACCAGTAAGGTGTATGTCAGGAATTGCCAGCATGCAACTCTACGTGACTTGTTTTCTTGGCAAAGATATTGGAGTAGTTTGCCATTTGCTTCTCCAGTTCATTTCACAGATGAGGAAACTAAGGCAGACTGGGTTAAGTGACTTGCCCAGGGTCACACAGTTTGTAAGGGTCTAAAGCTGTATTTGAACTTGGGTCTTCCTGATTCCAGGCCCAGGGCTCTATCCACTGAGCCACTTAACTGTCCCAATATCAAGAACAGATGTTCCTAAAGAAACTTTGTAAAGCAAGTGTTGCTTTGAGCTCACTGACCATTTCATGCCTTAAGAATATGACATTATAGAAATATAAAGCTGTGATATTCAGATACCCTGTTTACCCAAACCTTTCTTGTCTTTCACCAGTTAATTTATCCCCAAATAAATTGCAGTCTAACCTGTATTTCAACTGGATAAAGCAATATAGTTGTCTAAAAGAGGGATGCTTACTTTTACTAAAACTCAAGAGAAGTATTATAAATTGTTTCTAAAAATTTTATATCACCAACAGACTTTTGGGGATGGGAAAATAAGTGGCATGTCTTTGGAAAAATGTCTATGCATTGCACTCACAGATATTAAATGAGAATTCTTTGGTCCTTTAAAAATGCTATTAAAAGTAACTGGGCAAAATCCAAATTCTTGTTTCTATTTTAAGGTATATAGGTGAATTTTTAAAGTAATATTTTATTTTTAAATTGGTCATGATAGAAGAAAATCATTTTAATGAAAAGGTCTCATTCATTTATTGTCTGATCAACGTCCAAATAAGGTTTGGAGTGCAGATATTACTTCCAGATCTTACCATGTTCTAAGCTATGGGGAGACCGCAAAACAGATTCGTTATGGTTGGAAAGAGGAGCAGGTTTAGGGAGAAGGATAATGAACTTGTAGTTGAGTGTGTTGGGGTTGGCAAGACTGTTGTTTGGCTGTTTCAGTCATGTCTGACCCTGCATGACCCCATTTGGGGTTTTCTTGGCAGAGATACTGGAGTTGTTTGACATTTCCTTCTGCAGCTCATTTTACAGATGAAAAACTAAGGCAAACAGGGTTAAGTGATTTGCCCACGGTCACGTAGCTAGTAAGTATCTGAGTCTGGATTTGAACTCAGGAAGATAAAGACTCCTGAGTCCCAGCCTAGGGCTCTATCTGCTGTACCACAGATACCTGAGTAGAGATGGGATATGGGTAGTATTTTTAATATAAATTGCAAAGAGGACAGAAATGAATTTAAAACAAATTAACTTTCTGCTTACTTTGATGTAACAGATCTAAGATTAAACAAAAAATAAAATTAAGCATTTGGGTCTGGATTTTGCAGAGGGAGGAGCTGATAAGGTTGTTTAAATGCCCAGATAATTTGGAAAGTGAGCAGGCAGGCTGTTAACCCCATAGGCTGCAGGGAGCACTGGCAAACAAAATATTCTTTGCATCTCTTTGGAGAAGTTTAAAAGTGCATGGAACCTGTAAGGCTTCAAACCCAAAAGCATGGAAAGGAGCCCGAAGAATTATGTGGGGGATAGGAGGAAAGGGGAAGAAATGTAGAGCATTTACAAGGGTAAAGTTTGAGAATTTCAATCCCAGGCAGTGGAAATGCTATTTCCTATGTGTCTCAGCCCACCAAGAGCTGGAAGGCTCTACTGTGATGGATCATCTTTGTAGAATCCCCGACATCGCAAACAAAAATTGACATGGGCAACTACTCCAAACTGCTTGTAGCCACTAAGAGCTTTTAAATTCACCTCTGGGTCATTTGTAATTTTTACTTTTTTGAGATCATAGGGTCTCTATCTATAGCTGGAAGGGACCTCTGAGGCCATCTAACCCTACCTCTTCATTTAAATAGTGATAATGATAACTAGTATTAATATAGCCCTTTAAGGTTAGTAGAGTGATATAAAAATATTATAGCATTTTGATCTCACAACAACCCTGTGAGGGCCTGAGAAACTGAGGCATGGACATAAGGAAACTGAGGCAGACTGAGCTCAAGTCACTTGTCCAAGATCTCATGGATAGTATCAGATACCAGATTCAAAGTGAGGTCCTCCTAACTTCAGGTCCAATGTTCTATCCACTGTGCCAACTGGTTACTCTTTTCAACTGAACAGTTAAATGACTTGCCCAAGGTTACTTATTTAAAATTGGAGGTAGGATTTGAACCCTGGTCATCTGGATAGGCCAGTTCTTATAAGGGAGGGAAAGTACAACAGGGCCTAGGTGGTTCAGTGGGTAGAGCAATGGACTTGGAATCAGGAAGACATACCTTTCCTGCTAACTACCTTCTATTTAACTATTTTGGATTTATTTGCATTTATTCCCTTTGTAGGTAGATGGTGCAGTGGAAAGAGCACTGGGCCTGGAGTCAGGATGACCTGAGTTCAAATCTTGCCTCAGACACTTACTGTCTGACCCTGGGCAAGTCATTTAACCCTGTTTGCCTCAGTTTCCTCACCTGTAAAATGAGCTGAAGAAAGAAATGGCCAATCACTCCAGTATCTTTGCTAATAAGAAAACCCCAAATGGAGTCAATGAAGATTCAGACATGACAGAAATAGTAAATAACAACAACAAATGAACAATAAATCTGGAAAGACAGTTTTGTGAAAGGGAAACTAAAAGTTTTTTTTTTAAATCTCTCAGTAGAAATAGGGAGCCACAGATGCTTTTGAGCAGGGAAGGCACAAGTCAGATCTCTATTTTAGGGTTTCAGTTGGTCACAATGTGGAGGAAGGATTTGGGAGAGGAGAAACTGAAGTTAAGGTGACCAGCTGGAGGCCATAGAGATATTTCAGGAAATGATAAAATCCTGCCCTAGGATGGTGGCTATGAGAACGGAGAAAGGGGCATAAAGTGAGAGATATTGTGAAAATACAGTTGACAAACCTCAGTAACTATCTGGATAGGGTAAGTGTGGGAGAGTGAAGTATAGAAGAATGACTAAGAGGGTAAACTGTATTTAATAGAAATGAGGAGGTTAAAAGGGAAAGGTTCTGAGGGAAAGATACTGAGCTCTCTTTGGGATAGGATGAATGGAAGTCATTGTGGACATCTGGAGAACAGAAGACTTCAGAGGCACGTGGCAGCTCTCCTCATATATCTAAAAGGCAGTCCGATGGAGGAGGGTTCAGGCTTGTTCTGCTTGACCCCAGAGGACAGAGCAATGAACAGTGAGGCAAATTTTGGCATAATGTGAGGAAACATCAAAATGACTTCTTAAAAGTTAGAGCTGTGTAAAAGAGTAACAGTTGCCTCAAAAGATGGTGGCTGGAAGTCTCCAACTAAAGACTGGATGTTGAGCTACTTAGTATGTGGTAATGAGTTATTGTTCAGCTATGGAATGGGCTACATGACCTCTGAAATGGCTTTTGGTTCTGAAATCTGCGACAACTTCTATGGGCTTTATGCTGGCATTTATTATTCTTTGACCCTGAAGAACTCAGTTGTCCCTTTGAGCACCAATTTTATACACAAAATGCTCAATTCCTGTCTTGATACATATCTATTGTGTAAACATAGACAAACCCTTTACCTTCTGTGCTAGAGCAACTAAGATGACAATGACTAAGTGAGTTGGTGATTTGTATCCAGGGAAGGAATTTCTATGCTCCATCAAAAGAACAGGAGGAAGGCCATCAATACGTAAGATAGAATACTTGTGGGGAATTGAATAGAAGACATGAAGGAGAATCCCCACAGGGTGGGCAGACATAGATGGATTACAATCTACATCTCTGGACTGCATCCTCACATTGATGAGATCACAGATTCACTGGAATATATTAATAGCTTAATTCAATAGGTTTTTTGTGTGCCAGAACTTGGGCACTATTTGTTTTCATCTACTTTTGGTTTTCCAGTATATATTGTTAGACCCACATCTCTCTCATTTTGGTGGATTTCACTGAGAAGTACTTGTAGTGTCCTGTGTTGGGTTTGATGTAAATAATATAATGCCATTTAGTAATGGAAACTTCTGGAGAACCTCACAACCAATGATAAACCTTAGTTTGGGTCTTACCTTCCATGACTCTGATGAACCCTTCTGACAGACATATATAGCTGTTTTCACGCTGATGTCAACATAATTATCTCCATAATCCTATCTATCATGGTGTAATATATGGCTTCAGTGTGACTAGAAGAAACATCTTGTCCCAGAAAGCCTTCTAGCTGGTAATTTTATGTAGAAAGTGAAATACTTTTATGAAATCAATAAACAACAAACAGCAGGATCTAGCATTTGCCAAACCTTTCAGTCAGTTGCATGACCACAAAAATGTTGTCCACAATAGAAGATTACTTTCCAGACTTAGCCAGTGTAAAAACCTATGCAGTGTGGAGAGCAGACTTTAAGGACATTAAAATTTGTAAGGAATAAGGTTTCAAAATGTCATTTGGTACCCTATTATTTCCCCCTTTCCCTGGTGTTATGCCTTGAATGACTTTTTACTCATAATCTCAATTCTTTCAGAGACAAACAACTAAAGAGACAAAGAGGGAGACACAGAGAGAGATAGACAGACAGACGTAGAGAGGTGTGAGGCAAGGATTATGAAAGACTTATGGGTAAATTGCACCTGTTTAAATGACAGGTAGAGGTAAGAATGACAGGAATCCTCAGTGGTAACTCAATGACTCATTGGACACAATGCTGGACTTGGAATCAGTGGAACCCAAGTTCGAATCTTCCCTTAGACATTGCCTAGCTGTGTGATCTTGGGAAAGTAACTTCACTTTTGACCTCAAGTTTTTCATTTGTAAAATGTTGATGATAATAGCACCTATCTCATAAGGTTGTAAGGGTGAAACGAGGTAACCTAAGAGAAGTGCTTTCTGAACCTTGAAGCACGCCATCAATGCTATCATAAGCAGTACACAGACAAAATGCTCAGGATTAAAAAAAATTATTCTTAATTATTTATCTAGCCAGCCTGCCTCACTACCTCCTGTCTCTTTGGGAATCAAGGACACCACCAGAGTCAGGCTCATCAAAAACATTGCTTTCTGACAAAACCAGCACTTAAAAAATATATCTTGCCTCCTGAATTTATAGCAGTCCTAACCGAGTGTAAACGCTGATCTAGGCACGGTAAAGGTCGTGATTCCCACCGACTAAGCTGCCCTCTCTGGATCACAATGATCCTGTAAAACCAAGAAATCTTAACCATGTTTATGTCATGGCCCTCTCCTTCAAATGCTTTTAGATGCATAAAATAACATACGTAGTATTACAAAGGAAACCAAAGGTTAGTGAAAATAAAGATGTAATTTTCTGTCCCCCATCCAAGTTCAGATTTCTAGAAATCTGCCCACCAACTCCAAGTTAAGGAATTACTCTAAAGTAAATTTAGAGAGAACCACTCCATGTGATGGACCAATGCAGGATATGATCTTCTTATGAAAATCTCACACTGACTCCCTATCCTTACTTCAGAAAACAGAGAGTAGTGAACTTGTAGACAAGAACAGAATTGAGGCTTAGAAAAGGGCCAGGGCTTAACAAAAGCAATAATGATATTAAGAAGTGCACACATTGACACAGTGTTTTAAAGTTGGCAAACCACTGTCCATACATTGTCTCATTTGCTTCTCACATCCATAAGCATTGCAGTAAATACCAAGCCCAACATCTACTGTTCCTGAAACCATAACTTTCCCTTTGTTTGTTTTTAATCTCTTTTCCTTGTTGCTAAGGAGTGAAAGCACTTAGAAAATCTCAGACTAAATGTTTTTTTTGGGGGGGGGGAGAAACAGAAAGATTCGAGAAAGAACCTACATTCTCATCCTGCAGCTGGCTCTGGGAATGATAGCCGTCATGATTCTCAGCTTTAGAATGAGGGGGTTGGATGGGATGACCTTTGAGGGTCCTCCAGCTCTAAATCTGTGATGCTAGGATGACCAGAAGGAACAGCTGGTGACCATGAAAAAGGAAGTGGGCAGGCCAGTTCTGGTCTCCTGGGGGATTAATTTCAGCTGAAAGCTCTGGCCCTTGGTGGAAAGAACAGAAGATGGATCAGTGAAAAGTTATTGTTGTCTCTTCCTCCCCCCACAAAAGAGCATGTACACATGTTCCCCTCCCCAGACCTCCTCTGCATATAACCCTCATCTTGGTTCCTCACTGGCCTGAGAATCAAACCTTCACCCATCCCAGATCTTCACTCCTCCACACCCTTTGGCAAACTCTTGCCTCGCTTAACCCTGGTTTCCATGATTCATCTCTCCACTCCCAAGCTCTCATCCCTTGACTTTCATGCCTAGTCCTCTGCCTCAGGCCATGGGAGTCACTCATCAGTGCTGACTTAGAAGAATTGGAAGGGGTTTTCTTCCATGCCCCTTCAGGCAGGGAGATGGAAAAGACATGGGAGGGGCTGAGGAGAGGATGGGAACATTCATGTTAGAACACATGGCATCACAGGTTTTTGGACATCTGAGCTCACAGCCTTAGGTCTCAATGGGTGAGGGGAGAACCCTCAACTTCTCCAGGGTGAGGCATCAGGTAGCAGTCAAGGAACATTGGCTCCTGGCAGCAAAGGGCAAAACCTCATGGAGTCAGATGGTCTGAGACAGTGCCATGGACACCAACACTTCCAGTAGCAGACCTCCTCAGCTCCCTTCAGATCATCCTGGTTTGAGTTATGGTTCTCGTCATCCTGTTCTTTCCTAAGTCTTTGGATTTCATGCTCCAAAGCAGCTGACTGGGCCTCTTGCTTTGGTAAGAATTTCCCCTAAAGCTTAACCATTACTCTACCTACCTGTCAATTTTAACATACTTGACAAGCTTCCAAGTGCCTACCATGGGCAGACCTCATGCCCACTATGAGAAATTGATACTGGTGGATCATAACTTTAGGAGACTTTAGTGAACCAATGGAACTCTAACCGTCATGGCCTATTAACCAACACTTCAATGAAGGAATGATTTTGAGCCCCAGACAACTGTTTTATTAAAGGTACCTGACTCGTGGAACACAACTTGTTCCAGATTTGAAAACAGACTGTCTGATGTCTTATTACACCACTGTCTAGCGGAAAACAAGAAGGCTTTTGAGGTCTCTGAAACATAAATTTAAAATTGACCTTTGCTAAAACTTAGGCAAGAAATCTTAATGATTATCTCAGCTTCCCCATGGAGGACTGAAATATTTTAAATGACAGGGGACAAATCTGTTCTGTAAGATTGCCCCTAACCATGTTAGTGTAATGAAACATTATTTAGAAATAAGAAAAGATGAAATGGACAGTTTCAGAAGAAACTTGTTAAGACTTTTATGAAACGATAGAGTGGAGAGAACATGATAAGAACAATGTATTCCATGACAGCAGCATTGTGGCTTGTCACCTTCTTCAGATGAGAAGCTGTAGGATAGCTGTAGGATATATAATATATAGCACACTGAACTTGGGAGTCAGTGAGACCTGGGTTCAAATTCTGTCTCTAAGGCTATAACCGCAGACAAGCCACTTAATTTCTCAGTGCCTCTGTTGCCTTATCTGTAAGAAGGAAATAACAGAACTTTTACCTCACAGAATATCTCATTTAATGAGATAAAGAACTCTACATGCCTTAAAATACGTCAAGTATTGCTATCTCTAGAGAACAGAGTTCACGTGTTGTTTAAAATCCAAAAATACTCTATGCATAACGGTGCTTAATATTTTTCATAATAAATTATGAGTATATAACACTAAGCTTCTTAGAATAACTATAATCTATCACTTCATTCACTTATTCAAGAAATCAGTTAAGATAACATTTGGACTGAGTAAATTTAACACAGAGATGAACAAAAAATGTTGTTATGAGTATGTGTCCCCTCAGCCCCTTCACCCCGCCCCCAGTTGATAAGCATTTATCCAACCAGGCACTGGAGATAAAGACAAAAGTGAAAAAGTCTCTATCCTTGAGGGGCTTACGTTCTATTAGGAATCAAACACCAATTAGGATGGGCATTAAGGATTTCAAGGGCTAGAACTAAGTGTGCCCAGATCAGTCTGGAAGCTTCCATAATTATCTTTGGGCTAGATTAGCCTGGTGGTAAATGAGAACATGAGAGGTTAGCCCTGTACTGCACGTAGGATTTTGTTTTGACAGACTCCAAGCACACTGGGGATTTGATGTCCTGAAATATTCAGATGGCCCCAAACCCAAGCAGCCCAAGGAGAGTCCCGTATTCAAAAGTTCAGAAGCAACGTCACTGTCTTGATGCCAAAACAAGACAAACTCATGAGAATACTATGTTAGCACAAATTAGGAGGGAAAAAAAAGGTTGTCTCTTACTCATTAGAGCTTTGTGACTGAAGATAATATATCTAATTACTTCTAGCCACTGTGAGGACTTCTGGGGAAGAAATGACCATAAGGTACATTTTGAAGACACTCCAAGTATATACTACCTCATTAGTTTTCACAGCCACACTATAAAGCTAAGAAGGACCAGGAATTACCACCCTCGTTTTACAGATGAGAAAATAAGCTTAGAAGAGCTAATTGACTTACTCCCAAACCCACTGAAACCAGTGAGAGGGCTGAGAATAAAACCTTGTTTTCTTGTTTTACAAGCAGTCATTAACTCACTAGACCATGTTGCTATTTTCAATTCAACATCACTTCCTGTCCACATTTTTCAAAGAAAAAAGATACAAAGGATTCTTAGGATAATACCAAGTGAATGATATAAAAGTGAAAACTTCTCTCATTCTATCAAAGGCTATAGAAGGCTTTGGAGAAAGAGAGAAAGGGCCAAATGTCTACATGTTGTGATTTCAAGGGTAGGCTTTTCCCACATTTTCTCTGGAACCTCAATATATAAATCTTACATTGCAAATAATCCCAAATTTAAATTTATACTAGGATGTAATAACTGATCTAGATATTCATGTGTTACAATGAAATCTGCCTACATTTGCCCGGAATGAAGTCCCCTCTTCCTTCTCAGTCTTGTTTTCCTGAGCTATCTCCAAGGCCCAGCTCAAATGCTACGACTTACCCAAGGCCTTTCCTGATGCCGTCCTTTGTTAGAAGTCATGTCCTTTATTTTAGATTTATTACATATATACTTTATTATATAATATGCTATATTTTCAATGTAGCATACTTTCAATGCTATACTATATAATATACAGAAAATCTTTTTATTATGTTATTACATATATTTTACATATTTTTATATGTGTGCATATTTTTCTTCCAATAGAATCCTATAACATCCCTCATTTGAAATACCTCATATCTGCTTCTTTGTATGCATATTCTTTATCCACAGTAGAATGTAAGCTTTCTGAGGCAAAGATTTCTTTTTGTTTTCTTTTTCTCCCTAGCACTTACTTGAATTAAGTCAATCCTGTTCTGAAAATGAAGGGTCCAAGAAGCCCACAGAACCAGAGGCTCAGAGGTAAAATGAACCTCTGGAATCACAACTGAACAAGGATCCCTCATTTGAAGACCTCCCAGTTCTGGTCTTCTCACCAGGAATGATTGAAAGCTCTCTTTTTCATTAAAGGTTCATTTTCCCCTTTCCCCACTCTTTATAGGATTAGTTTTGCAGACAAGTTATTCTTGGTTGGAAGCCTATATCTTTTGCCTTTTGGAATACTCAGGCTCTGTCCCTTCCTGTGCTTTTGTTTATGGTGGGCACCCCAATTGATCTCGTCCTGGTGTCCACAGATTCCTTGGCCAACCTCCACCTCCTCCCAGGGTTAGGCCCTCTTGGATCTCTGAGGTCTAGAGGACTGGATCTTCAGGGTTTCCATGGCTTCTCAGAAGAGAATGCTAAGCACCTCAGAGGCCCTGGTCATTGGCTCTTCCAAGTTTAAGAACAATTTCCTGTTGCTCCCAGTTGTTTCCAAAGTCCATGGTATGAGGTTTTCACCATGGTAGCACTGTTGTAGGGGAGTCCTCTGTTCTTGATATATCTCTGGATACAGAGCCTTGGAGGCAAAATATATCTCTGGAAAGTCCCTGGTTATACTAGGAAGATATTTTTTATTTGTCTATGCTGAGATATTTTTATTTATTGCATTTGTTAGTGGCTTTCTTTAAGGTCTCTCTCTTTTTGTGCATGGGCTTTGGGCTGACTTTTTGTGTAGTTCAGTGGTGGAAGAAGAAACTTCTTGTGTTTTCCATTGGATTATTTTTTCCTTAGTGGATTTCTTCATCACTATTTGGGTAGTTCAGTGGTAGAAGAAGAAGCTTATTGTGTTTTCGATTGGATTATTTTTTTCTTAGTGGATTTCTTCCTCATTACTTGCTCTGGTTTTTAGGTTTTTCTTGGAGTAGTTGTGTGAGTATTCAAGAAGACATCTTGCCCAGAAATCCTCTCTTATCCCTCTTCTATGGGATGATCCTTTAGATACTTGGATGCTGTGATCATGTGCCTTCTAAGTTTTCTCTTCCAGGCTAAACTTCCCCTATTTCTTCCCCAGATTTTCATGTGGCAGTCTTAAAGCCCCTCAACATGCTGGTCACTCTCCTACAGATTGGTTCAGACATTCAATGTTTTTCCCAGAAAATAACAGAATATCATAGATGAAACCAGACAAGGGAAGAGTACAGAAGGACTGCCACCTCCTAACATTCTTGGAAACCATGCCTCTCTTAATGAAATCTCAGAATAATCACGTCAGCTTTTTTTGTGGCTGCCATGGCTCCCAGTTGGGTCTTACTAAGCTCAGAGCCCACCCAAATCCCCATTTCTTGTTTAAATAACTCTACAATATTTCTTCCATCTTGTACTAGGAAGGCTGATTTTGGGAGACAGAAGCCTTTCCCTTTATTCTTATTCAATTTCATCTAACTAGATAGAGTCCAAAGCTTTTGTCTTCGAAGTATTTGAATTCTAACTGCATTATTCAGCAGGTATCATCTACTCCACCTTGCTTTGTGTTGTTTGAAAATTTAATAAACAAGACATGTCTTATTTCATATCTAGGTCATTGCTAAACACTTGAAACAACACAAGGCCAAATACAGATCCTTGGGACGCTCCCCTAGTGTCCCTTAGGATGCTTTACTTCAAGTTGGCATTAAAGTACTCTTTAGGTTTTCAGCTCTTCAAATGGTTTTATATTGGAGCGACTGTACTATTATCTAGCCACATCCCTCCATCTTTTAAATAAGAATAGTACGAAAGACTTTGATATATTCAGGTAAATAATATTGATATAACTGATGGACCTTATTGATATACCAATCAAGGAAGCCTACCTTCAGCCTTTAGTTATTCTTGATGAAGCCATCATGGTTCTTTGTGATCACTGTTTCTTTTTAGTCATTAACTAGTTTTCATAGTATATTCTAGAATCTGGCTAGCAATTGAAGTAAAATCCATTGGCTTATAGTTTAATACACTGTTCTCTTCCCTTTAAAAAAATCAAGTCAACATCTGTTCTCTAACCATGAAGTACCTCTCCATTCTCCCGGAATTATCAAAGATCTCTAACAATCAGCAATCATATCTGCTAAGGCTTTGAGTATCTGGGAATGAATATCTGGGAATTACATCTGGTGACCAGCTGATCTGATACATCAAGGGCCCAGATAATAATAATTCCTGACATTTACATAGGCTTCTAAAATAATATATATTTTTATATACATTATCTCTTTTTATGTTCATGTTTATTAGTAGGTACTACATTTGCCTGTATCCCCATTTCACAGGTGAAAAAATTGAGGTTCAGGGAGATTAACAACTTCCCTATGGATATAAAGCTTGTTTGGTGTTAGGAGCAGAATTCCACCCTATTCTCCACTGACTTCACATCTAGTTCTATTTCTATGATAGCAAGCTGTCCTTCTGAAGAGACCTATTTTAAGACATTGGGAGTGGGGAGGAATTGGGGAGGATGTAGTATGAAGAGGGAAAAAGGAAAGGTATGACAAAAGCGGGAAGGAACTGAGTATTTCAATGGAATGTGGAGGTAGAGGGAGATAAGTGATGTCATTCTCTTCCCTCAATTGCTACAACATTCAGGAATTAAGCAAAGCAGTTTTGCTGTTACCTTACTAAATTATATAATTATGTAAACATATCTACATATATTTATATGTGTGTATATATATATACATTAATATCATATGCATCTACTTCTTAAAAACATAAAACTCCATACATAAATTTAAAATAAATTTATATATTTAAATAAATATATAAATGTATATTTACTATATAAAATATATTAAAATAAATATAAAAAATAAAAACAAAATTCTAAACATAAAATTTCAGGAAAAAAGCTTTTTTCTTTTACATTTTTATATTTCAAAATATTTTGATATGTTTAATATAATGAATGTTGATAACATTCTCCTACATATAAAGGAGAGATTTTACTATGAAACTAAGGCAAAATTGGATAAACAGTACACTGCAACCTTGTACATAGCAGGTGCCCAGCATTTGACTGACTGATTCGTATGCAAAGACTGTTCCTCCTCCCAACTTTCTTATTTCATTTGATTGAATTACCATCCTCCCAGTCACTTGACCTCAACATTTAGAGGTTCTCATTAATTCTAACTCTCTTCTTCCTCCCCCTTACTATTCCTGTTCTTTCAACTTGTTCCCTCTTCTCAGATCATACTACAGTAAACCCTAGCTGTGGTTCTCATTACTTCTCATCTGGATTAGAATAATTGCTTCCCAGCTGCCTTTAATATCACTGCTATCTAATATACCCTTTGCAAAGTTGCCAAAATAATCTTTCTAATGCACAGATCTGGTCATATCATGTTCTGCCTCATAAACCCTTCATGGCTCCCCATTACCATTAGGGTGAAATAGCTTGGTGTTTAAGGTCTTTATCTATCTGATTTCAATCTTCTTTTCCTAATTCCTTTTACATACTTTATGTTTCAGTCAAACCAGGTTACTCCCTTATTTCCTGATCTCATTCTGCCCCCTTCTGCCTCCATACATTTACACAGGCTACCTCATATACCTAGAATATACTCCAGTCATATTTTAGACTATTTAAATCTTCGTTCATTTAAGACCCAGCGGAAATGCACCTCCTTCCTCATCCCCCTAGCTCTGAGTGATCTTTATACGAAAATTTCTTATCACACTTTTATGCTCTCCTTTGTTCTAAATCACATTCTACCTCATATCATACTTATTCACATAAAGGGCTTAAACCTTTTACTAGAACAAAAGCTCCTTGAGATGAGAGATTATGATTTTTATCTTTTAATGCCAAACATCTAGCACTTAGCAGGGGCTGCTTAAACATTTGTTGAATGAATAGTTAGGGTAACAGAAGCAATATTTAATTAAATTTTATTTAAGTTTTATGTTAATTTATTGTTTCTATTTTAATTATTGGGGGAAGTGAGAAAACAATTATTTTCATGAATGATTCAGAGTTTTCTTTGTACTTGGTGAAGGCTTCTTATCACTTGTAGGAATTTATTAGTCTTATGACTCAGCTCTATCCCAGAGGTTCCTTACACCTCTGTTAAGTTAAACATATTCAGATATGCAAAAATACTTTAAAAATAGAACAGAAATTACAAAAAGAATGAATTTGTCTACGTCAAAAGGCCAACTTAAAAAATATTAGTTTATTCTATCAGAATGATGTATAATTCTGTTGAATTAATCATAAATTAGTTCCAGTTGTTTATGTCAAAAATATTCACATTCTAGTTATAGACATTGAGTGTAAATCCACTTATGTCTTATGCTGTTAGAAAGTTTCAGATAATTCACAAAGTTAGATTCCTTTTCTTTTTGGTTGGAGAATTCTGTTTTTTTCAATTTCCCTCCCACCCACCTCCCAGGAAAATGCAGCCATTCTGAGGTCAACACTCTCAGAAACTTGGCAAAGCAGTTTACCTAAAAAAAAAATTTTTTTTCACTAGGGGTGGATGGCTTATGATAACAGCTGAAACAGCCATGTGAGCCTGCCTCATTTGGGAAGTTTTGGCTAGACCCCTTTTTGGCCCTTAATCACATTCTACCTTGGATCATATTTATTCGGGGAGATGTTCGAAATCTCTGGGAAGCATCTGCTTTTTGCAAACATCCCAGAAAAAGATAAAGTCCTTAAGACTTATTAGGGGGAGAGAGATCTTTGTAGGTAAGTCAGAGCTTAGAGAAAACAGAGGATGATAGTTTTGAAAATAAACATTAATAAATGTGAATGGTCACTGGCATAAGTCAAATCCTAAATTGTTTCCATTAAATATTCAATTCACACATTCATAAAAGTCATCCACCCAATAAACTATCGTCCAGATAATCAGTGATGCATAAAATGGTAAGAAATTAGTTAGACACATTGATTATACCTGCAGTTTCAGAAAAGATAGCAGAGATGGAATCAAAAGCATAAAGAAATATTTCTTGGACATCTCAAGAAGCAATTTTCTTTCAAAAAACTTGAGTGCCTTGGAACAGTAGGAAGTAACATACAGGGTGTCCCCAAACTCTGAGGGCATTTTTAAGTTGTTAAAGCTAAAAACTACATTAAGTCTTTGAAGACACGCTATATATATCTGGAAAAGTATTTTAAAACAGATGTCTAATAGTGATTTTTAAAAAAAAAATCAAGTTGCCTTGCCTAGAGAGCAGTTTGTAAACACTGATGGATATTTAGAATCTTATGATTCGATGCTCTGTTTTAATATTATATTCAGAACTTATAACCTGTTGTGAAGCTTGTCCTACTTGTAGGGGAAAAATTATAGTACTTTTATAAATAAGTGTAAACTGAGGCCCTAACACCCCACAGGTCTTTTATGTTTGTACAGGGATATCCTGTACTTCCTGGTCATTAACAATACATTTGGCTTTCATTACAGACTAATTGCATGATGCGGATCATGGAGTCAGGGTTTAGAAGTGGCAAACAATGACCAAATCTCATTATGCAGCAACATGCAGGAAGCAAGAATCATGCTGATTACATTATAAGGCCCCAGACACGAAAATGCTCATTCAGATTGGTCTGACAGCCCGGATTCAATGCAGTCTAAGTTCTCTCTTGCAGAAACTAGAAGAAGCATTTCCCCTTTCCACAGTAAACACACACACACACACACACACACACACACACACACACACACATCACCCACCCGTGATCCACCAATGTACTTAATATTAACCTCTTTCAAAACAAGGACCCTACTTGTTTAAATAACCCCAAGGTATAAGTCGTTAACATGATCCGCAGTTTCTCTGCAAGGGTAACATTTCTGGCAAGATATGAAAAACTTTGAAAAGCAAGGAAAGTAAAATTCAATTAACTGAAGTTTGTTAGTAAGTCTGCACTATCGCTTTTTTCCTCTTTTGACCACACTGGGCATCTGGCCTGAACTCCTTTACCATATGCTTACCCCAGGAATAATGCACTTAGTTTGAGGAGACAGCAGGCGTCTGTCAAGCATACCAGACAAGTTCCAAGTGGGCCAGCCACTCCAGCAGGAATAGTTCTCACAGGAACCGAAAACTCAGTGAAATCTAAAAGCAAGCAGTCTTGTTTGTCGGAACAACATATCAACTGGTTTCCTTTTCCTTCTTGGCTTGGGGTATATAGCATTAGCCAGTATGTCGCTCTAAAGTTCCTCAGGTTGCACTTTTTCAAACTGGGTTTTTCTCTACTCCAGAATGGCCTCAGCAGAGCGGAGAAGCCCATCACACTTAATTAAGAAAGCAGAGTGGGAGGGTTCCTCTCAATTTTGAATGACGTCAGCTGGCTGAGAGGGGAATAGTTGCAGACTTGTCAAAGCAGAGGGGGCATTTCATTAATATCAGCTGCATGCCTTGAAGCAGGAGCAAGCCAGAATCCTGGGGAGTGATAGTTTCTCAAACACACAATAACTTGAACAACCGAAAAACAAGCTGGTCCGATTCAAGTCGACTACTGTCCTGAAATATACTCTGGAATCAAAGGGGAAGATCATTTCTCAGTCTTGAAAAAAGCTTCCTTCCACTCATCTCTTTTCCTAGTACACAGAAAACTTGCCTTCCTCCTCCACATCAGAGATACACCTAGGGTGGGGCCACTAGACCTTCCTTATAGGTCACTGAAATTTGGGGGGCACTTTTCTTTCAGGAGTACAGAAATAACTGAACATGGCTCTTACTTAGCAAGCAACTTTCATTACAATGGGAGACTCAAGAAACTTTCTTCTTTGGAGATCTAGGTCTGAGGTGAGCTCCAAAATGGGTACCCTCCCTTAGGCAGTTCCCTTAGAAGCAGCCTCAAGGTGTTCAAGGTCCGTTTCTTCCTCCTGGTCGTCATACTTCCTTGACCCAGCCTAATTCTGAGGTATTTGGGGGTCTTCCCTGGTAACTTGAGATTGTTGTCTGCTTCCTTATCTTTGGGTTCTACTTCCTTCTAACTATTTTTACTCTATTAAAAAAGTCTTCAAAAGGTTGACAAAGTTAAATCACAGTTTAGCATTCTCATTGCCCTCTATCATAATCCTATTAATTTCAAATGGCAAGCCAGCTCTTCAAAAAATAACTCCTCTTGCCCCCAATCTAGTTTAAAAGCCTTTTCCTCCTCAAAACACTATCTTTTTTTCTTGCTTTTTTTTAGCACCATTGTCCAACATTAGCTTATTTTGGGGATTCAGCACCCTTGCAATAGGGTGCTATATACACAGGTGGGTGCTCCTTTTTCAAAAACAAAATACATTCATCCAAAGTTACTTGTACTTTCATCTTTTAGAAAGTTGATGAGTTGTCTCTGAATTCATATCAGTTTTTTTAGGTGCCTCTCCTCTACCTCATAATTCTACTTATATCTGCAAAATACAGATTCCCATCTCTCCTAGGCTGTCTTCCATGTAGAATTAGATTCCATGGGATTGTACCTTTTCTTTTTCTAACTCAGGGGTCGGGAACCTGTGGCCTCAAGGCTATATGTGGCCCTCTAGGTCCTCAAATGTGGCCCTTTGACTGACTCCAAACTTCACAGAACAAAGACCACAGCTTCCCTACTTTTTCTCTAGACCTCTGAAATTTGATTTCTCCAAAGCTAGAGTGCATGTCAGACACTGATTTCCTTTCCATAATAATAATTTTACATAGCACTTTAAGGTTTGTAAAACATTCATTTGATCAAGCTTACAACAATTCTGTAAGGTAGGTGCTATTATTATCCCCAGTTTTTGAGATGAGGAAGCTGAGGCAGACAGAAGTTAAGTGACTTGCCCAGAGTCACCCAGCTAAGAAGTGTCTGAGGCTAGATTTGAACTCAGGTCTTCTTGCTTCTTCATCTAGTCCTTCAGCGACTGCACCATCAAATTGCCTCAATCATGAAATGTATTTTTGTCTCCTTGTAGTTTTTGTAACCAGTTCCTTCTTGGTAAAAATCAAGTCATGGAGAGCCATGCCTCACCTTTAGAATAATGAGCTTTTCTTGAAAAAAAGCCATCCTTGTCCTTGGGGTCATTGTTTCCTTTCCTAAATATTCACAAGGGACAGGGATAGGTGCCAGACCTGTGAATTCAATGATAGTGAGACCTCTTGGAAGAAGAAATCCCCCTCTACCAATGAAGACTGCTTCTAGCTTGCCCTCTGCTCTTTTCCCTTTTTTAAAAAAATCAAGATAATACCTGTCCTTTTCCAGCTGGCCACACCTCTTCCATTCTCTATGGCCTTATTTCTTTTTTTATTAACATTACATTTAAAAATTATTTTATTTTTAATTTTTGAAATAAAACAAGCATTTCCATAACATTGTACAATAAAAAAGATGATAGCACATGAAACTGCAAATCTGTTATGCACAACTTTCTAGTCCTTTCAAACACACACAAAATTACTGCGTAAATTTCTTTTTTTTCCTTTTTTTTCTTCCCTACCTCTCCTCCTTGCCCCAGAGATGTCCACCATTAGACATAAATAGGTGTGTGTATGTGTATACATGTATATGTACATATATACACAAATGTATATATGTAAAATTCTATACATCTCTTTATCAGTTCTGTCTCTGGAAGTAGATAGCGTCTTTCTTCATGTATTCTTTATACTTAATCTGAGGGTTTATAATAGTCAAAATAACTTACTCAAAGTAGTTCTTAAAAACAACGTTGTTATTACTGTATACAATCTTCTCTCGGTTCTGCTCATTTCACTCTTTGGCCTTATTTTTTAAAAAATATTTTATTGATTTCTTTTTACACCTTTAACCTGGGATCTTAACATAAATGAATCATAGACTGAGATGCAAAAGAGCACTTAGGGGTCTAGAGACATTAGGTGAGACTTGCCCAAGGTCACTAGGATTTCAGCTCAGATCTTTCGATTCCAAAGCCATCGCTCTAAATACTGACCCAAGCTGTCTTTGGGAAGGATGGCTGTTTTCCTGTTGCTCTGTGAGTACCAAACAGTTACTGTTTATAAAAACAGAAGGCACTCAGAAGCAGCTTTCGATTCAGTGACTTTCTCTTTAAATAGACCAGTTGGCCTTTGTTCCTATGCTTAGGGTTCATGGGTCAGGAATAAAGATTTTATTTTGCCAGAAGTCCTTAATGACAGAAACTCACAGGACACCTCATTCATCTTACTGAAATGCAGCCTATTTAGGAAACTAGCATGGACCATGTGGAAAGGCCCCCTTGACCCCACCTGCCTTCCGAGTTAATGCCACCCATGGCTCCATCACTCATTACACAGGGTGATGTTGTGTGCAAACATGAATATTCATGGCTGCTGCCAGCCAGTTTATGAATCATATTAACAAAGGAAAACCCACAAAAAAACCCCCACCACATGTGTTTTTGGTAACAGTGAAATTCTATTTTCCCTGAAGCGGAAAGGAGGAAACAACCTTTGTAAGGGTTACATGATTACATATAATAGTTGGGAAAAATGCAGAAGGGTCAGTCACACACACATACACCACGTTTTTCAAAATCAAATTTTCTTTCTGCAAAATAAGTTACACTGTCACTTTTAGCTAACTATAAATGTTTGCTTAAAACAAAACAAAACAAAACAAAGCAAAAAAACCCTGAATTGAATGCTTGGCTATTGATTGAGAAACCTATGGAAAAAGAACAAAGCAATATCTCAGCCTCAGCCCTACTATTAAACTGTTCTCTTACAATTTGGATTCCAATTTTTACCCGGGATCATTTCCTGCCAAAGTCGCCCATGATTTTATAAACCACCCTGGAGAGGAGATGACAGTTTTCTAGGACTTCCAGCTTATTTTACAAATAAGGAAACTGACACAAACAGGGTTGAGTGACTTGCCCAGGGTCACAGAACTATTAAGTGTCTGAGGCCAGATTTGAACTCAGGTCTTCCTGGCTCTAGACCTAGCACTTCGTTCACTGTGCCACCTCTCTGCCCACAAAGCTAGTAATAATGATAATAACGATGTCATTAAATTTATTGAACATGATGGCACATGGCTTCCCCTTGGATGGAGCTTGTGGAACAACTAAGACCCCAGAGAAGAATCCAAAGGCCCTTCATGGGCAACATCCATGTAAAGTCAGCCAAGAATATGTTGCCAAAGAAGTGACATGCTTAAGACATGCAGATTTTTTGTGTAGCTAGAAGAGTTCATGATGGGGGTTCAGGACTTGGTAATCATTTCAAGAAACTATAGGAGGGTTATCTTAAAGGAGTTCAATTTTATTGATAGAACAAGGATGACAATTAAAATGACCATAAGGAAATAACAGTTGGATAATAGTTCCTTGCCACAGAACCATAGAAAAAGATGAGAATCCCATCAACCACCACAAAACACTTAAGGTTTGCCAGGCACTTTACATACATTATCTCAATTAGGCTTACTAGTATCCTGTGATCCCCATTTTACAGATGAAGAAACTGAGACTGAGAAAGGCTAAATGAATTATTCATTAGTTATTATGCACTCGACCCAGGATACAAATCAATGCTTCCTGACTCCATGCAATGGAAGGAACCGTCAAAAGACGCATTCATTAAGCATCTATGCATGTGTGTCTATGTGCCAGAATCGATGTGCCAGGCATGATGCTAAGCCAGACTTGCCCATAATAAGTGTAATGTTGATAATGTTTATACTAATTATAATTCCAATGACATTTGTAATACCACTAGTATTTATACTACCTAAAATATTTATAATAATGATATTTATACTAATTCCTATAATATTTATATCCTTCTTTGGTGGCATAAATATTAGAGGTATTATAAATATTATCAGAATTATAGATAGCATGAATATTAGCACTATAAATATTATAGGTGGTATAAATACTATAGGTATAAACATTATACATATTATAGGTGTATAAATGGTATATAGGTATTCTAAATATTATAGGATTTATAGAAAGCATAAATATCAGTATTACAAACGCTATAGGTAGTATAAATACGAGAGGTATAAATATTGTCAGAATTATAATTTGTATAATTATCAATATTATAGGTAGTATAAACACTGTAGGCATTCTAAATATTATAGGACTTATGGATAGTATAAATATTATCAGCATTATAAATATTATAGGTAATACAAATACTACAGGTATAAGTATTATAGGAATTATAATTAGTATAATTATCAATAATTAGTATAATTAGTATTAGTATACTAATATACTAGTATATTAGTATAATTATTAAGATTATAGGTAGTATAAATATCACACACATTCTAAATATTATATGATTTGTAGATAGAATAAATGTCAGGTTATAGGTAATTATAGGTAATGTAAATATGATAAGTATTACAGGAGTTATAGATAGTATAAATATTATCAGTATTATAAACATTATAGGTAGTATCAATACCACAGGTATTATAAATATTATAGGAATTATATATATAGTATAGATATAGGTAATATTATTCCCATTTTATAGATGAAAAGACTGAGGCTTATAAAAGGGAAATGGCTTATCTAAGGTTACATAACTGGGAACTAGGAAATCCAGGTCTTCTAATGCCAAATCCAGGGTTCTTCCTATTAAACCACATGGCTTCTTTCATGTGAAATATTTTGAATGAGATCCTATAAACGTTTTACAACATAAGAAAATAGAAAGGACTATCCCAGAATTAAAACTTTTGTAAAACAGAAAGATAGATATTTCTTTCTACAGTGAATGAATTATGTCTACCTCTATCAGGGTTAAATTTTGCTTTTAAAAAGATGTATTTGATTGAATATATGTTTTTATGCTTCAACCTTTAGCACTGATTACTATTGTTAGTGAACAGCAATCCTGCTATATCTCCCTCTTCCTCTTCTCCACTTACATGGTCATTACTCTAGATGTAATACCCTCACCACTTCTGGTCTCACAGCTCTGAGGTAAGAGCCTCCTGACTGATCTCCTCTGCTTCCACTTTTTTCCTTCACCAATCCCTTTGTCTCTCTGCTACGGAAAACTTCCCAAGGCAAAGATTGACCAAGTTATTCCCCTGCTCAGAAACAATTAGTGGCTCCCTATTATCTCTGAGATAAAGTACAAACTCCTGACTGTGGAACTTAAAGTCACCCACAATCTGGTTCTAATTTACCTTTAGGGCAATATTTCATATTACTCCCATTCACACATTCCACCTTTCAGTCAAATTGGACTGTGTCCTAAACTTGAATTCTACCTTTTGTCTTTGTATATTTGCAAAAGCCATTTCCCATTTCTGGAATGGAGCCCTTCCTCATCTTTTTTCATAATCCTTATCATCCTTCAAAGTGAGGCCATTTCAGGAAGCCCTTTCCTTTGCTCTTTCTGTTCTTTATGCTCAAGTGCCTTCCTCAACTTACTTTTTTGCCTTTAAAAAATATTTACGTCAATGTATAGAGATAAGCTTGAAGAGACTGAAGAATGAGGAGAAGTCAAGAGTTCTCCTCTCTTCTACACCTTTTGTCTCACTCAAGTAGGGCAGGGCATTCATATTCAGCAGTGAGGAGAGTCCAATGTCAATGGGCTTTGGGCCTGGGGATTATATTAGAAACATGTTTTAAAAAAAAATACAACAGAAACCTGTTTGCCTTGAACTTTACTGTTTAACAAGGAATTTATGTATGGTTTCTCACTGTTCACATAAATCTTGCATTCTTACCTTCGTTTTCAAATGAAGAAACTAGGTGTAGGATGCCTCTCATTAGAGAAATATCTTGGTATATTGGAATGAATAAAAAAAAAATCTCACATTCAGAGAAACTTATGTTCAAATCTTCCCTCTAACATTTATGTCCTATGTGACCACCTGCAAGTTATTTAACCTCTCTGTGCCTCAGTTTCTTCAGATGTAACATGAAGATAATAACACTCATAGGACCAAGGGGAATCAAAAATTTTAAATCCTGAATTCTTCTTTTAGGACTGATAAGACTGACCTACATTCTATTTGGAACTTGTTAAAATTTTGGGGTGTGTGTGTGTGTGTGTGTGTGTGTGTGTGTGTGTGTGTGTGTGTATCCCTATTTAGGGAAGAAATTCCTGTACTTGCATTTATTACGTTTCACAAATTCTTCAAACTAGCTAATCTCCTGCGAACTCTCTCCAGGGTCATATTTGTCTTTCACATTTCAATGTAGAAAATGGAGTGATTTACAGTCATTAACTCTTTGCCAACGTCATATGAATATTGCTCAGTGATCGGGATGATCCATTGGATCAGGAACACAATAGGCTTCTCTGCTAAGTCCTTCCCCTTCGATTCTCTTGCTCACTTGGCTGTCGCCATTGGCTTCCTGATATTAGATATGTGTCTTCTGAGATGGGCATGAATGAGCTGCACATTCTGTTGACATAGATACTCAGTGCTGTCTGAGAATGGAAGAAGAATCTCTCCGGCAAATGTATTTCTCTTATGCAAAGCTTTAAAATACTAAAATATCCTGATCAGCAAATAATTGTGAAGTACTCACTACATGCAATGCATTATGGGAGATATAATGATTCAATAAGTCACAGTCCCTGCCAACATGGAGCTAAAGAGGATTATTTCTTTTTAATAGGAATGAGCGTACTGTTTGTTCATGATACATCCAGAAATTCCATATACAGTAAAACCGATAAAAAGCCCTTAGTTTTACATGCTTAAGAAAGCAAAGGATGAATCATGTCTACCCTTGTCTACAAAGAAAATAGGCTTCTGAAATGCTTTTGGCACTGGTGATAAATAGGGCATCCCTTCCAACAAGTCATAGGCATCAGAGACAAAGGTAAACAGTTCTTCATAAGTGACCTACAAGGCTTGTTGTTTAGAATTAGGAAGCACTGAATTGCTGGATTTTTTAAAAATACACTTTACAGTGAGTAGACTTTAAAAAAAAGTATAGCTCATTACATCACAAGTATCTCACACAGAGATTAATTAAGAACAACACCAAGTGAAAAGGGCCACATGTATATTTATATCAGCTTGAAATACGGCATAAGTATCTACCATGTGGCTGTAACTGTAATTAAATGACAGAAATCATACTAGGTATTTAAAGCTTAAATAACTTGATAGACTGGAGATACATGGAACAAATTATGTAGCAAGTCATGTACAGCAGGTAAACAGAAAAGTCTATGCACGTATTCAGAAGCAAATCGATGGATAAGAAGAGAAAATGGTAGGAAATTTTAATTAGAATTAAATGAATAAAATGAAATTCTCTTAGTCAATCCTCATCCTGCCTCTAACATTCGGTTCTGACTTTTTTGTTTTAACTGCCCTTGCTGGCACTGGTTCTCATGTGGGCTATTCTTAGTAGAACTCTGATATAGGCATCGTGTGAACTGGTTTGAATTATTAAGCTTTCTTTTTAGAATTTAATTCTAAAGTGAAAGAACCTTACTGCCCTTTGAGGATCATACCTGGCATCTATTACGATGGAGGAGGTGGATAATTAGATTCAAAGGACTTTTAATCGAATTGTGGAATCAAAGGAAGTTTCAGAATTGAAGGAAAACAAAGATTGCCCAGTCTAACTTTCTAATTTTATATCCCCAATTTACTTATCTGTGGAATTAGAAGAATGCCTACAGTATCTACTTCACAGGGCTATTCACCAGGTCAAATGAAATAATGTATGTAAGGTGACTGTCCAACCTTAATGCACTCAAAAGCATTATACAAATGCCAGGTGTCTTTACATATTTCTACTCCCTGTTTGATTCTGGGAAATTCACTTAAACTCTCTTTTCCTTCATGTATAAAAAGAGAGTGAATTCCTTCCAGCTCTCAACCTTTGATTCTACAGTTTCATTATTTAAAAACAAAAAACACTTTCTTCACAACAACACTGTGACATAGCCTGGGCAAGAATTAGGATGTTAATTTTATTTTATAGTTCACTTTATTTTGAGATTAAGTCTCCCTCTCTTACTGAGGCTGGCAATGCAGCAGCCACTCATAACCCTGATATCAATACCCATTGGCATGGAATCTTTAACCTCAATTTTCCCAACTTGGGCTGGCTCACCCTTTCTTAGGCAGCCTGATGGCTCTCTACTCTGAAGTGCTCACCACTTCAGAGTGGTGCCAGACAGTGTGGACAGGACACTCAGTCAGCTGTGGCCCACTGAGGCTCAGAACTCCTGATCTCAAGCAGTCCACTAGCCTCAGCCTCACCAACCCTGCTAGTCAGATTAGCTACAGCAGAAACTACTGCTTATTATGTCAATTTTACAGTTGTGAAATAGCTTTTCAAAGATATGAACTTGTCCAGAGTTATATAAGTAGGAAGAATCAGATCCAGAATCGAAATTTGATCTTCTGACTAAAAGTCCAATGCTTTTCAAATGACTTGAGGCAACGTGTTTGTGGAAGGCATGTGTGGGAGCTTTCCGTCTTCTACCTTACTCCAGCCTCCTGGAAGGAGAGAGTGTGTGTGTGTGTGTGTGTGTGTGTGTGTGTATACATACATACATATATATATATACATATACGTTGATTGGAGGAGACCATTTCCTAGAATGTTATTTGTCCATAGGAAAAGACACAGAGCACCATTGCTGACTGGAAGAGGACAGAAATGGTGGAGAGGAAGAAAGAGATCTTCCACGGTATGGCCCTACTTAAGGATAAAAAGGCCTTGCCAAGTAAGGGGACATGGAGCAAGGCATGCATGGTAGGACACAGCAGGTCAGGTGGCAATTCTCAGCAGCATTTGAGAGAGACAGATGGCAACTGTAGAACTGGCAACAGCGGTAAGCATCCAGAAAAACCAGCAGAAAGGGGTACAGAGTCTATATTTGCCATGGGACCAACAACCACAGTGTACATGGACTACTGAATATTCCCCATTTATGTTTAGATTTCAGTTGTTGTTAGGGGATTTGTGTCCAAGTGCCATTTATGTCCTTATCTTTTGGAGAGGTAAATATGTCTACATTAAAGATATTCATTGGTTGCTTTTACAGCTAGCAGGTGAGCTGACTCATACTCTAAAAGTGAGCCCAAATCAGATGTTGCCAAGGGAAACCCCGAGGGGGGCAAACACAAAACACACATGTAATTATTGATAAATCTCTAAGACTGGACCCAGACCGTCTATCCTTAAACAATACAGTTTACATTTTTATCAAAATTTGTATGACTTCCAGTTTTAAAAACTTAAAACACATTGATTTCAGCTTTGGGTACTCCAACTGTAGGCAATCTCTTTACCAATGCAGATCAGCAACTCATCTAGAACTTAGAGAATTGTCTGAACACACTGGAAGGTTTAATGACTTGCCCACTCTCTGACAGTTTATGTTTTCTTCACTCTGAAGCTGGTTCTCCATCTACTAAACTATGTTATTTCTCTAACACAGTTATATAACTAAATAGTCTTATGGGGATGTGCAGCAGCAGCGAGTGAGTCTCATTGTTCAAAAACATCATGAAACTACTCTCCCCTTTCCTGTTAAGGATCTTTTATCTTAATCACAACACCACGTTTTGACTTTTGTTGCACTTTAATGACTAAGATATGTATGAGTTGGGAAGAATGTGGATTGTGATTCTTAGAGATAGAGACAGAGGTAGGGAACATTACTTGGACCAGGACTCTAAACAAGAAACCATGTTTCTTTGGGGGAAAAGGTATGGAAGATTGACTAAAACATTCATTTCAGGTATTTATGTTCAACTCACATGACATAGATTATAGAATCATTATCCTAGTGTTAGATAGGACCTTCCAGAAACCAACTAATCCAACCTCCTCATTTTATAATTAAGGAAACTGACACCCAAACCAGTACTTCTTCCCCTGTGTCATACTGTCTCATCTCTGTGACAATCATTCCCCAATTCTCCAGCCACTTTGGAGTTTCTTTTTGTTAATTCTTACTAGCTTCCTTTATCATATTTTTTGCTCCCTTTCTGTACTCATTCTTCTGTGTATTTTAGTGCTCTTTTTTAATCAGATGTTAACTTAGTCTTCTCCTTTTGTTACCCAACTCTAAGCCACCTATTGGCTTCCTAGTTGGTCCATCTATTTCTCAAAATTCCTTCTGCTTGCCACTACCAGTGCACACACCTTTTCCCATTCTCTGTGAAGCATTGTGTACTGACTCTTCATTGAACTAGTGAATTTGTAAAGTTTCCTTTTGGAATTATATCCACCTAGATGTCAAGTTATCAGTGTGGGTACTGCTTGCTGTCTTTGTACATAATGATTTAATAATAATAATGGTAATATTTATGTAATGCTTTGCAGTTAGCAAAGCGTTTTACAAGTGTTATCTTATCTGATCCCACAACTACCTGAGGAGGTAGATGTTATTATCACTACCATTTTACAGATGAGGAAACGGAGGTACAAAGAGCTTAAGTGATTTGCTTAACGTCACACAGCCAGTAATTGACTCAGGCTGGATTTGAACTTAGATCTTCCTGTTTGCAGGTCCAGCATCCTATCTACTTGCCTTATCTAGTTGTTCCTATCAGTTTCACATTAACAGAACTTCTGTAGCAGAGCAGCTTTTCATTCTCCCCCCCTCCAAAGAAATAGTTTGAAGTGCAACACTTTGAATTGATGTACAACTAGTTACCCCTCCCACATCATGACTTTCCTCACTGCAATTTTGATGTATAAGAAATTAAATGGGGTTTTTGGGGGAATTTTGTGGAAGCCAAAGACAACATGTGGAAGTCAGCAAACAAAGAAAAAGTTTAGAAACTCAGACATGCAATATGTATATGTGTATATACGTATATATATATTATTATATAATATCAACATATTTTATCTTTTAATACTATAAACACCACATGAAAGAAAAAGAAAAAATCTGACTTCTTTGGTAGAAAGGAAGGCCCCAAAATTTTATGCGGATTTTCTAGATCATGAGGGTGCCACGCCCTTAACCTCCACAATGTAGAAGAGATAGCCTTTTGCTGAGATAGTTCAAACACCGCAACCATTTCATTTGATCTGTCCTCAAAGCAGTCACTTAAAGCACTTAGAAAACTGTTTCTTTACTCATTTTCCAGATGGAGAAATGGAAGAAGGAAATGCTTTATAATGCCAGCTATACTTATTAAACCGGACCTTTTGTTAACATTTACATAGCAAATTAATGTGATGTGTAGGATAATGAGGTACTCCTGTGGTCAGGAAGACTTCAGTTCAAATACTGTTTGGGGCACAGACTTGCTGTGTGAGCCTAGGCAAATCATTTAACCTTTCAGTGCCCCCAGAATAGTGTCTAAAATTTGGAGTTGTAGAGCAGCTGACTATGCCTTATTTGATTGGCTTTTATTCACTAGGAATTCATTCTTGCCACTACCAGTACCACACAGTTAGCAATTCCATTCCATTCCATAAACATTCATTAAGCACTTTCTATGTAGCAGGAGCTGAGCCAAGATGCTGGGGAAATGAGGACAACAAACTCCAAGCAGGAAACTTCATTCTCCTAGATCTAAGAGATTCAGGACTAGACTTCGTCTTCTGATGCCAAATGAATTCATTTCTTAATTCTTTCCTCTCACCTTTCTACCATACTGAATCTCTTACTACATCTTTCCATCCACATCTCTTAGTTTCCTTATATATAAAATGAAAGGGTTTAACTAGATTAATAATAAGCTTCCTTATAGCAATGAATATACATGTATTTCTAGATATCTAAAATATCCTTAAGCAACTCAAACCTTTGAAATTTTAACCCTTTTTAACATAAAACTTTCAGAACTAAACTCTGCTGTCTAAAACATAGCATAGCAAACATCAGCTGCAATTGGGGGAAAGAGATCCATCAAGACACAGAACATGGTAGGCAGGAGAGCATTCCATAATCCATCACAAGTTATCATTCAAACATCTGGAGATCAGTGGGCATCTACTTCAACCTTCCCATTTTACTGACTAAGAAAGTGAGGCTTAGGGAGCCTAAGTGACTTTTCCCAAGTCACACACAGAGGTGCTAAGCATCAGAGGTGGAAATTTGATCCAGGTCCTTGGAATTCAGTGCTGGTGATCTTTCCACTGTACTGAACTGCCTCCTTGTAAAGTGAAGAGTTGGACCAGACTCAGGCTTCTGGACCTCTTTTAACAGTCACTCTTCAAAGGAATGTTTTAAAATACATATAAAGAGGGGCAGTTAGGTGGCATAGTAGATAGATAGCCTGGAGTCAGGAGGACCCAAGTTTAAATCTGGTCTCAGATAATTATACTCTGGGCAAATCACTTAACCTCAATTGACTCAAAAAAAAATACATAAAAATATACAGGATTACCAAGGAAACAAATTACATTAAAATGTGGTTTTCAATTTTTTTTAAAAAAGCTCACAGACTCCAAGCTAAGAAATCCAACTAGACGATTTTTTCTGCCTCATTATAACTTGAAATCTTATGATGTTAAAAGAAATCTAGGGCCATTACTTCCATTAAATGCCCCCAAAGTAGTGGCTTTGAAATATCTTGTGTCTATATTTTCTATTTCTTCAATCTTCTCCCTCACTATGAGCTGCCACTCTGCCCTGTCAATAGGTCCTCGCTGTTTCTCACTTCCCTGATAGTACAAAGCGTTGCCTGAGTTAAGTCCTAAGTGCTGTTTATCTCTCTCCTATCAAAATCAACTGACTGGGCCATAAGACATTTCTGTTGTTCAGAGGACTTTTTTATTTATTTGTTTATGGAAATGTGTTGATGTTCAGAAAGCCAAATTTGCTAGAGATCTGACTTCTGGATAAATGGGGGGGGGGGGGGAGTTATTAACTATAACATTTAGTAACAGATTACAGTAATTAATATAAATGTATTTAGTAAAATATTCATCACTATAACAATATATAAAACTATTTTATTATATTTTTAAATTTTAAATTTTTTAAAATATAACATTTGAGATTGTCTTCATAAGATAACATTAATGTAATCTATCATTTCTATTTCTAAATTACTTTATTTTAATAAATTTATATAATTTACAACATTTTATTTTAATTATGTTACATATAATATTTTCACCACATTTTGAGTTACATTCTTGGCTTTCAAATATTGGATGTGAGAAACTTTAGGTAATTATGAATGATCCATTCCTTTTTCACTATTACATACGCTATAATATATACTAGAAGCTAGAATACATATCTAAAGTATACAATGTAACCATAAAATTACTCTTTATAAAATTCTTTTGTGGAGTAGTTGAAACAGTCCCGGATTTGGCATCAGAAATTTTGGGTCAAAGCCTGACTCTGCCACTTAGTAAGTACCCAAATGATCCAGGGACATCAATTATCTTTTTGGGCCCCAGTTGCCCCATCTGTAAAATAAGGGGTTTGAATTAGGTTAACTATTAGGTCTCTTTCTGCTCTCAATCTATGATCTTATGAATATATACCAGGGAAGACATGCAGTAAATGGCTTTTGTTTCCTATATGATACAGATGTAATTTTGAAAAGCTAATTGATAGATTGAAGAGACAAGTTCCAGAATGTAATAGATAGGTTGTTGAATGATGGGGATAGGGGTACAGCTTTGTAGAATGCAAAGGGCACTGACAGGGTTCAAATTTTTGACAGTATACGTATGATCTTGAGAAATTTACATCCTCTGTGGGCCTCAGGTTCCTCATCTGTTACATGAGAGAGTTGGATTAGATGGATTCTGAGTTTCTTTTCAGCTTTAGATCTTTAGTCCCATGATAAATAGGAAGCAATATAACAAGGTTGAAACCATAAAATCTGAATGAAATGTGGTCAAGAAAGGGACGTATTTAGAAAGATCAAGAAGAATTATCAAAATGATGTTGGTGGGGGAAAAATGGAGAGACATAAAAACTGTTCTTGCTGGTTTGTTGGGTAACAAGTCCAATTCTTTCTAATTTAATTTTTTTCTATTTAAAATAAACAACATGGACATGAAAATGTGATGAGTTAATTAATCAGAATGACTAACCTAGCAATGGGTTTCTGGAGCACAAACAAGACACTTAGAGAATTCAATTGTCCCCTTAATGTCATGTTTTGACAGTCTGCCAGATATCTGAAGCTGATGTATAATGCAATCAGTACCTTTTTATTCATTTATTTTTAAAGCACAGATTAAAATAACAGATCTAGAATGTCATTTCACTTTCTTCAAATTTACAGAAACATCTTTGGATAAAATTATTATATTAATGACGCATTGATCATATTGTGACGCCTTTTCAAGATGTTAGTTAAACCTATAACCCTACTGATTGTTCCCAATATGTCTATCTCATCTTTTCCAAAGTGATTTTTTCTAGTTAGTGGAAATAAGCAACAATAAAAAAAATTGTTAGAGAAGTAAAACCAAAACCCAAAAAATTGTTGATTTAGTTGACTGAGGTATCTTAGCAATAATGTATTTCACCCCATGAAATTTCAATTTGTCAGCAAGATATGTTAGCCAAATGTAGACAAATTTTCACCCATGAAAGTTAACATTCTTTAGTAGAAGCTTCCTCTATGGTCAGTCAAACTCTCATAAACACTTCATTCTATCTGTTTCAGGGCTTAACCAGAGATGATGACTTTTGAAGGATTTTGGAAGTTCAGAAAAGCCTCTAAATGCTGGAAAACTTTATAAAAAATTTTGTTGATTCTATTTTTAATTTGTGGAATAAATCAAACATTTCCATAATGTAGTATAATAAAAATGATTGCATACAAAATTGCAAACCTATTATATACAACTTGCTATTTCTTTTAAATATATAGTTACTATGTAAATTACGTTTTCCCCCCTTTTTTCTTCCTTCCTCTCCACCAGATACAATGTGCATGTGTGTGTGTGTGTGTGTGTGTGTGTGTGTGTATCTATGCAAAATCTTTCTATACATACTTCTGTTTATCAGTTCTTTCTCTGGATGCGGATAGCATCTTCCTTCATATGTTGTTTGTAGTTAATTTGGGTATTTGTAATAGTCAAACAATGCTAGGATGAGAAGCAAAAGTGTGTTGGAAGGCCCAATCTAGTCCAAGCCATACCTGAACAAGAATTTCCTCTGCTATACCCAACCAGTGGGTACCATCCTTCACTTGACATCTAGTGAAAATCAGCCCATTACACCCTGAGACAGACTATTATTACACTTTGAAATACCGGATACGAAGTGGTGGTGATTTTCCCCCCATATAAGCCCAATAAAGCCAAAATCTTATTCTCTGCAACTTCCAACCATTCCTTGGCCTAGTTTACAGTTTTTGGACAACCTAAATTAATTAATCTCTTCTTCCACATAGCAGTTCTTCAAATATTTGAAGAAAACTATTATGTCCCCCATCCCCAAAATCTTCCCCTTTCCAAGTTATACACCTCCATTTCCTTGAAACAAACATGGTTTCATGGTACCTCGGTTTCTTCTCATCCTCCTATGAACTTATCCAAGAATCTCAATGTCCTTCCTTATGTGTGCTACCCAGACTGCATCACAGCCCCCCTGGCATGGTGTGATGAGGATGGAGTGCACCAAGACTTCTTACATTCTGGAAACTCTATAGTAAAGCAGAATAAAATTGTATTCTCTTTACTTGGTTGCTATATTCCACTTTTAGCTCACATTGATTGGACCTATAGTCCATTAGTAAAGCCCAGATATTTCTTGAATTGTTGCCTAATAATTTCTCTCCCATTATGTAGGGGTGGAGATCAGCTGAATGAAACACTCCACTTAAAGTAACCACTGAATCCTTATATCAATTAACGACTAATCTTTGGGTCTGTACATTTGACCAAGTCTGAATCCACTTAACTGTGCACTCATTTATCTCATATCTAAGTTTTCCCACAAAGACAGGACAAATAAAAGATATTATGGCTGTAACAGTCTTTAAGGAATATTGATCACACTACCAAGTTAGTAGCTTAGCTCCTGGAGCAACTAGTTATGCCATTACAGATCATCCCTACAACCAACCTTCAACTAATTGATCAATTTGCTTGTATCAATATTCCACAGGGTAGGGCTGATGTTTAGTTGTCAAAGTTCCTGGGTTGCTAAAGTATTTTTTAGACCACAGAAAGAGCTCAACCATATTATAATTAAATAACTGACCACAGCCTGGATTAGTTAATTTGTTTAGAAAATGGTGTTAATGAAGCAAAAGTCAAAGGTCTGGTCCTTTAAGGTTCAACAAACTCAAAGAAGTTAACTAGGTTTTGTTCCATGAATATGAACTCTACCCTAAACTAATCCTAGAAATGTTTTGACTCCATAAAAGGCTGTGTGTTAGGGTGTTTGACATCAATCTTTTACATCTACCAGAACTACTCAGAGCCTGCATAGACACATCCTGTTTCCATGTAGAGGGTGGCATTTTTTTTTAATTGTACACAGGTTAAGTCATGCACCTGGGTGAACTGCTCCAATGAAGCAGTTTTACTGAATGACATTTAAAATCAACATCTTATTAATATTCTCTTCTCAGGAAAAAGGTATGTTTTCTATTCCCCTTCAATGCTGTTAATAGTACTAGGTACAATTTAAATTAAGCAAGAATATAATTTCTTGGCAAACCCTTAGTCTCTTGGCTATATTTTCTTCACATCAAAACATCAAAGTAACTTCTCTTTGAAGTATTTCTAAAATTGCTAAAAAAAAAAAACCCAGAAAACACATAACTGAATGCTAAATCTATTCATCTTAATTTCTGATTTAACTAAAGATTTGAAGCAAGGCCTCAAATGGTAGCTAATTCAGTTGAATATAAACCAACAATCATTTCTCTAGTGTCTACCATGGGCAAGTCACTGAATTCAGTACTAAAGATACAAACACAAAAATAAAACAATCCAGGGTTTTCCAAGAGTCCCTAGTCTTCAAGGTACTTATCCTTCACTTAATCTCTTTGAGTCTCTGTTTCCTCATCTATAAGAAGAGGGGATAGAGCATAATGATCCCTAAAGTCCCTTCCTGCTTTGGTTCCATGATCCTAAATAAATTCAAAGAATACGCAAAGCACAAAAAACAATTCTGAAACTGTTTCATTGGCATTAGAAATAATAATGAGATTGCTCCTTGACATTAAAATCAATTCTTAGGACTAAATTGGGGCAGCTAGTAGGGTGGCACAGAGGACAGAACATTGGGCTTGGAATCAGGAAGACTCATCTTTGTAAATTCAAACGCAGTCTCAGACACTTATAAGCTGTGTGACCCTGGGCAAGTCCCTTGACTCTGTTTGCTTCAGTTTCTCATCTGTAAAATAAACTGGAGAAGGATATGGCAAACCACTCTGGTATCTTTGCCGAGACAACCCCAAAATGTGATCATGAAGAATTGGACACAACTGAAACAACTGAACAATAAAAGGTCCCTGTGGAGAGATCTGTACTAACTCTTTAAATCCCCTTGGCTAACATTAACTGCAGTATACATCAGAGAATCCTTGAGATGGTCCATGTGATACTTGCACCATTCAAGGAAGCAACTGACATGGTTCCCATAGAATTGAAGACACACTCTCTCTCCCATAAAAGCTACCATCTCTTTAAGAAGGACATGAGCTTTCAAAGTAGCTTAACGCATGGAAAATGGCAGACAAAACACAAAGGGACTATTGGAAGCCTGGATTCCATAAATCCTGGGATTGACCGTAGAAAGGCAAATTGAGTAAGGGAAGTCTCTCACTCATTCTTTACAGGGAAACTCTCTTGTATCACACTAATTAGGAATCTATGATTATATAGCCAGGATATGTGTAATCACAAAAGCTTGCTTTTGCTTATCAAAATATCTCTTCCCCCAAAAGTAAATATTTATAATTTTTAAAAATATTTCAAGAGTTGTTGTCTAGCACCCTACAGTACTTTAGAAACATTTATACACAATCTAGATGCCAAATAAAACTCATTCTGATCTATGCATCAGACCTAGGAACATAAAGAAATAATTTCTTAGTTTAGTTTGACTGAATATATTTCAAGAATGAATCTGTTTTAAAAAAACTTTAGAATTCAGACCAGCTTTCCCTCAGGGATTTTTAACCTTTTTTGTGTCATAGACCCCTTCGACGGTCTGCTGAAGCCTGTGGGGCCTCTTCTCAGAATAATGTTCTTAAATGTGCAAAGTAAAACACATAGTATTGCAAAGAATTTTCCACTATACTGAAATATTTCAATTACCCCAATATACAGTTATCAAAATATTTTTTAAAAACAAACAAGTTCATGGATATTAAGAAATCTTGTAGGTTCAGTTGGTGTTTGTTTTAGTTGGAAGAAGTTTTAGTATACAAAATTTTTTATTATTGTAAAGTATAATTACAATGCATTTTGATTACTGTAATGCATAACGACAAATAATAATGCTTACTAAAAATAATCCAGATTATATATTTTTCAAGCTCAAGGACTGTGCAGATTCTTTTGTTGTATTGAATATTGCTTGAAGAAAGGAGAGGCCCATTAGCTACCAGTTCAATTTTAAAAAGAAACAAAATTAAACAGTTTCATAATAATATTCCTAGTAGAAACTATACTATTAGCCTATACATAAATGTTTTACTTTGTTACAGAAAATATATGGAGGAGTATGACTGATGTTGGATTAGTTTAATTGGTTTTAGCATGGATTAGGGAGATTGGAATTTCCTACAAAAATAATGTAATATTTCATTTCTTAAGATTTTAGTTTTTAAAAGAATATTGCTGTCTCAAGATGACAAATTTCTCCTACACAAAGCATTTTAGGTTTGGTCAAGGGAGACATAGGAAACATTTAAAGCTTGTGGAATGAGGGAAGGGATCTACTTTTCTGATCACAATCTGATCTAGTAAATGGTCGTTTCCTTCCTTATGTGAACATAATTGAAATCCCATGTGTTCTTTCTTTTTCTCTCTTTCAGAAAAATGCTACAAGTCACGAATATAATCTTTGTTTTCAAAGTCAACATTTGCATTAATATTCAAATTTATCAACAAGAACAATTCTTCAAGCCTATGTTTATTTATGATTTCTGCTAATTGGCTAAGGGGTCTCCTTTTCCTCTAAATTCTCAATATACAACTTTAATTTCAATAAACACTCAAAAAATTTTAAAAATTCATTCTCTAGGGAAATGATTATGAATTCAATGACAATATTGTCATTAGTCTGTGTTAATTACAAATATATTGTCACTATATGAAAAATATTCTTTTAAACTTTTAAATTGTACCAATTATGGAAAAAAACACCATAATGAATCCCTATATTTTAAAATAGGCAGTTACTGTAGGGTTATTATATAATTATTTGATGAATGAAATTTCTAAGTTATTATATTTTTGAAGGTGTTAACATATTCTAAGTTAGAAAATGTATTTTTTTCAGATCTTTCTTATAAAAGAATTCCATTCACCAAAAGCCCGGTAGCATTTTTTCAGTGGAAATGAACTTTCTTCATTCCCAGTAGACCATTAATTCCTTCAGCTAATGCTTTCAGTATTTGTAAAGTAACCATAAAGAGAGATTTCTCTTTAAAAATTAGCTTGAAGAAAACAGTGTTTTACATTAGTGTGGGAACATGCCATATTCATCAACTAGATTAAATCTTAGCTCCTCTAAATCACGCAAGGGGAAACTGTGACCGACGGGTTCTGTATAGTTTCTGTGGAATCAGATGATCCTTATTACAAATGAAATGTGTTGAGCTTAACCTTGGTCAAGTCATCAGCTTCAGACTCCTGGGCTAGGGAAAATATTGTCAAAGTTGGTCTGTTTTTGTGCTGTTTCTCAGGGGCTGAGTCTAGAAAGTACTCTCCCTCTATCACCTCTTCAGGTAAGTAAAGAGAAAAGTCAATCTTCAAAGCATAAAAATTAGAAATACTATGAAGTCAATCCATGACCCTCCTAACTAATGTCTATCTGAATTGTAGCTTCTGACATTCTGACCCCATAAATAAGGGGTACTGACTTGATAAAAACAAGAATCTATACAAACAGAATGGTGGTGGTGATGATGGGGTCTCTTTTCACCAAATAACTAAGAAAATTGTTCATTCAGTTCCTTTTCCCCCTCCTTAGTTCAGCTGTATAATTTAGTGCACATTTTCACAATATGGATAGAATGAGAAAAACTGCATAGTTTAGAGTAAAGCAGGCCAGACTTGGAGTCGGGAAGATTTGGCTTCATGTCCTGTTCCTGACATATACAAACTGAGTGAACATAGGCAATCTACTTAACCTCTCAGTGTCCCCTGGCACTGGGTCTAATAAGACCATCAGTCACAGATAAGTTGCTAATATGCTTTGGTGGAAGGATGAAATCATACACCGAGACCAAAATGAGAAAAAATATAAAGGTCTGTTCATAAAAGCTAAGACAAGCAAGCAAATATTTGAGCCTTCCATTAATACTGACTATGCCTTCAGGAATGTTTCAGTATTCTAATAGGCCAGTTTTAGGAGTTAATGAATGTAAGCCTGAAAAAAGCAAGGGTCTGAATTGAAATACTTCTAAAATCACTTGTAATATGTGTGTATATATGTATGTATGTATATATACACATACACAGAGATGCCTCTACAAGTAATTCAGTCAACCTTTCTTGCACTAAGTAGGAAATCTGATGAAACTGCTCAGATTATCTTAAAAAATATCCAGGAAGGAGATGAAAAAACCCCTCTTCAATTAGTCATTCCAGTGATGATAAAAGCTTTAAATTAAGGTTAGCAGATTTTTGCTTTTAAGCTAACTCAAATCTCTTCTGCTGAAACTTTCACCCATTTCATCTTGCTCTGTCCTTTACTCTTAACATGAAACTTCATTAGAATTTTATAATGCTGCCTCCACTCCATCCAATAGTGAAGTCTATTCAATTCCTATACATCCTTTAGAGGCTAACTCAAAGGTTACAGTATTCAAGAAACTTTCCTTGACCCTGTCAATTAGTCATGACTTCTGTCTACTCAGATCTCATCTAGCACTTTGCTTGCTTGGTAGGATAGTGGATAAAGTGTGGGACTTGGTGTTAGGAAGGCCTGACTTTGAATGCTCTCTTAGACACTAACTGTGTGCCACTATGCCGATCACTTGAACTCTGCCTCAGTTTCTCATCTGGAAAATGAGAACAATAATTCCATCTACCTCATAGAGATGTGAGGATCAAATAACACAGCAGGTAAAATCTTTAAGTACTGTAACAGGCTACTATTATTTTGCATATGTTACACTGTATATTATTTTTTATGTTTGTATCTTTTATCCCTTCCTAGTCGGTAAGCTCATGGCCTCCTTCTTCCCTTCCTTCTGCTTCCCAATGCAAAAATATCATTGCATAAACTTTCTGTCTTTCTTGGTGTACTGTACTTTGTGGACTACCCTTCACACCGCAGATACCTACCAAATATTGGTGGAATCGAGGGATAAAATTGTAAATATTTGTAAAACTTCTTACAACCCATTGATAAAAATAAGATGTGAATAAAGACCAAGCTATATGGTTGTGGATCATAGAACACAGGCCATGTGGTCCAGCCCTCTCATTTTATATATAAGGACACTGAAGCCCAGGAAGGGAACAGGTAGTAAGCATCAAAGCCAGAATTTGAACCCAAGACCTCTGATTCCAAGAGGCAATGGTTTTTACCCGTTACATGCTTCCTCCCTTTCCTCCTTGCCATATCACTTTAGCACACTGGAACTGAGTTGTTCAACTGAAATTGCTTCTCAGGGATCCTTTATGCTTCATTTATCACTAATCAGAGAAATCTCAAGTTGATTTAGATTTCTTTCTATTTGATTGTGTTTTCTCTTCCTTGGCTGTAACTCAATTTCCTGTCTATTTGGTTTAGCAGAAGGTTGTGTGTCATGCTTGATACTTGAAAACGTATGCTCTCTTAGGTTCCTTTAAGCAGGTGTCTGGGGGGCAGGCAGAGGCTTCTGTAATCTTCCACTTGGAAACAAGAAGAAGGTTCAGAGAGAGGAGCTGGATTAAACCGACCACCATTTATTGCATATCTACTATGTGCCAGTCAGCAGGTGTGATGGCAGAATCCTGATCCTGGGGAGGGAAGTAATGCAATGAAAAGAATGCTGCATTTGAGGTCAATAAGATCTGGGTTCAAATCCCTCCTGAGATATTCACCAGGGGCATGACCCTGGGCAAATCTCTTTTACCTCTTGGAACTTTAGTTTCTTCATCTTTAATATGTGGAAGTTAGATTTGATGACCTCTAAAGTCCTTTCCATTTCTGAGTCTATCATCCTAGGACCTCCCCCACTGTAATCATTCCTTCTTTTAGGTTAGGGAATCCATTAAGCACTACTTCAAAGCTCTACCATACTGATGCGATGGGGTGGGGGGATGATATGGGTGATTCAGGAAGAAAAGAAGGATCTTTCTTTTGTATAGTCCCCATAATCCACTTTCTCCCTTACCTTTCCTGCCTGACTCACTCACTCATATACATATATACATATATACATATACTCATATACACTCACTCACATGAAAGAAGAAGAGGCAGATGTTGTCTACCGTATCTCAACATTTGGTAAAACTTTAACTCTAAGATGACTTTGTTTTTTGTTAACAGTAGAAAAGTTAATGGTTTTTTTTGGTGAAAAACTAAAGCTGCATGCATCAATGTAGGGAAAAAGCTCAAAATAATTGCAATGTTCACACACACTCAGTTATGATAAATTTAAATCAGTATATTCATTTACCTTAAAATCACATATTCTGAAAGAGCCACTTAACTTTGGATAGTATTAGCAAATCTGCATCCACCACTACACCATTGACATTCTAAGTGGGACAACTTATTCACCCACAAAAGTTGTCAAGTCATACCCTTGACTCATTTTGCCAAAAGTCCAAGGTATCAAGCATCCCTTATGCTTTCAATAACTCTGCTGGCTCCTAAACTTGGAACACTTAGAATTTCTTTTTTGGCAGCCCGACACATATTCAACTTACTGTTTGTTCATTTTGAACCTAACAAGACAACTTCAATAATCTCGTGAGTCTTTGAAAGTGACCTGGGAGCAAGGCCTACTTGCCAGAATTTGACTGGTAGGACATCGGCCCCTAGCATCATAGACCTAATGCTAGTAGGGACTGCAGAGGTCACCTTGTCCAGCCTTCTCTCATTTTTACAAATGATGACAAAAGATTGTAGACACTTTTACACATCTGCCATTTAAATCCAGATCTGTCACTTTTCCAGAAGCTTTAAAAGTGTATCATTATCCCTTCAATTTCACAGGGGTTAGGGGCATGGTGCCCCTGTTATCTGGAAAATGCATATAAAATCTGTAGGGGTAGGCTCTTCACCTTCATTTTCCTTCAGGAAATCTTATAAGGACTTACCCTTTTCTTATATAATGTCAGAGTCCACTGGAATGCCTTTAAAAAAACAACAATTCTGCATTTCTGGGTTTCTAAATCTTTTCTGTGTCATCTGCTGGCTTTCATGTGTCATCTGTGGCTTCCACAACATTCCTGAAAATTTCCATTCAACTTTTTTTTTAATTGAGTGTTTTATTTTTCCCCAATTACATATAAAAACAATTTTCAACATTTGTTTTTAAAATTGATTTCCAAATTCTCTCCCTCCTTCCCCACACCCCTCATTGAGAAGGCAAGCAATTTGATATAGGTTATACATGTGTAGTCACACAAAATGTATTTCCATATTAGTCATATTGTAAAAGAAAACAAATACCATTCCTATTTCATTTCTTATGCCAACCCATGATATAGAGAAACCACAATGGAGAAAGTTGCAGTGTGGAAAGCAGAACAGTAATATGTTGTCCTGTAGTTCTTAGAGCTGAATGTTTATAAGCAATATTTTAAGTGAACAAAACATTATCTTCAGCCTCATTACCAAACCAAAAGTTTTCTGACAGAAAAAAGTATTTTAAATGAATATTTCCTTTATAGAATTTGTTCACTTAAAATTTCCACATAATTTACAAAATCACCACAAGATCTGAATTCTAAAGATTAATTCTAGTGCTGTAATGAATCTGTGGGCACAAGGACAGGCATGTCTCCCTCCAAAGAAGTGGACCGGAAAGCCCTTCCCCACCCCTACTGATGGGGTGTTTGGGCCCCAATTCTAAAATCACATTTCTCTTTAAAAATCACACTTCTCCCTAGCCTCAAAACACTATCCCCAGCCCAAGGACACAGCCTACCTGAGCAACAACTGTTATCTTCCTTCCTGATAGAGCAGCCAGCTGCACCTATAGAAATTATTAGTCTGAAACAGCTGTGTACTGACTGAACAGGCTGTGCACTGGGTCATAACGACATTTACTACTCACTGACAAAAATATGTATCCTAGATTTAGACACATATATAATCCCTTACTTTATCTTATCTAACAAGACATTGATGAGAGCAAGCTGGTATTTCTGAGTCAGACCTGACCATTAGTTGACTTAGTGATGTTTCAGGCCTAAAACCACACCTCTAGGTAGCCCCACCTTGGCTATTTCCCCATGAATTTTGGGTAAAATACTTGTACAGTAGATACCAAAAGTACATATGTCTTTAAGAACTGACCACTCCTTAACCACTCCCTAATCCCATCCCAAAACACCTACTTAGCATATTTGGCACATGCTTTACTGTGGAATATCCTATATAAACTTTACCTATATCCTTCTAAGGTTGCAGGTTCCCTAAGAAATCTTGCCCGCTGAAAACCATAATAAATCTTTACCTTGACCTCAACAGTGCTTGAATCCGAGAACTTTTCTCCAGGCAACTGCACCTGGTACTCCAGTCTTTGTGGGAGTCTCATCCCCCTTTCCAGCCCTCCTCACCACTACACGTGCCCAACTTGTTCCACCCTTTTCCACGTGCTGCCCATAAACTTGCCACTGGGGATCCATCCAATGCACTAAAAGGCCTTGCCTACTTTCTCTAGACACTGAGATGAGACCATTGGGGAATGCAGACTCTCTACAGATAATCTCTTGGTTTTGCCAAGTAGCCAGCCTGTCTCTTTTTTTCAATTCCACAATAACATCTTCTGCTATTCTATACCATTCTAAAGATTAAAACAACGTTTAATGGGCTGTTTTGTGTTTTATATAGCAGCAGGTACGATGTATAAATAAATTAAACACTAAGTTTAGTTATTTTCTAGTGCAGATCTACTACAAAATGGGTTTCAACACACCTATGAACATTTTTTTTTTTAATTTAGAAAAACAGGGTTGTGAATTAGTCCAAACATTCTGGAAAGCAATATGGAATTATGCTAAGAAAGTGACTAAAATTTCCACAATACACTCTGACTCAGAATTCCCATTTCTAGGCAAGTCTCACTACTAGATTTCAAGGAAGTCAAAGGTAGAAAGAAAGGTTCCATAGGCACCAAAATATTTATAGCAGCATTTGTCTCTATATGACAGAAATGGAAACAAAGGAGGAGTCCATTCATTGGTAAATAGTCAAAAGAAAATTGTGGAACGTGAATGTAATGGAATATTAATGCTCTACCAAAACACATTAACTATGGGAAAAAAAATCAGAGAAACATGGGAATATATGAACTGATGAAAAGTCAAATCATCTGAAGTAAGAAAATAATATACACAATTGTAAGAACTATGAAAATGGGAATAAATGATCATAATAACTAGCACTTACGTAGTGCTTTCAAAGTTTGCAGTTTATCCTTACAACAACTCTGGGAGGTAGGTGTAATTATTCTCCTCATTTCACAGGTGAGGAAACGGAGACAGACTGAAGTGAAGTGCTCAGAGTCAAACATCAACTAAGAATCTGAGACCAGATTTGAACTGAGGTGTTCCTGACTCCAGGTCTAGTGCTCTATCTACTGCATAACTGAAAACTGTGTAGTGTTATGACCAAGCTTGGCTTCCTGGAAGAGATGAGATGATTCACCTCCCTCCTTTTCAGAAGAAGTGGGGAACTATGGGTGTGGAAAATGGCATATACTGTCAGATTTAGCTAATGTGTTGTTAGTTTTACTGGACTTTTTAGTATTTATTTTTTTCTTTTTTTATGTTTGGTCATTATAAGGACTCTTTTCCAGAGAAGTGGAAGAGGGATGGTGTAGCAGATTTAGGAAAAAATGTAAGTAAAAACAAAAGATACCAATCATTAAACAAAACAGAACAAAATAGTTCTGGTGATGTTCTCCACTGAAACACTTAACCTTAGAGAACCAGGATCTATACAATACCCATACCTAGAACTAGCACAGGACAAACAGTAAATTCTCCCAGAAAGCCTAGTACAGTGGTGAAGAGGGGTGGGGGAACTGAAACAGAGTTCAAGTGACTTGTTCAGTGACACACAGCTAGTGCTTGAGACAGGATTCAAATTCAGGTCCTCCTAACACCAAATCCCACACTTCATCCACTACTCTACCCAGAAAGTAAATTTACTCCTCAGAATGCTACTGCATTTATGTCCTTCTTCCTTTGGCCCATCTCCTCCTTCACTCCTCTTCACCTCAGGTGAGGAGGTTGTCATGGTGGTAGGACACAAGTATGTTCATGCTAGGAGAGGGGGCACTCATCCCCCAGTCTGTCCTACTTCCATGACCATACTTGTGCTCTACTACCATGCCAGTTCTCTAACCTCTACTCAATAGTTTTCACCCCTGGTGAAAGAATTCCTCAGTATAGCTCTAATAACACTATGAAATTTCACAAATGGGGATCTCTGGAAAACCAGTAGAGGATTATTAAGTATGAAGTCATTCATGGAAATGCACTTATGTCATCGATGATATTCCTGAATAAAGAGAAAAAACCATCCCTCCTTAACTTAAAAGTTGCCCTCCTTAACTCTGTGCCATCCACAAAACACCCAGTAAAATAAACAAAAACTGAATATGGGGATACAAGCACCATCAGCTGAATGAGATGGATAAGCAATTTTGACAATTTAGGCCAAAACAGAAGATACGCAATTATTTCTCTTTTTTTAATTAAAAAAAATTGGGGACAGTAATTTTTGGCCAAAGATCTCTACTTAGATTCATGTAAAAACAGTTGCAAATATGTAAATAGCCATAATAGATAGAGACAGATGGCACACCACACTTTATGAGCTTGACAGCTTGAACTTACATCTGGCTATGGAAAGATAGTCTCATGCTTGGGAAGGGTTAGGGATAATTATGAAATAAATAAGATTTGGTCAGTAAGTCCCCAGGTCTTCTATTAATTAAAAAGGAACAAAATTTCTTCCTGCCAGTTGGTGAAAAGATATGAAAGGAAGCAGAATGTCCATTTTATCTGAAGGACTTCTTGGCAGCAAAGTGGCAGCGGTGGCCTGGCATCCTCCCTGGCAGATGAGAGCTAAATGCGTAGCCAAAATAGCTCTGTGCCCACTGTGCTGTCGCCCCACTTAGCTGAGGTTGAAACAGGCTTAGATTTCTTTTCTCTTAATCTCCCATTAGTGGAATTCTTTACCTGACATATGAATAAGAGTTGCATAAAAATCTCTGTACATATATGTGTACATATGCATATATGAAAATTTAGAAATTATTCTGCAGTATTTAATATGAATGAATGCTAAGATCTTTTAATTATCTGATAACAGTGAGCTAATTGAAGGCAAGGGCTCTGTAATTTTTATTTTATTTTATTTTTATATCCTCAGGGATTAGCACAAAGCCTTGTTCATAATGCACACTTAATAACTAACTTGATGTAACCACTTAGTTAAATTTTGACATACAATATAAAATTTTCATTTCATTTTTAATTTTTGGAGATGATGATGATAACTTTAAGGTATATGAAGTGCTCTGTACATTACCTTATTTTATCCTCATAATTACTCTGGGAGAGAGGTACTATTATTATCTTTGTTTCACAGATGAGAAAACTGAGACAGACAGAAGTTGAGTGACTTGCCCAAGGTCACATAGCTAGTAATTTTTTGAGGTGGGATTTGAACACAGATCTTCCTGATTTCAGGTCTAGGGATGTATCCACTGCACCACCACTAGTTGCCTCTTAATAAAGTTTTCATCATGTAAACAAAAATGAATGATATGCCCAGATTTGAATGGGGGGGAGGAAAGTGAGGCTGGATTGCTCTTGAGAAATTGTGTCATTATTTTGATCACTCTAATTTCCTTCCTGAAACAAAAGTCCAGCTGTCTCCTAGCAATATTTTTCTGGGGAAGTTGTAGGACTGTGATTCAGGGGAGATTACTGTGTCTGAGCAACTGAAATGGATGATAAAACCAAAAAAACAATGGTAACACACATGGGAAGCAGGAGCTGGATATAACACATTACAAATGAAGAACTACCCAGTAGAAGTAATAGAAAGGATTGGTATTAGCTCTGTGATTTCATAGATATGAATGTCTCCCAGATGAGAAAACAATTTCTATTCAAGCATGTTGGTACCTTATCTGTAATTTATAGTCTTAGAGAGTTAAGTGATTTGCCCACAGTTACAAGAAACTTAACTGGAACCCAAGTCTGAGGCCAATTCACTACCACTACGACATGCTGTTTCTTATGTAAGGGAATGATATGACTAGAAAAAAAAAAGATGAGCCAGTTATGTTACAAAGGAAAGCCATTATATAGCCCAGGTGTTCCATTTGTATTCAAATAATATCAAGAAACTATAAGGAAGGCTCCCTAGCATACTGGGTGGATCTTCTATGGTGAATTTATAGGAAGACACAGATGAAAGTCACATAAGATGGAAAGTCATGGTTGGGCTGCAATCTACATTGTTGAAGGGAATGCCTCATTGATGAGACTACAAATGCATGGGAATATTGGAATGATTTTCCATTCCTGATTTTATCCATGACCATAACCGCTTCTTTTCCTTTCTGTTCTCAGTCCTTTGACAATTTTACTGGTCAGTAAAAAAAAAGTTGAAAAAAGAAATATTAAAAATTGCTACAACACATATGCATCAGGTATTCTTTGACAGAATTTCTAATTGGGCAGAAAGGCATTGCTATCAATTAAAGGGTAAAAATGAGATCAGAGATTATCTGTCGATTTCAAGTATCTAAACTTCATTGTCACAGGTAGACCAGAGTTGTCTGTAGTAACATTCCATTCACATCCCTGTCCTACTTACCATCTGCCGGTCTTCACAGACTCTGTCCTTTAGTTTACTTTTCCTTTAATGCAAAGACGATTCATGGGGACATATGCTATGAATGTGAGTTCTAAGATCAATAGGCTAATGGACTATATATGTATCTTAAATCTGATGGATCTACTTCAATTCTCGCTAGACAGAATATATTTTATCAAGAACCTGAATAGAGAATGACTTTGAACTTGGCTCACTTTCCTGTATTAATGTCTTCCTTTATAATTTTAGAAATGACAGAACATTCATTAGATAGATTTCTTAAAAGGGAGGAGGATGGAGCTGAGTTACAGGAAGGGCACCTGAGCATTGTTTTCTAAACATCCTCTTCAATTTATTAGCTCAATGGTTTTCCTCAGTTTTTTCCTTCATTCAAATTCCTATTCATCTTTCAGGAGTCAGTTTAAATGTCATCTGCTCCTAGAAGCCTTCCCCTTTATCTCCCCAACCAGTGTTGATTCTTTCCTTCTCTGAAACCTCATAATGTAATACTCTGTTTTTATCTGTTTTATGATCCAAAGGTAATAAAATAATAATAATTTTAATTAATAATAATCCATGTTTTACGCTAGTTACTGCACTTATCTTACCCTCTCTATTAAATTGTTAAGCTTCTTAAAGGGCAGGAACTATATCCTATTAATCTTTATATCCTTGAAATGCCTTGCATTCAGTAGGTGCATAATACATGTGTTAAGACTATATTGGATTAATTTAAGAAGGAGGCTAAGTTCCATCTACTATTCCTTTCTTATTCCCCTGCCATGTGAGCAATGCAAATATAGATGACAACTAATTTTACTTTCTATTATATAATTATGGTACTTCAATTTTGATGCTACAATGTTCCAAACTACAGCACCATATTTTAACGCATGAACAGAGGAGAACAAAAATTTATAGTAGAACAACATAGCTTAAAATATGAGAAAAAGTTCAACATGCTAAAAATTAAGGGAGGGAGGAGTAAGAATTTGGTTTTAGATATATCTCATTAACTCATTCAACAAGTACAATTGTTTAGCATGGCCTAATTCTTTAAAACTCTTAATGATATTGATCTGCACCCTTCAGCAAAAATGTTGTACAATTGGCTTACATATTTTGCAAAAAAAAAAAAGGAAACCAGAGAACAATTTCCTTTTCAAGGCCAACATAAATCAGGGTTTTATTTGCTGTACTCCCAGTATCCTCTTAGTGGCTGGCTTTCAAACCCTCTGAAGTCTGGTTGCCAGGTAACTGGAAATTCTGCTGAATATAGATATTAACAGGTTTAGTTTTGATTTTCAAAATAACATGTGAATGACCACAAAAATGACAGAGACATGAAAATGTTAGGAAGAAAAACTTTTCTTTGTCTCAAAGTTGAAAAAAAAAAAAGAACAAGTAGAATCTGCTCATTGTGTTATAAACTCTACATCTGGAGATGTGGTAGAGGTAATGTTCAAGGTCAAGGTAGGCTACTGCAAATTGCGGAAGGTCAGGAATGTTAGGCTAAAGAACTTTGGCTGTTCTTTATCATCCATGTGTTTATACAAATGAATAGATGTTTTCTTATATTTCAGGTAATTTTAGATAAATCTTTTCACCTCTGAATTAGAGGCAACCATAAAGGCGTTGCTTTTTTTGAAGATTTCAAAAAATAAAGAATAGATAAGAGTAAGAATCAATTCCTTGGCCAAAACTTTAGATGGAAATGAACATGGCATTTAATTTCCTATCACAACCTGGTCCCAAATAGCTTTTTAGTAAAAATAATTCTGGATTTGAAGTCAAAGGATCTGGGTTTTTGACCACTGTAACTCTACTCAAAGATATTGGCCAAAAAAAATTGTAGCCAATCACCTTGTAATAAAATCTCAGTGACAACACATAAACACACACAGACACAAAACTTCAAGGACTCACTATTATAAATGACTGTGTTTCTATGTACTTCAGAATGGGTGATTTTAGCTCCTGGGAAGTTTTTACAGCTTTGGGATGCTAACTGGGTTCATTTATTGTCTCCATTTCCAAATTTAAAGTTTCATTCCTAGAGAATAGTGCAACCTGGCTAGAAGACAGGAACTTGTGCAGAACACATTGACTGGATCAGGGTTGGGGAACAAATCCTTCTTCTAGGTCCTCAAGTGCAGCCCTTTGACTGAACTCAAACTTCACAGAACAAATCCTTTCTGTGAAGTTTGGATTCAATCAAAGGGCTGCTCTTGAGGACCTAGAGGGTCACATGTAGCCTCCAGGCCACAGGTTCCCCACCTCTGGCTGGATCAAGCCTAGTCTAGAAAGAGGATTTTATAAGACTTGCTAAGAGAAAAAAAAAGAACATGAGAGTTCCAAAAATGAGGTTTTGTAATTATATGCTCAGTGGTATCATGCTATTTTTTTTTTTTGCTTCTAATAGCTTCTATAAAAAATTATGAATTGTGACTCAAAACACAACATTTCATTTTGTGACATTTTCCTATAAGTTAATCAACCAATCTATCAGCATTTATCAAGTGCCAACTATGTACCAGGCATGGTGTTAGGGGCCTAACCTCAAGAGATTACATTTTATCAAGGGAGACATCATGCATACAAATAAGTATGTGTAAAATGTATTTAAAAAATAGGGGAAATTTACAGGCGAGGGTATTAGTGGGGGAGGGTGAGGAGACAGGAAAGGCTTTCTGTAGAAAGTAGTACCTGGACAATTTTGAAGGAAAAAAAAGGAACTGCACTTAAGGCTAGAGGGGAGGAGGGAGTTCTTCCCAATCATTAGAAACAACCTGCTGCTAACATTGTCTAGGGGCAGCGGGACAGAGGCTTTGGAATCAGGAAGACTCATTGTCCTAAGTTCAGATCAAACATCAGACATTTACTAGCTATGAGACCCTGGGCAAGTCATTTAATCTTGTTTGCTTCAGTTTTCTTCATCTGTAAAATGAGTTGGAGAAGAAAATACCAAACCACTCTAGTATCTTTGCCAAGAAAACCCCCAATGGGATCGTGAAGAGTCAGACATGACTGAAAAATGACTGAACCACAACATTACCTCACTATCATCACCTCAAACTCAACTTAGCTACAGTATCTTTGATGTTGCATGGAACATGGACAAGAACCCTGCACTGATTCTGAAAGATAATAACTCTTAAGAGCCATGATCTGTTCTAAGGTACAATTTAAATACGAATGAATGGATGTGTATAGATCTAAGATACACCATTATTTTTAACCTACACTATGGGAGGCTGTGCCTATCAGTCATGCTTTGTTACGCTACTCCATGTGCTTCTTGCTATTCTGGTTGGAGAGAAGATTTGGGGGTGGGGGTAGGGGGGAAGGATGAACTAGAGAGTCATTTTTGACTGGCTGCCCCCACAGTGATTTCCTAGAATTTCTTCAAATACAATACTACTCAATAAAGGTCTCGATATGGAAGTTTAAGGATTTAAATGTTGCTCTAAGTTCCTAAGGTAAGATCATGACTGTAAGGACAGCTGTCCCTTCCGTGCTTAACAGGGACAGTACTTAAAAAAATACTTTTAGAAACTATTGACAAGGTTAATAATAGAATGATTCATACAACACCTAATGAAATAAGCGGAAAATCCATCAGTACCATTTTATAGATGGGGTAAATTGCCACAGAGCTTAAGATGCCTCTATCGTATGAAAAATCAACAAGGAAGTTCAGAACAAAACCCAATCTCAGGCCAAGGCCCTGTCCACAAACTTCTATGATACGACCACTGTGGAGTGAGCCTGGTATATCAGGGTTTACCTAAGTTGTGTCTTGGGAACTCCCTCCCAAATCCCCAGGGCAAAGTAAGAAGGCCTGACAGGTATAAAGGAGTGCAACTGGCATTTGGTTCAGCCTACAGATGCCAAATCTACCTAGTTAAAGTAGGGGTGATTGGTTAGGCCAAGTGGGAGCTTCATACTGAGAGATTTGAAGGGGTTAAGGTAAAAGCAGATCAAGTAGCAGGTGCAGGTCAGGCATAGGGACTCTTTACCTGAGTAGGAAAACTGGGCAGATAATTGGAGAAAATGTAGTCAAGAGTATAGCTCAACATTGGAGAAGCTGAGAGGGTAGCAAGTCAGGATGGCACAGATGAGATCAGAGCAAATAATAAGCATCACCTGCCTCCCTCCAGATGTGCTCATCTGTGCCCGTACTTTGATTGTATTTCTTCATGTCCACCATGCTGCCATTTGGAATACTACTGGCTTAAATTAATGAGACCTGGAGAACTCAAGGTCACCAACTGATCATGACCTTCTACTCAAAATTTCAATCATTTACAGAAAAAAAGCATAAACTGATCCTGGCATTTCAGGACCTCTATCATCTAGTGCTGACCTATAGGAAATTGGCATTACAGGTCAGAAGACTTTAATCAAAGAGTTCTGGATTTAGAATCAAAGAGATTAGGTTCAAATTCTAGACCTGTGTGACCTTGGGTAGATCACAGTTTTTATAAGCTTGAGATTCTTCATCTGTAAAATGAGATTAGGCTAAATGACTTGTGGAGTCCTTTACATCTCTGAATCTATGATCCTTTATTTCCAGCCTTATCACATACTATTTGTTTCCCCACACATTCCAGCCAAACTAGACTGCTCCCCATCCTTCACACACATCATCCTCTCTCTTACCTTGGTACCTTTGCTCATCCCAGCCTCCTTGGCTGGAATGGGCAACTCCCACCTCTGTCTGTCAGAGGATTAAGATGTTGGAGTCCCTTCTTGTCTTTCAAAGGCCACCTCATGTGCCACGTACTTCACAAAGCTTTCCCTAACTTCCATTCCTCTGGGAGAAAATAATCTCTCTGTTCTCAAATTTCTCATAGCACTTTGCCCCTCCCTCTCCTTTTGCCTTATTTCATTCTCCCTTGTATGACAGCTCAAAGCACTGGAATTTTAGGGCTGTAAGCAGGGCATATAATCTAGCCCCCTCACTAAAAGAGGAGAAAACTAAGACCTAGAAACTTGAACAGAGAGATACAATTATTTTTCCAAGGTCACACAGGTCATCAGAAGCAGAGCTGTGAATTTAATATCATTAATGTCATTCACACCAGATTCAGTGCTCTTTCTGAAATGACACTGCAGTCATTTGTGTTTAAGTTTTCATTAATTAGACTGTAAGGTTCTTGAAAGTAAAGTTGGCATTATACATATATGTTACACATGTGCATATACATACACATACACACATATATCTTTGAATTGTCTGCATGTTTCAGAATACTCACATATGACATGGGTTGTGGATAAATGAATGAGTGAATGAAGCTGGGCATTGGATGAAGAGGGTGGTGAAATATAATGGCCATTACCTTCCAGATACCATGGACAGACCCCTATTAGCTCTGGAAGGTCTTCCTCATTTACTGACATACATAGGGATAGCTGGTTCCTTAGCCAGTCTTATGGACAATACCTTTCCTTTCTCCCAGTCACTTAAGTTATAAAGTCAACCATGGTATCCCACCCTTCAGACTGCTTTGTAGGCAGTCACAGACTTAGATATTAAAGAACTTTAATTTACAGAGGGCTTTAATATTCCCAGAGCCACTGGGTTGACAACCTTAATGATAGGGAAGAAATGCAAGAAGGGGTCACATAGTTCCTTGGAAGATCAAGTAGAATGGTCAAGGTGGACAAATGTACCCACCCTCTTTCCAGCTAAAGTACCACATTCTACATGAAATCCTTCCTGATCCCACTCCTAGTGGCTTTTCCCTTAAACTACTCTGTATTTAATGACTGGGTTTATTTGTATTTATTCACTTCAAATTCACTCTGTATCTACTTATGTATACAGCTCACTTCATCCATTATAAAATAAGATCCTTAAAAGTAGGGATCATTTAACTTTTTGGATTTGTGTCTCCAGCACCTACTGTAGTCCCTTACAAACAGTAGGTGCTTGATAAACACAAGGTGATTTAATGATTGATTGGAGAGATTCTCTCTGGTACTTAGCAGTTGCTGACTTGGACCACATGAGTCAGCTTTCCTGGTTGGATTACTAACTTGATGAATTTTAAAGAGAGATTTCCAGTTAGAGAAGTAGATCCAAGTTGTGTGCAAAGTTTGAGGAAGGAAGGAAGGCACAGAACCAGCGATGAAATTTCATCTGGGGCCCAGATGTCTAGATATTTTTTCACAAGGATACACTAAGTCACATATGATTAGAGCTGAGCTACTTGAGGGTGTCACCACACATGCCTAACAAAACATCTTACCACTTACAGAATTAGTATCTTTTCTGTAATAAGCCTTGTAAACTTATCATCTGAATAACTTTCATTTACTTTTCTTTTTCAATTAAGGAAGCAGAGCCTGAATTAAGAATTGAATGGCATTACTGAGTAAATTTCTATATAGTAAATTTCAACTATAAGAGTACAACAATTATACTTTGACTTTAATTATAATAACTTCCAACATATTTTGTGCTTCAATTTGATCTTTCCCCAAAAATATCAGAATAATTGGCTCTAAAGTAAATTCTTTTTAGAACAAGACTAGAAGAGGAGAAAGCACTCTCTGATGATTCAGAATTCCCTCTTGGAGTCATCTGGTATGAAGCAGGATCAGCACAACAGCCAAGCTCCTTCTAATAACTTTTCATAGGTGGAAAGATCTGGTTTTATTAGAAAAAAGCAATTTACAAAATTACACCACGTAAGAAATTTTTCTAAAGATTTTTAGATGCTTCTAAACCAGGACTTCTTAATCTGAGGTCTGTGGACCTCTAAAAAAATCCCATTTTTTAAATGATTATATTCCACTATAGTTGATTTTGTGTATTTTATTTTATTTAAAAATGTGATTCTGAGGAAGGATTCACAGGTTTCATAAGACTTCCAAAAAGACTTCCAAAAGACTTGTATAAGACCAAAAATGTCTCATGACTGAATAATGGTTAAGAATCCCTGTTCTAAACTAAATTTGAGATGATTAGCACAATAAATTCAGTGTACTTTCAGTATCTCTGAGGCCCCTTCTGGCTTTATATCTGTGACCCTTCTGAATGTCTCAAATCTAATACAAAAAAATATGAGAAACAGGTCTAGAAACCTACTTATTAGCTATTCAATATTAGTGCCTTTCTTAATTACCCCTTTGGCTTTCATGTTACAGGGATGGTGGGAGGCACAGTTGTGGTATATCAAACAAAGAAGTACAGATTGACCAAGAAAATTCAATATCTGATCAAGTATTTACTTAACCATACATGGCCTTGTTCAACAGAAAGAAGAATTTTAAGTAAATGCAAATTGTGAGCAATAACAATATTTCCATCCTGATGAATTCATAGGTTTTATATAATAATCGTTAACATATATATGATTACTATATAATAGTACAACATAATATTACAGTAGTGCTATATAATGATAATGCTATATCTACCATGTGCCAAGGACTATGCTAAGCATTTTGCAATTATTATCTCATTTAATCCTCCTAACAACCCTAGGAGGCAGATGTTATTATTTTCCTCATTTTGCAGATTAGGAAACTGGGGCAAACAGAGATTAAGTGACTTGCCCAGGGTCACACAGCTCATATGTGTCTGAAGCTTGATTTGAACTCAAGTCTCACTGACTCCAGGTCTAGTGCTTAATCTACTTCACCATCTATATCAAAATGCTGCATAGTTCTTTAGAATTATACAAGAAAGGAGATAGCATTAAAAATGGAAGAATCCTCACTCCTTCCCCAGCTCCATCCCCAAATCCAGCAATTGGTAATGTAAGAAATTAAAAGTGAACTGGATTTGGAAGGAGAAGACCTGGGTTCAGATTCTGTAGCCAGTTGTTAACTGCAACCAATGTGACCTTGGGCAAGTCATTTTTACTCATCGTACCTTAATTCTCTTCTCTGCACTATGAGGGAGTTGAATTCACTAATCTCTAAGGTTTCTTCTCAGCTCCAAATCCTGTGATCTCTAGAATCTATTTCAAAGAGTTCAGGTGAAACAGTTTTTGGCAATAACACTAAAACTTCATTTTCATAGGAAAGTCAAATGTAACCACAGGCATTTTTATGATGGCAAATCTCCAATGACAAATCCTTCACTAATTTTGATGCTTAAAATCTAATTAGCATAGATTTTGAGGACAGTCATGTTTAAGGTCAGGACTGGACTAGATGATTGCAAAGATTTTGACAGTACACATTTGTATAAAATACAAATTTGCACAGAATTTTTAGATTTAAAACCTAATTATCATAGATCATTTTAACTTTAACAATCACGGTCATTTCATTATTTCTTAGTAAAGTGTTTCTAATAGGTGCAAAAACCATAGTCTACAATGAGAATTAGAAATGTTGGTTCTGTATCCATAGAGATTTCAGTTAAAAAATGGTAAATAAATAGCAGGCAAGAAAATAGTATTTCTCACTGCCTAAAATGTGTTGAATTTAATGGCAATGAGAATTTAAGGAATTTTTTTCTAATGATAAAATGTACATATTTTTCATTTACTTATATTCTTATTAGAAAATAATTATTCATTGAAATGATACTTCATTCAATAGCTTAGCAGTAAAAGAAAAACAAGAAATGCATGATAATTTACAAACTAAATTTGATCTTCCCTGGTTGTCAACTGCCAAAGTAATTAATCCTGAAAAGACAGAACTAAATTTCAAATTTTTTTTAAATTGCACACACTGTAATAATGGGAAAAAATGATAGCTCTTGGAATATTTTGAAAAATGTTTGTACGAATTTCATTTCATTTGGAAATATCCTGAAATATAAACCCACTAAACCTGATAATTATCATTCTGACACCAAACATAACAAGATTAAATTTTTAGGTGACTTTTGATGGCTAAAAGAATTGGTACGAGAAAAGGCTGTGTTAAAAGAAGACAGCATAAGGGAAGTGACTTTCCTCTTTCTTTAAGAGTCTTAATCTCGATGAGTCTAAGAAATGGAAGTCTTTAATATTATAATAATTGTCAAATCGTTTTCATCACCATGTACTGTCTCATTGGTTTTGTATTTTGGACAAACAGGCACTATCTGAATCTTTGAAGTCATCCACTCCAGCCTTGACCTGAAGCATGTCTGTCCTCAAATATCCCTGACAAGCAATCATTCAGCCTCTTCTGGGCTATCTGGAGTGATAAGGAGCTCACTACGTCACGAGGCAGTCCAATCTATTTTCAGACAATGATAAATATTAGGAAGTTTTTATACTGATACAAAAATCTGCATTCCTGTATCCCTGTAGAACACTGGTTCTACCTCTCTAGAGACAAGCAAAATAAATATATTTCCTTTTCCCAGATCATTTTTGAAATATATGAATATGGTAATCATTTATTCCCTCCCCTCCCTTGGTCGTATGAAATGATTTTTAATTAAATTAACACATGATCAGGTGTAACACATGTTCCTGGACTGTCATGCTTTGATTATAAATGATATTCGATATGAAGAGACAACTTAGACATTTATAGTTAAGGCACGCCTATTTCTATTTTGAGGTATCTAAGAAGAAATAATTGATGAAGAGGCAATCATTCCCAAATGACATTCCACTCACTTCTAGTCTGAAAATTCTACTTAACAGCAATCTGTACTACAATTACTGAATACAAGTGTCGATAATCTAGTTTTAAGGCCTTAAAGTAAGTTGTTTTTAGTCATTTAAAAGCAAAAAATGGATGCCCTTGACTTAAGATTCTATATTAATTCAGGTTCCCTCCTATATGCAATGAAAGCATGATGAAAATAAATAATACTAAAGCAAATCCATTTTAAAAATTTCTTCTTCTATTTTAGTCTATGGATCATAAAGGAATAATTTCCCCCATAGTTTCTGCTACCAATAACTGTTAATAATTGCCACAATGTTAAAACAGTATTTCCCAAAACAAATACAGCAGACAGTTGTTACAAACTACCTTTCTTTGTGGGATGCCCTAACTCTGAGATTGTTTTTTAGGTTTTAAAGTAACTGTATTTTCACTGAGTAATGTCACCCCAGGAGATAAAAATAACCTGCCCCGTACTTACCCAGGACACATTTTTACCCTTAGATGTCTTTAGCATGGCAACATGCAGTCCTGAGATGACCAACCACAACTCCACCAGCATGGAAAATCAGATGGAGGTAGATTCCACACGTCTTTCCTACCCAAATGTAAAAAGTTTCCTGATTTGCCTGACGCCAGCATGCTGAGCATCAAGAAAGACAGCTCTCTGAAATTCCATGGTTCATTTTAGCAATAACCAGACCTAGCAATCTGACTGGAGTCAGATCACCGATGAAGACACCAAGCCAAGTTCGTCAATTGCAGCAATGTATATATACACTCTGGGTATCCGACAAACCCAGAATCAACTCTTCTCTCAGAAAACAGACAAGTGAAATCCACAGGAAAACATCACAAATCACTGAAGTGTTCATCTCTCAAGCTGTGAAATTGCAATTCTCCATCACCTTCCAAAGCTTTAGTGAAAGGTAAAGACTTACAATAATACTGGGAGATGGTCAGAGCAACTGGAAAATGGAAGGCCTTGAAGTCTAGCTGCTGGTGACATCTATTTTAAGAGGCACTGGACTCCAGTGCCGGCTCCAGGACGGCTCCAGCAGGAGCAGAAAAGGGAAGATCTCAGTTTCAATAAATTATACATCCGCCCAGGTACAGTGTGCACCTGTTGCTACCTTCTGTGCAGGCTCGTGGTGTGGGTGCTTCTGTGGCTGCTCTTTCAGAGGCTCCAAATGCACCTGTTGTTGATACAAGTCCTCAGTGGAAGGCTGGTAACCTAACAACCAAATACCGTTTGCTTTAGAAGATAGGAGAAAGAAAAGCCCCAGAAGGGAGAGGAGAGGCAGGAAATCAGTGTGCCTGCTTGTTTTCCTTTGTTTCTGTCCCTTCGCTTTTAGCTTCTGTCAATCTAGATTAATAAAGTAGATCCAGGCTAAATTTTGCTACTATCAGTAGTGATTAGAGTGAGTTGATTGAAATCGGATTATACAGGGAGCCCAAGCCTAATACTCAGCAGGCAAGACAGGGCTATTTGAAAGCCACTTCTGCTTCACCTCATAACAGTGAAACATTCTGAAGTGGTCTATCTGGGTGGGGGAGGTTCTAGACTAGAGTGTACCAGGATGAAGATGTTTCTGAAAGAGAAAGGAATCTAGAATCAGAGACTTTGTAGAACTGGAAGGGAATCAAGGGGCCATCTCTTGTAAAGCTTTCCTTTTATGATGAGAAGATTGAGTCTCCAAGAAGCTAAGTGACTTGACAAAAGTCACAAATGAAGTGCTTCCCTATCCCTGAAAATGAATTAACAGCATTTCCAAATTGTCAGATTTCTTTCAAAAAGAAATGTGTCAGAGCTTAAGAGTAAATCCAAAGATGCTGCAAATACTAATTATTTATAACCATCATGCAAGGAAATCTGCCCTCCCAACAGTATTTTCCAAACATCAGATGCAAAGTAGCACTTTGACAAACAAGAATGAACCAGCTATTTCAATCTTTCTGGTTAAATTTGGACTATTAAACATTCTTACTATATCTAGATAACAACATTATTTTAAACCTTCATTTGAAGTGATTTCCTCCTCAAGAATGAAAGGAAAATTACAAGATAATAGTCTGATATATTCATTTAAATTTAAATTATTTACATAGAGACTAACCATTTAAAAAAAGATATCTAAATCTTTTCAACTTATCAGAAGAGAAAAGATTTTTTTCATCTTCATATAAAAATCTAGATGTTCAGTTATGATTATTTAGTTGATAATATCCTCAAGTCCTAGAAGTTAAAGTCATCTGCAAACTTACTTTTGAAACTTTGATTACTTGAAAAACTAAAGTGAATTCCTTATAGCTTTTGCTTTACAGATTGGGTAAAAGAGTAGGCTTCAGAATTTGTAAAAAACTCTGTCCTAAATTCTTGACTCCTTCCCCAGAAAACTCTCAAGATTCTTCTGACTGAAATGGAAGTATAGGAAAAGTTTAAAACCAAAATCAAAAGATCTGTTCTTTAGCTGCTTCTTCCAGAATGAAGAAAGGGTCAGAAGTATTTGATCAAAAGCTTCATCAATAAAATATGCATATTATAACCTCATTTATATTACAGCATTATCTGTGCATGTCTTGTCTCCCATATTTAAGTACAAGCTCACTCAAGAAAGGAGCTGTGCTTTATGTCACCTTTGCTATCCTTCCTGGCACTTAGTCCTTGGCCTTGTAAATAGTATCTGTTGTGTTTTTTTAATCTAATCATATTTTATTTTCAGTTCTGAATTCTTTACCTTCCTGTTCCCTTCCTCTCCCATTGAGAAAGCAAGAAAAACAAAATTCATTTCAAATATATATGGTCATGAAAAACAAATTCCCTCATTAGTAAGAAGGAGAAGAAAAGGAAGAAAGGAAAGAAAGGAGGAGAGAAAGTAAAGAAAATAAGCTTCAGTCTGTACTCTGAAGCCACTAGTTTTCAATTTGGAAATCTGGATCGTATTTTTCATCATGACAGCTTCGGAACGGTGGTCGGTCATTCTGCTGATCAGAGTAGCTAAGTCTTTCAAAGTTGATTACCCAACGTTGCTGTTATATAAATTATTCGCCTGAGTCAACTCACTTCACACACAGTTTCTGTTGAATATATAGTATAAGGCTATATTTCCTTCAAAAAATCACTTTCTACTTTTTCTGTGTACATGTTTTTTCCCCCAGCAGAAACCTCCTTAAGAGCAGGAATGTTTCATTTTTGTCTTTCTATCCCTAGCATCTAGCACTGTGCTTGTTACATAGTAGACTCTTAAAGTGAGCTTGGTGGATTTAATTCAATTGGAAACATCAGTGATTTGAAATATTTATCACCTACACTAGTCTATATTTCTGAGAAAGAGTTTGCAGGTTCAGTACTCTCTAATGTCTGAGAGAATTAAACCTGAGCTATATTAGGTTAAGGGTGGTAATAACCCACAGGGAATAGCTCATTAGGAATCCCAGAACATAGTACTGGGGAGAGTGAATAGAAAGTGGGAGCCCAGAGAATTATTAGAAGACTGTTTGTATCAGTATGTCGTTGAATCATTTTTCAATCGTATCCCACTCTTTGTGACTGCATTTGGGGTTTTCTTGGCAAAGACACTGGAGTGGCTTGTGCCTTTTCCTTCCACAGCTCATTTTACAGATGAGGAAACTGAGGCAAACAGACTTAAGTGACTTTCTCAGGGTCACACAGCTAGAAAGTGTCTGAGGTCAAATTCGAATCCAGGAAGAGGAGTCTTCCTGACTTCAGGCACTCTATGCACTATGGCGCCACCTAGCTGCCCCTTGTACACAGTCCTCTAAAGATGTTCAGGTAGAGTTTCTACATTGTAAAAGAGAAACAGAGGATCGATTGGTTACAGTCAAAGAAGATGCTAGTACACAATATTAGCCAGTGGATTCAACTCAAACCAACGTATATTTTATGCCTATGATGTATGTGACACTGCAGGACTGAGATACAAAGACAAAGATGTAATGTTGCGAACCCTAAATGAGTTAGCATTCTCCTGGAGACAATACAACTCCTGGACCTTGGTTTCCTCATCTGTAAAATGGGAGGATTGGACCAGATGGCCTTTGAGGCACTTTCCAGGTCAATTCTATGATTCTGAGACCGTCATCAGAAAATACAAAATGAGGATCTTAGCTGGGAGTTGCTCGATTTTTAATCCAACAAATTTAAACCAATTGTTTGTCCTGTTTCCTCTCTTTAGATCATAAGATCCTCAAGCCACAGACCCCTGTCTACTGTTTTCTTTGAATCTCTCCAGAGGAGGCATACAACTCGTGCACGTCATGAATGTTCAATTAATGCTGAATATTGGTTAATCATAACTTGATTAATAATTTTAAATAGCTTATCCGAAGATTACTTATTCAGTAATATTGTCTGTGATACCATATTGGTGGGAATTAGAAGGGCTTTTGAATCTTTTTCACCTTTTTTCTCATTTGGTCAAAATCTGTGGTTTCCTGGTGAGGAAACTCTCTACTCAAGGAAATCAGCAACCATTTTGCAATTTATAACACAGAGATTTACTTACCTGTGGCCCTTTAAAGTTAATTGACTTTGCAGAGTCACAGAATCAGGATCTGAACCTAAAGCTCTCTTGACTCTATAGCTGTTGTTGTTTTTTTTTTAATCTACTATGCCTTGCTGTTTTCTTAGTATTTTGACAAAACTTTGGAAAGCTATTTCGTTCAGATATTTTTGGTTGTGTCCGACTCCTTGTGACTCTGTTTGGGGTTTCTTTGGCAAAGATACTAGAATAGCTTGCCATTTCCTTCTCCAGTTCATTTTTACAGATGGGGAATCTGAAGCAAACAGAGTTAAAGTGACTTGTCCAGGGTCACATGGCTAGTAAGTGTCTGAGGCCAGATTTGAACTCAGGAAGATGAGTCTTTCTGACTCCAGACCCAGCACTGTATCCATTGTACCACCTAAAAATGGAAATAAATCTTCTAGTTACTATATTATCAAAATTCTATTAAAACATCCAGTGTAAGATGGGTTCTGTGAAGGGGTTGGCATGAAATAAGAACACTGATGGGATCGATTTGTTGTGACAGAGAGTGAACTAAGTTTGGTTTTGGAAGTGCTTGTGTGACTTTGGTCCAATAATTTCTTCTTCCTGGTCTTTGGTTTCCTCATATGTAAAATGTGAGGATTAGAGTAGCTCCCTTCAGAGGTCCTTCCTAGTCTGTGCTCTGCCAAATGAGTGGGGTCAGGCCAGATCAGAGGTGTCAAACATGCAATCCCACTCCCAAGTGTGGCCCAAACTAGATTAAAATGTAATTGGGAAATATTTTAAAAGTACAATAAAAAACCCCCTCATTATTACATTTTAAAATTAAGTCAGTAAGTATCCCACAGGAATTGGTGGGATCTATGGATCAGGGACCTTCATTTCTACTTGAGTTTCACAACCCTGGACTAGATGACCTCTAAGATTCCTCCTAGATCGCCAGCTTATGATCCTGATGATATGTTGTAGCATAGGTTTAAAATTGATCTTAAAATGTGTCAGTTTCAATGGAATCCCTAACTCTTCCCTTATAGATTTCATGTTCACTGTGGTCACAGTGCCTTATTCCCATGCAAACATCATTGCTGCACTAGGCTGCTGTGAGGGTCAGATCTACTAACGAGGGAGAATGATTTTATAACCAATAAACACAATTTGAGGCCATTAAAGCATGGAGCCACCCATAGGGATGGAGCAAAAGTAACACACTCTGTTGAACTCTGAGGGCTCAGTGTTGACCCTCCATGTAACTGCTAGACTCACCATAGCAAATGGCTAGCAAGCAATAGCTGGCATTAGAATTGAATTTAGCTCTGCTTGTCATTATCCTGACCACTCAAATCATGGATTAGCTTATACACACAAAAATAGCTTGTAACCCTTTGAACCTCTGGATGTGGGTAGGTCCAAACATTCTCAGTTAGGAGAGAAATGGGAACGTGTTTGTGAAATACTAGGATAAAGACAAAGAGAAATAGAAAATTGTTAGGTATACTGTTAGGAGGGTTTTTTTAATGCATTTATTTTGGTAGGTGACATAAAAGTGTGTTTGCTGAATTTATTCTTTGGATCTATGTTTATGATCCTAATATCATATTCTCCTCCTTTGGACTAACATTATATCATATATGAGACAATTTATTAATGGATCAATTTTGCAGTCCAGTGAGATCTATCATATCTACCTGTAGCTGTTACTTATAGATACCTTGCATTGGATTGATCATCTAATGAAAGCATAATGAATCCACTTATTCTAGAAAGATTTATTACAGAATCATAGAAAATGTATTAAGTACCTTCTGCAAATAGTAGCCTATGCTAGGCCCTGGGAGATATACAAAGTTTAGATAAGACATTACTTCTTCCTTCACTGGGATTATAGTCAAGTATCTAGAAGGGGCATATGACACATACAAGTAATTATAATACACATTACATGATAAATGTATGTACACAAAAATGTAGTGTGTGACTATGGGGGAAGGTCCTTATCAGTCTGAGGGATCAGGAAAGACTTCATGGAGAAGTTTCTGGGCTCTAATTTGGCTGGAACATAGAGGAAAAAAAGAGGATTATAAGAGAGAATGTGGTAAAGAAAAGGCGGCACCAGATCATTGGTTCTTCAAGTAGGGCCTGTGAACTTTGAAAAAAGCATGGTTTTTTTTTTTTGATAAATGAATTTCCATATACATAACTGACTTCCTTTATAATCCTATGTATTTTATGCTAAGTCTTTAAAGCATTATTTGGAGAAGATGTCTGTAGGTTTCTTTGTGTGGAAATTTGAATGCCAAGAAAGGAATCTGAACCCTAATTATGAGGCAATAGGGATCCAAGAAGATTTTTGAGTACAGGAGTACTTAACCACTGATAAATATAAGAAAAAAAATTCCAGAATCTTCCCTTTACTTAATGGACCGTGTAATTAAATATTTATTAGGAACTAAAAACCAAAGCTTGGTACCTGCTTTCAAGGAAGGTACTTTTATTAGAGAAAACAACTTGAAAATAATGATATATAGATATAGATACACACACATATATACATATATATGTAAGTGGAAGTCATTTTCAGAAGGCAGATACTGGTGAATAAATGGACAGCACTCCTGCAGAAGGTGGGGTATGAGTTGCAGCTCGAAGGAAGCCATGTAATCTACAGTTTGTCTATCCTCAGAGTCTTTACTGCTTCTTGTTGAATTAAGAGGTTTTATTAAATTATTCTAAATTGATATATGCTATTCTGTTTGCCAGAATGACATTTTACATAGAATCACAGAATCTGAGCCTTCGAAAAGATTTCTACTGCCAACAAAGAGTCCAATCCAGTTTTCTCATGTATAAAAATGGAGATAATGCCACCTTCCTGGTCTTCCTCATAATTTAGATAATCAAATCAGGAAATTTAAGAGAAAAATCCTGAAACCTCTATAATGCAGCCTTAGATAAAAAGCAGTAATGACCACAGGCATACAAAGCATGGGACACCTGGCCCAGGCTCCATGCATGCCTAGGTTATTATTAATAAGGATGATGATAAATAACAGTATATAGCGCTTTATGGTTGGCAAAGTACAAATAATACATCAGTGATTTTTTACATATACTTTATAATGAGAGAAATGATTATTAAATAATCAATTGTTTAATATTGGAGAGATCCAGGATTTTTTACCCTTCCTATTTCCTTCTTTCAGAAATTAGGTCAAAGCTTAGTTCTCTGAAGGGCAGGAATGATGATGACATAAAATCTTGAGTGGAGACTTACCTCACTGGGAAAGCTTAGATCTAATCAAAAGGGGAAGAGATTCTAGTTTAGGTGAATTTCAGGTCATTATGTTCTAGTCAGACAGGTCTAAATGGAGGTGTACCCCCTTGTCTAGAAATTCCAGGGCTCCTTAAACTTTTTCCACTTACCACCTCTACAGCACTTCTTAAACTGTGGGATCAATCCCACTAGATTGCCTTAGGAAGGGGTGGTCTAGGTAGAGACAAGTCTCTTTACCCAAGACTGAGTGATCGGAGTCATGTCCGTCAGCCTCTCATTAGAATAAACCCACCTAGTATTATAATATTCATTCTCGCCTCAATTATTAACCAATCAGAGTTGATTGCCACCTGTCAGGAGTACCCACTCTTCCAAAGGTATATAAGCGTTAAGAGGCCTCCAGGAAGGGTCTTTGGTTTATGAGAGAAAGCCAAATGACCATCTTTTTCTTATTTATTTGTCAGCCATAATAAAATGACTAATCAGAAATTATGTCTCAAACTTGTCATTTGTCACACTAACATTAATAATTCATTAATAATTTGTCATAGCATTGTACACAGCATTTCCCCCAGACATCACTAACTATATCTGAGTTCCAGTTTTCTCAATTGAAAAAATGAAGATAATGGCACTTTCCTTATCCTCCTCATAATTTTGATCATGAAATCAGAAAATTTAAGGGAAAGCATCCTGAAACCTCTACAATGCTGTATAAATTAATATATCATTATTAGGGCAACTGGGAATGGCAAACTACTCCAGTATCTTCACCAAGAAAACTAAAATGAGTCACAAAGAGTCAGATACAACAGAAATTATTCAATAACAACATATTATGATTAAATACTGACTGTCCCAAAAGTCTTAATGCAGCAAAACTTTAATAGCTTAGAATTTCACTAGGCATACCTAAGAGATAACTTTTTGTTATGTCTCATAAAAAGCAACATGGCATAGTAGATAAAAAGTGGAACCAGGAAGATCCATGTTTAAGTCTTGCCTTTGACACATTCTTTGGGGAGGTCATAATATCTCAGTCCAATTGGTAAGTCTCTATGACTATAAGTGCCAGAGAAGGTATCAGTCTGAATTAGTAGATGGAGTTTTCTCATCTAGAGAATTCCCTATACCAGGAAAATAAATCACAGGTCTGGCCTCTAACTCATTCCCTACTATGACCCATCTGAGACCATTTGCCCATAATTATAGTTGATAATTGAACAGCACTTTATGACTAACAGGGCTTTCATATACTTGATCTCATTTGCCTTTTATAGGAGCACTACAAGGTAGAAATTTACCTAAGAGGCAAGAATTATTACCCAATTTTACAGATTGGAATACTGAAATTGGAGAAGTCAAAGGAATTGGCCAAGTTGGCACAGAGGGTCAGTGGCTAAGCTGTGAGTCAAACTCATGTCTCTTGACCTCAAGGTCAGTAACATCCTTTCATCTACATTTCAGTGACTTGTGCCCAAATTTAGATGGCTTAGGGCCATCTGCAAATAAGTTTCGTGTGCATATACTGTGAAAGAGGACAACAGATGCAAATGACCAATGAATGCAAAATGACAAACAACAGAAAAAAGCAAGAAGGCAATCCAAAAAGTAATTGGGAAACATTAAATACTCTCGGGCCCTTCTTGTGAAAATGTCAGCAGTAACAGAATGGGTCTATACATTGTTAGCAATTTGTTTTACTTGTTGTTGCTGAGTAGTGTCCAACTCTTCATGATCCCATTTGGGGTTTTCTCCGCAAAAATAGTGGAGTGGTTTGCCATTTCCTTCTCCAGCTCATATTGCAGATGAGAAAACTGAGGCAAATAGGGTTAAGTGACTTTTCTAGGGTCACACAGCTAGTAAATGTCTGAGGCTAGATTTGAACTAGATTTCAAGCCCAATATTCTAACCACGGTACCACTTAGCTGCTTCCTTCCCTTAGCCCAAGTTATAGCATCATAAATGTAGAGTTAGGAGTGGACCTAAAAGCTATCTAGCCCACTAATAATTTTGAGCAACTCTGAATAGTTTTCTGTATTTGGAAAGGACTAAAGTGACCTTTTTGTGAATGGGGCCCAAATTTCTGCCAATGAGAACCATAGGAAGTCAGGGTTAGGAAGGGCTTCAGGGGCCCTGTAGTCCAACCTTTGTGTGAATAGCAATCTTTTCTCCAATGTACTGAACAAATGAGCATCCAACTTTTCTTTGATGACCTCTAAGTAGAGGTGCCCTAAGGCAGTATACATCATTTGGGAACAGTTTTCAATTTTGCAAAGTTTTTCTTCTCCCCAAAGCCTAAATCTACCTCTTTACAACCACCACTCAGTAGATATGTTCATTCCCTCTCTTATCTACCTCATTGTTCTTCAAATACTTAAAGGCAGCTATTGCATCCCCTCTGAGCATTCTCTTCTCCAAACTAAACATCTCCCTCACCTCCGACCTATCCTTCATTAACATGGCCCCAGGACCCTTTGTCATTCTGGAGGCCCTCCTCTGATCATTCTCCAACTTTTCAACATCTTCCCCAACATATGGCAGTAAAACATTGATTTGATTCAATTCAATCCAATGAACATTCATCAAGTGCATACTACGTGTAAGGCAGTGTGCCAGGCTCTGCAGATAAGGTGATAAAACCAGACACAGTTTGTTTTCACAGAGCTTACACATGGATGTAAATTAAGACAAATGTGATACAAGTTAGAATATAATTGCCCAGGTGAGATTCAAATAGAATATACCAAAAAACTGAAGAGGCAGAGACCACTTCTGACTGAAGGGGAATTATAGAAGGCTTAATAGACAGCAAGGTACACAGGAAAGTGCACTATTGGTTGTTTTTTATTCGTCAGAAGTCTTGAGTTTGAATCCCTGATTCTTATTCTAGAGGGCAGGGACTGTTTTTAAAATTTCTGTTTTTATCTCCCTCAAGTTCTCTGAAGCTCATTAACTAGGACTAATCATTTCACCTTCTAAGCCTCAATTTTCTCATGAGTAAAATAAATGGGTGTAATGGCAAGCAAAGTAGGATTCTTTTGTTGTTTTTGTTTTAGTATAATCAAGTGCCTCTGATTGAATAATGTGATTGAAGAAGATCTTCCCCACTCATTAATGGACCTGGGAAGATTTGTAGGAAGTCCCATACCTTTTTTTAATGAGGTACTGGTTCTCAAGGGTTGTGATGTCCTCTGGCTCTAAAAAGTGTATAAATATTCTCAGGTGCAGTTTTACTTTGAGGCTTAGTTTTTGGAAGGAGCTTTGTTGTGCCAGATGAAATTCTGAGAAACCACTAAGGAGTTCCCCAGCTTTGAAAACCCAAATGTTGGTGCTTCCCTCTCTGTTAACTACATATGTATATAATGGTCAGAAAGTTGGATCTGTCTGTTGATCTATGATGTATAAGTATTGCTTAAGTTAGAGAGTTGGAAGCCATGCCTGTTGATTTTGATTTCTCTGTATTTTCTCTGAAGTTCAGAGCGCTGACTTTTTCCCCTGAACTAAGTGAACGATACATGTGCTAAATTAAAGTGATTGTTGACCCCTCAAAAGTTGTCTTTCCTTTTAGAAAAGCAGATCTAAGAACCTGTGATAGCAGGCTCTTCTGTGTATGTCAGGATGCTTGCTTTTATGGTGGGTTAGAATCTGTAGTCTCCGAGGTCCCTCCTAACTCTTCAGCTATAATCCTGGGTTCTAAGAGATGGTGGTATGTAACCAGGGTCTTAAAGGAAGGAAGGGAGAGATTTCAAGAGGTGAAATGTAGAGAGGCCATTCTAAGTGTGCGGTCCAATAAAGGCAAGGATGCCTAGATAGAATAAGGTGGGTACAAAATTAGAAAAAAAAAATTGAAATCCCATTTTCAAATCATAATGAGCATTTATATAGAGTTTTAAGGATTGCAAAGCACTTTAGGTATGCAATCTCATTTGCTCTCCACAGCAAAGTGAGGTAGGGGCTATTTTTATCATCACTATTCTACCTATGAGGAAACTGAGAATCAGAGAGGTAAAGAGATTTGCCCAGGGTTACACAAACTGTTATGAGTTTGAGGCAAGATTTGAATTCTGATCTACCTGACACTAAGACCAACAAGTCTCTCCACAGTGCCACCTATCGGTCACTTCATGGGAATTTGCCTGTGTGAAGAAAGAATATAAGATTAGAAAGACAGGTAGGAAGTAAATAAACTGTGGGGGGCCATGCTACAGAGCATGAGGAAAATAGGTGGCACAGTGGATAGAGTGCTGGGCCTGGAATTAGGAGACCTGAGTTCAAATCTGCCCTAGATGCTTACTAGTTGTGTGACCTTGGGCAATTCACTTAACCTCTGCCTCAGTTTCCTCAACTGTAAAATGGGGACTTATAACAATACCTAACTTCTCAGGATTGTTGTGAGGATCAAATGAGATAATATTTGTGATGTGATTAACACAGTGTCTGGCATATAGCAGGCATGATATAAATGCTTATTCCCTCCCTTTCCTGTATTCATCTATCAAACATACTTTCACCAAATATAATTATTTACTACAGCTACACTATAGCAGTAAATCCCCTTTAGTGTTAATAATGAATCCATTGAAGTGATCCCATTATTGGAATTATCGCTGCATATTTCCATGGGCTGGATTCCATAACCATATTTTACATAATTGTAACTTTGAATAGTTCAAATTTTAATACATATGACCACTTCATTTATCACACTAATAGGACCCTGGTAGTATAGGCAAATTACATTGCTACAATTTGAGGGAGATAAAAAGATAAATTAAAAACAATCCCTGCCCTCAAGGGGCTTATAGTTTAATAGATCAACAAATCTTCTTTCTTGGACTGTAAATTCTCATGGACAAACCATGCAAAAGTTGATAGGGGTTAATATAACATACCAATATACAAAAAAGAGAAGTTGATAATAATGATGGTGATGGAAGCAGCCAAATGATCTTCAAAGTTACATCTAAATAGAAAATAGCCTAAACAGTGCAGCCTGAAGATGAGAAAGGACACAAATAACATGGTTAAATGGTGTGGTTTTTTTCTAAGTAAGGGTCAGTTTCAATAATGGTCACAAAGCCATTCTTTTATCTCCCATTGGTGATGGAGAAGAAAAGATCCATGTTGCAAGGTTGGTTGAAATTCCTCCAGGAAAAAAAAAGAACCATTTGTTTTCAACAGTTTTGGACTGGCTTTCAAGAAGACAGCCAAACCAATTCAGATCTGATTAATTCAGACAAACAAGTAAATTAAAATGTCCTTGAAGAAATGAAAAAACCTATTTGAAAGGATATATAGCTGAGGCTGATGAAAATTTCAATGTCTTTAATTTCATACACCTCTTAGCATATGGAAAAACAATATATTTGCAGGGAAAACTGCCAAAATACACAACAACAAAAAAGGGCAAGGATAATTAGGACTCTTGGCTCTTTCATAGACATAGTAACTCTTAACTTGATTTACAAACAAGTAAAACTTTAGAAAAGAAAAACAAAGAAAAAAATTACCATATTTTTTTATCATATTCGTTTCTTCTAAATGTTCACTCCTACCTTCCTAGCCCAATGTCTAATCATTTCTCACTGAGATTACTCTAACATCCTCCCACATGGGAGGATGTTAGTCTCCCATAAGAATAGTCTCCCAAAGACTATTCAACTAGCAAGTAACGATGCCAGAGTGAGGGTGATAGCACCATGAGCAGAGGAAGGATACATGAGATTTACAAAGTATAATTCAATATACTTGGTGACTGATAGATGTGGGAAGATTGGAAAATTATTCAAGGTACTTGAAAGTAGATAACAGTGATGGCAGAAACAAGTAACCAAAGGATCAAGAGTATAAAGGGAGGGAAGGTGTGTGTGTGTGTTTGTCCTTTGTTGCCAAAGAAGACCATGCCATCAGAGAAATGATGACATGACTTGCACTTGACTTTGTTTTGAGTGAGGGAGGGCTGCACAGGTCACCAGCCTCACTTCTCCTCCAGAGCCATCTGAACCCAGTAACCAGATATTCATCAGGATGACTGGAGTGACCCAGGATGAAGCAATTGGGGTTAAGTGACTTGCCCAAGGTCACACAACTAGTGAGTGTCAAGTGATGAGGTGAGATTTGAACTCAGGTCCTCCTGACTCCTGAACTGGTGCTCTATCCACTGCACCACCTAGCTGTCCCCAAAGGGAGGGAAGGAAAGCCTTGGAGAATGGACTAGGAAGAAGGGATCCCAGGGACTCTAGAGCATGATGAAATTCAATAGCAGGTTCAGACAAAAACATGCAGCAAGAGAGGCAATAAGAGGGAACTGTGAGCAGAAAGGGGAATTCTAGAATTCCAAAGTAGAATCATTTCCAGTGACAGGTACAAAATGTGACCGTTGACCGTCCCATGGGCTGCTGAGGAAGACTAGTGGTGAAAGTTATTGGTGCCAAGTGGATTGATAAACATCAAGTCTGGGGTTTTAGAAGGGACCTTAATACCCTCCTCTCCTCTGGGACAAGTTCCTCGATCACTCCAGCTGGAAGCAATCTTTTCTTTTCAACTTCTGTATTTTTGCTTTATTGTTTGTACCTCAATCCATTCATTCTACATGTATTAAGCACTTACTGTGCACAAAGAACCATGCTGCTCTCAACAACTGTCTTGCATTGGAATTATTTATCTGTATGTCTTATCTCCTAAGAAGACTGTAAATGCAGAGAGACCATTCCTGTGTTAGCATACCTATCAAAATGCTATTAAATACTAAATAAAGACTTTTCTTTGGTGGACTGAATAAAGGCCTATGCTTTGCTTTCATATTCTGCCTGTATGCTCTCATCTTGCAGGTAAGGACTAAGAACTAACCTGTTCCTCTATCTACCCAAATCCCACTTGTTCATAAAAGAATCTCTTCAAATGAGATAATATATGTCAGGCACTTTGTAAACCTTAGAGCTTTATTTAAATAGAATCACAGTTTGAGAGCATTGTGGTTTGCATACTAGTATAGAGAACATAAAAGGAACGAACACATCTTCAGAGACGTCCACCCTGAAGGAGTAGGGTACATCTTCCAGGGTATGTATTGCTCCAAAATGCAAGGACTTGTAATAAAAACATAAAGCTAGCTCTTATCCTCCATTTCTCTTCTCCACTCCATGGTATTTTAGGTGCAACTGTAGAAATTGATGAGTTGATTTACCCTTGCCATGAGGAAAAGCTTCCTAAGAATTTGAATCGTCCAAAAATCAAATGGAGAAAACAGATTCAATCTCCATTGGAGGTCTTCAAATGAATAATGGATAAGTACTTTGCGGGATGTTGTAGAGGGAACTATTACTCAAGCATAGCTTTTCTTTTTCAATTAACAAGCATTTTTCCCTGTCCCTCGTATCTCTTCCCTCTCTAAAAAGAGTGGGGCTAAAAAGACTACAGATATGTGTAGTCAATGGAAACACATTTCCATGTTGGTCAGGTAGAGTTTAATGGCCCTCTGAGGTCCTTTTAACTGAGAATTTATGATTATAAGATAATTTTCAAATTTCTTATAATACTCTTTACATTTCTGCTAGAATAATATTTTGTAACACGGATTCAACAAGAACAAATTGTATTCACAGTACTGAAAGTATATACATTGAATACTCGTTAGAAAAAATTAATCACTAAATCAGCAAGTGTTTATGGAGTGCCCCTATTCACTCTAAGACAATGCAGCATAGGACTACATTTGGAAGCACGTGAAAGATATGGAAGTGAGCTCTCTCATGACACAAGAAGTAACCTCTGTATTTTGGGAAGTCTGCATTTTCCCATTATCCCATGAAATATATTCTCTGTATTTCCCCAAGGGTTTTATTTGACTTTCAATAGACAACCCTTTGAATATTTTTGAATTGGAGTTTTCCATGGAAAGGAAGCTGGAGTTTGCCATTGGCCATGTCTATGCAGGCCTGAAGAAGCAGTGGGTTCAGGGCCTCACAAGGCGAATCCACCTGTGATGGATTAGTGCTCACAGTAGTTACTGCTGCTTGTGTGAACAAACCCCAGCTGACTCATCCCTCTTCTCCCAGGGCAGCAGGTGGGACCAAGGCCCGGCTCTTAACAACTGCTTACCAATTCAAGCCTTGTGCCCTGGTCAGGATGGTTTCTTTGTTATTCTTTGTGCATGTCATGCTTATTCCTCTCATTGTACCCTGGTTCACAATGTTCCTTTCTCTAAAGTACCTGTTCCTCTATCTACCCAAATCCCACTTGTTCATAAAAGAATCTCTTCAAATGAGATAATAGATGTCAAGCACTTTGTAAACCTTAGAGCTTTATTTAAATAGAATCACTTTTCTTGACTATTCCAATGCAAAGTAATCTCTTCTCTAAACTAGCATTTTATTTATTACATACCTGTACAATTTTAATCAGCTAATAAGCATTTATTAAGCACCTACTATTTACCAGGTGCTGTTGTACATGCTATAGATATAATGAAAGGCAAAAGACATTCCCTGCACTTAAGGAGCTCATAATCTAGTAGGAGAGACAGAAAGTCCACACATATGCACAAACAAGCTATATATAAGATAAATAGGAAATAATTAATAGAGGGAAGGCCCTAGAATTAAGAGAGATTGGGAAAGGCTTCCTGTAGAAGGAGAGATTTTTAATACATGATATTGTACCAATTTATTGTTCATTTCATGTGTTTAAATTACACTCCTCCAACAGGATCATGAGCTCTATGATTAAGGGTTCCATATGCATTTCCCAGATGACCTAGCACAATGTTATAACTCAGTGCTAGGCACAGAAGCATTTAACAAATAAAATTTGATTCATTTTCTTCTTATAAATATTCAATTTACTTCCCTCCAGTACTGGGAATATAGAATTCCTTTCTGAATGAATGTGGCAGTTTCATGCTTCGGAAGAAATTTGAAGAGTCCTCTAGGAAATTCGAAAAGCCTCACAGAATCTCAGGTAGAAGGAATTTTAGAGGTCACCTAACTCAACTTATACCTCAACAAAGAATTTGTTCTACAGATTCCCCAAAATGGCTCTGTACTCTTCATTTGAAGGGCAGCTAGGTGGTCTGGTGAATAGAGCTCTGGGCCTGGAGTCAGGGAGACTCTTCTTCGTGAGTTCAAATCCAACCTCAGACACTTACTAGCTGTGTGACCCTGGGCAAGTCACTTCATCCTGTTTGCCTCTGTTTCCTCATCTGTAAAATGAGCTGGAAAAGGAAATGGCAAACCACTCTATTCTCTTTGCCAAGAAAACACAACAAGAGATCACAAAGCATCAGACACTACTGGAACAACAGGACAGAGATAGCATTCTTAGTTTGAAGACCTAACGATGCAGACGAATCTAGGATGGTCTTTATGTTTTTGGACATCTTTGATCTTCAGGAAGCTTTTCTTTACCTCAAGGCTAAATAGACCCCAACGCAACTTCCTTTATTACTCTTGGTTTTGCACATAGGGGTCAAACAGAACAAATCTAACCTTCTATTTATGTGACAACCCTTCAGATCATTGAAGTTATCATATGTCCCCTAGGCCTCTCCTCCAGAACAAATATTCCATGTTCCTTCAACTGACAGTGGAAAGCCTTGAGATTTGGGCCTACTACCATTGGTTGAAAGCCCAAATCTCAAGGCCTTCCATCATTCTGGGTTACCCTCCTCCTGTTAGCTTTTTAGCTTGTCAATGTCCATTCTAAAATGTGGTACCAAACATAAAATATAATACTCCAGGTATGGTCTGACTAGGGAAAAGGATACCCAGTGAGTGGTGACTCCCATGCTCCTTGTCTTGAACATCCTACTTCTCTTAATGAATCTGTTTACAATACCTTTCTTGGTTGCCATATCACCTTACTGTCTATAGGGAGCTTGCAGTGCATGAAAACCTCTTAGATCTTTCAGACCAGCTGCTGTCCCCTATTGTACATTTATGAAACTGGTTTTTAAAAAAATAGAAGTGCAAGACTTTAAATTTGTCCCTGTTTCATTTTTTCTCATTGAATTTGATCCAATGTCTAACCAGGGGTAGGGAATCTGTGGCCTCAAGGTCACATGTGTCCCTCTAGGTCCTCAAGTGAGACCCTTTGACTGAATCTAGGACTGCACTTAAGGACTACGAAGACCATATATGGCCTTAAGGCCTCAGGTTTCCCACCACTGGGGCTCTAGGCTGCTGAAATCTTTTTGGGGCAAGGCTTTGACATCCTATATGTTAGAGAACCCTCCTAGCTTTGTGCCATCTGTACATTTGGTAACTGTAATACCTACACCTTTATCAAAGTCACTGATAATAATGAGAAACAATACAAGGTTATAGACAGATCTCTGGGGCATTCCACTAAAGATCTTCAGTGATGCTGACAGTGCTCCAATAATGACTAGCTTTTGAGTCTGGTCATTCATCTAAACTCAAATCAACACAGCTCTACTATCATCTAGCTCACATAAATAGATAGGCTTTGCCCTTTCTTAAAAATGCCATTTTTGTCGTTTTCTCACAAATTTCCATTCATGTAAAAATTTAGATTATTTGATTATGAGTTCAGTCCTCATAAGAGGAGAATTTTATGTTATTCCATGACCACAGTGAACATGAAAACACAGAAGTTATAAGGGGATTCAGGCAAAAAAAAGTATGGAGGAAGAATGTCTCTAAGAATGTGCTTTACATAAAATTGGTCTGAGGCTTACTAGAGTAGATTGAATGGTGGACTTGAAGTCAGGAGTTCAAATCCTGAGTCAGACACTTATTAGTTAAGAGAACCTGGGCAATGTTTAACTTTTTTTCAGCCTCAGTTTCTTTATTTGAGGAAAATATGGATAATAGCATCGCCTATTCTAGTAGACTGTTAAGAGGATCAGATGAAATAATAAATGTAAAGAGGCTTGCAAGCCTGAAAACATCCAATAAAACTAATTCTATTAATATCACTTTGGGACAAAAATGACAACATATTACATTAAAAATGTAACTATCTAGCACTTGGCAAACCGAAAACTCTACACAGTGATATTCCCCAACAGAATCCCAGAAAATCTAAAAGGACCTTTATGGATTGTCTAGTATAAGTCCTTCAGGGAAAAACTGAGTCCCAGGGACTTGCTCATCATTACACAGCTAGGCAACAGAAAAGCTAGGACCAGAATTTCCATCACCTAATTTTAGGTTCCATGTCCTTTCCTTTACACCTCACTTCCTTAACACAAATATTCAATCCAATAGCCAAGTCAATCAAGTAAAAGCATTAAGACATATTTAAAAAGATCAGATTAAAAAGAAAAAAAAGAAATTGAAAATCTCTGATAATGTTAGCTTAGAAAGTAGTGCCAGAATCTAAGATGTTCAATTATTTGCTTTTTTCTGTAAGCATTCATTCTCTCCTTCATTTGGTGTTGAGAAAGTGTAGTTCTACTTAGCTTGGCACCCTATGCCAGCCTAAAAGATGAGCTGTCCATTTCCCAGCATTCAATGGCCTGACAGAATAACACAGCAAGAAAGGATCCCGAAATTGAACTGTTTTCTCATTTCCAAACAGATGTTTACAATGTGACAGTTATTTTTGTCTGACTTTAAATGATTCTTAAATGCCCAGACAACATATTAGAAAGCCAAAAATGAGTTATTTTAAAAGTTTATGACACTGAAGATTATTCAGACACTCTGATCTATTAACTAACAGGAGAGGAGTCGACTGCAGTTGGACTTTCAAGAGAGAAGTCTAACTAACCAGTAAGCATTCTTGCCTTTGTCTCTACCTATGAATACTTTTACATTGATGAAAGACAACCCAACTGAGACACTAACTAGTTGAGTCACCGAGGGCAATTGCTAATTTTTTTCAGTCTCAGTTTCTTCATCTGAGGAAAATATAGATAACAATCACACCTCCTCCACTGTACTTCACCCAATGGAGACATTTTGTAAGAAATTTTGGAAAAAAATTCACTTGAATCCTGGTGGAAAAAAAAGTTTGCCTAAAAACCACACACACACACACACACACACACACACACACACACACACATACACAATGTAACCCTTGGAAAAATATAGCTTTTGAATTAAGTTTAGTGTGTAAGTTCTCTTTGGAACCACCTTAGACTAAACAACTGAAAGAAAAGTTCTGCCATGAGCTCCATCCATCTTATAAAATTAAGCTGAGAAACATCTGGTATTTTATACCTCTCCCTTCAACATAGTCACTGAAATATTAGTTCAAGAACCCAGAGGCTCAAGGCAACAGCTGCTTGGATTAAATTAATTTCTACCACCATATGAATTTTGATTTATTGAACTTTGCCATAAGTAGTTAATTCTATAGCTTTGAATTATGTCAGAGGTCCATAAGAAATGCCAATTGCAAAATTCACTGCTGGCTGGCAGGAAGAAATGACTTTCACCTCATAGGCTAACCATGTTATGCCAAATTTGGTTAGCAATTTCAAAACTTAACTATCACTAAACTAATATGGTTGGATTTTCTAGGATGTGAGGACTTTTTTCTCCACTTACTGACAATATTAGAAGGGAAAAGAATCAAAATTAAAACAAAAACTCATTTTAACTTTACAGGATCACACACATCTGGATTGAGGGGTCCTTGGAGGGCATTGTTTAATTCCTTCCTTGTACAGATGAGGAAACTTGAGGCTGAGAGAATTTATATCACTTGGGTCACACAGCAACTATCAGAGGTAGGATTAGAACTCATGTCTTCCTAACTCCAATTATAGTGTTTTTTTTGCCATAACATTCTTATTTTTGAGACACACAAGCTTATCCAAAAGGATTCTATTGCATTAAAAAAAAAAACATTTAAAGTCATTTAAAGTCAACTATTCCAATGACTTAAATGGGTCCTAAATGTTCTCCAATGCTTATTCATGGCCAGCTGTCTCATTTACAGATGGGTCTATCTGAAAATGAGATAGCTTCCCCATAACAACTAAAATATAGTCATTTGTAATACAAAATAAAAATGATATGTTTACTTGCATAAGAGCAGACTATCTTTAAACTGAATCAAATAACCTACTCAATTACAGAAAAAAAAATTCTCAATCCAGATCTTTAAAGAGAATGAAATTAATTAAAAATGAATTTTTGAGTTAAAATAATAAGTGTTTGTTATTCACTAGATTAAATAGTAGGTACTATTGGTTAGCAGGAAGATTCAACAGCTAATCAGCATAGAATAATGAGAAACAATATAGTATACTGGAAAAAAAATCACTGGACTTGGTCAAAAGAATCCTGGATTCATACTCCACCTAGGACATACAGTTAATCACGTATCCTCTCTGGACCTCTGTTTCCTCATCAGTAAAATGGAGATAATAATATTTACCATTACCTCTCCTTCCAAGATTTTCTTGTTTTATAAAATTTAAAACTTCGTATAATTGTGAGTTTTCATTATCAAGAGTTCAGAAATAACACCAAAACCTAGATTAAATCAAACCAAAACACCAAAGACCTTAGGGTAGGGGAAATTAAAGAAAATTATAATTTCTTGTAACCCCTCAAAAGTCATAGCACAAAGGGGGAAACCTACTTCTGTGTGCTTGAAGTGAGAACAGTGACTGCTTAATTTTTGCACAAATTTTTGCAAGAAAAAAAAAACAAACAAAACCAAAACACCTTCTGGGTTAGTCCAAGATTTAGAATCCAGTCTAACAAGCATTTTGTAAGTCTTTACTTTTTGCAAGGCATTGGGGAAGCAAAAGTAAGAGGACAAATAATCCTTGTCCTCTTAGAGCTTCTATTTTACTGAATAATGTGCACTCCAGGAGAGGTCAACAGATTTACAGTCAGAAGATTTGAAATCACAGAGGACTGGGTCCAGGTTCCACCCTAGACACTAGTTTTGTGACCTTGGGTAAATCATTTAACTTCTCTGAGTCTCAGTTTCATCTCTGAAATGCAGCTGATAACACCACTGCCTCATGGATTTGTGGTGAGGGACAAATGAGATCATATATGTCGTGCTTTGTAAAGCATGAAGCTCAATGTATCCTGATTAGTACGGATAAGGAATCCCTTAAAGGGGTCATAAATTTGTACTATTAGAAATTATAATTAACCCAATGGAAATATGCAGTGCAAACTTGAATAATGAGACCACTTTACAGAGAATTAATTACTCACACTAATCAGACTCTAGCTGAAAATATACAATGTAGTTCAAATCTTACCTGAAGATATCAGGTATTTTTGGATTAGTTCATACTTTATATTGACTTAGGAGTATTAGATCTATACATTTTTGTATTTTATGATTTATTTCTGACCTTTGTATCAGATGATCAGAGAAGAAACAAGTCATTTTGTGAGATTTTTAAATGATTTATTTTATAAGACTGAATCTTACAGGGATCATATTGAGACATTTCAGTCTATATCCCTGACAAAAACTGGTATTCAAACATCTGCACTGCAACTTGAAATCTGGTTGGTTGTGACCATAATCTAGGTCCCTCGTGTAAAATAAACAAATAAATCAGTGTTAATCTAAGTTTTATAAAAGCAAAGGGAAAAATGCTAACAAGCAAAGCCATATGTTATAGTACCTAACATATGAAAGTGAGAAGAGAGGATTTCATATAGTGACAAAATTTATCTTAATAAAAGTTGTGCTGTGTAGCAAGAAAACTCTCACTATATGGTAGTTTCTCAGTTCCTAGAAATTGGTATTAATTTACATCCATGTCTGTGGTGCTTCCTTTTTATGCAGGTTCATTATAGAAAAAACCTTTCATCTTGAAAAACCAATATATTAACAGAATGAGATTCAGAGAAATAATTCATAGAAATGAACTATTTAAGGTGACACATCAGCAGCTGGTTTTGACCTCCAGTGTATAGTACTAGAAATCTGGCAGTTAATTGAAGCATTTAAGGAGGATATCTAATTAGGAAAAAAAAAACATAGCAAGTCAGCATCATCGCCTCTTTATTCAGATAGTTACAGAATACAATTTTTCACACTGAGATTTCAGATGACTTTGAGACATGATAAAATATCAGATTACGTGGACATATTTCAGTAAGAGTAAAAAAAGGCTGAGTGAACATGGAATAAGTAATCAACACAACAAGAAAATTTTAAGAGAGGGAGAGCAGCTTAATTTTTCATGATGCTGTAAGGGGAAAGAAATTATGATGATTGGCCCTGTCTGGTGTTCTCTTTATTCTGAATGCACTGCCAGTCATGACCCTTGAGTGCTGTGCCCACTAGAAAAATAATCATAAGAAAGTATGCAGGAAAAGATGAGAATCAAAGAAATACACAAATGCTCCCTGAACCTAGCTGAAGACAAGGCTCCAAAATCCAAACTGAATGCCTTTTGGGGGTTAGAGCAAAGAATTACAACTTTTTAAATGGTAATGAGCATATGATAATTGGGGTTCATAGACAAAAAGCCATATTGCTCATTTTAAGCTGATCGCTGAAATAAGATGATCTCTCACCTCCAAATGCTATGTATTGTCTGTATTATATACTATCATATGTCCACTTCTCACTTTGGTGAGTGGGAGATCTGAAGAAAGGGATACCATAAACACAGAACAACACTGCTCCACCAGAAGTAACCATCAGTAGACTGCCTATCGCCCTGTCTCTTTGGTCTGTTGCACAATCATCCCCCAGGTTCTGACAATGGTACCTCTGAATCTTTATTAGAGATGGAACAAAGGGTAAAGGAAGCTGTGGGTGGAGAGGAAGCAGAGAATGCTCAAATCCAAAGGAAATCCAAAGGTAATTTGACTGCTGGTCCAGCGCTCCATCAAGTTTTGCAGATTTACATTGAACATCTGTTCTAAACCGTATTTATTTCAAATGAGTCTACAATGATTTTAGGTAAAATTGGGAATTTATTGGGCCATAAGCTGATTAAGCATTAACAACGTGATTTTTGGAGGGTCCAGATCTGTGATTTTACTTGGCATAGAGGACTCCCAATAAGGACAGTCTCTCTACCAGAGCAGATGGGCAACTGTTTGGCATTTTACAGTCTTAGAAGTTAAAGGATTGGACCAGGGTCACACAGCTAATATCTAATTAGGAAAAAGTAATAATTAGGTGTTCTTGGCTGAATTTGGATACCTTTTTGCTGATAAAAAAAATCTAACAGGATTTTGGACTATATTATTCCCTAGCTTCCAGAAATAAAGGGGTGATACTCCTTACAGAATACGGAGTACAGCATACTCTCTCTTGCCCATAGCACATCTGGAGCATTGTGCTAAGTTCAAGGCTCTCCATTTCAGGAAGGATATGGATATACATTGGAAAGGAACCAGAGTGGAGCAACTAATATGGTGCAGGGTTTGGTGTTTTTGACACAATGACTGGATGAAACAATTAAAATGTTTACCCTGCAGAAGATAAGTCTTAAAAGTAGGGCATTGTGGGTATCTTCACTTGTTCAAAGAACTGTCACTGGAATAAGGGATTACACTTGTCCAGAGGGCCAAACCAGGAATGATGAGTGGAAGTTACAAAGACAAATTTATCTTGGTGTCAGGGAAAGTTTTCAAACCATTGTAATGGGCTGCATCAAGATGGACTGAGTTGACCCTAACTAGAGATGCACTTGTTGAGTATTTTCAATCAATCAATTAACATTTATTAAACATCTAGTACCTGCCAGTCACTATGCTAAGCATTGAGGATACAAAAACAAGGAAAACAAAGTCCCTGCCTTCAAGGGGCTCATGATCTAAATGGGGAAACAACAAGCAAATAAATATACAAATTTTGGAAAGGGATTTGCTTTAAGATATGGATTAGATAGATGGCCATTAGAGTTCCTTCTGATTCTAATATTTGATGATCAAATAGGGCAAGGGTTTGCAATATGAATCCTGTAAACTTTCTTTAAAAATATTTTGATAGCTATATTTCAATATGATTGGCTTTCTTCGTAATCCTATATATTTTATTTTATGCATTTAAGAACACCATTCCGAGAGGAGGTGCCAAAGTTTCACCAGACTGCCAAAAGAGTCCATGACACACCCAAAAGATTCAAAACCTGTCCATTCCCCAAATGGGAATGTGAGGTCTAGAAATGATGGCATTTACAAATAATGAACATCACATTCTGTATGTAATATTTCTGAAGTTTATTTCCCCAAGAAAATTATTTACAACCAAGGAGTATAAAATCATGATAGACCAACTGGTTAATCAACAAACACTTATTAAGTAGCTACTACGTGCCATAAACTGTGCTATGTGCTGGAGAGACAAAGTGAAAAATGAAACAGCCTCGCCCCATGGGGAGTTTAAATTCTAATGGGTGAAATGATACATAAATATGTCCAAAATAAATGGAAGGCAATTTATGAAGAGAGGGAGGTAGGGAAGGAAAGAAGGAGGGAGGGAGAAAAGAAGGAAGGAGGAAAGGAAGGAAGGGAAGAAGGGAAGGTAGGAAACAGGAAAAGAAAGAATGAGGAAAGGAAGGAAAGGAGAGAGGAAGGAAGGGAGGAAAGAAGGAATGGAGGAGGGGAGTGGGGGAGGGAGCAAATAGAGGAAAAGAGGGAGGGAAAGAGAAGAAGATGGGTAAGAGGGAGGAGGGAGGGAGAGAAGGAAGGGAGGAGAGAAGGAAAAGAAGGAAAGAAAGAAGGAACAAAAGAACGAAGGAAGGAAAGAAGGATGTATTAAGATGTGAGGCACTATGTTAAGTACAATACAAGTATTATCTTATTTGATCCTCACAACAACCCTGGGAGTCTATCATTATTCCAATTATTTCTTCAAGATCACTTCACATAGAGAATTAAAAGCAGCCCAGACAAAAAGGAGTTAAAAACAGTATAAAAATCTATTAAATGCTGCTGTTGGTTGTTGTGTTTGTCCTTCATTCTCGAAGAGAACCGTGACATCAAGATGATGACATGACTTGCAGCTGACTTTGATTTGAGTGATGGACGGCTGTGCAAGGTCACCAGCCTCACATTCTTTTCCTAAGCCATCTGGGTCCAGTGGCCAGATATTCATCAGGATGACTGGAGATGGCCCAGGATGCAATGGGAGACCCTGGCTCTTTCAGGCTAAAGTCATATCACATTATCACTTTGAATGAAATACACCCATTTAATGAATAGGCTTCTTTAAGTAGTTATGCAAGGGATGGCCCTATTAATAAAAAAAATCAAACTGGGAGGGGAAGACCCTCAGGGTTCCTGGTTAAAAAAGAAACAATTACTATTTAGTAATTACATTCACTTTGTGAGAGGTGGGTGGGGACTTTTTGTCCACTCTATAAGCTCCAGAGTGAATTGGGTTTAAGGCTAGGTCTTTGAGCAAGAAATGTAGCCAGTAAACCCAAAGGAAAAAGGCAGCTTTTGGCCATGGAGTGTGCCTTCTCCAGGACAGAACACTAGAGGACACGAGAGAAGGGGAGGGGAAGGAAAAGGGAGTCCTAATTATTTTCTATGCTGTCTAATAATGTGAAAATAATGTTGTATTGTTTTAATAATTAGCAAATTAACAGTTGGTTACTCCTATTTATCTTTTGACTAAAACATTCCTTTATGTTAATTTTGGCTACTCAACCTGTTTCCTATTTCATTCCTCTCCTAATTTATAACATCATAGGAACCTATAGAAACCTTTGGTCCAGTATGTAAAGGTCATCTTAATTTATTTCCTGAAACTTATATGCTACCCTGCTTTCCAGTCTCAATGTCTCAACATTCCATCTTCTGTGATCTTCTTGAACACACTTCCTCACAAACCTTGATTGTACACCTGTTGTTTTTCTTTCCCTGACTTCAGTCTCTCCCTTCTCTAATCTATCCTCCACACAGGTGCCATATTAATATTCCTAATGCAATATAGTGTTTGGTCTGGGAGCCACACTTACAACATGCCTGTCCACACTGGAGGTGAGGAAATGGAGGCAAAGGGAGGTTAAGTGACCAGCCCAGGGTTACACAGCTAATAAGTATCTGAAGCTAGATTTGAACTCAAGACTCCAGGTCCAGTGCTCTACCCACTACACCCCCCTCCCCCCCCCCCATCAGGAAAGGCTTCCTGAGCTGGATTGTGAGAAGTAAGTCACTCTTAAGAGGCAAAGAAGAAAGAGAGAGAGTATTCCAGACATGGAGGACCAGCCAATGAAAAGTCACAAAGATGGAAGATGGGAAGGGCAGCCCTCTATGGGGTAACCTCAAAGTGTCAGTTAAATTTTCAGTTCTAATGCTTTCAAAAAACCTATTGATTCACCATGTATAATGAGTTCTGAAATTCATTGTGAACGGCCAGATTGTGAACGGCTGTAAAAGTCAGACGGAGGATGATTTGAGAGACAATAATAGGGCACCATTAGAGTTTATTGGGGGGAAGAATTTATGGGGGAAGGAATCAGGAAAATCCCTTTCACCACTGTCTGGAGGATGGATTAGAATGGAAATGGACCCAAAAGATGGAAATTTGTGATAAAGCCACCCCCATAATCCAGGCAAGAGGGGTGAAGTCTAGAGCTGAGCTGATTGGTAACTGTGTGAGCAGAGATAAAAACACGGTGTAAGAGATGCTGCCAAGGTAGAAACAGAAATATTTGGTAACTGACTGGGGAGGAGCCAAGTAAAAGATAAACATAATCATGGCTTAGAGGAAGTTGGAAGTGTGCTTGTAAACCCAATGGCTTGGCATTCTTTTTATTTCCTCTTTTTCAATGCTGTTTTAACTAAAGGTGAAAAATACCAAATATTGGAAGAAAATATTTAGTGTCTGGAATTATTCTGTGGAAAGGCAACCCTGGGATACTCCTTAACAGATCTAGATCCCTGGTTATTTATGGAATGAGTAACAAAGTAAAGTTATTTTTAATTTTTTTGGTTCACGTTATATTTACCAGCCATACTCATCAGGAAAATGTTGTGGAGTGGCAGAGAAGGGAACTGGATTTAGGGCTGAGCCTTGATACTTGCCAGCTGTGTGATTTTACTCTCTGAGTCTCAGTTTCTCCATTTGTGCAAATGGGGGTTAAGAATAGTTACATGAGGGCGGAGCCAAGATGGCGAAGTAGAAAGACGCACATACACATAGCTCCGAACACACAAACCACAGAATGGCAGAGGGGACTAACCCAGGGCGATTTCTGCACCCAGAGACCACGGAATATTGGAGCGAGGGAGATTTCTGTTCCGGAGAGACCTGCAAACCTCTCGCGGGGGGACCTTCGCGCGGGGGACTGGGCGCCGGGGCGGGAAGAGGAGAGCAGCCCTGCGCAGCGACACCGTGGGAAAGAGATCCAGTGGCCACGCGGGTCCCCCCACCCACAGAGGGACCTGCAAACCTCTCGCAAAAGGTCCGTTGCGCTGCAGACACGGTGCCCAGCCCGGAACTGCGGCGGCGACAGCGGCCGCGGCTCTGAGAGACAAAGTTATGAGAGGGGTCCGGAGGCGGGATCTTCAGCAGCTGCACGGGCCCCCCACCAACAGGTGACTGACGGGGGTAGGTGAGAGAGTCTCTTTGGCGGGTTGAGAGGGGAGCGTGGTGCTCCCATAGCTCGGGCCCCCCCGGGAGGTGGGGGCTGAGAGGCGGCTGCGGCCGGGGGCTCCCCAAACGAGCGGGAGCCTGGATCCATTGTGGAAGGTCTGTGTATAAACCCCCTGAGGGAATTGAGCCAGAGAGGCGACCCTGCCCCTGACCTCAGCACCTGAGCCTAATTTAACAATGAATAACAGCCCTGCCCCCACCAAAAATCCTAAGGCGGGAAGCAGCATTTGAATCTCAGTCCCCAAACGCTGGCTGGGAGGACCAGGAGGCGAGGTGGATGTGAGGAGAACATTCAGAGGTCAGGCCACTAGGTGGAGAAAATGCCAAGAAAAGGGAAAAGAAATAAAACTATTGAAGGGTACTTTATGGGAGAAAAATCACTTTCTCCCTTCCTTTCTGATGGGGAGGAACAAGGCCTGCCATCAGGCAAAGACACAGAAATTGAGGACTCTGTGCCCCAGCCCACCCAATGGGCTCGGGCCATGGAAGAGCTCAAGAGGAATTTTGAAAATCAAGTTAGAGAGGTGGAGGAAAGACTGGGAAGGGAAATGAGAGGGATAAGGGAGAAGCATGAAAAACAGATCAGCTCCCTTCTAAAGGAGAACCAAAAAAATCTTGAAGAAATTGGCACCTTGAGAACTAGCCTAACTCAGCTGGCAAGGGAGGTGCAAGGGGCCAATGAGGAGAAGAATGCTTTCAAAAGCAGAATTAACCAAATGGAAAAGGAGATTCAAAAGCTTACTAAAGAAAATAGATCTCTCAAATCTGGAATGGTACAGATGGAAGCTTTGGACTTTTCGAGAAAGACAGATATCTCAGAACATACCGCGCAGATTCGAAAAATGGAAGATAATGTGAAATATCTTATTGGAAAAGCAACGGACCTGGAAAATAGAATCAGGAGAGACAATGTAAAAATTCTGGGACTACCTGAAAACCATGATCAAAAGAAGAACCTAGACATCATCTTCCATGAAATTATCAAGAAAAACTGCCCTGAGATTCTAGAACCAGAAGGCAAAATAAATATTCAAGGAATCCGCAGAACACCGCATGAAAGAGATCCAAAAAGAGAAACTCCTAGGAGCATTGTGGCCAAATTCCAGAATTCCCAGGTGAAAGAGAAAATATTGCAAGCAGCTAGAAAGAAACAGTTCAAGTATTGTGGAAATACAACCAGGATAGCACAAGATCTGGCACCCTCTACATTGAGGGATAGAAGGGAATGGAATAGGATATTCCAGAAGTCAAAGGAACTAGGACTGAAGCCAAGAATCACCTACCCAGCAAAACTGAGTATAATACTTCAGGAGAAAAAATGGTCTTTCAATGAAATAGAGGACTTTCAAATTTTCCTGATGAAAAGACCAGAGCTGGAAAGAAAATTTGACTTTCTAACACAAGAATGAAGAGAACCATGAAAAGGTGAACAGCAAAGAGAAGTCATAAGGGACTTACTAAAGTTGAACTGTTTACATTCCTACATGGAAAGACAATATTTGTAACTCTTGAAACATTTCAGTATCTGGGTACTGGGTGGGAGTACACACACACACACATGCACACATGCACACACACATAGAGACAGAGTGCACAGAGTGAATTGAAGAGGATGGGATCATATCTTAAAATAAAAAATGAAATCAAGCAGTGAGAGAGAAATATTGGAAGGAGAAAGGGAGAAGTTATATGGGGCAAATTATCTCTCATAAAAGAGGCAAGCAAAAGACTTATTAGTGGTTGGATAAAGAGGGGAGGCAAGAGAAAAACATGAGGTCTACTCTTATCACATTCCACTAAAGGAGAGAACATAATGCACACTCATTTTGATAGGAAAACCTATCTCATAACACAGGAGAGTGGGGGACAGGGGCACAAGCAGGGTGGGGGGGAGGATAGAGGGGAGGATAGGGGAGGAGAATGTAATACGAGGTCAACACTCATGGGGAGGGAAAGGACCATAAGAAAATAGAAGTAATGGGGGACAGGATAGGATGGAGGCAAATATAGTTAGTCCTATACAACACAACTAGTATGGAAATCATTTGCAAAACTAAACAGATATGGCCTATATTGAATTGCCTGTCTTCCAAGGGGAAGGGGTGGAGAGGGAGGGAGCTAAAGAAGTTGGAACTCAAAGTGTTAGGACCAAATGTAATGTTCTTACCACTGGGTAACAAGAAATACAGGTTAAGGGGTCAAGAAAGCTATCTGGCCCTACAGGACAAAAGAGAAGACGGAGACAAGGGCAGGGAGGGAGGATAGAGGAGAGAGCAGATAGGTCACAGGGGCAATTAGAAAACTTGGGTCTGGGGGGGAAGAGGGGGAAAAAAGGGGAGAAAATTTGTAACCCAAAATTAAAAATTTAATAAAAAAAAAAAAGAATAGTTACATGAACTATCTACCTCATGAGATTTTTCTGAGGAAATCACTGAAAAAACTTAAGCTCTTTGTAAATGTGAGATCATTAAATAAATGGGAAAATAATATCAGCACCAAACTTCAAACACTAATTGTTACTGTTCTTGTTCAGGTGTGTTCTGACTTTTTGACCATGTGGACCTTAGTGTCCACAGGGTTTTCTTGGCAAAAATACTGGAATGGTTTGCTATTTCCTTCTCCAGTGGATTAAGGCAGAAACAAGTTAAGTGACTTGCCTAGGGTCACGCAGCTAGTAAGTGTCTGAGACTACATTTGAACTCAGGTCTTCCTGACTCCAGACCTATCTTCTATCCACTGAACCATCTAGCTGCTTCTTTAAAGGATAATTTTGTTTGTTTATTTTAGTTGTGCCCAACTCTTCATGACCCCATTTGGAATTTTTTTTGCAGATACTGAAGTGGTTTGCCATTTCCTTCTTTAGTTTATTTTACAGATGAGGAAACTGAGGCAAACAGGGTAAAGGGACTTGCCCAGGGTCACACAGCTAGTAAATGTCTGAGACCAGATTTGCAATCAGGAAGAGGAGTCTTCCTGACTCCAGACTAGTGACTCCAGACCACTAAGCCATCGAGGTGCCCCTTTAAACAATAACACATGCATACACATGCCTGCACTATTTTCCAAGTGCCAATCACTAGTCAAAGTTTCTTTCAAAGAGCATGTCATCCTTTGATTCTACAAATGTACCAGGTAACAGTCAATGTAAACTGATGAATCATCATGTAGCTCTTTTGAGGTTTGCAAAATGCTTTCCATATCATTTGATCCTCACCACAAACCTATGAAGTAGATGCCAATACCAGCCCCATTTTGCACTTGAGGTTATCGATCCTGAGTAAAGCTAATTACTTGTCCAGGCACACAAATACTAAATGTCTGAGCATTTTTCTAATTATAAATTGGCTTCACAGAATACAGCCATAAATTAAGCAGGGCAAACAAAGCTCTGTAAAAGAGTGCTGCCATTTTGAAGGCACTGAAAGTGCTTGTATTCTAGCAGGTAGAAATGACTGCTCACAGAACTTAGCAAGAATAACTGGTTGAAATAGGAAGACATCAGCTACTGTATTTTTTAGATCCAGAGAACACATCCCAGTCTCATCTTATCCCCCTCGTCAGTAACAGACAAGGTTTGCCAAGGCCTCATGGTCTAGTTCATTTCTTCTGTATTACAAGGTCAAGGTCTCTCCAGGTCTGAGGTCTTTCCCTTCCCTCCTGCCCCCTTTGAATTTATCTCATATTCAACCCACATTGAACCTGATTTTCCCAATAACAAAATGTCTCCTAGGGAATAAATGAGGTGCTTTTGTCAACTGTATTGAATTCTCAGGACCAGGCAATAATAATCAAAACAACTCATGTTTGTAGACTGCTTTCAGGTCCCCAAAGTACTTCCCTCATAATGACCCTGTGAAACAAACTGTATAACCCTTATCCTTAGTTGATAAGTGAGGAGAATGAGACTGTGGCTTTATATGGGTCTGTCTGTAGTCACAAAGGGAATGAGCCTCCCAGCAGCCACTGACACTGATGAACCATGTCTCCCACATCAAACTGCCCCTGTCTTTCCCATGCTCTGAATTCCAAGCTTCTGAAAGTGCCCTGCTTATTCTGAACATGAAGATGAGCTTGCTTACTGACTTTATCCCTGTTCTCCAGGTAATTAGGAAAGGTATCTTCAATGACTTACTAAATTAATTTTCACCTGGGAGGAACATGGTTAGATCCTCTTGATAAACATGGGAGAAAGAGAAGAAGCCTGAACTCCTTCTGATTCTTTTTTTTTCAAACAGAAAAGAATGGACTGGGGTCTCAGTGTAGTGCTATGTGTCATGGAAGAGACCGAACAGAGTATTCTGGCTCTGTGGGAAGCTGATCTATTCAGTAGAAAGGTCAGCTGATAATCGAGGTCGGCTAGATTCATAATACAAGCCTACCCTACCACCTGCTACCTGGCCATGGGGTAAGTGGGGAAGGGGGCCTCTTGTTCCCAGGGTTCTCTTCCCTCCGGTCCCCATTTCCACCCTCTCTCCCTTTATTCTTTACACAGAAAGGGTCTCACCACCTGCTGGAAAGATTAAGGCCATCTGATTTGAATTTCCTTCCCACCTCTCTGTGTTCTCCTTACCCAGCCCCTCCTCATCCCCTCAGAGACTGAGATCATGCCAAGGTTAACCCTTTATCCCAGCTAGGAGGCAAAAACTTCCACTGGTTTCTCACTGTTTACCTCTAAATAAATAATCCACCTACAATTTACCTTTCCAGACTTATCCCTATGACTCCCTCTTTTTTCCACTCAGAGACAGGGCACTCCACTGTGTCTGGAGTCCAGTCCTTGGGTACGGCCTTTTGACTGAGTCCAAGTTTTACAGAACAATTCCCTTTATTACTCTGTGGAGTTTGGATTCAGTCAAAGGGCTGCACTTGAGGACCTAGAGGGCCATGTGGCCACAGATTCCCCAGCCCTGCCCTAGACACTTTGGCTGTGTGACTCTGAGCAAGTTACTTAATGGCTACCTGCCTCAGTTTCCCCAACTCTAAAAAGGGGATAAATAATAGCACAAGACAGTTGTGATAATCAAATGAGATAATACTTGTAAAGCGCTTAGCACATATGTACCAAACACTTAGTGGATGCTGAAGAAATGCTTCTTCCCTTCCTTTCCCCTTCTCTGCTATGTCCTTGATTCCATTTTCATTCATCTTCTCTTTGAATTTGTTCCATTCACTGTAACTTCAATCTCTCCTTTTCAATTAGCTCCTTTCGTATTCCCATATCTTACCAAAAAACTCTCCCCTTTTTGTGTACTCTACTGCTTGCTCCCTCAAGTTATCAGTCTATATTTGCCCTCCCCCTCACTGTCAGAATTCTAAAAAGAGAAATTGACATTCTACTTCTTCACCCGCCATGCCTTGTCTCCCTGGCACATTCAATCCACTGTCAGTCAGGTCCAAGCATTTCCATCTAAGTACTTCATTCCCTTCTTTTCGTTTCCACTGTAGACATTCTGAAATCTGGCCCTCTTGGCCTCTTGTTTGGATGGTTGCAACAGAAAAGCTGCTCTTTTTGCTGCTCCTCTCTCCCTTTCCCATCCATCTTTTGCGTGGATGCCAAAGTAATTTTCCTAATGCACCCTTCTGATCATACTTCCGTATTCAGAAACCTTCATTGGTTTCTCACTGTTTACCTCTAAATAAATGGACAAATAATACACTTGCTGTCATGGCATCCAAGACCCAACAGAGATAATCTATCTTCACCCTACTTTTCCAGCCTTATTTCCTATGACCCTCTCTTCACATCGATTTTTTTGTCTCCCACCATTCCTGTGCCCTCATCCACCTTCATGTCCTTGTTCATCCCATTCTGAGGAGTGAATCCCACACCCATATCTGCCTACTGAAATGCCTCTCTTCCTTTAAAACCCAAATCTACCGCTATCCCCTCTTTGCGTTCACCAGATGGAAGTGAACTCTCCCTCTCCAAATTTCTCCAGCAAGTGACTCCTAGCGTGAGCGCACGAGCCCAGGATTCTTGAGTTCCATATCCAGCACTCTTTCTGTGCTGGACTGACTCATCTCTGTGTGTCTCAGTTGTCTCTATAAAGATATAATAATCTGTAGGAGGATTCCAAGTCACCTCTAAGTCTGGTAAATCTAGTAACATTGAAAACCTAACCCTTATGGGGGCAATGCAAATTGCATGGCAAAAATAATAATGGTAAGACAGGATAATAGGTAGTTAGAGAGATTAGTGGATAGGGCACTGGACCTGGAGTCAAGAAAACCTGGAACTTAAATGTAACACCATATGCTTGCCAGCTATGTGACCCTGGGCAAGTCACTTAATCCCAATTACCTCCAAGGAAAGGAAGGAAGGAAGGAAGGAAAGAAGGAAGGAAGGAAGGAAGGAAGGAAGGAAGGAAGGAAGGAAGGAAGGAAGGAAGGAAGGAAGGAAGGAAGGAAGAAGAAAGGGAGGAAGGAAAGGAGGGAGGGAGGGAAGGAGAAAGGAAGGAATGAAGGGAGGAAGGAAGGAAATCAGTTCAACTGCTCTATTTAGAGAGAAAATTGGCAACTATTCTCCAACTTCTAGACTTAGAGGGTTTGCTGGGGTACTAAGAATTTGTGAGTTGCCCAGGATCACCCAACCAATCTGTGTCAGAGGCAGGACCTCCTGGCTCTAAGACCAACTTTCTATGCAGTACATCACACTGTCTCTCAATTATAGCAGACAGACTTTGAAAAAATTTAAATAATACCTTGTAGAATATATTAATTTCTGAAATCTGGTATTTCTGACAATAGACATATATGTAGTCTTAGCAAATTTAATGGTAAAGCCTCTTTAAGACACATTCTCATTCTAGAGAGATGAGAATGACTTAGGAGCTTTAAAAACTAAAGTATTCTTTAAAAAGAGACATCAAAGGGCACCTTAAAGATTTTTTAAATTAAAAGTAAGGATTTTAAAACTGCCAAAGATAAATGCTATTAAAAATCACAGCCAGCCCATGTTTTGGCAAGTCAGCACTGTCCTGCTTAAACTTGAGGCAGCTTGCCAAAAAAAAAAAAAGTCTGACTCTGATCTGAAAAGACCCAAGGCTTAAGTCCCATATTTCAGCTTCCAAAGACACTCAGGTCGAGCTGGAAAAGTTTAAGTGATTGAGTGTGAATGGTATAAATACATTTTACATCTTCCTGCCTGCTCACACATGTGAATTCTATCCCTTTACATTTTCCTACATAATCAGAAGCCCTACAAAGTCATCTGACCTCAGGAAGTTGTTTTTCAGGCCAGAGAAAATAATGGAACAGATGGAATTTATTCTTCTCTGTTCAGAGACAGCACTGAAAATCTCATAGCAACATGTGGGAGCTGTGCAGGCACTCTGACTCGTACAGCAGCTTGGTCAATGTTCTATGATCCAGCACTGGCAATCAGAGCTCTCTCTTACCTAGCACTTTGGAAATCAGAGTATAATAACATTGTAAGTCTATCGATTAATTGTTTCCTCCTAAGGTGACACAGTGGATAGAGTACTGGAACTGGGAAGATTGGAAACCACATCCTATCTCTGATATTTACTTGCTAAGTAATTTAATCTCTCTTAACCTTGGTTTCTTCACCTGTAAAATGGGGATAATACTAGCACCAACCCCACAGAGTTGTTATAAAGGGTGAATGAGGTAACATATGTGAAGTACTTTACAAACTTAGGAGTGCTATGTAACTGTTGACCATTATTAATCTTGGTGCAGTTATGTGGCCCAGTGGATAGAGCATAAAGCTTGAAGTCAGGAAAACTACTTTTTCTGAGTTCAAATCTGGCCTCAGACACTTACTAGCTGTGTGACCTTGGGCAAGTCATTTTAACATTATTTGCCTCAGCCTCCTTATCTGTAAAATGAGTTGGAGGAGGAAATGGCAAACGACTCCAGTATGTTTGCCAAGAAAACCCCAGATGGGGTCACAAAGAGTCAGACATGGTTGAAATGACTAAACAACAAACTGTTCTTATCGAGATGCCCAGAAAACAGTGAAAGTGAATTGGAAGTAACAACAATTAAATTATATTTCATACAATTTCAGGGTTAGCTGTAACTAATTATGTGCTAGCTATTTTAAAAACTGAAAATGACACGTGATAGGGTAACTCTAATAATAAAAATAGCTTTATTAATGAGTTTATCCCATTCCCTAATCATGCCAGAGTATGGAATTCATGGTCATCTTGTGAAATGGTTGGACTGTTTTAGCATCCAAGATGCTCAAAAATGATGACAAGTTAGGAAGAGTACTCAGCAGTCATTGGTGTAATGGATAAAATATTGGATTAAACCTCTGGTCCCACTTCTACCATTCACTGGCTGTGTGACAACTAAGGAAGTCATTTCATATGACATTTTATAGCCTATAAAACAGAATTCTATGATCTGTAAAATTAAGGCAGAGACCAGGACAGTCTCTCCAGTGTATCTCACTTACCCAAGTTTATCAAGATTGGTTAGAACAAATTCTACAAGCACCAACACTAGCTTAGGGAACCACCTCTCCCATTCCCTTCACCCCACCCAGACACACCTTGATCTCTTTAGTAGATGACCCTTCTTAGCTCATTGCTCTCATCACTGCCTATTCCCCCCCACATTGGTACTTCTCTCTTGGGCAAAGTAAAGAAGTTATTCTGGCTCCTCACAGTACTTCTTGTAGAAACCTGGAATTTCAGAGTTGGAAAGTTTACATCTTACTCAATGAGTGACCGTCCTCCACTCTTTGTTCAAAGATTCACAACGAAGGGAAACCTATTACCACCACCCCCACCATAAAAAAAAAATAGTTCTCTTTCCTGATAGCTCTAATTAATAGGAAGATTTGTTTTTTCAATTTTCACCCTTTATAGCTTCTAGTCTTCTCTCCTAATTTTGCCCTCTGGGGCCAGTCACAAGTCTAACTATTTTTCCAAGGGATGCTTACCTCAAGATGGATGGAGAGAAGAAAGGAGAGAAGAAAAGAAGCTACCTACTATGTGGCAATCCCTGCCATAAGCCCTTCTAACTTTATCCTCACACTACATGCTATTATTATCTCCTTTTGACAGTGGAGGAAACTTCACTCTACCCTACCTCTAAGCCATGAAGAGCTATTTCTAGTCTTATCCCACCCTTAGCTCCCTCCCTGCTCATTTATAGGTAGCTGGGCTACCTTTGAACTTTGTAAAGCAAAAGAGATTGAAATACTAGTACTACCTACTAACAGATAACTATGAAAAATAGGAAATTTGAACTTGAGGCTACTCATTTGCAATAGCAGGTAAGGGATAAAAAGAGTTGTGAGCAACTTGTGGGTTCTTCTTGGGAAAGGGAATAAGTATTTTAAATGGTGTCAACTATGACAGGTAAGTGCTTTTAAAAATATTTCTCATTTGATCCCCATAATAACTCTGTGAGGCAGGTGCTATTATTATCCTCATTTTATAGTTGAGGAAGCTGAAGCAAGCAGAAGTTAAGTCACTTGCCCAAGGCGGCACAGCTAGAAAATGTCCAATGCTGGATTTGAACTCAGATCTCCTGACTTCAGGGCCTCTACTAATCCCTACCTTTAAATTCTAAAGTTTGGAAAAGAATGAGTGTATAGGGACTCTTTCACCCAAATGAGAGATGGCTTTGGAAAAAGTGCTGAGTCTGGGGAAAGTCCAAATAGTCTGATCAGGCTCATATAACAGTCATGACTTGGAAGTTTGAGACTGCCATATGAGCCACCATTTTGTAAACTCCTCAAGCAGCCTGCCAATAGTTAGAGCACATTCAGGTTTGGGAAGCATTTTATAAATATCATCTCATTTGATTCTCATAAGCATCCTGGGAGGTAGATGATACAATGACCCCCATTTTATAGACAGGAAACTGAAGCTTAGAGAGCTTACCCAAAGTCACACAGGTAAGTGTGTGAGGAGAGATTTGAATTCAAGTTGTTCTGACAGGAAAGCCATATACCCTGGCTTATTTTCTTCCAGAAGAATGAAAGCAATTTCAGCATGGTTCTGAATTAACAACCAGGAAATAAAATTCAAATCCTTCAAATTAGATTACAAATCTATTTCTATTCTGTGAGGGATTAAGGTAGTAGCAGATAGGTTGCATACTAGAGCTCAGATGCTCTTAAAATAGAATAAACTTTATGGCTAATGAAGCATGCTCACAAACCTTTCTTAGACAAGTATATGTAAATATTTTAAAATTTCTCTACCCCAACATAGGGGAGGAGAAAGTTTGAGATCTAATAGATTATTCCACATCTTTTATTCATGAATCAAGAAGTCATGATTATAATATAGTCACCCATTCCTACTTATTTACAAACAGGTTCATGTTAGAAAAGAGACCAAAAATCTTTGTAACTAGATAGAAGGAAAAAAAATTATAACGACCCCTCCCATTAGGGGTTAACTCATATCAAAACAAACCAAAGGGAACTTGACATATTTATATGACCTCTTATGTTAAAAACACATAAAAACATAAATGAAGCCATGAAGTCTTTATTTGAATGATGTTTGTTTTTGCCTAAAATAAACTTTCTCAATTCTCCTAATATTCCTGTATTCTTCATCATCAATAATTTTGCTAAAATCAGTTTAAACTTTACTTCTCTTTTAAAAGAATAGGGGATACTGGAAGGCCCATGGTCCTTAAAAATCTTCATCTCCTGCCTTACCACTACAGATATTCCATACTGGTCAACTGTTGCATTCAAGAAGAAAGTGACACTTTAGATGTCAGCAACAGAAATGTTGAAAATAAAGATTTTCTTTTTAAAGTTTTTAGCTGAGTTAGAGAAATGGGAAAAAAAGATTTAAAATTTTGACTTCTCAGTGTATTTTCCTTTCTCATCCTTGAACTTTATGATTTTTAACCAGATCAGCCTTTGACCTTATCTGTTCTGTGATGGTCACATCCAACGAATCAGTCATTTCATCTCAAATATTTCTGGTGCCCCAGAAGACCTCATCTGACTGAGCCTCTTCACTGTTTATCAACGCCTATTCCTTTTAGCTTTTTCTGTTTGTTTGTTTGTTTGTTTTTTTTCTAGTTAGCTTGATGCAAACACGGAGCAATCTGCCACTGCAGCTCAGCCAGACTGCACAAACGTCCTGCTCTCTTTCACAACACTGCCTGGAAATTAAGTAGCTGGAGAAGACGAGGAGGCATATTAAAAAGAAAAAAAAACATGCATTTCTCTATAGGCTACCTGCTGGTATGCTGCAAAACTACCTTTCAGTGAATGTCCGCCGGCCACTCTAAACGCTCTAAACAGGGATGCTGAAGGATCCGTGTTACCCTTTCTTACTGAATTTCATACTCAGACAGCCATTTTGCAATACACAGCCGATCCGTGAAATAAGGGGTTATTTCAATCTTCAATGGAAAAAGCCACAGGACGATTAAGCTGCTATAAAATGCTGCTGTTAGCTGCACAGATGCATAATCTATCAAACGGTATCAAGTGCCTTTTGCCTAAGTCTGTTCAAAATAAGTACTGGGATGTTGGTTGTCTTGGTGATATTAAATTCTGACAACCTCTGACTGATTATTCGTGAGCTTAAATGATTTTTGCAAGCAATAATTCAAATGGGAAAACAGAGCTACCCTAGCAAGGCTTAAAAAAATAATAAAATCAAAAAAGCAGAGCATCTGGTATGAACAGATAAGGATCTCCAAGACAATAGATTTCCAGGGCAAGCTAAGCAGAAGTTTATCCTATAGTTCATTTTCCAAGTCATCTGGCTCTGACAGTAAAAGAAAACATTTAAGGAAGATTTCAGAAGCTCATGTACCTGAGATGCCCTGAAAACTCTTTGCACAGGGGATTGATTCTGCCTCGTCCCCAGTACAAGGATGGGAGCATCTGAAAGGGGCACCAGACAAATCCTCAGAATTCGCAGCTCCTAGCCACAATTCTAAAGCAATCAGAAACTTACATAGGAAACCCGTACTCGCCGCCGATGTCCCAACCCACAGCACTGCATGAAGAGGAGAGCGGAATGCAATCAGCATGAGGCTTCACCAACCTTCAGAATGCCTTGTCTTCTCATTTGAGCCACTGTCCATCTCTTCCCTCTTTCCAGTCCCAGGTAAGAGGAATGAGCAAATCAACATTTAGCTTCTGGTTCCTAGGTGCACATGTATATTTCAAACAGATCCAGTTGTCATGCCAAAACTTTTTGGGTTTTGCCCCCTTTTAGCTCTCTGGGGAGGATCCAATATCTTCTTCTCCTTCAGAGAGCTGTATACTTAGAAAATATAGAACAGTGTCATTTAGTCTCCTGTCATGACTGTTGCTAATAGATAATCACAGTTGTCCAAATAATTTGAGACCCTTGCCGACATGTTTACATTAACCATTCTCAGGTGATACTCAGCCATCAGAGAACCCTTGCCTTGTAGGGCACTCAGACAGCCTCATCTTTTCAAGGAAAGCCTGTCCCTGATGCTGTCGATGTTCCTGCCTCAGCTAAAGCTTCTGCTGCTGTTTTCCTAGCAGAGCCTTCCTCGTGATACACAGCCTAGCAAGAGCATCCTTGATTCAGTGTTACCTCTGAACCACACGGTGGGCATAGCTGATCAGCTATTTATCCCTCCCCCACCAGTCTGAAAAAATTACGGAGCCTAGACTTTAATTCACTCTGGATTCCCGGGACTACAGAACCACCCTCCAAATTGTCAGATGCTTTGTCTTGCGCTACGTGTCTCCCATGCATTGTGGGCAGGCTTGCTTCAGCGGCCTCAGTACCTGACTCACTCCCCCGCTGCAGCTGCAGTTTTCGCTCACTGCCAATCACTCCCATCTTGACTGAAAACAGATACAGATTCAAGTCTCACAAAGCAAATTATGGGAGAGTCCAGTTTAGTTATTTAGATAACCTAGTACCCATCTTTTAGATCTACTCATCTTTAAGAGCCAGTGACATGGAGAAAGCCAGATCACAGTATCAAAAATGATACAAATTATTAATAAATCTATTAATCTAGAAGATTCAGAGATGGGTAGAATAGTTATATTTTAAAAAGCATTGTTTATTTCAGGCCCACTTGAAAGTGAGTGTTATTAGGGCCCTTGAGTACAGTCCTGTAAGTTTCTGTAACATCGACAATTCTCATGATCAAATGATTCATTTAACCTTTTAATATGTCATGGTATTGAGCCAGATTTTCCCAGGGCCCAAGTTGACTCCTCGGGAATAGTAGGCATTTGGGGAGGCATTTTAACTGTTTCAAGTCAGTGCCCTAGGGGACTTAAACAAGTCAGTGCCCCAACTTAGCATTTTAGGCACTAGGCCTAATGAAAATTGAAGTGAACTCCCTTAGCATTGCCCTATTTTATTCTTAAAGCCTATTAGACTTAATAATAAGATCCCAAATTTAGATTCATAAGGGGTCTTAGTCCAACATTTTCATTTCACAGATGAAGAAACTTGAGGTTCAGTCATTTAGGGCCTCTCCCAAGGTCACATAAGTAGAAAGAAGCCCAGTTGGGATTTGAACTCAAGTCCTCTGGCTTTATGCTATTTGACCAGACAGGCTCTTAGAGAGCAACAGAGTCCATGGCAGGAGTGCAGAATTTAATACCAAAGTACCAGGATTCAAATCCTAGCTTTGTGACCATGGTCACTTATTTTCTTTCAGCCTCAGTTTACTCATCTATAAAATGAATGAGTTGGATTAGATGACCTTTACAATTCACTCTAGCTCATGATGTTTTTTATTTTTCACTAAGCCAATCTTCTTATTTTACAGAAATGAAAACAATCTTTCAGAGTTCACTGTCCAGTGGAAGCCAGATGGTACAGTGGAAAAAACTGTTAGTTTTGGAATCAGTGGACAAGAGGTCAAAATCTTACCTCTAACATTTAATACCTCTGTGGCCTTGGATACTTTAATATAAAATGAGGGAAATGAATTGGATGGCTTCAGATATTCCTCATAGCTCTAAATCTCTGATACTCTGAGTACTGGCAATAGTGTGCTCTGCTATCAGTACTGCCCATATTTTCCCTCTGAAGTTCTACTTCCATTGTAGTTGAATGGGGATCTTGGGTTTGTAGAGGCTTTCCATCTAAAGATGGAAAGGTTTCACTGTCATTGGAGGCAATGGCAGACTTAGATGGTATCTGCCTTTCAAAGACCTATCTAGCAAAATGTGATAAACTTTATGAGTTGGCCATCAGGTAATGAGTCTTTTCTCAGCCATAGCAGCCCATAAAAATCATTTCCTAAAGTTAATCTCTACATTAGTGGGAACAGCATTGACACCAATGAAATGACAAATTTTCAATGTACTGAAATTCCCACATATAAAAGTAGTCAGCAAGTACAGAGGAAAGTACAACAGGAATGATTGTGTATGTAGCATAACCTTCTATCGATGTGTATATGTACACACAGGGATAGATGTCTGTACACATATACACATATGTACATGGGAATACACATATGTACATATGCTAATGTGTGCCTGTGTACACAAATGTATATATTGTGTATGTACACAATGCATACGTCTATATATACTTCCACATGTATATATTCAAGCATGTACCGATACAATGTACATATATATACATATGTATACATATATACACATATATATATAATATGAATACACACTGAATTTCCAATACATGAATTGCCAAGTCAACAAGCATTTACTGAGTATTTACTGTACTCCAGACATTATATTAAACACAGGAGATACAAGAAAATCTCAAAAAGTCCTTGCCCTAGAGGACATCAACCAACAAGCTGACAACTATGTACAGACAAGATATATACAGAGTAAGTTGGAGATGATCTCAAATGGAAGGAACTAACATTCAGAGGGCTGTGAAGGGCTTCATGAAGAAGGTGGGATTTTCCTTGAGATAGGAAGGAAGTCAGGGAAGCCAAGAGGAAGAGGTAAGGAGGCTGAGAATTCCAGGCATGAACAACAGCCAGTAAAATATCCAGAGTTGGGTGATGGGCTATCTTATTCAAAGAACAGCAAGGAGACTATTGTTACTGGATCTCAGAGTACATGGCAACTGTTGGCGGAAAGGGGAAGTATAATGTGTGATAAGATTGGAAAAGTTGGGGGGCAGATTATATTTAATCCTGGTGGTGACAGGGAACCACTGGAGTTTATTGAATAAGGGAATGACATAGTCAGACCTACATTTTAGGAAGATCATTTTGATAGCTCAGTGGAGGATGAAATTGTATTGGGGAGAGACTTGAGGCATGGAAACCAATAGCAGCAATTACAGTAGCTCAAACATGGGGTAATGTGGGTCTGCACCTGGATGATGGCAGTGTCAGAGAAGAAAACAAGGATATATAAATAGGTGGATATGATGTTATGAAAGCAAAATCAATAAGACTTGCCAACTGATTGGATATGGGGTATGTGGGAGAGAGTAGGGAGCTGAGGATGATGCTTAAGATTTGAGCTTTGGTAACTGGAAGGATGGTGCTATTCTTGAGGGTCATAGGGAAATTCAGAAGAAAAGATTATAGGAACAGGAAATGAAATTCAGGTTTAGATGTATTGAGCTTAAGATATTTATGGGGCATCCAGTTCTAGATACCTGAAAAGTCATTTGGAGGTGGGAACATGGAGACAGAGAGAAAGCCTCAGGCTGGATAAGTTGATCAGAGAATCATCTGCACAGAGACAATCATTGAATCTATGTTAGCTGATGACATTAGTAATAGCATAGAGGGAGGAGAGGAGAGAAGGGGACAGGAAAAGATAGGAGAAGGCCTCTGAGAAGAAGCAACCAGACAGGTAGGAGAGCCAGGAAAGAATCTCAAGGGGAAGAGGGTGGGTGACTGATGGTCAAAGACTTCAGAGACATCAAGAAGTGTGAGGGTTGAGAAAAGGTTGTTAGATCTGATGAGAGAGCATTGGTGGCTTTGGAGAGAGCAGTTTCATTAGGATGATGACTTCAGAAGCCAGACTGAAGGATTAAGAAAGGAGAGGAAAGGAAGTAGAGACATTGACTGCAGATAGCTTCCTTTGGTCACAAAAGGGAGGAGAGATATAGGACAATAGCTAGTGGAGAGAGATGGATCATGTGAGGATTTTTTGAGGATATGAGCGTGTTTGTGGACCACAGAAAAGTAACCAGGATATAGGGAGAGATCTAAGTTTATTGAGAGAGTAGGGACTATAGAGCAGGCAATCTCTTGGAGAAAACAAGATAGAGAGGAATTAATTACTTATAGGTACATGGTGGGATTTACCTTGGCAGGGAGAAGGGCTACCCGTTCATGTGAAACAAGAATGAAGGGCAAAATACTGGGGGAAGGCATCTGAATGATGGCAGATGAGGAAGAAGGGGATGGGGGAGTTCTCTGTGAATGCCCTCAATTTTATCAGTATGAGCCAAGGCTCTTAGCTAAGAAGGTGGGAAGACGGAGAGCCAGGGGAAGTCTAAGGAGGGATGAAAAAGTTTGGTAGGGTCACTCTGATGAGTTGGGGTCACAGCAAATCAATTAGGAAGGTACAAAGGGACTGTTTTCCCTCAGTGAGGATCCTGTTCCAATAATATAATGTAAATTTGTAGTGGATATGTGGTTTTGTGATTTTTCTCCAGCTTTGTGTTAATGACTGCCTATTCACGTGCTCCACTGGTATCCATGCCATGTCAAGAAATCTAGAAGACTGGGTATCTAGAGACAAGCAGAGAAGGGAGTGGGAGAGAAATGGAGAAATGGAAAGAGGATGCCAGGACAAACTTCATATAAAAAAATCTTGCCTTGGGCCTGGCTCCGTATTCTCCCTCCAGAATTATAAAACCCTCTGGTTCCTAGGACCAAGATCCTGGGATAGTAGCAGTCAGACTAGTAGTCAAGTATAAGCCTTTGTGGGCTAATCCAAGAACCAACACAAACTATATTTTTCCTGTAGGAAAATGCATTCCTTGTTCTAAACTCAAACTTAGGAATGAATCTCTGGAATTCAACATTCCATAAAGTGTTATAAGTTGGGGACTGCTTTTATAATGCAAGCAATGATTTTACATGACTATGGCTTACAGAAAATTGGCTCCTCCCAACCCCTTTTTTTGTTAATGATTTCCTAAGAAATCAAACTTGGTGTCTAAATCACTATATTATCTTTTATTTCAGTACCCTGGAAAAGATCAAAGGATTATTGGGGGAGAGGGGTTATTATTAGATAGGGAAGAAGCATTCAGGAAGAAAAAAATCATATTTATTAGAAAACTGTAAATTAATTTCAAGTTATTGTCAGGTTTCAATTTCTGTATAAAGAAAAAATCAGTCTGTAAACTTATGATAGGGATTATATTCCTGGAAAATAAGATGCAAATCAGCAATCTCTAAGTCAAATCTGATTTTCATAGAAAAAAACTTTTTAATAAGAGACTATGAATCTAAGGACTTAATACTTAATTTTTTACAGACATAATCACAAATATTAATCAACTTCAACTGACATATACATAAAGTAAACAGTCTAAAGCTTATTGAAGTATACCCTAACCAATTAAATAAACCAATACAGTGATCAATTACACAAATTTCATTTACTTTAATTTCATTTATTAGCCCTTGAAATGAGGTTAGGCAAGGCATGGGGAAGTATTGAGAGGTGGGGAGGAAAGGGCCTTCCAGAGAACATTCTCTAGAAGAGAAACCTGATACAAAGAGACAAAGATAAATTAAATATCTATTGTTATTTCTCCTCACTAAGCTTCATGTTTGTGGAATTAACACACCACAGTAAAACATCTCCCAACTGCCAGTGGACTAAAATTTAGTAAAAGGATAAAAGAAATGGAAAATAATTGTAATTTAAGCAAGAATAGAAAACTGTCATGAGAGTGAGATTCCCCTAAAACTACAGCAGCTGGAAATGTCATTTTTTAATTGAAGGGGAGAGGGGCATAGAAGGTAGCAACAGTCAGAGAGGACTGAACACTGGAAGGAAACTTGGATGTCCTATAGATCCACTCCTCAGAGTAAGGATATGAAACTCTGTAACAGAGAAGAGATTTGAAGTCAGATCCTTAGACCTCAAACCAAGATACCTGAAAGTCTGACTTTCAGATATATCAGAGTTAGAGCTATGAATTTGGGAGTTCCAAAATAATTCCACAGCTTACCAATAGCATCAGCCTCGGTTGTTTCCAACATCCTGGCTACCATCCTATAGGCAGCAGGCAAAAGAGTTAACAAGTTAGTGAAGCTACTGACTGAGAAAATGACTGTTGATGGTGGATGGGGGACACTGGAGACTAGAAAGAAGCATGTAAAGAAGTTTCTGCAGGGATCTGGATTGTTTTAACACCAGTTCTAACTGAGCACTGAATCTTTTTGGCTTTTATTAGCATTTATAGGATACTTTTAAGGTCTACAAAGCACTTTACAGTATCTCATTTTCCCCACAACAACCCTGAAAGGGAATTGCTATTATTATCCCCCTCATTTTACAGATGAGTAAAGTGAGGCAGAAGGAGATGTTAAATGACTTCCTCATGCACATTGCTAGTACGTATCTGAGGATGGATTTGGATCCAGATCTTCCTGAGTCCAGTTCCAGTGTTCTATTCTATTCATTGGGCTAATCTAGATTTAGAAGTATGTAAGAAGAGCTACATGCTTTTAACCACCAGTTAAAAAAACATTTATGGGGCATATATTTATGTGCAATTCATGTATTTAATTGTCAAGGGGCTAAAGTGGTAAAATAAAGCCCTTGCCTTGAAGAGCTTCACAAAACACACAAACTACAAAAAATACACAGTGCATAGAGTGTAGGGTCAAAGAGATCTGAATTCAAATCCTGCCTCATATACTTATTCTCTATGTGATCCAGGGCAAGTCACATAATCACTGTTCCTCAGTTTTCTCATCTCTAAAATGGGGATAATGATAAGCACCTGCCTCAGAAGATTGTGGTAATGATTTATGTCTGCAAAGCACTTCACAAATCTTAAAGTGTTATATATTTACTGTTGCACATACTTAATAAAAACTGTTGAATTAATGACGTTCAGTGGTAGAAGACAAGGGGGTTCCTTAGGAAAACATTCTATAGATCCCTAATTTTTTAGAATATTTGCTGCCTCTAAGTATTTGCCCTAATACTTCAGAAATTCTCTTTTCCTCCCCAATCTTCATCCATACTCAAAATTGGGAGAGAAATCATATGTCACAAGACCCTTGAATAAGAAATAACTGGCCAATGAGATTTTTTAAAAAAGAGCTATTTATCAATGCTGAGCTGCATTAAAAATTAAAGTGCTCTTTTAGTATCTAACCATATGTGGAAAGTCAAGTCAGAAAAATCACTTTTGGAAATCACAAACTCAAAGAGACACTGTCATACTAGGTAGAATTTCTATCAGAATCTCAGGTCTAGAACTGGACGAGACCCCAGTAACCATCTGGTCCAATGCCCTCATTTTTCAGATGAGAGACCAGAGGAGTAATGAGATGATGTGGCTTGTCCAAAGTCAAGCAGGTAATCAGTGTCTGAAGAGAGATCTAAAGCCAGTTTCTCTGACTTGGGAGCCAGTCCTGTTCCAATTGTAACCAGGCAGCATTTTATCTGAACAATCCACTCACCTGCTTCAGTTAACATGATACTCCCCACAGCCCTAGGCCACAGAAAGGGAAAGCATGATTTATTACTACCATTTTCAGATGGCAAAAGTGGACAATTTGTAAATAGGTCCTTTCAGGCTAATCTAATCTTTCTGCATAATAGAGCAAGGGGTCTAGTGAACTCAGAGGAAGCAAATCTTTCCCTGCATTTTGACAGGCCTTTATAATAAATTCCATATAACATACTGATCCAGAAATTGAGAAAATATATTTTAGAATAAATCATTCAATGAACTACATTCAGAGTCTTTCATAGGGAGTTTTTCAAAGCTTGCCATGTACCTGGGATAGCTATGTCACAGATAGCATAATGGTTAGGACACTGGATTTAATAAAATAAAGTCTGGATTCAAATCACATCTCAGACACTAACTATATGGTTCTGGGTAGGTCCTTATAACCCCATGGGCCTCAGTTTCCTCATCTCCAACTTGATGACCTCTAAGTTCTCTTCCAGTTCTTACTATATGATCCTGTGTATGAGTTCAGACTGGCTTAACAAGAGCAGTCCTTGGCCTTTTCAACTGCCTTAAAAGGTGGTCGGTTTCCAACGGCGTGGTACGAGTGATGGGTATGTGCCAGAATGTGCAGCAGCTGACTAAATAGAATGGGTCTGGAAGATGAAAGTGATTCAAAGCGTCAGTATGGGACAGATCTCAGAATTCCTCATCAAATCAGACAAGTTTAGCAAATTGGAGTCACAGATGGACTCTACTCGATAGAATGAACTAGAGAGAATGAGAGAAGCCGAGAGGATTAATGAAATGGGGGCTTGCCAAAGGTCAAGACAGAACTTCTCTCAGGAGCCTAAGCTGCAGCAATGGAAGCTTCCTGTGAATCATCCACCTTTTATTAGCCCCAGGAAAGGGCAGCCTAGAATTACAGCATCCTCAAAACCGAGGTACCAGCCTAGACCCTTTCCTCAGCTTTGGTCTATGAATCTTTTGAGTCAGTCAAGAGAGTGACCATTATGTATGTACTTTGCGTTCTCTGCGGAGGCAAATAAAATAATTTTCTGTAAGTTTGTAATGCCTTTTCTGTCTAATTTATCTCCCTGGAATAGGGTCAGAGGATTGAAAAGGAGGTGGTGGCTCAGGACCTTCATAGTATGTATATTCCTGCAAAATGGATAATTTTGATTACATTAAATTGAAAAGTTTTTGCACAACCAAACCCAATGCAACCAAGATTAAGAGGGAAACAGAAAACAGGGAAAGAATTTTTGCAACTAGTGTCTGCGATAAAGGGCTCATTTCTAAAATATAGAGAGAATTGAGCCAAATGTACAAGAATACAAGTCATTCCCCAATTAATAAATGATCAAAGGATGTGAACAGGCAGTTTTCAGAGGAAGAAATTAAAGCTATCTATAGTCATATGAAAAAATGCTCTAAATCACTATTGATTAGAGAGATGCAAATCAAAACAACTCTGAGATACCACATCACACCTCTAAGATTGGCTAACATGACAAAACAGGAAGATGATAAATGTTGGAGAAGACGTGGGAAAGTTGGAATGCTAATTCATTGTTGATGGAGCTGTGAGCTGATTCAACCATTCTGAGAGCAATTAGAACTATGCCCAAAGGGCTACAAAAATGCGCCTACCTTTTAACTCAGCAATACCTCTTTTAGGACTGTATCCCCAAGAGATCATAAAAATGGGAAAGGGTCCCACATGTACAAAAATATTTATAGCAGCACTCTTTATAATGGCCAAAAACTGGAAATCAAGGGGATGCCCATCAATTGGGGAATGGCTGAATAAATTGTGGTATATGACTGTAATGGAATATTACTGTGCTTTAAGAAACGATGAACAGGAAGACTTCAGAGGGACCTGGAAAGACTTATATGAACTGATGCTGAGTGAAAGGAGCAGAGCCAGGAGAACTTTGTACACAGCAACAACCACAGTGTGTGAGGAATTTTTCTGGTAGACTTAGTACTTCATCGAAACGTAAAGACTTAAAAAATTCCCAGTGGTCTCTTAAGGGAAAATGCCTTCCACATCCAGAGAAAGAACTATGGAGTTTGATCGCAAAATGAAGCAGATAATTTTCTTTTGTATTAAGTTTTGGTTTGTTTTATGATTTCTCGCCTTCATTTTAATTCTTCTATGCAACATGACTAAGGTGAAAATGCATTTAATAGGAATGAATGTGTAGAACCTAATAAAATTGTATGCCATCTCAGGGAGGCAGTGAGGAGGCAGGGGGGATGGGAGGAGGGGAAGAGAGGGGAAATACTCTAGGAGATATGGAAGTGATTGTAAAACACTGAAACAAATAAAATAAAAAAAAAAACAAAAAAAATAGTATGTATCTTCCACTGAGTTTGTTCTTCTTAGCTTAAGAGAGAAACAATCTGGCATTTGCATTAATATCAGACATCCTTCACAGTCTGCTGGCACGGTATTTTTTTCTTAAATTTAAAAGAAGTTTATTCATGACTATTATTTTTATATCACAGTCATTCTTATATTGCTTCCCACCAATTCAATCCAACAAGTATTATCAAGCCTACTACTTATGAGGCACAGCGGTGGAGACCAGGGATACAAAAACAGAAATAAAAGTTATCCCTGAGTTTAATTTTATGCTATCACCCTACGCCCCTTCTCCTTTCCCTTCAACCTCCCACAAACGAACCCTCTCTTGTAAAAACAGTTAAGCAAAACCAATGTAACACAGACGTTATTTGGTAGTCCTAAATTCTGGCAGGACCAGGTCAACTTCATCATAAAAAGCCTAGGCTATGGTAGAACCGCATAGAATTGAGAGGTACAAAGGAATATGGCAATATTGAAGATGGAGAATAATTTGCTCTATGTAGTAACTACAAATTATAATGGAGAACCACCTGGACAGTAGTCAGCAATGAGGTGTTTTTTGTAAAAATGGAAAACTGACAGGGAAATGCACCAAGAAAATAAATCACTGAAGAAAATTGATTATAGCCATTTAACTTAGTATATGTTGGACCCATTTGTAGCTTCAGGCTTCTTAACTAAAGAAGGACATGGAGATCTTGGAAAGACTTCAGGAAAGACAAAGGTAATTAAAGAGTTGAGCAATATAACATGAGGAAGAAAAGCTAAATAAATGATTTGACCTGGAAAGGTGAATGGTAAGCTTAAGTATAGCTATAGATGGTCCATAGGACCATACAGGAAAATAATAAGAAAATTCAGGTTTCTACATAAGAAAGTTCCAGAGAGTAGTATCCTAGAAAGGGTTAATATCTATGGAATTTGTGGTATCCCTTAAAACAATTTAGCCTCACTTGATTAGGCTAGATTAAGAGTGAGGCAATAAGAAAGCAAAGAAATATTAACCAATTGGCTTCTTTGTTAATCTCATTCAATTCAATTCAATTTTTTTTTTTTTCCCACAGAAAATAAGAGTCTGAGGTCACCTAGCAAAAGCCATGCATGAACAGGGATTCCCTCTACAACCTCCTTGCCTCCAGCTTTATGAAGAAATCAACGTCCTTTTCACAGAGGGCTCCATGGATCTCTTCAACTCCGTAACTTCAAGTGCCCTATGTTTTCACTCATTCTCATCTTCTCTGTTCCAGTTTTGAGGAAAAAGTGACCATTTCTTAGCTATAGCTTACCCCACCCCCCCATCTTATCTTGTCTCGTCTGGAAACGTGCTCTTTTGAGAAGTCCCAATGGACTACTGCCTTTCCAAACCTTACAAACATGATAAGATCCCCTCATTGTTAATTTAAAAAAAAGGCTTTATGTGACCATCTTATCCCTCAGCATATTATCCTCCCCTTTACAGACAAACTTCTAGAAAGAATCATTATGTTTACTACCTTTGCTTTCTTTCACCTTCCTTGCAACCTGGCTTCCAACTCCACAAGTGGATTGAAACTGCTCTCTCAAAGGCTTTCCAAGGATCTCTTACTTGTTAAATCCTTTTCTCAGTTCTCCATTTTTCTCCTTGATCTATTGACAGCTTTTCCCAGTGTTGAGGACTCTCTTCCAGGGATGTTGCTCTCTCTAAATTCTCCTTGTCTGTGTCAGATCACTCCTTTTTAGTCTCTTCTGTAGTTTATCATATATCTTCCACTCCTTTGGTGTAGAATGTGCTCTTGGGAGGTCAGGACTGTGTTCTTGTCATTCTTTGTACTCCAGTATTTAGCACAATGCCTGGTGTATAATAAGAGCTTAAAAAATGCTTGTTGATTGACTGGCTATAGGAATCCCCAAAAAGTTCCCTTATGAGTCCACTTTTATTTTTTTCTGCTGTGTTCTTTACTGACCTCATCTGCTTCCATAGATTCCATTACTATCTCTATGTAGATGATTTCCAAATCTATCTATTCATTGTAACATTTCTTCTGAACATCAGTGCCATATTGTCACCTGCTGATTAGCTTCATGTAGACCACACAATCTTAAATATAGATTTGAAAGGGGTCTCACAGGCTATCTTGTCCAACTCTCCCATTTTATAGATGACCCAGTCATTGTCAAGTCTTCCTGACTCAGTCTCTACACCATCTCTCGCATCCATTCCCCCCTCTCCATCCATTCAACCATTCCCTTAATTCAATCTCTTCTTACCAGTAAAGACAAATGCTTACTCTTTGAACTAGCATATCTCCACCCTCATGTCAGCAAATCCTCAGTTCTCTGATCCCGAATATAAAGAAAATATTCCTCTTTGAACCCAGAGTCAAGTGATGATTTTCATGAATTTAGATCCAGACAACTCTAGCTGGATGCCATTATGCAAAATAGTATTATAGAGGCTGCATATACAAAGATGAGAAATGGCCCAGACCCTGCATTTCTGAAGTGTTTAGTATGAAGGGGTGGGGGAGAGTGAGGTAGAGGGAGAGAGGACAAATAGTAATATAGCAAGTGTCTAGGAAACGTCACCTTAGTCTTATGGGAATCAAAGAACATTTTTTGTTTTGTGGAGAGGTAGCCCCTGAATTTAGTCTTTAAAAAAAAAATATCTCAGCAAAAAAAAAAATTAAGGGAAAATTATTCTAGATATAGGAAATGATGTGCCCAAATGCATGAAGGTAGGTAGGAAAGGGAAAAAGACTGAGGAATGGCTTGTAGTCCAAGTTACATTAAACAATGAGTATGTGAAGAGTACTGGGGAGATATATCTTCTTTTATTTTTAATTTATGGAATAAAACAATCATTTCCATAGGAGTATAATAAAAAAGATTGTACATGAAACTGCAAATCTATTCAGTACAATTTACTATTCCTTTTAAATACATAACATTATCATGTAAATTTCTTTTTTTCCCCTCCCTATATTTTGAAACATCCAAGGTGATGAATCGGTTTGCTTCATTAAGCTTGTCTGTGACAAAGGAGGGCTTCTAATCAGGGGGAAGGGTTGAGTTGGTAGATAGTGATAGAGGTATAAAAATAAAAGAAATATAACATACTTATTAACTCATCATTTGCTAAGTTATTTAGACCACTAATTAACTTGTAACTAACTAATAAAATATAATAAAATATTTTAAATATACAGAAGAAAGTTCAGAAGGGGACACAATCAAGACAAAATTGTCACTATTGAGTTAAATTTAATATTACACTTTGAAAAAATTATGCAAGTGAACTTCATAGCTTCATCTTTTTTTATTCTTTATTATACTTGAATTTTTAATGTTCATCAGTCATTGTCTATATTAAGAAAAAACCTTTTTTTAAAAAGGGGACTATTTTGAAATAAGGCTGGAAAGGTCGATTGGTGCCTGAGTATGAAAAGTTTTGAATGCCAAAACAGTTTTTATCTAATTAGATGGGCAATGAGGGAGGGGCTCCAAAAGATTTTGTACAATGGTATGATGTGCATACTCCGATAATGCTGTGAAAGATGCACTGGGAAAAGGGTAGAGTTCAGGGGTAGGGAGAACTGCTAATGAGCTAGCATAATAGATTAGGTAAGAGATAAAGGCCCACTCTAGAGCTATGGTGGTAGAATGTGAAGGTGGAAAGGAGGGGGCAGATGTCAGAGATGTTTGGAGGTAGAACAGCAACTGATATGGGGGAGTCAAAGGTGTCCTTGAGGTTTTGAAGCAGAGTAACTGGAAGGAGGAGGAGGAGGATGCTATTAATAGAAACTCTTAGAAGGGGACAGGTAGGTAGAGAGGGAAAGATGGAAAAATTCAATCTTCCCCACATGGCATTTAAGACATAAAATTCTATCGCCTAGTGCGGTAGAACTCCTGGGCTGGTCCCTGAGAGCCAAATAAATCTCCAGTGTACCAGAAATCATCATCATCATCATCAATTTCACTTAAATTTATACCAGCTATGGTAGAGTAGTTAGAGCTGGCCTTCAGACCAGAAAGATCTGAGTTCAGGTCCTGTCTTTGATACATACTGGCTTCCTGACCAAACCATTTAATTTCTCATATTCTAAGAAACTTTCTAAGACTGTAAACTGCAGAGAAGGTACAGGCCTGCACTGGAGGAGGGACCTTCCTCATCTGAGAGTTCCCCATATCAGAGAATCATGGTCCCACTGCCTGTCCCTATTACAGTTAGAAAGAACTTTCCCATACATTGTATTTGATCCTCGCCACTCCATGGGTTGTGATCATTCCCATATTGATGATAAGCAAACTGAGCCTCAGAGAAGCTAGAATTTTTCTCTATTCACATAGACAGGAAGTGGCAGAGTTAAGGTTTCAATGAGAGTCTTCTGAGTCTAATTCTAGTAATTTTTCCCTAACCCTGAGAATACTTGTTGAAAACAACAAGTGGACCACAGTAATCTGGGGGTCCGATAGATCTTCTTTGACTGGTTTCACATAGAAAAATATTCTTCTTATCTTTAAAACCAGGAAAAGGAAGGCTTGATGACAGGTAGAAGACAGGTGAGAAATTTTTGTTGTTCAGTCAGTTTTTGGTCACTTTTGACTCTTTATGATCACATTAGGGGTTTTCTTGGCAAAGATATTTAAGTGGTTCGCCATTTCCTTCTATAGCTCATTTTACAGATGAGGAAACTGAGGCAATTAAGGTTAAGTGACTTGCTCAGTGCCACATAGCTACTAAGTGTCTGAGGCTGGATTTGAAACTCAGGACTTCCTGACTCCAGGTCCAGCATTCCATCCACTGCTCTACCTAGCTTTCCTCAGTGAGGAATATGCTACCTCAAAAGAGTAGACCTTTCCCTTATTCATTCTTCTTTATCAGTTCATAACAGTTAGCTATTATACTATGAAATGAAGAAAGTTTCTGAGGTCTAAGGCACTGGACTATGAACTCTCCTTCTGAGATCCAGCTAATTCCTCATTGCTATCAATACTTTTCTTGATGAAATATCTCAGGTTCCTCTAGATGTATGGCATCAAACTCAAACAGAAAGAGGGGCCACTAAACCATCCTTAAGGATCCCTGCAGGCCACATACTGCCTTAATTTTAAAATGCAATTTTACCTATGCTTGTTTGTACTTTTACTTATTTTGTTCAGTATTTCCCAGTTCCATTATCATCTGGTTCCAGCCGCACTTGGGAGAGCTGTGGGCTGCATGTGGCAGATTTAACACCTCTGCTCTAAAGTCTGCCTCCAACTTAATTGGCCCTCTGCTGAATTCCAAAAGCCAGCCTTAAACACAAGCCCTTTAATTCTGTTTGTCCTACATGAACTATTAGGAAAAACAGCAGTGTCTAGAATATTCCAGGAAAGGTACAAGATGGAAGGAATCAGAGACCATGTCTGAACATGTCCAAGGCAGTTAGCAGACTCAAAAGTTTGCTTTTGATTCGCACTCCATTTCTTGGGGAAACTGAGGCAAAGAGTTACCCCCCCCCCATCTTTCCTTCTCCTCATCTCTGTTCAAGGTACAATTAGGGGAGGGGATTTTAAGCAATTCCTTGTAATTTCCTTTAAGAATATTTTTCCTTACAGAGGGCAGTAGCAGAGAGGATGAGAAGGGGAGTTTTTTAAAAAAAAATTGGATTCTTGAGTGAGAAGGGAATCATAAAACTGTCAATGACATCGCTCCAAAATCTGCATGGTTCCCCAAAGCTCTAGTTCACTGCTTCCCATCAATAGCCAGGTGGGCAAGCCCCGGGTCACTGCCAAAGGAGGCTTCCCAGACTCCTGAGTGCTTTTGGATCTCACCTTTACAGAGCCACCCCTAACTGCTCTCTTCCTGGCTCCATCCAAACCTGAGGATCCAGACGGATGGCTAATAACAATTAGGAATATTCCTGTCTGAAAGTTTTCCAGCAGAGCCACTTTGACTAGAAGGAAGGCAGAGTGCAAAGAGAATGAGGCGATTATCAACAAACAAGCCAATAACAATAAGCTGGCAGTGCAATCTCTTGACGTAAAATGACATCAGGTCACTCCAACCTCCACTTACCTTCTTCTCATCTTTTTTCTGGCCTCTCTCCTCACCCCCATCCCTCTGCTTTGAAAGGAAGAATGAAGATGTCCATTAGCAGCCTGTATTCTTGTTCTAGTTGAAAAAGAGCCAATAGGCTCTGTCAGTCAGGTTAACCTGCTCCTTCTACAGGAATAAAAATCACCAGTGATGATCACTGTGACTCTACTGCCAGCAGTTCTCTCTGGGTACACTTAAAGACCACAACAGGCACTAGATTCAGGGGTCCCCTAGGTCCTCAGGGGTGGCCCTTTGAATCCAATCTTCACAGAACAAATCCCCTTAGTAAAAGAATTTGTTCTGTAAAACTTGGACTTAGCCCAAAAGCCGCACTCAAAGACCTAGAAAGTCACATGTGGCCACAAGGCTGCAGGTTCTCCATCCCTGTAAGATGAATGGGGTGTCTATGGCAATAAAATAGTGAGGTGGTCTGTGTTCAGAAATGGAGTAAATTTCCCTTTATAAGGATTCCAGGGAACCCTTCCCACATCCTTAAAACAGTCCACTTTCTCAATAGGGGTGTTGGATTCTAATTCCTGGTTATGCCAATTACTGCTTGTGTGATCTTGACCAACTCATCTAACTTGTCTAGGTCATGGTTTCCTCATCTGCCAAACGAGTGGCTTGATCCAGACTGAAAGATTCCTTCCAGCCCTAAATCTATGATCCTCCATGAGTCAATCTCGAAAGGAAGGAGAATAAAAATGGTGGTCAATAAATAAGAAAGTTCCCTTCAGAAAACTGGGAATCAGAAAATGAAACTAAAACTCCCAGATAAGGGTGACAAAGTAGAGTCTAGCAATTGTGGTTATCCTAGGTGATACTTAGGATCACCTTCCTTTTGAATGTATGTAGTTACAGTAGTTTTCTAATATATATTTATTCTAGACATGCACCAGGCTCTCTTGTACTCTTGAGAATCTCCTATATATCTGGGCAACTGATTCAATCTATTTCATTATTTTTATTTGATTTGATTTAATCTATTTTATTTTTACTGCAGATTTTAGATTTTAAACTATGCCTCAATGGATTTCATCATTCTTGGGAAAGTCATTACTGAGAAATTTTGAATTCTTATTAAGAATTTCTGGGAAACCAGAGGTTTTAGGAAATAAGGGAAGCAGGAAGAAAGTCTACCATCTTTTTGTTGAATAGTTTCTTCCCCTCTTTCACTGGTAAACCACAGGCCACTGGGTCTCTGCAGGCTGAACCTTTTGGTAATAGGACAGAATGTTAGTTAAGGTTACCTCCCCTGGAGACAACCAGGGACTAACTGGGAGGAGGAGAGAGTTTTTGTCACTAGTTTAAAGTTTTTAAGTAAGAGAAGACTATAATCAAATGTGATAATATCTGTAAAGCACATAGTCAGAACCTGGCACACAGAAAGGCACTTAATAAATGTTGGTTTCCATCCTCCCACACTATAGTTCTCCCATTCTCCTCTTCTTCATATGATTCTACCAAACAGAAAAGAGCTGGATCTTATTCCCTAAATACACCAAAGAAAAAAGAAATGGAATAAACCCTTAAAATAGTGCCTACTATGTGCCAGGTACTGTGAGCACCATTAAAATAATAATAATAACAACAAATCTCTTGATCCTCACAACAACCTTGCAAGGTAGGTGCTATTTTTATACTCATTTTACAATTGAGGAAACTGAGGCAAACAGAGGTTAAGTAACTTGCAGTCACGCAGTTAGTATCTGCGGCTGGATTTGAGCTCAGATCTTCCTGATTCCAATCTAAGCATTCTATCTACTGCATGGCCTAGCTTTCTCTATCTCATAGGAACTTAGATTTTACCATTCTACCACCATCTCATAGGACCATAGATTTCAAGCTGGAAGGGACCTTGAAAGGTCATCGATTCCGATCTTGTCATTTTCAGGACAGGAAGATGATGAGAGAGGTCAAGAGGTGTTTAAGGTCATATAGAGCTAGTTATTGTCTGATGCAGGATTGGAACTCAGGTGATCCTGATTTCAACACTCTACCCACTGTACCACCTACGGCTATCATGAAGTCTGTCTTACTCCTCCAAAGTCATCCAATCCTAGGTCAAATGTACTATGCGTTTGTTTACTAAATAAATACTGTGGCAAGACAACATACTTGAGTATATTTAAAACATCGAGTGGTAAATTCCTTACAAAACAAAACACTTCTACAATTACAGAATGAAAAAGGAAAATTATGCGTGAAAAAAGACCTCAGAGATTTGTAATTAGCTGCAAGTTCAATATGAACCAACAGTATGACCTAGGAGCTACCAAACACTGCTTTGATCTTAAGCACCACCAACTGAAATGTAATGTTTAGATGAAGGAAGGTGACAATCTGGTTGTGTTCTGCTGGGGTCACACCACAGCTGGAGAATTGTGTCCAGTAACATAGTGATGTTATTTCAGTCCTCTTTGAGAACAAAGGACTACAACCAACCAACCAAGGAATGAAAGACTTATGGAGACTGTGTTAGACCCCATAATGTACTTGAAAGACTGTCATGCATAAAACAGTTTAGATTGGTTTTGCTTGGCCCTACGTAACAAAATTAGCTTCAGTTAGTGAATACAGCAGAGGAGAAGCTATTGGCTCATCTCTCTAACAATTAGAGCCCATCAAAAGTAAAATGACCTGTTTCAGGAACTAGTTGAGTATCCCACCACTGAAGATCTTCCTTAGGTGGTCACTTCTCATGGGTGCTACAGAGAGGTTCCCATTCACTTTGGTGACCTCTGAAGCCCTTTCCATTTATGAGAATGCATTATATAATCCATTATAACCTTAATTCTTTTAAATACATAATAAATTTTAAATAAAATATTGTTTATGCTGTAATATTCTCTTTTCATAACCTACTTTTAAAAAATCCTTAGACATAATGTTCCTATTGTGGTTTATTGTAATAGCCTAGTCAATATCCTTGCCTCAAAGGATCTTCCTACCTCCATCTTGCATAGGTATTCCCATGTCATCCATTCCTCCCGCATCAATCAACCAGAGACTCCTTATTGTTTCTAATAAGTATCAAATAAGTATCACTCTGACTTTCAAAGTTCTTCATAACCTACCCTGTTCTGTTCTGTATTGGACTCTTCCATATATCTTGCATACTAGGTGCCTGGTTGTTATTCTTCACATACAATGCTACATGCCTAGAAAGCTTTCCCTCCCCATCCTGACCTTTTAGGATCCCTGGATTCCTTCAAGATTCAGCCCTAGTATTATCTTCTATGGAAACCTTTTCTAGGTCCCTTAGGTGCTTGTGTTTTTCCCTTTAAGGTTACATTCTATCTACTCTATATGTAACATGTATATCTTTATGTTCATGTTATCTCTTCAATTAGAATATAAGCTCATTGAGGGCAGAGACTGTTTTGGCTTTTCTTTGTATTTTCAACTCTTATCACAATGCCTAACACTTAGTAAACACTTTAAAAAAATGCTGATTAATATTTTCCATCTTAAATTCTGATACTTGCTTTGTGGTGATTGAGAAAACAAAGGTTCGATCTTCCAAGCATATCAATTTATTAAGCAATGCATGCTTATTGCTTAATGAAGTGGGACCAGGCCCCTTCCTCAGCTTAGGCCTGGATTCTAAATACAAAGGAGAAAAAGACTTTTATACATCAGAAACAATCAAATAAGGCTAATTAGTTAAAGGTAAAAAATACAATATTGGATAATCTAATTTCTAATTGGATAAAAGATTAGGGACTTTTCAAGTTAGGAGGGGGGAAGTGAACAGTTACAGTAACATGAATTGAGAGAAAGAGGAATCCTGCTTCCCAAGTACCTGTAAATAATGAAGGGAACATGGGAACAATAATTCATTGATCAGTACAGTGCCAGTTTTCAGATTAGACATAGAGGTTGGGAGAAAACTCCTTGCATCAATCTTTGCATCTGACTGGGTTTCCAGGCAACACAACTTACATTCTTAGTTAAGGGTCTCTAAGCAGCAAGTAGAGGGGCTCCAGCTTCCCAGCTATGCTGGGCTAGTTCAAACAATGAAATGAACTTTTTTCCCCAGTTTCCACAACTGAATAAAGTTTTCTCACATGACAGAAAATGGACTAGACCCATAACTGAAAAGAAACTAGTAACTCCCAAACTGAGTCAGTGTGTTTTACTCAATTCCTACAATTAACCACTTGATGTCCTAATGTCAATTCCCTCAGTTTATAGAGAGAATAAAGGATTTTAAGAGGCAGAGGAGAGGAGGAAGACCATTCCAGGCATAGCGAATATACAAAGACACAGAGAGGAGAGATCAAATGTGGTACATAGAGAATGGCCATCAGGCCAATTTGGCTAGAATGTTTATAGACCTCAACAAATTCAATCAAACCAGCATGTTTGGCCATATAATTCGTTGACTGGTGTGGGGGGAATGGGTGACATGGACAGACTTATACAAGATTGAGTAGGAAAACACTTTAGCGCAAAGATACAGACTAGGCTATTGCAATAAATCAGGATAAGAATATGAGACTCTGATGGTCCTTTAATAAGAGCAAGTTGTGTGCTAACATACCTTTCCTGTCTCTGCTTCTTTGCTTGATCCATTCCCTACCTCCTCCAAAACCTTCCTTTGGGAAAATCCTACCCATCCTTTAGCCCAGCTCAAATATCACTTCCTCCAAGAAGTCTAGCTCAGCTGATTAAAACAGAAAACAGTCCTAAGGCTATGAATTTCTTTCCCATGCTGGGGATCTCTTGGGGACCTCCCTGAAACAAAATGACCTTTGATCCTTCAGGTTTTTTTGCAGTCTCTCGTCCACTACTTCCATGGGCCCTTATCACGTATATTATAATGATTTATGTAGCCTATTTCCAACCAAATTAAAATGTCCATGAGGGTAGGGATCACAGCTCATTTAAAGGGGACATTTTCCCTGAGAAGCAAGAGATCACAGTGAAGAGAGAGCCTTGGAGTCATGAATCACTGTGTCCTGTGTTTGGTACGTACTGTCTGTGTGAGCCTGGACAAGTAAATTAGTCTCTCATTGGTCCCTGGAGAACTTTCTGAGATAATAACAAGAATAAGAAAAAGAACAAACATTTAGATGGCTCCTTAAGATATGTAAAGTGCTTTACAAATATTATCTCATTTGTACCTCACAACAGCCCTAGAAGGTAGATAGTGTTCTTTTTACCATTTTATAAATGAAGAAACTGAGGCAGAAGTCAAATGACTTGTCCACGGTCACACAGCTAGTGAGTGTTTGAGGCTGAATTTGACTTCAAGTCTCCCTGACTCTAGGTTTTTGTTTAGTTGTTTTTCACTCATGTCTGGCTCTTCATAGCATCTTTTTTTAAGGGGGGGGGGGAAGTTTCTTGGCAAAGATACTGGAGTGGTCTGTCATTTCCTTCTCCAGCTCTTTTTTTACAGATGAGAAAACTGAGGCAAATAGAGTTAAGTGACTTGCCCAGGGTCACACTGCTAGTAAGTGTCTGAGGCCAGATTTGAACTCAAGAAGATGAGTCTTCCTGCACCACCTAGCTGTCCCCTGGCTCCAGGCCCAGATTATCAGTTGTAGAAGAGTTGCTGACCTGAGCTGGCAGAGGGTATTTTCTCAGCAGGGAATCCCTACACATTACCAGTCTGAATATATACCTGTGAACATATATGTTCTTATACATATACTTGCGCACACATATACACATATAGGCATATACATAACTGTGTATGCATGTAAAAATATCCTAGTACTTTATACTTACTTTTTAAGTTGCTTAGAAACTAGAGGTTCAAAAAATTAAAATCATACATTCATTAAAGCATATATTAAGGAGTTAAAGTATAAGAGACTGAGTAAAAAAACCCCAACAACCCCAAATACTTGGCTTTACGCCCCAGCTTAACCACTCCTAGGTATCATTTAACATCTCTGAATGTCAATTTTGTCATCTACAAAGAAGGAATAATATCTATCAACCCCACAGGGTTGTGGTAAGGACCAAACGAGGTAACTCATTTAAAGTGCTCTACAAACTGTAATGAAATATGTAGAATAAGCTATTATTATTGCATTTGAAAGGGTTTTTAAAGTTTAAGTTTCCCTTATGTAGAAAAGCAGTTCAATGCAGAATTTGCTGTTGTTGAGTCATTTCAGTTGTGTCCAACTCCTCATGATCCAATTCGGGGTTTTCTTGTCAAAGATACTGGAGCAGTTTGCCATTTCTCCAGTACATTTTACAGATGAGGAAACTGAGGCAAACAGGATGAAGTGACTTGCCCAGGGTCATACAGCTAGTAAGTGTCTGAGGTTGGATTTGAACTCAGGAAGATGAGTCTTCCTGACTTCAGAACTGGTACTTTACCCACTATGCCACCTAATTGCCCAATTTAATGTAGAAATTAAGGTTAAATTATTAGTTCTTGACAGATAGTTCCCCTTTGTTTGTGATTCAAAGTAGTTTAAACAACTTCCTTAAAGAAATGAGATTTTGATGCTGAACTTAACATAAACTAAAAAAATTCTGTCATCACTTTGACAGTTACTACTTACCTCTCTTTGTGATGGTACAAACCTCTTTTGACATAGATCAATCCATGAATTAATCAACAGAGGTCTTTTGGATATTCATTAGCACCTGGCACTGTGCTAGCACTTGTAGGGGACGTAAGAGAAGAAGAAGCTCTAGAAATGACAGCACTTTGAACAAAGAAGATGATACTAGAGCTGGCCTCAAAGGACAGGTAGGATTTAGGTAAGTGTGGGATGGGGGGAGGGATGGATTGTCAGTGGGCATTCTGGATTATGAGCAAAGATGGAAGGAAAGATGAGTGTGTCTTGTAGGGTGGACAGCAAGAACAGAGTGGAATGTTTGTATTGGAGAGGAGAGAGAGAGGAAGAGAGAGAGAAACACACAGAGAAAGACAGGGAGACAGAGAGAGAGAGATACAGAGAGGCAAACTGATAGAGACAAGGAGACACAGAGACAGAAACAGTGACAGAGAGAGACAGAGAGACAGAAGGGAAAGGGTTACCTTTTTGAAGAGGACAGCTACAAATGTTGGAGGGAATGTGGAAAAATTGGGACACTGATTCATTGCTGGTCGAATTGTGAACTGATCCAACTTTTTATCAACTTGTATTTTACATTAAGCTAACACACCGAGCTACTGAATTCTGGAAACATTTATTAAGTAGCTTCTGTATACAAACTACTGCACTAGACACAAAGATGAGCAGAATATTGTCCCTGATCTCAAAAACTTTACAATCTATGATGAGAAATTAGAAATCTATGCAAATCATTATAATGTAAAGCATACTATGAAGAACACAATAAAGGAGATGGAAAAATGTTAGAAAATGTAGAGGAGAGAAAGAATTCTCCCAACTGCAGGAATGAGGGAAGGCTTGATGAAAGGCTCTGAAGGATGGACTGAATCTCAAAGAAAGGAAATGGAGTTGGTGAGAGGACATTCCAAGCATAAGGAGGAAAGGCATGGTAACTGACCAGAAATGAGAAGTGAGGGAAGGAGTCAAAGATGACTCCAAGGTTTTGAGTATAGTTGTCAGGACATAGTGGCACCAAGAATAGAAAGAGGGAAATTCAAAGGGGGAAGAGGTAGATTGGGGAGGGGCAGGGCTGGGGTGGCAAATTCAGTTTCAGACATGATACATTTGGAGAATTTGGTAAGTCTTCCAAAATGAAGTACCCATTAATCAGCTGGGAATGTAGGTCTGTCCCAGGCTCAGACCAGTAATATGTCTTACATCTTCAAAAAACAAACAAACAAACAAAAATACCAAAAAACCCCCAAACCTTTTCTAACACTATCCATGTATCTGACTATTCCTGTCCAAGAGGGTTAGCATGAAAATGGAAATGAATATCCACAAAGGAGAAGTCAGTCCCAAGCCCTGAATCTGCATCACCTCTCAGCATAAAGGGAAACATAAGGAAACCAAAGTGATTAACTTACATGCAGTCCCTGGAATGTCTGTCCCAGATAACAGTGCTCTCTCTTTGTACCAGCACCAATGTCTAGCTTAGAGAAGTAGCAAAGTTTGAAAAGGAACCAAGGGGGAGCCACTCTGGGGCACAGTACAAAGGGCAAATAGCATAGGTGGTAGGACAGGACAGGAACAGGGAAAATTTTGCTAGAATAAACAATGAGACCATCATTTAGAGAAAGGATGAACCTATAGATAAGGTGATAGCAACCAGACTCCAGCTGAGCCCCAAGTGTGTGATAGTAGACCAGAATGGATTCCAGGTAATTTCAGTCCAGAATCACAATCCAAAACTGATGTCATTGATGAGTTTTGTCAGAAATAGCTCTAGGAGAGGTGGACTTAAACCTTTAGACTTAGCCTACATCAAGTTTAGTTTCCCAAATGTGCAAGTTATCGTGGAAAAGGTGCTAAATGTAGTTAAATATTTAGAATCTCTGGTTCTCAATTTTCCCAGTGGTTCTAAATAACTTACTATATCTCTTGGTCCCAGTTTCTTCCATCCATAAGGCAGGATTAATAATAATCCCATGTAACAGTATCATAAAGTTTAGTAGATTCATACTTGTAAAATGATGCCAGTTCTAACAAGACTATATAAATGTAAAGTCTTATGGCGATATTAACTAGACAAATATTAACCAGACAGGAATGAATAAGTCTGCCACCTGAGGGATACTTGCCAATTCTTCCACTGTCCCACTGCAGACAAATAACCAGATCACATGGTGATCCAGCCCTTGTGTGGGCACTATTTGACAGAGACTCACCCACGATGAAATCTAACCAAGTAATTGCATAAAATTTGGATCAACTTTCTTCCAAATTTTTATAAACCCATTCACATGTTGGTTTCTGAATTAATGAGAATATGTCATAAGACATTTAAGAATACAGGATATTTACCAACACAGGTTCCAAATTGAATTAAATAAAATAAAAATTCCAGTAAAAAACTCTGACATTCTTTCTTGTCAACAGAACGCTCAACTTTATTTCATGCTAATTCCAGAGAACGATTTATTCCTATTACTCCATGTGCTGCACATCTTATGAAATAATATTACTGTTGTGTCCTTTTGATTTTCCAAGGCTTTCCAAACGTGTTTCCAAAGAACAATTCATCAGAGGTTGGATCATATATTGTTTTAATTTCAATTTTATAACTTACAGAAGAGAAGGCAATAGCTGGAGAAGTTTCAGGTAGAATGAGACTAATCTACTAGGAAAAGTTTCTGATAGAGTGGGAATAACATTAGGCCTCAGCTTAAACCTTACAGTCATAAAGTCCCTCTCCAGTGTCTAGCATAGTGTCTGGTACAGAACAAGTACATTTATATAAATTTAAATAAATAAATATATTTTAATATACATATAAATATATTTACATATTTAATAAGTATAAATGCTTATTGTACACTTTGAGATGAATAACACTGTTCAGTGCTTTACAAAATTCCTGTCTAACTTAATAGACGTAGAAAGAACACCTGGAAATAAAATTACCGGTAAGGATTTAGTATATAAAACCATTTCCTACATTCTAAGCACATTTGTCCTCCTCCCCTCCCTCCCTCCCTCCCTCCCTCCCTCCCTCCTTTCCTCCCTTCCTCCCTTCCTCCCTTCCTTCCAATTGCATCATGATTTTAACAGTCAACCAATCACTCTTGGGGAGAGAGCCTTCTTTAACGAAGTGTGGAAATGTTTTACTCCCTTTCAGCCACCAGGTGGCAAAGTTTACCAAAGAATGTCTGGTAGTCAGCGAACGTTTTAGAGAGCACGTGAACTGTGAGAAAACGTCTCACAGCAAAAGAACTTCCGTAAAAGTTCACGCTGACTTTGGAACATTAAAAAAAAAAAAAAAAAAAACAACACTTGATGATCTCCATCTATTTCTAAAATTTGCCTAGATTTTAAAACAATGATCACTTACTAGATCAACTATTCCCCTAGAGGAACTATGTTTCATGAGGCATTCAATTAATGTTACTGTAGGTTACCAGAGAACAATAATTCGGTACAAATCCCATAACGTAAGCAGCATCTTTAGAACTCTTGTACTTAAAGATAACTTAGAAGTTGAGAAAAGCTAAAAAAAAATGTTCCTTTAAAGGAGGATTCACACACACACACAGACACACACACAGACACACACACACACCCCTGCTTAAAGTGATGCTTGCATTCACTGGAAAGCATACCAATTAGAAAATATTTGGGATGCACCAATTAAAAAAAATTAACTAAAATGAAATAACGAGAGAACAGAGCTAAAAGAGACTTGGAGCAAACCTCCAAATTGTGCCTTTCTAATAATGTCAGAAGAAATATACGTAATGGTCATTTCTGAATGGTCTAAAACTTTTGCTTTCATTCAGTAAGACCTAGGATCTGAACCATATCATTGATGAAACAGTCTTAAGAATAAAAAAAAAAATGCGTTCTATGTGCCAGCCACAAAACAATAGCCCATGGGGTGTGGGGTACATTGAATAAACCAAACTGTCAAGCACAATAAAGATGCATGCCTTGAGAATAATGTCCCACTTTCCTATCTCAGAGTCAGTCAATCCATCTCTAGCCAGACTGGGAGTCTGAGCGAACTCTAGGAACCTAGCACAATTTCAGTTCTAATTCTGATGGTAGCGGGGAGGGAGGGGATTGGCTAATCAAGGTTGGATGACCATGTAGTCTTCTACTTACTCCATGATCGATGCAAACCTCGAGTTCAGTTCTCAAAGGAAATCATCTTACTGGAGATTTTTCTAAATTGGGCCTGAGCTGTATCCACATTCTCTGGTATCATTCCAGGTTGAAATAGACTCATTCAGCCCTCTCCTAGATCAGATTTTTCAACCCCAGAACAGGGAAAAAAGCAGAGTGCCATTTAGAGGATTAGGTTAAACCATAAGGGTAAAGGAAACTGTGCTTTGTTTAGATGTCTGTGTCTCTGTGGCACCAATTTCCCAGAGCTGCAAAATTACTAAATGGAAGGAAAGGGAGGCAAAGGAATGTTTTTAATCACCTAAAGTTAAAACTTAAATGCATTTTCAAAGAAAATTTGTGTAAAGAAATTGTAGAACCTTCTGACTGGGACAAGACTGGATTGTGGGTAACGTCCTGGGGCATTCAAAATCCACGGGACACTAGCTTATACACTGAACACTCCACAAATATCTGGTGAATGAATCAATCTATCATAGAAGATTTAAGCTAGGTAGGATCTTAGTAAATATCCAATCCCTTCAATTTCAACAGGAGTAGCCTGTAGCCTGATGCCTAGAGACAATGTGACTTACCCCCCAAGTCACATATCTAGGTAGTTAGTTGAAAGACCTCGAGCAGCTCCAGATCCTATTACACACTATTACACCACATGGATGGTTTTGTTTTTGTTTTGTTTTTAAAGCTTCCCCAAAAGTAACCAAATAAGCATACTGACAGTTTTTTTTAAACAGGCATATGGTAACAGATGTTTCTCATTACTGAGCACACTCCAAACTTCTAGAATTGGGATGTTTCAAAATAAGATACAACATATAAGTTTAAAGTAACAAAGATATAAAGTTACAAGTCAAGGTCACTAATCCATCAAGAGACTCTCACTTAACATGGCAAGTTAAACAGTATGATTTGGGTAACTACCTTGATTCTCTTTTTAAAAATTGCTTTATTCTGAACTTAAGAAATAAAACAAGCATGGCATATATTACCTATCAAACTTATGAATAGGTAAAAAATTTACGAGTAAACAAGAGATAGTGTGAGTTGTAAAATACATAATTTCAATTACATTAAACTAAAAAGTTTTTGTACAAATAAAATAAATGTAGCCAAGAGCAGAAGGAAAGCAGAAAATTGGGAGAAAATTATATGCAGATTTTTCACAGAGAGGTCTCATATCTCAAATGTAGAAAGAACTCCGTCAAATCTCTAAGAAGATGACTCATTCCCCGGTTGATAAATGGACAAAGGATATGAACAGGCAGTTTTCCAATGAAGAAATCAAAACAATTTTAGCCATAAAAATGATATAAATCATTATTGATTATCTTGACTTTTCAACTAATATTCAAGATGTAATTAACCTCCTTTTATGAACTAGAATCTGGAAATACAGGAGAGAGAAGAAGGGAGAGAAGGGGACTGGGGAGAGAAAGAGAAAAGGGGAAGGGAAGAAAGAAGAGAGAGAGAGGGAAAAGGGGAGAAAAAGGAGAGAAAAGGTGGAAAGGACTACTAGGAACAGACTCACTGAGTGTTTTGAAAACATGTGTGTGGGATTTAGCAAAATGTTTTGCCAGTCTTTCAAAACTAATAAAAAAAAAGATTCTAGGAAGCCAGAACCCCATGCTTAAAAAAAGAGACAATTCTCTAATTTATAAAAAGCTTTGCATTTCTAGGAACCACAAGACTCAGCAAAGAACATATCATATCCCTCTCATGATAGCAAATGTTGGTTAAGCTGACATAATGTATTTCTTCCAGGTCATCATTTGATTTTATCATGTAACAAGTCATATTTCAAAAAAAGATTACAGCTGGGATCTCAGAAAATGGACAGCTTTGGACATTAATGATATCAGGGATATTTCAAGGTGATACTTTAAAATATAATGAAATCTTTGAAATATACTTCCCATTCATTTTAGTTCAAATGTGCATTATAAAACATAACTATCAATAAATTTTCTGAGCCTGCTTTCCTCAGGGCAAACATTTCTTGTTAAGTTTTTCCAGGAAATCATATTAATTACACTCATGCCTGTTAAACATAAATTATGCATCATTGCTATTTTCAAAAAAACATATAAAATATTTTGTTGAAATATTATAGCAGATGAATTGGATGGGGAGGAAGAGGGGATGGAGAATGAGCCAAAAGAACACATTTCAAAATGATGTTTGATTTGCTCTGGAATCTTCAATATTCAATATTTAATATTTGCAGATTTTACTACAATCATCCCTGAGTTTTATAAAAGAAGAGACATTTATCTTATTGCTTTGAGACGGGCATAGGGTCAAGGAATTTATAGTTGCATTAGGAACTGGAAAATCAGCTCATGATCACAAAATACAATTGTAATGGCTCACCTGAAACTTTAATAGGCAAAGCAACCCATCAACAAATGTTTATTAAGTACTTCCTCTGTGCCAGGCACTGTGCCCAGAGTACAAAGACAAACAGAAAGAAAGACAGTCCTAATCTTTGAGCAACTTACATTCTAGCTGGGGAAGGCAAAAACCAAACCAAACCGAACCAAACCATGTAACACTGTTCCAGAACATAATCCAGAAAGAGGTGGGGAAGAAATAGCTTAATGTGCTTTAAAGTAATTCATTCTAATTCCTTCCTGCAAAGTAGATAAATGAGAAAGTACAACTGTCCCTAAAACTGAAGATAATCTACACCAACTGCGCAGCACCTATCCTATTCAAGGTACTGGGCAAGGTGCCACTGGGAGTACATAAAAGAATAAGACCTGGTCCCTGCCTTCAAGGAACTTAAAAACTAGTTTGTGAGACAAGAGAATGTATTCATGAAAAATTAAACAATCATACTAAAGATACACATTGTTTAATGAAACAACACAAGACATGCACCAGGAAGTACATGAATTTTTGATTGATCTAATAGAAAAAAGTACTTCAAAAGTTTGAGATTATACCCTGTGAAATTAGATTTAAAACCATATTTTTTACGGTTATTGTTTTTAAAAATGTGTTCCTCTAACATTTAACTGTATGAACCTTAAAGTCCCATCTTAAATTTGGCTTGGTGCACATCTGCAATCTTGTGAGGCTAATTTTAGAATGCTATTTTCCCAAGCAGAAATATAACAGCTAAAGTTTTGAACTTCTGTTTTAACATCCTAATAGAAGAATGATGACCCTCCTTTTAACATAAGCAAAACCACACAGATAAAGTTATGTATCTAATATTAAGTATGAAAATACTTTGATCCTTTCTCCATGAATGACAATTACTCTTAAGAGATATGTCAGAAGCATGTCCTAAAAAATATTAACAAACAGTTGAAGTTTTTGGTACAATTATTTCTTTTTCCAAGTAAATGAGTTCAGTGGAGAAAGACAAGGGAAAAATAATGAAAATATGGAACTTGGCTTTAAGCAAAATTAATATGCTCTAATTTCATGTTTCAGAAGACCTAAGTAGACTTTTTTCTGTAGCCTTATTCATATGGTCTATTTTCTGTGATTTATGCTGGTTAATAATCAAATCTTTCCAAAAGTGAGATTTTCACCAGAAAATAATTATATACCAGAAGACACCCAGAAACCACGAAACAAAACTCTCCAAACTATGTTTGCTCCCCCACCAAGTGGATTCAAAGTTTCACCCCCAACTTCTTTTACTTTTTGATACAGAAGTGCAATTGATGATAGCTTGGCAGCCCATCTTCCCTTCTTTGCATTACTGTAAATTGCTATAAGTAAACTGAACAATTCATATGAAAGTAGGATATTATAAACACCAGAAAGGAATAGGAAAATTAAACAAAAATTACATTCTGAGAAAGAAAATCAGGGGAACTTTTCATGCCTTCAACAGTTTTATGTGAAATTGTAAGATGGCTCCTTTGAAATATTGTTCCAAGACTTCCAACTAAGGCAAAAGTGTTTCATTAGGAAATACACATACATACACACACACACATACACACATACATACATATATACATATGAATACACACAGTATGTGTACACACATGTATGTATATGAGTACATATATACATATTTAAATGTACATATATGTATATGTTTATTTTTATTGTTCTTTTTAACCTGAAATCTGTGAATTCATTTGTAAAGGAAAGTTCCAATACCCTCTGCCAGTGTATACTGAAACCTTATCAAATTTGCAGATAATACAAAATTAGGAGATTAAATCTCCACATTGGATGAAAGTCAGAATCCACAACAGTTTGGAGAGGTTAGAATGTTTGGGTGCAATTTCATAAAATTAAATTTAATAGGGATAAAAGTAAAGTCTTACACTTGATTCCAAAATTTCACAGTACCATATAAGGGAGGCATGCTTACATAGCAGTTTTTCCTGAAAATAGACCTTGAGATTTTAGTGAACTACACCTTCAATTAAAGCCAATAGTATGGTATGGTAGAAAAAAATTTCTAACATGATCTTGGGGTGTGTTAGAAGAGGCACAGTGTCCAGCACTAGTCAGGTGATAGCATTATTGCTATGCTCTGGGCAGGCCTCATTTAGACTATCTTACACTGTTCTGAGTCCCATAGTATAGAATATTGACAAGGTAGCTAAGAGAGAGCAACCAGAATGCTACAGAAAGGGCATTAAGAACATGCTGTTTGGGGATCAGTTGAAGAGACTTGAGATGTTTAGTCTGAAGGGAGAGAAGATTTGGGAAAGCGGGCATAATAGTTTTTTCCAAGTGAACGAAACAATATTGTAGCCTTTTTCTGTTCAGCCCCAGAGGGCAAAATTAGGAGTAATGGGTACAAGCTTTTTCAAAGAACAAATTTCTAAGGTCAATATAAAGAAGAAATGACTAAGATTTAAAAGCTGGCAATTATGAAATAGCACATCCCAGCAGGAGGTGCATCTCCCCTCCTGAAAACCTGCAAACAAAGGGTAGATGAAGTTTTGTAAATGCTGTGTACAGGGAACTCTTCTTGTTCAGTCAGGCATGGGTTGAATTTTAGGATTTTTCTATGTCTAAGATTGATTCTGTCAAACTATCCAAAGCTCCTACTCTCCTCTAAAGAGACAATGAGTCAGACTCTTATTTCCCAACCACTTTTGTCCATTACTGCTCCAATCATATCTCATTTGTAGAATTGGAATGTGATTGGGAGTTATTAAGGGAGTGATTGGAATGGTATTTCAAACTCAATGAGTTCTCTTCCTGAATTCCACTGGGCTTCGAGTAAGATGAAAAATAGTTCTGGCTGTCACACTTCCCCTGGTTTGGGAAGCACTTCTATGCACAGTTCTAGAGAAAAAGCAAAAAAAAATGACTAAACCAAGAGGTAATTGGAGGAGAAATAGATATTTACAAAAGGGAAGTCCTTTATTATTTCTTTATTTCTCAGGATAATTTGTTCTTATTAGTAATCTGAGTCCACTTAAAAATAGCAACTATCAAACCACGTCTTATTATTTTTAGAAAATAAGTGACCCTGCTGCTTCCCAGGCTAAGAAAAACATACCCATTCTTTTAGAACACAGGAAAAGATTTATTAGTGGATAATATGCAAGGAGATAAATGGGAAATATGTGCTTCTTACACACATAAAGTGCAAATACATCTTATATTCTAGGTGGTTTATTTTCTTCTTCTTTTATTACCAAGATCCAGTAGCAGTCAAATGGTAGTAATTCCATGAAAATAAAAAGGAACATTTGTTCACATTTCTACCCAGTTCTACATTTGAAGATAAAACAAAAAATCCACATTCAAGACTCAAACTGCAAAACCTTAGTTAATGGGAATGTTAGAAAAAGGGATCTTTCCTTCTAGGAGAAATGTAAGCTTCCTGGGGTCAGGGAAAGTCTCATTTCTGTCTTTGGATTCTCAGTGCCTTGTGCTGTGTCTTACACAGAGGAGACCCTCAACAAATTCTTGTTAAACTGAACAAAATTCAATCAATTTCTAATGCATGGAATTTATTGGCTAACTATGGATAACCAGAAAATCTTCATTTCACCTACTGTTTAATTTTTTTAAAAAAATGTCACATCAATGAGCAAATATTCAGTGAGTTTATACTCAGAGTGTATTTGCATGTTTTATACTTTAATATGACACTGTCTGTATGTGCAGGGATAGGGAGAGAAGGATCTTTGTTTTCATCAAGGAATGACCTCTCAGTGTGGAAATTCCTTCTATTAGATGGGCAAATCATGGTAGCACTGAAATTAACTACTTTGCCAAGGGTCACACAATTACATTATTAGTAATTACATTATTACAAATTATTAAGTTTTGCCTTCTTTGTGCTAGGCATTGCCATAGATAATAGGGACATGGAAAGGAAGACTCAGTATTAAGCAAGTGCTACTGAAATAACATGTTTTAAAATAGGATTACAATGCACTAAGAACTCCCTTTATTCCATTTGGATTATTTTTTAATATACTTACATGTACTTTTAATTTATTGTATGAGTTTTAAGAATCATTTGAATAAAATACACAGAAATCATATGGAAAACAATGTGGCACTTTAACATGGAATATATTAGTTTATTTTTTATTTAAGTTACACATAATTTACATTCAACAAGTCAACATTACTTTGAATATGAGTATATAATGTGCTGGGAATCCACAATGTTTTATCAATAAAACAATGAAGCCACCAAGGAAAGACAGCTTAAAAGCTGCCCAAGTTTGATTTTCTATCACTAATGCAATGCCTTCCTTTCCAATTCTGTTCTAGAGTGGTTAACGTAAACTTAAAAAAAAAAGAAAAGAAAAGGAGCTACTCCCCATTTTTTCTCTAACCTTATTTACTATCTCATCCACATAAATCTTAGAAGGGAAGGTAATGAATATTTCTTCTAAAAACAAAGCAATTTCAAATTCAATTTTTAAAAGTCAACAAACAAATATTAAATGTCTACTCTATCCAAGGCCCTGTGATGAACACTGGAATACAAAAACCAACATGAGACCTACCCTCAAGGAGCTTAAAACACATACACTCATAAATGCAATTTAAAAGGTTGTATAAAGTAATTCAAGACATGCAGACCACTAAGAACCTGGGGTATCAAGAGAAATCTCATGTATGAGGTTGTAAATGATCTCTGTTTGAAGGGAAGTTGGTGATTTCAGAGGTACAGGCAGGGAAGAATGCATTTCCCACTATTAATCAATCAATATTTATTAAGCACCTGCTATGTGTCAGGCACTGGGCCAAGTGCTGGGGATACAAAAAGGGGCAAAAGACAGTCTCAACCCCAAGGAGCTTATATGCTAATGGAGGGAGACAACATGCAAACAAATATGTACAAAGCCAGCTATCTACAGGACAGAGAGAAAATAATTAACAGAGGGAAGGCTCTGGGATTATGAGGGGGTAGGAAAAGGCTTACTACAAAAGATGAGATTTAAATTGGGATTTAAAGGAAGCCAGGGAAGTCACTAGGCAGCACCTAAAGGTCTTGTTTGTGAAACATCAAGAAGGCCAGTGTCTGGATCAAAAAGCATGTGTTGGAGAGTAAAGTATAAGAAGAATGGAAATACGAGAGAGGGTAAGTTGTGAAGAGATCTGAATGCCAAACAGAGCATTTTGTATTTGATCCTGGAGGCAATACGGAGCCACAGGAGTTTACTGCATAGGGGAGTGACATGATCTGACCTGTACTTTAGAAAAATCTCTGTGGCAGCTGAATGGACGATGAATTGGAGTGGGGAGAGGTGTAAGGCAGGCAGATTCATCAACAGGTCATTGCAATAGCCGAGGTGTGAGGGTCTGAACTAGAGTGGTGGCAGTGTCAGAGGAGAGAAGGGGTTATACAGAGATCTCTGTATACAGAGATGTTGCTGAGGTGAAAGCAACAGGTAACTGACCGGATAGAAGTCTATTAGGAAAACCCCGTAGGCTGTCAGCCTGAGGGGCTGGGAAGATAGTGTTTCTGTCCATAGTAATAAGAAAAGTGGACAGTAGAGAAAGTTTAAGGGGAAAGATAATGAGTTCTGCTTTGGATAGGTTGAATTTAAGATGTCTATTGGACATCCAGTTTGAGATGCCTGAAACGCAATTGTAGAGGTGAGATTAGAGGTCATCAGCAGAGAAGTTGGGGCAGTATAGGTAGGTTGCAAAGAATACTTGTTTGAAAGCACTGAGATGGCAAGTCTCTTTCCAGGAATGGGCATCACACTAGTTTGACTAGAACAGAGAAAATGTGGCTATGTGATGTGAAATTAGATTGGGAAGGGAGATGGTAACCATTTTTATGGAGGGTTTTAAATGCAAGACCAAGGTTTTTATATTTCATCCTACAGGCAATTGGGAGCCACTGAAGTTTTGGTTCGGGAAGTGAGTATGGTGGTTAGGTCTATGTTTTAGGGTTATCAATTTGGCAAGAAAATACTTTAGTAAGAAGAGAAATCTGAAGTCAGAACCATTTAGCCATCCACTAGAAAGTCTTCTCTTAAGAGCTTGCTGGTACGTAATCATTAATAGAGGAAGGGATGTCAACAAAGAAACTACTTAGGCAGAAAAAAGAAGACTTAAATATAAAGTTGCCCTAGATAAGCTCCAGTGTGAATAATACACCAGCTGGCAAACCAACCTCATGTAGGATCACTTGGGAAGTAAATATGCTATAAAATACAGTGAATTATTCAGTCTAAAGACATGATATGTTCAATCAGTCCAAAAACATATATTAAGCACTTCTATTTTCCAGGTACAGTGCACATCTTGAGAAGTTGAATGCTTTCATAAGGATGCCCCAATCGAATGTCTAGTCTGTAAGTGATATATAAATCCAGATAGAATTTCTGAATCTGATCTGCCTTTCACCTTGAGCCACTTGTTTTCAGAGCAGTAGGCATTAAGAGAGATGAGGCACACAGCCTCAGAAAGACTATTATCTAATGACTGTTTTAAGAGGTAAGGGTATCTAATTCTCCAAAGCATGGAACCCAAGATATTTATTATCTGAGAGTGTCAAATGACCTTGCCAACTTCTGGCTGGAAAAGTGAAGAGCTATCAGGTCATCCGAGTCCTTGCTGTATTTTTTTTTTTTTTTGATCTTCTCAAATCACTTCTCCACGAATGTACAGGGAACCATGATTGTTGAGTCATTTGTACTCAAGACGAAGGAGATTAACCAAGCAGTCAGCAAAGCTCAGAAATTCAGTCACACACCCTCACCCTTATCCACAATGAGGATGGAAAAAGAGCTTTTTTGAACTTCAAAGATGTATGTGTTGGTTTTCTTATGGTACATTCTACATGGGTCTCAGCTTCAACAAAACTATATAGTAAAAGGGTTGAACTCAGTGATGTCTAAGACCCTGGAAAATGAATTTGTGACTGAAATTTGGCCATTTTGACTGAATTTGTGACCACTTCAATTAAACCACCCCTTGCTTGGAAGTCTGATGTAATTAACTGGCCACTGCACTAACTAATTAGTTCCAAATCAAAAGAGATACATCCAGAGAATTTAAGGAGCCTACAATTTTGACATAGTAAAAGAAACTCTATACACTCATTATGAGTTAGTTGACCAAGTGAGGTTTCCATTAATATCACCACACCATGTTGGCAGGGAGCATTTAACATGGCAGCTGGACCTGGAAGCCCTAGGGCCCAGACATCATGGCATCTGAGTGTCTGTTCCCACTAGAATGAAAGTGTCAGGAAAAGCCCTAAGAAAGGTTGTCAAAAGATAGGGGCAAAGAGCACATTCATTAGGGTGCTATTCCAGGACAAAGACATAGGGGATCCTTTCCATCATTGCTAGTAGCAGGCCAGCTACTAAAGAATCAAAACACACTCAAACGCTTTCAGCAGAAAGTGGTTTAAGTTAGGGGCAGATTGTTTATTGGGGAAAGAAATAGGGTAATTAAAGGGGATGTTTCTCTGAAGAACACATAACTACCAGAACAGCTGTTCATAGCACAACCAAGAGAGCTGATTTAAATAAGAGGCCACAGAAACACATGTAACTACCATCATTAAATTTGCTTTTCTGCCATTACTCTAATAAAGGCCTAGAATACACTCAAAGATTATGCAGAAGGGAAAAAGTATAGACGGCCTACATTACAGATTTGCCAACCTGACTCTTGGCTTATCTAAGGGATCTTCCTCGTTTCTAAAGTTGGTAATTTTCTGAGTGCTAGTATCATTTATATATGCATATATAATATATCCACACACGTACATACACACATATATAACATGTGTATGTATAATACTATGTATTTTTACATATTAGTTTTTATATAATATATATACACATATATATTACTGGAGTAATTATTTGGAGTACATATAGTACTCCAAAATTTTATCCTGCTATTGTATGGAGGTAGATGAGTCAAGTGCAGATCACATAATGGCCTATCAAACGAAAAGAGCTTTGAATATAGGGTCAGAGTACATCCACTGCCTCAAGGTCGGCCTAGTGAAATTCAGAGAGGCTCCAGTTTAGTCCAAGGTTATAAAAATGTCAATAACAGAACCTCTCATGAATCCTTTCACTGAACTGTAGCAGGATTATAATCTACACTGGCACAGGAAATGCCCAAACCAATAAAATTACAAATCCCTTAAGTATTAAAATTTTTTTAAAATAAAATTAGAAGCACCAAGCATGTAATAATGCCATCCCATGTAAAGTACTGGGAGAAATCATAATGATAATAATAATAGCTAACATTAATACAGCACTTACTATGTGTTAGGTGCTGTGCTAAACAACTCTTGCTATTCAGTCTTTTTTCAGTCATGTCCAAACACTTTGTGATCCCCTTTGGGGTTTTCTTGGCAAAGATACTGAAGTAGTTTGCTATTTTCTTCTCTAGCTCATTCTACAGATGAGGAAACTGAAGTAAACAGAGGTTAAATGCCTTGCCCAGGGTCACACAGCTAGTAAATGTCTGAGAATGGTTTTGATCTAAGGTTTTCTTGACTCCAGACCTAGAACTCTAACCACGGTACCACCCAGCTGAAGAAATCTGCTTCAAGTGTCCTTTATTATACCAGACCTATGACAAGCCTTCCAATTGTTAACATTCTCCTTTCAATTTTTTTGATGTTTTTATTTACTTCTCTGTGTATATGTTGTCCCCAGCACCCATCTCCCCATCCCCTACGAGAATGTAAACTCCCTGGGGGTAAGTATCGATTTCATTTTTTTATCTTTGTATCCTCAGAAATATGAGTGCAGCACATGCTAGGCACTTAAATGCTTGTACAAGTCTACATCTCTTAAAGATTAAAAGGGGCTGAGTAACATTCATGGCAATACAGTTTGGGTTTTTACTTTTCAAGAGTTCTCAGATTATTTCTAACTGGAGATTATCAGTTTTTGTCAGAACATACTAGAATAAAAAAGGAAGCTGTCTGTCTGTGCTTTTGTAGTCTTTCCATTTAAATTATCAAATTCTTAACCTGGCTCCAGAAAAGTCTAAACTTCAGATGTTATAGAGCCAGCTGGGACTGGCTGGCTGGAGCAGATTGTTAAATTTTCAATGTAGGTGCTTACACTTTGGAAATCAGCAAAATGCTACAAATCAGGGTTTGATTTATTGTTTTGATTGTCCAGACCTAAGAAAATGATGAGGAAAATGTTAATAATGCATATTAAATTTAAAGTGTTTCACGAATATATTTCTCCCCTTCCCGAGTTGGTTATTAAACATCTGCCAGTCACCCTAACTCCCCCTGTCCTACTAAGCTCCCAAGGGTTCTTTGAAATGGGGATGATCTGGAGTTGGGTTGGGTCCCAGTAGACCCTTCTGGTCCATGGTAGCCCATACTCATTTCTACAGAAGTTATTCTGAAGGCCAGAAAAGAATCAGAAATGTTTAACTTTTCCCTTTGGCCCAGCCTTTGAAAATGGTGAAAGTTGAGCTCTAAATAACTTCAACTAGACTAGTAGGAAGACTTCTAGAAAGATTTCCATACTTATCCTTACTTATTTTCCAGCCATTGCTGACTGGTGAATGGACACTAGGTGTCTCATTTTCCACACCTTGGGCTGCTCCCTGGGAGATGTTACAGTTTGAAACCTAAAAGCCAGGTTCAACAATCTGCACTGCTATGTTCCCTCTCTCTTAGCTTTGTCAAGATTTAGGATGTCATAACACAAGAAGCCCCGGGACTTTGGAAAGTCTGTGTGGGGTATGAAAGAGACAGTTTGAAATAATGATAATAAAAGTTAAAAAGGTGTCAGTAAACACTGATTAATTGCTTCCTATGTACCATAATCACAATGATACTCTATATTTCATGGGTCAGTGATTGGCTTGGTGTGGCGAACTCCTTTCCCAGATGCAAATCTCAGTCCAGATTAAAACTAGGCTATAACTAGTTGGTCTCTGAAGGTTGTTATGGATAAAAAAGTCATTATTCTGCAATTAATTTGTTTACTAACCTTTCCCCCTAGACTAGGCCCCTCATTAGTCATTGAGGAGTCAAGAAGGCACCTGCTATAGTCAAACTTTGCACTGAGTACTGGTGATACAAAGAAAGGCCAAAGTGTTCCATGATCTCAAGTCCATCCTCAAGAGTTAAGGAATAAGTATTTATATGAGTCTACCATGTGTCAGGCACCGGAATAAGCATTTTTTATTTTTTACAAATACAATTTCATACAGTGTAGGTGCTATAATTATCCCCATTTTGTAGCTGAGGAAACAAAGGTAGATGTACTTGCCCATATTAGGTGTCTGAAGTCAGATTTGAACTTAGGTCTTCTCACTCTAAGACCAGAGCTCTATCTACTACTGTGTGTACCATCAGCTGTGAACTTGTACTGTACTGAGAATGCAGGATTGTCAACATGTTGCCATCAGATTGGGACTTTTCAAATAACTGTAATCATAGATGTGTTATTTTATAAATTCTATTTTATTTTATGATGTACCATCTTCCTTTTTAACTACAATTGAACAAGTGATTCATTCTATCTAAGACTCACAGAAAATGAGAGGAAGAAAGGAACTGTGGTTCTGTTTTTAGACCACCTAAGTAGGAAATCCAAAGCAATTCCAACACCATCTGCCCCTTTTTGTCACACTAATTCCACTTAGTCATTCATGTTGAAAATTAGGAAGTAATAAAAACAATAAATAGCATTCTCCCCTCAATTACTTTAAGGGCAGAACATCATCATCACTATTAAAGTAGATGCCTATGAAATACTTTTTGGTTTGACTTGAACAACAGCTGATATGTATAGAGTGCTTTAAGATTTACAGAGTATTTTTCATGTATTACGTCACTGAATCCTTTCACCAATTTCGTCAGGTAGGTTCTATGATTATCCTAATTTTATCAGAAATGTTAACCCTACATGACTACATTCACACAGACACTAAGCCTCTGAAGCAAGATCTGAACTCAGATCTTCCAGATTTGCTCCCTCTGCACAATACCATATGGTCTGTCTTAGTCTTAGGTAGAGATCAAGAAAGAGTCTTGGTGCTTTCTTTTGAAGCTAAGAGGAAATCAAGTTTAAAAAAAATGATTCAACTTTAAAGTTGTTCTATACTGTAGAACTTACTAGGAATTAGTTTTTCTAAGAAATAGAACAGGGAAAAAAATGAAGAGGATATGATATCACCTTTCTTAAAGACATTCAGTAATAAGCTATCACCTCATTTGTCTCACTAAGAACTAGAGTGGATTGTTCATTGGTTGAAGGGCAGAGACTTTTGGCTTTATTGCTACAGAGACAAAGATTTTTCAAAAATAATTTTTCATCTATTTAAAAGTTGGTCCTTATAATATTAAAGAAAAGGGCCTATGCAGTCATAGGATCATATTTTTTGAACCAGAAGGGACTTAAGAGGCCATTAAATCCAACTACCCCATTTTACAGAAGAGGAAACTTCACATTGGAGAGGTCTGGCCAAATGGCTGGCCCAGAGACACATAGGGAGTATGTATGGGAGGATCTGAATTCAGGGCTTCCTGATTTGAGGTCCAGTACTGCATCCATACTCCACACAATCTCAAAATGTTTTCTCTTGGAGACAAAATGAAAATTTCATGAACACATTGCCCAACTTCCCTGGAAGGAAAACATTTACTGACAAAATACAAAATAAGAAAAAAAAACCTTCCATATTTGGAATTAATTTTAAAAACACTAAATTAGGCTTTGATTAGAATTCTATGTGATTATAACCTTTCAAGTAATAAAAGGATTCAAAACAATTATCTTCTCTCTTTTCTTTATTTGAAAAAAAAACTTTTTCAATGAACTCCTCAGTCATGTCAAAGATATTTCCAACTCTGGAAAAAGTGGGGATGGGTTTGGGAGTGTGGTTTAGAAGTAAGGTATGATCTTCTGTGTTAAACAGTGACTTATTTACTCAAAGCAATGGTCTTAGCACTGGATCTATTTATTCACCATTTAGGAAAATGAAGTGAAGATCTCAAAGCAGAGGTTGACAGAAGTTGACAAAAGTTGAGTTGTCCATCAGGGGTCAAGTTTCTCCTTGCTGTGGCATGAAATTTTCCCATGATTTTTCTTCAACTAGAGTCCTGAAGTTCAGAGAAAAGTTTACTCCCGATGGGTAGGTATGCCTATCCTATTAAGAGAAGAGAGTCTGAAGGCTTAATACAATGTCACATAACACTCTATCTCCCACCTCTGGGCATTTGCACTAGGAAGTACCCCCTCCGGACCTCATGGAATCCCACCATTCCTTCAAAGTTCAGCTAAAGCACTAAATTCTACACGAAGCCTTTCCTGATCCCTCTCCATCAGCTGCTACTGCCCTCCTTCCCTAACTTGCTTGTAGTCAATCACCTTGTATTTACTTTTGTGTTTATTCTGTAGATACCTATACAGTTTGTCTCCCCCAATTGATTATAAGGGCAGGTAGGTATCATTTCCATCTTCTTTCTTTCCTTTTTATTATTTGTATTCCTACAGTCTAGCACAGTGCTGGCACATAGTAGGAACTTAAGAAATGCTTGTGGATTGATCAGTTCATTGAAATCAATTATTAAACATTTATTCCTGAAAAGATCTTTTTGTTTGTTTAGCTCTAGCTGGCTTTGTTCCTCATAGATCATCTTTACAGAGATGCTGTTAAGTCCCTGAACAATAACAATAACACAACAACTCAGGGTTTAATTTAACAGAGGAATTGTTGGCCTCAGAACAATGAAATAAAGCCTTGTTTCAAATGTGACCTTGAGGAATTTTGAAATGAGACCATCCCAAATCTCTTATACATACTTGGCAGTGTATGAATGTCAAAGAACATCTTAAAGGTTTCAAAGTCAGTCTTCCTAAAATCTTCCTAAAATCCTCAAAAATCTTAGCATAGTAGATGCTGAAAAAGAACCTTAAAGTTTGCCTGTTGTGATTCCCTATTTTACAGATGAGGAAACTGAGGTTCTTAGAGCTGAAATCACTCATCGGTGACCAATAAAGCTAATCATTAGCAGAGATGAGACCTGACCCAGACTTTAATCTTAACTTCAAAGGAAAAATGGCTCTTTCGAAAATAAACTCTGAAGTTTGAAAATAAAGCTATCCAACCCATTTCCCTGTGAATAATGGTCTTTTCTGAACTTATTAAGAGCAAACAAACATTTCAAAGGATATTATTAAGGATAATGTCTTAGTTTGAGGTCTACAACACATATGTGCAAAGCTCATCAATACTACTCCTCATCCCATAGACTTTTTAATTTCATTCTCACTTACTTCTCATCATCACCCCTTGTCTGCTTTATGTCTTTTCCTCTTCCCCTAGGCCAGGGGTGGGGAATTTGCAGTCTCAAGGCCACATGTGACCCTCTAGGTCCTCAAGTATGACCCTTTAAACATCCTGTGAAGTTTGGATTCAGTCAAAAGTTGCCAAACACAGCAGGGTTAACTGTTACAAGTTATATTTTATAGCATATGGGTATTTCTATTACTATATTGAATTGTCTCCTCCAAAGCCTTGGAAGAATTAATTACTTTGGAATTCATTTCCAGGAGAAAAATCATTCTCAGTTATTAATTCAACAAATGGTTATTGACCACTAACTGTTCAAAGAAAACCAGTAGCCTCATAGTTACCAGTTCCAATACATTTCTATAAAATTTAAAAGCCTGGGTAGGCACCATCCGGATCCCATTTTCCTATGCTCCTAATTGAAACTCTGCAGCCTGAAAAGTAGCCAGAAAGATATCACTTCTCCACTTGTGCTAAGAGGAAAACAGGGAGTAGCTAGGCACTTTCTTCCTCTGAATTAACCAGAAAAGACCTAACTTCCATTACATCCTGCAAATCTCTTTCAGCCAGAAGGAATTAAGCATTAAGTCACATAATAAAAGAACAAGGATGACTCAGGACTGGATATGGAATCCAAGAGTCTGTGGACCAATCCTGGAGCTCTGCCAATCACCTGGTAATTACCTCTGTAGCCTTGGGCAAGTCACTAAACTTCCTGGGGCCTCACCTATAAAAGGAGGGGATTTGGATAGATGACTGAATGCTCAGATGCCTTTCAGTACTAAATCTATAATCATAAATCCTGGAAACAACTCAAAACTTGCTATGTTGCTTTCCTAATTACAAAAAACCTACTTTCTTTGGCTTGGTCAATTTCATTAATATTTTCCTTTGGGTGGCTAACAAAAATATATGTGTATCTATGCACACATATAATAATATATGCATATATGTGCATATATATTTATACACATATGTATGTATATGTGTGGGTTGATAGATATAGATGGAGATGGAGACAGATGGGGGAACAGAGAAAGGGAGAGAGAGAGAGAGAGAGAGACAGAGAAATGGAGACAGAGACACAGAGAGACAGAAAGAGTCTCTTTCCTGAAACACTTTGCCTAATACAGAGCATATAAAAATTTTTCTGACTCCTTATAAATACAAAAATATTAATCATAGAGAACAGAAAAAAATAATAATGTAGCCCTTAAAACAATGACTCTGGAACTCAGCAAAACAATGCAGCATTCAGAGCAACGAAAGAGCATGTTAAGAGTATGCAGACATAAAAATCTATAAATGCCCAAACTAAACCTATAAAACAAATGGAAGGAAATTCTGCAATACATTCACACTCTTTGACCTCGACATTTAAACTTTACAATGGATCAAATTTCAAACATCTAAATTTGGATAAAAACATAAGATAATGTAATGATGAAATCAAAGCTGTCAACATCTGGAAGAACACACTTGTATTTTAGTTTCCTGTTTTGAAAACGCTGAAAATGAGTATAAGTTTTGAAGGTTTTTAAAAAAAATCCATCTCTGAAAAACCTAATAATCATGTGTTCATTATGAAAGAAGTCTTCAAAGAAGCCTGCTCCCTCAAAAAATAAACTGGTGCTCTGTAAAGTTGATTGATTAATTTTTTTCCCACAGGTTTAAAAAAAAAAGTTAAAACATTATTGAACTAGATCTGACTAACTGTAAAATTTGTGTGAAAACATGAAGGAATACATGAAGGATTCGTGATTCCATTAGCCTTGGGCTCTCCTTCCACCAATTCAGATAACAATTTGTCCATGACCTAGGAGAAGGTTCCTACAGAGTTTCTTGAAAGGCAGTATCTAAGCTGAGAAGGAAGACAGGAAGTGTGTGAGGCAAAAACTCCAGAAATGAGACCACTTTTGAAAGGCACATAGCTCTGGAGATGGTGAGTGAAATAAAGGGAAGAGCTAAGAGGTCAATTTCCCTGGAAGGGAAATCGCATGAAAAGAAGATAAAAAAAAAAAGGTGGCTGACAGGCAGCCTACTGAGTACTTTATGCCAAGTTGAGGACTGTGTGTGGTACCTCAGTGACAACAGAGAGCCACTGAAGATTTTTCAATGAGGGTGCCACATGGTCAGTTTTGCGTCAGACTCTGTCCCAAACACTGGGGGTACAGAGAAAAACAAAAGACAATCTCTGATCTCAGGGATCTCGAAACAATGGGAAAGACAACATGAAAATGAAAATGTACAAACGACACAAACAGGATAAATGGAAGATAATCAACACAGAACATTGAGGAGAATTGGGAATTCCTTGTAGAAGGTGGGATTTTAGCTGGGACCTCAAGGAAATGAGGGAAGCCAGGAGGCAGAGATGAGGAGGCAGAGAATTTGAAGCCCATAAAAATGCCCATTTAGAAGATGGAATATCTTAAGGAAAGAACAGTAAAGAGGGCAACGCCAGGGGATTGTAGAATACATGAAGTAAACATGGTGTATGAAGACTGGAAAGTTAAGGGGGAGTAACGTAACAGAGTTCCCCTGGAGTTTACTGATTGGGTGTAGTGTGTGTGTGTGTGTGTGTGTGTGTGTGTGTGTGTGTGTGTGTGTGTGTGTGAGAGAGAGAAAGAGAGACAGACAGACAAACTGACAGACAGGGAGAGGGAGACAGAGAAAGGCAGAGAGACAAAGGGAAGGTGAAAAAGAGATAGAAAGAGAGAGAGATAGAGACTGATTTGGGGGAGAGGAGAGGAAGAGGGAGAAATGGTAAGATATGTGCTTTAGGAAGAGTAATTAACCATTGATTTGAGAGACATTCCAGGCAGGGAAGTCAACCACAAGGCTATTTCAAAATTTCAAGTGTGAGGTGATGAGGGCCTTCAACGTGGTGGGTATAGAGTAAGTAGAGAAAATGGGGACACATGAGGAATGTCATGAAGGTAAAACTCATTGGAACTTGGCAATATTGGCTATGGGGGATAAGAAAGAGCAGTCAAGGATGACCCCTTAGACTGGGAGCCTGGTTGATTGAGCACAAGGGCACTGGTGATACTAGGTCATTTTGACTATTATAAATACCCAGGTTAACTACAAAGGACATATGAAAGAAGAGAAAGAACTGATAAATAGAAATATGTAGAAAATGATTTTACATATATGTGTGTATATATGTTTGTGTCTAAGGGTAGCCATCTGTAGGACAGGGTGGGGAGAGAGGGAAGAAAAAAGAAATTTACATGGTAACTATTATATTAAAAAGAAATAGCAAGTTGCCTATTATAGATTTATAGTTTCATATGAAATCTTTTTATCATCCTGCTATGAAAATGCTTGTTTTATTCCGTAAAATGACAATAAAATAAAGAACAATTTTTAAAAAGTAAAAAAAAAATTAGAAAAGGTATGGGGGTAGTCTTGGGGACTGTGGACAAGTCACCTCACCCAGTTTGCCTCAGTTTCCTCATCTGTAAAATGAAATGTAGAAGGAAATGGCACACCACTCCAGTATATTGGCCAAAAAAATCCCAAATGGGGTCATGAGGAGTTGGACATGACTGAAAAATGACTGAACAATGACAAAAAATTGTGAGTTCAGGTTTGAATATGTTGAATTTGAGACATCCACGGGACATCCAGTTTGAAATGTCTAATAGGCAATTGAAAATATGAGTCTGGTAACTGGGAAAGAGGATGGGGCTATGTAAATAGATTTCAGAATCATCTGCTTAGAGATAATTTAATCCATGGTAGATGATGGAGTTGCCAGGTAAAACAATATAGAAAGAGAAAAGGAGAGGGGAGGAGAGAAAAGAAGACCTAGAACAGAGCTTTGGGTGACACCCATGGTTAGCAGGTATGATCTAGATGAAGATTCAGCAAAGGAGGCTGAGAAGCAGCAGCCAAACAAAGAGGAGGAGAGCTAGAAGACAGTAACATCATGAAACCTAAAGAGAAGAGAGTGTCAAGGGGAAGAAAAAGATGGATGGTGTCACAGACTTACCAGAGAGGTTGTGAAAAATGCAGCTTAGGAAAATGTCAGTGGATTTGGCTTGAACATTTACACAACTATGTTACTTAACAGTATTTCTTTTTAAACAGTACCTTTAATAAAAAAGACATTCAATTTTCTTTTTTCCTTTTTTGATCGAGTGCATTACTAAGAGAGCATTACACCACATACACTCAAAATTTTGGGAGGGGAAGGGGATGTTCAGAATTTGTGAATTTATTGATATAGGGAACACTTAAGGTGGAAACTCCCAACAGAGAAGCAGATCAGCAATTCCTAGGTAATTTAGAGTCTTAGAGCACTGCTTGGGGAATTTCATGACATCCATTAAATACAGATCTTCCCAACTTTAAGGTCATTTTTTTGTCCACAAGCTGCCTCCCTTTCAAACATGTATCCTACTGAAATTCCTATCTTAAGGAAAAAGCAGCATGTTATACCTAAAAGAGCATTGGTTCTGGAGTCAGGGACCTGGGTTCAAATGCCACTTGTGACACTAACTACTCATTTGAACTTGGACATGACACTTAAATCCCCAGACCTCAGTTTCCTCATTTGGAAAAGGAGAGAGTTGGACTAGTTAGCCTGTGAGTTCCCTTCTTTCTCTAGATTAATTAATATTCAAGGAATAAATGTACAAGACACTGAAAGTAATTCGAGATCTATCTAGGTATTTGTAAAGACACATTCTAAGAATGGAAATTGAGAATGTTAATCCTCAGGGGAGTGAAACCCAACCTCTCTTCTATGTAATTTGTGACTAATCCAGCAAAAATGATAATTATCAAGATGTTACCATTGCAAATTGTCGAACCATAGTAAGATCAGATAGAACGTGGCACAATTTATGCTGTATTGGGGATGTTAAATCTTAAAGAATAATATCTAAACCTATGGCAAGCAAAGGTTATAGTTCTATTGAGTAATGCATGTCCTCCAATAGCTAACCATTCTCCTATGAATTTACAGATGAATCCATTGGCAACCACGTGTCTCCTCATGCTACACTTTGTTAGTTAATGTGCAATCGATATGCTTCCTAATAGGCACAGTCATGGGAAATATAAATGAGACTTTATACAAAGCTACATGCAGCAACCCCGATCACACCATAGCAACAGAGAGAGATTGATGTAAAAAGGGTTGGTTGCTATAGAAACTATCAGATGGACCATCTGTAAGTAGAATCCTGGCAAAAGCAGCAAAATGGGTAATTTTATATACCACCATGGCTCCCATTGTACATTTAAATGACAGAGTTTAATATTTCACTTTCTTGCATCAGGATATGTTTATTTATTTCAATCTGTCATACAGTGTTCTAACTGATGAAGAGGTGGTCCCTCCCTCCCTCCTTCCTTCCCTCAGAACTGCTGGACATCTGTTCACCTGCATTTTTGAAGGCCAAGGAACCTCATGATCCTTTTTTGTTGACTTCTTCTAGAACCTGGACTCTACTTGAACAAAGGTTCTTTAGCAGAAGACCCACTTTCTCCAGTCCTCTCTTCTCTGATCTTTCCTGTCCATGTACAACTTTAAGCCACGATCTCAACCAATTTCTTTCTTCCTGAGACTCTCAGATACTTATTTTATATATTCTGGTCTATATGACATTTTAATTACTATCTAATGATACATGTAGAAGTAATTTCCCTCCTCTGCTACTTATTTGAATCTCCTGTATTATTTCTATCAATAGTAGCAAAGTTTCTTACAGGGTACATTAGTGGAAAGCTCTTTTTCTAATGAAAGAGTCAATACTAAGGCTACAACATCCATATTGTGTTTCACACAACCATGTGTATAAAGAATACTTACCTCTGAAAGAAAAAATCACTGAGTATAATGCACTTAAATTTGTTTGTTATATGAAAATAATTTAGTTTAAATAAAAAAGTCCAGAGGACTCATCTATTGTTTTTCTGTCAATAGTATATCCATTAAATTTAATACAAGTGTAATGGGAGTGATATGATATGGACATTCGTAATCCATTGGTTTTAATGCAGCCTACTTGACTAAATTATGGTTGGGCAATCAACATTTTTAAGTGCCTACCATGTGCTAATCACTATGCTAAGTCTGAGGATACAAATACAAAAAAGAAAAAATAGTCTCTGCCCTCAAAAAGCTTACAATCTAATGGAGGATTAATTACAAATTAATTACAGACAGTAAGGGGCAGGATAACAGAGACACCAAAATGTTAAGATTTTAAATAAAATACAAAGAAGGATGCTCTGTGCTGTCTTTTTTCGAGGTGTGAATGAATTCTTCATTCAGGCTTGAAAGAATCAGAATCTGACTGCTAGCCATTGCACAGCCAAGGGATCACAAAGTTGGTGCTAAGGAAGGAAATACAAGAGAAGCAAAGGGCAGCCAGGAGCCTCAGGACAAGGCCACCTAGTGGAGTGCAAATCAACATGGGAAGCCTTCTACTGCAGATTGAAATCACATCTTGTAACCTGGGAAGCTCCAACCACAGTGAACCACTAGATATAAGCTTCTTTTTTCCCCTCAGATTCTGTTCACTGTCCTCTTTTTGCTGTCACAGGATGGAGGGAGGGGGTGACCAAGGGACCATTTAGAGTCTATCATGTCACTGAAAAGGAATAAAAAGTCCTTTCAGAACTGGACCACCACACAGAAGTTTGTCACCTCTCCAAGAATTCAAGTGATGAGTACCCTGAAATCTCAGTGTTTTTCAAGGAAGTTCTGGATACATACTATCTGCTATGACCTCTGTATGCTCATTCAGCTTCACTTCATGAGGAAGCAGGTAAAGCAGGAGATAGCTGAGAAGAAGAAGCTCAGTGAATGGAAAGGAAAGATAGCTATGAAGAACCCAACCCTTGAGAGGAAGGCAATCGTCATTTCTTGGTGGGGAATGTATTTCTATTTTCCTTCCCACTCCTCATCAGTCATGGCATCTTGTAATGAAGCTGCTTTCCAAAGAGGAGATTCTGCACCAAGCAGGGAGGGTAAGCTAAGTGAGTCAAAGCTGGTGGAATTTTGTTAATTAAGAGTTAGTCCTTTTTATTAGGAGTTCAGCTGAAGAGGTGAATGACTCCCAGTAACCCAACACAGTGACTTGCTCAGTAGAGATACCAAAACCAAAGGAGCAGCATGAGATAACCACAAAAAAAGAAAAAGTATCAAAGACTCTGAAGAGACAGAAATCTGAGTTACCTTGGCAATGTGCATTCTCTATTTGTGTAATCAACACCAGTGTGCTCTATGTGTGTATCCACTCAATTCACTGATACAGAGCTTGTTTGTGAGACAGTACATCCCACGTTGATAGGGAGAATGTTTTATTATCATTATTATTTCTAAATGCACTTTTAACAAATGCTTTTGCTCTCTCAGCTAATAGGTTCTACTGGCAAATATCTAAAGATAAACACATTGATGGGGGCTTATGAGCTATAGTTTTAGGCAAATGGACTTTCAGAGGATCTTGAACCAGGGTTAGTCACTCTCTCTGGGAGGAGCCAAAGAGGGTACTACACATTTCTATGTGATGTGGCAGGAGTGATAAACTTGTGTGGAAGGGAATAAAATGCTGTACTTTTTCATGAACATAACATTATCCACTTGATAAAACTTCATCAAATAGTGTAAAACTAGAGAAATTTTCAAGCGATGCCATTTTCTTCTTCAGTTCATTTTATAGATGAGGAAACAAAGAGGATGAAGTGAGGGTCACATAGTAAGTATCTGAGACCTTATTTGGACTCAGACACTTCCTCATTATAGTGCTTTATTCACTGCTCCATCTATTTGCATCAAGTCTCACTATGTATCAAAGTACTCAGAATAATTTTAAAAATTCATCCAGAGACCCTTGCAGGTCTGTGACTCTTAGGTTAAGAACCCCTGTACTAGACTACCTCTAAGGTTTCTTCTAGTTCTGAATTACAATCCTTCCCAACTGAAAGATGAAGAATTCAATGCTTCTGTGTGTCTGTGGTTGAGCTAGAATAAAAACTAAAATTTCCAGATTGCCAGTACACTCTATTTTCAGGAACTCATATTTCCTTTGTTTTTGTTTGTTTGCAGACATCTCACTGAGTACTAATGAATCATTCTGGACAGGTAAGGGGCCCCCATCTGGCTTTATTGTACCTCTGCCTCCAACCTCGGATAACTTGGCAGTGGTAGTAATTTTAAAAAGCAAATAATAAAACCAACAGCAGCGGTATTTCTTTATGTATTTGATCCAATAGAAGACACAGAGGTCAATAAAACTATTTATAGACAAGGCTGATTTTCATTCAAACTTCTAGAAATCACAAAGTTCCTGACAAATCAAGTTGCACTAGTACATTCCATTCCCCTTTCAAATTCCTTTCTTCTGGGATCACCTTGAGGGCTTAAAGGATGTTTCACTCCCCACATGAATCATACCAAATAAAGAGTAAGAGTATATCTTTGCAATGGAGAAGTAAAATCCAGCAATATTCCGTGGGTTAGCTCAGTTATGGGGCAACTGAACAGAGAAGGAGAACAAGAAAACCAGACAATAACAGGAAAGACTGACAAATTACTGGCAAGGAGTGGGACTGTGGTAGGGAACAATCAATAGTTACAACAAGCGGAGTAGTAATGATCAGGGGACCAGGTAAAGGTGTTGAGAAGACGAAGAATCTCTGTTTTCCTAGGATGAGACCATTATCAAATTCTTATACTCTGTTGGAATTTCCATAAAGACCTAGGGGTCACAAGGTCTCCTCTGAGTGGAGGAACAAAGTCTACATACTTAGGCAAAGATGTCTTTCCCATAAATGTGTCCAGAACCTTGTAGTTAAAGGAGACATCTGTGCAACAATTTCTAGGGGAAGGCATCATTGTTATAAGAGACAGAGGCCAACAGGCATCTAAAGCCTAAAATTCCAGGTATCTGTATGTTGGGATTGGAAGCTCAATTCCGTGTGGAAGACTCTAAGATTTAGAAGTCCCACTTTTACCTGCCCAAGACCGTCCACACGGAATTGAGCTTCCAATCCCAACATCTGTAGTGTATTGAAAAATAGGACACAAGAGCAGTCAGGTGGTGCAATGTTTAGAACACTGGCCCTGGAGTCAGGAGGACCTGATCCACTGAACTCTTAGCAGCTGTGTGACCCTGGGCAAGTCAGATAACCCTAACTGTGGAAGAAAAGAGAGGGAAGGAGGGAAGGGAGGAAGGAGAGGAGGGAGGAAAAAAGAAAGAAAAAGAAAGAAAGAAAGGAAAAAACAAAGAAAGAAAGAAAGAAAAAGGGTACAAAGGATAGATTTCAAATTAGAGAGCCTTTAGAGGTCATCTAGACTTATGCCTTCATTTTACAACTAGGGAAACTGTGGCCCAGGGAAATGAATTAATTTGACAAAGGTCTCACCAAGTTGGGAAATGACCTATGTCTTCTCACTACAAACATTTCCAGAGTTAAGTAACTATTAAAGAACTCCTTTATTTCACTAGGCATCTTTCATAAGCACCCACCACCCATAGAAAACAGCTTGGTCTTTGTCTGCAAAGAAGGAGAAGATTCAAAGGATCATAGATTTAAAGTTGTAAGGGAACTTAGAGGTTGTTCAGATCAACACTTCATCATTTCACAGATAAGGAAGCTCAGAGAATTTAAACGACTTACTCAGGGTCACAAAACTAATAAATGTTTTGAGAGCAGTTTTATATTATTTTTGTAGACCCAGTCCCTAATACAGTTCTTTGTATGCAGTAAGCATTTACTGAATGTCTAGTGCTGAACTGAATTACTACTGCACTAAAGGAGTTCTATGCAAACAAGCTAGTTTCTTACCAACAGTACTCTACAGAATTTAAAATTTTTTTCATTATTTTAATTTATGGAATAAAATAAGCATTTCCATATTACAGTATAATTTTAAAAAGATGATTTCACATGAAACTGTAAATCTATTATGGACAAATGGCTATTCGTTTTAAATATGTAATAAAGTTATCATGTAAATTTCTTTTTTTCCTTCTTTCCCCCTCTCCTCAATCATACAGAATTTATAAAATTCTGATATGACTTTTCCGAAGCTAGAGTTCACTAGAATCAGAGTCAGGACTTAAACCCAGATAATTCTAACTCTTAATACCCTCTTCTTTTCCATTACATTTGACATAATAATGCTTGCCCATGTGTAAATAATGGACAAAACTTGAATTTTTAAAAAAATTATAAACCTGATACAGAAACATGACACTAAATAAGGAAAAGTTTAAACTGTGTCCACTAAACCATCCATTAAACCATCCATTAAACTTCACTTAAGTCATGATTTCATCCAACAAACATTTATTAAGCCCCTCATGTTTGCAGGACACTACTATAGGCATTAGGATACAAAGATAAATAGAACAAAAAACCAGTTCCTGCTCTCAAGAAGTTTATATTTTTTTGAGGTTCTAGAGAGGGGGCTAGGGATATGACATTTTGTAACTGTTGTTGTCATTCAATCATGTCAGACGGTTTGGGACCTCGAGGACCAATAGTCCATGAGGTTTTGTAAGCAAAGATACAGGAATGATCTGCAATTTCCTTCTCCTGCTTGATGCAGGCAGGGTTACAGGATTTGCCCAGGGTCACACAGCCAGTAATTTTCTAAGGTGAGATTTGAACTCTGATCTTTTTGATTCTAGACCCAGTCCTCTATCCACTGTACCACCTAACTGCCCTCAATGACATTAATATAGATAAGGAAATACAAGATAAAATTTTTCATTTCACTTGATTTCATGAAAACTCATAAGTTACTATAAAAATACTGTGCCATAAGCTCTGCCAATATCATTAGAAAGTTCATTTCAATTTGGACACAACAAAATATTTACATGAAGGCAGCTTTCTGTAAGCAAGTAAATGTTAAGAAAATTTTTAAAAATCATTAAGCTCCTTAGACGATGACTGAGTAACAGGGTACTCTAACACATACTGATGGAATTTAGGGACACATATTTAATTTTAAAGGAAAATAAAAAAGTTCATTGCAAAATGTTTAGTAAGCATTATTCAATATAAAAACAGGTCAGAAGTTTTTGGTGCAATAGTAAGTATCAAATTGGACTTCTTTGATTTCTAGTTTTTGTAACCTTTAAAAGATGTGTGTATGTGTTTTCCCCCACATATCAATAGCACTGCCAAAAAAATCCAAACACGGAACAAAGAGGAAAAACCTCACATTTTAATCTTGCCCTTACAGATCCAAAATAAAAAAAAAAATTTAGATTCGTAAGAGGAACCAGATGAATAAATAAATCTAAATGTCTATTACATAAACCTTAAAGACTGCATATAATAATTTTAAAAAGCTCCAAGGTTTCCTCATCCCTGCTCCAGAGGCAACAAATATCAAGGAAAGGTGTCAAGCAGGCTGTCACAACCAGAGAGACGTTTAGCAACATGGCGTCTATGATTTAGGGTCACCCCTCAGGAGTGTGACCCACTGTACCAGATCTGTTAAGGGGAATTCGCAAAGAAATGAAATCAACTGGCCAGACCCATCATTTCTGAAGACATGTAGGGCAATGGAAGGCTCTCCAGAATTAAAGCCTAGGCATTCCTGACACATTACATTTGTGTAATTATGGGTAGGATCATGGGGTATAAGGTCAACAACAATAATAAACTAGAATGAAAATGGCAGTTTAAGATTTGCAAGGTACTTTACTCATATTACCTGAGTTTTATCCTTATAACACCCAGGGAGGTAGGTGCTATTATTATTCCTATTTGAAACTGAGATAGGAAGAAATTGAGTGACTTGCCCAGGATCACACAAGTAGTAAGAGTCCAAGGCGAGACTTGAAATTAAGTCTTCACAACTGCATGTCTAGCACTCTACCCCCTGCACCACTTTGCTAAAACTGGAAAGGGACTTCAGAGATCACCATCCCTCTCGTTCTACAGAAGAGGAAACTAAGGTCTAGATATATTATGTGATCAAGGTCGTGAATGTACTAAATGGTAGCACCTGCATTTGAATTCAAGTCCTAAGTGGTACAAAGGATAAAGAACCTGCCCTGGAATCAGGAGGATCCAAGTTTAGTTCCAGCCTCAGCCACTTGACACTTACTAGCAGTGTGACTCTGAGCAAGTCACTTAAAGCTGATTGCCTCACCAATACAAACAAACAAAAAACCAGCTAATTCAAGCCCTCTAACTACAAATCCAAAATTATTTCCATGATACCAAGTAACTTTTCTGAGGCTTAGTTTCTTCATCTATAAAATGGGTATGATAATACAACACCTAGGTATTTACACACTGTAAGAACAAGTGTTTTGTCAAACTTTGAGTTCCATATAAATATTAAATATTATTATTGTTACTTATACAACATACCTACGTTACAAGGCTGCTGTGGGGGAAAAGCTAGATGTGTAAATGAGAGTAGTTATTTAACCTAGAGTCCATGAACTTATTTAAAATCTCTCTCTTTCTCTCTCTCTCTCTGTGTTTTTCTCTCTTCATATATATATAATATATCTCAATCTAATTGATTTCTTTGTAATTCTATATATTTTGATTTATGTATTTAAAAAACATTATTCTGAGAAAGGCCCTCCTTTCAAGGGCTTCACCAAATTGCTAAAGGGGTGCATGATCCAAAAAAGGTTAGGAACCCCCCCATCTATAATATAATATTTATATACAGATAACTATAGGGTAGCAACAGGACACAGAGAAAAGAGCAATGGTTCTGAAGACAGTGGAGCAGAGTTCAAATCCCATTTGTGATGCTATCACTAGCCCCCAAGTCCTTATTTTACAAAGGAGAAGAATGAGTTCCAGAAAGAAGTGATTTTCCCAAAGTTACATGGATACGAAATGACAGACTGGGTCCTCCTCCTCCCATGATCCCATACTGTTTCCTTCACCGCTGTCCCTTAGATGGCTGATGGCTGTCATATCTCAAACAGGAACTGAGGAAATAAAAATGAGCTTGGAGGCAGGCAAAGTCTTTAAACTACTTAAGTTAAGAAATGTGTTTCATCATATAAATAACTCACATTTGTATAGCATCTAAAAGTTCACAGATGTTTCCCCCCCAACTACCTTGTGAAGTAGGCAATGAATATTATTGATCCAATTTTACAGGTAAGGAAACCAAGACTCAGGGAGGATACATAATATGCCCCAGGCCACACAGCTGGTACGTAAGGGAGCCAGCTTTCAAGCCCAGTTCTCCAGATTCCAATTCCAAGACTTTTTCCATGTTCCCTTATTGCCCTATCCTCCAGAGGACTGTCTCTATTTCGGCTTGGAAAAACCATTTAACTGAAACTGTTATAGTGGGGTGGCTGGGGGGACTGAGGCAGCTACATAGCAGAGTGGAGGCTTAACCCTCAATCTCTGTTTGCCTTATTTTCCTGATCCGGCCAATGGGGATAAGAATAAAAGGAAATAATTTCTATAAAGTGCTTTGTAAAACTTAAAGTACAATTTATATGCTAGTTATTACTAACTCATTGTTATTAATATTATTGATTGAGAATCCTGAACAATTGAATAATTCCTCTGCCACCAGCTTGATGAAATAATATGGTATCCACTTCTGAGAAGCCCATTTGCAGTGTCAGTGGGCTTTTTACCCCTTACCATCACAAAGTGAAATGGGTCACTCCATGACACATACAGAAGCATTTTACCTGATTGTACATATGTAACCTGTGTCTTTTTACCATCCAGGTGGGGAAGGTGAGAGAGGGAGGGAAGATTAGCATTTGGAACTCAACGCTTTCAAAAATGTTTAAAAATTGTTTTAAGATGTAATTGGGGAAAAATAAAATATTCTATTTTTAAAAGTCTGATGCCTTATATACGGCAACAGGACAACTTAATCTTATACCTTGTAATTTTACCAAGCAGAAGGAAGCAGGGGTGGGAGGAACTCCATTACTCAAGGGTTGCGGATCAACTTCCCCCCACTATGCTACAGTACTACTGTACCCCATTTACCAAACCAAAAGGATACATAATTACCATCCTATACAGATCACAATATCCTGACAGGAAATGACAATGAGAATTTGGGGTTCCTTTGGAGAAAGGAGAAATAAAAATAATAGACATCTAGTTATTATCACAAGGACACAGCACCCTCACAAGACAACCATGTTCTACTCGCTCATATGTGCAGATAAAAGAGCAGATTGGGACCCTAACAAAAATGGCATGGAAGACATGCCAAAAAGTTCAGGGGAACAAAGGCATATTTTCACTAGGAGTTTCTAATTATGTGATTTTAAGCTTGATGTGCTTATTCTGGTATAGTAATCAAGAACAAGCTTCCTTTTTATTTTATCTCCACAGAGCGCACATACCCAGACTTCAGGAGAGGAGTGTGGTACAACAAGCATCATACCTAGCATGGTTATGAAGAGTGGTAATATTAGCATGTTATATCCTCAACTTTGATTCATCTCAACAGCATCTCTCCCATCTGTCCCTTTTGGTTCATTCAAACTTCCATTATGGCATTTCAAGTCCTTGCTACCTCCTACTTGGTCAAGAGCAATCTGCAAGAGCAGATTCTAATCTCCCTGCTTCTATCCATCCTCCACACAGCTGCCAAAATAGTCCTCTTAAGGAACAAATCTGACCATGTCACTCCCCTGCTCAAAAACCTTTCATGGATATCTATTGCTCTTAGGATAAAAATAGAAACCCTCATCACTCTGGCATTTAAAGCCTTCCACAATCTAGCCCTCACCTGTCTTTCTAGATTTATTTCCTATTACTCCTCTTCACATGCTTTAAGTTCCAGCTAAATTGTCTTTTAACTGTTGCCCAAACTCAGCTTTCCAACTACCATCTTTGTTATATTGAAAATGTCTTACCTCCTCACTCTCATCTCTTAGGAACATTAGCTTCATGGCTCAGCAGAGTCATCCTATCCTATACAAAATCTATCCTCAGAACCAATTCTCCCCCTCTCTCTATCTTCTCAAAATATTTCATAACAAGGTTTATACTTGGATCTTACTGGTAGAATACAAGCTCCTTGAGGGTAGGAATATAAGCTTCTTGATTTTTTTCTTTGTTTTCTCAGCACCTACCATGGTATCTTGCATAAAGGTCCTAAAAACACCAACAACCTGGTGAATTGAACTGACATGTAATAGATGTATAAAAGCTCTTACAAGATGGTTTCCTATCCAGTAAAATAAAATATCATTACAAGAGTTACTATTATTAATTGAATCACTGTGATCAAAACTCTTCAAGTAGTGCACCAAATGATAAGTATTTTTCTTTGGGTGCCTACTGGTTTCATTAATTTTTGTCTTTTCTTCAGACCTTAGAGAAACACCTAAGTACTTTATTATATTAGCTTTTCATTATTATTTAGAACATTTTAACACCATATTCTTTCCAGTGATTCCAAGAGGTCTGTTTTATTTCCCTAAAACACTCTTTGAAGAAACCAAGGCCCAGACAAATTGGAGTGTTTAAAATTTCAGTGTCTGGAAAAGGCAAGATCCTAGACTGTAGTTTAGCTCCTGACCTACATGTAGGGTTGGTTAGGGTTCTTAGTTCTTGAAAAGTACCAAAATGACACCATTATATTGGGGGTCATGGCATAGCGTGTTTGACTGTGGCAGATCAGACCAACACACAAACTTACTTCGGTTATAGCACATTGGTTAAGAAAATATCCACTGCAACCATAGAAGCATGTAAACAATCATCATTAAACAGGTTGGTGTTTCCCCAAGTGTTAACGTTACCAATCCTATACGTGTATTAGGTTCATATGCAAAAGAAACACAGAACATGTAGAAATAGTAACAAACATGAGTATTGTTGGCATTACATCGCCATCCTTTGGCACAAGTAGGAGTTTTGCCCTTTTCTGAGGAATATAAAGTATTGCACAGGGGATACATATTTGAAAAACTAACATCTTCAAGATAAGACAGAAGCTCAAATAAAATTGTCTTACCAAAGGACCTACATGACGTACAGATTTTGCATCCTGCATTCTGCCCTGGGACCTGTAAGTACAATTTATAGGCAGAATCATCCTGGTAATTTGATAGCTTCTCAGAACTTTAAAGCATGGATTAGGGGATACAATCTGGCCCTCATGCATCCCTTTCCCATCTTGGCATACTTCAATCCCACCAAGGAATACTAATGAGAATTTTATACCCATCTGTTCAGAGTCTCTTGGTAGGAAAACATAAAGTCAATTAGATGATTTGTCAAGAGAAATGATCACGTCTACGTTTATCATCATTTATAAATGATGCATTTTGCAAATGCGTTGTACTTTTAAAACAATACATCCATGCTTTGTGAGGATGATGGACTTAAAGGGAATGTTAGCAGACAATTTCATCTTAAGTTTGTTCTCCCTCCCTTTTAAAGAAGTCATTAACAATGTAAAGCAAACCATGCATTGAAGTGGATTCAATACACACTTTCAAAGTGGTCCTCTCATTATGAAAACACCAGTTCTGGAGGATAGAGATGCTTATGGATATCCTATCAGAGCTCAGCCCTGGATCCAGCATCTCCTCTGAGACATTATCTTTTTAAGCATCATGGTCTTTGCCTCAAAGCTATACTGTGTACAAATATTTAAAAGTTGTTTTAACATGCAATTGGGGAAAAATAAAATATATACCAAACTTTTTAAAAAGCAAAACAAGCAATGAGAAACCCCCAAAGATATTATTTGATGATTAAATTGTAAATTTTACTTTAAAAAAGCTATGTTGTGGCATTGGGCATGCTAGATATGATGCATTTCTACTCCAAATTCAGCCTAATCATCTTTCTCCAGTAAAATTGCAATAGCATTTTAAATCATCTCCCTACCTGGTCTCTTCCTTTTCCAAACCGTCCTCCATTCTGTTGCCAAAGAGATGTTGCTTAATCCCTGGTCACTATGTATTCCCGACTTGATAAACTGCAGGGTCTCTCTAGTATCTTTAGGACCAAGTACTTTGCAAAATTCTGCCTCATTTAAATCCAATTCATCCACAAGTCAAGACATCACCTTGTGATATCATCGGGCCCCTTTGAAATCAGTGGGTGAACAACAAGGACCAAGTACAAACTCCTGTGCTTTACAATGAAAGCACTTTATTACCTTCTTTATAACCCTTTCTTCAAGCCCATTAAACTATATTCCCAATTCATATGGTCCATCATTCAACTAAACTAGCCTTTTTCCTCAAAGATGACTATCCATTTCATACCTCCATGTCTTTGCAAAGGCTGTTCCCCATGTCTGGAATGCATTCCTTTCTCACCTCCGTCTCTTGAAATCCATAGTTTTCTTCAAAGCTCAGCTCAAATATCATCTCCAATGTGAGAACTTTTTTGATCCCTCTGGCTACTAGAGCTTATCCCCTGAAATTACACTATGTATTGTTTAACACTTATTTTTGAAAATTTTGAGCTCCAAATTCTCACCCTTCCACTCCTCCACCCCCCATTGAGAAGGCTAGTAAAATGATATCAATTATATTTTGTATTTAATTTACACATATCTTATATTTACTTCTCTGTGCATAGGTTTTCTCCTTCCTCCTTGAAATCACTGATTGTTTCATTTTTACCCTGCTATCCCTATCACGTAGCACATCATAAGTCACACAGCAGACCAAGTAAATGCTTGTTGACTGAATTACAGTTCCAATGGCCATAAATCCACAAGTGTTTATTGGGCATGTACCATATTGCAAGGCATTATGTTTGCTGTAGCAAGGAGTTGAAGACATAGGCATCCCTAGCCCTCAAGGGTTTTGCCATCTTGCTGATGAGAAAAGAGATATATTCTATAAAGCAATTCAATTCAATTAATATTTATTAAATGCTTACTATGTGACAGGACTGTGACCAATTGATTAATCTGGTAGTGAAGGGCCACTCTAAGTCTAGTTGGTAGTTGGCTACAACTTTAAATGCACAATTTTATCGTAAGTCACATTTAGTCACCTGATATTGCCCATGGGAAAGCACTAGGAGAAGAGTGTAGCTTTTCATTTCAAGGAGTAAGTGATAAGAGAAGGGTACAGAACCAGAGCAAAGAGCTACAATATGTTGGTCAAAGGCACCAGCATCAACCAGTAAATCAGAGAATTGAAGTAAGCATGTCAAGTAAGCCAACAAGAGGAGGAATTAGGAGGGTGGAGGGTCATGTGAAACACATAGATCCTGGCAATTAGAATGGTGGGGAGAGATGTCTGGGATATGAACACACTGCTGAGATAATTAAAAATCAGGATCATGAAATTCAGGAAGACTAGCATAAGCCAGGAGCTCTGAGCAAGCTACCAAGTGATCATTTGTCACTCTCTGGCAGTGCATCCATTTATCGATGGACCTGCCTCACCCATTTCTGCCTCTTAAAGGAACAATATTGTCAGATGCCAGCACCTACAGAGGAGACAAAGCCAAGGTAATGAGTTGCCCAGATTTTTGAGTGGTCAACTAGTTTGAAAAATGGTAAGTGTTTTATAATTTTATATGGGAAACATTGGAAGAAGATCTTTATCTTTTTCCTTTTGAGGGGGGCACAGATGGACCAATGCAAAATAAAATCTTGGCAAACCTATATACATCAATTGCTATCTGTCATTCCAGTTGTGATCCAGGAACAGTGTGTCATATCTGTTTTCTTGATGAATGGAAGAGAAGGCATTGATGAAAAAGACAGATACTAGCCAGCGCCAGGGGCCCAGCCTGTGGCCATGATCTAGGGCCAAGCTAACTCATTCAAATGGAAGCAGAAAATGTATCCTGGCCCCATTAGCCCCATGTTCTAATCAATGGAGAGGAGCCATAGACCTTATATTAGAGGCTGAGCAGTGAGTCAGGAATTGTGCTCATGTACTTCTATTTGTAAGCATGGCTTGGGCTGGAATGTAGTCGAGTGCTCCATGCTTCCGTTGGAGGCGCTGATTTCTTCCTCTGTTGTTTACATTGGAACTTACTCTGCGGCATTTAAAACCTGGAAATATGCACTTTCAAATAAACTTACTGAACTGTCTAACAACTTGTTTAATGACTGCCTGAAATAGTTGAAGCGAAAAACAGCAAAGCCCATTACACCAGGGAAAAACACTAGTCAGAGGGGTTTGGCTTGTATGGTGCAGTCAGTAGATGTCTAAAGTTTGGTAATTTTTTTTCTCATTGACTTCTCAATAATATTAAAATCTATAATAAAAGATTTTCAAAAGACCAATTAGAGACAAGAAATGGATATTAACCCTTAGATCAATTCTTCAAATGACATATCATAAAAACATGAATTGTTCTTTTTCTCTAGATCAAAATATTGAAATGAAAATGCAGGTTTAATTGCTATAAAAAAACCTCCCTCTCATTGTCTAATTCTGAATCATCACTCATCATAGAAAATCAGAGAAGATGCTGAAGTATCAGACTTATAGGCCTAAGATCAATTAAAGCGTTAAATTAGATATGCCTATACCTTAAAATATAACATAAGTTGGCATAATACTGGAAAAAGCCCACAGTTGCTGTCAAAATGAAACCTAGTATCATAGCAGGGGGTGGAGAAGCTCCCTAAATCCCTCTATTTACAAGTTTCTCTATAGTTTCCAGTCCTGGCTTTTGTACCCAAAAGAATATAATGGGGGAGGAGGTACCCAGGGGGTCTGATGACCAACCTATATATCTCTAGAGTATGTAAGAGAGGATACAATGAAGCTTTTGACTGTTTCTTCCAAAATTTCTTTCACTCATTTCTTCCTTTCCATTTCTACTGCCATCATCTTATGTTTAGATTATTACAATAGTCTCCTCTCTGGTCCTCTTTCTGCCAATGTACTTTCTCCCAAATTCATCTTACACATCCCATCACATCATTTTCTTATAACATCATTTTTGTCATGTCTCACATCTTCAGTCACATCAGGCCCCATTCCTCTACATTAAAACAAATCCTACCAACCAGACTCATTTGCTCATTCTCCCCCAAATAGATCAATTCATGAGCACAGGCACAGGGAAGCAGACACTTCCCAGCTCACTTTGAGCCATGCCTTCTCTACTTGGTCACTGTCTCCACCTTCTCTCAACTAGGAACTTGAAGTTTGCCCCTTGGTCCCCAGTCTTGTCAGGGGTGCATGTCCCACTTCCGAATTAATTTCCCAGCTTCCCCCTTTGGAATGTAATCTCCTTGAGAGTAAGGATTGTTTCACTTTTATTTATATGCTCAGTATTTCACACAGCATGTAGCATATTGTAAGTATTTAGTAAAGGTATTATCTGTCTGCTCTCTACTCCTTTACCTTCTACCTAAATCCTGTCTTTTCCTCAAAAGTTCACCTTGTCTCCCCTTTTCAGTGAATTATCCTACACCGCAGTGATGAGTGACCTCATCATAACACTTATAACACCTATTACTCGTTGACTTGGTGGCTTGAGCTGGTCCTTGAACTGTATGCCAACTCCAATATGAACCAACTCAAAAGAACTAAAAGTAAATGAAGAAAAATGAGAATTTAATGTGATACCTTAGACTGCGTGTTAGACACCTGGTGAATGACTAAACAATCGTGACTGCAATGGAATGTCCAAATTATGAATGTAAACAAATATTATGAAGTATTAAAGAATGACAAAAGGCAATTTCAGAGAATCCTGGGTAATGTGGATTGTTTCAGAGTGAAATGAGCAGACCCCAGAGAACAATTTATACAATAAAGCAACATTATAAAGAAAAACAACTTTGAAAGGCTCAGGAACTCTACTCCCAGTAATGACCAGGATATCTTAAGAAGATCCATGAAGAAGTACATTATCAACCTCCTGACTGAGGTGATGGACACAAGGCATAGAAAATCACATTTTTTTGGACCCACTCATCATATGGATTCATTTTGCTTATCTGTTAGAAGGATTTTTTCCTTTCATTTTCTCAGTTTTTAATTGAGGCAATGATTGCGGAGTTGGAGAAAAGGGCTAAAAAGAGTGATAAAAAATGAACATGCCACCATTTGCAACATATTTAAAGATGGACAGAAGAGAACAGGAGGATCTACAGAAGAAGCACAAACGGTAGAGTTTTGAAGCAATATGAAGAATTTATATACTTTTTTTTAAAAGCAAGTGGTATGCAATACACATTCATGGTTTCATACAGAACCTTCTTTTTGCTTGAGGGTGAGGAGAAAAGAGTCAGTAGGACTAGAGGTGCCTTAAAGCAGATTAAATAAAATTACCTGATGAGAAAAAGTCTTGCCTTTACAGAGTAAGAGGGAAAAATCCCACTTCTGCCGAGTGTATGGATGTCTTCGTCTTGTTGTTTGATGTTTAAGTTTAAAATAAAAAAAAATTGACAATGATGAAATTAAAAATAGTCCCTATCCTCAAGGAACTTACATTCAGGAGAGGAGAAGTGTACAATAGATAATTAGAGAAGTAACAAGTAGGGAAGATTTACTGGAGGGGGTGGCATGCAACTGAGTTGAACCTTAAAAGGAGGTAAGGAATCTAAGTACTGGAGATAAGGAGGCAGCATCTTCTAAGCATGGAGAACCATCTACATGAGACATAGAAATGGAAGAAGAAATGCCAAGTTGGAGAATGAAAAGAGTAGGGTTTTTTTGGGGGGGAAGGGAACACAAAGGATGCAAAAGGAGTAATGGGAAATAAATCTAACAAGGCAGAAGGTGTGCAGAAGAGTGTGGATTCAGAGATGACACCAAGCTAACACCCAAAATTATGTCAAGGATGAAAACCTGAGCAGGTGTTATGGTGGCAGTGCCTTCAGCAAGAATAGTGACTTTCAGAAGAGGAATGGAATTTGGATTTTAGTTTGTTTTTTAAGGGCAATAAGTTGTATCTCATAATATTTATAAGACATAAGGGAACGCATGCTTGCTTGTTCATCATGTACAATTTACTTATGTCATTTAAAATGATAAAGGAGAAGGAGGCAAGATTCTTATTTGCCAGTCACCTTCCTACAGTCAGGGCTTGCCACTGAGAGATGCTACAAGATGATCTGAGGGAGAGGGTCTGGGGGAGCTTCCTGATGGCCCTTGCAGAGGCTGTCTGTAGGCTACATGTTTGACCTCTCTGGTTTAGAACACCACATGACCAGGTCCTTTGGTACTCTTATTGGAGTGTTCATTGTCATTGGAGGGATAGGTACAAGAAGGGAGGTTTAGTACTCTTATTTGTCACAAACATACCTACTTATTAATCTCCAACTATCCCTGGGAAACTTTATTCCCAAAATCCAGTTATAGCTCATTTACTTTACTCTCAAAATTCTGGGTTTATTTATCCCCTTTTAATTTATCCTTTTATTTACCTCTGACTTATTTATACCTGTTTTCTTGCTTTTTATTTTCTCATTAAAAATGCATGCTGTGTGTTAAATAACTCCCATTTCTAACTCTAATCTAACTGAAGGGTTAACTGAAAAATTCAGAAATCATTCTCTCCATTCCAATGGTAACATGATCTTTTCTTTACTCTTACAGAGAAGCAAAGCCAAGTGTATTTATATTCACTCTTTCGTCATCTTATTCTCTTGGTTGGGTACAGCTTGGCACTCATGATGAGGACAAAGTTATAGGTTAAACTTCATAAGTACTAATGAGTCTCCCACAGAGAAAGAATATGTTCTATGGCAACCAACTGAATTCCTAACACCAGCTAGAATGTGGCAAATTCAGTTTACTACTTGGAGTAGAGGGATTAGACACCTAAAAGCACACACTAATTAGTGAAATGAAAAGCTGCAATGGTCCAAGTCACTTGTAGATAAGGTCCTAGACTTGTAGTCATGTACATCATTCTTCAGACCCTCATTAGCTATGTGACTCTGGACAACTGATTTAGCCATTCTCACAAGTGCCTCGCCTAAAAGTGGGAATAACCATATCTGTGGTACAGTTGAGAGTTGTGTTGAAGACTAAATGGATAAGGTATTTCAGCTCCTAAAGTGCTCTGGTACTGTCAGGTCTAATTTTTTTTAATGAATCTTTATTATGATCATTTTCTTACCTGTAAATGAGAGTCATGTTGGACACTCTCCAAGGTCCCTTTAAAATCTATAATTCTATGAAGCAGAAAGTTGTGCATGAATCATGACTGAAAGAGAAAACTGGACCATGAAAAATCAAGAAGAAAACGCAATTACTGACCTTAAAGGAACACTTGAGTGAAAAATTTGGCAAAGAAAAGAATCCTTTTGTAATGTGAATAATATCCATTTGATTTGTCTTGTTTGTACATTTGGAAATATGAGGTTTCTTAATGTGTTATGTCCCTAGTTGACAAAGTATGAATTCCTAACTGAAGGAGACATCTATCTAGTTAGCTAGCTAGCTGAGGACATGTGTCTGCTACTCAAGTGAAAAGCTTCCTTTTGTTATTAAAACATTTTTAATACTTTTTCCTCTTCTAATTCTCCAGAAATTTGTGAATCTTCTTGAAAGGTATATACTTTTCTGTTGCTTTCCAATAGTTTCAGCAAAGATAAATAATCAGATCAATCTACTGTTAAAATATCAGCCTACAATATCAGGGTTAAAAGAATATGTAAAATTAGAACTATCAAAAAATGAAATGGATTGCTTTGTAATGTACTGAGTTGATCATTACCAGAGGTCTTCAAGTAAAGGGTGGATGACCACTAAGGCATACTGTAAAGGGGCTTTTCTTTCCCAGGTATAGATGGGACTAGATGGCATTTGACATCCCTTCCAACTCTGAGGTTTTGGGATTTTGTGATCTAGTACAAAATTTAGTGAGGCAGTAAACAAATTTGCTCTGAGTTGTGCTGGGGATACAAAGAAATGCAAAAATATGACCCCTGCCTTTAAAGAATTTGCATTCTAATGGGGAAGGTGATACACAAGAATTACATATGTATACACACACACAAACACTGCTGTTAGTCTTTTTTTTTTCAAAGAGGACCGATGACATCAGGAGGGTGATGTCTTGGCTTGCTCCTGACTTGAATTTCAGTGAAGCAGAGCTGCACAAAGTCATCAGCTTCACTCTCTCTTCGAGTCATCAAAGTCTATTGGCAAGGCAAAAGTCAAAACAACTAATGATGGTGTGGGATGGAGTGGATGACCTCAGCATCTTCAATATCTGACCAAGCTCTAAGCGCTCTACCTTCTTGACTGGTGGAACAAATTGTTCTCATCTCACCATTTTGCCAAGAGAAGTCTTCACATGCTTGGGGTGGACATCCTCTTAACTCCCTGATGGATTTGAGACCTGTCACCCTCAACCTGGTTTAGCCCGTCTGCCAAGATGGTTTTACTAGGGCACAGCCACTGCATGTGTTACAGCATCTTGGAGCCACAGGTGAGAGTATAAGATACATAGAGTAGGAATGGAAAGTAAACTAAGACGGAAGGCACTAAGCATGGGTAAGACCTAGAAAGACTTCCTGCCTGTCAGCGTGTATATGGACAGGAACATGTGTAAGAAGACTAGAAAATTAGGAAGGAGCCAGGCTGTGAAGGGCTTTAAAAGCCCTATATTTAATCCTAGAGGTAATAGGATGGCTTTAGGGTCTATTGAGTGAGGGAAGGTACATAACCTGCCTTTTAGGACTATCACTTTAGCAGTGTGTGGATGATAGGGTGAAGTGGGGAGAGACGAGGCAGGGAGACCACCTAGGAGGCTATTGCAATAGTCCAGGACTGAGGTGATAAGAACTTATACTAGGGTGGTAGTCATGTGAGTGGAGAGAGTGGATGTGTAAAGAATGCTGTAAAGGTAGAATCAATAGGACTTGGTCACAGATTGTATATTTGGAGTAATGGTAGGGTAGAAAATAACAATGCAGTTGCAAGACTGGGTGACTGGGAGGATGGTGATGTCTGTGTACCACCAGGGAAGATGAAAGATCAGAGAGTTTGGGAGAAAGAGAGTGACTTCTACTTTAGACTTTCAGTCTGAGATGCCGACAAGGCAGATGGCAGTGATATGGGACTAGAGTCCAACGAGAAGGTCAAGTGAGTTGCCCCAACAGGACATATTTTTGTTCAGTAGAATATGAACTCCTCCAGCGTGACAATGGTTTCATTTCCATCTTCATGTCTCAAACACTGACTTTGGTGCCTAGTAATAGTAGGCATTAATAATACTTGTTGAATCGAATATAGTTATACCATTCATTGACAACACCAATAAAAGACTTGGATAGTCCAAAAATTAACACCTTCAGAAACTTTACATTCACATTTAAAATAAGTCCTAAAATACCAAGGGCAAAACCAAATGTAGTAGAAACTTTGAGAATTGTCCACTCGAAATCATATAAATCAAAATAATTTTGATTTTGGAGGATTAACTGACCAATTTTCCCTAAAACATTTCCTCTTCTCCCCATCCCTAACAAACTAAGTTGTTTGAGGAAGAGGATTGTTTTTCTTTGTATTTTGCCTCTCTAATTCCACCATCTAACCAAGACTTTGAACAGAATAAACATTTGATAAATGCTTGTTAAATGGAATTAAACAGGACTGTGCTGTTCAAATTTTTGAAACCCCAAATATCCAGCTATGGCCTAAACTCAGGCCAGAGCTTTCAGTAAAGAGATGTTTGGAGCTAGGGCCCACTCTATCCATGCTAGATAATCTCAGCATTGAGCTCACGATGAAATTTCCCAGGGAAGATTCATAAATGTTGGTTCTAAGGGCTGAAAGTCAGAAAAATATCAGTCTTTCAAAACGAAGAATTGAAGGGATGAATGGTATTCTCATTTTTTGAAACTTTTATTTCAGGCACCTAGTGAAACCTCAGTCTGAAACTTAGTTTACTCATGTCACCAAAAAGAGCCTGCTCTCTATCTGTCTGCAAAGGTCATAAACCAAACATTATTTTAAGAGTCCAAGAACTGAGCACAGACTTGTGTATTCCTGAAAACACACACACACACACACACACACACACACACACACACACGCATCCCAAGTAATCTCTGAGGATTATGTTTCAGAAAATTCTAAGTTGGCATCTTGATGTTCCAAAAAAGGCAGAAACATTTTCAAAGCAGAGAATGAGCATTTTGCATCCTTAGCAATAGCATTGTTTGGTCTTTATAAAGTCATCTGACTGTGAGCATGTCAAATCAAAACACTCTTAGAAGGCTATGCACAATACAAGTAACTGAATGTACTAGGGGAAAGCTTTAAACAGAGATAATTCTTTTTATTAGATTAAAGAGACTTTTTCTGGGGGCTGTGACGCATCTTGGAATGATATTGTATATTATAATTAAACAGTTCTGATCCTAAAACTTTCACTTAATAGCATGCAAAGCAAGACAACCAAACAGCTTTTTATAGTATTAGGGGTTGATATATGCCTTGGAAACAAATGTAATTTTTATTATCCCTGTACCTTTCTAAAAATGTAACCATTTCTTATTAAAGTATGAATGCTTGAACCAGTTAATGGAAAGTAGATTTTTTAATACAAAAATACATACATACTCGCTTGTTTTTAACAAAATTAATAGTTCTGAAATTACAAATGAAATAAATAGAATAGTAAGAGGTGGTTCTAACTGAAAATTTTAAAAACAGAGCTCTAAGTATCTCAAAAAAGTATTTATTTTCTTTTCCTAGGGCTATGAATGCTTTTTATTCATTATACTACAGTTGTTTCCCAATATGCTCTTTCTCTCCTCTTTCCTCCCTTCTATTGTAACAAATAAAGTGTTAGTCAAAATCACCTAAGTCTAACCACCTCTGCATATAACATTCCATACTTATAGCTGTCTCCATCTCTTTCCAAGAGTAGGGAAAGTATATTTTACCATCTTTGCTCAGGGATTATATTTTATATATTTTCTTTTTAATTGCTTTTTCTGAGTGAAAAAAAAAACAAGAAAAAACAAAAACTCTGCTGTTTTATTTCAAAAAAGAACATGTATATTAGTCACACAATTGTTCAAAAAAGTCTCCACTGTAATATTTCCATGGTCAAATTGGCCACATAAGTAAAGTTACACATGTACCTCTTCACAACACCTATTCTTAACTTTGAGTTCATCTCTCCTAGACTTAGACTGCCAATTTTCCACAAAGGTAAAAAGTGTGTCTCCATTTCCCTTCCAGGTTTCCAAATCCAGGCGGCTCTGACAGCAGCTTATTTTGAGGTAGTAAAAAAACCAACCACCCAACTAGAGATTGTGCCCTAATCAGCCCAGAATGCCAGAATAAATTAATTCCTTTCAACATTTCCAGGGCAACAGTAAAACCACAAATTCCAGGTTGGCCCCTTATATGGACACAACAAATTACAACCCCACTCAACCTAATGACCAGTAAGAACAGCTGGAATTTTCATATGAATGGATTTCAGAGGCTAGGCTACTAGTTGAAAGTTATAGACTCGTCCTTATTTCTAAAGTCAGTGGAATCCCGTTTTCTTAAACTATCACTTTTAAAAGACAGTTGCTGCATGGTCCATGTAAAATTCCAAACGACCTATTTTATGAGTCCACTGGAATTTGCTTACTTATATTTTTAAAAAATTAAGTTTGTTTTATGTATGCATTATTTTAATTAACTTTAATGACTTCTCAAATAGGGCACGATCTCTAGTTGGATGGTTGTTTTTCATCCTGTCTTAGGATAAGACTGCCGTCACACAAGACATAAACTTGTCTTCCTGTATACTTCAGTAAACCCCCATTACATCTAGGATCAAATATAAACTACTCTGTTTGGTATTTAAAGTCCTTACTCTACCCCTCTGGGTCCCCTTCACACAATCTGCAGATCTGCCAACTTGCTGTTCCTTACACATAAGATTCCATTTCCTGCCTCCAGGTCTTTGCATGGGCTGTCCCCCATGTCTGGAATTCCTCCTTGACTCTCTCCCTCCTCAGCTCTACCTCTTAGAATTCCCAATTGCTTTCAAAGGTCATAAAAAATGATATCCTACATAAGGCTTTTCTCAGTCTCAGTTAAGAGGTTCCCTATATCGAAATTATCTTGTATACTATTTATTTTGTATTCCAAGAGTTCTGACGTATCGTCTTCCACAACAGAACATAAGCTCCTTAGGGGTCAAATATACTTCATTTTTTTTTTTGTTTCTGTAGTCTTGGTGCACAGCAGAGTACCCTGGCACATAGTAGTCACTTAATGATTGAAGTGAGAAGATGTGTTATGCTAAAACAAGACATAATTTCCACAGTAAGCCTGATTCTTCTCTTTGAGATGAGTGTGACATGATAACACTCCAACAGAAGTCTTCCTCCACAACTTCTCACATTCCCTCCACACACGTGACCTGAATATTGTTTTACCCTATTCAAAGCGAGGCTAAGAAAACATCATCAACCTGGTAGCTACTATGCATTGGAAGAACTACTACATTGTTGTTGTTCAGTCATTTCAGTGACGTCTAACTCCTCATGACCCCATTTGGGATTTTCCTGTCAAAGATACTACAGTGGTTTGCCATTTCCTTCTCCAGCTCATTTTACAGATGAGGAAACTGAGGCAAACAGAGTTAAATGACTTGCCCAGGGTCACACAGCTAGTAAGTGTCTGAGATTGGATTTGAACTCAGGAAGAGGATTGGCACTTTCTATGGTGCCACCTAGCTGTCCTAGTTGTATGTAGCCACATGCCTCCTACCTGAGCAGTGTGGTCAGAATGATGTGTGATGGAAGGTGTCACTGCACTCCACTCTGTTGCATTTTTACAGAGAATGTATCGCTATTCTTTATCTTCTCCTCCTCCACAGCAAAAGTCAAATGAGGCTACTAGGTTTCTAAGTGGCAGACTTATATGGCTTCACAGAGCTTCCTTATATAAATACATACTAATGTGCTAACGAGGAAGCCAAGAGACAGAACTATAAATAGCTATATACCCAATGTGTAGAGGAAGTGGACTTTGTAGTCATGCCAACTCATACATAAGCAAGATGATGGAGTTTTCAGATCTCAGATTTTATTTTTATCCTCCTCTCTACCTAAAGGAAATAACCTCATTAGGAAGAGTACCTTTGTCCATAAAGGACCAGGGCTGCACATTTAAGGTTATAATAAAATTTCATTCAATTAGAATAATGGGAGAGAATTCTAGTTTGATTTAGTGATAAATATGAACAATGATGTTTGACTGCTACAAGGAGAGCTGAGCAATGCAGAATTGACACTTTTGAAGTGTGGTACTGGAGAAGACTTTTGAGAGTTCCCTGGACAGCAAGGAAATCAAATCAGTCAATACTTAAAGAAATTGATTCAGAATAGTCATTGGAAGGACAGAAACTGAAGATGAAACTTAAATACTATGGCCACATAGTGAGAAGACAGGATTCATTTTAAAAACCTGGAAATTGGGAAAGATTGAAAGCCAAGAGGAGAACGGGACAGCAGAGGATGAGAAGGATAGATAGTGTCATGGAAGCCATGAACGTGAGCTTGGACAGACTTCAAGAGACAGTGAAAGATAGAAGGACTTGGCATGTTATGGTCCATGGAGTCACCAAGAGTTTGACATGACTGAACAACAATGATGATGAATTATGGGATGCATTTTTAATGTGGTCATTGCTTTCAATAAAAAATTGAAAATGAAAGTATAAGTATTAATAAATAAGCTGAGGTATGTTGATGAATTTCTCATTATTACATGATATTTAGTACTCAAGTGGATCTATGATTTCCAGAGTTCCTTCCAACAATGCAGACAGTGACCCATTCATGTTTGCCTATTCTATATGATTCTTGTTCATTCAAAAATTCACTTTTCCATTTGTATCCCTAGAGATTCTAATAATGTTCATATAGCGAACACTAATATATACTACATCCATTCATTGATTCAGTCCTAATTTTCTCTGAACATAATGTGGATGCTGGTAGAGAATTCTCATCCTTTGTGCTTACCACATGGCCAGCCCTTCTTTTCTTTCTATAAAGCAATTCCTTGATGTTATCCTTTCCTCCTGATCTTTAGAGTTTTTTGTTTTGGGGGATATGTTGAAGCCTGCTAACATCTACCATGTGCCTCTCCTTTGCTGTCTGTGGGATTCTCATCTATAATTCTTTGGAGACAGTCATGTACCTGGTTTCACTGTCACAGAAATGTTAGTAAAATATCTGTACTGAAAAATGGGCCTTTATTTTATGAAAAGCTTGGGGTCAGTACCTTATCATATATGATATATATGTATATACTATATATATCAATAGCTTATCATATATAATATATATATCACATGTAATATCATTACCTTATCATACCAGTACCTTATAAGAAAGCATACTGATAAAACTGAACCTAGAACTGTTTGGTTTGTAGGCATACTGAAAGAATCTTTGAGACTTTGATTTGAAAATATTAATAATTTAAGATGCTTCCTACCCAAATAGATTCAAAGACAAAAAAAATCACCAAAGGCCCTTCTTTTTAATACTAGTGTTCATCAAATGATGTCATTTGGCCATAAGAAATGGAATACTATGGTCTCTGAAAAAAATAAAGACCACCCAAAGGGAAGTGGCGAAGCACAAAGTATGTCAGTGTGAACAGGTTAAGAACTTCTCAACCAAGGAATTACATCAGAGAAGTGGTACAAAGAAAGCCATAAAAGAAAAGTATAATTCAAAAAGAGGATGGGTAGGTTGCATGGCATGAGCAAAGGAGAAACCAGTGGACTACTTGGGCAATCCACAAATATCCACCAAAGGACACATGGAAGATGGCAATCCCCTGGTGAGCTCATGAGATGAAATGGATAAGGATCACCTAGGATAACCAGTGATCTTCATTTGTGAAGCAAATGGCCACATTTATGAGAGTATGCATCTCTGGGCGTGTGTTGAAGTACAACAATTATGAAATAATAGAAAATCAGAGATCAAAAGGACCTCAAAGGTCTTTCAGTCTAAACCATGTCTAAATAAGAGTCCTCTCTAACACACCAGACAAACAGTCATCCAGCCATTCCAATATTTTGAAATTATTTTATACTGGAACTTACTGAGTTCTATGTTCTATGCCACAAAAACCAAGTGTCCTACAGGAAAGAAGATAGGACAATGGGGGAAACAGTCAAAGGAGTATTTTCTGCTATCCTCTTATGGTTGTTTTTCATTTTCCATTGAAGCTCTTGGACTATCTGACTAATGATTGTGTAATAACCAATTACAGTTCACTGGCTAGCTAGGACTATTACAACATCATTAACTCATGTCGGGATCAGAGGACTGAAAGCAACCTTAGAGATTATTTGGGGCAACTCCCTCTTTTTACAGAGAAGGAAACAAAGACCTACAGATGTCAAAAAATGATTATCCTAAGATGATACAGTTCATAAGTCAAAGGAACATAAACTCAGAATGGAAATCGTCCTGAAAGGTCATATAAATAAGGTGATCCTCCCTTATATTATGTGATTTGTCATGTGGGTTATATGATATGTCCAAGAGCACATAGGGGACATATTTTAAGCTTAGCAGGAAAATCCATCACTCTTTCTATTGTATCATGAGTCTTTCTTCGAGCTGGGATTCAAACTCAAATTCTTTGGTTTCACAGACTCTTTCCCCATGCCACCCTGTCTGGCTTACTCCATTTGTTCCAACACTATCACATTATCACACAGTTATCACATTTCTCATGTTCTGTGATGTCATTTTCTACTGTATAGCAAAACAAAAACCATCTGGTTGCTATTTTGTTTTGTACGGTATCTGGGTCATTTTTTGTTGTTGTTGTTGTTGAAAACTTCCTGATTAGGAAATAATAAGCTCTTTGTGAAGGCTTGGAAAAATCACGTTTTTTTTCCAGGTGAATGCCTCAATTGAAACACCAACCTGCTGAGAGCTTGTCTCTTTCCATATGTAGACTCGGGTCTTCTGTATAATATCCCAGCCAACTACTGTTCTTGGGAATTATTTCCACCATCCCTGTAGGGGTCTGGCGAGTTGAAATGCCTAAGATCATCTCAGGGGTCCATTACCAGGTACATCAGGCACAATTCCAGTGCATCTCAAAAATCTGCTAACCTCAAACAGATCCTCTAAAGGTTGCTCCTACCAATTCCCATTGCTATGGCAACACTGCAGTATGCCCATACTAACTTCAAAACTTGATGCAGACTAGGCAGCAGTCCTGATTCATAGGATTACTCAAGAGAGTAGACCCAGAGAGAATTCTCAGCCTTCATATTAGCACAGATTTGCATCCTTCTCAAACCATTCCCATGATCCCAAAGATTGGCCTCATTGGTGAAACAAAAAGGGAACAAGAAGAAAAATTACAGAAAGGTATAATCCCATCTTCCTATAATCATTTCCACAAGAAGGGAGGTATTTTGGCATAGTGGATAGCAAGCTGACTTTGGAGTCAAGAAGATACAGGTACAAATCCTGCCTCTGACATTTATTTACTATGTCTCCATGGGCAAAACTATAACTTTTCAAAGGCTTTAGGCAACTCTTCAGGGCAGTTGCAGATGAGATGTCCATTTGTATCAGGTGAAGGGAGTTTTCAAATAGGAATTTCTGGAGGGGGAGGTGGGGTGACCAGAGGTATGGTTAAAAAAATATTACCCTATCCACAGTCCAAGAATGAAATAAATGAAATACTGATAATGACCATCCACAAGCCAGTTATTTCTGAGTTCAAATAGCCTCTTCATATAATATCTAAAGTACACTATAATATCTGAAGTACTCAAACTATAATGTCTGAAGTACTCAAACTATTGACCAATGATAGCTTACACTCATACAATTTTATAGCTTTCAAAGTTTTCTCATTATCTCATTTGAACCTAATGACAAACACATGGGATAAGCAGAGTGGGTATGATTATATCCAATTTATAAATATGAAAAGTGAGGTCTAAAGAAGTTCACTGACTCGTACAAAGTCAAAGCCAACATGTGGCAGGGTTGGGGGTAGAACCAAGTCCTTCTGACTCAATTTACTCCACTGCTCTTCTTGCTACCCTCTCCTGCCTGGTTCTTCAACCCTTACTCCATATATTCTAATTACCTCTGCTTGATTCTTCAGATACATTTATAATAAGTTACTTTATTAGGTTATTAAGGGAAACTAAAATTTAAGACAGACCAACAGTAAATATTTTCGAACACTACCTATTAGGCTGTTGAAATAAAAAAGAAGTTTCACAATATATTCCCTGTCCTGGATATAGTTAGGGAGACAATACATACCAGGTGTCCCAAAAGTCTTAGTAAAATTTTAAGCTTTTAAAGCTTAAAAAAATCCTTATTTTAAAAAGAAGCTAATAAAACTTACAACTACACCAAGACTTTTGGGACACCCCGTATATTGCACAATTATGCAATTTGGTTAAAATAAGATGTCTCAAAGATTAGAAGTTAGTTTTTAATGCTTTTAAATCCTGAACTTCCCCCCTTTTTGTTTGCTTTTTTAAAAAAATCCTTGCATTTGAATGTACACTCCTTGGTAGTAGCGATTGTTTCATTTGATTGTATTTGTATCAGTGCCTAGCAGAGTTCTGGCACGCAGCAAATGCTTAATGAATCCTTGTTGATTTATTAATGTTTGGTGTTTTCCCATTGAGGGGAAGCATGATTACCTCATTCCCATTGAGGGGAAACATGAGGTAATCAATAGAGATGATTTCAGATTGAAGAAGGCTTGGATTCAAATTTTGCCTTTGTCACCTACTGGCTGCATGATCCTGGGCAACACTTTAACATTATCAGTAACAGAGAAGGTACCAACCTGCATTGTTGAAAGAAGTTCCTCACTCACAAGGAGTTGTCCATGCTGATGAAAGCACAGCTTTCTCTCTCTTCTCCTCCCCTTTCCCTTTCTGTTTCTCCCTTCTCCCAGTCCCCGACTCTGTCTCTGTTTGTCTCTCTTTCTCTTTGTGTGTGTCACTATCTCTGTCTTCTCTCTCTGTCTCCTACCCACAGTGACTACTAGCAAAATCCCACAAAACACGAGGAGATAGGTTGTACATTAAGTTTAGGGAATGGTATAAAAAAGAGACGAAACCCAGCTTCTTTCCATGGTGGCAAAAACTAAGAAAAACCAACACAGTGTAGTAAGAATGGTGAAAACATTAACAGAATTAAGCCCTGGAGGTTTCTGATGGAAAAAAAGGAGCATTCAGGGAAAAAGACAAGTACTACCATTGTAACAAAGGCCTTTTTTGAGGTGTGTAGGGAGGGCTAAGGAAATGTCTATGTTACTACTTATTTTGGATGATATATAGGTAATTTCCAGTTAAGAAGATTTCCTTAGGAAAAAGAGCAGGAGAAAGAGACCTGCAAATACAAGCTTTGGTGCAATAATAGGACCTATGAGTGAAGGAAAATGATTGCCACAACGAAAACAAAATATTCTTAAATAAGTGAAGATATGAAGAATTAAGGTAATTAAAGAAAGACAGGGTGACTATCAGGGTGTTCTTTCTATAAAATTACAAGGATACTGCAAAGGAAGACTGTAAATAATTAGCCAAAACTTTTACAGTAATGAAATAAATATAATTTTACATGTTTCATACTTATCCTATGAATCTAGCATAACAGAACAGTCCTATGGTTACGTTTTTTGGGAAGGGCACCAAATCTGTGATCTCATTGCATGTAAATAAATTCATATGGAGATTTCCTCCCGCCAATACGAATCAGAGCTTCCTCTGGAAATTAAGAGTTTTGGAGAGGTTCCCAGGGCATTGAGAAGTTAAGTGACTTGCCTAGGATTATGTGCTGTGACATTTAAAAAGTTCAAGAGACACAGTATCTGGGTAATTAATCACTTTACTAATAATGCTAGCATATTAATAAAAATGTGGTCATTTGATTGTCTTTTTTAGACCAAGACAAACCATGGAATCCACTCAATGCTTATATGCTCTTGGAAAAGTGGGTGTCCTTGAGGGTGGAAATCAATTCTGATTGGTTAGCAATTAAAGAGAGAATGAATATTATAATGAGAGATGGACCTATTCTAATGAAGGGGTAGGGATTTGACTTTGATCATTTCTTTCACTTCCAAATCACTCCCAGCTTTGGGCAATCTAATCAAAGAATTTATCCTTACCCATACGTGAGTAAAACTCAATGGGAAGCGATTTACCTAGATAAAATGGTGTAGGTGGGGCAGAGGTCAGTAATATCCTTTAAAAGTTCAAAGGCTGAACTTTGAACAAGGAAATAGGTCAGGGAAAAAGCCTGGATCTCCCCCATAATTGGTCATTAATAATCATTTCTCTCAATATAAAGGGTAACACTTAAATCCAGGTCTTCTGTGGTATGATGAGAAGAACATTGAAATTAGAGTCTGAAGATCTCTTCAAAACCTCATTCTGGCACTTACTGTCATCACTTAATCTCCTTAATTATTCTTTAGTTTCCTCATTTGTAAAATGGGAGTAGAGATGGAAGTGGAACTTGATGACCTTGAACATTCCCTCCGGCTCTAATAATTATGACTCCAGAGCCAATCAATTTACTTTCTTGCCTTTCATATGACTGTTTAACAAATATTATCTAGTGATTTTAATTGGATTTAATTTTCTTTGTACACCATTAAAAGACTTTGCTTTGATGCACAAAAGAATGACAGCAAACTAGGTCTTATGCTGAATTCTGCTAAATTTTAATCCAGGGAATCAGCTACTTGCTGCTAGGTCTTCAGAGGTGCATTCATTTGAGCCTCCAGGTTCTTATGATAAAGGTACACACTGTGCTTTGTTCCTTCTATAATACTATGGTAATTGGGGGTTGGGGGAGAGGAGAAATGCTTTTCAATCTCAAGAGCCAAAAGATTGCTTCAGCAGTTCCACTCTTTCCACATAAATTGTTCAGCTGTGGCCATAGTTTCTTCTGTTATACTATGAAGGGTTGATTGATAGTGACCTGTGAACTTTATGGAACCAAATGTTCCTATTCAAACATTTTGTTCTAAATGCTGACTTAATATATCTATGATTCTCACCTGCTATCCATAAATAATGTCTTCTTTTTTTCTCCACATCCTTTTGACTTTCAACCCATTTGGGTTCAGAGCTCACCACAGTATAAACAAATATGGACAAAGTAATTAGCTATAAATATTAGGGTTTGGGGGTGCTTTTACCATTTTCTGTTGCTTCTTGAAGGGAAAATTGCCTTTTGGGTAAAAGAAGCACATCAGTACTATGTGAACAACACTAACAAAACATTTAGAGGGTGAAAAATTAGGAGTCATTATTATCTAATTTTCAAAATGAAACATACATGAAATTCAACTCTGGTTTTTAAAATTATGTAATTTCTAACATCAAAAAACACCAAAAAATTGAGTACTAAGTACTAAGGGAAAAATTTAGTATTATGGATGTTGTCATTGGAACTTCAAAAACACAAACTCTAATCACTAATCTACTGAAGATCACTGCAGATAATCAAGGATCTCTTCATCAACAAATCAAGTACTCTTTTTAAAAAATTCCCCATTCCCCTTGACATTTACAGAATTGACTCTTGATCCCCACCCTTTATTCATTATGAAAATTTCTCCTTCCTTTATTTCCATGTTTCTGTGATCTCCTCCTACCTCTCTGGTAAATTTCTCTCTATTTCATTGGTTGTCTTTCCTATCTTCTAAATGGAGGAATTCCATAAAACTGTGCTTAGTACCCTTTTCTCTCTATACTCTCTTCCTTGGCAATACTAATTTTTTTCAGTGGTTATTATTGTCTTGAAGTAGATAATCTCCAAATCTATTATCTTGAGTCATCAGCTCTCTCCTGTCCTGCACATTGGAACTTGCACTGCCTACTGGATATTTCCTGGTTGTCTCACACTCACACTCAGCATGATCAATCCTAAACTTATCTCACCATCCAAACTTTCCTGAGTTCTCATTTTCTGTCAATGACATCAATATCTTCTCAGTCAGTTAGGAAACCTCAGAATAATCTTTAACTCCTTTCATTCACTCACAACATACATCCATTATCTACAAAATCTTGCCAACAATCCACAATGCTCACTTTTAATCTACTCTGGCACCTCATTACCACTGATCTGGACTACTGCAATTGCTTCCTAATTGGATTCTATGGATTCTTCTTTCCTCATTCCTTCCATTTCCCCCTTACCCACTGGGCTCAGAATCACCTTCCTAAGCAGAGTTCTGATCATAAAATCCCCTTTCTCAAAAACTTTTGATGGTTTTCTATTGCCCATGGAATAAAACCCAAATTCTTCAGTATAGCTTTCAAAAGTTGTTTTCATAAGCTTTTCACCTGCCATCACAGACTTACCTATCAGTACTCTCATCCACACACTTTATCTTCCAGACAAACTCGACAACTCCGTATTTTCCAATTCATCCTACTTGTATTTTATATTGCTGGTGCCTCTATGTACAATGATTTCCCCTGACACCTCTGACCATCAAAATCCCATCCATCTTTCAAGTCTAATTCTTCTTAAGCCTTCCTCCAGTCAAAAATAATTTCTCTCTGTACCTTTAGGATGCTACAGCTCCCATAAGGCACTTATCCTATAAGAAAATTATAAGAAAATTTTAATCCTCTTTTATATATTTTATGTAGCTATTTGTCATCTCTCCCCCTAAATGGTCATTTTTTATGAGCAGATAGACCATAGTCTCCTTTAGGGCAGCCATTATTTCATTTTTATCTGTATTCCCAGTATGTAGCATAGTATATAGCACAAAGCAGGACTTATTAAATGTCTCTCAAATGGAATTAAATTCTTCATTTCTCTGCAATGATTAGCAGGATACCTTTCATGTTGTAAATGTTCAACACGTATGCTAAATGAACAAAGACAATATACCACTGAGATCAATTACTATGAAAGAGACTCCACTTTCCAGCTGAAACTGACCAGTAAGGCCAGTTTTAAAACTCTTTTACCTTACTTGTTTTTTAAGCCCATTATGCTCTACTGTGCCTGTCAGTATACTTATGTGTTATTTGTAATTAACACCCCCCCACTAATATTTTGAAATGAGCAAATAAAAAAGGAAAGATTTAATCTCTTAAACACTTCTGCAAGTGAATTATTGTACTTAATCATTGTTATATTTATCATTATTACTTTCTAAATAGGAAAAGTGAAGCACATAGCCAATAAATCAAAACTGTATGTAAATTGGAAATGACATCGGAAAGGATATTTAACATAATATTGCTCTCCTTGACTACTAGAATCAAGCAAAACATTAAATTAACCCCTAAAACAAATGGAAAAGCCCCCCCAAACTCTGAAGCCGTCCCAAACTCTGATCTTCAAAAGCAAGCTACATACTTCTCTCAGAACAATTGCATGATTGACAAAAGACATTCAGATTGTGTGTGTGTGTGTGATTCAAAAGCAGCAATAACAGAGTCTACTTCTAGACTTCCTTAAGTTTCCAGCATTTTTTTTTTTTTTTGCAAACCAGACACTAATGTAATAAAGGCAAATACTAAGACTGTTCTCCCACATTCCTCTGGCAAGTTCCCTTTGCTACTACTAGCTCCTTCCACTGGGGACAGAATGATGCATAGATCAATAATGGTAATAGCTCAGATTTATAGGGCATTTGATCTTACCCAAAACTGTTTGCTTCACAACAACCTGAGGAGACCACAAGTATTAACTCAATTGCATAAACAAGAATCCTGAGGCTCAGTGAGGTTGTGACTTGCCCACCTAAGAAGTAGTTCAGTCATGACATTCCCATCTGTCTTCTGACCCCAAATTCAGTTTCCATCATGGTGTTGCTTTTCAAGGATATTTGCAATGCCTTAATGTGTTTCAGTGAGAAATTCAAACATTTAAAAATATACATCATGAACTCTGGCTAAAAATGTCAAATTTTCATTTTAGAAAACTACCAAAATGCCATAAAGTTTTACATTCTACACCGAAAAATAGCTTCTCACAGTAACAAAAGATAGTGCACACATTAAGATTAAAAAAATATAAACATACTTTCCCCCTTACCCTGAATTAAGATGTTGCTACGTATTTCATGGGAAAAATTTAATTTCAAGAACAGTAAATGTAAAAATTCATACTTCCCTCGATCGCAGTAATGGACTCATTCTCCCTCTAGTCTGGCCACTTCCCAACCCCTCAGTAGGGGTTAAGAGCATTCTATCTTGCTAATCAATCCAACAGTGCTTGGAACCTTCAGGGACCAGAACTTCATGGATACCTCAGTGTTTTTTGTGGAGACTGGAAAATAAGCCATATCCTGTGAACAGCCTATCTGCCTTAGGTTACAAGAGTGCCTTTCATGTGCTAATAGCTCAAATATTAGTTAAAAGAATGAGAACCTACTACTGTGTTCTAAATTAGTAAAAATCTGTGGCCTTAGAACCAAGTACCCAAAAGACAAAATGTGCTTGATTTGACAAGGCTTGGATCTGTAACTGGGAACATAAATGACACCAATAAAAAATTACGTGCAAAAAGCAAAGGTTTTTTTTTTAAATGGAGGTAAGCCTGGAAATGATGCCATCACTACCACTAGAGTAGAAAAATCAATCAAATATTTTTTAAATGGAAGAAAACAACACCAACAAAAAGAATTTCAGATAGGGACAAAACAGGGGAATTCTGTTATTACATAATACACATAAAAACTACACAACAAACTTCACAGATATGCGGATGATATTTTGGTTTTTCTTCGCATAGCACAGTATATGGATTTGTTGATGGTTGCTTATGACTAAAAGGATATTTTAAAAATAAACTTGTCATCACAATGAAAAAGCTTTTTTTTAAATAGATTTTCTTGCTACATCTTGGTTTTGTATAACTGAGATCACCCCCTGTACCCCCAGAAAGCCATGCTTAAAACTGAGAGTTTTTTAAAAAGGAAAAAAGAGGAGGAAAAAGAAACCAAGAAAACTGATCAACACGTTGAGAAAATTTAATATTACATGCAATATTCCACACTCGTGGACCTTGACTATATAAAGAGATGAGGGACGATGTCTAATCATCTCTCTATGTGAAGCATTTCACTTCCCAGGGGAGACAGAAGGTCTTGCAGGAGAGAGACCCACTTGAAGTACAGAGACAGGGTATTGAGAGAACTCCTGCCATGGGCCTCAGTCTCCACAGTGACGTCTGAAACATGGTCGCAACTGCTGAGATAAAGTGAGTGAGTGGAGTTAAGGGTTGGAGGAAGGTAGAAAAGTTTTGAAACCCCTTCTGTAGCAAATGTATCCCTCTGTCTATGACTGTCTGTCTTTTTCTGTGTTCTATCTACCCCAAACCCCAAACCACTAACATAGCAACATATCAACTCTAGTTACGGCAATCCCATTTTCCTGGGTCCAAAATCAGGACACATGGCCTGACAAAGGCTATGACTTTTATTCAGAGATAATCTACTTCCTTTTCCAAGATTAGAATTCTCTTAGAAAACATGGGACTCATCATAATCATAGGTGACCTCTTATCGAACCCTGCCTGTGGATTGACTCTGCCCATGAACCTAAGTGGGCAGGTGATTGTCCATCCCCTTGCTGTGTATGAGGAGCTCTTACATATCTCAATGGTCTTTCCATATTCCTCAAATCAAGCTTATCTGGTTTAAAAATTGCATTAATTTTATGCCACAAAAAACTATAATGTAGGGGATGGACTGCATGTCCTTAATAGGTCATTTCCATCTCTAACTTATGAAAAACACCATGCTGTTTTGAGTGCAATGAGCAACTGTACTGGGAAGGCCTGAAAAAACAATTTTCACTGGAAGACACCCAAGTGTTTTTTGTAATGATGGAGCCAGCTGAACTCAATATAATACACACAAGGCTGAATCCACCACATGATATGCAAATTGATCTTTCCATTTTATTAGGATTTGGTAGAAAAAAATTGACTCTTTTCCTTTAAAGAAAAATTGATACAGTATCAGCAATACCAAGGACACTTTGCTCACTTACTGCAGTTTAAAAGGCCCTATTACATATCCTAAAACATACAACATTAAGCTAAACCTTGTGAATTCTTAACTGAATAGAAAAAAAATCCAAATGTTTGCTTACTCATGAATATAATCAGAGATTCTTTGGTCTTCAAGTTCAATGTTACATATTGTAGCGACTCAAATGTTAATAGAAAATAATTAGAATTTCACAGACTGCTAATATCTACAGAATGTTGTGCAAAAACATTCATGACATATACTACAAACAGATATAGAATTCTCTGGTTTAGCTCTTACTGACCCCCTATCCCATTCCTCCCCTTGGCTGCTTAAAACCCTCTCCTCTTTCTTTAAATCTCCTATTCTACCATTAGGCTATTTGCTCACAAATAATTCCACCTCACAATTAGATAAATTTGAGACTCTAAAACGAGTTCTCTTATTATGTCTTCTCTACACTAAAACCTTGCCACATCTCCAACAATCCTCTTCTCTCCAGTTTCAGAAGATGGGATGGCCGACCTTCTTGAAAATGCTAATTCCAAGTTGTGACTATGATTTCGTACTCTCTCATCTCCATTAATTTATCTTGTTCCATCAATCATTTCCACTCTCTTTCATCTTTAATCCCTCTTTTTCTACTATCTCTTTCTCCTCTGCTTCACATCCTCTCTATTCTAAAAATAAAACAAATTGCCAAATCATAATCTTCATTCTCCTCAAGCAATATTTAATGCCATGGATCATCCCTTCCTTCTTCAAAATTACTCTTTGCTTAGTGTCTGTGACACTCATTTTTTTCTACCTATCTTGCTTCTTGGACGCTCTTCATTAGTTTCTTTCACTGAATCCTCTTCATTTTCATTTCATGTAAGTCTGTGCATTCTCTGGGACTCTGTCTTTAGTCTTCTTTTGTTGCCTATCCTCTCTCCCTTGACAATTTTAGCCTCAATTATCTCATCTGCACAAATGAAGTCTAAAAATTTACCTCTATCTCTGATCTCCAGTCTCATATTTCCACTGTCTGGTGGACATCAAATGTCCTCTATTAACTCATTCTCATTATGTCTAAAATTTAACTTCTCCTTCTCCAAAAGAATCTTCTCTTTCTCCTCACTTTTCTATTTCTTTTAAATGAAGCAACATTCCTCTCCTAGTCACCCAGACTTGAAACCTTAGCAATGTTTTCATTTTTCTTCCTCAGTATAAATTGCCAAGTCATGTCAATCAATCATTCATGAAGATTTTACAGTGTGCCAGGCATTGTGCTAAGTCATGATACAATGAAAGTCAAAAACAGTTTCTGCACTCAAGAAGCTTAAAATATAATGGAGTGGAAGGGGCAATATATAAATAGGTACATGCAAGATGTAGATTAATCTTGGAGTGGTAGACTACCACAACAATCATCTTTGGCATTCATTCCCTCTTTTCTGGGATTGCTAAAACAGCCACCTAACTGGACCCATTGTCTCCCATTTACTCTCTCACCGATGGCAAAGTAATCTTCACTGATGCCTAAGTCTCAGTTAACTGACCTTCTCCTTCCTAAAAACCTTCAGTGGCTCCCAACTGCTTACCAAATAAAAGTCAACCTTCTCATCATGGCATTTAGGCAGTCCACAAACTGCCCTGACGTCCCAGTATTTTTGCCTTCCTTTGTAATCACAAAGTTTAGCTGCATGCATTACATAATAAATGACCCATCATTCTTTGATGTCATGTTCATGCCAACCAAACTGAACCACACATCTTTTGATGACTTCATTTTGCTGTATCATCTCAGTCTATTTGTTCATCCTGACTCTTGCCCCAGGAGAGGATTTTCTACTCTTTCCAGTCAACTTCTTGTAAAAGTCCTTCCCATCCTTCAAGGCTCAGTTCAGATGCTACTTCCTCCAAATTATCCACCAAGAAGTAACTCCTTGTCTCCTGAATTTCTCTGCCACTCTTTTTGGCTGTCTTAATGATATTCTAATTGGCACCGCAGTTACATGTCTTTCTGCACTGCAAGTGGCAGACTGTAAGGTCCACAAGGACCCACCCACATCAGCATAACAAATACTTTATAATTGTGTGTTGATTTATACATTGTTGATTGATTCCAATTTTGTCCTTTGGAGCTTGGGTGATTTTATCACAAAAGGTGAAAGCTTTCTCCCTGAAGAAGCAGACAGGGAGCCTGCACACTGCCATAACATATACTCCCAGGCAGAAGAACAAAACCACAGACACACTCATCTCCCACTTGTGGTTTTGGTTCAGGCAGGGAAAAGACAGAATGTAGCACCACTTTTTTCCTCAAGGATAATAGATAGTTCAGTAGAGTTTAAGGAAGGTTCTGATTGTCTGAGATTTTTGTTTATTTGGATCAATGAAATTGGCATAATTCAAGCTATTGCAGGGGTTGGAGGGGCTCAATTATGCCACTCTTTATAACACTCCCTCATGCTGCAGACCCAGACTTGAGGACACTATTACAGTACACACAGAAGGAAGTCCTTAATGAGATATGGTCCATGTGGCAAAGATGGTTCAATAAAACACAAGAGTCCAGAAATGAAGAAACAGTGACCCACGTAGTAAAGTTTTCCAATAGATATCCCAACTAAGTCAGCATCATCCAGTCTAAAACACCAGGAGATACTGGATTTTCAGAATCCCAATGAAATAAGACATTCTTGAAAATATAAGCACTCAGTTCTAAGCCTAACAACTATTTAGAGGACCTTGTTTCAGGGAAAGCTGCAACGTACTACTTCTATATTAGGTCTTTCATCACTAAGTCATTGCTGCAATTTTGAAGTGTTCATTGAGTCAGTCCAAAAGATAACATGAACAAGTACAACAGAAGATATGACTAAAACAAAATCAACGCTATCCAAGTTTCAATATTGACAATATTTTCTTCACACGTTGTCTTCCCTGATCTACTGGGCCTGTGGTAATTCCCTCCCCTCAATTTCTTCACCATCCTTTAATTAAATCTGCTATTCCTTAAGCACCAGCATTCAAAATGAATAAGAAATTACTTCTTACTCAATTTTGTTTTTCTAGTCTAACTAATAGTATTGCAACATTATGGTTTTCAACTATCTTCGTTGCAGTTTTGCAGTATTTCAATGGCATTATCAGTTAAATTGGCTTCCTGGGGTTAGTCTGGGAATTTACCACTATTTGTAGACATAGAAGCCAGAGGACCTGGGAAGAAAGTCATAAGGAAAGGAGAACTGGGTGCAGAAGTAGGTATGGAGGTAGGTCTGCACTGCCCCTTGGGAAGGCAGACTGTGCTGTCTGGAAGTTATCCACATTTGTTTTTATCTTTTCTTCAGTCTGCTCTTCCTGTGTCCTGACATCCTAGAGACCTTACTGTGGGACTGAGGAATGATTCTAGCTATGATCTCAAATGGATTTTAAAAAATGTTCTTGACTTGGACTTGGGATTTCAGTGGTATTAGGAACTCCTGTTAAGAAAGCTCCCTCTACCAAGGCAGAATGAATAATATTCTGAATCTTATTTTGGTAAAATTGCCTACGGCTCCTGGGAGATTAAGTGATTCACCCATGATCTCATAGCCAGGATGTAACAGAGGCATTCCTTTAAAAAAATAAAGGAAGAGAATGGAGTCTGTAAGCTACAGACCAATAAGTTTGACTACTATTCCTGGCAAAGTTTAAAACAAATTATTGAAGCGTTGGTCTGTAAATGTTTAGAAGGGAAGCAATGATTACAAAGAGCTAGCATGGCTTCATCAAGATGGAGTCCAAAAACTATCCTTGTAATTCACACAGAATTTCTACTGTTAATATACATGATTAATATTCAGTTGACAAACCCTAAGTTCGTTCTTATGACGTTAAGGTATCCTAAGATTCACATGCTTCTACGTGCTTCAGAGAGCGCAACTCTGATGGGCTGGTCACATTGTTTGAATGTAAAATGCACGCTTGCCAAAAAAACTATTTTATAGAGAACTTTCATGGGGCAGGTGATCACATGGTGGTCAGAAGAAACGATACAAGGACACTCTCAAGGTCTCTCTCAAGAACTTTGGATTTGACTGTGTAACATGGGAGACACTGGCACAGGACCACTCAGCATGGTGTGCCCACATCAGAAAGGGTGCTGTGCTCTTTGAGCAAAGCAGAATTGAGACAGCACAAAGTAAATGCAGTATGTGCAAATTTGGGATATCCATCCCAAATATTCACATGGACTATCTGTGCCCAACCTGTGGTAGAGCATTCTGAGCTTGTATTGGTCTGATCAGCCACAGTCGGACACACTGAAATTTCACTTTATCATGGTGATGTCATTTTGGTCCTCTTTGAAGACAAAGGATAACAACCAACATATGTATACACATATACATATATTTATGTATGTGTGTGTGTATCCAGATATCTGATTTCAATGGTATAGGGAACTCTCAATAAGAAAACTCCCTCTATCAGTGCAATCTGCCATCTTTTCTGTGACTTTTAGATTTTCAGAGTTGCCTAGGGCATTGAGAGATCAAGTGACTTGCTCCAGGTCACACAGCCACTGTGAATCAGAAGCAGGATGTGAACCCAGATCCTTCTGACTTCAAGGCTAGCTCTCTATCTATATACTGCAGATCAATAGCAATATCGACAAAAACAGGTTTGACCCTTATGTAACTATGTGTGATATGCTTTAAATACATTATTTCACTTGATTTTTATAATAACTCTATGAGGCAGACAGTATGAATATATCATTTCATTTAGTAATTGAACAATTTGCCCAAGGTCACACAGTAGAGAGAAGACAGAAATTCATTGAGTTTGGTCATGAGGTATTCCTCAATCACACTACCCTGAGTGTTGAGTTACTGCAGAAAGTAAAGATTCTTTGATTCTTACTTTTCCTCTCCATCTCAGGTGGTCTTCAAAGCAAAAATTATAGGAGTGAATATATTTAAAGCTTATAGTATATTTAAGGTCAAAGATCTTAAGTATATATGGCTAGGTCCCAATCAGTGTGAACAAGGAATCATCTGAAGTGGTCCCATGTATTTGAATTTGCACTATTCAAAGTTATAATTGCATAAGATATAATAATGATTCTAGCCTAATGAAAATATACAGTGTGAATTTGGAAGCTGGCTTCATTCTTGACGGTAATTGGAACCTCCCTGTAAGATAAAGGCTTCTCAGCTTTGGAGCTGAAAAAAGAAAAACATGTAAACTAATGTGTACTCCAAGATGTCAGTTTATACATTAATAATTACTTTATAAATAAGTTATTTATCACTGAGACATATCATATGTGCACTTATCAAACGAAAAGAGTCATATACACTTATTTGGAAGACACAAAATTATTTTATACTGGATCACAGACCTAGATCTGGAAAAAATGTCAGAAGCCATCTTTTAGACCAATCCTTTAATTTTACAGAAGACAAAACTAAGGGGTAGATTGGGGCATGTGAATATTAGGTGACTTGTCCAAGGTCACACAGTCAGTAAATGTAAAGAGGCAGATTTTAACTCAGGTCATCTGCTTCCAAGAATAGGGCCTTTTTTCCCCACTGTGTGACATTGTTTCCCTGATACCTCTTGCCTCAATAAAAAACACACACACACACACACACACACACACACACGTCCCTCTCTACAGGGCAGGGCTATTGCAAGAAAAAGAACATCACAAACTTTGATTTTCTATATAAATGTGAGCTGCTGTTATTTTAGACCTACTTCATTCTTGCAGCCTTTAACTGAAGATAAAATGAAAAAGTTCATACCTAAAAAAAAGTGGAGTTCTTGTCCAATAACAATAAAATAAAGAATTTGGGGTCAATTTGACACTACTTTAAAAGAAAATGAAAAGGCATGGACTATTTGACATTAAACACAATCCCCCTGTAAAATCCTCCATACCAGAATGAAAAGAGCTGTGAAAATAAGGCTGTTGTTTGATTTGGTCAAAACAAAGTGCTTCCTTAATAGATTACTCAGCACTGAACAGAAAAGTCTGAAAGATTTATGGAACTCTTCTCTGATAGGAAACTGGCCCTAGAAAAAGGTGTCATGTCTTACAAGAATTCTGCCATATTGAACACAGAGGGGGAAAATATGGTTGCTGCATTTTTCAATTACAGATTTTATATCATGATAATATTCACTGCTAACTGTACTCCAGATCCTGTACATAAGATTTATGAGGGATCTCCACTTTGATCTTTATTTACCAAACAATAAAAAAAGCATGCAGAAGTGTTTGTGCATGTATACCTAGAATTCAATTCAAATATTTATTTAAAATTGAAATTGATATATTCAAATGAATATTTGTTTAGAGAGAGCCTACTGTGTGCTATATACTGTGGTTATAACAACCCAAGCTGAGTTTCTGCTCTACAAGAGCTTAAAAAGACATAATGCAAGACCAAATGTGATAGAGGCAAAGAAGAGATCCATAGTGCTCTAGGAAAGCTTGAGGAGGTGGGGATAGAGGAAGAGAATTAAAGAGGGGGTGACATCTGAGTTGAACCTGGAAGAAAGAGCATTCTTAACAGGGAAAGATGAGGGAGGAGTGTACTGTGCATTCCAGGTATTGGGGATAAACGCGAACAAATTCATGGAGGTAGGCGACGGAAAGGTAAGACACTAGAATAACTAGCATATATAAATGAAAAAGATAGGGACTATGCCCGTGATTTCACTTGTACAACCAAGTCCCAATTAGTGAGAATAATGAATTCCCTTGGAGTGGTCATATGGATTCGAATTTACAGTATCTCAAGTTACAATTATGTAAAATACAGTGATTGGTTATAGCCCAATGGAAATATGGAATGTGAATCCCAATAGTGAGACCACCTCAACGGATTCATTGACCTCACTCATTGGAACCCAACAGAATCGGGAGCTCCCTCTACTCAAGGCAGCCAGTCACTTCTCTGAAGCTAATTCTTAGAGAGCTGCCAGAGGTTTGAATGATTAAGTGACTTGCTTGGGGTCACACAGCCCTAATGGGTCAGAGGAGGCACTTGGACCCAAATCAGCTTTGAAAACAGCTCTTTATCAACGATGTCATGTTGTCTTGATTATGAAATAAGGCTTAAAAAATGGCCTGGAATACCCAATTCTAGTATACTGTGAGTAGTCTTAATCAATGGATACTTTTATAAAGCAAAGTATGATATTCATATAAAAATAATAGATAACATTTCTGTAGTGTTTTTAGTTTACGGAGTTTTACAAATATTACCTCATGACAATTCCTGTTCATATGAAATGAATGTGGCAAAAGCAATTCTCATCTTAACAAAATCAGAGCCGTTTCTTGTGAACAGGAATTGAAACTACTTTTATGTGGGAGGGACCTTACCAATCCTAGAGATCCAACCTACTTCTACATGCAGAAGTCACTACTACAACGTCTCTGACAAACGGTTATTCAGTTTCCACTCGAACGCTATCAGCGAAAGGGCAGTCATTACTGTGAGATAGCCTGTTTCATTACTGAGCAGTTCTAGCGATCATACCTTGACTTGAAATATTCCTTCCCATAACCAATCACTCAATCAGCATTCACATGTCAACTATGTGCCAGGCACTATGCTAGGTGTTGGGAATAAAAATACGAAGAATAAAATAATTTCTGCCTTCAAGGGTATTAGACTCTAATGAGGAAGATGAGATTATATTGTAATGAGGAGTGACAAGTACAAATGTAAGTGTATACAGAATAAATACGACAGCTGTTATTGCTGCTCTGTCACATCTGACTCTTCATGACCCCATTTGGGCTTTTCTTGGCAAAGATACTAGAGCGGTTTGCCATTTCCTTTTCTAGCTCATTTTACAAATAAAGAAACTGAGGCAAATAGGGGTAAGTGACTTGCACTTAACTACAGGTAATTATTTTTTATTATTAATTATATAATAATATATAATAAATTATATATTATTAATTAACACAGCTAATAAGTCTCTGAGGCCAGATTTGAACTCAGGAAGATGAGTCTTCCTGACTGCAGGCCTGGGGCTCTATCCATTGTGCCGCCTAACTGCCCAAATATAATAGCAAATATCACGTCATTCATAGGCACTAAATCCGTACTTGTTGAGTGACTGACGTTATTGGTCCTAGTTTTACTCTTTGAAACTACACAGAACAAGTCCTATTCTACCAGTGATTCCAGGCTTATTAACCTAATTGTGACCTACTGTCTTCCTACTTGAGGATCTTCGTACCAAATTGGAGAATACCATTTTAGGCTATAGGGAAGGCCATGCTGCTTTGTAATACAGGGGACATAACCTTTGACAAACGGACATAAGTCTAAAGTGATAACTTTCCTATGTGCTACAAGTGAAAAATGTTAAACAGTCTGTTTTTTTTACAGGCTTGAGTATTTGTTATTCTAAGTTCTGACATCTGTCAAAATTTTCAGCGACTGACATCATGTCTAACTAAACAGAAGTTCAGTGCAGTGTTCTCTGGAGACCTAACCAAAGTATTTAACTTTCATTTGCTTTCTGCTCGTTCATTTTCATTGAGTTTTTTATACTTTGACATGGATAAATGCAAAGCACTACAAAGAAAACCATCAAATATCACTTCATTCATTGGAGTTTGTCAAATAGTCAATGAGTTATCTGCAAAGAAAATTAACACCATTTAACACAGAGGCACAGAGAGTAAAAGCAGTGATTTTGGAGAGCTGGAAGAAGACCAAGGGGCAGCTAAAAATGATTAACTGTGTGGGAAATGTTTATTCTAATGATAGAGAGTGTATTCAGCTTAGAATTGTAAGGGCACTTCTAAGCAACAATCTTCAGAGATAAGATGAGATAAAGTAAGATTTTGGAGAGCAGCTGCTCTCTATTTTTGATAAGGAGAGGAGTTAAAAAAGAGGTTTGATTCTCTTAGGAGGAATTTCTAGATTACGAGTGCCTCATTTTCACCAATGATTATTTAGAAAATCATACTGCAGTATCTGACTAGAGTATGGTCAACTCCATTCCCCTTTTAGGCTTCAACTCTATGTAATGTTGCAGTTCAGGGTGCTATGGAGAACAACAAACCATCTGTGTATATTTTTAGCAATGAACGTAACCTGGGGAGCTAAGGACTAGGGAGAAATCTTCATGGGTCTCTGGAAGCTGCCCAATCTTGGATCTTCTAGACAAAAGATTGTCAAATAAAGAGTAGAAAGTGAAGAGAGCCAAAGGCATACCTCTGAGGACTTCCACCATAAAGAGTCACAAAGAGGACAAGGAGCCAGTGACGGAGACAGAGCAGAAGTAGAGGCAGGAGACGAATCAGGTATATGTGGCAAATCTGAACCTCAGGGAAGAGAAAATATCCAGCAGGAAAAAGGGGTCAATAATGTCAAAGGCTGTATAGGAAAAGACAGGATGAGAAGTGGGCAGTGAGAATTGGGGGAACCTTTGGATTTCACAATAAGAAGTTATGGTGATACTTGATAATTTCAGTAGAGTTGATATTGAGGAAATAGAGAAAGAACAGGAAAATGAAGTCAGAGCTCTTGGGCTGGAAGGAGTCCAGAGGACATTGAATCCAATCCTCTCATTTAAAAGATGATGAAACTAAGGCCCAGGACATTTAAATGATTTATCTAAAGGTCTCACATAGAGAAAGAAATGGCAAACCACTCTTGTATCTTTGCCAAGAAAGCCAAATGGGGTCACAGAGACTCAGACATGACTGGCATGACTCAAAAACTACAAGGTCCCACAAGTAGTGCCAGAAAGGAATTTGAACACAGGTTCTTTAACCAAAAAGTCAGCAATCTTTCCACTATACCAAGGCAATTTGCTCAAGAAAGTTAGAAGTGGTGTGGAGGAGAAAGACAGGAGGAGGTTTGACAATGGTTCACTAGTTAGAAGAAAAATGAGTACCCTTTTATGTAATTTCACCATAACCATTATCATTGCAAGTCTTATTAGCGTGCTTGTCTACCCAAATGTAAAGTAAAAGTGTAAGCAAAGTGAACCAAATGGGCAAGGGCTCCTCCTTAGATACTTAAGATTTAAGGTGTAGCATCAGGGATACTGAGAATATACATGCAACTAAGTTATAATAATGGTTAACATTAAAGCAACCAGAATAATACATAAATGTAATGGAAAAATAGATTCCTCAAGGTCAGGGTTCAATCCCATGGAGGATGGTTAATGTTGATCTATTAAATGGCTATAAAATCAACTAGTCTCATTGTTATTGTATGCTATTGATATTGAAGGGAACTAGGTGGATGGATCAATAAAAAAATGTACTGCAATTAATAAAGAGACAACTCAGAGTATCTTATTGGTAATGAATCAAAAGCATTAATTTAATTATATAAATGAAAAATTTTCTCACAGTTGTAGATAAAAATAATATTTTATAGAATTTTTCTGGTATTGAAATTAGAATTCAAACAGTTGATTGTTTCCAAAGGATTGTGTTGATTTTTAAAAATAATTATATTTATGTTCTCATCACAAACTTCTATCATAAACAGGTCTCTTGGAATTACATCCAACATACCAAATACAACAAGTGCCTCAATGGAATTTATTTTTTTAAAAGTATTTTCCAATGGAATTTCCTCACTATGGCCCTTAATGTTGGTGATGATATTGACTAAGACACAAACTTGCAACTGACATCTTATTGGATATCTATGACTCTCTAGAGAACAAAACAATTGGTTTCCACAGTCTTTGCCCTTATAAATTTGTGACATCAAACATCCAAGATCCAAGAGGCTGGACAATCCTTGCCCCTCTATAAATAAAGTAACTATACATATAAAAGAGGCGTTCTGACCTAATTCATGGCATTCCTTTGTGTTGTTGCTTTCTCATAGTTGGCAGGAATTGTTAAATAGAGTCACCTATTACTCATCTGTATTGTAATTAAAATTCATAAATTTGTAGCCATAACTTAAGGAACTCAGCCAATTCTAAGACTTACTATGGAAAAAAATAAAAGCATCCTTATTTTTATATAGTAGCATACATTTCCACATGCTAGTAAGAATTTTAAATTACACTAATTTTTGCAGCATTTTGTATTTTCATCTCTAGACTTTGGTTTCTTCTGCTAAGGGAAGGACTGCTTTGATCATTTCTGTACTCCCCTCCAGCTACGATTCTATGATACTGGGACAGCCCTATTTAAATAAAAGTAAGTGTGCTTTTAATAAGACTTTGAAAAAGGAATATCATGGATTAGGTCACTTACTCTGATTTTGGTTCATAGATAATATATCCATATACATAGAGAAATATGTTATAAATATGTACATATATGTATAAATATAAATCTAACAATATACTGTATAGTTATTTAGAATTATACTGTCATATATAATTGGGGCAGCTAGGTGGTGCAGTGGATAGAGCACCAGTGCAGGAGTCAGGAGGACCTGAGTCATCTCACACACTTGACACTCAGTAGCTGTGTGACCTTGGGCAAGTCACTTAACCCCAATTGCCTCATCCTGGGTCATCTCCAGTCATCCTGATGAATATCTGGTCACTGGATTCAGATGGCTCTGGAGGAGAAGTGAGGCTGGTGACCTGCACAGCCCTCCCTCACTCAAAACAAAGTCAAGTGCAAGTCATGTCATCATTTCTTAGATGGCGTGGTCTTCTTTGGCAACAAAGGATGAACACACATATATAATTTTATTTAGTATGTTAATATAATCCCATATAATATATAATGAAGAGGCTAATATATTATATTATATGTGTATAATATATGTTATAGATTATATACACATGTAGTATATGTATAGATTATGTAAATATTACAATGTTATATATTATAGATCATACAAATGTTATAATGTTATATATCATAGTATATATATTATAGATTATATAAATGTTGCCGTGTACTATATTCAGGTATATACTTATGTATTACATATATAATCCTATATTGTACACATGCCATTTTATTATACTATTATATATAAATATTATACTATATTATATATAGGTATATAATTTTATGTCACATACACACATATATACATATACACTTACACACACACACACACACATATACACTTGTGACTTCACTGGTTTAGAAAACCTTGTACTGTTTGCAATTTACAGAGATTTAATGATTTACCCAGGGTCTAAGGCAGGTCTTGAAAAGAGGTCTTCCTAATTTGGGGGCTGGCTCTTTTTGTCTAAAATCTATATTGATACTTCAAAATATTCAATCCAAAATTCAGGAACCAAATGGCATGAAGAGTCACCCTAACTTCATTCTGGTGTGTAGGTGATATACGATCTATACTAGAGTCAACAAGACAGTAGACACAGGGCAGAACAATACATCTGTTATGTTTAATGAATGCTTTGCATGTTATACATGTCTCTAGACCAAATGCTTTATCTTAATGGGTAAATGATCAAGTTTAATCTTTGTTTACCAACCCAGAGGGAAAGGTTTATTTTGATCATGCCATTTGTTGTTGCTCATGATATAGTTCATGGCATTTTTTAGGAAATTACCTGAAATCACTGAAGGAATTCAAAGTGAAATTAGAAGAATAGTTCAACTGTATTTATAACTATAACGATACTATTTTTTAAATCCTGAGTTGATTTCTCAATGTAAAAAAAGGAGAAAAAATGATAATTCACCATTCTAGGTATAACATGATAAAAACCTTAAATGCACTTTTACATTCCTTTAGCATTAACTGAAAGAGTTTTTGTCTCTTATTTTCAAATGTTTCCTTCTGCTTCAGGTGCCATCCATTCCCCTTTTCCCCTTCCCCTTTTGGAATTATGATCAGTAGTTATTCCTCATGGAGAATTTTGGAAGGACCAAAATGCTTCTGGATATCTATGACTCATTCTGGGTTGAAGAGCCATGACTGCCCATTGAGCATCCACTCTGCAGATATACTACAGGGCTAACCAGACCCTTAGATGTTCTTCTTTCTGAAAAAGAAGGTTTGAAAGGGAATGCCCTTGTTCCAATAGCACCATAAGCTGTGAATGCCTGTCGTCCCTAGGCAAGCCTATGCACAGGATGGGATCAACTTCAATCGTCTTCCTTCTTTTGGGACAGGGTCTTGGGAGAACTCAAAAGTCCCAGACACCTGCACTGATAGTAGGGGTATTCCCATCAGCAAGATATGGCTTATTCTATAATAGTAATGGTTTAAAGCAAGGAGAAGTGACTATCCGAGAATTTTACCACAACCAGGAAAGAGTGTCTGAGCAGGGGCAGAAACAGGCTAGTGCCAAGGGGAGAATTCACATCAGAGAGAGGCCACCAGAAAGAACACAGAGGCTGGTTATTTGATGATACAATGTCCGGTGAAGAGGCCAAATGTGAAATGGCTAATTATTAAAAATTCCAAACTCTACTATGTGTTAGTGAGGCTTACTCTCATTCCCCCCAATAAACTGTAACCTGGTTTCAAAGTGAGTTTGGGGATCCTGTTTAAACTATTCTGTTAATTGTGCCTTGTGATACTTTTAAAAATCTGTTATTTTTGTTGTTCAGTCATTTCCAACTCTTTGTGACCCCTTTTGGGATTTTCTTGGCAAAGATACTGGAGTGATTTGCCATTTTACATCTTCAGCTCATTTTACAAATGAGGAAATGGGGCAGACAAGGTTAAGTGGCTTGCCCAGAGTCACACAGCTAGTAAATGTCTTAAGCTGGATTTGAACTCTTGAAGATGAATCTTTCTGACTTCAAGCTTGGCCCTAGCTGCCCTTGGAAATCAATACCTATCCCATAACCAATTCATGTTTGTATATTTAAGGTACCTTTTAAAAATGGATTTCCTTTTGGGAGGAAAATAGCATAGAAGAAAAAATTGCATTGTCTCTGGAACAGTTGGGGGCATTGAGTGACAAACGTGAGAATGGGAAGCAAATCCCTTGAGGAGAAGCCAAGCTTCCCTACCAATGATGCCAGGATAGGCCAGCATGGCTAGGTTACAGAGTAGGCAGGGGCAGGAACCCTGAGTCCCAGGGCATATCAGTAGCAGATGACTCTAATATTATGCAAGATTGTGATACTGCATCCTTTGAAGGGAACAAGAAACCTTAAGGTTGTAAGATTCAATAATCATTGACTGAGAACTGGCAGGGTACCTTTGCAGTCATCTTTTCTATGCACTGCCACCCCACCAAATGGATACATCTACTAACCTTCATACTGGAGTTACTTGGGCTATTCCATCCTTTTTTTAAATGAAAAGTTTAGGGAGACAAAACCAGAACAAGAATTGGCCTTCCTCCAACTTTCAGCAGTAACATCTGGGTAAAACTGAAGTGGAACAAAGTTCTTTTAATGGGAATGAGAAACTTGAACAGTAGTAAACCTTGAGGTTATAAAAGGCATAACAGTTTATAAAGAAAACACATGGAGCAGAGAAGTTACAGCCTCATTAAAAACAATAGTAAAGAGAAAACCTGGTGAGATCACAATACCCCAGACCCCTAGGAAGGATAGGGACAAATGAGAAGGTGTGTGTTTTGGAGGAAAAGGGAGACAAAGTACCTTTGTCAGATGCTTAACCAAGCACTCAAACTTCCATTCTCAAATGTGTCTCTCACTAGGTACCAAGGGAAAGTGGGAAATTAGAAACTCTAGTTTTCCCTCTCAATCAGTGTTTTTAATTTTGTTTTTTTCACCATGGACCACTTTTGGTAGTCTGGTGAAGCCTATACATATCTTCTCAGACTAATGTCTTTTAAATGTATAAGATTACAAAGGAAGCCAGCTACGTTGAAATTCAATTATCAAAATTCAAGGTGTCCCAAAAGTCTAAGTCATAAGATAAATCTCTAATTTATCAATTATCTTTAAAGTATAGAAAGAAAGCAAGGAGAGGAGGAGAGGTTAGAAAGGAAACTGGGGTTTCTTCTAGTTCTAAAACCCAATGATTTGGGCCACAATATAGAGGAAGGGAAAGGGAAAAAATGAATCAAGAGAAAGGGAAAATGGTTCCATGTGGTGGTTAAGAAGTACCTTTTTCACTTCTATTCCTTACTGAAAACCCTTGTATTAATGAACAAGACATGCCAGATAATGGAATGATGTATCTAGAATTTTGGAGAATCAAGAGTTTTTGGAAAGGATCTATCAATTGCTAAATAAATGTTCATCAGATGCGGTGTAATTAAGGGTGATAATAACTAACCAAAAGGGGAAAGAGAAGGGAGGCAGTGGGGAGGGACAGATTCCCTTATTTGACCACTCCTACATTCTATTTTCCCATGAAAAACTAAACCACATACACCACCTATTAACAATTACACTCAGACACAAGCCTAAAAAGTTCATGGATCTGAACCCACTTTCATGGCTCCATTAATCACCACAGAAATTGCAGACCATCATTATGCTCAACAACAGAGAGCCTACCCATTTGTTTGAAACCTAGGATAGCAGCACCTGCCCATTATCTAAGAGTAGTCACTATAAGAAGTAGGTTAGTTCTACCAATTTCTTGTCACCATCATCTCTTAACTGACCACCTTAAGCTTGTTGAAATTATCTAGTACAGGGGTAGGGAGCCTGCAGCCTCAAGGCTATCTCTAGGTCCTCAAGTGATGTCCTTTGATGGAATCCAAACTTCATAGAACAAATCTACTTAATCAAATGATTTATTCTGTAAAACTTGGACTGTCAAAAGGCCATACCCAAGGCCTTTGAAGGCCATATGTGGCCTTGAGGTCACAGGTACCCCACCCCTGATATAGTCCAACAAGGAGTTTCTGGAGTGTGTTTGCAAGTGTGATTTCTGACAAGGCTTCTTTGGCTCCTTTTTATATCATCAGGTGAATCTCTCATGCCTTTCACTCAAAGTCAAAGTCTTTGGTTATTTCCTTAGAACAGCGTAATAGGGTATAGTGGAAAGAACCCTAGACTTGGAAGCAGAAGAGCTTGGTTCAAGCTCTGACTCTGTAAGTCATTTCCTCTAGGTCTTAGTTTCTTCACCTATTAAAAGAGAGGGTTGGATTAGATGATTTTTCAAGTCCTTTCCAAGTTAAAGAGTAAAAATATAGGCTCCAAGACAGGAACTCTTTGTTATTTTGCCTCATACAGTGCCTTGGCACATATATAAGGTGTTTAATAATACTTATGGAATTGTGATTCAATAAATGAAGTCTGGAAAGCAAGACCTTTTGTGGAACTCTTATGTGCAGTGAGGAATGGTCAATTACCAGGAAGTAATCTTCCAACAGCAAATACTGGCAGGTCAGTGGTCTGTGAGGAGATTTGGCTCACAGATTCTAGTCTGAGAAAGAGCAACCTGAGACAGCATTCCCTTCCCCATTTCTTCCCCTAGTATACAGACCCTTTAATTTGATACCAGGAATGAAAACCACAGAGAAGTCAATCCACTATGAAATCCTGAAACTTTAGAGGACATAGCATGCAAATGAATGTGGTATATTCTATAGCATCCTCTTTTCTCCAATATTGATATATATCCTACTCGGAATGAATTCTAGAGTGGTCTCTTAACTGTTTTATTTTTAGATCTTTCAATTGCTAATCTTTATAACACTTATCCAGGTGAGTAGCAATGCGATGGGGAGGAGAGGAAAGTACATGATAATTTTAAGATTTATGTTATCTCTGTCCATGCCTCAGGTGTCTCATCAGTAAAAATGGGCTAACAATACTAATGTTATCTCAGGAGGTTATTAAAAATAAAATATTTATAAAAATTTAAATGTATTATACTTATTATTAGTAATAATATAAGGCGTGCAGAAATAATGCTGGGATTTTTTTATAAAACAGTTTTCTTTATCAACAAAAAAGACAAACACAAAAGATTAAATGCCTTAATCTACTCAATTATTTTTAGTAATTGGAAGAATGATCTTGTTTATAGAACAAAAGATCCAAACATGATAATAAACCAATTTTGGAAAGGCATTTTTTAAAAGTTATTTGTATAATCATGCCCTTTCCTTCTTCAAAGAGAAAATCTATTTTAAAATGTAGACTTTTAAAACCAAATACATCTAAGCACAATTAATAAGTTGATATGCTTTAATGCCTTTTAAAAAAATTGAGTTTCCAACAATGACTGCTTATATATATATATATATATATATAATATATGGACATGTAATATATAATATAATCATATGCTATATGTTTACATAACAGGATGGACAAGTGGTTTGTTCATGGCTAATATTAGGCAAATATTTGTATAATTTTAAAATGTTAAAAAAAAAACCAGCCCTCCTGACACCACAAAATCCAAGTTCCACCATTCACAAAATCTGGTCAGCAAATGCCTATGAAAACAGAAATTTACAGAAAAGTGTAATGGTAATAAATCCACTATATCGTTATTTATGGTAATGTTTGTGACCGAAACCAGCATAAGAAGGCAGCAAGCCAATATTTAAAGGCTGAAAGATTTATCAGACCTTGAGCATATTGGTTTAAGCAGGCCTGGAGTCTGTAATCTTTATCACTGCTTAATCTGTCTTTGCAAAACAAAAATTAAGGGGAAAAAAAGAGACAGTGTGTCTTTGTGGTTAATCGTTAGTGTTTAAAATAAAATTTGAATTAATATAAGATCCAGAAAAGCAGAACCAAGTGAGGATACTGGGAGATGGTGGAATTTGTTTAGAATACCGTGGTTCCAAAGTGTCATATCACTTTCTGTTAAATACTTAGTCCATTCCATTTTGTCAGCCTGATTTGTATCCTGGAAATGCTTGGAAGCTACAGGATTATTTCATTACAACCACAACATATGTTGGTATGCACAAACCAGATCAAGATTCAGAGTCTTTCTCCTGTTAACCTCCAACAACAAGCTGACTGATGCTTCAAAGATCTAAAAAGAATGGTTTTGGTACAAGGAACCAGCTTATTCTCTCTCACCCCATTCCACTACCAAATGGTCCTGGATCGATCCAACAGGGTGACCCTTGAAAATGCACCACCCTGGATGTCATGGGCTGCTCAACCAGGATGGCTCACTCAGCAAGGCAATCTGAATGAAATGTGTTGCCATGCCGTTCTTTCATCAAAATAAAACAAAGTTGGCGGTGGCCCTCTTAGCATTTGGTGTACATCTCAGGAAAGTCGCCAGGTATCTGAATGCAGCCAGGGAGAGCACGTGGCCTTAAAGAAGCAGAAAACACACAAGAAGGGGAAAACTGGCCCAAAAGAGAGAGCTACAGCTACAAATACTGCCCCCCCCCACCCCTTCCAAACTGCCTTAGCTTTAGTGACCAATGCTTATTTGCAGATGCACATAGTTTTCACTGACCTTGGCAGCACCAAAGAATTTGTGCAGTTAGCTGTGGTTGCACAATTGGACTAAAAGAGGAGGCACAGAAGTGTGATCCTTCAATGCCAGGCACGCCTGGCCCTTCTTCTCCACCTCCTTCTCCTCCAAGTAAATGACTTGGCCCTCCCAAATCCCCGTGCTGTAATTTATAACGTTATCCTTTCATGTGCTTCCTCCCACAACAGCCCTGGGTGGATGGTTAGGGTTCTCTGTTGCTTTGTTTGGGGGAGGGGCCAGGGTCTTGGCTACATCTTATGAAACAACTTTAAATGTCTTCTGTTTTGGAAATGAAATCCTAGAGTTAGCACAGATTGTAAAAGTAAACGGTTTTTAGGAACATGGGTTTTCCAGGCTTAAAAACTGCTGATCATAGAAAATAAACTCCCTGAGGGCAAAAACTTTTATTTTTGTCTTTGTGAAATACGGTGCTTAGAGCCTTGCATTCACTAGGTACGTAATGAATCATAATAAATAGTACACTATCAACTTACATGCCCATAGATAATAGTCAATTATTCAGAAAGACGAGTTCCCACTTAAAAATACTGACCATTTGACAATATGATCGTGACAGATTCAAGACAGTCATGGTTCCATGTGAATGTTACTTAAGGGCATATTATCATCATACTTAAGTCTGTGGCATGTTAAGGGAGAAATCCATTCTCATAAAGGTGAAACTATTCCACTAGTTGAATTAGAGTATTAAGAAGCCACATTGAATTTTAATCATCAAACAATGGAGACAACTATTTTACTAAATGGCAGCTTTGAGAGCTTATAACGGTTGGTACAAAGTCAACAGAAATAGGGAGTAGACCCTAAAAGGGAGAATACTCAAATGATAAAACTCCCTTTAGCAAAACTGGTCTTATCTCCAACTCTAGTCTTAGAGACTTGACTAAAGAGGCTAAATGACCTTTCCTGGGTCCCATAGCCACTAAATGTAAGAGTTGAGACTTGAAAACAAATCTTTCTGGCTTTGAAGACATTTCTACCCTCTCATGCCAGACCTAACTCAAAACCAGGGATAAAAATGTTATTCACCTACTCAACCCTACAGATTATCCAAGTACAGAAACCCACATGAGGATGGACTGAGTCAGACATCAAGAACTGACAAGATTTCAAAGCCAGCTCAAGTTTAAACTCACTCAGGACAAGTGGGGCAGTGAAAGGGAAAGTGATCTTGGCCAAGCTTTCTGCCAGACTTCTCCATCCAGAGGTAATAGTTTAACAAAGTCATTTATTATTTTTTTCCATTTGTTCAATGTCATTCCTCTGGTGTCACATGCATTTTTATTCAGATTTTGCACATCTGGATCTCTAAGCAGGCAATAATGCTCATGATGTCCCAGGGAAGGTTGAAGCTTGAACCAGAGCTCAAAACATTGATTTAAAAAAATATCAACTAGATATGGAATCTGGCTTCAAGACAATGGGAACATAACAACAGTTTTCTACCTGGGTAAAAGAGAGAGAGGTATACACTTGAAACATCAAAACAAATATGCCTATAACTAACTTTTCCTTCAATATTCCTCTAATACCATGAAGATCATTTCTTCTGCTCTTCTATGATGCCTCAGGTCAAGATTTTTCAACAACAACAAAACATAGGCTGATATTACCATGCTAATATGAATATTATTATGTAATATTAATAATATGCTACATGTTCATAATCTATATTCATATACATAATCAATGTAATATGTTACACATATCTATATAAGGTGCTCACTTCTTGTGACTAAATACCTCTGACCCAATGCTAGAATCAGATTTTATTCCTACACTAAAACTCCAATCTAGAGTCCAACAAGGTATTTTAAAGACTGGGAGAAAAGTATCATTTTCCACTGTGTCATGATAGCCTTAGGGTCCAGAAAATCTGGGTTCCAATCCCACCCTTGACACTAGAACCTGTGTAATAATGGGCAAATCACTTAATGTCTCTTACCTCAGTTTCTCCATCTGTTAAATGAGAGACTTGTTCTGGATGATATTTAGTCCCTTTCACTTCTAAATCTGTGGTCCTATACTGTTCTGTTATTTTAATTTTATTTTTTTTGGAGGCTGTTGGGGTTAAATGATTTGCCCAGGGTCACACAGCTAGTAATTGATTGTCTGAGGCCAGGTTTGAACTCCTCCTGACTCCAAGGCTGGCGTTCCATCCGCTGCACCACTTAGCTGGCCCTGTGCTCTTATTTTTAAAATTATCACTGAATTTTAAAAAAAATGGTGATGATGCATTAATTCCAGGTTGGCTCGTTGATGAAATCAAGCCCTCATTGATAACCACAAATGTTACAAATTATTTCATGGAAGTGGTCCTTCTACTTCCAGCCTAAAAGCACACCAAATATCTGTAGATGAAATGCATCCTCTCAACAGGTCCCTTTAATTGAGATGTCACATACATGTGAATATAAATATTAAAATGGAAATTTAGAAAAAAAATAAATGAAATCAGACCCAAACAACACTTGCCAGGTCTTGATGAGCATAATTTCAGACTCTTATTTCAAGGAATTCCAATGAATGGTAACTAAGAAATAGACACAATAAAGCCCTTGCTGAACTAATTGAATTAAAATGAATACCAAAAAACCCACCAAGGATGGTGAGATAGTCTCACAAAGCCTTCTAGTTTTAAATGACTACATGATGCCTTGGTTTTGCTAGACACACGTACACAAAAAAACAAACATCACAGAAAAATGGAAACTCTTACAATATCTGGCAGTTCAGATGAGAGAGTTAAGGATTTAACCTTCTCTAAATGTCTCTGAACTACAGCATATATTGTATTTTATATTTTCAGATTTTATTTAAAAATACCCACACAAAGTATATATCATGATGCCATTTTTGCAATCAAGAATTTGTTATCTTCTCCATTGTTACAAGTTTTAAGCCTGTATAAGTGAGATCACCCAGGAATTCAGGGTTCCTAAATAGACAAGTCACTTCATGTCTCTTAATGTCTAAATAGACAGGCAGGATATCGCATCACCTTTAAGAAAAGAAGACTCCCTGTTTTTCAGGATTAGGTACCAGGTCTCATGAATTTAAGTTGAGTAATATTAGAAAGGTCCAGTGTATAGTGGAGACTTAGTTGTCCTCAAAACCAGGAAGATTGTGTTCAAGGTCAGCCTCTGACACATAACTGTCTAGTCACTTAACCTTTAAGTGCTCCAGGTCAGTGGCATCAAACTCATTTAGAAAGAGGGACCACTATTATTTACATAAAGATACTTGTCTGCCAGCACAACTGACTTAGTTTAAAATGCAATATTATCTATTTTTTTATTATAGTTTGATTTATTTTGTTAAATATTTTCCAATTATATTTTAATATGGTTCTGGCAGACCTCTGGATTGCTATGGATCATATGTAGCCCTCAGGACATGGTTTTGACACCTCTGTCTTAAACAATCCTCTAAAAATATAAATTCCAGAGAAGGTACTAACCTGCATTGATAGAGGAAATGATCTTACCTAGGAGTTCTCTGTTCCAAGAAAGTCACAAGCCTAGTCCCTACCCCTATCCTTATCCCTGTTAGCAAATTTTAATTTAATTCATTTTATTTTTAATTTATGAAACAAAACTAGCATTTCTGTAACACAGAATAATAAAAAGATGATTGCACATGAAACTTCAACTCTATTATGTTCAACTTGGTATTCCTTTTAAATATATAATAAATTTATCACGTAAATTTTTTTCATCCCCCCTTTCCCTAGAGGAAAAACCAGAGATCAGAGAAGCTGAGCAAAATATCTACCAACACCAACACTTCTGTCTAATCTATCCTCACCACAGTGAAATGGTAAAGATTAATAGGAAATCTCTGAGTTAAGCAAAGCCACGTGACAAGACCATTACTTGAGGAATGGGAGAAAAAAAGGATAGAATTTTTAAAGACATTCTCTAAAATAATGGTTGATTAGTTCAAAAGATGCTTTTTGTTACTGCCAATTATGCATTTTGCAAATACTGTCATGAAACTCTTTCTTTTATATTATTCTCTATTTTCCTGGTAGCAGTTCTGTAGCTTGTCAAAGCTGTGCTGACAGAATAAAGATTAACTAGAAAAAATAAAGAGAAATACATCTTTATCTTAGAAGGCTGTAGAAATACTGTAAAGCTTGCCAAGGAAGGAATCTAATTTTCCTTCCTTGCTGCACATACATCTCAAGGTCAATGTTATAGGACCCCTTACAAATTTATATTTACAATTTACCCTTCAATTCTGGGCACAAAGCCCCATAGGTACTGAAGACATACATACAATTCACTACTAAGGACACAACATTGAACTTTTTGGTGGGAAAGCAAATATTGGTAATGTCTATACCAGGAAATATACAAACTCAGCAACTGTTGAACTTCATTCTTAAAGATGAGAGACATTAGTATTTTATATTTAGCCTTCCCCTTGCAGAGATCACATGATTAAGAGGGGAAAAGTGCCCACCCTTTTCTTATTTTTTTTTCATTTCTCATTACAAGTCCATAGATCAATCGTTAACCAGCTGGCTGGAGGAATGAAAACCCTTATGTAGAAATCTCTGACAATGTCAGCTAGTGAAGAGAACAGGATATCTATTCATCATATCCTCCCATTTTGACACCATGTCATAATAATGCTTAGAATAATGTTTAGAAATCATTCTTCAACATGTTTCTAGAAGATCTCAGTAATAATTCTCTTCTGAGGAATTTCTACATAGGGAATTGTAAAGGGTGATATCAGCATTTCTTTCAAATTACATCAATGTCAAATTCCTCTCTCTATCCTGACAAGAAAATATGATTTTTTTAAAGAACCTAGACAATATATTTTCAGCCACAGTCAGACATGCTCTACCTTGACCCCAATATAGTGAAATCATTTTGGTCCTTTTCAATAACAAAGGACAACCAACCAATCAACCAATATTTTCAAAATGATTTTAAAAAACAAAAAGAGGCACTTTACCTGACGGACAAAACTGTTAGAGGTAGTATCAGATGAGGTGCTTCCATCAGATCCTTTAAATCTGTTTTTTCTTCTGGCTCCTTTTCCATAAGCCTGTACAAACAACACAAGGAGGAACAGTGTTAGATCCTTTACATAGGATTGTTATGTCAATGCCTACACGATGTCAAACAAATGCTTTAGTGAGGACAAATATGTTACACATGGGTAAAATTGGTGAATTCTTATTGATAGAATCCACTATGCTATAAAACTTTTCTTTCAGAATAGTGTATTATGCTAAGGGAGGAAAAGCTTCCCATTAAAGCATCTACTCATTCGCATCAATTTTTGTTCACTCTACATGGTAAGAAAAGAGAACCAATGAACACCAGAATCACCAAGCCAAAGTTGGCCATTTTGAGCTCCGAACAACTAGGAAGTTATTTGGAGTCCTTTGGCACTCCATTTATATAATCAGATGATTCACGTATTGTCCATCTTCATTATGACATGACCCACTCAGTGTCTGTTGAAGTGATACTACTGTCTCTGCCATCCCTGGCCTTCCTCATGTGGTGGAATTCCTCATTTTTCAAGTTGCCGGGAAGGACGAATGTTCCAATTACATAATAGATGACCAACCACAAGCTATGCAAACTTAGGCAAATCACTTAACCTCTCTGGCCCTCATTTTCTGTGTTTGCTAAATAAGAAGACTAAATTTGACAGTCTCTATGGTACCTATGTAACTTTCAGCGCTAAATCAATGATCCTACAATCCTATTCTAGTATCTCTCTCATTCTCCAAGTTGTCTTCATTCACTGTGATTCTAAATGCTGCCTTTAATTACTTTTTTCTGTCAATTTTTCTAGCTCAACTATATATTACTTTCTTTTCTTTTTATTACTTTCTTTTCGTTTTATTACTTTCTCACACCAGAACATTCCTCCACCTCTGTGCCTTCTCAACCTGGAAGATCCCTCCACTCTTTTGGCCCCTTTGTTTCACTTCTGAGTTCTTTCCAGAACCTCCATTTTTAGAAAGGCACCAGGTCATCCATCATTCCTTTCCTGAATCGACTTCTGACTTTGGCACCATGCCTAGACTGGGTACCTTCCCCCATTGCACCTCCTCCTCCTTTTCAGCTCTTTTTTCAGTTTTGTCTTCCATTAGAATATAAGCTCCTTGAGGGCAGGGAACTATTTTTCCTTTTACTTGTATTCTACCTCTAGAACTTAGCACAAGCATTGGTCACACAGTAAATGTTTTATAATGCTTGTTGACCTGTATATATATATATATATATATATATATATATATATATATATAAAATATCCCTGTATTGTTACAGGACATTTAGAGATACATTTTTAAATTGTCTTTTCAAGGTAAAGAAAACATTGCTTTAGCTTATCCGAAATGTTCTAGACAATGGCTCACGCTACAAAAGGTGAAGTCCCACTCTCCCCTCTCCCATGCCTCGTTCACCCCTCCCTCCATCTACAGATTCAGCTTGTTAGAGAAAATTATACAAATATACTGATTCTAGGTTTTAAGAAAGAAAAAATATTTTGGTATAATACCACAAGATGACTGGAAATATTTGACTCACGTAACTTAAATCATCAAGAATTACAGAAACCATTCTAAATCACTGTATTCAGGTTTTGAAAATGCTAACCTAAAATATTTTATATAAGCATATGACTCATTAAAATTTAAGTATCAGATAAGCTATAATGTACATAGTATTTACACAAGTTAGAATTTATTGCCAAGTACAGGCAGTCTTTTGAGTAATCTGGGTGAATCTGCAATCACTAGAACTGTGGAACAGCCTTCAAACAAAAGATATTTCCTAAGTAAGTTCATTCTTTTTCAAGTAGTTAAGAGATTTGTACGAAATACGTGTGTCTTACCAACACTGAATTGATTCTTTCTTCAGAAATGAAAGGCAATCAGCCCTGGGCATTCATTACATAATACACAGGGTTTTATCTGATATACAGTTTTTTAATGTAAATGTCATTCAGTAAACAAGTGAAACAACTTTCAACGTCTTTCTTTTCCCATTAAAGGATTGATTGCAAATGTCTTGCAAGGCTTAAGAAACTTTAAGTGGCATTTGAAAGTTTCCCAATAATACAAAAATATTGAACGTGGAATTAATTTTTTAATTATCAATTAATTAAATCCATGTGGAAAAAATAGTTATTACTTTATGTAGCATGATGCATGATTGTGGAATGCCTTACTATCCCAGGTTCAATGTAGGCTATTGGGAGTAAACATAGTTATATAAATATGGCTCAACCTCCTCATAGACATTGGCCATAGATTTAGAGCTGGAGGATCATCTAATATAATTCTCTTATTTTGTAAATGAGGAAACTGAGCTGTTCATTTTCTACTAACAAAGCAGTACCATAAATCAAATGGCAGCACATTTGAGACAGAATTTTCAAATAATATAAATCAAACAATAAAAATTATTTTTGGTCATCTATACATAGAAAGAAAACTCTCCAGAAAAATCTTGCAGAGGAAGAATTAGAGGAAATTATTTCCTTCTTTTATTATGCTGACGTGACCAACATGTCTGGTAGCTAATCATGTATTTTCAGCTCTTTTGTTAAAAAGAATGGTTTATACCCAAATCATTGCTCAGAAAAGTTTTCCTTCCTTCCTCTTTCCCTCTCTCCCTCCTTTCTTTCCTCTTTTTCTTCCTTTCTTCTATCCTTCCTTCCTTCTATCCTTTCTTCCTCCCTCCTTTCTTTGCTTTCCCTCTTCCATCATTCCTCACAATCCTCTGAGTTAGGAAAAAAACCATTCCTTCCAATTCCATCACATTCTTACCAGTTAGTACCTGGGTCATATAAATTATCTTGAAGCTTTGTGAACCCACAAAAAGTCCCTTAGCTACAGTGAAGGGGGAAGAGTGGAGGTGATCACCTTTCCCCAACTATCCAACCAATATATTAGGGACCCTTGCTTTGTTTTAACATTGATAATCTTTACCCTGAACTTTGCTACAGCAAAGGTCTTTGTCTTGCTTGCACTTATTTTTCAAGCTTCCAATATCCCCCCCACCCTTTTTAAAGGTTAAATCAATTCCAAGTCCATCACTCATCTTCACGAACATTAACAAATACTTTTTTGAACACAAGGAACAATTCAAAGCAACTTATTTTCAGGTGTCATTCCAGTACCTCAGTAGCTAAAATAACACTTTTCCAGCCGAAGACAATTTAGGTCATCAGGAAAAATCTGTTGCATGGTGGTGAGAGTGGGGCATACTCCAGATAAGGCTGCATCAGAACAGACCTCACCCCAGCAAACCAGCAGCAGTCTTTGGGGGTGACTGAATCACTGGCAACTGGCTGTTTCTAGAACTCTCAACCCACAGACAGTAGCAGGGTGAACTGGTCAGAAGAAGAGTACAGGGGTCCCTTTGCTGGTAGTGGGTGCAAGACTCTAATGGATTACCCATACTGGGATCACAGTCCCAGAGGAGCAGGAAAGAGGAGCACTAGAACACAAAATCTCGCAGCCACAGAGGAGTGAGAACTCTGGTCACAGTTCCAGGATAGAAAAGAGTGCTTGTGGTTGCTCACAGATCAGAGCACAGGCCAGGAGAGTAATAAACACACCTTTCCTTAGATCATACCATCTTGAAAAAACCAAAAGCTTAAAATCCCCTAAAACTAGCTCTGAAAACAGCTACACAGAAAAACCCTGAAGCTTGGGACAATGTGCCCTCCAGCCTGGGAGTGGTGCCCAACTTTAATATAAAGCTAAAAGTCAAGAAATAGGCTGGAAAAATGAGCAAACAACAACAACATCAAGAGATCCTGACCACAGAAGTTATTATGGTGACAGGGAAGATTAAAACACACTCAGAAAAAGACCACAAAATCAAAACTGCTCTATCCAAAGTCTCAAAAATAAAGTGACCAATTGGTCTCAGGCTCAAAAAGAATTCCTGGAAGAGTTCAACAAGGATTTAAAAAATCAATTAAAAGAGATGGGAGAGAAAATGGGGAATTAAATGACAATGATGAAAGAAATCATTTAAAAAGAGTCAACAATTTGGTAAAGGAAGCATTAGAAAGCAGAATTGGCTAAATGGAAAAAGATTTACAAAAATTCACTGAAGAAAAAGAACTCACTAAAAGCAGAATTGTCCAAGTGGAAAAGAAAGTACAAATGTTCACTGAAGAACATAATTCTTTAAAAATTAGAATTGGACAAATGGAAGCTAATGACTCCATGAGACATCAAAAAGCAATAAAAAAAACATCAAAAAATGAAAAAATAGAAAAATAATGGGAAATATCTCATTGTAAAAACAATTGCCCTGGAAAACTGATCCAGGAGAGATAATTTAGGAATTACTGGACTACCTGAAAGTCATGATTTAAAAAAGAGCCTAGAAATTATCTTTCAAGAATTATCAAGGAAAACTGTCCAGATATTCTAGAATCAGAGGGTAAAATAGGAATGGAAAGAATCCACCAATCACCTCCTGAAAGAGATCCCAAAATGAAAACTGCCAGGAATATTATGGTAAGATTCCAGAGCTCCCAAGTGAAGGAGAAAATGTTGCAGAAAGAAACAATTCAAACATCATGGAGTAAAGATAATACAAGATTTAGCAACTTCTATATTAATGCATCAGAGGCTTTGGATCCAGAGGACAAAGGACCAAGAATTACAACCAAGAATTACCTACCCAGCAACACGGAGCATCATCCTTCAGGGAAAAGAATGGACATTCAAAGAAACAGAGGACTTTCAAGTACTCCTGATGAAAAGAACAGAGCTGAATGAAAAAATCTGACTTACAAATATAAGACTCAAAAGGAGTATAAAAAGGTAAACAGGAAAGAGAAATTATAAGGAAATCAATAAGGTTAAGTTGTTTACATTCCTACATAGGAAGATGATGCTTATAACTCCAAAGAACTTTCTCATTATTAGGACTGTTAGGAGTATACATAGACAGAGGGCACAGGTGTGAGTTGAATATGATGAGTTGATTATCTACAAAAATAAAATTAAGGGATGAGAAAGAGGAATGCACTGGGAGAGCAGAATGAGGCAAATTATCTCACATAAAAGAGGTATAAAAGTTTCTTTTACAGTGGAGGGGAAGATGGAGGAGTTAGGTAGGACAGCTCTAACCTTACTCTCATCAGAATTGACTCAGAGGGAATAATTTACATACTCAGTTTCAGGTATAGAAATCTGTCTTACCCTACAGGAAAATAGGAGGGGAAGGGGATAAGAGAAAGGGGAGAGCTAATAGAAGAGAAAGGAGATTAACAGAGGCAGTAAGAAGCAAAGACTCTTTTGAAAATGAACAGGATGAAAGGAGAGAGAATATAAAATAAACAGGAGGAAGCTAGGATGAAGGGAAATACACATTAATCATAACTGCAAAAAATTTTACAGCAAGTATCTCTGATAAAGACCTCCTTTCTCAAATGTATAGAGAACTGAGTCAAATTTATAAAAATTAGAGCCATTCCCCAATTGATAAATGATCAAAGGATATGAACAGGCAGTGTTGAAAGTAAATTTATCTATAGTCATATGATAAATTGCCCTAAATCACTATTCATTAGAGAAATACAAATTAAAACATCTCTGAGGTACCACCCATCACCTATCAGATTGGCTAATATGACAGAAAAGGAAAACAACAGATATTGAAGAGGATGTGGGCAAACTGAGACAATAATTCACTATTAGTAGAGGTGTAAACCGATTCAATCATTGTGTAGAGCAATTTTGAACTATGCCAAAGGGCTATAAAACTATGCATACCCTTTGACCCAGTAATACCATTACCAGGTCTATATCCCAAAGAGATGGAAAAAAAGGAAAAGAACTACTATGTGCAAAAATATTAACAAAGGTCCTTTAGTGGTGGCAAAGAATTGGAAATTGAGGGGATGTCCATCATTTGGGGAATGACTGACCACATTATGGAACATGATTTTGATGGGATACTATTATGCTATTATAAAAAAAATGAGGAGCAGGATGCTCTCAGTAAAACCTGGAAAGACTTATATGAACTGATACAAAGTGAAGTGAACAGAACCAGAACAGTATACAAAGTTACCATGATATTTACCATGATCAGCTGTGAATGACTTAGCTATTCTCAACAATACCATGATGCAAGACAATTCTGAAGGACTTACTATGAAAAACACTATCCATCTCCAGAGAAAGAACTTATGGGATCTGAATGCATACTTTTTCTCATTTATTTATTTTTTCTGGGTTTTTTGTCTGTGTTTTCTTTCACAATATGACTATTTTGCATGACTGCACATGTATAACCTATATCAAATTGCTTGCCTTCTCAATGAGAGGGGAGGGGAAGGAAGGAGAAAGAGAATTTTGCACTCAAAATTTTAAAAAAATGTTAAAAATTGTTTTTTACATGTAATTGAGGGAAAATGTCAAATAAATTTTTAAAGTTTAAAATGAAAAATTCCAACCCTGTTGTTTGCCCAGGGCTGTTTTTTTTTTTTAATTCATTCATTCTTTGCCTTCCAGTTTCCTTGCTTGTTTCTATGTGGTTTCATGAAACTGTCTGTAAAGAAGCTATGACCTATGAAGTGTATCTAGGCAGATCCCCTCTGTGGCTAAACTGGAATTCTCCTCTTAAGTTAGGCAGGTGCCTTTAGAAGCTGTTTTCTTAAATCTTAACCAATCATTCATTGAATAATTACTTCATGAGATGCCTGAATACAGAATAAAATATTAAAGCTGGGAGAAACCCTATACATCACCCAGTCTAATTCAATCCCCTCTTTTTACAGAGGCCCAGAGAGGAAAAGTGAGTTTTCTCAAGACCATACTAAAAGGCAACTACGTGGTACTTTGGATAGAACTGGACATGCAGTCAGTAAGACAAAATACAGCCTTAGACATTTACTAGCTTGGTGATTGGGCAAATGTTTGCCTCAATTTTACCAACTATAAGCATAACACCAATACGGGGCAGCTAGGTGGTGCAGTGGATAGAGCACCAGTGCAGGAATCAGGAAGACCTGAGTTCAAATTTTACCTCAGACACTTGATACTCACTAGCTGTGTGACCTTGAGCAAGTCACTTAACCCCAACTGCCTCATCCTGGGTCATCTTCAGTCATCCTGATGAATATCTGCTCTCTGGAGGAGAAGTGAGGCTGGTGACCTGCACAGCCCTCCCTCACTCAAAACAAAGTCAAGTGCAAGTCATGTTATCATTTCTCTGATGGCATGGTCTTCTTTGACAATGAAGGTTGAACACACACCAGTATTTAACTCAAATACAGCCTTAGACATTTACTAGTTTGGTGCAAGAGTTTGCCTCAGTTTCTCCAGCTATAAGTATAATACCAGTATTTATGACAAAAATTTTGATATTTGCAAAGCACTTAGCCTATGTAAATGTTCATCCTCTTCCTAGCCTCTTCCCTAGATAATGGTGAGGATATTAGGATTTTTTTGCATTTTAGGCCATTAGCATTCACTTAACCACCTCTCTGTACAGATAGACCAGAGATACTGCTGATACAAAAATCATTAACTTATTTCTAAGACACAGCTTATACATTGAGAACATATGACTTGTTGAACGAGATATGTCTGAGTATATTAACTGGGGCAAAGAGTACACCATTTCTATCTGAATTAGTGAGGGGCAATATGATTTAGGAGTTAGAGAACCTTCCTAAGGTTAAGGATACAGAAGATATGGGTTCAAGTTTTTATAACACACATTGGTGATATGACCACAGGGAAGTCATTTATTCATTCCTTCAGTCTCCATGACCATCACTCTCAGAAACTCTGAAAGATAGGTGCAGAACAAATCCTGATCTACATAAGTGAAGGGATTTTCCTCACCAAAATTTCCACACACCAAAGAAATGTGAATAAACAACAAATAACAAAATTCAATAGGTAAGCTCTTACATCCAACTATATTTTTTTCTTCAAAATCTCAACATTTTCTAAAATTATTTTGATAATTTGTTTGGATATATTGACCATGTTACTTCTTTCCCTGTGAAGGTAGTATTTAAATACAGAGTTAAGGCAACTCTCTAGGTACCACATTCATAATAAAAGGCCAAGGTAAACAGATAGGCTTAATTATATTTTTACTTTGCTAGAAATGACTGAACCCAATAGTGCTTTTTCTTATAAGGAGTTCTGTTTAAAAATTGAATACCTTTCAGTGATAGAAAATTTGTTTTCAGTATCCTCTTACGTGGAAAACAATACGTCCACAAAATGCCCCGTATTTAATAATCCATATTTATGTCAATTAATAAACATTTATTAAGCATTATTTTGTGCCAGGTCTAAGCATTAGAGATACAAAAAGAGGCAAAAGACAGTCCCTTTCCTCAAGGAGTTTACAACCTAATTAACAATGCAGTAAGAACATTTTCATATTGGGAGATTTTGAACAAGAACAACCTAACGCATGTTTAGAATGAAATCTACTTTATTCACATATTAACCTATCCAAAGGTTACTTCATCTCTGAAGCCTGAAAATAAGGCTTTTTTCTTTCATATGGGTCTCTGGTAAAGAAAAAAAAAGAATCAAGACCAATTATCATTTAACTAGAAAAGGGGGAGGGGAGAATAAAATTAAACATCCTAGAGATGATTCCCTTTATTTCAGATAAAAGGTGTATATTTTCCCAAATTTAGGGACTATTTTTCCCCGATAATGTCAAATAATTGCTTCTTAGAAGTATGAAGCTCCTTAAAAGTCGGTACTATTGCCTGAGACAAATAAATACACATGCTTATGTTTAGTCTTTTGCTTCTTTCTAAAATACCAAGCAATCTATGGAAAGCTTCTCTGAAATCCACCGAAGGGTTTCTTAAGAATATGTCCTCTAAAATATATGCCAATCACTAGAAACACAAAACGACTCTACACACTGCAATGTCAAGAACACTAAATTCTTAAAATAAAATTAATTTTAATTCTTGAAAAATTGTACCAAACAAGAATTTATAGGTTAGAAGTAGTGTGCTGAAAACAAATAAACGGGAATATTCTTGGGCATAATCAAACCTCCTCATATTTTTACGTTGTTTTTTCAATTTAAACTTTTGGTTTTGCTTGATATTTTTGTATTTATATTACTTTCATTTTCTAATATATATTAATCCCCCTTTCCCACTCAGCAGCCATCTTTTGGAACACAAAAGAGAGAGGGAAAAAATAAAGCAATTGCAAGAAAACTAATCAACAACGTATTAAGTAATTCTAATAATATATGAATTATTCCACTTTCCTAGTCCTTGACCTCTAATGAAAGAGAAGCTTCTTTCTTATTCTGAACTTAAAGAATTCCAAAAATGAGAAGGAAAACTGTCTCTATTTCATACTGTTAACTTTAAGTATATATGTATATATGCATATTCATATGTATACATACATATATCTGTATGTATTTTATACACATTACTTTCAAAACTATCCTGCTTATTTTCTGTGCTTGTCAAAAATGTTTCAATACCTCCTCTTTTGAGGAGGAGGCCTCCCTAGTGCTAATCTTCTCCTTTGCCCTTCTATATCACTCATTTCTTAAAAAAGAAACCCTTGTAACACAAAAATATAATCAAAGAAACCAATTCCACACAACATCTGTGGGCAAAAAATATCTCTGCACTGTAACTCCATCACGTCCCTTCTCAGGAGGTAAGTAACAATCTGAAGATGCGGCTGGTCGTGACTTTGGACAGCACTAAAGCTTTCAGAGTTTTATTTGAAATGTTGTCACTGTAGAAATTGTTTCAGTTCTACTCATTTCACTCTGCAACATTTCTTACTTGCCAAGATTCTTTGAAATAATCTCTTTCATCATTTCCTTTTCCAGGATTCTCTTAATTCTTATATTTACATTTCAAAGTTCCTACTCAGTTCTAGTCTTTCACCAAAAAAGCTTAAAAGTTCTCTGTTCCATTAAAGGTCATTTCCACCCTGAAGAATCTACCAAGCTTTTGTGTATAAGTTTTTCTTGTTGTAAGCTCATTTCCTTTGTCTTTTCAAATATTGCATTTCAAGCTCTTCTCTCATTTAAAGTTGAGGTTTCCCAGTCTTCTGTGAATCTAATTATGGTTCCTCAATATTCAAACTCTTTTTTTTGAGGCGGAGAGGAAAAAGTACTTGCAATACTTCTTTGATATGGAGGCTCTGAATTTTTATTGTGAAATTGCTGGACTTGTCCTTTTGAAGATTATTCCAGAAGATTATAAGCAGATTTTTTTGTGTTTTCACTTTGCCCTCTGGCTTTAAGAGTTTTGGGCTGTTTTTAGCTGTGATTTGTTGAGATATCGTGTGAAAACTTTAAGGAGAATACACCTTTTAAGGAGTCCAATAATTAAGTGACTTGTCCTTGCCTTATTTTTTTAGGTTAGTCTTTAATTTTTAATAACAGCTTTTATCTTCTATTTATTTTTGTTCTAATAATTTCTTGTTTCATAGTCATTGATTTCGATTTGGTCTAATTTAATTTTTAAGAAGTCTATTACTTGAATAAGGTTAGCTACTTTGTATTCTAAACTATTCATTCTCCTTACAACTCTTTCTTCCAGAGCTTTTGTTTTATTTTTTTCTCTCTTGCTTCATGTCTTCTAGGTGGCAGATGGTCACTCAGTGAATAGAGAATTAGACCTACAACCTGGCAGATCTGAATTGGAATCTGGCTTCAGATTTTTAGTAGCTGTGTGATGCTGGACAAACTTCTTAACCTCTGTGCCTTAGTTTCCTGAACTGTAAGATGGAGATAATGAGAGCACCTACCTCTCAGGTTGCTGGGATGATCAAATGATCAAATATCTATGAATTACTTAGCACAATGTGTAGCACATATTCAACACTTAATAAATGCTTACTCCTTCCCTGCCCCTCTTCCTGTAGTCTTACTGAAAAATCAATTTTTTCCCTTTGTGTCTTTGCTTGAAGTTATTACAACATTATTCTCTTTTAGGGTGAATTTTATTCTTCTCTCCAGATTTACTTCCTGAACTGGGGTTATGTCTTGGGACCAGTCTTTGCTTTCTTCTGGGCTTTCAGATGGGGTGATCAGCCATATTAAGTCACCTGTATTCCTACACTGGTCTCAGTAACCTAGGATTTGTCCCCTACTCAGATCTTTGAGGTTCAAAATACTGGATCTTCAGGGTCCTCTATAGCATATTAGGAAGTAGGAGCTCTGGGACAATCTGTTCTGATTGCTGCCAAACCCATACTGATCACTGCCACACCTCAGAGTCCCAGGTTCTTTACTGTGGGTTTCCAAACTCTGTGGGGCTTTCTCAGCTAGCTTTCTTTTCCTGTTGCCTCCAGACAGAGCTCTTCAGGCTACATGTTTCTCTGGTCATATGAGAAGGCTGCAAAGTCATCACTGCCATTCTGGAACTGATGGTGACTCCCTTTTCCATTACCTGGAAGATTCTAACTGGTTTTTTATACAGTTCTGGGATAGAAGAAGTCACTTAGCAGAGCTGCTCATGTGAATTTCGAGATCATTATCCAGCCTGACAAGATTTTTTAGGTTTGTGCTAGAGTTGGTGTTAGGGAGTTAATTTCCTGGTTCCACTCAGGCATTCATCTCGACCAGAAGCCAGAAGTCACCAATTCCACCAGAGTTGGCCAGTATAATTCTACAGAACTGAATTCAGGAATATATAAATTAAGTCTAAACATGTTACTTTAAAAATGAAATGAAAGTCTCAGATACATGATCAACTAACTCCCAATCACTCCCTCATACATAGATCATTTTTCTACTTTTAAATCAAACCCAGACATTTGTGGCTTTCTACTGGTTTGTTTCAGTTTGGTTTGGTTTTAATTTCCAGTGTCATCTAAGAGGTAAATAATGCTATAGTGAGTGAAGAAAGATTTTATAGAAGCCACCAAGTGCAATGTGAATGTAGGGACAACTCAAATCAAAAGCAACCAGAAAACTACTGCTGGTTCTTTCAAATGAATTTCTTTGCTGATGCCGTTCAAGATGTTCCTCCCTTGAGGCTAGATCCCTAAAATGTGATTGAAAAGTACCTGACAAGCTCAGCTGGAGGGAACAGATTCAAATTTGTTGTTCGATGCAAAATAACCAGGCACTTGGTAGCCACCTGTTCCTTACCATGTGTGATTCTGGACTGGTGGAGGTGAATTACAATCTCCCTGGGACTCAAATAATGACATACTACTTGCTATTTGACTCCCATCATACTCACCCTTCTTTTCCCACTGCTACCTCCCCTTTAGCCAAATAATATTTCATGAGTCCACAGATCTGCTTATTCAGTTGAACGCAGGATTCCTGATCCCACAATTAAATGGCTCAGCAGCAAGACTGAGTCACATCAGAAGTCCCACAAAATCTGTTCAACAAGCCTGGCATCTGAGCTAACAAATACAACCTGTTTAAACTAAACTTCTCACTGTTCTGTTTATTTCATCAGATATTCCTCAATTTTTATTATTTTATCTTACATATTTATTTAACATATTTAATTAGATTATATATTTAAATATACTTATTTATAATTATATTTTATTTAATATACAATCATAAATTTATAATTATACAAAATATAATTTAAAACATATAAGATTAAATTATATTTAAATAAAATGTCATAATAAATATAATTGTATATTTTAATATAATTATTTATTATTTTATTCCTTATTTTTAGTTTGGTTATAGTTGTGTTTGTGCCAGGAGTGGGGAGACTAGTGATGTTAAAAGAAGGTAACCCAGCCTTTTCCCCTCTTCTCAAGGCTTCAACTTCACTTCATCCAATCTCTATCTGTAGATGATCCTTCCTTTTTTACACTAAGAAGACTGAGGACATCTGTTATGAATTCTCACAAGCTCTACTTCTACCCCATAAAAAATTCTTCATGTTGTGTATTTGTGCATCCTCCTTCTTTATCTCCTTCAAAATAAAGAGCCTCTTTCACTATGCCTTGAACTTAATCTTTCTAGTGTCTGGTATTGATCATTCTCCTACATGTTCCTGCTTCTGCTTCCCCTTGCCCTTACTCAGTCAGCCCACTGGTTCCTTCCCCTTTGCCTAACAAGCAACATCATGCTCCTACTATCTTACAACAAATGAATACACACAAAAATATGGCCTGGTCTTGCTATCCCCTCAACATGTGTATATTTCTTATCTCACTGACAAATTTTCAGAAAGAGTCATCTATACTTGCTCAAGTCATGTCAAGTCATCAAGCATTTATCAAGTATCTACTACATGCCAGGGACTATACTAAATGCTGGAGATACAAAGAAGGACAAAGCAAAACAAAAAACCAGACTCTCATGTCAAGGACCTCACAGTCTAATGGGAGAGCCAATACGCAAATGGCTACATACAAATAAGACATATACAGGATAAATTGGATATAATCTACAGAGGGAAGGATGATCAAGAAGCTGCAGAAAGGTCAAGATGGATGAAGATTATGAAGAGGTCATTAGATCAGACAATTAAGAGATCATTAGTAACCTTGGGTAGAGCAGTTTCAGTGGTCAGAAGCAGAAAGAAGATGGCTTTCCTAAGGAGTTTAGTCACAAGAGGGGAAGAATGATACTAATAGAGAAATAGCTCTCTATATGGATAGTATGGAATGGTGGATCAAGTGAGGTTTTCTGAGGGTGGAGGAGACATGGGCATGTTTGCAGGCAGTAGAGAAACAACCAATATATGGAGAGAGATGGCAGATAAATGAGAGAGAAGGGGTGATAGAAGGGGCAATCTACTGGAGAAGGGCTACTTCATGCGAGACAGAGGGGAAGGAGGAGATAGTGGCAGAAGACAATTTGGTGATGTGAGATGAGGAAGAGAGGAGAAGAGAGCTCTTGTCAAATGGTCTCAGTATTTTGGTGAAAGAGGAAGCAATGTTCTCACTTAAAAGGGTGGGGAGAGTGAAGCTATGCAAAGTTGAAAGAGAGATGAAAAAGTTTGGAAAAGCCACTGTATTGAATGGGATAATGAATCAATTATGGATGTAGAAAAAAATTGCCCTGCTGTAGCAATATTATGTAATATAATTTTATAGTGAGTTCAGTGCTGACTTTAGATATTTGCTCACTGAAGGTCTGAAAGAAGTTGGGCAAATCACTTCACCTCTCTCTGCCTCAGTTACCTCATCTATAAAATGGAGGTCATAATAGCATCTATTTTCCAGGGCTGTTAGGATAGAAGAAAATATTACTTATAAAATGCAAACTTGAAGACACTTTATAAATATGACACCCTCCTCATTATTAAAATTAACCCATTCGACATGTTTTCATGATTTTCTCCAGCTTCTTTAAGTATCACATGAGTACAAGCCAAGACACTGGCTGCAAAGTTGAAGTTTGGCAGGGCAAGAACAATGACAGGATCAGGGGAAAATGTACTTGAGAAAAGAAGACAGAGTAGAGTCGAACTGGTTCATCAACGGGTCAAGACATGGAAGGAAGGAGAATGTAGACAGTGAAGAGATGACAGCTCAGGAAAGAATGGAGGGTAGAGAGACTGGAATTTCTACCTCCACTTCATCATCAACCAGTGCTCTACAACCTGCCAACACTGCACCTCACCCCCATCCCCTTAGCAATTTAGGTCCATGCCCATAAACACTTCTGAAATTCTCTCAAAACTACAATAACCTTTGGCCTGGCAAACCCAAAGGCATTTTCTTCACTCTCATTCTTAGTATTTGTCACTACAACCATTACCCATCTCCTTCAATATTCTTCTCTTCTGCATGTCACTGAGCTTTCCCAGGTCTACTATGGATCAGAGAACTCCTTAGACCTGTTTTATTGAGTCATATTCTCCTATCTTTTCTCTCCTTCCAGGGTTCATCCACTTCCATGGTCTCAGTGAAGATCTCTCATAATAATACACTGATTTCTTTCCCTGAGCTCACCATCACCTGGATTATGACAATGAAAGCAACTGACATGCATATAACTCTAAGGTTTACACGTTACATACATTATCTCATTTGAAAGGCTAGAATGCAAATTCATCATTCTGGCACTTAAGCTACACAATCTGGATCCAACCTATCTCTCCATGTTTATATTGGATATCTCCCCTTCATTATCCATTCATTATTAAAGCTATCCTAGGATGTATACTCACATTGTGCTCTCCCACCATCTCTGCATGAATGCATGCAGATCCATGCCCAGCTGTGGTACTCCCATGGCATATTTCCTAAGATCCTTCCTTCTCCAAGGCTCCGCTCAGTTGTTCCCTCTCCTATGAAGGCTTCCCCAGTCCTCTCTCGGGCACTCCATAACCTCCCCCTTCCCCACTCCAACATCTGCCAGGGGAATAGACTCCCTATACCAACAACTTACAGTCTTAGACAGTAGCTTAGAGCATAGGTATCAAACAGGTGGCTCATGTGGTCTACAACAAGCACAGCCTGAGTGAGAATAAAATGTAATTGTGAAGTATTTAACAAAATAAAGCAAGATACAATAAAACAAAGAAAGTATTATGTTTTAAATTTAGAATAAAATAAATATTTTTAAACATATTAGGTCTATATGTGGCCTGGAGAGATCCTTATGGACTGTCTTGTGGCACCACTTTTTATTTGAGCCTAGAACACTCAGACATGAAGAGACTTGCCCAAGGTCACCTAGTCAGTGGCCTTGAGCCCAGGGAAACTTGGCTCTCTAGCCACTAGGTTCTGAATCTATCAAAAGTAAATAAAAAAAACAATTTGGAATGGGGAACATCATGAATGAAAGAGATGGTGCTTGAGGTGAGCCTTAAAGGAAATTAGGATTCTAAAGGATGAAATGAGAGAATGAATTCCAACCATAGAGGGACAGCCTGGTGTATCACCCAGGCAATATTCATGGCACCAAGAGTGACTATGAATATTCTGGTGTAGTTCTCAGTCACAAAGTGTGACAGATTCTTCATATAGAAGGCAGAAGAAAAACATTTATTCAGACATCAGAAAGCCAAATCCATCATAGTAGCCAAGAAGTCTTTGGCACTTCAGGGGACAAAGCTATTCCCAAGCCTCCCCCCGCCGCCCCTTCCCACAAACAAACACTCAGGAGCCTAGCTGTCTGCTTACCTGTGTCCTCTTTCTCCCTTCACCCTAACTGCTCTCAGTAACTTCCTCCCAGCTCTGTTCCACTCATTCAGCAAGCTCCTCCCACCATATGTGACTTAGGCTTCCATGTGATTTAAGCAGGTCACATGGGTCTATTACTGAATGGGAAAGATCTTCCCATTTAAATTACCATTACACGTGGGTAAAAGCTCAAAGGAAGGCAATGAAATATCACATAGAAGGGTACAGCAAGTTAGTCAGTCTGAATAAAATACAGAGTGCATGTTCTAAAGCAATGCAAAACCAATCTAGAAAGATCATCTGGATGTTGTAACAAATAGGGCACATTTTTTGAAAAGCCAATTATTTAATGTTCATGTACACACATATACATTGCTGTTTGGTTATTTCAGTCATGTTTGACTCTTCATGGCTCCACTTGGAGTTTTCTTGGCAAAGATACTGGAGGGGTTTGCCATTTCTTGCTCTAGTTCATTTGATAGATGAGGAAACTGAGGCAAACAGGGCTAAATGACTTGCCCAGGGTCATATAGGTAGTAAGTGTCCGAGTCTGCATTTGAACTCAAAAAAGATGAGTCTTTCTTACTTCAGGTCCAGTACCACCATATACATATATGCAAACACACTTATATTTGCATATATGTATATGTGATGATCATACATTTATACAAGTATAAACATGTTTGCATACATGCATGTGTGATCGTACATATATGTGTATATACATATGTATGTACGTTTGTAATTATCCACATATTACAGGCAGAAAGTCATAGTGCACAGAGTTGGCCTCTAAGCTGGGAAGAGCTGGGTTCATATTTCATCTCTGACACCCACTAGCCATGAGACCCTGGGCAAGTCATTTAAAGCTACTCTAGATTATTATCTTATGATGTTCAGCACCAGCTCGGCAAGAAGATTAGAAATTGCAAAGAAGGTACAGCAGACCTACATGGGTAGATTTCTCACTAAAAAGTTAAACAAAGCTAGGTGACAAAGTGGAGAGTTTGTTTGACTTGTAGTCAAGAATACTTGAATTCAAATCCTGCCTAGGAATTTTCTGAGCTGTTTGACCCTGGACAAGTCACTTTATTTCTCTAGGCCTCAGTTTCCTCATCTGTAAAAATGGAGGACTAGATTCAATGACATCTAAGGTCCTTTGTAGCTCTCAATCTATGATCCTTTGAGTTCTATATACACAGATCCAATCGCTATCATTATTTTATGTACATCGATGCTTATTACTCTACTCCTGAAGGTCAGGGTTCATGCCTTATTCATCTCTACATTGATGCATAGTAAATTGGAAATGAAAGCACTTAGCATCTGCTGAATTACATACAGATCACAGGTGAACCCAGAAAGGTATCTAAGATCAAGAAGCGAATACACTGCTGCCCTTAAGAAACATTAGCAAATCAAAAATCCATTTCTCAATAATGGCATGTTATTTCCATGTTACATAAACAGAGTTGATTCTAAGGTAGTCACTTATCTTTCTGGGATAGAGTAAATGTCCTGACTCAAGGCAGGAGAATAAATGAAAAGCACTTGCCAGGTCCCAAGCAGGCCTATGAGTCTAATCATTTACCATATGCAGTATAAACAAAGCAATGTTTTCCTCAAAGAACTTGATATAAAACTGAGTCAAGATAAAATGGTTGTCATTTTTGGCAGGGAGATGGAGGCTGGTGCTGCTGAGGACTCTGTACATCTCTCTTGCTTCAGAAACCCCTCTGTGTAGACCATTACCCATTAACTTCTTCCTTGCCTTTGTTTTCAGACACTCAGAAATTAACATGATCACAGAATGGAAAATAAGTAAAAACCAGGAAAAAAGCAGTAGGAGAAATGTGTTTTTATATATTTTTCATGACTGAAACACCAAATCGGGTTACCAGCAGTGGACATATATTTTAACACCATTATGTAATTTGACACAAACATCTAGAACAAGAGTTCTTAACCTTGGAAGGGGAGTCAAGGATTCTTTAGCAGTCTGGTGAAACCTAGGAACCCATTCTCATAATATTTTTAAATGCATAAAATGAAGTACATAACATTACAAAGGAAACCAATTACACTGAAATACAGTTATTATAACACTTTTTAAAACAAGTTCATGGAGCACAGGTTAAGAACACCTGAATTCAAGATCAACATAGAGACTGTCACTGGAGGACTTGAAAAAAGAATTTCAGATGCTGGCAAATGCTGGATAAGTTTTCAAACCATCTGTTCACTTTGCTTGCAAAACTAGGTTCTAAAGCTAATACAAGTCTAAACTTCTGCATAATTTTCCCCCTAGGAAAAAAAAAATAACAGGGGCAGCTAGATGGCACAGTGGATAGGGTGCCATGCCTGGAGTCAGGAAGACCTGATTCAAATCTGGCCTCACACACTGACTAGCTATGTGACTCTGGACAAGTCACTTAAGCCTGTTTGCCTCAGTTTCCTCTTCTGTAAAATGAGTTGCAAAAGGAAATGCAAACCACTCCAGTATCTTTGCCAAGAAAACCCCAAATGGGGTCATGAAGAGTCAAGAGACTGAAATGTCTGAACAAAAACAAAGCAACAGAAAAAAAAAGTGAATTCCAGTCATATATACATTGCTTGTTTCTGTGTTTTTGAAAAAAAAAGTAATTGGGATGGAAGAAAGAAGATGATTTTTTCAGCAGCTGGAATTTCCTAGTATAGTTGTGGAGCTGAAGAAAATCTGAGCTCCTTCACAACTTAGACACCTCAGAACCCAGATTTAGAGGGGGAAGGGAACTAGGAGGCAGATCATCTGGTCCAATCTTTTGATTTTTAACATGGAAAAACAAACAAACAAAAACTGAGTCTCTGGTGAAGCCATCTGCCCAAGATCACACAAATAGCAAATGGCAAAGCTGGCATTTGAACCCAAATCCTCAGACTCCCATTCTGATGCTTTACCCACCCCACTGCAGCCTCTAAACTTAGAGTCTTACAGAGTTGATTGGGTTACTGAATGGCTAAGTGATTTGTCCAGGGTTATGAGGCCATAATACATCAGACCTAGGATTTCAATCCAGGTCTATCTTAACTCCAAGACCAACTTGCTATCCACCCACTGCCACCCACAAAGTTAATTATGCTTTACATATTTGCCACTTTTCTCTCATTGATAACATTTTAACAAAACGTGACTATTTCTTCTGGAGCCACTAGTCTCTGCAACCTTCTTTATTGGAAATATTTCTGATTGAACAGCATTCTAGCCTGTAGCAAAGAGAACTTTAAGAGATATGTAATTCACTGAAGAACTCACCACAACTTATCATATGTAACTGTCTTAAAGCCAAGACACTATGTTTTGAAGCAAAAAAACATTGTAAATCTTGTCCCACAACTCTGCTTACATCAGCCTCAGGGCACCGTACAAGAGAGAATTCTTCCTCCTAGGGAAAATCCCTGGAGAACCCCTTACTACTGACACATGGAAGTAAAGACAGCACCATCACCCAAAGCAATCGCAATCTCTCTCTCTCTCTCTCTCTCTCTCTCTCTCTCTCTCTCTCTCTCTCTCTCTCTCTCTCTCTCTCTCTCTCTCTCTCTCTCTCTTATTTCTCTCTCTCTCTCTCCCTTTTCCTCTTCTCCCCTCTCCCCTCTCCCTTTCCCTCTCCTCTCCTTTTCCTCTCCTTCTCTCTTCCTCTCTCTCTGTTGCTTCACAAAGAGCAGGGATCCAGGTTTTTGACAGAAGGCACTCATAGTCCACAGGGAGGAAAGGGGTCCCAAGGCCTTCACTAGGGGCAAGCATTAAAATAAAGGGGGCGGAGGGAAGGTAGCCAACTTTGCGCCAGTCCTCACTGCCCTTCCGAGCCCAAGCTGAAGTTCTTCCCCAAGAGGAAGAAAACCACCGGGAGAGTCCGAGAGGAAAAGCCTTGGCGAGTGCCTAGGAGTGAGCGGAGACACTTGAGCTGTCAAAGGCAACCTAAAGACAGCCACCGAGGAGGAAGGGTTCACTGCGGGGCTCTCGGTGCCATGAACCTTAAGACTAAGGCTTCTGGGGGTTCTGAACCTCCCTAGAGAGCTGTGCTGGGAGACCCCCATCCGACCTTCCCACCTCCATCCCTGCTCAGGTGGAACTCTGTTCCGTTAGCCTTGCTCCTCTACTGCTTCCATGTGCTTTTCCCGGGAGGGGGAGCGGAGGAGCTGAAAAGAGCAGCCGGGAGAAGCCCTGGATGGCAGTGAGGTCTCCTTCATTTTCTGCCACTGGGTTTTTTGGATGCAAGAGAAAAATGGAAGCCGGGACCACTGCATAGCTAGGGTCATGGATGCTAGGAGAGGGGAAGGGGGAAGGAGATTGGAGAGAAGGTAGAAGGAAAATTGCTTGGGGAAGAAGGAGTAGAGAAAGAGAAAGAGGAGAAGAAGCGGGGGAGAAAGAGAGGTCCGCAACAGAACATCTCACAAAGAAAAGGAAAAGCTAGGGACCGGCCTCAGCGCCCTACCTGTGCGGCAACTCCCAGCGGCGCCGCGGGCAATGGATTATCCAGCAGGTCCATCTGGATCTCCTGCGCCACCGCCGAGGCCGCCACCGCCGGGATGGGAGGCGACTTGGACATGTCGCTTTGGACCATTGGAGAAAAGTCAACAAGAAGAAAGGCAGGCGGCCAGCCGGGGTCCTCCTCCTAAACCCCGCAGTCCGGCTCGAGGCTCCGCGGACCGGCTCTGGGCTCCGCTCGGGGTCCCGAGGTCCGGGCTCGGGTTCCAGCTCCGCGGAGCCGCTGTGCGAGCTCCGGGTTTTGCTGTCAGGCTCGGGGCTCCGCGGACCGGCTCTGGGCTCCGCTCGGGGCTCCGCGGTCCGGCTCGGAGTTCCGCAATCCGGCTCGGGGTTTTGCTGTCAGGCTCGGGGCTCTGCGGTCCGGCTCGGGGATCCGATGTCAGCTTCCCAGCTCCGCGGTCCGGCTCGGGGCTCCTCTGTCCGGCTCGGGGCTCCGCGGTCCGGCTCGGGGCTCCTCTGTCCGGCTCGGGGCTCCTCTGCCCGGCTCGGGGCTCCTCTGCCCGGCGCGGGGCTCCTCTGCCCGGCGCGGGGCTCCGCGGTCCGGCTCGGGGCTCCTCTGCCCGGCGCGGGGCTCCTCTGCCCGGCGCGGGGCTCCGCGGTCCGGCTCGGGGCTCCGCTGCGCGCTCAGCTTCTGCGCTCCCGCGGTGGCAGCGCTGCCCCGCAGCGCCCCCAGCGCTCTGCCCAGCGAGCGCTCCCCGCTTGGCCACTCTCAGGGCGCGGGACTCCGCCGTGCCATTTTGAAAAGCGAAAGATCCGAGGGGCTGGAGGCAGTGCTGGCCCGGAGCCACGAGGGGCCTGGGAGAGGGGCCCAGGAGAGAGAGGCCCCTTCCTCCTGTCAGCAGCAGCCTTGGCGGCGGCTGTGCCTTGCTTCCCTGGCCGGCGCCGGAGACCGAAAGTGAGGGCGCTCCGAGCCGTGGCTGAGCCAGGCAGCAGCAGCAACAACAGCCGCCGCCTGGCAGGAGCAAGCCAAGAGGGGAGGGAGGGAAGGGGGAGAGCGAGCGAGCGAGCGCGGGAGCGAGCGGCCGGGAGGGGGAGGCGCGGCAGAAAGAGAGGGGAACCGTGCTCGGAAAAGTTTCTCCGGAGTAGGAGACCGCCCTGCGGGCTCGGACCCTGCCCCGGCCCCTTCCTTTCTTCACCACTGCCCGCGCTGTTACAAAGTTGCCCCTGGCTATGCTAAGTGGATACCAATGCCAGTGTGTGTGTGTGTGGGGGGGGGGGTCTTCTAGTCTACAGTAGCTATGAGGCCCACCGCTCACCACCTCCGACCCCTTTGGGCCTCGAGTTAGGAAAGGGTTGCCAAAGAAAGGACGGCCGGGCTCAGCTGAACTTGTAAAATGAACATGGGGAACGGGAGTCAGGCAGACCTGGAATAGAATCCCACCTCACACCAGCTGTGGGATGTTGGGTAACTCATGCAACCTCTTTGGGCCTCAGTTTCTTCAAGTGTAAATGAGGGGGCTGGACTCAATGACCTCTAAAATTCCTCCCAGCTTTAAATGAATGATGCTCTGAGTAAACCCAATGTCCTTTGAGTTATGCATAGAACAAGTGTCAGGTCAGCACAAGGATTTTTTTTTTTACTGGTTCTAGTGACTTTGGATTATATTAGGAAGGAAACTGTTGGTGAGTTACCAGTTAAGAAAGACACCAACACTGAGGACCTGACCCAGTTTAATCGGATTTCAAATAAAGAACTTACCCCACTCCCTCCTAAATTACACCCAAGTTCTTTTATTGTTCCTTTAAAGCCCCTGTTAAACCCAAACTTTGTTATTCTAAAGACCATCACCTTCCAGTCCACCACCATTCTCCCAAAACACCACCATCATGCAACTCTAGCAAAGGTCCAGATGTTTCATGGTTGTGTTGGGGAGACATTTTTAACCTTGAGGCTGAAGGAAAAAAAAGGCTCGCTTAAGGAAACATGAAAAGCCTAGCTTTTGGCCATGGAAAAGCAGCTATGGCAAGAGTCAAGGTTGCTTCATTTAGAAAATTCCTTTCAGAAATTCCTAGCATATCACTTAGAGCATTGTGTGCACTACAGGTCAAATCCCATGAAAACAAATACCATTACAATTCAAGGCTCTGGATCACAAGATTTCTGAGCTGTATTACCAATTTTTGGAGGGAGAGGGGGAAGATTCTGGGCTCCCGAGTTCCTCTGTGTAAGGCTCCTAAGTTCCTCTGGAGTTGCCTAGGTCACCAAAAGATAAGAGAGGGAGCTAACACATGGTAGTCAGAACTTGAGTCCAGGTCTTCCTGACATGGAGGTTAGGGGTCTAACCATTAGGCAATGTAAACTTGCTAGTATGGTCCTAGCAGATAATAATTTAGACAGTCATTTGGAATGTAGAGTAATAAACCTCACCAGCCAGACTACTGCTATATACAGCCTCATATTTGGTCTTGCCTCCCTCCTTGACATAGCTCCCAACTTGTATTACTAAAACCCAGGCCTGACCATGTCATAGTCTTGGCTCAAGAAACTTCAGGGGCTCCCTCTTGCCTCTTGGATGAAATATAAATACTTGTTTGGCATAGTAAGCCTTTGATAATCTCTTTCCAATCTATGTTTCCAGACTGATTTCACATTACTCTCTGTCATGCATTCTTTGCACCAGCCAAACTGGCTTACTTGTTATTTCTCTTACATGATATTTCCATTTCTTGCTTCTATCTATGCTTTTGCCCATACAGGCAATCTCTTGTGCCTGGAATGTACTTATTCCTCACCTCAGCTCTCCCAAGTTCTCACCATGGCACAGCTCAAGTGATGTCTCCCAGAGGAGGCCTTTCCTGATCAAATTTTTTTTTTAAATTCTATATATACTTTGTTCTACTTAGTAACTTGTCATATCCTCTCTAGACTCCTATAGAATGTAATATTTGTAGGACAAAGAATATTTCATTTTTTTCATAGTGCTTGATTTATAGTAGGTATTTAATAAAATGATAGAATTCCAGCTGAGCTATTTAAAATCCTAAAAGGTGATATACTCAATATGCCAGCAAATTTGGAAAATTCAATAGTTGACTGCTGGATTAAGAAAATGTCAGTTTGCATCCCACTCCTAAAGAAGGGCAATGTTCAAATTACTGAATAGTTGTGCTCATCTCACATGCCAGGAAGATTATGCAAAAGATTCTGCAAGCTAGGTTTCAGCAATATGTGAATGAAGAATTGCCAGAACAGCAGGCTGATTTTCAAAGAGACAGAGGAACTAGAGACCAAATTGCCAGCATTCTATGGATTATGGAGAAAGCAGTGGAATTCCAGAAAAACATCTGCTTCTGCTTCATTGATTACACTAAAGCTTTTGACTGTGTGGATCCCAACAAAATGTGGCAAATGCTCAGAGATGGGATTACTAGGTCATCCTATTTGTCTTCTAAAGAGGAAAATGAAAAAACTGGATCGAAGTTTAACATCTGAAAAAGATCTTGGCAACTAGTCCCATCACATCTTGATAAATAGGAGAAGAAATGGAAACAGTGTCAGATTTTATATTCTTGGGCTCAAAGATCACTGTACATGGTGACTGTAGCCATGAAATTAAAAGATCCCGTGCATTACAGGCAAAGTTGAGATCTGAACAGGGATCCTTCTAATCCAGATCAAGTACCATTTTTACTACAAGATTTGCCCCAAGTCACACAGCTGATAGATGAATCCAGTAGGGACTCAAACCCAGGTTGAAACTCTTTCTGTTATATCTATTTTTACTACTATTTATAAATTATTGACATCATAAATGTACTCTGTTCTTCTTAGAATATCTAACCTTGACTCAAGCTTTCTTTAGTTTGTAAGGGACCTAGAATAAACAATAATGAAATATTACTGCAATAGGAGGAAGTGATGATATTAGTGGGATGTATAAACACTACATAGGCTTGTGAGCATCGATCCTTCTATCCAGTCTGTCTTAAAATATCTCTCTCTTTATCTAGTGTCTGAGAACCACAGATGAAAACAAAAATTTTATAAGTAAACTTAATTCTTTAAATGTTAAAAGTTACTCGTATACAAGACTCTCCATCACTAACGGCTGTATGGTCAGCAGAGGCATTCAGATGTAAATAACTAACTTGTTCGAGTTGCATGTCAGAGGCAGTGTGCTCATTACTAGTTATAATGGACAAGTATATTCTGGGTATTACTAATGCTCTGAAATATGAAGAGACAATGTTAGGGAACACTGGCAAAAAAAAAAACCCAACAACAAACAACACCCAGAACCCCTTGAAACTCTCCCCTTCTATAAAGGAATGATCAAGTGGCTACCTCCACTTGTTTCTTTTGTAATGAAACGAGGGAGCTTGCCTAACTGGTCTTGGACTAGGTCAGGAAAATGCCTGCTTTTCATTTATTTAGCTTAGCTAGTGCCCCTTACATCTGGCCTGTAGTTCAGAATCTGCATCATTGCTAAATCGTTTTTCTATGAGCTTACCCCTGCTATACCTGCTTAACTTGGTGGAAAGAACTCTATTTTCTCAAAACTTTGCCCTTTGTTAACTTGCCATATAAAGTAGATCAGAAGTAGACATTTAAAGGCACCTGTAGACTCCATTTATAAATCTGTTATCACTCCATAAAAAGTCACTTCTTGATTTTGATTTTACTAGAAGCCCAATATGTGTTTTAATCCATAAGGTATTGGTATAGCTTACCAGAGAACCCAGCCTTCTCAAATGTCTTTTTTTCTATGTTACCCCCAACAAACCTGCAGTATTCGGGGCTAAGAGGAACAGCTGAAAGAGGATTACAATTTTGTCTGCTTGGAGTCCCAGTGGACAGTAAGTGCACTGGAAAAGGGTTGGAAATATATATGTACTGTAGTATATCCATTTGCAGTGTTTTCTTTTGACTGGGATAAGGATGGGACCTGAAATTTAATTGACATAGGAAACTCCCTCTAACCAGTGTAGGTCAGCACTTTCTTTGCCATTTATCCTTTTAGAGAATTGCCTAGGACACTGAGAGTTAAGTGACTTGCTCAAGGTCATATAGACAAAATATGTAAGAGATGGGACTTGAACCCAAGTTTTCATCTTTCTTTGATACTGACTCTTTGATGAACTTGTCATTTGTTTTTCTTCAATTAGCTCATCAGTAAAGACAACCAGTGTTTTAAGTGCCATGAAGATATTTTATCCTAAAAAGCAAAACCCAAAACAATCTTTGGTAAGTATTAAATACTCACCTACATAGATGAAGGTAGGGGCTAAAATGTGAACACAGAAGGCACTGCAACTGTGAAATCCCCTCAGTTACAGCCAACAGGTGCATGTGGATTAACACATTCTTTCTTTTCCTGTGAGTTTCTCCAGCCTTGATTGGTTTTTGAATAATCTGGTTCTGGCTTTACTAGCATCTCTATCTTTGATGACCTTTCTCCTAAGATTTTATTCTATTTTTAAACATTTAGAAGTCTTGACAAGAGGATACTCAAGGTTCTATAGTACTCTGAGCCACCAAGGCCAAATTGTACCAACTCAAAGAATTCAAATTTCCATAGATTAAAAATTAGTATCTTTCCAGTCTTTGGACTTTGTGGAATAGGGCCCCACAGTTTTTAACTAAGTAGTGTTTTATTGTTGTTCAGTTGTTTTCAGTCTTATCCAACCATTACTTTCTCCAACTCATTTTACAGATGAGGAAATGGAGGCAAACAAAGTGACTTGCTCAAGGTCACATAGTCTGAGGCCAGATTTGAACTCAGGAAGATGAAGTTTCCTGACTCCAGGCCTAGCATTCCAGGCCACCCAACTGTCCTAATAGTTTATTTCCCACTTATGTATCCTTGAAAGCTCTATATTAAATCAATAAAACCATCCCCTAGTGTCTTTTTCCCACTTGACAGATGATGTTTTGCATGAAAATTTCATAATGAATGTCTTTAATTGTATATTAATCACTTCATGGGGTCCAACTTTCAAGGTGTTGAGTGAATGGTAAATCATCACATTATTCCCAGGAGGTAAAATGAATGTTTCTTTAATACTGTAAGTTAAAGGAAACCATAGCTGCTGTTAAGATCACAAAGAAACTAAGCACAGAGAAAGTATTAGAATTTCATGTTCTCAGTTTTCAGCATCATGATCTTCTGGTAGTTCAGCCACAAAGATGCTTTTAAATTTTGGAAAATAATAGTCATAAGAAAATATTCCACTCAAAGCCTACTCAATGACTCATTATGGCATCAAGTTGAATCTGGGTCTTGGAGTATTACATTAATGATACAAAAGCCCTGGTGTGTCCTACTGAACTAGAAAGACTTTGAATCCAAGATCTGTCTGTAGGGGAAGAGCAATTTCCTTTCTGTCTTTCTTTCCTTAGTGCCTAGCATATGGTAGGTCCTTAAAATGCTTGATCACTTTCAAGGTAGAGAGGTAGAGAGATGATCAGTATCAAAAAATGGGTAGTACATGATGAATTTTTTATGTCATAGCCTCTTGTAAAGGCTATTTACTGAAAAAGAAAGGAGTTGTCATCTGATTTGGTGCAAATACATCAGCATAATCATAGAACCTTCTCATAGTGAAGCATCAAATAGAAAACAATCTACATCTTATACAACCATGAGCTTTTACAATCAATCTTTAATTATACAAAATTTTGTACAAGGCACAAATACTTTTCTCCTCTCCTAAGGACAGGAGAAAAGGGTGTACAATAGAAGGAGAATTTGGGATTAAACAGAGAGCTGGTTTCCTGACCTTCTGTCAAGAAATATCCTTTTGGTTCCCTTACTGATGCTCACTTGCATTCTTCTCTGTTGACCTCCCCTTTGAACAGAGAGTGAAAGCTTTTTACCACTGAAATTGGTTGCTAGGAGAAAGATGGAATGAATGGAAAAATTAAATAGTATTTCTGAGGGCACAGGAATGATCAACATGATCTCATTTCCCTTTTGTCTCATTGGGATTGACTGGAAATAGGGCCCTATAACATCTTCAGTTCAAAAGGTGGTACTCAGATAAATCTTCCTTCTGCTCTCCTCCCACAGTCATATCCTCGCAGTTCTATCCTGAGTAACACAGCAAAATGAACGGAACACTAGTTGTAGACTCAGAAGAGACCACTTGCCAGCTGGGCAATCTCAGAAAACTTGTTTTCCTATCTCTGAAATGGGAATAATAATACCCCGAGGCAGCTAAGTTTTGCGCTTGTGAGGATCAAATAAGTCCACAAATATGAATATTACAGTGTTTTATACACTATAAGGTACTATATAAATATCAAATGGTTTTCTCTTTCTGTATCTACTCTACCTCTCTACCTAAGGATCAGATTCTACACCATATTTGCTTATATTTGGTCAATATCCATGTCTATTTATGGGCTTGTTTTGGAATGGTGATGCTATACAGTTGGAATTGTTCTCCACTACCTGATGATGTGCACAAATTGTTCCCCCACCCACCCCCTCCTGCTTTGTTATTGTTGTTGTAATCACTGTTTTTACTCTCACTAAGGACCTCCCATTGTTAGAGAAATGAACAGCCACTATATCCTCATGTTATACTTAATTCATGCTAGCCTCAGAGACGGAGATTTGGGAAAGAAGGCTGAGAAAAGAGGCAACCTCCAGCCCCTAGTGAGTTGTAAGAATGAGAGGCAGTGAATGATGGTCACGGAATTTTTAAGTTACTGAGAGAGAGAGAGAGAGAGAGAGAGAGAGAGAGAGAGAGAGAGAGAGAGAGAGAAAGAGAGAGAGAGAGACGGACAGACAGACAGACAGATGGATGGACAGATAGACAGACAAAAATAGACATATCTATCTCTGTCATCTATCTAAAGGTATGTGTAGAGAAAGATATAGATACATCCATCTTTCTCTATCTACACATACTTTTAGATAGATGATAGAGATAGATAAAGACTTTCCTACATATTATCTTTACCAGTTCAAGGTGATAAGTAGGAGAAATAGTCAAGAGAGAGAGACTTATGACCTTAAGTGAATTAAAATCCCCTAGGCTAGAGATATTTTCCAAGTCTACCTAGAACAAAGAAAGAAAGAAGTGTACCTTTTGGGGTATTTTTACTGGTGTATATCTGTATTCCTCTCGTCTCTTGACTTCCTCTTTCAGCAGCAGCTCAAAGTGTCTCTGTAGGGTGAAGGTCTTCTCTCAGCCCTCTCATTCAGGACGTATACCCATCACCAGTATCTCTCATTGCTTTTTAAACTGTGGGTCACAACCCTACATGGGGTCGGGTAACCAAATGTGGAGATCTCGAAAAATTTGGCAGCAGGAAAAAGTTTCTGAATCTTCAACCACTTCCAAGTCAAATGAGTAATGAATCCAAGGTATTTCTGGCATCACTTGCCCATGTTACATTGTATGACTTTCCAGAAGCTTTGGTTCTGAACACAGCATTAACAATTATAAAATCAAATTATCGATCAACTCAGAAAAATGCTGAAGATGCTCTATGTCCTGCAGTATCAAATATTCTGCCACTATTTAATTCTTCATATCCATCTCATTAGTATGCAAATTTGCTTTCATCTTTAATAAATGGTAAAATTATATGTATACCAAAGAATCATTTAAAAATAAATTTCTTTATGATTTATTATCCCTAAATATTTGATCTGCATACCTATTTTATATACCTGGGGTCATGTAAAAATTTCTCAGGAAAAAAAGGGGTCAAGAGTGGAAAAAGTTTAAGAAGGCCTGTCTTATATACAGGTTAAGGCTACCTCCCAGGGTGTTATTATTGGTTTCTTCCAAGGAGACTAGTTCATACAAAACTTACACATGGGAGAGTCTGAGAAACCATAACCCTTATGATGCTGCCCATAATTCATATTACAAATGGGAGGCCTCACCCCTTTTTTCTTTGTTACATCTTCATTTCACTAAAGATGGGTTTTTTCCCCCTCTCCAGTTCAACATACACATTCCTTGGGTAGGGTCAATCTTGGGCAAAATGTTAAATCAAGTAGTATTTTTCTTCTAATTTTTTCTTCTAGAAATCTCTAGTTTCTCCATGCTCCTCTAAGGTGTCTAAGAAGTTCACACTGTCTTGGTTAACTGGGGTTCTCCATGAAAGTCCTGTTTTCTAAATCTGTTTTTCCTCTTCCCTGGATCAATATTGAGACTTACTTTTCCTAGAATTATAGACTTTTGGAGTTGGAAGGGATCTTAGAAGTCATCTGGCCAAAATCATTCAATTCAATTTATTAAGCACCTACTAGCTACAAGTCCCTGTGCTAGTTGCTAAGGCTATGATGACAAAATCAAAACCGTTCCTGCCCACAAGGCACTTAAAAATCTACTGAAAACTTTTTTCATAGAGGAGGAAACCAAAGTCCCTAGAGTAGAGGCTCTCAAAGAGTGATCCTAAGACCCCTTGAGGTCCTCAATGCTCTTTCAGGGGGTTCATGAGATCAAGACTATTTTCATAATCATAATAAAATGTTACTTGCCTATTATAATATTTCTCCCTCATTAATGCCCTGTGTTGGTGGAGTTGTGAACTGACCCAGCCCCTCTAGAGAATAATTTGGAACTATGCTCAAAGGACTATAAAACTGTGCATACCCTTTGATCCAGCAATACCATAGCAAGGTCCATATCCCAAAGGGATTTTCTTTTTAAAGGGAAAAGGACACATTTGTACAAAAATATTTATAGCAGCTCTTTTTGTGGTGGTTGAAAATTGGATATTGAGGGGATGCCCATCAGTTGGGGAATAGTTGAACAAGTTGTGGTATATGATTGCAATGGAATATTACGTGTGTCATATTATATGTGACAAATAGGATGATTTCAGAAAAATCTGGAAAGACTTACATGAACAGATGGAAAGTGAAGTGAGCCAAGCTGGGAGAACATTGTACACAATAACAACAATATTGTACAACGAACTGTGAATGACTTAGTTCTTCTCAGCAATAAAATGATCCAAGATAATCCCAAAGGACTCTTGATGAAAAAAAATACTATTCACTTCCAGAGAAAGAACTGATGTCATCTGACTAGACTGAAGCATAATATTTTTCTCCTTCTCTTCCTTCCTTCCATTTTCTTGCACAAGATGATTAACATGGACACATTTTACGTAACTACCTATGTATACCCTATATCAGATTGCTTACAGTCTCGGGGAAGGGGGAGGGGAGAGAGGGAGGAATTGATTTTGGAACTCAAAACTTTAAAAAAAAAGGAACCAACAAATGTAAAAAATTGTTTTGACATGTAATTTTAAAAATTACTTTATTTATTTTCTCCCCTTCCCCCCCTTCCTCCCTGAGACAGCATGCAATCTTATATGTAATTTTTTTGGTGGGGTGGGAGAGGACACCAGAAGCTGCGATCTGAGGAGGACTAGGGCTTCTAAGATGCTGAGGTGAGAAGATAGCACATTCCAGTTGGGAGGGGGGTGGCAGTCAGCCTGTAAGAGTATGTAAACAGGAGATACAGTGTTCTAAACATCCTAGGGAAAGAATAGCAAGAAGGCCAGTTTGGCTAGGTGATGGTGTTTATGAAGAGGAATGCTATATAATGAGACTTGAAAGATAGGTTGGACCTAGATGGTGAAGGACTTTAAATAGGGGAGGTAATTGGGAACCAATGTAATTTATTGATTTGTACAGTGACATGGAAGATTTATTTTTCAGGAATATCATTATGTTAGATATTTTGAGGGTGGATTAGAGGGGGAAAGAAATGAGGTAGTGGGAGGGATAACCTATAGATAGATCACATGCCCCGTTGGCATTCGTGCAATGTTGAGAGCCATGGGTAATATTTCTTTCTCTTCCCACCAACATCCATTCTTCCTGCATTTTGGATGGCCTCTTCCTGTGACAAATCCATGAGAATGGAATGGATAAGAATCCCAGGATGAGTGAAGAGTGGGTAGCTTGAAATCTGCTTTGTTGAAGGGAAAATCCATATTAGTGAGATGACAGAAACATTGAAACAATAAATAAAAAGTTTTAAAGGTTGTAAAATGCTTTTTATTACTATTTTTGCAACTATATTAAATAAAAAATAATAAGTATTACTATCAATAAAAAATTAGTTTGCAGGATCACTTTAGTCTTTATTTGGATGTACTTATAGAACAATATGAAATTCAAATATAGAAATGGAAAATTGGTGATTGCAAGAATTATTATGATTCTTTTAGCTTGTCTATTTTTAAATGTTCCTACCATTTCTACTGGCAGACTAATATGCAGGAAAAACACAACTCAGACTGCAAGAGTACATCTATCGACTTTCCTCTTATTCTCATGGCTATTTAGATACCATAATTATATTTTGTCAGATTGCTTATTGAGTTTTGCATAAACTTTTTCCTATTAAAAATTAGCTCTTTAACAAAAGGCTGAGGGGAGGAATGGAAAAATGTGAAGGATAAAGTAAAATATCTCAAACTGTAGGCCAAATTTCTAGTGACGATGTATTGCAATACATTCCCTTAATCTACTAGACTTATTATGTAGTTACTTCAAGAGAATTTATTATTTAGTAACAAGAGATATAACTAAAAGTAAAATTTCAAGCCTCTCTCTTTTCTGAAAGTAGACAACAGGCAAGGTTTTCTAACATAATGTTGCACATTAACTAATTCATTTGTTAAGGAACATTTATTAAGTGCCTAATGTACTTATTATACCAGGCTGGAATTGCAGTCCTGCCAAACAGTTAGAATTATGACCCAAGGTAAGCAATTTAAACTCTTTCAGTCTCAGTTTCTTCATCGTGAAAATGAGATGATAATAATGCCTCCCTCACAGGGTGGTTGCAAGGATAAAACATGATAATATACGTAAAATGCTTGCAAACCTTCAAGTGTTATATAAATGTTAGGTTGTCATCATCCATCAATCATCATCATCATGTAGCAGACTGTGCTAATTTACAGAAGAGAAACAAAAATTCTGAGCAATTCTTCTAAGCTTGTGTTTCTTTCATTCTATACATAAAAGAATCTACTAGACCACAGAGAACTAATTCTTGCCCCAGCTCTCTTTTGAAATACTGAGATGACCGTCTAGAATTCACAGCTTCTCAGAACCTCAGTTACCTCATCTGTAAAATCAGGATATCGGACTACATAATTTAATATTTCTTCTGTCTCAGAAATTAGGATCAAAATATTGAGCAATGGGAAGGACCTTAGAAATAGTTTTCTAGTCCAACTCTCTCACTTTACAGATAAGGAGAGAGGCTGAATGATTTGTTCAACCTCACATAGGTAGCAAGGAACGGAGACAGTATTTGAACCCCAGGTCATCTGACTCAAAATTAATCGCTGTTCCCACTGTGCCATATTACCTCCTACACAGTCCAATTATTTGATTTCATGAAAACAAAGCTGTGAAGATACAGTAAGTTAATAGCAAAGGAATGTGCTGTGTTGTGATCAGTCTACATTTAATTTTTTATTCTCTTTGGGAATGCCCTTCTCAAGAAAATTGAGATTCTTGGGGGAAAATAGATGCTAGGTGATTAAATATCTTCACTCTGCATTCCAAAATAAAATATCAGCCAGATACAAAACCAGCATAATACGTTGTAATAAGAGCTTGCTTTCATGTGTGGTTAAGAAATATGCATGACATTTTCCTCAGAAAGATTCCTCCTGTTACCAAAAAAAAAAAAAACCCCAAAAACAAACTTAACTGTGATGAACAAACTATTCAGTGAGTTTATAAAGTATTTTTGCTTCATTATGCAAAGTATTAGAATGACCTCAACTCTTTAGCAATCCAGATGTCAACACTGAGAAGTTCTAATAATTGTAGAATCAAACAATATTTAGTTCTCATACTTTGACTGAAATGTTTCTTCAGGTGGTATCCTGCTGTGGTTATGAAATATGATGCTTAATTTTAGTATATTGCACCAAGGTAGATCTTTTTTTTTTATCCAAAAGCATAAAAATGCTTTGCAAATATGAATGAAGTTTAACAATAATTTGGCAAACTGGTTTTTTTCTGGACATTAAAGATGCCTTGAAATATTACCTGCAGTTGCCATTTAACTAATAAAAGCCAAACAGATACAAAATGCCACATGGCAGGAACAATAATAATGCTTGTACAGGGTGAATTTCATCCTAGAAGTCTCAAAAATAATTAAAAACTTAGAGCCAGTGGCTAACACATAATAAGCAGGTACCTGATAAATTCTTATTGACTTCACAAAATTGCATCCTCAAGCACACTCAAAAATTTTGTGCAATAGTATGAAATAAGAAAGGAATATTATGTTTAATTAAAACAATAGGTAGGGGGGATTAAATGACTTGATCTTAATTATTGCCAAGTTGTTTCTTTCTTTTGTTTTTTTCAAACATATGAGATATACTGGATTCATTGACTGATTCTCAAGAATGAGGACTTGACTTTATAAGTAATTGTATCTCTCTGGGCCTGAGTTTTTGCATTCAAAAATAAATGAGAGTGTTGGACTCGGGATAGGCGCATTGGATTGAAACTAGGCAGGCCTAAGTATAAATTCCAACTAGACATTATCTGTGTTTCCTTGGGCAAATCACTTAATCTCTGTCTCATCTACAAAATGGAGATGAGGGGTTGTATTTGACTTCAAAAGTTCTTTTTGCTGCTAAATCTAGGATTCTATGACTAGATAACCTCAAAGTTCCCCTCCATTTCTAAAACCTATGATGCTATGAGGCAACAACAAAGAATTATTCTGAGACTAGAAAGCTAGTAGTAGTCTACCTGGCCTATGGAACAAACCTGACCCTCAACAGCTTAGTCAGTGAAAGGAGGATACTTCTTGCTCAGAAATTTATTCAGTTTTCACTTATCCCTGATAATGGGGTACAGAAAGTATATGAATAGATTAATTACACATGTAATCAAAGAACTCATTTGAATAACACATTTCAAACATTTTCTCTGCCATACTTTTCCCAGATAACTAAATCAACTGATTTGTGTTTCATAGCTAAATTCTATTCTGCCAATTTTCTCAAGAAATGGTCCTTTATTAGGAATCTGCATACTGTACAGGATCTTTCATGTGTTTCGGAGTCTGCCTATGCCCTTCACAGGCTCAGTAATGCCCCCCTCCAACCCACCCCAGGAAGAATGTTTTCCTTGATTGTTGCTTTGTAAGGTAATGAGGCACACACATAGCCATAAATAGGAATTTTGGCAACTAAGGCAAACTCAGTTGAGGAGTGGAGAGGTTGAAAGGACAGTCTGACCTAGAAGTTATGCAGAGAGAAGGGGTGGGCTTTACCCAAGAAAATCTAGAAATGGGTCTTCTGGGCACACAGGATGACCTTCGATTTCCTCTTGAGCCTTAGAAGAGGGGGACCACTCAGAAAAACATCAAGTAACAACCACAATAAGTTAGAGGAGCATAATGAAGGGGAGAAAGAGCATTTCCCATATGTCAGTGTCTTGGGAGCAAAGTCTAGTTGCTCAACCCAAGATATGACTCTGTATATAGCTATGAAGACTTTTTTAAATTTGATTGAAATGACAGGGAAAAGATTTAGTAAGAAAATATAGTATTGTTTAAAGGGGGGAATGTATTAATGAAACTTTCATTAAATAAGGTATTAGAGAGGCTACAAGGACCATTTTTCATCTATACCATTGTGTATTGCCAAACATACATTAAATGTCTTATAAATATTCCTTGCTTGCTTAATTAAGATATGGTAAGAGGAGCACTGGATACAGGGATGCAAAGGCATATGATTTATTTTTCATTTGACAATGCAATTCTGACATCCAAAGTGACTAATGAACTGTTAAATGCCAAATCTATTTTTCTCCCCAAATTTATTTATTTGTTTTCAATTTTCATCAATCACTTTGATAAGTTTTATATTTTCTCCCCCTCCCTCACCTCTCCCTTTCCAAATTGCCTTACAATTTTACATGGGCTCTACACATACATTCTTATTAAACACATTTTCACATTAGTCATGTTGCATAGAAGAATTAAAATGAGTGGGAGAGAGCACGAGCAAAGCTAAACAGAACCAAACATAACACAAGAGAAGGTAGTCCGCTTCATTCTGCGTTCCAACTCCATGGTTCTTTCTCAGGATGTGGATGGCTTAAATGCCAAATCTCAAAATGCCTTTTCTCAACCTTCATCCTTCTTTAATGCTTTGCAGCTTTTGACACTATTAACCACTCCCTCTTCCTAGTTCCCCTCTCCTTTTCAGATTTCATGATACTGTTCTCCCATTATTGAAGTTCTTCCAGTCTTCCCAGTTACTCAGGTTCATAACCTGGGAGTAATTCTTAACTCCTCCCTTCCCTTATCCCTTCCCACTCCATATCCAAGCCTCTTATGTCTCCTAATTGGTCTTCCTGGTGCCCACTATTCTATTCTCCCATGTCTCTTCCACAAAGATGCCAAATGGATATTATAAATGTACAGGGAGCAGCAAAATATTCTTATGCAGCAAAAAATTCTTAGGGTATAGATGTGACAATGTTGCTTACTTGCTAAAACATCTTTAGTTGCTCCTTATTAACTTAAGGATGAACCACAAACTCTCCAACCTGTAATCTAAAACCTTCCACAATGTACTTTGGTACCCAGTTCTGTATCATGCTGCCCAATTCACATACTTGGTGGTCCAGCCAAATTGTCGAACACACCATTACCTAAACTTGACCTTTCACCTCATACCTCTGAGTTTTCACAACATCTTCTATCCCTGTCTAGAATGAACTTCTTCTCATCTTTGCCTCTTAAATTCTCATCTTTCTTTAAGACTCAGTTAAGATTTCACTCTTCTCTCTGAAGTCCTCCCTGCTATCTACCCCTCCCCCAAGTGAACTCTCCCATCTCAAATGACTTTGTATTTACCTATCTGTTTACATATTGTATCCACCCAGTAGAATACAAACTGCTGGAACACAGGGACTGGTTTGTTTTTGTCCTTATGTCCCAGTTCTGGGCTTTGCACTGGGAGTACGCTCTAGAAAGCATTCAGTAGTTTAAAAACTTAGAGCCAATACCTGACCCATAATAAGCAGGCACAATACAGTTTCTGGAATTAAACTAAAAGTGGCTGGGCTGAATTTAAGGAATATGTGAAGAGCTCCTTTTGTCCAGGCTGTTCCCCTTCACCGCCATCATCTTTAAATGATCAGCCTGAAAGCTTGTTGCAAAGTACCAAAGACACCCAGAAGTCCATTAGTAGAGAAAGTTAACCAACACCTTCCCCACAACAAGACTTGGATGGGTTCTGCAGTGTTCAGCTACAGGCTGAAGTGATGCTTCCTAAGTCCTTTCTGACTCAGAGATTCTAAATTATAAGGTTAATCACACTGAAAATATATCCTCTCTCCCTGATCGACACAACCAACAATATAATTGTTATTTTTAATTGCTTCTTTAAATTCTGTCTGCGCTGCCAGCTCATTGTGGGCTGCTCTACTTCTTTTGTCATCCACAGTACCTAGCAATGGGTTGGATACACAGTAGATGCTCAATACATACTTGTCTGATTTTAAAAACACAAATGAAAATACTACCTGGTAGTCCAAAAGATCATATTTTACAATGAATTATATTTCATATGTTACAATGAATAGTAGCAATTCTATTAGAATATACTTTTACATTAAAAAGTAGAGTTGTGCCAAAGTCCTCCTCAGAAGATTCATTGGGATGCAAAAGGGAGCTGGTTTCTTCTCTAAAGCTACTTGAACAGACCAGAAGTTCTGGTAAGTTTCAACAAATCAAAAAAGGACCAGTGATAGATAATGTGTCTCTTATCTGAGGACTAACCTGCCTAAGTTCAGAGAGGCCGTCACCAGGTTATCTATAGTGGACTGAATTTCTCAACCTACAGCTGTGGCAGGAACACAGATGAAATGCAAATGAAACTGATAAAATCATGGATCCCTGAAAAACTGAAATAAAAAGAGAACTCAACTGGAAGATGAAAAATAAACATCTCCTCAAAATAATTCCCAGGAGCAGTGGGGAAAAAAACCACCAAGAACAGAGAGTCATCTTATGAACACCTCTTCTTTCCATAGTAAATATACAAAACTACTTAAAACATTTAAATAAAATGTGTTAAGACACATTTTTGAAAATCTACCAGAGTTTTTGCATGAGCACACTGAATGGATCTTCAGAACCACATATCCAGGGGCTCTATTAGAGAGGAAGAGTGGTACAATGGATAGAATGCTGAACTTGGACCCAGTAAGACCTCCATTCAAATCCTGCTACTAGCTATGTGATGCTTAACAAGTAAAAACCTTTCTGAACCTCAGTTTCTTGATCTGTAAAATGAGGGCAGTGGACTAGAGGACCTCTAAAGTCATTTACAATTCTAATGTGATCTTTTCACATGCTCTGAAAATCTTAAGAACTAAAATTATATAGGCAAATTGTGGATTTCTGCAGATATTAGAAATGTACAGGGAGCAGGGATATGAATAAGATCCTAAACACTGAGCAGCAATATGTGAACATCAAAGCTTAGTAAAAACACCACTAAGGTCCCTGGTTGTGAGACAGAGTGTGGAGCCCCAGTGGGCATGTGAGAGTGTGTAAAATATCCCTTGGGATATAGTGAAGGCCTTCGAGGTGCTTCTCAGCCTAGAAAGCAAATGACTCTTAAGTATGCATCTCTCTTAAATTTCAATTATTTAATGGGGATTAATTCTGGTAGAAGAATGTTACCTGGCAAATGCAATGTGCGGGATAAAAAAATACGTTGGATTGTAGTCATGGCTTATTCCACAAAAAGAAATGACCATTCCTTCTTCTTTCATGTTTATTTTAGGTCTAACATCTTTTATGCAATCCTCTTGGGAAATAGGTAGTACTGAAAAACACTGTATTAGGGAGAAATGGTTGTATTCCTTCTGGAAATAATATTCTACCACAGGGATTGTTATAGGGAGTAGCAACTAACTTCACCATTCTATTGAAACCATATCTTTCAATGAATTCTTGAATAGCTTTATACAATAGTCTTTCATCAGCTTTTTATAGCATTTGATGTAGCTAGGTGGTGCAGTGGATGGAGCACCAGTGCAGGAATCAGGAGGATCTGAGTTCAGATCTCACCTCAGACACTTGACACTAACTAGCTGTGTGACCTTGGGCAAGTCACTTAACCCTAGTTGCCTCATCCTGAGTCATCTCCAGTCATCCTGATGAATATCTGGTCCCTGGATTCAGATGGCTCTGGAGGAGAAGTAAGGCTGGTGACCTGCACAGCCCTCCCTCACTCAAAACACAGTCAAGTGCAAGTCATGTCATCATTTATCTGATGGTACGGTCTTCTTCTGCAACGAAGGGCAAATACACATAGCATTGATGCCAGTCCCTGCCCCCATCCTTACAATACACTTTCTCCTTCCTTAGCTACCATGACACTGCTTATCCTAGTCTTCTTCCTGTCCACAGGATGATGACTTCTCCAGTTTGCAGAGTTACAGAATTTCAGAGTTAGAAGGAAGCTTTCCCCTTAGACTCTCTAGTCCAGCCCATACCTGAAGAATAATCCCCACTACAAAACACCTGAGAAGAGATTCTCCAGTCTTTTTTTTTTTTTTATTTTTTTTGAGATCTCCAGGGATGGGAAACTGTTGCTTCCCAAGGCAGCCTGTTCTACTGTGGTAGAGTCTCTCCTTCTGTGCTCTAATTGTTAGGGAGCTTTTCTCAACATCAAACCTACATTTGGTCCTTTGTACCTTCCAATCTAGGATATTCTCTATCTTCTTAACCCTTTAATGGGGGTATTCTGCAATGAGACAAAGAATGTTCTCTTTGACCTAGTCAAAAAATCCATAGAGGAGGGGAAGACCCTCAGGATTCCTGTCCAAAACAGAAACAATTACTATTTATAGTCACTCTGAGACACCAGAGCCCAAACAATGATCAAGTTAGGCTTGGGCTGGAACCTATCGTTGGCCCATCAATGTGAACCACAGTGATTTGGATTTAAGTCATGGTCCTTAAGAAAGAAATCTAGGCTGTAAACCCCAAGATATCTTGCCAGGTTTCAGCCATCACAATTTACATTCTTTTGGGCAGAGTGCACATAGGTAATGGTATGATTCCCTATGTGGTCAGAGGGAAAGAAGGGTGAAGGAAGAAGGAAAGAAGAAAGGAAGGTAGGAAGAAAGGAAGGAAGGGAGAGAGGGAGGGAGCTGTGTTGCCCAGCTGGTACTGAACAATTGACTCCCCAGTGGGGCAGCTATTTGAGAACTAAGGGCAAATAGCAACTACTCAAAGGATGTTTGTCCTTTGTTCTAGAAGAGTATTGGTGATGCCATGACTTGCAAGTGAATTGGATTTAAGGGAGGCAAGGCAGTGCAAAGTCATCAGCTTCACTTTCTCTTCTGGAACCATCTGGGTCTAGTGGCAAGGTATAGATCAGGATAACTTAAGATGACCCTAGAGGGGGACTACTGAACTTGATGAAGTCCTTCCATCTGAACTCTGCCCTAGATGTACTCCATGACAGTGGCAAATACTTTTGGTGGGAATAATATGTTTTCCTTTTTCACGTCTCACTTTATTTGATGACCAGAGAGTCCTCAAACAGACTTATCCCTCTTGTTACATTTAACCAGGAATCTTGGTTGAGCTTAGATTATTCTTAGGAGATGGTTGAAGTTAAGGTTTCAAGGTTACTGAATCAACACTTTTTTTATAATCAACATGGGAAAGTTTGGTGAGTAGCCCAGAGGGTTGCCACGTTAACAAGTGGAATAATTTATGTGGATAGCTCTCTGAAATGTATGCAGCTATATCAAGTCAGTTACTGATATTTTTACCATCAATACCATGGCCATTATCATCACTTTTAATGCCCCATGGCCTCAGGTTTCCTTATCTATAAATGAAGGTGGTTTAATTGATGACCTCTGAAGTCCTCTTATAGTCCAATTCCCAAGGAGTTGAGATAGGTTCTTGCTCATCTGAAATGGGAGAGAGAACTGGCTGTTCGGTCAGATTGAAGGAAGCTCAAATTAGTGACCTGAAAGAGATTTAAAGTTTTTGCAAGAAAATAAAAGTTCATTCCACAGAAGAAATCACAGTAGCTGAAGAAACTGCTGGAAAAATGAAAACATTGCCCCCCAAAAAGATAGTTTAACATAAGAAGACACTGTAACATCAAAGAAAATGGAGAATGGGGAAAAGTATAATACACTTTATCCATATCTGTTATAAAAACATATGGAACAGGCATCATTTGGTTGATCTACAGTTAGGTGACATGGAGTACAAGGCAGCTAGCTGTGACTCAGCTAACAGAGAGCCTAGGATTTCCCTCTATATTTGGTGTGTGTTTGTCAGATAATTAAGCAAAAGCGTTTCCTAATATAAATGTTTCACAAGTAACCTTACTTTTCTCTGTGCTTTGTTAGAAGTCTGGGTAAGCCACAGGCAGGAAAGCACTGCCAAAAGTCAAAGTGTTAGATTGAGAATGGCAGGGAAAGCTATGGTATAACTTTCCTACATTATGTAACAAGGCTCATGATTATTACATGCATTTGGCTGCAGGTCAAGCTGTGCCCCCTCAGATGTAAGGCTATCAACGAAGTTTGTAGCAGTTAGCTTATAACATAAATATCGTCCTCATTGCTCATAGGCAGCTAGGTGTTACAGTGAATAGAGCTTTGAACTTGGAGTCAAGAGGACCTGAGTTCAGGCCTGACCTTGGATACTCGCTGTGTGACCTAGGTCAGTCTCATCACCTCTGTTTTCCTCAGCTTCCTCAACTTTATAAAAGAGACAATTATACCACTTACCTTTTAGGGTTGTTGTAAAGAATCAGAGTGATTAACACAGGGCCTGGCTCATAGTTGTTGTTATATAAATACTAGCTGTCATCATCCTGGAAAAGCTAGGTGGCACAATGGATACAGTACTGAACCTAGAGAAAGGAAGACCTAAGTTCAAATCTAGCCCTGGACACTTACTAGCTGTGTGACCCTGGGCAAGTCACTTCACCCTCTTTGCCTCAGTTTCCTCATTTGTAAAATGAGCTGGAGAAGAAAACGGCAAACCACTTCAGTTTCTTTGCCAAGAAAACCTGAAATAGAGTTAAAAAGAGTCGGACAGGACAAACAACTGAACAATATCATTATTCCTTAACAATGTTATCACATTTAAATGGTCACCTTAACTGTCACCAATAAATAATATTGTTTTTACCCTAAAGCTAACAGTATCTTATACTAACAATAGAAATAATGAGGCAACTATGTGGCACAGTGAATATAGCACTAGTCCTGGAGTCAGTAGGCCCTAAGTTCAAATTCAGCCTTAGACACTGGACACTTACTAGCTATGTGAACATGGGCAAGTCACTTGCTCCCAATTGCCTTGACTTTCCCCCTCCAAAAAACAATTTGTCTGTGTTCGTCCTATGTTGCCAAAGAAGACCATGCCATCAGAGAAGTAATGACATGACTTGCACTTGACTTTGTTTTGAGTGAGGGAGGGCTGTGCAGGTCACCAGCCTCACTTCTCCTCCAGAGCCATCTGAATCCAGTGACCGGATATTCATCAGGATGACTGGAGATGACTCAGGATGAGGCAATCGGGGTTAAGTGACTTGCCCAAAGTCATACAGCTAGTTAGTGTCAAGTGTCTGAGGTGAGATTTGAACTCAGGTCCCCCTGACTCCTGCACTGTGCTCTATCCACTGCACCACCTAGCTGCACCCAAAAATAACACTTTGAAAAGAGAAAGTCCTTCCTACCCTTCAGCTTCTCCAAGTTACTGGGTGGAATTTGTTGTTGTTCTTTAAGGAAAAGTTTGAGAGCTATGAAAGCTTTATAATTACAGATAGATTTCATTGTTTTTCAATTAATTGTCAACAAACTTCAAATCTGAAAGATTTTCCTAGTTTTAGTTTGAAAATTGAGGAAAGAACCATTAGTCAATCTCCCAAGAAACAATAAATTCAAAACAAGAATTCCCTAACTCATAACATTTCTGTAGACTAAGGAGAGAATTTGCCAAACAAGACTTTTAAGAATTATTACTTGCTGGCTTATTTAGTCAAATTTACTTTTGGAGTATTTGGGGATATATTGGGATAAGATGATTTTTTTTCTTTTTCTTCTATAGCAAAGCCACTTTTCAGTGGTGATAAAGTGACAAATAAAATAATAAAGTACATAAAGTGATAAAAGTGACAAGCTGAGAAATATTAGAAGGAATGAAGAGAATATGGACAGTCATGATCTCTTACCGATTCTTCACAGACAAAGTCATTGCCAAGTCTACCCTTAGGTGTTTACCTCATACCTTGTAGTGGAGGGATAAGGACATCTATAAGTCTTCTTCAGAAATTTAAGGGGTTACATGACAGTGCATTAGACTTGAAATCACGAAGATCTGGAATCAGATCCTGTCTCAGACATTGGCTAGATCTGTGACCCTGGGCAAATTGCCTATCTTTTCTTGGTGCCTCCCCCACAACTGTAAAATGAGACAGATTCAGTGACCTCAAGGGTCCCTTTCAACTCTAAATGTATGATCCTATGGGATTTTGAAGAGGGGAAACTAACATAATGGACAGAGTGCCGGACTTAGAGACAGAAAGACCCGAATTTGCATCTTGCTTCTGGTAGTTACTTGCTAAGTGATCCTGGGCAAGTCACAGAAGGTTTTCCTAAGACTTACTTTACCCATCTGTAAAACATGGACAAAAAAAGCATCAACAGCACAGGTTTTTCATGAGGATCAAATAACATATGCAAAGCATTTTAATAAGCTTTAAAGGACTTTCTAAATGTCATTTTATTTTATGTGCTTTTTCCAAGTCTGTTACAAGAATGATAGGAAAGAAAAAAGAATTACGAGTATTGTAGGGAGGCAAGATTGATAGAGAAGAACAAATCTGACTATTAGAAAAGGAAATAAAAATAAAGTAGAACTGAGATGTGATAGCAAATAAGTCATATTTATGAATACTGTAGACTTTATAATTAGAGAAAACTCAGTAAGTCCAAATCAAAGGATAATATTCTTCATCCTTATCCTGTGGCTTACTTTGAATGCCTTTGTAGGGGTTAAATACTTTTCTTTTCTGGGTGTCCTCTGAGTTCAAACACTGTTCTAGATAAATGTTTAGGCATTTTTACCTTATCAGCGTGTCAAAATACCTGCACTTAGGCTGCAGTACATGTCCAAAAAAGGTTCACATTTGTGGTGTCAGGCTTGCTATTTCTGATAGGAGAATATGTCAAATCCATTTTTCACTGGCCTCAGTGATCCAAGAGAGTCTTAGGAAAGAAAAGAATTTTAGCTGAAATAAATCGAGTGCTTTTCCTGTCTTTTCTTTTGAGATTCTGAGCCAGGTTGTTCCAGTGCCTAAGCCATAACTTAGAAGTATTTAAGAATGACAAAGGGACTTACAGATAAAAAAATAACACAGTGCTTCAAGCTTTACAAAACTCTTTATAAATATCATCTCATTTAATCCTCACAACTCAGGGAAGCTGTTGTTATTATTCTCATTTTACAGGTGAGGAAACTGAGGCAGGGAGTAATTGAGTTACCCAGTGTCACAAAGGTAGTATGTGTCTGAGGCTAGATTTGAACTTCATATCTTCCTGACTTCAGGTTTAATCCTCTACCCACTGTGCCTCCTAGCATTTCAATAATCTGGTCAAATCCCCTCAAGGGGAAGCTAGGTGGTGCAGTGCATAGAGCATCAGTGCAGGAGTCAGGAGGACCTAACTTCAAATCTCACCTCAGACACTTGACACTCACTAGCTGTGTGACCTTGGGCAAGTCCCTTAACCCCAACTGCCTCATCCTGGGTCATCTCCAGTCATCCTGATGAATATCCAGTCACTGGATTCAGATGGCTCTGGAGGAGAAGTGAGGCTGGTGACCTGCACAGACCTCCCTCACTCAAAACAAAGTCAAGTGCAAGTCATGTCATTGCTTCTCTGATGGCATGGTCTTCTTCGGCAACGAAGGACAGACACACACACACACACACACATGCACACACACAAATCCCCTCTTTGTACTGATGATGAAACTGGAAAAGGAGCAACACAAAGTGACTTGGCCAAAGTTACAGTTAGGAAATGACCAAACCAAAGTTAGAACCTATGCGTCCTGTCTCAGTTCAATGCTTTTTTCCAGAGTACCACCTTATCTCATTTTAAGTAAGGTGCTTTTGGACTGTAGATTCAATTGCACACTCATAGGGTATTATCAAATGTACTAAATTAATTACTTCTCATCTATTACCCTAATAGGGTTAAAGTTAATGTTTAATTTTAAATCAGCTCATAGATGGGATGCCAGAATAGACTATTTCAACACAGATAAAGAGCCAAATTCTCCCAAATATAAGGCCTAAAATTTCCCAGGGTCTGAATTTAATTCTTCATTGGATTCTTATTTTATTGATCTGATTATTGCTTCCAGAATATGTGATTATGAAATAAAATGATATTCAAAATCAAATCATATCATTGTGAAATTATGTGATATTAATTTCACAAGCAGGTTATGCTTAGCAACCTGTGACTATCCATTCAATACTGCTCTAGTCCATATCTTTCCAGGTCACTGACAGGGCTTACTGGCCTTCCTCAAACTCTCTTGACATCTGAGAATACCCTTGGAGGACGAGTTACTTGTTGGTTTTTCTTCTGTTATTTTATGTTTGCCCATCATTTTCAACCATACATTTCTTTGATGACATCCTTTACACTGCTATGCATGCTTAATTTCTTTTTTTATACACTGCACCCTCTCCTTACTCATCATTTGCTGTTCTATTACTCTTTGGGGAAAATATGGTACATCTGTAATTTCCATTTTTTCCTTAAATACTATCAATCTGGAAATTAGTGCACCAGACCAAGATCACAGATTTACAGCAATATCTTACAGGCCAGTATCAGAAGGAAGTAGCAGAGATGGTTCAAATCCACACTTTCTGCCTCTAAATCGAATATTCTTTCCATCTTACTATGCTGTTGTTTAGTCATTCCAGTTTTGCCCAACTCTTTGTAACACCAGTTGGAGTTTCCTTGGCAAAGACACTGCAGTGGTTTGCCATTTTCTTCTCCAGCTTGTTATACAGATAAAGAAACTGAGGCAAACAGGGTTAAGTGACTTACCCAGGGTCACACAGCTTATAAGTATCTGAGGTAAGATTTAAACTTAAGAAGACGAGTCTTCCTGAGCCTGGCACTCTATCTTCTATGCCATCTCACTGCCTCCACATCTCACCATACTGCTTCCTACACTGATCATTTTTAAACACCTTCTCTCATCTATTACCCTTCTATTTTTGAGTCTATTTGAAGACAACAGAAAGCATATTTGAAAAGAGCCCCTACAACCAACAACTTTGAACTATTGTGTTATCATAATAGTAAATGCCAGGAAGAACTAGGTCATGGACTTTCAGTAAATGAAGGTAGGTAGTATAACCAAAAAAAATGAATAAGGTTAAACTGTCCTACTTGGTGATGTGACCTTGGACAAGTTAAATTGACTTCAGTTAAGGCATGTTAAAATTAGGTCACAATGAGATGAAATATAAGGCTTTTTTGAGTTACAAAAGGTCATGCTATTTAGACATTGTTTCTGCAAACTCTTGTGGGTGCTATGTTGTCCATTTTAGCAGCCTGAAAAGTACTAAGGAATCCACATTAAATCACAATTGTGCAATCTTCCAGCTGAACATTTCCATCCTTCATCATAGGTATAAGAAACACTGAGAGGACTTTTAACCCTCTGAGATTGCTTAAGGTACTGTGTGTCTCATAAGGCTGGAAGGGAGAGTTACATGTGATGTAATGGGAATTAATTCTGAGAAGTAAGAATGCTAATGATAACAATCTAGTTTGCAAAAAAAAAAATGAAGCTGGGCAGATGCTTAATTTTAATTTAGATATAGAGGAAATACTTTTGCCATGTTTGTGTATACAGAACTCAATAAAATGGTCCCATGTTTTATAATCTGAAGGTAAACATTAGAGATCGAAATTTTAAATATATGAACCACAACTGATTATATACATGTCTACAAAATGGCATCTGAAATGATTCAAATGAGCATTAAAGCTTAGGATAGTTTAGCTTTGAGCAATGCTAATATGAGGAAATGACAGTAATTGTTATTGTTTGATGGAAACCTAGAAATAGGTACATTTTAAGGAAACGAATACTATAAACTAACATGATTTCATCAGTTTGATAAGTGACTTCAAACATCTAAAGAGCTATACTGATAACCTCATTAGCCATGGCCTGAAAGTATAACATATTTAACTACTTGATACTCCAATAGATCTCTGATTTCATTGGTTTGAATGTTCCCTCCAACAATGAAGCTCTCAAACCATACATGCTCACCCAGTCTGTGTCACTCTTGTTCATATTCCCCTAAAAGTTTGCCATGGGGGTTCTCTGTTTATCTACTTTTTTCGAATTTGGTGAAGTAGTCAGTGAAACATATAGTATGTCCAGCTGTTATCCATTAGCAACCAGTCTATGATATGTTTCCCTGATGGATGAAATCTTTTACTCCTGTTTTTCTTCATCTAAGTTCTCCTTGGTGTAATGGCAAGCAAAGTAGGATCTTTTGCTGTTTTTTGTTTTACTATAATCAAATGCCTCTGATTGAACCTTGCCTTTGATTGAATTAGCAGCCATTAAAGAGCGCCCCCTACTTTGAAAACATAGGTTTTGGTGCTTCTCTGTCTTGTAAGGATGTATGTATGGTCAGACAATTATCTGTCTGTTGATCTGTGATGTATGTATTGCTTATGTCAGGCAGTTGGGACCACTGTCTATTGATCTGTATTTTCTCTGGAGTTCAGGGTGCTGATTTTTTCTCCTGATCTAAGTGAATGGCATAGGTGCTTGATTAAAGTGATTGTTGACCCCCCAATAGTTGCCGCTTCATTTAGAAAAGCAAATTTTGAAGACCCTGTGACAGCAGGCCCTCCTCTGTATGTCAGGGTGCTTGCTTTTACACTTGGCTATATGTTGCAGCTTGTTCACACTCAGAATAGGCCACTATGTTGGTTGAGATCAAGCACGTCCTGGTAAATGTTTAACAATCAGCTCTTCTGAAAGAAATAAACGTACTCACACACAAACACATAGATGTGTATATCTATCCATCCACACACACACAGAGGAGACATGTCTAAGTTTATATGATTAACATTTTCTCTTTTAGAGGTCAAATTCAAATAGAAACCTTAAAGCATTAAAAAAGACTGAAAATTGCATGTTGACTTAGAAAACTACCTCATCTCTGTTTTGTTGTATTTTTATATATATTTTAAAAAATATTTTCCAATTACACTTTAATCTAGCTCAGTGGCAGTCAGCGGGGCTGTGTGTTGGACACTGCTGGTCTAGACAACTCCAATAAATCAAGCCTTGATCTGTAGTATTTGCAGATTTCTGAGGTGTAAATTGAACAATTTCACAACTGCATGAGCCAGTTCGAGTTGACTTGTTAGTCTACCACTGGTGGAAATCCGATGAAGAGATGAGCTTGAAGAGGGACTCCTGTGGGTGAGGAGGACAGTCCTCCAGATGCCCCTATTGGTAGATGACATTTTGTTCACTGTCTCAAGCCTGGAACAATACACAGTCTTATTTATAGAAGAGATTCATAACTGCTCAAAAGAGGTTGGCCTGACCCTCCATGAAGGAAAGGTAAAGTGAAAGAAGAATGCCTGAATTACTTTCAACAAATTCTAATTCAGACAGTAGTACTGATAAGTACCTGCAAGCTGATATCAACAATTGCCTAGAAAAAAATAATCACAGACATGTATATAGCACTTTAGGGACAGCTAGGTTGTGTAATGGATAGAGTACCAATCCTGAAGTCAGGAAGACTCCTCTTCCTCAGTTCAAATTTGGCCTCAGACACTTACTAGTTGCTTAACCTTGGGCAAGTCATTTAACCCTTTTTGCCTCACTTTCCTCATCTCTAAAATGATCTGGAGAAGGAAAAAGCAAGTCATTCTAGTATCTCTGCCACAAAAAACCCAAAATGGAGTCATGAAGAGTTGGACTCAACTGAAAAAAAAACATGATCATATAATACCTTAAAGTTTACAATGTACTTCATATATTATATAATTTGATCATCACAACAATCTTGTGATGTACGTTGTATGGGTATTTTTATCCCCATTTTACAGAAAGGGAAACTGAGACTCAGAGAAGTTCAGAGACTTGCTCTCTGAACTCAATTAGCAATCAGAAGTAGAATCTGAACTCAGGTCTTCTTGACTTCCAGTATATCTATCTATTATATCACACTGCTAAATAAATATTTTTTATTTTCTTTCTTTTTTAAAATTTTGAGTTCCATATTCTCTCCCTTGCTCTCATCCCTCCTCCACCCATTGAGAAGGCAAGCAAAATGACAGCAATTATACATGTGAAGTTATAAAAACATGTTTCCATTAAATGGATCTTTAATTTAAACACACTATTAATATTTCTAAGATTCAATGATAGATTGAACATTTTCTACCCTAGACTTGCCACAAATGTTATTAGGAAAAAAAATCTGATAAGAGAAAAATAGCTAGTTTTTTTTTTTGTTTTTTTGTTTTTTGTTTTTTGTTTACAAAGAGCAATGGAATAAACTATCAGTGATCACACTTCTTTTCCTGGAGTCAGAAGGAGAATATCATAGGAATTCTCAGTAATCAGAAAATTAATTACATTTTTCTTAATAAGCTGGAAATCATCAGTTACCTTCCTAGTATGACTCTTGGAGAGGATACACCTGCAAAAATTTTTAATGCAAAGTTGACTACAAGCTCTAGAGGCAATACCAAGGCTACCAAGAGAAGTTTAGGATGTAAAAGTGAAGTTGCATTTAAGCCCAAAGAGAAATCCAGGGTTAGTCTAAGGAGTGACTGAAAACATGTCCATCCTCTGCTCAAAAGTCTATAGCAGTTATTGCCTCTTCAATCCAGTATCAGCACCTCTGTTTCACGATTGAAACCCTTCATCGTCTGACTTGCCTTTACTTGCCTTTCCTCTCAGTCACTCTTTTGCTACTCTTTGCACTGTTTAAGAAGAAAGAAAAATTTTAAAAAAAAGAAAGGAAAAATGCTAGTGCTAGCTTTTCCACATCTCACATATTCTCCATCCCCACCCCTGCATTTATCTCAATTTCTCTTAGGCTATGTCTATATTTCTGATATAACTGCATTATTTGTGTGTCTATATATATATATATATATATATATATATATATATATATATATATATATATATATATATATATATATATGTATATTTTAATTAGTTAAATTAGATTGTTGCTACTAGTTCAGTTTATTGGGATACAACTAATTGCTAACATGGTTAAGAAAAAAGAAAACTCTACTAATATATGCAGACACACACACAAATCCTAAGGCATTAACTTTCTTTGCAACAGCAGCCAAATCACATCAGACTATAAGATGTCATCCAGTCTGACTCATCATAGCTCATAGACTTGTCCAAATTGCTTGGTAGATTTCTAAGAAACCTTGGTGCCCCTAATGTTACTCAGAAACAGCCTCTGGAAATTCACACTCTAAAAAATGTTGCATGTGTTTTCTCTAAGAAGCCATTTAAAACTAAGACACATCACAGAAAAGTCTGAGAGAAAAAAACCCCAACAAAAACCAATCCCTAATACAAGAGACGTAATATATGTCAATTAAATCTGGAATAAACTGAAATCCACTGTTTCTAGGAAGTATGTATCATATTGGTTTGAATAGAAACTACCCCCAAATAAAGGTAAGAAGAGTTACTCAAAAGGGAAATATATATATGTATATACACATATATATGTATGTATGTATGAAATATATAGATACATATACACAAAATAGTTATTCAAAAATAGTAGGTTAAATATATCTATGGTCAAAGTAATATTTATAAAATGCAATTCTAATAAAGTTCAGGGGATTACAGGTTCAGAATTGAAAAGAAAATTTATAGATCATTAAATCCAACCCCTTCGTTTTATAGATAAGGACTTTCCCAAGGTCATACAACTAGTAGATATCCAGGGCTGGATTCAAACCCACATTTTCCTGACTCCAGGTCCACAGTTATATTCAAATTGCTTCTCAATTTGCTGTTTTATGTCATAATTCACAATATTTTACTTGATATTATTCATATGATCAACACTGATAGCTCTCTTCAGCATTTTCATTTCTATTCTCTAAGAGTGTGATGAATGTAGTAGTGAACAGAAGGTTAGCTTGGAATAGTGGACACAGGGCTAGCCTTGGAATAATGGACAGAAGGCCAGCCTTGGAGTCAGAAAGTCTTGGCTTAAATCCTGTCCCTCCATACACACTACTCACCTTGTCACCACAAGCAACTTGCTTAACCTCTTAATGCCCTAGGTAACTTTCTATAACTATAATTTATAGTTGTGTTGTCAACGTGGAAAGAGTTTCCATTCAAGCATTCACAGCAATGAAATCACAGGTCTAGATCCAGAAAGGAGAAGGAGAATGAATCAGGAATCTACTTTTTCTTTGCTTTTTACAGTTGCGCTTGAGAGTATGTTCTCAGTATAATGTGATGATAACGTAAGGTAAAATCTGCATCAGTCACAAATAGTTTACAGTGACTGCCATTATAAATAGACTATTCTTCACACATTCACAGAATAAAGTCCTGTCATATCATGTTTTTTGTTAACAGAGATAAGAATATCAGCTATGGGTAAAAGATAACAGTTCTTAACAAAAAGGAGCCCTTGTAGCTTCCTTCATGCGTTTCTCAGACTTTGGTTGAAGAGTCAAGGCAACAGAACCAAAAATAGACAAAGTTACTTTAAGCAAGCCTGGAATATTTACTGTAGTTCTGACAAAGGGCAAAGAGTATTTCTTTCCCCACAAGATACTAGCAGGTCTTAGCTCTCTCTTTAGTGGCAAAGAAGCAAATGTTTTTGGATAGGACCTTATAGAATAAATGGGAAACCAAATTTCACTCTAAAAGCAGGTTTTCATCATAGATCATTTTAAATTTAAGTGAATTTTTAAAAGCTATGTTTTGTTCTTTTATGTCCCTAATTCAATTTAATCATTATTAGCAAAAGAAAAAATAATTAAACAAGTAGGAGACTGGAAAATTTTCCTTTCTGAAGTAATTTATAAACCAGAAAGTGCTAAATGAATGTGAGCTCTTATCACTTTTATCGAAACTTTTTTAGTGTGCCCTTTTCTTTCCTCTATTAATATGTCATGTCTCCAAATAAAGTCAGGAACAAATGTCATTTCCCGCTCTTAGCAAAGAGATCAAAGTCACAGGATAATGGCATTATGACTAGAGCAGTAGAAAAGATTTTTGAGCCTGATGAGTCCTGCCTATCTTGTTTTACCCAGAAGGTAGAAGCAACTTGACCAAGATCATCCAAGGTAGCAAGTGATAGCTAGGATTTGAACCCAGTTACTTGGATTTCAAATCCAACACTCTTGACTGCACCCTGCTGTCTCTTTACACGGACACCCTAAATTTCATTGTTTTTATTATCAAAGGATATTTTGCAAAAAAAAATAATAAACTCATTATCTCATTTGATCTTGTCTTCCAAAGTCACACATTTTGTAAGTGATGAAACCTGGCTTTTCTTTCAATTTTTAGGCCATTCTCATGTGGCAGCCACATAAAAGAACAACTCAGTATTCGCTCTTGTTACTGATACTTCTGAGAGGAGAGATATGGCCACAGATGGAGAGTCCAGGAGACTCTTTTTAAGAGTCATTCAGAGTCACCCAAGGATGCAGGAAGATGAAAATTCCATAATCCAAAAAAAAAAAAACCAAAAACCTCAAGAAATATCTAAGGACATCTCAGCTGAGATCAACAATGGCTTCATAAAACCCTTAAAAACCCCAAAATACATGCTGTCAAAAATGTTTCAGAACTAAAGTGGCCACTTTTCAGCAAGCACTTCAGCTCCTCACATTAGTGCCACAGACAGAGTCTCAGTGCCTAGCACCTAGTAGGTGCTTAACAAATTCTCATCCATTTCTTCTTAGAAAATAATAAAAAGCTAATCCATGGAGTCAAGTTAATTTCCCTTCTATCAATCAGGAGATATCTATCGCACTCTTATTGCAATATCTGGAGCATGGAGCGGTAGTGTATAGTAATTCTTTGTTAGAAATTCTATGAGAAGCCTGGGGCAGAGAGGTCTGGATCCTGAGTACTTGCCATCTACAAATCCTTGGGCCTGCCTTTTATGGTACATGTTAAGTCAAAGCTAGTAGGATCAGGCTGTTCACTAACCATGAATAGGCATTAATCTCTCTAGTTTAAGGATGAATTGGAAAAGAGCAACACATTTGGAAAATAATGGATAATGTCCAGGAATAACCAAATTAAATCATCTTTAATGGTTGAGAAGAGATCCAAGGGGCTTCTGAAGTTAATTCCTAAGAAGAACAGCTGATTAATCTGTGTGCAATAATAGGATTTGAAGCAACCTCATGATATGATAAAAGCAAGAAAAATACAGATCTCAATCAGATGAAGGTCTTTGCCTTCTTCCAAAGTGCATGGAGAAATTGGCAGGAGGCATAGAACTATGGGGCAGTAAAAGTGGCCAAACATGTGCACTCTAGTAAAATCAGCTGTGCCCGAAAAAGTCTGGCAAAAATGAAATTTTCCCTTAAGAATTGTAAGTTGGAGGAGATACATCTGGCAAGGATTCCTCCTCTGCTTAATCGGTATTGGCTCCAAAGAACAATGAAAGGCAAAAAGAATGAGCACTTGGGGCTTTCCCAGAAAAAGGGAATATTTCTTCCCCCTTAAATTTACATATTATTGTCTAGCAGGTTCATTTCCTGGAATTGTATTCAGGATTCCAGATCCTCCAACAATAATTTTCAGACACCACATCTTACAAGAAGTACTCTTCAGCCCCATGGACTTTAGAAAATTTTTTTTGGTAGGGAGAGATTAGTGTTCTACATATACATAGCCTTTCCTCTCCCCATAAACACAAATTGTAGGATGTTACAGTTATGTAAATAACCATATCAGCATCAAATATATAATATGGCCAATTAGTGCTATTGAAATGTTGGGAAAGGGAGGAATCATTATTGTCTCCATTTTATATATGAGGAAATGGACACTAAGGAATGTTAAATATTTTTCTCAAGGTCACCCAACTTGTAAGTATCTGAGGCAAGCTATGAACTCAGGTCACCCTGACTCCAGGTCCAGTGTTCTATCCAGCTTCCTCTTTAGGTAAGAATAGACAGGCATAGGTCATCAAGACAAGATTTGAAGCCAAATCCTCTGTCTTCATAGCCAACTTTCTTTCCAACTTTTTTGTACTTCCAGGAAACTGGCAACTACTTTAAGTCATGTCCATAGACCATTTTATTAGCTAAGGCTAATAAAAGAAGACCTCTTCTCAACCATTGACAGACCCTCAGGGTTGGAAAGTATCCAAACCTAGAGCTTTACCAGTTAGTTGGGCAAATCAACATGGCAGTCCATGCCAGAAAGGGTATGCTCACCACCTGTATAAAAGGCTCAAGACTTAAGCAAACAGACAGCATTGAAAAGTCAGCTCACCTCTTCATTCAGAGTTTTGTCTTCTGAGTTAATCTCCCTAGTTTGAAAGTTGGGCCATTGCAAATGAATTTCTGGTACGCTGTCAGTCCTTTGGGTTTCAGTGCCCTGAGGAAACCTGGTTCTCTCTCAGTCTCGTTTTTGGATTGTGCCTACTCAGTGTCAGTTTGGAATCTTCTCTACTTTTCAAAGAGGGAATTGCCTGTAATCTCAGGAAGAGTCCTAATCACGGCATCCTTGAGTTTAATTGGGAGTTGGGATTAGGATGTGGAGGAGTGGAGAGGAGAGTATGATGGGATTTTCCATGTTGCTCGAAAGCAATGATTGTTTTATCCTGAGCATTTGGCATGGTGCCTAGCAAATCACAAGTGTTTAACTGGTAGATAAAGTATTTGTTAAGAAGTTGCTATGTGCTAATCATATAACCAAACAAAACCATCCTTACTCTCAAAAACGGGGATAAGGAAGATGAGGAGCAAGACAGTGAAGTTGAGAATGAGTTACATGGGGAATAATGCACGACTAGGGCCCCCAGTGAAACTGACATTCCAGGCTAGGAACTTGTGAGATTGGGCCTCAGAGAACAAAGACATCTCTAGGGAGAGAAGGATGCTCCAAGGAGGTAGAGATTTAAAAATACGGAAAAGTAGAGGTGCCTGCAGACTACATGGGGACTACAACACTCTCAAATGCATGCTAACCAGATTCACCAGATTCATGTTACTCCTATCTGATTTTAACGTATGAATGAACCAATAAAAAAAGAAATATATAAACATGCAATGTTTCCTAATGGGGCTTGCAAGGGTCATTATGTACAGCTTAGTGACCATTGTTTCTATTGAACTTTGATTGCACTGCTGGAGAGGACCAGAGAAGAGAGTCTTGTCATTCTAGTAAGTGTTCCCATCTTCAGTGGATCAGTCAGTGCTTTATGAGAAGCAACCTCCAGGCTCAGGCAGCAATGAAAGAACCCACAGAGTCCTGAGATTCTTTCAGGACCATGAAACACTGTGATGCAAATTGTTGATGTTTTGAGGAAACAAGTTTCCTCAACTGAACAGTCAGCTCACTAGCTGGGATGGCTGGACAATGGTGTACTGGGCCCAGGACTGGGTAAGATAAGGTTAGAGAGCTCACCAATCAGAGCCCAGTGGTCCAGAGACAGGGCTTGGAATTCTAGTGGGAGAAGACTGAGGAGGAAGAGCCCAACATGTAGGTGTCATGGCTCGGAATGGCTCCTTAGCCTCTACCTGAAGTTTCTAATGATGGGGCACTGGCTGCCTTGTGGGGCAGCTCATTCTACTTTTGGACAGCTCTTATTTTTAGAAAATTTTTCCTTCTGTCAAGTTTAAATATTCCTCTCTGAAATGTTCACTTATTGTTTATCCTATTTCTGTCTTCTAGGGCCTACCAGAGCAAATATAATTACTGTTCCACATGGCAGTCCCTCAAAATATTTTCTGAGGCATAGTAGATAGAATACTGGATCTGGAATTAGGAAAATGAGTTCAAATCCAGTATCTTATGCTACCGGTGAATATGGGTGAATCAATTAACCTTTGTGAGTCTCAGTTTCTTCTTCCATGAAGTGACTGGTTTATATAATTTCATGTTTCTTCCTGTTATAAATTGATAACATGACAATAAAATACATAACGGAAGTTATCGTGTTCCCCAAAGTCTTCTCTCAAGGATAAACAAACATATCCAGTTCCTTCAATGAATCTCCATAGAGCAAGATTCCAATTACCCTTGGCACCCCTGACTCCACTCTTCTGGATGGTCTCTAAGTTGTCAATGTCCTTAAAATAATGGCCCCTACTTAACACTGCATTCAAGACATGGTTGCAGCTTCAAGGCAAAATACAAGAAAAAGAACAGTTTCTTCATTATGAATAGTGTGTGGTTAGTCATACAATCTAGGCTTGCATATCTTTTTTTGGGGTTGCCATCAAGTCATGTTCATGGCTCATGTTGAGCTTGTCATATTATAGAATCTTAGACTTGGAAGAAACATCACAGGGCATCAAATCAAGTCAATACATGAACAAAAATCCTTTTAACAATATCCCTGACAAGTGGTTACCCTAGCCAGTGCTTGAACACCTCTAGTGATGGAAAATTTCTCAAGAAAGTCCTTTCCAGTTTTCAGATAACTCTAATTGCTAGGAATTTTTTCCTCATACTGAGCCAAAATCTTCCTCCTTCCTACTTCAACCTATATGTGCTTCTAATTTTGCACTGTAGGCCCATACAATCTAAGCCCTCTCCCATATGAAAGGTTTTCAAATATTTTAAGCCCATATAAGTCTTCTCTTATCCAAACTAAAGGAAACCAAACCCATTCTTTGCATTTGTAAGGCATGATCTCAAGGTCTTTCAGCATCCTAGTCATCCTCCCTTAGACTATTCCCAGTTAATCAATGTCCTTTGTGAAATATGGCATCAATAACTGAATAAAAACTCCAAATATGGTCTGAGCAGAGAAGACTAGACTAAAGCAGGAATATCAACTCTCTCATTGTTGAGGCTAAATTGTTCTTTTTTCAGACACTATCCTAACTCTCTGCATTAGGAAAAAAACAGACTGTGATACTTGGTTGAATGGACAGCCCATCGAGTCAACACTTTTGTACTTGTATACCAGAAAACATTGTCCATAGACATAAGCTCAGAACAGACTGTAGGAGGAACAATTAGGAAATTGCACTTGGCTTCTTCATGAAAAGAAAGTCTATCTTTTTTTTTAAATACCAACATTGTTCTCATGATACTTTATGACTGCAAGCAATGAAGTCTGTTAGTTTCTGAGGAACTGAAATTGATGCTCAACCAAAGGGCAATAGAAAGGGACATAACCAGTGTGAGTAGGCTGCTATATAATAAAATGAGAAGTAGTGCAAAGAATATCATTAGAGGCTTTCATCAGCTTTTTATAGCATTTGATGCAGCTGGGTGAGGCAGTGGATAGAGAAATCCAGTGCAGGAGTCGGGAGGATCTGAGTTCAAATCTCACTTCAGACACTTGACACCCACATGCAGTGTGTGCCATTAATGTAGAATAAAGGCATTTGATAACTGTTAAATATTTCCTCCTTTTGGATGCTTTCTCCTGCCTGGGTTTACGTGACACTGATCTGTTTTGGTTCTTTGCCTACCTCCTTTACAGATGTTTACTAGTATGCTTTGCTGAATCATCATTTGAAGCCCTTCCCCACGTGTAAATATTCCCTAGGATTCTGTCTTGAGCCTTCTTCTCTTTCTAGACTGTCTCTCTAGCTGCCATTTTCACTTTAGAGGATTCCCGAATCTACATATCTAACCCTTGCCTCTCTTCCTAACTCTAGTTCTACATCTCCAACTGCCTGGTAGACATTCCTTCCTGGACATCCTATTGGCATCTCAAACTCTAGAAGTCCAAAGCAGAAGTCATTGTCTTTCTCCTTAAGCCTACCTTTCCCCCCAATTTCTTCATTTCTTTTTCAGGTACCACCATTTTTTCAATGAACCAGATTCACCACCCAAGGGTTATCTTCAGCCTTTTACTTTCTTTTGCCCCTCACCTCAAACTTGTGTCTAGCAAATTACAATATCTTGTTGATTCATCTTTCTCAACACCTCTCAGATTGGAGGAGCTTTTGTTTTCCTCTTTGAAAATGATGCTTTAAACAGAAGCAAGAAAAACTACGTACAAGGACTGCAATAAGAGAAATGGAAAGAACAGAAGGAAACCTAAGAATGACTACTGTGAAAGCATGGTTTCTGCAAGGCTACATCTCGTTTTCTTCCCTCATACCACAACCACCCTAGTTCAGGTCCTTTTTTGCCCCTTTCTTGAATTATTGCAATAACCACTCATGATGTCAAACTCAAATAGCATTAGTGACCACTAAACTAAACATAAGGATCTCTGTGGGCTGCATACTGACCTAAAAAACCATGTTTTATAAATGCATATATATATGTGTACACATACACATATGCATATGCATAAATACATTTATTTATTAATATCACATATATCAAAAACAATTTTAATGTATCTATATGGGTGTGTAGATATTTATTAATATGTCATATAACAAAAATAATTTTAATCTGCCTACACAGGTATATGTGTATATTTATTAATATGTCATATAACATAAAATCATTTAAATCAGATCTTGGCCATACTTAGAAGTATTGTTGCCAACATGTGGCATGCAAGCTGCCTGTTTGCCACCTCTGTTTATTCTGTGGTTAAATTAATATTCCTAAAGCACAAGAGATCTAATCATGTCAACCCTATACTTTAATGTACATTACTTACATTAAAGTAACTTTAGTATCTCCCTACTACTAGAATAAAATACAAAGTCTTCTGTATTTGAAATTCTTTACTGTTCAGACTGGCCTTATAGCCTAGCTTCCTTCAAGTCTAATGTCAAGTATCACCTACAAGAAGCCCATCCTGATTGCTCCTGGTGTTTGTTATGCCTTGAAAAACTTAGTACTTATTTTCTATATAGCAGTACAGACCCCAAACCCAGCAGTCTCCTATAATATGCTATCCATCACTAAACACATATGGATGACCTTAGAAAATTTACCTGTTTCAAGAGCCTATGAGGATCTTTATCTACAGATGACCACAGTTCATGATCTGAACCATTGTGATTAGCTTTGTTACTCAGTCAGAGAATAGTTAATTCCCAGCAAGGAAGTCTCATGGAGACTTGATCTTGAAGCCAAAAAGAGCCAGGATAAAGTTTTGCATCAGATATAAACTGCCTGTATGGCCCTGGGCCAGTCATTTATTTTCTCAGTGTCCCGGGCAACTCTCAATGAGTTAGAGATGAGTTAATGTTCATTAATGATGGAAATTTCCACACTGAGAGTTTCCTATATTGGTTAAAAAAAAAAAAAAACAGATCTAGACCTTTCCTCTCCATGTAAGGGGGAAAAAAAGCTTTCTCTCCTAAGGTGTGGAGGGATTGTGATCTGGATCATTGCATCCAAAATGATAAAATCACAAATCTCTTCACATGTCCAAGTAAATAGTTTAATATAAATGAAGCAAGTAAAAATGAGTGCTGAAATTGTTTTATTTAAAAAATATATAAATTTAAATTTCATACTTTAAAATGTAGCCTGATTAATATTCTCTCCCCTCCTCCAAACCCTCACTGTCATGACCAGTGTCTGCTCTGCTTCTTCACCTCGGCTGGTATGCCACTCTAAACAGAAACCAGAAGAAAGAAAACAGACCAGCACTGACAAAAAGAGCCGAAGCAGGGACTGAATGGAATCCCAACACCAAATGCTCTTGAACGAACATGCCTCAGAATTCATTTTAAATGGGAGCTCATGGAATCTCGGGAAATATTTTCCCCAGCCTTTGCTTTGAGGGAGTATCCAATTAGAATGAGAGAAAAAAAGATGTCATCCAAGTTCATGGTAATACAACCTATAAGTTCAAAGGACAGGGAAACCGTTAGAATCAAGTTACTCGTATTGGAGTCGTCTAAGTAGTGAGTTGGGTTGATGATTAATTTAGCTAATTGTAGACAAGGACAATGAGGTTGGGTCTTCCAGATGAAAGTGTTATTCTTTTTCTAGATTAAACTGCAAAGATTCAAACATATGGTGGGACCGATCAATCAGTAAGTCTGCCAGTAAATTGACTGTTTCCATAACCAATTCTTGTTTCTACACTAAGGAAGAATCAGATATCCTGGAACCAAAGTGAAGACTGTTTATTATACTGTGTAATAAAATAAAATAATTAAATAAAATTTTAAAAATAATAGTAATAGTAATAATAACATGTCAAGGTTTACACATTTTTCTACAGTATTTCATTTGATCCTCATAAGAATCCTGTGAGGTAGATGATATTCTCATACAAAGAAACTGAAGCAAACAGAGGGCAAGTGATTTGCTCTTGATAACACAGCTAAGTTGTCATCTGAAACAGGATTTGAACCCAGGTCTTTCAGACCCCAAACCCAGCACTCTCCTATACTCCTCTATCCATCATAAAACACATAAGGATCACCTTAGGAAATTTACCTGTTTCAAGAGCCTATTGGGATCTTTATATACAGATGCTCATAGTTCATGATCTGTACCACTGTGATTAGCTTTGCTACTCAGCCAGAGAATACAGTTAATTCCCAGCAAGAAAGTTGACTCAAATGGTGTAGTCAGGAGTTAAGTGAATAAGCATTGATTAAGTGCCTGTTATATGCCACAGCCCCTGTTGGGGATACAGAGAAAGGCAAAAAATATTCCCTGCTCTCAAAGAGCTCACTATCTGATGGGGAAGACATGTAAATGATGTACAAATAAATGTATACAGTTGAATTGGATCAAAATAGCAGCTGAGCATTTCTAAACCTAGAGAACATTCTTCCACAAATATACACAATCTAGAAAATACATATGGAGGGGTGCACATAGCCAGGGAACATTCATGAGAACATAAACATAGGAGCATATCATTTTAGTTATTTCAGTCTCATCTGACTCTCCATGATTCCACTGGGGTTTTCTTGGTAAAGATACCAGAATGGTTTGCTATTTCCTTCTCCAGCTCATTTTACCAGGCAAACAGAGTTAAGTGACTTGCCAAGGATCACATGGCTAGCAAGTCTCTGAAGATAGATTTGAACTTGGGTCTTCCTGATTTTAGGCCTAGCACTGTATACACTGCAGCTCCTAGCTGCCCTATGGGAATAGATTTATTCTAGGATAACTCTTGGTAGATATACAGACAAGGAATTTATAACTATGGATTATGGAGTGAAAAGGCACATGTCAGGAACAAATGTATCCAGTAACAAATGTATAAGTAGAGAATCTACAGGTCGGGATCATAAGTGGTCAGGATAGCCTATATCTTGGATGCTTCATAGCTACCAGCCAACATTTTGTTCTTTCTACTGAACACATGACCTTCGTTGGGAATGTCTCCATTGTTTTCACGGTTGTTCTAGGTTTTCTGTTGTGTGATTCCTAGACTTCATCTTTTTAGGGACACATTTCCCATCTGCTAAAGTACAATGACTAGAATACCTCCATTTAATAAGCTATTTAGTCCATAACAAGTCGACAGTCTACCATTTTCTTCCAAGGGCCCTGAACAAAAGTCACGTAGAACAAATCCCTGGCTAAGATGATTATAACTTTTAACTACCTGTACCTCCTGAATATTGTTCCAGATTATCCTACTTAAGGTTAGAAACTAGAGATTCTCCATACCTCCTATTGAATCCCTTATAGTGATTCTGTGTTCCCCTCCACCCCCAATGCTAGAAGGCTCTACCAAGAAAACCTCATGGGAATTATATGAATATCAAGTTCCTATGTTTTCCTTTGTGCTTCAACTTTGCCTGGGTGTGCCAAGCAAACGGATGGGTGAGAGGAAGGCAAGGACAAAGAGGCTGTCACCCACTTTGTCCACTTCAAATCTTCCCCCGCCCCCAAATTCCTACCTTCTACATGCAATGGGGGCCTAGGATTGGAGGTGCCCACCATTCAGACTGATCAGTATAGACAAAGCCTGAGTCACAAGAATTCAATATAATCTACTCCCACATATGTGCTTATTTTCCCCATAATCAGAGCAACATTTCCCTAACATTTCCTTTTTTAAAAAGTGGAATAAAACAAGCATTTCCATAACATAGTACAATAAAAAAAGATGATTATACATGAAACTGCAAATCTACTATACACAACTTGCTATTTCTTTCAAATATCCAACAAAATTATCATGTACATTTCTTTTTTCTCTTTTTTCTTCCCTCCCCCACCCACCCTAGAGATGGCTACCATTAGACACACGTTAAGTATTCATAATGTAAAATTGTTCTCTATGTATTTCTATCAGTTGTTTCTTTGGATGCAAATAGTACCTTTCTTCATATGTTCTTTATAGTTAATTTGGGTATTCATATTAGTCAAAATAACTTATTTGCTCATTCTTAAAACAATATTGCTGATACTGTATACAACATTCTCTAGATTCTGCTCATTTCACTCTTCTTTATTTCTTGCAAGTCTTTCCATGATTTTCTAAAATCATCGAGCCCATCTTTTTTTATAGCACAGTAGTTTCCATCACAGTCATATACCATATGTTCTCTTTATTGTCTTTCTTCTTTAATAAGAGAAGGATTCATGTTATTGTGGGGTTGATAGGGGTTGTAGGTAAATACTAGAGACACTGTTCCTTTTTTTGTTATTGAAAATCAGTGTGAAGAGCCATATGTCTAGAGTTTTTGTTATTGTTGAGGTAGAGGTTGTTACTGTGGGTGTGCTAAGCTATAGGATATCAGGGTGATTGTCATGGTACCCATTATGCATTGAGAATCAATTCAGCTACAAATCTGTCATTCAACTATGAAAAGACTGCTGAAAGCATTCAAAAAATTTTAATTTAATGAAAAATTTTAAAAATAATTATCATTTCTCTTATTCAAGCTCATGTAGAATATCAGAGCTAACTCTCTATAAGTACAGGTCAGAGCAAATAACACTGTGAGCTCTTGTTGTCCTGGTATGGTTATTTTACATGAGCAAAAGCTAGTTAAAATGAACATTAAGAGAAGGTTTGATCCATGAGAATATTGCAGGGGAGAAGCAATACCATCTCTTATCCCCAGAAGGGGATAGGAGGAAGCAGGGGGCGTCAAGCGACAACGAACCTCTCAGTTATGTTACCTGACAGTAGGCTAATAGAGTGTTGGACATGGTGTCAGGAATACCTGGGTTCGAATACCATGTTAGATACTTATTAGCTTCATGACTCTGGGTTAAGTCATTTATCCTCTCAGAGCCTCAGTTTCTTCATCTGTCAAATGGTGATATATCTTATAGAGTTACAAGAATTAAATGAGATAGTATATACTAAGAGCTTTGTAAACCTTATGTGCAATATAGGTGTGAGCTGTTAAATTATCGTTACTACTGACTTGTGGGATAAAGGAGCAGAGTGCTCAATGGGACAATTTTATTTTGTCACATCAAGTCCATATATGGGTCTATATGAAAAAATATAAATATACATATATGATATATAAACATATGCATATATGCATGTGTGTGTATGTATTTGTATATGTGAGTACATATATATATGTATATGTATGTATGAAACATCAACTGCTACTTAGCTTCTTCTTCCTCCTCCTTTCTTGCCCTCTAACCCAAGGTGCAGCTCCCTTGCCTGGTCCCCACACATGGCAATCATTTAAACAGAGCATGTTATCACCATTGCATTTACTTTGCCACAGGGTGTGAGAGAGAGGGGGGGAGGGGGAGAGACAGAGAGAGAGAGAGACAGAAACAGAGACAGAGACAGAGACAGAGAGACAGAGACAGAGAGACAGAGACAGAGACAGAGACAGAGAGACAGAGACAGAGAGACAGAGACAGAGACAGAGAGAGAGCAAGAGAGAGAGAGAGAGAGAGAGAGAGAGAGAGAGAGAGAGAGAGAGAGAGAGAGAGAGAGAGAGAGAGAGCGCACCCTGGGAACCAGGACACCTAGCTTCTATTCTCAGCTGAGGTCTACTCATAAACTCCTTAAAAGCTGAACAGTATTTTACTTTAGCATTTTTTGGACTTAATGTTCTTTCCAGCAGAAGGGGCATTAGACTGTTCTGCCTGCTATAGAGATGTTATTTGTAATATGTTTTGAGCTCCTTGCAAATCAAGTTATGCGCTGTAATTACAAAGGATGCCTATAAATAGTACTATAAACATTACTCTAAGACATTCAGCATTTCTAAAATTACATTTGCAGGTGATAGTTCGTAAATGCTTAGAGGTGACAGCTAAAGTAAAGATCTGGTTTAGAGAAGACTGTTTATACTATACCCAAACGTAGTTCAGAAAATGGAAGTGCTGTATTCAATAATAATAAAAATAAGTCAGTATTAAGGGGCCTTTCTTAAAGTCCTGATGCTGTTTACACCCATTAGGAGAAGAAAAAAAAATTGAATCCATAATAAACTTCAAGATAACCCTTGCCCATCTCCCCAAGTCTGGAACACACTCCTTTCTCACCTCTGCTAGTAAAAATCCCTCCTTTTCTCTGAAGTCCTCTTGGGTCACTAAGTAAATAAGCATTTATTAAAAACTTAACTAGATATTAGGAACTATGTTAAACTCTGGAAATTCAAACACAAGCAGAAAGAAAATAGTCCCTACCCACAAAAAGCTTATACTCTAATGAGGAAAGATAATATATAAAAGGAAGTTGAAAAGGTCATTGGAGGAAGAGACTAGAGAAAAGGCATGTAGTTAGTCAGGAGCAGAGCCTGGAGAGGAACAAAGTCATGACTGGCCTGAGAGTTTTCCTTAAAAGGGAAGTTCTGGGAAGAATTTTCTCTGATCTCTCACTCCCTCATCTCTAACTGAAAGTGTCTCCTAACTCCTCAACATTTCTTAAAAGCACTTGGATTGGATGCTCCTTTACCCTTATCAGACTTCATTCCTCTTCAGTCTGTGCCCTGAACTTTCTCTATCATGTCCCAGAAGCCTCTTCACATTGGAAGCTTATTCCAATGCTGGAATTCACACACTGAAAGTATCTTCCACACCTGGGGCTGGTCTGCCCTCCTCCCTCCTTGGCTCTCCCTGGATACTTCATTTAATGAGGGTACCCAGGTCAATAATGTCTCATGGATCCACTTCAGACTTCCTCTCCCATACCCACCTCCCACCTTGGTACCTTTCTTTGTTCCTCCCTGCTCCTTCTTTTCAGTTTCTTTCTATGTGTTTTCCCCCATTAAAATGCCCCTTGAGTACAAGGACTATCTGTGGTTGTATGTGTGACTGGTCCATTTTAAGCATTTAATAAATGTTTGTTGACCAACTCTTCCTTGAATTATAGTTATATTTGTGTCTCTTCTCTTAGACCACACCATCTTTTCAGACAGGGTCTGTGCCACATATAATTCTTGTATCCTAGTACAATGCTTAATTTAATGCATTACTCATTGAATTGCATATCCTAATTTGGTCAACATCCATTTTTCACCCACTTTGCTTTGATAGATGGCTACACTGTTGTGTGTGCACATGTGTGCATGTGTATCTGTGTTTTAAGGGACTTTGTATTTATTCTAGTCTTTATATAATCCTACTTTCTTTATGAGCAATGATTGTCACAATTATGTCACATTCCCAACACACAGTAGGTACTTTAACAAATGTTTCATGATTAACTGTTGATTTCATTGATATATCCCAGGTTGGTTACAATCAACACAATGTCATATGCAAACAGGAACATGTACAGAACTTCTCGGGAATAGGTCAGCCTTCTTCTAGTTATAAGGCATGGGACATCCTCCAGGATAGTGGCCAATATTTTAGGCGAACATACATCTCCCTGCTTTGTTCCCTCATTTGATATTCCTATTCTGAAGATTGCTGAACCAACTTATTTGTATAGCAATTACTGAGATGAAATCCTGTGGGGTCATAACTTATGCCTATGAAGATAGCCTTTAAGTCCGTACTTTGTTCTACTGAGTTAATGCTTTTTTTGTAATCAGACTCACAACAGTCTGATATTCTTTATGCTTCCTAGTTAACTGAGTGACTGTAATGACATGGTTGGTCTGCTGTGGAAAATAATTTGCAAAAGCCTCTCTCTTCCCTTGTCCTATTTTTCATCAGAGATAATCTTCATTGCATGCATAGATCATTCTCATAAAGATTTTTATCGAGGTATAAAATAAGGTATATGGATTGCTAGAATTGTGAGTTGGAAAGAACTTTCAAAATCATAATGTTCCAAACCACTTTTACTGAAGAAAAACTAAAGCCTGCAGAGGTTAAGTGACCTGCCTGCCATCACACAGGTAGTAAGTGGTGGTTCTGGGTTTCAGAAGTAGATCTAGTGACTTCAAATATACTATTCTTTTCTTGACATCAAACTACTTCTGTCCTTTTAGCTGCCCCCTTTCTGAGTTGTTGTATCACTGTTTTTCCCTCTGGGGAGTGGGGAACATCCTTTCTTTGAGATATATTGAAAGCTTTTAAAATTGGGTTCTTCCCAGTATGGATTTCTTCTTTCTGTGATCCTCAGTGAGAGAAATTCTACAAAGAATTTGCCGAGACCCTCTAAAGGCAATCTGAAGACATTCTGAAACTTGATGACCAATCCAAAGGACAGAAAAGATGAGTATGAGGAAATATGTATAGGAAAAGATGGATCAGGAAAAAGAAATGGAGAAACAACACCCACAGAAGATACAGAAGCTTCACTGTGCTATATCATGAAAGTAGCTTGGTAGTGTAGTAGATAGAAAACAGAACTTGGGATCAGAAAGAGCCAAGTTTAAATCCTATTTCAGAAACTTACTAGCTCTGCAACCCTGGGCAAATCGCCTATCCTCTCTCTGCCTCAGTCACTTCATCTGTAAAATGGAGATAATAGCACCTACCTCTCAGGATTGTTAAAGGGACTGCAAATGTAAAAAGCTTTGCAAACCTCAAAGTATTTTCCTACTGTGGAAATGGGAAATAATACCCATATTACAGGGCTATTGTGGGACTCAAATGAAATAATGTATGTACTTAAAATACCATATAAATGTCAGCGGTTATTATCAGTACAATGTAAATTGCTTGAAGTCAGGGAATGTTTTGTTTTTAATTTTTGTATTCCCAATGTGTGGGATCACTGACTTACACATAATTGGCATTTAATAAATATTTAGTGAATTGATTTGAATTTTCTTTTTAGAGGGGAGCTATAGCTAGCTATGATCCTACATATGAGCGTAACCCAATCAGTCCAATGCATGTAACCATCATTGGCTCTTGGCATAGATAAGAGTCCTCCATATTTTTGGGAGCTTTTGACTTTTCATTGAGGGGAGCAAGCAGATCAATCTATTTCTGTGCCCCTGAGCTACAGTCAGCAAGTGGCTCTTTCTCCCTCACCCCCTTTTTGGGTATTGTACTGAGAGGCTGGCATAGAACTCAGATCTTCTAAGAGCAGGTTGGGTAGAGTCAGTAGAGTGGCCCCTTCTATACCTTTATAGAGTCCTATACAGCATATTTCATTGTAGCATCCAGAAGAACAATTAAAACTAGAAAACAGATCCAGAATGACTTCAATCACCCAAATACTTTTAAGGTAAATTTAATAACTTGTAGAATGTGTCACATTCAGTTTTACTATCACCTCTTTATTCTGGAGGGAGACAAGCTATTTCCACTATCAAACATGGTAATCTTCTGAGTCTTTGATAAACATTTCAGTGGAGGGGAGGGTGAGGAGGTTAATGTAGCAGCCAAAGAGGTAGAGGTGTACTTTTCTCTCAGCCCACCCACATCACCCCAGTTGACCCATCATAACTTCACCATCACACGTCAACACTTTCCCATCAACATCCATCCCACCCTTTCTGGGCTATGTACGTAGAACATCCCTATCATGCTCTAGGGCTGAAGCTTTGCATAATGTGAGAAACAGAATTCTCTTTCCATCTTAAATTCCTTTTCAACAGACCTAGCCCAAGAAAATGGTGACGATCTGAGGTAGAAACAGGGCTGATAATATAAAATAATAGCATCCAGAAAGCCCTAGAAACTCAAATGAAAGACATCCAAGCTAAAATAAACACAGTTTCTTGTCTTTAAATCCTAGCTATTTGATACATTGCCAGAATGTAATAAGCTAAACACTCACCCTTGTTATTGCTGAAGTTAAGCTTTCTGTTTTTGAAAAGAAAAAAATCACTTATAAAAAAAATGAACTCTCCAGATCACTTGCAGCAAATACCAGGAGGACTCAATTCAAAAGAAGATCAGGAGAAAAGCATGATAGAAGCAGCCACCGGGAGCTATGGATTGTCCTTTCATAATAGCGATAGACATTATTTCCTCTTTTTTACATCCATGGAGATGGAGTTTCAGAAAGATTATATGCTTTGGTTTTTTTGTTTTGTTTTGTTTTTTTAGTGCAGGAACTGATCTAGCAAATAAAAAGCTGTCCTTGGGGTCAGGAAGATGAGGGTTTGAGCCACCTCCTACACTGACATTGTGAGATGCTTGGGACTCTTACTAGCTGTATGACCCTTGGCAAGTCACTAAAATCTAAGTGCCCTTAAGTAATCATGTGCTTAACAATGGAAATACCTGCATTGATAGAGGGGAGTTTCCTCATTGGGAGTTCTCTCAACTAGGAGTGGGAAACCTGGGGCCTTGAGGTCACATATGGCACTCTAGGTCCTCAAGTGGGGCCCTTAAGGGGCACATGTGACCTCAAGGCCCCAGGTTCCCCATTCCTGCAAAACTACGAAATCACACATCCAGACCAAAACAACAACAATAAAACACCATGAAGATGGGACTTATCCTTGGTCTCCTGATTCAAAATTCAAGACTTTTTCTACTATGACCAAAGTGGAAGCTAGTCTGAGGCAAATGGGATCTTCCTTCAGGGTTCTACATTATAGGCTATTGGGCTATAAAGACAAACCAAAAAAATCTATAGGATTACAAAAGAAACTCAGGGTTAGCTAAAATAAAGATGTATTTTTTCCCATGCCCTGAAATCTATCCATGGATCCCCATCTTACAGGAATTCTCTTGAAGGAGAGAAAACCAGAACTGAATGAAAATGCTCAAGTCCTACCATATGAATGGTGTAGACATCTAGAGAGGAAAGGTCCTCCCACTCCTTACAGGCAAATCCTGTAGCACTGAAGCAAACAGCAGGTATTCCACTCAATATCTGCAGTTCTGAAGTAACAAACAAGCTTTGATCCATCACTAAAGCAAAGGTCAATCACCAGCACTGCATGAAGGGACATCTGTGGGGCTGACACAGTATGAGGCTCCCAAAACTCAGTGTGGGCCCAGCAATATGGAGCATCATGGGGCTACTTGGTGAATGCCATGTTGTCTAGCTACCTGCTCATAATTTTGAGAATGAATACTGATAGGTAACGTTTTGCTAGTGGGTTGTATCTATCTTCCACAGATGACCCATCTCAAGGTAGGAGAATCTTTTTTTATCATGCACTGCTTGGGCAGTCTGGTAAAGCATATGTATCCATTCACAGAACAAAGTTTTTTTAAAAAATTAGAGAAAATGCTAAATTTCACTTAGAGGTTGGTAAAAATAAAGATGTAAATTTTTTTCCCATCAAATTTCCTGGAATCAGTCAGTAAACATTTATTAAACCCCTGCTATGTGCTAGCACTGTGCTAAACACTAAAGATTTTTTTAAAAAAACCAAAAAGGTAGACTGTAGTTCCTGCCCTCAAGGAGCTTACTCCTGAAACCTAATCATAGAACCCAGGTTAAGAAGCCCTGTGTTAGACTGATAAGTTATGTTTGAAAAACAGGGCGTCAACTTCCTTCTATATGACTCAAAGCCATAACTAAATTGTCATTGGTGCCAGTTCACAATGAAAAAACAAAACAAAACCAAACCACAAATATTTGTAGAATCAGGCATTGGAGAAGCTTACAAACAGCTGCATCTTTGTACCCAGGTTTTTTTTTCTCCTTTCTATTCAGTAATTTCTACTCCCAAACAATAATTCTGAGCAGACCTGCTGATGAGAAGTTATAGACCAGGGTAATGGTTACTTGGGATTCAGCACATTCTGAAATGTTTTCAGACCATGCCAGGAAGCACTTCCTTGTCTTCTCTAGAATGATGGGGCTCTCCTTTTAACTCTCTAAGCCTGTTTCCCTTATCTTCTCAGAGAGCTTTGAACTTTCTTGCAGAGGGCACGTGGCCCCATTGGTCATGCTTTCTCCTGTTTGGCTCTCTGCCAACAAGAGACAGCTCAAGGACAATAATGGGTTTTTTCAGTGAAAATATATGTTCTTACTTTGTGTTCCGCTTTTGCTTATGGGTCATGGTCTGAGATCTCCTTTCTGTGAGTTTCAAGGTTTTCTTTTAATCAAAATACTAATGATTGGGCACATCTGTAACTGCTCAGTTTTCAGCCCCAATTAAAGAGTGAGCTTACTTTCATGAAGGGTGATTGAAGAGAGAAAGCCATAGCTGGATTTGGACCCTGGATTTCCTAGACTAGGTTATCTTGTCCCCTTTTCTGAACGATGCCCTTAAGATCACAACACAGTCTCATAAATCAAAATCAAGTCTGACATTCATAAACTAATAAGCTTTCTTAACCTGAATCCCTCAGCTCCCATTCAAAGCAAATAAAAAAATTGGAAAGCTAAAACCACCTTAAAGTTAAACTAATGCTTTGAAAAAGAAAAGAAAAAAGGGCAATCAGCCATTTTACATTTGGAGATTTGTCTGTATGAGAACTGTCCCTAACACAATTGTATGCATATTTTCCTATTAATAATCATGATACCTTACAATTTTACAGACTTTAGACTCTTCTGGGTAGATAACAAAGAGAAGGCAACCTTTCAAAAGCAGTATGCCCACACACTGGCCTATGGTCATATGACTTGGGGTGAGGAGGAGGGATGCCTAAAGGAGGCAAAATCTAGCTAGAAATCATTACTGCTCAAAAGATGGCCATCAATTAGAACTTAATTTGGGTTAACAGGCTCCTCCTTTAAAATTAAAATATCCTCTAGCAAGGTGAAACTTGTAGTTTTCATTCAATGCAAGTGCAAAATATTTTAATCAAATAACCTCTTAACAGTTGGCTGAGACTTATCACACCAAGGGACAGGAGTTTTGATAGTTGGAGTGGAAGAGAAAGAGGAGTAGGCCATATTCAATTGTGCCACACAACTGTGGCAAGACTGAGTAGGTCGTTTTAGCAGAGGGCTTTGGATACCCAGGGGGAAGCATGAGAATATCCAGCATCTGGGGGCACAGAACAGAAGACCCAAGAAGGGGCACAGAAAGGGTGGTGAGAAGCTTTCAAAGACAAGCCTAGTAGAGAAATAACAAATCATTTCAGTTTCCTTGCAGTCAAAGTTTGACCCTGTGAGTCTCTCCCCAGCTCTCCCATAAGGACCTTCTAACCAGGGGAAGACTTTCGGTCATTTATATCTTGGTATAAAGTGACTGGATACTATAAGGACATACTTAATCTTTTCCTATCCTTAGTGCCCAAAATCCTCCCTCCCCGTCCTTACCTGGAATTCAGCTACTTACTTTCTACTCTAAGTCTTCACTCAGTCCCCATCTTTCTTCTTTCCCTGGGAATCTGGAATCTGAATCCTAAATGCATCATATTTCTGTTTCAGAAATCTCTTCCAGGTGAGCCTGGCTCCATGCTTCTTGGTGTTGAAGTTCAAGGTGTTGCCATTCTGGGCATTGGAGCCTGTATATAGGAGATAGTAATTATATTCTTAGTGTCTAGCTGTGCTTAGTATCACAGGTGGTACTTGGTAAGTGTCTGTTGATTGATTGATTGAAAAGTATGAAGCATTATTTGTTTTTAGAACTCAGTTGTTTCCAAGCCTTGCCCGTATCACCTACTGCCCTTCTCCTGAGGCTGGAGCCTCTCTCTCTTTGATCTATCATGAGTGATAAAAGAGCTGACTATTATCTAACATATGGTCACTATTCAATATTCTTGTATGACATTGGACGTTGTGGGGGACGGAGCCAAGATGGCGGAGTAGAAAGACGCACATATGCTAGCTCCGAACACACAGCCCATAAAATATCTGTAAAAAAGAACTCCCGGCGAATTCTGGAGCAGCAGAAGCCACAGAACAACGAAGCAGGGGAGATTTCTGCTCCAGAGAGCCTGAAAACCTCTCGCAAAAGGTCCCTCACGCCCCGGACCTGGAGCAGAGCCCAGCCCTGCCTTGGCGGCACAGTGCCGAAAGGAGCAGATCCGAGCAGGCTTCAGGGACAGAATCTCCAGCAGCTGCGTGGGTCCCCCCACCCACAGGTGACAAGGGTCAGTGAGAGGGTCAAGAGGGGTGTGGGGTGCTCCCATAACTCAGGCCCCCTCGGGAGGTAGCAGCAGAGGTGGGAGCAGACCGGGGCTCCCCAAGCAGGCAGGAGCCCAGATCCATTGTTGAAGGTCTCTGCATAAACCCCCTGAGGGAAATGAGTCCCTGAGGTGGCCCTGCCCCCACCTGAGCACCTGAACTTAATCTCACACTGAATAGCAGCCCTGCCCCCGCCCAAAGCCCTGAGGCTGGGAAGCAGCATTTAAATCTCAGACCCCAAGCGCTGGCTGGGTGGACCTGGAGGTGAAGTGGGTGTGAAGAGAATATTCAGAAGTCAAGTCACTGGCTGGGAAAATGCCCAGAAAAGGGAAAAGAAATAAGACTATAGAAGTTTACTTTCTTGGTGAACAGGTATTTCCTCCCTTCCTTTCTGATGAGGAAGAACAATGCTTACCCTCAGGGAAAGACACAGAAGTCAAGGCTTCTGTATCCCAGCCCACTCAATGGGCTCAGGCCATGGAAGAGCTCAAAAAGGATTTTGAAAATCAAGTTAGAGAGGTGGAGGAAAAACTGGGAAGAGAAATGAGTGACATGCAAGCAAAGCATGAAAAACAAGTAGACATTCGACGTTGTGTTCTCAAGGAATAGTGTCCAGGCCCCAACAACTGTAGTGGGGTGGAAAGAGTACTAGATTCGTTGTCAGAGGTATGCATTAGTTTTCATAAGTAAATTATTTAATAAATCTTTGCTAACTTAATTAGAAATAAGAATTTGTATAAAAGCATTACCATATTCAGAGAAGTGCTTTTGTAGTTTTAAAAAATGATGTTTATGTAATTTTTAAAAAATCCATTTCCTTTTAGTCTCATGAGTAAGAGATCCTCTTTGACCTCTCAGAAGAGAAGTTCTCCCCTGTTCCTTCCCCAGTAGAAACTACTATACTGTATCACTTTTACTTCTTTGGAGTCTCTGGAAAAACACTGATCAGAATTCCTCTAATTGGCTAAAAGCCTCATGGAAACATAGGTTTCCAAGAGGCTCAAGTGTGTGTTCTCTAACAAAAGAAGTGCAAATTATTTGTACTGTTTATATATACAAACGCACATCTGCTAACAAAAGTATACAATCAGGGTGATCTCTAAACAATGTCTTACATCTGATAAATATATACTAATACTCAGATTATCTGGAAGTCAGACTATAGACTACCTCAATCATTTCTGGGAATGGATAGCCCCCAAGAAAATTTTAAAAAAATTTTTTCTGAGAAGCAAATAGATGATTCAAAGCCTTGTAGGGAAGGAAAAGATACCCTTGGCCTTTCATGCTAAGCAACTGCATGTAAAACAAGGTAGCAAGCAGATTAGAAGCAAAGTTGTACCATAATCTGTTATGAAGTGACAGTGAAATGGAGAAGACAAAATTGTATTCAGTGTAGTGTGACTAAAGAATCAGAGAAATATCCAATGCAATTTTAAAATAAGTCCATCAGCAGTATTTAAAATGTTCTGCAGCTTAAGAGGTACACCTTTATTGGGAAAATCTATTTGCCTTGTTTGCTAATGGTGACAAAAAAAATGAGACATCTGTGTTTTGAATAATCAACAAATTTTAATATTCATTGACACAGCCTCTCCCACAATACTGTAAGTTTATTGAAGATTATTTTTGATTTGAAGGCCCCACTTTTTACCAAATCAACTGATTCTCTAATTATTTTATATCATATAGCAATGGCTTCTGTAAGTATGTAGGTAGAGTAAGGATGAGGGCAGAAGTTGGGCAAAATAAATAATGAGAATAATTTCCTTTCTCTGATACTCTTAGATTTGGATGCAGGTACAGAGAGTGGCTATAAGTGAAGAGAGAAAAAATAGAAATTGGTGGGAAGGGGATAGAAGTTTACACCTAGTCAGAATTAGGAGTGAGGAAGTCAAATGAACCATGAATAATTACAGGCACCAAAAGGTGAATAAGACACATATCCTAATCCCAATGTCAAACACTAATTAGGAGAGTTCCTTTTCTTGTTATTTTTCAGTCTTTCTCATCTGTGTTCAATTCTTCATGAAACCATTTGGGGTTTTCTTGGCAGAGATACTAGAGTGGTTTGCCCTTTGCTTCTCAGCTTATTGTACAGATAAAGAAACTGAAGCAAACAGGGTAAATGACATACACCTAGTGCCTGAGGCCTGAACTCAAGATGAGTCTTCCTGATTCCAGGCTCAGCGCTCTCTCTACTGTGTCACTAAGACAAAGATAATCGATGCGATCAGTATCATAGAACTGATGATGATAGAAGAGGTATAGTGTTCTCAGAGCCTTTAACCTTGAACACAATTAGAAGCCAACAAACCATTGAGGGTTTACCCTAGTAAGGGAAAGAAAATGAAAGATAAACCATGCAATTAGGAAAACTTAGTCATCAAAAATTTTGGAACAGATAACTGAGAATGGGAATGAAAGCTGAGAAGCAGCAGACAGGGAAAACATTTCATAAAGTTACCAAAATGTCAATCACCCACTACATTTCTTACAAGTTCTGTGAAATCATCATTAAACAACAGAATATACTAATGGTATCAAACAGTTGGCTCACGGTCTTTCATGATTTTCTCTTAGCTAACATATAGCTGTTGGGGGTTTTGGTGCTGAAGAGTTTTTGAATAACCATAATATGGAAAGTACCTTTCACCAGGGGGTAATTTTCTCAAATTATCATTAAATTCAGGGAATGGTTGAACTTCAAAAAATAGATTTAAGTCTTTTTAGAGGTCTTTTTTCTTATGGCTCTGTCAAATTATTTTATTTGACGGTTATCACTACACACCTAGTCATTCTGAGACCCTGGAGTGCTGATAACTTCCAGTCTGATAAGTAATTTTAAAAAAATTCAAGAGAAGGATATTCCTCCCCTTAGTAACAAAGACTGCAGTGCTTGAGCGGTCCTACTGCCTAGATCTATCTGGCATACGATTTCAATTTCTTTTATTTTTGCGCAATTCATTCAGTCACTTTCTTCAGAAAATTCCAAAATTGGACACAATCTCAGAGCCCATGAAGTCCAAAATATACCTGAGAATACACCACCTCTTGTTGTGGTTCAGTCTTTGTTTTTGAAAAGGACCAATGACATCACAGTTTTGGGGTCAGGGTTCAGTGTGTTTGGGGTGAGGCTGATCAGTTTGACACAAAGATTCTACCACAGGTTGGGCATGAGTTAGAAGATTTGGGAAGGAAATGTCTTTGGATTTGTGCAACTCATGCTTTCTTTGTGCTACTGCACAAAGCAATTCTGCTTTGTTCATAGAGTGTAGTCCAGTCTATAGTTCTATGAGAGACTTTGAGAATGTCCTTGTATCACTTCTCATGAACACCATAGGAGTGCTCGCTTTGTGCGAGTTCTCTGCAGGAGAGTTTGAGTACTTGGCATTTCATCTTGAGAAAGGACTTGAGTGTCCAGGATCTTATATTGCCAGGTGATCTTCAGAATCTTCCTAAGACAATTCAAATAGAGGTTAATCAGTTTTCTGGCATGGCGCTGATAGAATGTCCAGGTTTCATAGACATACAACAGTGAAGGCAGCACAATGGCTCTGTAGACCTTTAGTTTGATGTGCAGCCTGGTACATTTTCTCTCCCACACTTCGTTTTGGAGTCTCCCAAATGCCGAGCTAATTCTGGCAATGGATACATCAACCTCATCATCTATGTAAACATTCCTAGAAAGTGTATTGCCAAGGGATGGGGAAGCTAGGTGGTACAGTGGATAGAGCACCAGTGCAGGAGTCAGGAGGACCTGAGTTCAAATCTCACCTCAGACACTTGACACTCACTAGCTGTGTGACCTTGGACAAGTCACTTAGCCCCAATTGCCTCATCCTGGATCATCTCCAGTCATCCTGATGAATATCTGGTCACTGGATTCAGATGGCTCTGGAGGAGAAGTGAGGCTGGTGACCTGCACAGCCCTCCCTCACTCAAAACAAAGTCAAGTGCAAGTCATGTCATTGTTTCTCTGATGGCATGGTCTTCTTCGGCAATGAAGGATGAACACACGCACAATTGCCAAGGGAAGTGAACTTATCTGCAGCATTCAAAATTTCTCCATTTACTGTGACCAGTGATTGCACATATGGATGGTTGTGGTGTGGGCTGGTAGAAGACCTCTGTAGAATCTATAGACCTCTATAGCATAACCAACAGATGATCTTCCAGACTTTCTCTAAACACTTCTAGTGAAGGGAACCCACCATCTCCCAAGACACCCAATTTCATTTTGACATTGTTCTAATTGTTAGGGTGTCCTTGCTATTTCTGCCCTCTGAAACCAAGCAGAGTAAGTCTAATCCTATTTCACTCTAGCAGACAATTATCATTCTTACCACTCTTGCAATCATTCTCTTCTCTAATGACCCCTTCCTGTAATTGGTCCTCATACGGTATGATCTCCAGGTACATCACCATTCTGGCTTCTCTTCTCTAGACAGATATTCACCAGTATATCCTAAAATGCACCACCTAAAACTGAGCTTCATGCTACAGTGAATTAGTCAGCAAAGAGTTATCAAGAAATTTTATATCCTGGATGGGCACTTTGCTAAGTTCTGAGGGTACAAAGAAATGGGGATGCAGTCTTAGGTGGCAGAGTTCATGAAGAAGAACAGCATTAAATATAAGATATATACATATCTTGGAAGATAATCTCAAGGAGTAGACACTGGAAGCTGGGGAAACCAGGAAAGGTCTCACTCTCCAAACCTGTGCTCATATAGGCAGGTCAGGGAACTAGAAGATCACTAATTTTCCTTCAGGGTTCAGTGCACTGCTCTGAGAGGCTGGGGTTTCTTGTTACTCATGAGTCCCCACTGGTGTTCTTTTGAATGATTATCAGCCAAAGGCAATTACTTTTTAAAAAAGAGTATTTGCTAAGAAGAGATAGCAAGGACAATTATTACAAAAATATTTCCCAAAATGGAAGGACGGGCACATAAAATTGCTGGGACAAATGGGCTCAACCTTAAAGAGTATATATAGCCAAAGATTAAATTCACAGCTCCTAGTTACTGGGAATTCTTTTCTTTTCCTTTATGGAATCCTCATCAAATTCTCTTTAGGTGTAGCTGTCTTCTGGGTTTGAAGGGTTGGTGCCTTTTTAGAGTCTTGAAGCTGCCTTTCCTTCCTTGGTGTATCCAGCTTGTTCTTTTTACCCAGTTTCTTCTCTGTTTCTCTTTGCTCTTGATGCAGAGATATTGCTGTGAACCACTGCTGTTCCAGAGACACTGCTACTAGCTTTGGTAGACGCTGCTGCTAAAGTGGATCTTTAGATCTCCCAGACTTTCAAAATTCTCAAGGTTGTTACCTGGACCTGGTCAATGGGGTTGGAAAGAGAGGAGGGTGAGAAGAGAGAGAAGAGTGAAGAAAGGATAGAAGAGGGAGAAAGGAGAAAGGAGAGGGAGGAAAGAGATGAGAGGAGAGTGCAGGCAGGGCAGAAGGAGGAAAGAAGTCTTCTACCAAAACAGTTCTCTCAGAAGTCCTTCACCACTTGATTTTCCTATCACTTGACTGAGCTAGTGCTAGAATTTTTTACTTCAAACTGACTTGTTTTGTCATATCATCATCCAACAGGGAATTATTTATTGGTTTTCAAAAAGTATTTCCTGTGTCATTTCATCTGCTTTCATCCAAAGACCTATAGCCCCTCTCATCATTTCAAATTAATTAAGGATTTATTCAAATTTGGTTTACTTTTGATAGATTGACTCGATTAAGATGTCTGAATCTTCTGTGATTCCATTAACAGTAGTTTGATCAAAGTGGAGTAGGACATGACTATCAATTTCCTTGTCCTGAACACTATGCACCCCTTAATATGGATCAATATAAAAAATAGCTTTCTAAAATTACCCTAATATGCTATTGATTCATATTGAATTTGAAGTCCATTAACCTCCAGCCTCTCCCAGACCTTTTCTCAGATAAACTACTGTCCAGCCACACTTTTACTTCTTGGACATGACAAAGCTGAATTTTCAGACTCGAAGGTAGGACTTCACATTCCATGCTTCCCCTCCATTGGATTTCATCCTTTTAGAAGTACATCAGCATTCTAGTCTGAAACATGGTGATGTAATATTCAGAAATATAATCTGAAAAATAATTTCCCATCTCTCTTAGCTTTGTGCTATCTGCTAATTTGAAAAGCATGGCATCTATGCCTTTTCTAATTCACTGATAAAAAGGTCACAGAGTTCAGGGACAAGTGCCTATCCCTGGGGCACTCCATCAGAGACCTTTTTTCCAAGTTAATACCAGGTCAATAAAAAGAACATGTTGGATCTGGTCACTCCAATAGCTTTAATCCACCTAACTGTACTATCATCCATTCCATCCATAGCAATAGCATAAGAGATTTTAACAAATGCTCTGCTAAAACCCAGATAAACAATACTTCAAGCACTCCACTGGTCTACTTGGTTAAATCTGGCTAAAAAGGAAAATGAGGTTAACCTGGCTTGATTTGTTTATGATAAAGTCATGCTGGCTTTTTGTGATTATTGATTCCTTTTTAAATGTTCACTCACCATTCCTTTAATAATACATTCAAGAATTTTGGCATGCGTTAGAGTCAGGCTCATGGGATTAGAGTTGAGAGTCCATTTGGCAAATCTTATAATATCCTTCGCATTTTCCACTAACTTTTAAGGACTGATGATGTTGGTTCAGCAATCACATCTACAGGTTGTATCAGTACTTGAGGATGATAGGTCTGCTGTCTGTCTGCTTAGTCTAGATTTCAATTCCATGTTAGCCATTTTTGTTGCTCCCTTTCTAATCCAAAGATCAAGCTATTATCCTTGGCAGAAGAAAACAAACCAAACTAAGAGTTGAATAGGATCATAGATTAAAGATCTGAAGTTGAAAGTGATGTCAAAGGTCATCCAGGTCACCCTCCTCATTTTATCAATGAGGAAATGGAAATCTAGAGAGTTTTTTCATGTCCAAAATTACATCAGGAGCAAGTGGCAGAACCAAGAGTTGAACCTGTTTTTCTTGTCTTTAGCAATTTTTGCCTGCCTCAGATCACTCTTTGCTGTGTTCCCTGTGGCACTATTAGTATAGGACTCTAACACACTTCTGTATTCCTCCGTTACCTGCCATTGTTTGCATCTTTTTGAAATCTGAGTTGCTCATTGAGTTTGTTCGGCATTTACATGTGTCTTTTTTTTTCTCATCGTGGGGAGCTAGGTGGTGCAGTGGATAGAGCTCCAGGCCTAGAGTCAGAAAGACTCATCCTCATAAATTCAAATCTGGCCTCAGACACTTACTAGCTGTGTGACCCTGGACAAGTCACTTAACCCTGTTTGTCTCAGTTTTCTCATCTATAAAATAAGCTAGAGAAGGAAATGACCAATCACTGCAGTACCTCTGCCAATAAAACCTCAAACAGGGTGATGGAGAGTCAGGCACAACTGAAATGACTGAGCAGCAACAAAATATACATGCCCACCTTTCTGAGATTTAACACATGTCATTTTCAAGCCCATCTAATAGCAAGATTCTACTTCTTTTAACCCTTTACAATAGATGTAACAAAAATCACTAGAATGGATATGTATTTATCTGATAGGGAAAGAGCACAATGTAATGGAAATAGCTAAAAGACTAGGTATCAGAATATTTCGGTTCTCATTCTTGCTCTGCTACTAACTAGTTATGTTGACTAATTCAATTCACCTCTCCAGGTCTCAGTTTCCTTACCTGTAAAACAAGTAAATTTTACTTAGTATCTTTTCTAACCCTCAAACTCTAGCTTCTATTTCTGACAAGTAGACATAGGAGATTTTGTAGAAAAGAATATATTAATCAAGAGCAGCAGCCATCAAGACAAAAATGTGTTCTGAAAATTCATGCATCGATGATGGAAGCCAATCTGAACCAAGAGAAAATCAAACACCTTTAAAACTAAAAAAGAAACCAATTCAGCATGGAAATTTTGAAAAGTAATTTAAAATAATTGCTATGTTCTACAGGAGTGAACAGAACTGCTGAAAAAAAAAACAAATGGCCATTTACAACTGTCATCATCCAGCAGATCCACCTGCACAAACCACCCCTGATATTAATGGGAATTTTGCTATTTTACCCACACACTCAAGGCCACCAAACAAGACACCCCCAAAAATAAATAAAAAGAAGCGAAAGAAATGATTGTGACACAAAAGAACCTTTCTTCTGGCAGTAGCTGGGGCTCAGTCAAACTCATTCTGATTGAAGATAAACAAGTGTACTTTATTGTTGCACCCTGGTTTGATTTTTCTACCCGCAGGAAGGCATCTAGAAGAGAATGGAAAATTGCACGGCTTGCTTAAAAAACCAAAGTTGTTTTCCTTGAATAGGAAATAATGTAGTGTTGTTCCAGGCAACTCATTTAATTCACCAGGATTCAGCATGTGACTGACAGACATCTTAAGTAAAGGTATTTTTCTAAATGGTGAAAGAATTGCGTTACGATAAGTAGGTTGAAAAATACCAGTCAATCATTTAGGAACTTAGAACTCAAAATTGGAACCAAGATAAGAGATTGGCAGACCCTAGTTAAGGTTTGACTTACGAATTCCTATCCATTTGAAAATATCTCCTTCTATATGAGACTGTTTGTTTGGGGATTTGAGTCTTCAGTGTAATACATGTGGCTTCTTGTCATTGCTAAGTTGTTTCAGTCATGTCTGACTCTTTGTGGCCCCATTTGGGGTTTTCTTGGCAAAGCTATTGGAGAGGTTTGCCATTTCCTTCTCCAGCTCATTTTAAGATGAGAAAACTGAGACAAAGGGGATTAAGTGACTAACCCAGGATCACACAGCCAGTATGTGTCTAAGGCTGGATTTGAACTCAGGTTTTCCTGACTCCAGGACTGCTGCTCTATCTACTTTGTCACAAAATCCTACCAATAGTAACTGACACTGAGATAGTGCTTTAAAGTCTGTAAAGCACATTATCTCATTTGATCCTCATCACAACCCTGTAAAGTAGATTGTTATCCTCATTTTATGGATGAGGAAACTGAGACTCAGAGGTCATATAATCACAGATCCAGAGCTCTAAGGGACTACAAAGGTCATCTAGTCAAACCTCTTTGTCTACCAGTCTCCCAGCGCCATGGCAGGAAACTGAATTGCTTCCATTTGAGCTGTCTTAGAAAGATTCTAAGGATCACCTGGCAGGATAAGGTACCAGACACTGAGGTTCTTGCTTGAACTAAACTGTCAAGTATTCAAACTATGCTTCAGAGAGAGCAACTCTGATGGGCCGTCCACTTTGTTCGAATGCGAAATATTGCTTGCCAAAAAGACTATTTTACAGAAAATATGCATGGGGCAGGCGATCACATGGTGGTCAGAAGAAGTGATGCAAGGATACTCTCAAGAACTTTGTATTTGACTGTGTGACATGGGGAGACACTGGCACAGGCCCACTCAGCATGGTGTGCCCACGTCAGAAAGGGTGCTGTGCTCTATGAGCAAAGCAGAATTGAAACAGTACAAAGGAAATGTAGGATGTGTAAATTTGGAGTATTCACCCCACATTTTCAACAGACTATCTGTGCCCAATCTGTAGTAGAGCATTCTGAGCTCATATTAGTCTAATCAGCCACAGAAGGACATATTGAAACTTGACTTTATCATGGTGATGTCATTCCTATTTGAGAATGAAGAACAACAACTAACCAACCATAGCTAAACCACTTCAAATAACAGATGAGGAAACTGAGACTGAGGGAGGTTAAACTGGTCAATATAAATTTTGAAGTACCTACTATGTGCCAAGCACTTTACCACGTACTCAGGATACACAGAAAGGTAGATAGTCCTACTCTCAATGAGCTCACAATCTTGATTTGTTAAAGGTCACACAAACTGTCAGCTACAAAGATTCAATCCTACAGTAGTGGCACTTTCAAGTTTATTTCTGTCTGTTACCTTTAGTTTCCAAAGTAAAGTATCTAGGAGAGTAAGTAGATGAGGCTAAATTTGAACTTAGGTCTTCCTTACCCTAGACCTAACAATCTATTCACTGGATAACAGAACTGGACAACAGAGATGACATTGACACTCGATAGAATAATTTTATTCAAAAGTTTAACCAGTTGTAATTTTTTCCTTTTTATTCTGAAAAAAAAATCTTTAATGATTTTTTTTTGTTTTTTCATCACCTTCCTCTCTGTTTCTATCTTTCCTTGCTTTCCTCTTCTGTTAACCATTTCTTATACAAACTTTTACAATAGAAAAAAATAAGTTTAGCAAAAGTAACACATAATTGACAAGCACCCACTATACACTAAGCATATATCTATTGAACCTGACAAGCTCTTACTATACACTAAGCACATCTACTGTACCTGACCGTATAGGTCTTGTTCCATGTCTATTGTCCCTCACCTTTTCAAACAGGAAGAAAGTTGTATTTTCTTTTAAAAGACTTTTTTGTGTTCTGAACTTAAACGCTAAAATAAATAAAAGAATGTTTCTATACCCACAGCAGAACACAAAAGAAGATATTTTATGACACCAAAGAACTCCATGTTATACTGCTTGCTTCTTTTTAAATTACATAATAAATTCTACACATCACTTTTGGCAATGTCTTACTTGTCTCTACTTCTGTTGTCTTTTATCCATTAAAACAAATTTTAATAACCATGGAGGAGTTGGGGGAGGAATCATTCTTGTACCGCCCTCCGCAATGAAAAACCAAGAGAAAGAAAAGGGGAAAATCCTTGTAACAATACAATAAACAAATATTAAGTGCCTATTAGGTTCCAGGCACTGTGAGAAGCACAGAGTATACAGAGTATAAGAAAAAGAAATACAATCCCTACCCTCAAGGAGCTTGTAATCTAACGGGAGAAGACAACACAGCAAAGAAAACAGAAAGGGGGATGGGGAGAGAAGGTACTTGGCTTAGAAGGCATGATGTTGATCAGTTGAATCCAAAGAGTACACCTAATGGAAAGTGAAGAGTTCATTCAGGTTAGTAGGAGTTATTTGCTCCACCCTCCAGCCCTCCAATCCCTGGGGCAAGCAATCTCCATGACGCTGATACAGGTACAGTGAAGCAAAACAAAATCATATAGTGGCCATGTTCAAAAATGCTTGTCTCTTTCCTCACCTTTCAGCACCTTTCAGGAGGTGGGTAATATGCTTCATCATATGTCCTCGGAAGACTTGGCTGGTCATTGCAATGATCAGAGGTAAGCCTTTTGGATTGTTTTCCTTTCTATTGTTGCTAAACTATTTTCCTGGTTCTGCTCTTTTAACTTTGTATCAGTTCATATTCCCCAGGATTTTCTGAAACGATCTCTTCCATCATTTCTTTCAGTGATTACTCCCTTATGTCCATAGGCTACCATTTACTCAGTCATTCCCTGACAGTAAGAGGCAATCTAAGACTCCCCTTTGGGTTCTAATTCTTTCCTTTTCTTCTCCTACCCACTTTAATCTCCCTTTGGAAGACTAGTTTTTGTGTGACTATTCCTTCCTTGGTGTTATCCTCTCTCTTCACCTACCCTACCCTATCCCTGCTTGTTTCTCCATTGAGTTTGATGTTCAGATGGGGAAGGTAATGAAGTTTGGTAATGTAAGTAAATATCTAAAGCAGACTTAATGTGTCACTTTTGTGTCCTTTGGTGGATTTTTTTAGATATTACTCAGTAACTATATGTAAATTCTAATTGGAAAATAATTTATGCAATAACATTTTCTCCATCTAAAGGTTTCATGGTGAGAAATTATTATTCTCTGTCTGTCTCTGTCTGTCTGTGTCTGTGTCTGTCTGTCTGTCTCTTTCCCCACCATTGTAATTGCATACATTGTAAATTCACTTTTGACAGCTACACTTGATGGAAAATTTATACATTTTATATTCTTCTCTCTCTCTCTCTCTCTCTCTCTCTCTGTCTCACTCTCTCTGTCTTTCCCTCCCCACACACCCCTCTCTCCACCTCTTTGTTCCTCCCTCCTTCATCCATCCTTGATGACCTGGAGACATTTGTATTTTGGGTCAGTGGAAACCTTGATACAAGGTAAAAACATAATGATCCTTGTAGGAAGGCGACACACCCCCTTCAGATGTCATTGCTTTGGGGCTAAGTCAGGATCATTCCACAATAGATACAGTTCTGCACCCTTCTAATTCCTGTCCTTTGTTATTATACTTGATCTCTGTTTTCCATGAACATTTAGTAAACTACTTCCCACCTTCAAATGTCTGCTAGAGACAGTTATCTTCTCTGGTACCTTTCTAGAACCACTATCCTATTTGCCAAAGATTCATTTAAAAAGTAACCAACAATTCACACACTAGCAGGTATTACTTTTCTAATTTTGTTTTTCACTGTTATCCTTGAACTCTTATTTGTCTTTCATCCAGCCAGTCAATAAATATCAATTGATTATTATCTCTTCAATCAACAGATCTAAATAAACACTGGCAGTGACACAAAGATGAGTAAGACTTGATTCCAGCCCTCAAGGAACCTACAATCTAACAGGAGACATGCAAATAAATAATAGCACCAATGTGCAGTTCAAGCCAGTAGTCTCAAACTCAAATAGAAACTGGTGGCGTATTGCTTTAGAAAACCACAAATTAACATTATCTGTGTTGTATTTTATCAATTTTGTTCAAGATTTCCCAATCATATTTTAATCTAGTTCAGGCTGCAAGCTAGCAAGTCCAGAGTTTGACACTCTGGTCTAAGAGAGATGCCACATGACTAATACAGGCAAACAAAAAATTAAAGGACTTCTGAGGAGGGAAAAACCTCCACTGGTCATGCTGATCAGGAGAAGCTTTCTAGGGGAGGTAATATTTGAACCAAGGCAGATCATTGAAAGGCAGATCATACCTTGACTGACAGAGATTGCAGAGAGAGATCATCTCAGGCGGACAGCCTGGCATGGACAAAGGCTGGAAAGCAGAAAGAATATCTGGGGAATGATAAGTACATTAAAGAACAAGGGTATATAGCAAAGAGTAGGAGGAGATAAGGCTGGAAAGTGTGCTGGAATGACTATGAAAGGTCTTGAAAACGTAGCTAAAGAAGTTGAACTTTATTCTGTAGGCAGTAGTTAGTCACTGGAAGTTTTTAAATAGGGATGATGATGGATGAGTCATGACATGACCAAAGCAGTACTTTACAAAAAGTCATCTGTTGGCCCCACATAAGGATGGATTTGAATTCTAAAGACTGATGGTTATATAGTGCTTAAAGGTTTGCAAAGTGCTTCGCATTCATTATCTCATTTCAAATCATTACAAACCTATGAAGCAAGTAGTCCAGATTAATATGTGTCCCCATTTTCCAGGTGAGGAAACTGAGGCAGAGCAGGGTTGGTGACTTGATTAGGGTCACACAACTACTAAGTATCTGCAGTGAGATTCAGAAAAAGATCATTTGAACTCCAAGTTCAGCACACCATTTATGGATCCATCCTGTCATGTTGCCTCCCAGAAGAAGAGATTAGAAGGAGAGACAAGCTGGCATGTTATTGTGCAACTGCAAGTTTGGGGTAATGAGGGCCCGAAGATGGGCAATGAAAGTGGGAATGAATACAATGGAAAGGATGGATGAGAATGAAGTTGTGAATTTATGCATGACATTTGTCTATTCATTCAGACTACAAGTTGGCGTGCAAAGATTTATTTAATTTTCTATATTATTACAACCCATATTACTCGTATGTTTATTTAGCAGAATAATAATATTGTGAGGGAATCTAGTATAACTTAGTATTGGATAGTCCAATGCTACCATTAATCAGAAGCAAGCAAAAAATAAAGACACATGAAGTTCTACCAGCACCCAAGACCTCATCTTACCAATAGACATGCCATGGATACCCAGAAAAAAACTTTGTCATACCACATTGTTAGTAGCCCTAGACACAATTACAGCTTTTTCCCACTTGTGGTACAATGGAAAGAATACAGGTTCTAAGGTCAGAGAATCTGGATTAAAAGACAGCCTCTGATATCTACTGCAGTCATAATCTAGGTTAAGTCCCATCACCAACACAGGCCTCAGTCTCCTCATTTGTAAAATGAGAATGTTAGAAAAATCTAACACTTAATTATCTACTTGGCACTGGGCTAAGTATTGGAGCTACAAATCTAAGCAAGAAAGACAGTCCCTGACCCCAGGGGACTTTAAAAAGGCTGTCTCCAAAGTGTTAATAAAGCTTTAAACTATCAGAAGCTGTTAGGACATCCTGTATTCTAATGGTAAAGAAAACACATAAAGAAGAATTAGAAGGGGGTTATTTAGCCAAGAGCTGGGGCCCCAGTAGGACAAGTCAAAAGCTTACCTAGCCAAAGTTGGGAAGCCAACAGAAGGGGGCTCAAAGTTCTGGTGACAAGGAGATGAGGGTGACTGCATGACAGCAGAATGCATAGTAGGATACAAGCCACAATGTTGTATCATGGAGGACTGAGAATTCCCCCAAATAAATTAAAAATTCATTCAACTAGATGGTCTCTAAAGAGTCTCTTCCAGCTCTAGCACAACAATCTAGATATGTTTCAGATGCCCAAATAATATCCTCTCCCCTTCACCTCCACTGAATGTGTGGTCAGCTTGTGACCTGAAACTTAATCACTTGAAAATGTAAAAGATTGCAGTTTGGGGAACCTGTGGCCTCAAGTCCACATGTGGCCCTCTAGGTCCTCACATGTGGACCTGTGACTGAATCCAAACTTCACAGAACAACTCCTAATGGGATCTAGAGGGCCACATGTGGCCTCAAGGTCATAGCTTCCCCACCCTGGCTTACAGTGTTACCACCCTTCAGAGATATCTGCATTTAAGCAATATATATTAAAAGAATGAAAATCCTAACTTTGTAATTTTAGGGACTAACCAGGCAATGGGTAGGTTTTTGTATTTTTTTTCGGAGATACTGTACTTTAAGGATGGCTCTAGTCCCAGGGAAAGTGTCTTGAGACTGGAGAGTCACAAAGTTTAAAGAACATTCTTATCTCAGAGTTAAGACAGGATGGCGCCTTTCTGCAATTCATGTCAGGGAAGACACCCACTTACAGTATCAGAGGATAAATTAGACTTGTGTATTTAAATTTAGCTCCAATGGAACCAGACATCTATTCTGTAATAAGTGCAGGCAAAAATATCATTATTAATTGGCCAGCAGAAATATGCCCTGAAATTAGAAATTAAGTATCTTGGAAAACATAAAATCATAGACTTTGAACCAGAAGGACTTTAAAGATCATCTAATTTGACTCTCAATCTACATTTTACAAATGTAGAAATTGAGGCTTACTGACGTGAAGTGGTTCATCTTATGGGTAGTCGATGGCAGATCTGGGTTTTTAAACGCAGGTCCCGTAGGCTTTGCAATATACCACATAATCTCTGGAAGCTAGACTAGGAAGACAAAGTTCTTATTTCAAGTCCCAAATACTGTCCTCCCATTGACCTCTGATTTGGCTCTCATTTTTCAGGGCCATTTACCACCTGAAACTTCTGACAAAGCATCTGCTGCCTTTTTTAGAGGTCCTGATTCTGCTTTAGTGGCACCCGATAAGGTAGTTAGACACCCATGATTAGAGGTGACCCTCTCAAGGCCATTAGAAACTGAGAAAGAAAATTTTAAAATTCAACTGACAGAGGATTTTCCAAAGGTTCTTATGTCAGCTGGCATTTGAACTTGTGTAGTCTTTCACAATGGACACATTTCAGTGACCTTAAATTCAAAATATACAATATTCTCTCATTTATCCCAAACTTCTCAAAAAAAAGTTGCATATATTCACCACTGCGCATTTCTGGCACATAGATTTAACAGCTGTTAATTGACTGACTGACTTATCATTTACTGCCTCACTACTTACTTCTTTTACATCAATGGGAATGAACTTAGAGTTGGCAGGGACCTTAGGGATAATTGGGTTATATTACAGATGAAGAAACTGAGACCCAGAAAAGACCCAAAGTCACACAGTAAGTTGTAAATCTAAACAGAGAACCTCTCACTTGTAATATCCCAAACTAGTTCAATTGAACAAGTATTAAGAAATTAAATGCAATCATTATGATGAAACTGCTTTATTTTAAAATGTAAATAGTATTTTATTTTTTTCCATTACATGTAAAGACAACTTTCAACATTCATGTTTATGATTTTGAAGTTGCAAATTTTTCTCCTTCTCTTCCTGCCATCCCCACTCCCTGAGACTGTGAACAATCTGATGTAGGTTATTCATGTGCAATCATGTAAAACATTTCCACATTAGTCATGTTGTGAAAGAAGAAACTGAACACAAAAGAAGAACCAATAGCAAAGAAAGTGAAAATAATATGCTTTGATCTGCACTCCGATTTCATTAGTTCTTTCTTTGGATGTAGATAGCATTTGTTGAAACTGCTTTTATAAGGATCACCACTGAAATACTTTAGTCAGAAACCTTTTCTTCAGTCCTTAGATGGTCAGTTTTATAGTCAGGAAGCCTGAATTCAAATCCTTCCTAACTATGTGACCTTGGGTGAGCCACTTAGTCTTTCAATGTCCCTGGCAATTAAGACCATAAAATATAGGGGTTATGGATGTACTTCAATGGAGGGAGTTTCTATATACCTACACCAATGAAATCGTAAGTTTGGATTAGATTAAGAGAAGTCAGCTACATTATATATATATATATATATATATATATAGAGAGAGAGAGAGAGAGAGAGAGAGAGAGAGATAGATAGATATAGATATAGATAGATAGATAGATGGATATAGATATAGATATATACACATGAAATGGAGTAGGTGTGCACAGAAAATTCACATGAAAAAGGCCTGAGGATTTTATCAGACAACTAAGTCAAATGAGACAGGAATAAGATGTGGTGGCTAGCAACACTGATATGTTCTAAAATTGCACTGGAAGAATCAGAGTGTTCAGAACAAAGTCAGCTTCTTTTAGAATCTTGTGTCCCCTTCTGAGTCCTAAGTATTCAGAGGAGAATTGACAAGCTAGAGATTTCCTCTTGATATGAGTGTGGAAAATGTTGTGCTTCTTGCATTAAGGCCCAGAATATTACACGGATCCCTAAATAAGGACTACAACTATTCCAAAGGGAAAAGCCTAACAATCCACACAGAAAAAAATAGAAAAGAAGAAATGGATGAAGAAATCATATTGATTAGATTGTGGTATGGGGTTGGCTGGGCAGCCGATTGATTTGCTCCATAGGTTCATATGTCTTTAATAGGTACCACAGATGGACATCTTTGATACAATGAAATTTTTTAAAAAATGATGAAAGTTGGCATAGTAGATAGAGTGCCATGCCTGAATTTAGGAAGGTTCATTCCTTGAGTTCAAATCTGACTTCAGACACTTACTAGCTGTGTGACCCTGGACAAGTCACGTAACTCTGTTTGCTCAGTTTCCTCATCTGTAAAATGAGCTGGAAAAGGAAATGGCAAACCACTATCATATCTCTGCCAAGAAAATCCCAAATGGTGTCATGAAGAGTTGGACACAACTGAAGATGACTGAACAGTAACAACAACAATAAGTTCAAGAAAAGTTGGACCACAATGGTTGGGGAATTTGAAACTGAATTATACTGAGATAGACTAAAGAACCTGAAGACAGTTGTCTGGGAAAACAATGTATTTGATAAGCTGGAGCATGTGCTAAAAAAAAAAAAAGTAACAAAGATAATGAGAAGATTGTAAACCATGAGTTGAGGGTACCATAATGATCTCCTGAGGCCTCATTAAGTAGGCATTTTAGTAATTATCATACATAAGTCAGACATGGTAGTGCATACTTGTAATTCCAGCCAGTAGGGAGGCTGAGAAAAGTGGATCACGTGAGTTCAGGAGTTCTGAGTCACAATAAAGATAAAATCCATCAAGTTTCCACACTAAGTCCAGCACCAATATAGTGAGACCCTGGGAGCAAGAGGCCAACAAACTGCCTAAGGAGAAGTGAACCAGCCCAGGTTGGAAAGGAGGCAATTAATAGTGATTAGTGTCCCAATTAGCATTGAGATTGGGCATGTAAATAGCTATTGTACTTCTTGCCTAGGTGATATTTTGTTGCTGTTCAGTTGTTCAGTCTCATCCGACTCTTTGTGACACCATGGACCATATCATCCACGGGATTTTCTTGGCAAAGATACTGGGGTGTTTTACGATTTTCTTCTCCAGTGGATTAAAGTGAACAGAAGTTGAATGACTTACTGAGGGTCACACAGCTAGTATCTGAGGCTAGATTTTAACTCACCTAGCTGCCTCCTAGGTGTTTCAGGGAAGCCAAGTCTCAAGAACAAAAAAACCTTATTCTTTGGATTTGATACATAAACTATGAACCCACTCAACTCTACTATTACCCAAATTTCTTCATCTTTCTCTCCAGTGGAAACTTTATCACCCTAGCCAGAAGAGATTTCTTCTTCTTTCAAGGTCCAAGAATACTTTATTTATATTCTTTGTAAATTATTTGTTACTTTCTAACTTGCATTATAGTTTTTGTACAAATTCCTTACTGGGTAATTGTCATATCAAAGAAATAAGTAGCAATATTCTGATACAACACATTTATTTTTATTGATTAACATGTAGCCATGAGGGATAACCTTATATCCCCCAGACTGCAAGTCTGAATTAGACAGCAAGAATCTTTTAATAGCTAGAGCAAAGCAACATTTTGTGTAACCTGAAGGAAACAGAATAAAAGGATGGAAGGCACAGAATCAAATGGTAGGCAGCGTAGTTCAAGGAGGAAAGGCACAGAAAATGTGGGAGATTAATGAATCTATGGAACTATTATCGAAATTAATGGGCACATTCAAAGGCAGAGACTTAACAAGCCCCCCCTAAAACAGAAAAAAATAAAATATTAACAGTTGATGAATTATCAAATATTATATAAGCAAGTAACACAAACCTTCCATTCTTCTTTCTAGAATTTGCAAGGTTTTCCTTAGTTTTTTCAGGTTAGTGGAAACTCATTTACCCATAGGCCTTTGCAGTAATGTCAAATTCACTAGAAGCAGGAGTCCATACTTTAAGATCTTGGTATTTCCTTCAGCACTTAGTGGGAATGCCTTATCCCATAGGAAATGCCCTATCCCATAGGAAATGCTTAATAGACACACGCTTAAATGAGTTGTAGGAGAAGCAAGGACAAAAGTCGCTCAGGATGGGAAGGTAAGAATGGGAACTGAAGTGTACAGTTAAGTGAAACACCCACACCAGCGAGATCACTGAAGCATAATTGAGTTGAGTTGTTAACCTCAGACACATTCTTCTAGTTTGACAAAACATAGATTTAGACATAATCCTTTTCTATTGGGCTCACTAAATATTTCAAGCAGAATGGAAACAGCTGTCTCTGCATGGTGTAGTACAACATTCAGTTGAGATACTCTCTGGTGACCCTTCATTGGGTCGGTACTTTGCTACTTTTAGACAGAGAGATCAATAACATCCACAGTATTTGGATGGTTGAGATCTTGGAGCCTATGCCTCTGTTACCATTTCAATCATCACCGACCTCTATCCACGCCTCTGAATTTGGTCAAAGTGGAATCACAGAATTTTTTATTTCAGAGTTGGAAAGAGCCATAGATGTTATCTAGTTATGCTCCTGCATTTTATTGTTGAAGGTAACTGAGACTTGGAAAAGTAATAAAGGACTGCCCTTGAAGAGGGACAGGAAAAACTACAGGAGTCCAGAAGCATCTGTCAAAGGCAAACCATGGCTTGGCTTCCTGATATCCCTAGAGTCCCACCAGAATCTGAGCCCTAAATTAGAGGTGGCTATGGGGATTATGGCATTGTAGGATCTGGGATCTAATTGTGCCTCCTAATTCTTCCCTATCATTGAGTGATCATGAGCATCACCACACACTCTTCTTTACGGGAAGAAAAAAAATCCTAGAAAATGCTGAAAGAAAAAAACCCAAGGAATATATGATTTCCAGCTTTAAATCTCTGAAAAGAGAAAAAGTTGCTTTGCTGAGGCTTCAGCAATGCTTCCAAAGAAGATCTCTATGGGGAATGGGGAGACCTGGGATTGAGGGAGAGGAGGAAAGAAAAGAGGGAGAGAAGAGGAGACTTGGGCACTTGAATTTGACCTTCACAAAGCAAAAGTCTCAGAATCCCCTGGCTTAGTCATCCCCCTAGGCAGGGCAGGGGAGGGTGCAGAGTGATTTGCTGGCTTACTTTCTAGGCTGGCTTGTGCCCACAACAGCTTAATTATAAGCAGAGCTGCGGAGCTAGGGATCTGCCACCATAAAACAATAACATGTCGGGGAGCCTGTTCGGAGGCAAGGGGACTTATCTGTGGGAGGGAAGGCTAGTCTCCTGGCAGGCCTGCCTGGACCCCCCTCACTCTCTCTACTGCTCTTCCTGTCTGGGGTTCCTTTCAGCTGAGTCCCAGGAAAGACCTAGCAAACAAAGTCAGTGTGATGACTGAGGGGACATAAACCAGACCCTGGTTTGCTCAGTTAAGTACATTTGGAGGAGAAATATTTATGTTTTTACATTTCAAATAGGCCCCCGGGGAACATATAATATATTTTCTACCTTACTTGCCTTTGGGAACTGAGCATACGGGGGGAAGCAAGGCATGCCAAGTGATGCTGGGGACCCAAATGATAGTGATTCTTAGGGCAGAAGGAACAAAGGAGAGGGAGCATTATGCAGTGGACAGACAGCTGGTCTCTCTGCCTTTGATGCCTCCTGAGTGTGTGTGACCCTGGACAAGTCATTTCACTTCTCAATATCTCAGTCAACTTTTTAAAATTATAAGTTGCTGCAAAGGCAGAGCTGATTTGCATTGTAGAGGGAGTTTTCTTACCAGAAATTTCCTACATTCATGTTTGGTAAATGGGGAAAAAAAGTAAGAGAGACAGGCCTATCTAAGTTGCCCCTCATCCACCCCTCTAAAGAGAGAGGTACCTATAAAAAAAAGCAAACAGAAGTGTCAATGAGCAATATTTTTAGTCACTGAGATGTACTCCCTGAGAGTAAACAGTTAAAAGGTCAACATATGGTGTATCACCTCTATGTACTCATACAGCTCAGATACATGTGTTCTCTGGGAATCTAGGAAAACTACTCACAGGTTTGAGTAGGGTTGGGGATGGGGAACATTCTGTGCGACACACACACACACACACACACACACACACACACACACACACACACACAAGAAAGGATGGGAATAGTTCTTATTTTGGCTGACCTGTAAAGCACAGTGCTTCTGGGAGAAGCTTGTTAGCTATTCAAAATTCTCCAGGGATGTTGGCGGTTCTTTTTAACCTCTTCACTGGTTGCTCTGGGAAAGGGAAAAGCTGTTATTGGTCGGGCAGGGTTTGGGGGTAAACTGCAGACCACCCAGGATGTCATCAAGAAAAAGTAGATGCTGGTGATTAGAATCCATAATTATCTGTGCTAAGGAGGGGAAGCAGCTCTCTTCGGGCACAAATTTCAGACTTCCCCTCTGTATCTTTTTACCAAAACAACTCATTCCTAGTAAAACTGATTGATTTGAGCCTATTCCTTTGGCCGGCCCTGGTCCTAATCACCCTCTAAGAGTGGTGCTGACAAGCCTGGAGATTGTTGAAAGACGTTTGCCAGATTAAAAGCGGAAGGAAAAGACCAGGACTATCTATGCTGAATACTAAGTGAGCTATTACTGGAGCTGTTGAATGGCTGGGATGGTAGGTCCATGCAGGATTCATGGCATTGAGATTTAGAGCTAAAAGGAGCCTCAGAGGCCAACTGGTCCAATTCATTTCTTTCACAGATGAGGAAAGTGAGGCTCAGGTAGTTTGTGACTTGCTTCAGGTCACACAGTTAGCAAGAGTCAGAAGCAGAATTTGAACTCAGGGCCAGGGCTTCTGTCATTAGCAATGCTTCCCATAAAAACTTTTCCCATTAGAAGGGAAACATAGTAGAATGAAAAAACCCTGTATTGGACACCAGGAGGCCTTGGTTTGAATTCCTCCTGTTACTAACTAGCTTGGTGACTTTGGCCAGATTGTTGAACTTCTCTCAGCCTCATCTGCAAAAAAGGAGGAGTTTTGAATTAGATCTTTCTGGCTCCAACATTCTATAGTTCCATTGCTAGGACTGGCAATGTACAATTTTAAAATACTGAAATGTGCTTCTTTCCAGTATAGGATTTCCTTTGAGCTTCAGCTAAAACCTCACCTTCTGCAGCCTCTCCTTATCCTCCTTAATTACCTGCGCCTTCTCTCCGAGATTATCTCCAATTTGTTCTCCATGTATCTTATTTGCACACTGTGTCTGCATATTTTCTCCCTTATCAGAATGTGAGCTCTTCAAGAACATAGGTTGCTGCTGTTGTTTCTGTTTTACCTTCTCTTGTATCTCCTGTGCTTAGCACAGTGCATAGATCATAGGAGAGTAAGTAGACACTTACTAAATGCTAGATGACTGACTGGCATGCTTGACATCCATGTAGACTCTGTATCACTTGCTGCTTACAGTAATTACACAGTCTATACTAGGAACCTAGTATAGGCTAGACCTGTTGACTAATTAGATAAACTGTTTGATGAGAGAACAAATCTTGGAAGCCAAGGAAAGAGCAGTTGGCTAGCTAAAAACTAATAATGCTAGTAAGATAACTGCATTTGGGTAATTGGTCATGAAGGGCATTTCAGAACAAGGGTACATCAACAGCTAATATAATGTAAAAATTTCTAGGCATAGAGCTTAATTGGAGAATCCATCATTGACTCACTCTGTACCTTGGAGCCATTTACTTAACCCCAGCTCCCTTATCCATGTAAAGGCATCACACTAATGCATATAGTATTTAACCATAGTTTTATTTAGAGGGTAATTGTGACCAAAGAGAATAGATGGGTTGCTGTTGAATTGTATTTGATTCTTTCTTTCCTTTGGCAATCAAGGTTGAGTGACTTGCCCGGGATCAAATAGCTAGAAAGCGTTAAGTATCCGAGGCTGGATTTGAATTCAGAACCTCCTGACTCCAGGGTCAGTGCTCTATCCACTATACCACCTAGCTTCACTGATTTATTCTTCCTTATAATCACAAGACTCCAAATATAGTTTATAGGAAACCATAGACTTCTCAACTTGGAAAGACCTTTAGAAGTCACCTAGGTCAAAGGTCTCTAAAGTGGGTACCCAGAATCCCTAGTAAATTCATGATATGACTCTAAGGTGTAACCAATCAGAGAGTGGGACAATGGATTACATTCATTTTATCATCTGCAATGGACATTTATGGAACCTGTCTCCAAAGCAAGACCACCAAGCTTCAAACATTACCACCCAACTCTGCTGTTTCCCACTACTGCCATCCAGTGACTGTGCAAGGTCCCAACCTTTTTCCCCTTCTACTTCAGGCATTGGTGCCTCAAGATTTCCATAGAACACCTACTCTGGTAGTTACAAAGAAAAATTCTGCCTACCCTAGACTGTGTCCACACCCCATATATCCACATGATTCCATAGCCTTATTGATTTAATATTTATGACATATTTCACATCCAGCCCATTCACTGTACTCACATGGCTGTCACTCTCATTCAGACCTCATTATTTCTTACCTGGACTATTGCAATATATTTTTGTTGGTGGTGGTAGGACGTGTGTTTGTGTGCATGTGTGTGTGTGTATGTATGTATATACATATACATGTAGAGAGAGTGGGAGGGGCTCTTTATTTCATGGTGGTAGTCCCCTCTTTTCAAAGCAATTTCCATTTCTTTAGCAGTTAGTATGTGTGTATATATATATACATCTCTCTCTCCCTTATATATTATACATTTATATGTATTATATTGTATATTATATTTCTATTTATACTATAATATATAAAGATGTTTATATATTACATATATACATATATATATAATCCACAAAAGTATCAGACTAAAGCATATAGTATTTACCCTTAGTTTTATAAACAGAGTAACTATGACCACAGAAAATAGCAGGGTTGCTGTTGAATTATCTTTGGTATTTTGTCTTTGACACTTTGATATTCTATCTGATATACAACAAGTTTCTTCCTGATCTCCAAAATAGAATTTTGTAATCTACTTTGTGTTTTAAATGTCCTATAAAAATAGGTCATCTCTTGATAGGCCAGCATTTTGACTTAAGCTTTACCAGATGGAAAGTGCTACAGATGAACTAGGTGATATAGTCTTTAGTACCTTAAAAAGAAAAAGACATCCTTTCTCAGAGATTTTTATCACAAAAAAATTATGATCTGGTTTACATAGTAGGTATTATTGCAAGAGGCTGTAAAAATGATGTTTGGTGATGGAAATTTGCTCATAATTTATTATCATCATTGAAATATCTTTTCTTCTTAAGATCTTATAAATAAATATTTTTGTTCTGTGTCTTCATTTCAAATTATTTCAAATGTGCTTAAACAATCACGTGATTTTCATTAAGGATGGAAATAAGGTAATCTTACTCATAGTAGATAGATATGGTGATAGATGATAGATAGGTATGATGATAGATGGATATAAATCTATCCATCTATCTATAGAACACAGGAGAAAGACAGGAGGGAGAACAAGAACGAGAGACCACAAGAAAAAATGTGTGTGGCGGGGGGGGGGGGGGGAGGTAAGGAGTGTTGTTATAAAAGATAGAGACAAATGACCAATAGTAGATTGGAGAAGAGAGATTAGCCTTTGGTGCCACTGAAACTTTGCTTTGCTCAGTACAGGAAAAAAAGGCAGAATTTTCCCTTTCCATTTATGAAGGTAGCTCTAACAACAGTAGCTCAGACCAATTATTGCCCAATTTCCTTTACTTAAGCAATAGAAATGCTTTAAGAATGGCTGTTGAAAGCCTCTTGGAACTTGTTCATTAATATTTTAATGGATGCTAGTATGAGAATTGTTTAATAGCAACTAAATTGTTGCTATTAAACATATTCATAGGGAATATGTTTGAAGAATCTGATGATCTCAGCACTATCCCTGATTGCTTTCTCTTTGCAAACACCAAGAAAATCTAGTCTGCCTACCTAATTAAAAACCAAAGATGGAATACAGAAAAAGATAAAAAAAACCTTCATCACTTCATACAGTAAGAAAACCTTGATACTTCAATAGAATTAGGAGAACCATAGATTATCTGTAATTAGCCTTACCTTGAAATGGTAGCTTTTAGTGACTTATAACCTCTGTTTTTATAAAAGGAGAGGGAAAGATGGGAAAAGAAGGACAGAGAGACAGATGGGAAGGGGTCTGTGACTTCACTACTCATACATATATTCAGAAAGGCAGTGTGACACAGAAGTATTGGGATTGAGGTGTTCACTTCTGACACATACTGACTGTGTAATCCTTGCCAAATTCTACAACCTTTTGGTGCCCTAGGCAAATCTTAAGAGTATAAAGTACAGGTACTGATTTCCATTGACAAAGGGGAGCTCCCTACACCAAAGAAATCTCACGTTGGCCTATCCACGTGCAATCTTTAAGAAATCTGTTAAATTCAGTTTCTTTCATAAATCTCTTGTTCCTTTTTGTATATTGTAATATTCGTATTTATTCATCATTGTTGAGTTCACAATACAAAAAAAAAATCATTTTTAAAAATAAGTTCTTTTCCTATCTTGATTTCTTCTTTCATCTATTTTGTTAGCTCCTAGCTTTTCTGTAACATCTTAAATTTTGGCCCCCTTCAAGGTTCTGCTCTTGACCTTCTTCTTTCTACACATTCTCCCTCGACAATCTTATCTATGTCTGTGGTTTCCAGTTTTAAACAGAGATATCTTCCAAACATATGTACTTCCAACCTCATTCCAAGGCTCCAATCTCCTTTCTAACTTCCTTCTTTCCTTCCCTCTTTCCCTCTCTTTTCTCCTTCCTTCTTTCCTTTTTAGTTAAGCTGGATTACTGTTCATCCTATCTTCTAATTCTTTATTTCCTCATCTCCAAGGCTTTGATTATGACATCTCCAGTCTCTGCTATAGACTTTTCCTTCATACCCATCTGTTGAAGTGATTTTCTAACTCTGATGTCATTTCTTCCCTGAAGCCTTACTTGACTGCATGCCCTGCTCCCAAATGTTTTCCAGTATCCTTAGCATCTATCATGCACCTTGTATGTGGTAGGCACTTAACAAATGTGAGCTGATTAAATTTTTTGAATATTAAAAAATAATTTGTCATTTGGTGATGGTGGTGGTGGGGTGTTTATACATAGGGGTGAGGAATGAGACTACAATTGAAATATGGTCTATGTCAACCCATTTTACTTCGTAGATTTTTTTTAAAAAACTACATCTTCATCCCAGCAAAACTAGAAGGGCAGAGGCTACTCATTCGCCTGAATCTACTAATGATCTACACAGTTCTGTTTGATCAGTTCTGTTTCCAGCCTAGGCCTGGTCTCTTCTTAGGCACCCTGGTGGCTTCTCATTCCCAGGTACTCTTCGTATGAATTCATGAAGCTAAACTTAGTTTACTCGCCCAATCAAAACAGCCCACTGCAGCTCAGGACTCCCAAGACACCACCAGCCTTCTCCTTCCCAGTAGCTGGCATTACAAAACCCCTTGCCTCATAGATTTTAAAATTTTCAGTTGTGCCATGATAGTGAAAGTATCTGAGGAGTGTGCATGCATGCATATGCACATGTATGTGTTTGTGTGTGTGTGAGAGACAGATAGAGACACAGAGAGAGACAGACACACACACAAACACAGACAGAAGAGAGACAGAGACGCTTGTTCTTATTGCCCCAGAAGACCTAACTAGGAATTTTAGGTGGAAGCTGAAAAGAGATAGCCTTAGGTCTAACAAAATGCAGACATTTCAGGATAATTAGAGTTGCCCAAATGTGGAATGGACTGCCTTAGCAGGTAGCAGGTTCTCCCTCACTTGAGGAGGACATTTCCTCATTGATGTGGTTTTAGAGGACATTCTTGGTCAGTTACTGATTGGACAAGATGGCCTTAGACGCTTCTTCCAATTGTGAAAATCTGTAACTATGTGACGCATAAAAAGTGAACATAGAAATGAAGTTAAGGGTTATTAATATGTCCTATGGAGTTCATATTCTGAAAAGAAAAACAAAAAATAAGGGAAAAATAGGAGGGCAGGCTGTGAATGTTTCCCAGGATTAACATCAACCTAAAGAGGGCTTCTGTCTTGATTCATAGAAGTCTTGTTTTCCATTAAACCGGTTCATTATTTCATGATGACAATCTTCTCTTTTCAAGGTTAGTTCCATTTCTTTAGCAGGTACTATTGAAGCAGAGAAATTTTTACTTCCCTTCACTGAAATTAGCTTGTGGATGGTTTTAGTCGGACTCAATTATTCATAGGAACATCCTTCTAATAATGACTAGTGTGGAATAGAAAGGTTTTCATCTGATTGTAATGGAGGAAAAGGAAAAATATAACAGATAAGTGCGGGAAATTAGGATCATAAATTTAGACCTGGAAAGGACCATAGAAATCAACTGGCCCAATCTCCTCATTTTACAGATGAGGAAACTGAGTCCATAGAATTAAATGACTTATCCAAGGTCACATAGGGAATACTAGAACTAGAATTCCGACATTGGTACTGCAAATCTGAAGTCCAACATCCTTTAATATGACTGTGTCAATAACTGAAGATTACGAGAGAGCTGCCCTTGGTAGTTGTGGGACATGGGGTAGATCATACTGTCAGAGTGTCCTCTCCCCTCCTCCCTTGTATCCACCCACAATATTTTTATAGAAGTGAAACCAGGCTAAAGTAAACATCAGTGATAATTTTGGAGGGGAAAAGAAGTCACAAAAAGTACATCTGTAGAGTTGTGTACATGTGAGGGGGAAGGCAGTTTGACCTACTTGGTAATGAGAGATTGTGGATTGTTATAAGCTAATTATATTTATTGGCCTCTTAGCTATTACCTGTCACTAGTTACTGCTACACCACAGGTACTCCGTTGACCCCCCTCAGTGGTCACCCCAACTTGCCTTACCCTAAGGATATGGCATTATCCATTCTGTCAGCACATAACGAATGACCCAATAAGCCTACTGAGTTAATTTTGTTCATTGCTTTGTATCAGGGAGCATTTTTAGACTCACAGCAAAGAAACACAAATCACAGGAGACTTATAGCAGAATCCAGACTTAGGAAATATATACAGAAATACTGTGAAGCTATTAAGAAACCTGGTTTTAAAAAGAAAATAACATTTGCCCAGAAAATAGTAACACAAAACTTCAGTTCCAAGGATCAGGTTTCTTTTGTTTAGACACAAATCTAATTTAGAACTGAAATATTTTAAATAAGATCTCAGAAATTATAAATTAACCACTAGAGTGGAGATTATAACCTCACTTATGGGCAGTGACCGGTTGATTTTGATAGTATCTGTTAACCGGTCTGGGATAAGGAAGAAAAAGTCTTTAGTATAAAATGTATGGATTTTTTAAAAATCAGATAAAATTAAATGTTATCTCAGAGGAGATATGTATTGGTCACATGTCAAATGTAAAAATCAAAATTATGCAGTATGCTTTGAAAATGTTAGGCTAGACACCAATTTATGTTTGTGTTCATCATCATGAACTCCTGAGCTCCAGTTCTACCAACTGTCTACGGGACATTTCAAACTGGATATTGCATAGACATCTAAAACTTATTATTTCTCCAGCTAGATTAACTTCCTTTCTAAACGTCACTATTTCTGTAAATACCACCACCATCTTTCTATCTGCTTGAAAGTCTGCAACCTCAGAGTCACTTTCAAATCCCCACATACTCTCCACCCACATGTAAATAGATGATTTTCTTGTTGGCCTTTGTAATCAAAGAGGACCCAAATGACTTCATGAAGTTGGAGCCAAGGTACAGTGTACCTGACTATGGCTGATCAAGTCAACATGATCTTGGAAGTCTCTGCCACAAGTTGGCACAAATAGTCAGTATGAACGTTTGGGAAGGAGATGTCTCCAAATTTGCACAGCTCATGTTTCTTTTGAGCTAGTTTAATTTTGCTTTGCTCAAAGACAGATGATGGTATTTGCATTAAGTAACTTAATATGTATCAGGTTAAGTGCTGATGGTAAAAATACTCATAAGCAAGCAGTCTTGACATAAAGGAACTTCTATTGCAATGGGACCAAACAACACATACACACACAAACAAAACAGAAATAGAGGAGAGAATATACTGATGAGGACATGGTACAAAGAACAGCCTGGGTGTGGCATGGAGAGCTGATTCCAGGTAAGATAAGATTTGGCCCTAGGATCTCAATCCCTACCTCAAATAGATTCTGCCTCTACAGGACTCTACCCAGCTTCTACTCCCTTTTCCTTTCAGCCTAAGGCAGTGATAGAGGCTGGGAGTTCATTCTGGTCCTCTTGTTTTAATTCTCCATTTACAGGATTGAATAATCCCAGGCAGAATGGAGGCATAGTTGTCAGCCCCTATGATTAGCGCCACCCCCTCTTATGTGACTGAATGGATCAGAGGGTTCCCACACTCTGTGGCCCCATTAAACTCTCTTGGTTGCTATTCTTCATACATGAAATCCCATGTTCCATCTCTGTATGTGTTCTCATGCCTGGAATGCACTAGCTCCTCCTGTTTGCCTCTTTGCAACTTCCATCTAAGTCGATAAAAAAGCCATTTCTGATCCTCTCATCTGCTGGTGTCTCCCCCACTCCCTCATAAATTATCTTGTATTTATTTCGCATATATTTCCTAAGTATTTCTATGTGTACATGTTGTCTCATATTGGATTGTAAGTGCTTTAAGGGTAGGTGGTATTTTATTTTTGCTTTTTTGATCCCCTCTCACTGGCAGTATAGTTAGGACTTAATAAATATTTACTGATTAATTGATTGAGAAAGCAGATTTATTTTTACTAGAAAACCATCAGTCATATGGAATAATGGTCTCATTTGCTTTGTTCATACCCTTAATGGAAACTTTGTGGCAGTGTCCTACTCAAATGCACATCATAAGTAATGGATAGATTCTTACTCCTAATATAGAGCTCTAGACCATTTTCCACCACGTTTACTCATACATTACTTTCTTCACCTCTGTTGGAATTGAAAATAGGCTCATTGTGTCTTGAAGGTCATAAAATGGCTCACTCCTTTCACTAATACCAACTTTTTCCTTTTCTAATTTAGCAAAATTCCCAAACACTTTAATTTGCAACAAAAATCCATCAATCAGAGGCTTTTTAATTAAACTCAATTGAATGAAAGGTCAAAGTCAAAAGGCAGAAGCATACCATAGAAATCTCAAAGATTGTGCCACATATTTTTCACATGTCCCACATTCTGTTTACCTGCATAATATCATGTATATCTACATCTATATCTCAACCTATTCTTCCATAGAGTCCTATTCCAATGATTTATTGTTGCATGGAGGTGACCCTGGATTCTAGAAAGCTGTGACCAGAAAGTACGACTACTGCTCTAAAAGCCTGCAGTTACATTCTCAAGAGCAAGCTGTCTCTGATTTCCAAGGCTAAGTATAGAGAATCTTATTACCAGTAGATAGACCCACAGTGCTGAATTATTTGGCCTAAACAATCCATGAAATAAAAATAGAAAATGGTTCAATCCTGCATAGGCCCCTTCCATTCTGCAGCAATTCCACAAGAGTAGTGGAAAAGGTGACATAAGGTGTTAGGAATCTCAACATTTTAAAAACATCTATAAACATTAACTTAGCTGTCTGTACTGTAAATGGGACATCCATTGGCCAATGACCAAGGAACAAAGTTTACATACTACTGGAAGAACTGAAGAATATGAATCTTGACATTCTTCCTAAAAATGAAACCTAATAACAAAGGAAATTGAAGGAAGGATGACTTATAGGTTCTCCTTAGAAATATAGAAGTTAGCCAAGATGGTTTTATTGTGAGGCCAAGGGCAACAAGAAACATCACTTCTTGGGAAACTTGGTCCTCTCATATTGCAGAGTTCATGAAAAGTTATTTGAAATAGACCACCATGAAAATAATTACAGCTTATATGTCGTCATCTTTAGCAAAAGTTTAGGTAGACAAGATCTATGTAGATCTTGGCATGGCCATCTAAATTAAATAGCCTGTTCTTTTACATTCAGTGACTTTGATGCATAAGTATTCCTAAAGGAGGACAGAGAATAATGTTGGAAAACATGGCTCAAGTCTAAGAAGTGTGAGAGGCCCCAACTTTGTAGATGATTTAGATATTCCATACCTATATATCATCTATCCCTTCTTCCACAACGGAGTCAGGAAGTGGTGACCGGCACATAGTAAGTACTTATGTATATATCAGGAGATAAAATAAGTTTGAAGACTTTGAGATAAAAATTCTCAAGGTCTGTGAAGAGGTAGAAAATACTAGATGCATGGGGGGAATGGAAATCATGGACTATTATTAAAAAAACTTGAGAAAATGTCAATAATGACCAACTCATGTGCTTACTTTCTATAAACTTTGTGTGAATAATATTGTGTTTGTCCTTAATTTTCAAAGAGGACCATGACATCAGGGAAATGAAGACATGACTTGCAATTGACTTTGATTTGAGTGAGGGAGATCTGTGCAAGGTCACCAGTCTCACTTTCTCCTCTAGAGCCTTCTGAGTCCAGTGGCCAAATATTCATCAGAATAAATGGAGATGGCCCAGGATACAGAGGGAGACCCTGGAGCTTTTAAACTAAGGTCTTTTCAGGTTCTCACTTTGAGTGAAGTAATTCTCATTCAGTGAATGGGTCTCTGTAAGAAATGAGTCAAGGGATGGCCCCTTTAATTAGGAAAAAAAAAAGCAATATCAAGTTGGGAGGGGAAGACCCTCAGGGTTGCTGTTCCAAAGAGAAAACAGTTACCATTGACATTCACTCTATGCCAAGAGGGTCCAAAATATAGCCCTTAAGTGTAACTTGGGCAGGGACATATTATGGTACAATCTATGAGCTTCAAAGTGACATGGGTTTAAGGTATTTAGAAAGAAGGAAGGAAGAAGGAAGGAAGGAAGAAGGAAGGAAGGAAAGAAGGAAGGAAGGAAAGAAGGAAGAAGGGAAGAGAAAGAAAGAAAGAAAGAAAGAAAGAAAGAAAGAAAGAAAGAAAGAAAGAAAGAAAGAAAGAAAGAAAGAAAGAAAGAAAGAAAGAAAAAGGAAGGAAGGAAGGAAGGAAGGAAGGAAGGAAGGAAGGAAGGAAGGAAGGAAGGAAGGGAGGAAGACAGAAAGAAAATACACACTAACTGAAGACTTTTTGAAGAAGGTTTGAGGAGTAGAAAGGTTTTTGAAAGTGATATTCTTTTAAATTCATAAATTGACTAAACACTGTGGAGAATACAAAACCCTCCTGTGGCTTTGGTTTGCTGACTATAAAAACCAGTATTTATCTCAATAGAACAAAACATAACCTTAACCTCTCCTCCAAATAAGGTGACAATTTAAAAGTCACATTTTGTAATTATTTTCCAGTATTTCTGTATTCAAGTCCTTAGGTCATAGGATCATAGATTTATAAATGGAAGAAAACTTAAAGAATACTGGGTTCCACACCCTCATTTTACATATGAAGAAACTCAGGCAGTCAGAGGCTAAGTGACTTGCCCAGGGTCATACAGCTAGTAAGTGTCTGAGGGAGATCATGAAGCCAAGTCTTCTTTTTCCATGGCCAATGACCTATCCATTAGACCATAATGCCTCAAATGGGACACTATGTCAGAATGACACAAAATTCCTTATTTTGTTAACTCATTCTATAATTATTAGTATTAAGCAGGGATGTGTTAGTAAATATTTAACAGCTAGTTCTGTGAAAAGAATGTATGCATAACAAATTTAAGTGTAATCTAACTAATATTTTCTCTACCACTTCTCAAGTCTGTACAGTCAATCAACCAAACAATAAATCAAGCCCTGATCTGTAGCATTTGCCATTTCTGAGGTATACATGTCACCCTAAATATTTAACCATCAGTTCCCCTCCAGTACCAGCTAGGTCAAGCACACCACTGATATCAAGCTAAGGAGAGAGTGGGGAAGCATGTATTTGTCAAGGGTGCTTCCCTAACCTTGTGATTTCTCCAGCTGATATTAGAGATGAGGCTGAGCACCTTAATTCCTTATTTATTCCCATCATTATTCCCTTATCATGAGTACTTCATTTACTGGGATGAATGGCCAAACATCGCTACAGCTTTATTGAAGGGAAAGAAATCAGAAATGGCTGATGGGTAGAACTTACTTACCAAGGTCTTAGGCACTGTAGTATCCCTGTGGAGATAGTGTAAGGTTATTTACTTATTATTGTTCAGTTGTTTGAGTCATATTTAACTCTTTATGACCCCATCTGGGGTTTTCTTAGCAAAGATACTGGAGTATGAAAAAACATTTGTAATACACCTATTATGTGCCAGGCACGCACTGTGCTAAGCACTAGGGGTGAAAAAAAAAAAGACAATTCCTTCCCTCAAGGAGTTTACAAGCTAATGGAAGAAGATAATATACAAAACGAAGCTGAAAAGCAGGGGAGAATGCCAGAGGGTACCTGCAACAGGGTATGATGAAGATAATGGTTGAGTTGAAATCAAGTAGATTAGCTGGTGACAAATGAAGAGATGGCTGGAACTTTGAGCCTCTTATTAAGGGAAGCCAAGGGAGAAGCTTTTGGTTCTGACCTTCAGTCACCCAATCAGAGAGACAGAAGCAACTGAGGGTACTGAGGTACAAGTAGCAAAGCTGAAACACTCTCCCTGTTGATGAGTTTCTTGGTGATGTGTTTATCTGGTGATAAGTTTATTCTAGTTGGGGTATGATGAAGATGATGGTCGTCAAGCCAAACAGAGCAGCTGACTGGAGGCATAATAGAGAAACCAAAGAAATCCAAAATGAGTGCAGCTAGATGGGAAATGAGGAAATGTCTGGGGACAGGCCAAAGACATGCTTTCTTTATAACCTTTGAAATGGCATGGCACATCTGAGAAAAACAAGGTCTTTCAGACATTGAAAAAATTCCATAAGAAGGTCTACCCACTACTGCCTTCCAAAATCTCCCAGCTGATCAGAATAAAACGTTTGATCATCATGTTCTTCCTCTTTTAATCAACCAACCAAAGAAGCATTTATTAATAGCCTATGAAGTACCAGGCATTGTGGTAGGTACTGTATACAAAAGTGTCTTTTCCTTTGACCTGGAAATAATACTCTTAGGCATACATGCCAATAAGTAGCTTCACTCACTGAGAAAAGAAAAAAAATACTACCGTTCATATCAAATAATAATCTGAATCATAGCACCAAAATTCATAGAGGTGGATTGTAAAGTCTGAGAAATCGTAGTTTGTTTTGTGATGTCAAAGAGTGAAAATAATAAAGTTTCTAATAAAGGCAAAGGAAAACTTACCTTCATTAACAAAGTCAAAGGGGTTCCCCAGTTAGTCAACATCCTGTCCTGACCTATTGCAGGGGTTCCCTAAGAGATTTATGGAGAGAAAAAGTGACTAGTTTACATTAATCTTTCCATAATAACCCCATGCTTTACAAATTACGCATTCAGAAGCAGGGGGTGATGGTAAATGCATTACAACCAGCTTTCCAGAAGTAAAAAAAAAGTGCCCAGGACATACTTTTAGACTTAACCTACATTATTGACACAAACTCTATCCTTTCTTTTTCCTTTTTTTTCTTCCTTTCTCCCTTTCCTTCTGTCTTGACAATCGACAAAATAAACCAAGACCTGATTCATAGCGTTTGTCCATGTCTGAGATCCAAATTTCAGTTCACATTGCAAAGAAAGACGCAAACGCCTGTACAGGTGACTGGAGGATATTTTCTGACATCTCTTCATTAAATCTGCACCTGATATTAGAGGACAGGAGCATACTCTTCACCTGGCCCATTCACACCCTGGGGAGGTTTTAGGAATAAGTTTTCAGAGCTGTCTCTCCTGAAGGTGTTGACAGAGGACCCACTTCTCAAAGAAGTCTTTAAAAAGTTGAAAACCACCTAATCACAAAATCAAAATGCAGGAGGTCTGTCTCTTCTGGGATATAACAAAGAATGAATATTTATAGAAGTAAGGAATATGGAGAAGAGAATAGTCATGATTAAATATAATGAATTATTTGTCCATTTCTGAAGATGATCCTTAATCCTCTCATGGAAATGGTCTTTCTCTCCTCTGAAGACAGATGGCAGCCTTTATTGCACTTAGCTATGTTACATAAAGCAGAAAGCTATTTTTGTGAGTTTGCTTCATTCCTTCCCCTCTTCCCCCCATGTACACATTAGAATATAAACTCGGTGAGGGCAAGATAAGTCTTAATCATCTCTGTAGCACTTAGAATCATATAATCTCCTGCATATACAGACATGATTGAGAAGAAAAAAAATCTTCGCCGCTATTTTTTTCCAAGAAAATGATAAAAATAATTTAGAAAATAGGCAATGCTTTTCACAACTCTGGCTGGAAGGAGAATCCATACCTAAGCAAGGGACAATTTTTATTCTAAAAGATAAAATGGGCAATTTGAATTACATGAAATTCAATAGATTCCCAATCCCACATGAAATAAATGCAGTTGGAATTAAAAGAGAAATAGTTGGGGAAAACCTTCATACCAAAATTCCCTGGACAAAGTGTTTCATATTCAAGAAACACAAATGATTGATGCAAATATATAAGAACAAGAGCCAATGGATAATTACCCAATAGATAATTGATTAAAGACTATGAATAGGCAGTTTTCAAATGAAGAAAAACTATCAACATCCCTATGAAAAATGTTTCAAATCAGAGATAACAAGAGGATTGCAAATATAAACAATACCTCACCACAAGTTCATAACATTGAAAAAGAATACAAAACAAGGAAAATAATAAATGTTGGATGATATGTGGACAAAACAAGCACATTAATTCATGGTTGATGGATCTGTAAAATGGCTTAAGCATTCTGGAAAATTATTTGCAACTATGCCTCAAAAGTCACTAAGCTGTCCACACTTTTTTTTACTTCTGTTAGGTATATATCCAAAGGAGACCAAGGGGAGAGGGAAAGGATCCATACATGCATGAACATTTATAACAGCATTGTTGTATTAAAGAATTAGAAACAAAATAAATGTCCATAAACAAGAAAATACTTAAGGAAATTGTGGCATATTGATAAAATAGAAAATAATTGTGCCATAAGAAATGATGACTGTGATGGAGACAGAAAAACATGCTAAAACTTGAATGGAAAGATTCAAAATAAAATGAGAAGAACTTGGAGAACAATTTATAGTAATACTGTGAAATGAATTTACTTTGAAAGCCCTCAGAACTCTAGGCAAAGCAACCAAAGATAATGATTTCAAAAGACTAATGATGAAATATGCCTCTTACCTCTTGACAGATAAGTAATTGACTAGAGATGTGGAATGAGATGTGCATTCATATATGTGGTCAATATATTGCTTCGTTTTGCTGGGCAGTTTATGTATGTTACAAAGGGAAGCCTTTATTCACTTGTGTGGGGCTGTGGAGGGTAGAGGAGTAGGGTAATATTTAGTGATGTGTACTTTAAAAAAGTAATACAATAAAATATTTTTTTAAATTCTCAAAACCCAAAAAGGGGTGCAGAAAGGTACAAAGAGTAATTTTATTGAAAGCTTGGTTAAATTTTATATATAAATATATATGTTAAAAGAACAAACTATGGCTTACAGAGCTTAATAATTTTTATGCAATTCTTTTATGCCTTTCTTTTTATACTGAAATGTTTACTAGTTGATGATTGTTAAGTACAGAATAAAAACAAAATATCCCATGTACATACAAATATCCTTAATAATATTTTTTGTAATATCAAAGAACTGACAAAAAAGTAGATTTTCATTCTTGGGAAATGGTTCTTTTTTTGATCATGGTTTTCAGGTAGACCCATAATTTCTGAATTATCTCTCCTGAATCTATTTTCCAGGTCAGTTGTCTTCCCAATGAGATATTTCACATTGTCTGCTATTTTTTCATTCTTTTGGTTTTGTTTAATAATTTCTTGGTTTCTTATAAAGTCATTTACTTCCATCTGCTCCATTCTAATTTTTAAGGAATTATTTTCTTCAGTGAGTTTTCAAACCTCTTTTTCCATTTGGCTCATTTTGCTCTTTAAAGCATTCTTCTCCTCATTGGCTTTTTGGACCTCTTTTGCCATTTGGGTTAGTCTATTTTTAAAGGTGTTATTTTCTTCATCATTTTTTGGGGTCTCCTTTAGCAAGCTGTTGACTTGCTTTTGATGATTTTCTTGCATCACTCTCATTTCTCTTTCCAATTTTTCCTCCACCTCTCTTACTTGATTTTCAAACTCCTTTTTGAGCTCTTCCCTGGCCTGAGACCTTTGCATATTTTTCTGGAGGTTTTGGATGTAGAAGCCTTGACTTTTATGTCTTCCTCTGATGGTATGCTTTGTTCTTCCTCATCCAAAAGGATGAAGAAAACACCGTTTCACCAAAAAAGTAACCTTCTATGGCCTTCTCTTTTTTTCAATTTTTTTTTGGCATTTTCCCAATCAGTTACTTGACTTTTGTGTCCTTTTTCAAGTGGAGGGTATACTCTAGGGACCTGTAAGTTCTCATTTCCTCCAAGGTGGCACAATCAAGGGAGAGGAGCTTACTCCTCTCCTGGCCTGTGCTTTTGTCTGTGAGCAACCACAAGCACTCTTTTCTGCCCAGGATCTGTGAGTAGGGTTTCCTTTCCATAGCCACCATCAGCTTCACAACACCAGCAGTCCTTCTCACCCCAGGACTGCCACTCAGAACTGAGACCCAGATCAGCTGCTCAATTCCTGCAGGGTCTTTAGGCTGAGGGCTGGAGCCAGATTGCACTCCCCTGTCACCCAGGTATAAGAGCTTTCTCACTGACCTTTAAAGCTGTCTTTGGTGTTTGTGGGCTGAGAAATCTGGGAACCACAACTGCTGCCCACGATTCTGAGCCCTGATGCCTGCTCCAGTCCTGTCTATGCAGTGGTATGTGGCCAAGGCTGGGCTGTACTCTGCTCTGAACCTGGTAGGATAGACCTTTCCTGTTGGCCTTCCAGACTGTCTTGGGCTGTAAATCTCTTTCACTCCATTGTTTTGTGGCTTCTGCTGCTCTGGAATTTGGTTAGAGTCGTTTTTGCAGGTATTTTATGTGCTATGGGGGGAGAGCTAGAGCAGGTCTGTCCTTCTACTCTGCCATCTTGGCTCTGCCCGCCCAACCCTTTCTAAGTAGAGAAATGGAAGATTCTCACCAATGTATGTTGTATCTAGTTCTTTGGTATTACAAAAAAGTGGTACTCTATTTTGATGAGTGGGTATGGAACATGGCATATACTGTCAGACTCAGTTATATGTTGCTTAGTTTTGTGAAATGATTTTCTCATTTTCTCTTTCTTCCCCCCCCCCCACCTTTCTTTCTTATTATGAGATATGACTCTCTGGAGAGGGGTATGAGAGAAGATATATGTAGAATTTAAGGTGCAATAAATACAAATAATACCTATTTTTTTAAAAAGATAAATGCTAAAGCCATCTTTTATTTTGCTAGTTATGAAAGACCTAAAGTCAAAGAACTGAAACTAAAACTCTCATAAAGAGAAATTAAGAAGTGTGTGGTGCCCATGAGCATGTTGTAATATGTTTAGAATGACAGAGTATCTAGGATACGCAATGAAAAGGCTATTATCTAGACTTAAGGAAAAGAAAAAGGTATGTATGTGGATTATATAGTAATATAACCAATGTACAGAATGTATGTCCCACTGACAGCCAAATAATGTCAAGAGAACTTAAGAAGGGTGACAGTGCTTTGTATGGAAATAGTGTGGCAGATCTATCGAAGGATATGTATATCAACCAATCAGAAATGGCAAGAATTAATGGGTGGTGATCCACATTGTTAAAGGGACTACTATTGCATATTGGTTGGAATTGATCATTCAATTGTTAATGTGGGGGTACATCACCCTCTTATTATATATTCCTTCCCCTCATTTTGATGGGCTCATATAGTATTTGTAATAATATGAAATATATCTTGTGTCTGCCAGGAAGAGCTTTATCATAAATGTCTCCTACTATAATCGGTAGGGCTTGATCAGTTAAGCTGCTTCACTATAGAAGATTTAGTTTTATTTTTGAACTTCATCTTTTGATTGCCGTCTGGAACAGATCTCATTTGCTGAATACATAGCAGACCACTTATATACAGGGCTGTTAAGGCTTTAAGAGATTACACATTTATAAAAATGAATGAGCTGAAATATAGTATTTTCTTCTTTCTTTTTTAACTTTACCCAGACCTAGTGAAAGATGATAGGAAAGCTCTCAAGAGGAGAAGAGATACACTTTGCCATCATGTTAAAACCAGATTTTATTGCATTCCTATAAAATTGAGTGTGGTTATAATTTGCAGTTTCTTAGAAAAGCATATTTTTTTTACATTGAAGATGTTGCTGTAGATATACATATGTGTTACATGTATGTGTATAATTATATAGATATGTTTGAAAACTATATAGTCCAGTTCAATTACTATAGACATTCTTTATCAGAGAGGCAGAGTATCAGGATAATTTCTCAGAATGAATTCTGTAGTTCCTACTTTTAAAATACTATGAAAATTTGAACAGTTTGGGAAACTAAAAAAACATGCAATTAAGACTAAGTCTTAACCTTCACATTTATAAGAACACAACACCATAGTGCAAAATCTGAATAAGTTAATAAAGTGAAATGATAGCTTAGCTTTAACTAAGACACAAAAAATTAATTTACAAATTGCTATGTAGTGCATAGAAAATTATGAAAAAAGGGCACAGAAATTAATTTTAAAGGAACTTTGGGAATTCCAGCAAAGACTTCATATTTTAATGTTATGCTCATATATAGCCAGCATTAAAAGGGAAAGCCAACCGAGTATCAATCCAAAGTTCTGCAGGAGAAACATCAACCAGGGTCGCTGAGTTTGAACGTGAGTCATTTCAGGAAGCTAAAAAAAGAATAAAAAAGAATGAGATCCAGATATATTCATGGCTGGGAAAGAAAGTTTGATGGGAAAAAATGAGAAACTGCGTTGTTCAAGTCTTAGTAGTAACCTTTCAGATTCTTGATTCCGTTACCATAATTAATTAATTTAAAATGGTTGGAGCAATTATATTCCAGCAAGTAGCCAGAGGAAACACCTATAAGCTCCATGGCAAAAGAAATATCATTAACAATATGTAGTTACCATATTAAGTCAATTTCAAGTACTCTTACTTCTCCTTGATTTAAGAACCTAAATGGAAAAAGTACCTTTACTTGGAAGAAAATTAATTTACTTGGGGGTTTCTTAGCTTGAAATATGTGAATTGAAATATCTATATATGATATATACACACACGTATGTAAATATATACACATGTATGTGCGTGGGTGTATGTGTACATCTACAGATACATATATGTATATGTTCGAATATATACATCCAATTATATTTTAATGGAATTGGTTTTCTCTGTAATTCTATGTATTTTATTTTATGCATTGAAAAATATTATTCTGTAGTCTTCGTTTGACTGCCAACGGGATCCACAACACAAAATTAAAAACCCTCTATTTATCTGTTCTGTTCATGTAGTCTGTTAAGCAGATAAATTATCCCTAGACATTATGCTGTTTTTTCCTTTCTTTTTTTTGGTATGTAATGAAATGCCCAAGAAAGTGACTCGTCGTGAGTTTTTTTTTTAGGACCCAGAAGCAGGAGTGGAGGAAGCTCTCTCTTGTATTCAGAAGCCAATGCTGTTATCTAGCACATTCGTGAAATACTATTACCCATACTTTGAGTGAAAAGTTTTCCAAGCAGATCCCAACAGGTGGCAGTCTTACATTAATTTCCATAGAGGTCTTACCCCCTCCCACTTGATTTGTAGATCTGACTTTGCATGTCACTTTGATAAGTTCTCATTTCTATCAGAATGCAAGTTTGGGCTCACCACAGATTGTGGCCTTCATTCCTCCAAATTTACACAGTGTAAGCAATAAAAAGAGTTCCAAATGAGTTTGAGAGAAGCACGGTTACTGGATTTGTGACAGTAGAAAACAGACTGAGGTTGTTTGGGAGGGCAGTCTGCTGCTTATTTATGAAGTTTTATCAGTCAGAAGATATTTCACATTATGGAAATCTGTGATTCCAAACACCATTATGGAAGCATTTAGTATGCCCCAAAGGCACTATATGACATAGTTGAAAGAATGGCAGATTTATAGTAAGAAGACTTTGTTCCACAACCCAGTTTTCCTATCTATGTGACCTTAAGCAGATTACTTTACGTTTCCAGGCCTCAGTTTCCTCACATATGAAATGAAGGAGTTAGAGTAGGTGACTTCCAAAGTCCCTTTTATTTCTAAATCGATGACCCTGTGAACTAGACATTAGTCTGCTGGTTGCTAAGGCAGGACCTTAAACCTGCCACATATTCTCCATGTCCTTAGTTGCTCAACTTTTTTTTTTTAATGGAGGTTAGCCATGTTAATGCAGAGAAAAATCTATATGGTCCCCAATGACCTTTAATTCATATCTTGATCTTCAATTTAATTAATACTTTTAATTCATAATAATTAACAGGCAATCATAGGTCTGAGAAGTCATTTTGTCTTTGTTTTACAGAAGCCCAGAAAAGTGAAAGGATATGCAAGAAAAATAGAGGAGTGTGGACCTCATACAGCGAGTTTATTGTTCATAAGAAAGCCCTTTACATTCCCGTACATTGTAAGCTTCCTGAGGACAAATACCATTTTTTAGGTTTGTCTTTATATCTCTAGAACTTGGCATAGTGCTCTGAATACAGGCATTTTTAAAATGTTTGTTGAATCGAATGAATTTTGTTCCAATAAACATTAACATGAAACTGCTAATCCACTTAAATATGAGTTGACAAACTTCCCCCATAGAACTCATCGTCTTACCCCTTTGGGTGGGAACATTTAGATAGCACCCACAATGGGTCAGGTATTGTGCCAAGTGCCTATCTCATCTGATCCTCATGCCAGCCCTATGAGGTAGGTGCTATTATTATCCCCATTTTTCAGGTGAAGAAACTGAAGCAAACAGAGGTTAAGTACCTTGCCTAGTAAATAGTTTAGCCAGAACCCAAACTCAGATTTTCCTGACTACAAGTCCCCTATGCTATTGACTATATCACCTAGCTGACTCTGAAAATATGTAATACCTACCTCTTAAAGTTTTGTGAAGATCAAATGAGAGCCTGTTTATAAAGATCATTAGTGCATTGAACAACAAAAACGTATTTATTTATCCCATGTAGATGGGTACCCAAAATAATTTTTTTGGACAAAATCATTGCCCCTCTCTCCTTATACAGACAAAATTTTCATTTCTGAAGGTTTTCTTTTAAGTACATCTTCCTTACAAAGAGACATGGCTGATGATTATATTATTAAAGACATGCTCAACTCATTCTTCCTTTAGGAAGCTTTCCCATATTGGACTTTTGGTCTGACCGTCATTCTTTTCTATCACTCCCATTCCAATTCTAAAGAACTGGGGATAATTAGAAGCTGAGAACAGAAATAAAAGATACTAAAATTCACCATAAAAAGTATTCCCATATATTGTTGCATTTATGGAACTGACGCAAATCAGAAAATGAGATAGAGATTTAATTTGCCAAAGATAGGAATGATGAAGAGGGACAGAGGTTAACAGAACTGTGCCATTAAATTCTTTTCTATATTTTATAACACATAATGGGCACTCAAAGTACTACCAGACATCACAACAGTGAGAAAAAATCTTCGGAAGTTAGAAGAACTATTCATCTTTCTAGACAAGGTTGATCATAATTTACATGGCCAATTCGAACTTATAAATCCAAACCAAATACATATTGTGTTTTTAACCCCCAAAACAGGACTGGCTTTGTGACAAGTTCCAACTAGGCTGGTTTTTGAAAGGCCACTTGGCTCTTTTTAGAATGGTTATGTACACACACACACACACACACACACACACACACACACACAAACCATAATAGCTTTTGGATGAGTGTCAGGATACCAGAGAGCCCCACAAGAATTATATCCCAAAGAGATACAAACATCCCACTATCCAGCCAAAGCTCCAGCTAATGTATGATTATATTGAGGGGATCTATTCCCCTTCACAGGAATCAGTTAATTTGGAGACAAATGAAGATATGGAATGTCTCTAGTTTTCAGGAAAAGTATTTTGAAAGATTTTAGATTTTTAAATGTTTTTTTATACCAGGAAATAGAGTTGCCATTTTTGTGCTGTTATTTTTGTTATAAGAAATGTCTCTTTTCTCCCATGTGACAATTGGACATCCTTATTTCTCATTATTTGAGAGACTGATGTAGATTCTAGAGATAAATGGAATGAGCTAATGGACAGCTGATGTTGACCTTGAAGCAACAGAGCTTTGGAAAGTTACTGAAAATGCTATTACATAGAAGCATTGCCCAGAGATCTAGGGGTGGAGAACCTGCAGCCTTGATGCCACATGTGGCCCTCTAGGTCTTCAAGTATGGCTCTTTGCCTGAATCCAAACTTCACAGAACTGTAAAACTTGGACTCAGTCAAAAGGCTATACCCAAGGACCTAGAAGGTCCCCTTGCCCACTTCTGTCTGAAACTTGGAAACATTCAAATTGGAGGTAATCCTTGAAGAATTAAAAATCAACATCCTATGGTAGGTCATTTGCACTTCTCTCCACATACCTAGGTAGGTATTCACTTTTTGTGTGTTCATGGTCCTCTTTGGCAGTTTGGTGAAGTCTGTGTACCCCCTTCTTAGATGTTTTTAAATGCAAAAAATAAAATACATAAAATTACAAAGAAGACCAATTATAATGAAATACAGTTACTGAAATACTTTTTTAAAAAATCAAGTTCACAGACACCTCCCCTCAGGATCAGAAGATGCTAGGACATGATGTTCTAGGAGTTTTAACTCTCAAGAAAAATATAAGCTTTGCCAAAATCTATCCAACAAACCTGCCAGTTCTTAAGTACTTTACCCAAATTCAGAGTCTTAGTGTATTGATTAGAAATTCCATGAGGCATACCAGTGCCCACACACAAAACATGACTCGTCTATGCATATGAGGCAAGTACTTTTTTTTAATGCTACAATCTGTACTGTCGTCTGCTTGGGAAGTAGGCTTTACTGTCCCAGTTGGAAACTTTAAAATGTTGAAGGACCTCTGCTCTAGTCCTGCTTTGATGACTCATCATGGAATGGAGGTGAACTGGGTTTTCAAAAGTTATGATAGTAAAACATAAGTTCTCACAATAGAACTGAGGAGCCACAATTTTTTCCCATTTAGAAAATGTCCCTTTTTGTCCATAAATTGGTAAGATTTTTTTTTCAGTATTTGGGAATTTTCCACAGTGCGTAGAAATAGAAAGGATGAGCTGATGTACAGATGGGAAAGCTTTCAGATGACCTTGTGTGCCTTGTCACCCAAGGTTCAACTCAGCTAAGAGTGGTGATGCTCATCTTGGCACCAAGTGATTAATCCTTTCATAATAATTTCCATTCTACAAGGTACAGGGTAGGAGTAGGGAAGGAAAAGAAGGTGAAATCTGCATGAGTCCATGGGTGGATAAAGCATTAATACCAATCAGATCAAAGATTCTTAAATGTTCAAGTCCAAATATTAAGAAACAGAAATCAGATTCCCAGTTTTTCTTCCTGCCATGCCCACTTGCCACAAATATCTAACCAAAAAGTAAATAAGAAGTAAGTGATTCCATAGTGGCTTCCTCTGTGGTATCTATGTGAGTAAGAGCCTACATGGCAGTCTGGGTAGAGGGCCAGCTCAGGAAAATAGTTCAGCCACTACCTCTAACTCATACTGGCTCTGTGACCTTTGACTAGAAAGTTATAACCTCCCAATGTCCTAGGCAAGTCCCCAAGACTTGAAATTAGAGATGAATTATGAATCTGCATTGGTGAAAGTTCTTTTTATACTGAATCTCTGAATCTAACAACAAAAATGCCAAAGTAATACATCAATGAAAATAAAAGAAATGTATGCCTTATAGAAGACAAATTAAGGAATTAAGGGGTTCTCAGAAACTCATGGAAGCAAGCACAAGGACCCAGTTGAGACCTTGGTAACTCCCAGGCTCCCTATAAGATATTTCGTAAGGCATTCTTCCTTAGGAATTAATATTTCATGAATTCCATTCCCAAACTGCCTCTTTTATACAGTCATGCCCTTGCAACACTGGTTACAGTTGAATATTGTAACTCAATATTCAACCTTTTCCCAATGGGACAGATACGTCTAAGAATCCCTGACATTACTAAGTTGTGTTGTGGTTTTTTTTTTTGCCAAGTGATGTTTCCTCTCTATTTCCATCTGTATCTTGAACAAAGGCTGGTTTCCTGTTCTTTTTTAATGTATGTTTATGGACCTAATGCTGTGTATGCCAAGGTTTACCTTCTGCAAGGTTCATCAATGTGTGTGTCACACAAAAAATGAATGAGCAGCATTTGATACTTTCACAATGACCTGTCATCTGGCAAAGGTTCAAATATTTATATCCATTTATTGAAAATACTTTGAGATACATCTCATGAAGGAAAATCTTTAAAATATGTCTGTTATTTCAGTACACTAAGATTTGCTGTCATTAATTTTTAAGGAAAAGCAACTTTTTTTCCATTTTAAAAAGCCCGTATGTGATTAGGATTCCTTCCTGACCATCTGCTATGCAGGAGAGTTAGCCACCACAGCTGTGCACATGAAATCCAGGCATGTCATTGAATTGGACAGGCCAGGTGAACATTAAAGCTTGCTTAACATGGTAGACTCATAGAAAAGTTCATGGAGGAGATATTCTTGATATTCTTTCTGGTTATCTGGAAGCACATACTCAGATGTTGCCTTCATTGCAGTCCTATTTGTGAATATTTCAATTTTGTCTTTGCAAATGGATCACTTTTGAGTCAAGTAGGGACTTTTTTTTGCATGTGCAAACTCCTTCTTGGAATGCAAATCTACAATTACTTGTGCATTCTGATACATTCACAAGTCAAACAATAGGTTCCCTACACTATATGTTACCATCTACTTTTATTTTTAGCACGAGAAGGAAAAATTGCAAGTCTCCTTTGAGGAAGACTCATAATAACTAGGCATTTTCTTCAAAGCAGTGCTTTGCTTTTTCTCTGCCCCACCCACACATTCTCTTTGGGGGGAAAAAAGTACATTTTGAGTGACTGTGATGTTTGCGGAGGTAACAGACTGATAGCCCTGGAAACTTAAGTCTTATTTATCATCAGAACAGGTGGCTATAGTACAAGTCCTCTGCACAGCCTGCCCACGAATGTACCCATCCTTTTTTCCTTCCTTTCTTCAAGGACTGATCACTGCTAAAAAGTCAAGGGAATGGTTATTTTTCCAGGATGCCAGACATCTGGAGCAAAAACAAAAAATTCAATCAATCTTCCAGATGCCTCCTAATATCCAAATATTTGGTGTAATGTAGCTAAGCTATACAGATGCTTTTTAATTCTTCTTGTCCAAATGTTTTGTGAAGGCATATTTGATGGCAATGAAATGGTATCTTGATTATCTAAGAATGCCTGGGAGGGAGGTGGTTCAAATGGAATCTTTTTTGTGAACGAAAGATGTCTTCAAAGTCTCTTTAGTTAGATTCAGAATAAAGTACCAAATCATAGATTAAAAAATTCCGTTATTTATGAAGAGACCTCTCAGGTTACCTGGGATCTCATGCTGTATAACATCATCTAATGTATTATAAGTAAACCCAGACTTTGTACATGTGAAGCCACAGGCAGGTGTAAAGGGAAAATGCCCACCTGGCTGCTCTTCTGCCTAAAGGCAACCAATAACTGACTTGGGTGATATCCTCATTGAATTTGCTGAATTGTCAGGTTTAGCCTGACTCCACCCCGACTGAGCCCACTGGATTGTACTCCACATTCCCCAGTGTGAAGAACTTTATGTCTGGCATGGGAAAGTTTACCTGCTAACCTGGAGCTCATACCAGTAATGACTCTCTAAATGTAACCCTTACTGAGAATAACAAAAAGCTGCTGCAACTTTAACTAAAAAGTGATAGCAATTCTTTTTTTGTTCATTTGGTCTTGCTTTAGTTAGACAGCATAAAACTGAGCATATATTGGGTAGGTTGAATCGGTCTGACTTCTACCTTTTGGTAAGTTTCTAAATGGAGGAAGGAAAAGAAGGAGGAGAGAGAGAGAGAGAGAGAGAGAGAGAGAGGGAGAGAGAGAGAGAGAGAGAGAGAGGGAAAGAGGCAGAGAGAGACAGAGAGAGACAGAGACAGAGACAGCGAGAGAGACAGCGAGAGACACAGAGAGACACAGAGAGCCAGAGAGAGGGAGGGAGGGAGAGAGAGACAGAGAGAAAGACAGAGAGAGAGAGAGAGAGAGAGAGAGAGAGAGAGAGAGAGAGAGAGAGAGAGAGAGAGAGAGAGAGAGGGAGAGAGGGAGGGAGGGAGAGAGAGACAGAGAGAGACAGAAAGACAGAGAGAGTTGGCTAATGTGATCCATGGCATATTATTTTCATTTGTAAATATGTCTTTCACCCCCATTTTTTTATTCCCTGTGATGCTATTTGAACTGTATTTTAAATCTTCCTTACTCTTTCATTAAGCCTAAAGATGTATTTAGATAAATACATCTAGTTCTTTTTTTTCTATGACTTAGAAAAATCCCTTGCCAAGGACCATAAGCGTAAGTACTCCACATACCTAGATCATGAGTCCATAACTACAATGGGGACTGGAGGAAGAAATTGGATGAAATTACACTGGAAGGGTATGAATGAGAGTTAATGAACTCAGAAACTCTAAGAGGTATCATTTCCTGTGATGGGCTCATCATCATCATATTTCATTTTTAAATTTCAGTGCTATAAGTTTAGATGATCAGCCTTTAAGTAAAAGTTCTAGATGCAATTTCTGGTCTGGGCTACTTCAAAGCCACATTTTATTGCACTTCACTTTATGACGCTTTTCAGATATAGCTTTTTTTCTTACCAAATTAAATATTGGTGGCAACCCTGTGTCAAACAAGTCTAGTGGTGCTGTTTCCTCAATAACATGTGCTCCCACCAACTTTCTGGGGCTGATCTGGGTAATTCTTGCAATGTTTCAAACATTCTCACTATTACATCTGAAGTGGTGACCTGTGATCAAGGGCTTTGTAATTGTTTTGGATGCCATGAACCATGCCTGTATAAAACAATGAACTTAATCTATAAATGTATGTGTTCTAACTGGTACACTGAACTACTGTTCCCCCATCTCTCTGCCTTCTCCTTGGGCCTTTGCATTCCCTGGGACACAATAATATTGAAGAATATTACATAAACTTAGTTGATAAAGCAGCAGCAGGGTTTGAGAAGATTGACTCCAATTTTGAAAGTCCTACTCTTGGTAAAATACTATCAAATATGATCATATGCTACAGAGACATCTTTCATGAAAAGTAAACTCAATCAGGAGTTGTGTCATTGGGTCAAAGGATATACATGATTTTAGTGATTCTTTGTATATTGTTCCAAACTTCTTTCAAGGATGATTGGACCAGTTCATGACTAACAGCAAAAACAAGCTTCATTGGATATTATCCCTATTTCTGTACTCTGAGATACAAATAAACTAGCCTCCTATCTGTGTCTCATAAATGAAACATTATTACTCTTGTCTGGGCCTTTGAACTCCCTGTTCCTTGTGCCTGGAATGCACACCCTCATTACCTCTCCTTCATAGAGCTCAGCTATTTTTTTAAGCTTTAGCTCAGGCACTGTCTTCTACATGAGGCATTTCCTGGTCCCTCCAACTGCTGGTGATTTGCCTCCCAAACTACCTTGCACTTGACTACTTTGCATAATGCTTGTATTAATTAACATCATATTGTATGCATCTGGATGGGTAATTTTTTTCTCCCCCCCTCCCCCACCAATTAGAAGATAAACTCCCTGTAAACAGGGATAGTTCTACTTTTGTACCTGTATCCTCAGCACCTATCACTGTACCTGGAACCTAGGAGACTTGATAAATACTTGCTGATGGATGGATTGGTTCAATGAACAGAAAGAAGACAATGTATCTGGAACATAGAGTGTAAAAAGAATTGTAATATGAATTACAGCTAGAAAGCCATTCTGGAAAGCTTTGAATGCCAGGTTAAGAAATTTGAATTGTGTTCAAAAGATTCAAAAGGTAATAGGCACAGATGATTTTTTAGCAGAGGAAGGACATGTCTAGATCTATATAAGGAAGATCATTTTCACAATGGTACGCAAGAAGCCTTAGAAGGAAAAGGGTGTAAAAGTAAAAAGACATATTAGAAAGCCCCCAAAACATATTGGGCATTGAAAAGATGGGAGGTGACTGAGGAGAGAATTGCTGTGGAGGAGGAATTGAGAGGACTTAGTAAGAGGGAAGGAAAGGGACCAGTTGTGATTGTAGGAGGCAGGATGAATGATTATGAAAATGCCACAAACAGTTGATGAAACCAGAAGGAGAAGCCTATTCAGGAGGAAAGACATTTAGAAGGCTGAGTTCTCCCTCCATTATCTTTCATTCGTTTGTTTGTTCATTTATTTAGTTAGGACATGTTGAGTCTGAAGTGTTAGAGCGATATCTAGAAAAGGAATTTTTTAGATAGCATTGGATATGTAGGTCTGGAGCTCAACAGAAACTCATGGGAGCAAATGCGACTGTCAAAGGAGAGAATGTCAAGGCAGAAAATGATAATATATCTCAGATTCTGTGTTTCTGCAATCTATTCAATTTTTGTACTTTTTCCATTTTTTTTTAAGTTAAAAAATTGTTGGAAAGTCTGTGGGAACTTCTCTAAGTAAAAGTTCTAGGTGAAATATCAGATCTAGGTCACTTCAAGGATGTATACTGCATTTTATTGCACTTCTCAGATACAGACCTTTTTTTTTTTTTTTTTACCAAACTAAAGATTTGTGGCAACCATGTGTCAAGCAAGTCTATTGGTGGTATTTCCCCATCAGCATGTGTTCATACCAAGTTTTTGGGTTTGATCTGGGCAATTCTTGCAATATTTCAAACATTCTCATTATTATATCTGAAATGGTGACCTGTGATCAACGACTTTGTAATTGTTTTGGGTGCCATGAACCATACCCATATAAGTCAGTGAACTTAATTGATAAATGTGTGTGCTGTAACTGGTACACTGAACTGCTGTTCCCCCATCTCTCTGCTTCTCCTTGGGTCTTCCTATTCTCTGGGACACAACAATATTGAAGAATATTACAGAAATGACTGCTACATATTACTATACTCTTGATTGAGCTCTGAACTGGTCTAACCATCCTTGAAAGAAGTTTGGAACAATATACAAAGAATCACTAAAATCATGTATATCCTTTGACCCAATGACACAACTCCTGGTCTAAAACCACAAAGAGATCAATGAACTGTATTTACATATTGATAGCAGCTCTTCTTGTTATATCAAAGAACTGAAAAACTAACTAGCTTGTCTATAAATCAGTCTAAAATTATATATTGAAAATTTATCATGTGCCAGACACTAAACGTTGGGGATATAAAGAAAGACAAAGATAGTTCTTGCCCTCAAGGAGTTCATAGTCTATTAAGGGAGACAATATGTGAATAACTAGATATATACAAGGTACATTCTTAGATGAGAGGTGACCTCTGAAGGGAAGAGACTAGTAGGAGGCGGAAGCAAAGTGGGGTCTGGAGACTAGGAAAGGCTATAGAAGGTAAGAGCTGAATGAAGGCTTGAATGAAGTCAGGGAAACTAAGATACAGGAAAACTGAACAAATTATGACACACATGTAGTGATTTAAGATTTTAAGTGATTTATCATTGAGAAATGATAAAAATCTGCTCTATCTATAGCCCAAAGAGATCAAAGAAATAGAAAAAGGGCCCATATATACAAAAATATCAATAGCAGTTTTTTATGGCAAAAAGAGCTGAAAACTAAGGGAGGGCCCATCAACTGGAAATGGCTGAACAAATTATGGCACAAAAAATAGTGGAATACTATTATGCTATAAAAAAATGATGAAGGAGATGGTTTCAGAGAAACCTAGGAAGACTTGTATGATTTGATGCAGAGTGATGTGAAGAGAAGTAGAATTGTTTATACAATGAATAGCTTAGAAAGACTTTAGAACTTGGATCAGTACACTGATCAATTAATAGCAGCAGACCAATAATGAAGCATGCTTTCCTTTTTTTTCTGGCAAGGTAATAGAAAGAATGGAGGAGACATACCTTTTCAAAAATGGTACAAATTTGTTTTGTTTGACAAAACTTTTGCTATAAGGAAGGATTTTGAGTTTTTCTTTTAGAAAGGTATAAAATTGGAGGAACAGAGAAAGGATAGACTAATGATAGTGATGCAAAAAAGAAAAAGAAGAAGAGCATCGATTCCTTTAACAATACAGAGGAAAACAGAAGAATGTTCAGAAAGGCACACAGACATTCAGGGCATTGTTAGCACTTCCATGTTATATTTAATATAAATTTTTTAAAATAATCTATGTGACAGATTTATGGTTTTTAATCTACAAACTCCACTTTCTAACCTTCTTTTGTACATGGAAACATTCATGTTTGGTAATGATTTTCTAGTTTATACTAAAAATATTTTTGAAAAGCAAAAACAATGATGTCACTTAAAAGGATATTAATCTATTATTAATGTGAATCATATTGCAATTTGCTGCAGGAGTTAAGTGAAAATTTTACTTTTGCACTCTCTCAGTTGTATTTAAAACATCTTCCCTGATACAGAGGATTGAGAGAGAGAAGACAGGGGAAAAAAGTTGCTTGTTCTCAATTACTCTCTGTCATAACAATCACTCCCAATCTATGTGTGTTATTCCTTAGGGAGAACTCTAAACTCTCTTACAAAAATCTCTAAGGACCTTCTTGAGTATTCTCAGATGAAATGGAGAGGAACTAGGAAGGTTTTTGTGTATATTTTTCTTTGCAGGGGGAGAGAGAAACACAAAGAATTGTTGGAAAGTAAGTAAGTACAGCGTCGTTGTTGGGGGTTTTTTTTTTCTGCTTTGTTTGTTTAAATTGCAGATAAAACTCAGACATTTACCAAAATGGGGATGGTTTAGAAAGAGCTTTTCCACTTCTAGAAACATCCTTTAGAATCAATCAATCTTTTTCTCAGAAGAATTCTAAGTATAGTTCTCTATTGCTTTGGGGAGAGACAGAGAAAGAACATAAAAATCATCTCTTTATAGGCATGATCCATACTTACTGCTTTGGTGAATTAATAGTTGTGAATGCTAAATTATATTAATTTTTGTTTCCTAAAATGATTTGCAAATGCAGATTCTTTCTTTCAGCAAAGGAACATTTAAAATGAAGCCATTGTACTTGGAGCAAAATATACTTTGCAAAAAGTACAAATTCATTAACACTTTTATTCCTTGAAATAAAAAAGAAATAAGGACTCGCTTGTTGGTAGGTGGATATTTTTCAAAGGGTTTTACTTCCCCTGGTGTTGCCAAACTCTGAAAAATGACAGAATCCACTTGTTTGTTGCGTGGGGGAGGCTCATTTTAATGGAGCACTAAAGCCCCCTCAGTAATGGTACTGTGTGGACTAAATTTACTGTAATTTCTCCACATCTGACTAGCAAAGATAGAAGTCTTGTTACAGCTCAGTCAATTAGTCTTGAGCAAAGACAAAGGAGGAAGAACCCACCCTTCTAAATGTCTTTCTTTCTGTTTGGGGTAGGTTTTCTAGCCATGTAGTTAGAAAGGCTAGAAAATTTTTTTTCACCCTTGGAGAGGTATAGTTGTTGCATTAGCAAAACCTCATTTGGGATCTACCTCATGATCTTGGAGCATCAAATACCCCCAATAAGCCCCTAAATAGGAGATCAGATAATAACAATTGTGACAATAAAATAGATATTATTTATATACCACTTTGAGGTTAACCAAGCACTTTACAAATATTATCACATTTTATCTTTACAAAAACCCTGAGAGGTAGATGCTACTATGATCCCCAATTTACAAATGAGAAATCTGAAGGAGTCTGAGGTTGTATGACTTGCCTAGAGTCACAAAGCTGGTGAGGGCCAGAAGCTGGATTTGAACTCAGATCTCCCTAACTCTAGGTAGCTAGATGGTACAGTGAATAGAGCACTGTGCTTAGAATCAGGAAGGCTCATCTTTAGGAGTTCAAATCTGACCTCAGACACTTTAACTGTGTAACCCCGAGTCTCTTAACCCTGTTTTTCTGCAGAATGAGCTGGAGAAGGAAATGGCAAACTGCTCCATAATCTTTGCCAAGAAAACCCCAAATGAGGTTGGACACAGTAGAAATGACTGGACAATTCCATAACTGCAAATCCAGTACTCTATGCACTGTGCCACCTGTCGGCCATTAATGCTATTTCAGGAGGCAAGAAAAATGTTCTACATGAAGCCTCTTCTGATCTCCCCAGCTGTTGTTGCTCTCCTTTCCACTCCCCTCCAATTTTTACTTTGTATTTATTTCACATAAATCTTGTATATATCTACTTGTCGGTCAGTCAATGAACATTTATTAAGCACCTACTATGTGCCAAGCACCATACTAGGTACATGTATATAGGTATGAGTTGTTTCCTCTGGTAGAATGTAAGCTCCTTAAGGACAGAAATTCTTCCTTCCTTCCTTCCTTCCTTCCTTCCTTCCTTCCTTCCTTCCTTCCTTCCTTCCTTCCTTCCTTCCTTCCAGCACACTGCTAAATGCTTTGGGGAGCTCAGCTCTAGATTTCCGGTATTACACCCAGGACAATGCAGGGAGAAGATAAGCAGGTGCAAAACTCAGAGATTTTTAAAGAGGATATGGGGTCATGGACAAAGCCCAGCGTATGCTTCCCAATGCCCCCCACATTTCTATATAGGAGAAATCAAGGTATAATGAACATCAAGGTCGGTCTTGGAAAAGGGGATTAAATCACAAATTGGCAGGCTAATAACTATGTAATATAGGAGCAGAGATAGTTCCATCTAGGTGGAAAAGAAGGGAGTATCTAAACACTGAAGCTGTAGACCTTGAGGGTTAGTACTATTTCATTTTGTTTTTTTCTGGTGCCATATTCAGTATCTGACACATTAGCAATAATGTTTATTGACTGATATAGGTATATGATCATAGATTTAGAGATGGAAGTGATCTTAGAGGTCACTGAGTCCAACCACTTTCATTTAATAGATTGAGAACTTGAGGCACTTGTTGATAGAGTGGTGAACTGATTCAACTAATCTAGAGAGCAATTTGGAACTATTTCCAAAGGGCTATAAAGCTGTGCATACACCTTTCATCCAGCAAAACTACTGGTGACTAAGAAATGGAAATCAAAGGGAAACCCATTGTTTGGAGAATGGTTGAACAAGTTGTGGTATGTGAATGTAATGGAATATTACTGGAATGAGAATGGAATAAGAAATGACAAGTCAAACAGTTTCAGAAAAACCTGGAAAAACTTACATGAACTGATACAAAATGAAGTGAGCAGAACCAGGAGAAAATTGTACATAGTGAGAGCAATATTGTACGATGAAGAATTGTGAATTAGTAACATTCTCAGCAGCAGGAATGCTCCCAGACAATTCCAAAGGACTCATGATGAAAAATGCTCTCCACCTCCAGAGAAAGACTTGAATACAGACTAAAGCATACTACTTTTCCTCTCTCTTTGTTTATTTTCCTCTTTCTTTCTTTCTTTCTTTCTTTCTTTCTTTCTTTCTTTCTTTCTTTCTTTCTTTCTTTCTTTCTTTCCTTCCTTCCTTCCTTCCTTCCTTCCTTCCTTCCTTCCTTCCTTCCTTCTCTTTCTTTCTTCCTTCCTTCCTTCCTTCCTTCCTTCCTTCCTTCCTTCCTTCCTTCCTTCCTTCTTTCCTTCCTTCCTTCCTTCCTTCCTTCCTTCCTTCCTTCCTTCCTTTCTTGCTTTCTTTCTTCATTTCTTCCTTCTTCCCTTCCTTTTTTGACTTCTTGTACAAAATGACTAATATGCAAATGTTTTGCATGACTACACACATATAACCTATATTAAATTGTTTATTGTCGCAGGGGAGAGGAGAGACAGAATCTAGAACTCAGAACTTTAAAAAATATATTTAAAATGGTTTTTGTGTGTAAGTGGGTGGAAAATTAAAAATATTAGAAAAAACAATAGGCATGGAAAGGTTAAGTGAATTGTTCAAAGTCACAAAGTAAATACCTGAGGCAGCATCTGCTGCCCTATCTTTTTGTCTACAAATCCAATAAATGATCCACTGCACCAAAATGCCTCTCTGCACCCAAGGTCTTTTAACATCATCTGATGAGCTGCCTCCTCTTTCCTGCCTATCTTTCTGAGGTTCTTTCCTGACTGGCAACAACTTGCGTTGCCCACTAATGTCTAGACTCTGAGCAGTCCTTCCCCATTGCCATAGAACCAGAATCTAGAATAGAAAATCATTTTGAATTCTCACTTAATACTTACCAAGTTCTATTTATACCAACAGAGTGTGTCCTTTTGAGGTTTCCATGGCTCTGGCATTATGGAAAATAATTCAAGATTTAGGAGACATGTCGAAAGAAGGCATGAAATTTTGCTTCCAACGTGAGAAAGAGAAGGGAAAATGAGGTGAAAAATAGTGAATGCCAGGAGAAACAGAGACAAACAAAATTCTGTGTTATGATTAGACAAAGCTGAGAGACAATCAACGTTCTGACTCCTCACTAAGGAGAATAAGGAGATACTCATTTTTTTGTCTCTAACTGGATGTAAAGATTGCTGATCATGGTAGCAGAGAATCCAATTCTTTATGCCACCAGAACTGAAATCTTTCTTTTCTTGACCTAAGCATGATAGTGCTTGGAGAGACATTCTTTCAGAAAACTTTCAAAGCTGATTTCACTGGATAAGGTTCCCTTCTTTTAGCTTGGAGGTGGGGTTGGGGGTCAGCTGGGGTGGGAGCATTTATGGATTATAAAGCCTTTTCCCAGTCCCCTTTTCTTTCATTTAAAAACATCATGCCATAGTACTTTCACACACACACACACACACACACACACACACACAAAAGGAAACTAGCTTCTTTTTTCTGATTAATCCAGCTCAAAAGGGTTCTTGGTAAATTTCCAGAGTCCAGTAAATAACCAGCAGAGTAATTTTTTCCGTCTTTACTTGTTGTCATTTATTTTCTTTGCTTTACAGCAGAGTCATGAAACTAGGCTTTATTCACTTGATGGAAGACTATTATCCTTGGCTGGATGGAGGAGTGTATCAACAGAAAAAAAGTTGTTGCTATGTGAAAGGTCCATATTTGCTGCAATATTTTACTCAGAAGGCCATAGGATCTGACCTTGATTGGAGGAAGTAGCCCCAGGAAATTCAAAGAGATTTTTGATTTGCTATCTTTTTTGCTGGTATGCATGTATAAATTTAGAAAACATCTCTCTGCAATAAGGTCAGGCCACATGTTAGCTAAGGACACTCAGGACATCACTTTTGTTGCTTTCTGATAACTGGCAGATACTAAGAACAGGACACTGATGACAAAATGACCTTTGGATAGAAGGCCATATGAGGTTCCATGGGACCACTAGGTCTCTTTGTTTTGTTAGGTTATTAAGAATCTTCCCATCTGGAATGAACAATCTGTCCCAGAATGCAAAACAATGAGGCAGCATGAGATCTGCAGAGAAGTAAGCTCATCAAGCCATTACTATGCTAGGTCATAGTATACAGGTCAGGCACAAAGAAAGTGAATTTGAACCAGGAAGAAGAAAACCAGGAAACCCAACAGCATGTTCAAGTCCTGATAGATAGGCAGATGGAATGAGATGTGACTCTAGCTATTCCAAACTCCCAAGAAATGTAGCTGTTATTGATGGAGAAGAAGCAATCAGTTGAGTAACAAGTATCTATAAAACACCTCTGTGTCAGGTAGGTGTAATGGATACAGAGTTGGGCTTGAAGTCAGAAAGATCTGGGTTCAAGTCCTCCCTCTGCCATGCCATGTTTAGGCTGTGTGATCTTGAGCAAGCCAGCTCTCTATTTCCTCATTTTACAATGTGTATAATAGCATATGACTCATAGGGTTGGAGTAAGGATAAAAAGAGCTAATATATGTAAGCACTTTCAAACCTCAAATTTATATATAAAGGTTAGCTATCATTACCCGAATTTGACTTGGGCTCTAGTCATGGAAACCACCACATTTTAACATGTGAGATGACTTTTAGGACTGCCTTTAGCATACTTCTATATACCTGAGTTTCCTTCTGGTAGTAAATCAGACACTTGGGAAAACAAAAAACAAAAATATGAGATATGGGACAGTGAGAAAGTAGTCTAACTAACAAAATAAGGTTCTTCAGCCTATTTTCACTACATACACTTAATAATGTCTCCATAAATCTTCCAGGTGCTCTTACCTCCTTTTAATGCCTGTTGGGCCCAAACCTTCATATATGTATTTGGTATGTACTTGTATATGTGTGTAATCTCCTGAGAGGGATTGGACCTGTGATGTCTCGAAGTCCCCAAGTCCGTCTTTGAAAGTAAGAGCTACCAAATTATGGCTCTGCATTGATAGTGGGAGTTTCAGGACTTCAAGTTTGTTACATCTCAGAGAAATTGTAGGTCCAGTTAGAGTTTTTAAAATAGGCAGGACACTGTGTTAGTACTGAAGATCACAAGGACAAAAATGAAAGAGTTCCATGCCCTCGAGGAGAGCATTCTCTTCCAAAACAACCCATATGCTAAGCAGATGCCTTCTGTAATGGAGCATAATATAGACTCCCAGGTAAATATAAGGTGGTTAGTTTCAGGTGTTGTTTTAGCCTTCTCTTCTTTGCACAATTCACTCCTCTGTAACAAACACTTGCAAGAATGTGACCAAATTTGCTTTTCTTTATCTGAAGAAAAAATCCTTTATCAAAAATTAAAGAAGATCTAAATAAAGCAATACACTTTCCAAACGAACAATGCCAATTGGCCAAGCACTCATGAGGCAGGAGAGAGGGGGTAATTTTATCACGTCCCTCTGTCCAGAAAGCAGGACCATCTGGGCAAACAGTAAATGCCGCATAAGCTGATAACTCCTTAAGCAAATCAAACAAGGTTCCAACTGCTCATGATTACATTTAGTTTGGAATAGCACTGATCTCCTTTGCTGGCTGCTTACTACTGATGCAGCTTGACCCTAGGCCATTCCTCTCCCTGTAGACAGCTAAAGCTCCCAGGCTTCCCCTACCCCAAGAGGCTTCTATCTCCTACATCCTTCAGTCTCTCCTTACAGCCGGGAATACTACACTTCCCATCAGTCCCCTTGATGATAATGAGCTACATATATACATGTGTGTATGTATTGTGATATATGCATGTGTACATATATAGCCCATATAGATATACATCTTCCTATGTATGTATGTGTGTGGTGTACATGTGTGTCTGTATAGCCCAGGGTCACATTATATGTAAGTATGTATGTGTGTATATGTATGTATATGTATGTATGTGTGTGTGTGTATAAAATAAAGTATTTGGGGAGGGTGAGGGCACTAAAAGATGGCTGGATCACTTAGGAGACAATGCCAGGGCTAAACTTCAAAGGACAACAGTAGTAATGTGTTTAATAAATGCTTTTTCAATCAAAAGACATTGGGGAGTCTAAGAGGCAGAGATGAAAAGGGAGTGAATTCTTCAATGTAGAATCTCTCAAAGAGAATCTTCTGCAAAATAGTTTTGGGTCATATTAGGTGAGATACTGCCTTTTCTGCTTGATGGACTACTTCCTGCTTCCTTTCCTAACTTCTCTCAGCCTCAGTTTTCTCATCTCTAAAATGGGGAGAATAATCACGCTTGCATCACAGGTTGTAACAATGATCAAATGAGACGATATATGTCAAGTACTTTTCAAACCTTAAAGCGCTGGATAAATATGACTTATTTATTATTTGGGTTGACCTGATTCTATTATGTCTTGCCTCAATTACTTCAGTTTCCCCAAAGCTTTCGAAAGCTTTGTAATGGCATGCTTAGCTTCCTTGGAGGGAGAAAAGGGTTTTCAGTTGAAAGCATTTCCCTTGTTCACTTCAGGTCTCTGGATTTGTCCTACACTCCCTTACTTGACTTTGGCAATCATCCTGGCATCCATCTTGACCCCCTTTACAGCTTGTCATCACATATGAAAATGGGTGACTACAAATGCCTAGTTTCTTCCACAGAGATCTTCAGACCTGGAGGAACTAAGAAACCACCTTGCAAATCTCCCAAAACACAATTCCTTTATAAAAAGTGGTCAGATTACCATCATTCCATTCAACAGGAACTTGACAGTGAACCCAGCAATGCAGAATATTAATGGCAATTCTACAGCACTGGTACCACAAGAATAGCTCTTGTCATTGCATCCAGAAATGACATCCCTTTACCAACAATTGTGCCAAAAAAAAGAGAGAGAGAGAAGAAAGCTTTCCAAAACAACCAATGCTGTCGACGAACTCAATCTTACAATTAATCAATTTTATTTTAAAAAATCAGTCCCATTCATTCTTTTAGTACCATACAGATTAAACTATTGGTTAGCTAGGTTTTTCACTTACAGACTTCACTTACAGACTCAGCTCAGTATCTGGCACATAGAATTGGGTTAAATTTATAGAGGCAACTATGTGTCAAGAATACCTGAGTTCAAATCTGACCTTATTAGCTGTGTGACCCAGAGCAAGTCATTGAACCTCAGTTTCCTGGTTTGTTGTTGTTCAGTTGTTTCAGTTGTGTCAGACTCTTTGTGATCCATTAGGGTTTTCTTGGCTAAGATACCAGAGTGGTTTGCCATTTCCTTCTCCAACTCCTTTCACAGACAAGGATACTGAGACAAAAACGGATAATTGACTTGCCTAGGGTCACACAGCCAGTAAACGTCTGAGGCCATATTTGAACTCAGGTCTTCCTGACTCCAGACCTGTTGCTCTATACATTGTGCTACCTAGGTGACCAAAACAGAGCTAACAATAACACATATTCCCAGAGTTATTTTGACATCAAAGGAGATAATAATTATAAAGCATTTGTCATAAAGAGTCAGATACAACTGAAAACAACTCAACAATGCCTTCTCTAAACCAACACAAATGCTTCTTCAGGCTCTTATATTCTCTGTGCTTGCTTTGCCTCTAGGATAAATCCTTCTCCACTGACTTTTGATCTTCTATTGTCTATTTTAAACATTCTATTTAAAAGAATCAAAACAGAAAAAGTTGTAATGCTTACCATTTCCACTAATGATAAATAAAGGAACATCCCAGCAGTGACTGTTAAAATCCAGTTTTGAATGCACGGATCAGTTGAGACTGAGAGGCCAATGTAAAGTCCTATGAAAGCAGTGAGGGCGCTTATAAAATTCATTAAGATGGCAATCTTGACAGCAAGTCCAGAACTTAACAGTACAGCAAAATCTCCTGAAGTTAAAGGGGAAAAAAAGAGGATGTTGATTTAGCAGAAGTGAGTTTACATATTCCAAATTAGCCCTGGCAAGACTTACAGGGACACTTAGATATCACAGTTCACAGAGGGCTAGATCTTGAGTCAGGAAGACTGGAGTTCAAATCCTGCCCCAGATGCTAGTTCTGTGACCCTGGATATCATTTAACTTTTGTCTGCCTCAGTTTTCTTCATCTGTAAAATGGGGATGATAATAGTACCTACCTCCCAGGGTCATTGTAAAGATCAAATGAGATAACACTTGTAAAGCACTTAGCAGAAGGCCTGGCACATGGCAGTTGCTACATAAATGTTAGCTATTATTATTGTCATTATTGTAGGCTATAAATTGAGAGACCACATGGTACAGAAGAAAAGGTGCTAAATTTGGAGTCAGTTCAAATATGACTCTGTCACTTTGTGGCCTTATACTAGTAATTTAACCTTTCTGGGTCTCCATTTCCTTATCTGTAAAATAATTCAGTTGGATGAGATGACCTCTGTAGTCTCTTCCCATTCTAAATCTATGATCCTATAAAATGACTGTAGTATTCTAATAAACTCAGTCAAGTTCTTTGTGGATGGTCAGATATATGGTCAGATAATATCTGAAGGTCAGATAAGAAGAGGGACTGCCCCTGTGATTTAATTAACAATTGGGAGACCTGGTTGAGAAGTCTCCTTCTATAGCTAGAGGGTGGCGCCTTCACTGTAACTTACAGTATTAGAAAATTGCCTAGGGAATGAACTCAGAGGTTGAGAGACATATCCAGGGTCATACATCCTGGAAATGTCAGAGTAAGATCCTCAACTCAGATCTTTCTGGTTCTAAAGCCAGCCCTCTGTCTGATATAGTAATATAGCTATGCTAATAGCATATATAGGTCATATAGACCAATCAACTAATATTTTGCTTCATTTTCCAATTGCCATGGTAGGGAAGGAACAGAAAATTATGTTTTAACCATTGCCTTTGTTTAACTGGTCCTAAAGATAGATTATACAGGGTGACCTGTGACCCACAGTTGGTTCTGGATGGTCTGTAACATTTTCAACTTAGATAAATGCAAAGTCCATCACGTGCTTTCCCAGAGTTTCTAAATCTTTCCTGCCTGGGAACTTGCCAGATGAAATTAAGAGATCATATCTGTGGCCTGGTATTTATTCTTTACTTAAACAGGTACTGACTGACTATATATAGGAAAACAAAACAAAGCCAAAAGCAGAAAGAGAAGCAAAAAACAACCCACTATTTGCTGTTAAGTAAAAACATAACACAAAATGTATATGGGACAGTGCATCCACCTTCCCTTGAGGAAATGAATGGCTGTACCGCCTTGGATTGAGTCAAAGCAGCCAGATTGTTTCGTTCCCTGGAATTGGAGGTATTCAAGAGGGCATGGAATGACTGTTTGGTTTGCTGGGGAGGTTGCCGAGGGAATTTTTGCTTCAAGTGTGGGTTGGAATAAATGACCTTTACCATCCCTTCAGTTGCTATAATTCTAATTCCTCATACATTGGTATATTTCCTGTGCTGACAATATTAAAGAATAACATTCAAATAAAAAAGTCTGGGAACTCATACATCTTCTTCATAGGCAGGATTAAATGTATGCATATCCTCCTCGCCAGTCCCATGGGTCCTGAACTTCCTGCCAGGACAGCCATGCGTTTGCTGTCGAAATGGTCTCTAAATAGCCTCTGTTAAAACTCAGACAGGCTGCTAGGAGGTGGTATTGCATTAATTCACCATAACATAGGCACAGGGTAGGGGCAGGAGAGAATAGTACGTAGGACAAGTAAATATTGATAATGGTGAGAAAAGCTGAGAGCACTGAGAATTACCAGGGAAGGCAGGCCCAATGCCAGCCTGAGTCTTTAGGGGACAGAGTACTAGACAGAGCAGAGATGGAAAAAAGGGAGGGATAATCATTGATAATGGGGGAAAGGGCATGGGGGACAGAACAGTGTGTGCCAGAACTCAACCAGATGCTAGAACCTGGTCTGATTAAACTCCTTTAAGGATTAGAATGAATGAAGCCCTCCAAATCCCTAAGGACTTCAAAGTACAGTCCTAACCACAGAAATGTGGTCCATGAAAGTTTCATCTGCCTGATTCTGCTGTAAAATCGGAGGTCTTCCTGCTAACTTTCTGTCTGCTGAGATAAAGGAGCTTGGCTTTCTGTTGTGGTGACTCAGGTCTTCTTTTCCTTCTCATGTTTTGACCTCTGATCAAAAGGTAGATTTAGGACCAATTGGCCCAGATTGGAAAGAAGACTCCTGTAGGCTTGATGCTGGACAAAACCTCCAGATAATTAAGGTGATCTAAAAGTAGACTTAGCTACTTCATGAAGTAGTGAGTTTTACCAAGCCAGCAGTGGGCTGGCAAATGCTTAACAAAACCAAGCTCTCTCCAAAGGGGGAAAAATGTAGATGACATACTTTTCAGTTTAATTTTCAGTACCCTTTTCTTTACCACTTTATCAAGTCGAGACCATCAACCAAACAATAAATCAAGCCCTGTCAATTCCTCAAGGTGAAAATGGCCACCATGAAAATTTAAGTCAGCTCTTGTAAACAGATAGGAGCTGGCTCTGGCTCATGCCTCCCTGAAGGACATCTTCAAGCAGTAGCTAGGAGGACAGATCTGATATAGAAACAATTCAGGTCAGAATTGTACTGGATAGTCAGTCCAAACCTGAACTCTTGTGGGTTCCTGACATTTGTTGTATGTTTGTCCTCGGACAAAGGGAAGATGTCATATCAGGAATGTAACAAAGTGAGCCTCTCAGAATGCTCTTGATCTCATGGTGTATGTACTGCAGGCACACAGGGCTGTGGACAAACCACTCATGGCAGGAGGCATGTGAATGCCACCTTCAGTTTTTTCTAGATGATGGTGTTCTCTTAGAGTAAAATATGCATATCAAGATGAATGGGAAGGTACCACTCAACCCACACCAAGAAAATTGCTTTGGTTTGCTACCATAAAGCCCTACCTTGCCCCTTCTGTCTCCTGCATAAGACTCAAAGACTTTCAGGCAGTAGAATTATTCTGGACCTAGAAAACCAGGCACTAGAAGTGAGGGTTGTTCCCTAGAGTTTTTGAAAGACAGTATGATGTATTCTACTAGTGTCAAACTCAAATTGAAGCTGACCTCTGTGGGGTTGCATTTTGATTTACAGAACCACAAATTAACATTATCTATGTTTTATTGTAGTCTAATTTATTTTGATAAACATTTCCCAATTACATTTTAATCTGGGTCAGTCTGCACTTGAGGTCTGTGGGCTGGGGATTTGACAACTTTGGTGTAATGGATAAAGAGCTGGCCTCAAAACCAAGAGTCAGAAGTGTGTTGGTAAATGTTCAACAACTGACTCTCCTAGGGGCTGGGAGTGGGAAGATTGTATCCATAATCCACTTTTAAACTTAATCCACATTATTAACATTTTATCCATCACTTCCTTAAGTCTAGACTAGGGGTAGGCAAACTACAGTCTGTAATCCAAATGCCATTCACACCTGTTTTTATATTGCCTGCAAACTAAGACTGTTTTTTACATTTTAAAATAAGGTCTTATTGTATTAAGTTAGGTGTTTATTGTATTTTTACAAGTTAAATGTGTAAAAACTATTCTTAGCTCTACTTTTTAAACATACTGGCTAATTGTAATCACCACCAATAGGGAAACAGGTATGTTTCCCAGTAGTGCTTAATCTCACATCTGCTTCCTCCAGTCCCAAAAGTTTTGGCACACTGCCTTCCTTTATATGCTAACACCTGGGCCCCCCAAAATGACTGATTAGCCAATCTCCCCATGGCCTGGGTACATCAGTAACTGACAATTTGTTTCTTTGCCTGCTGTAGAATGTTGAAAAGCAGAACAGATTGAAATCATCAATGAGGCCCCCTTAGAGTTCCTTACTATCTCTAACTGAGATACTCCAGTCTTCCATCATGGGATCCCATTGTATCAATTAACTCCATAAATCCTGGGCTCCCTTGGGATAGGATAGGAAAACAACTGAAGACAAACTGTGTATCATACACTTTTGCCCAAGGTTGACCTTCTTGTTCTATATGTTTCAGAAAACTTATCCATCTTTTATAAGTTGACAGGGTTTGAATTATAAGGCTATTAAAACATATTCAGAAAGAAAAAAAAGTTGGTGTCTATCTGCTACCATATGCCTGTCACTTTAATTTCATGCCTGGCTTTAAACATTTAGAATAAATCAGCTTGATGAAGCCATGGTTTGGTTTTAATTAAAATGCTATTTTTTCATCAGTCTGTTTGCTGACATATTGGATAAGGTTCCCCCTCTTGATATTTTTCCCACATATAACATTCAGATTTGCAAGTCCTAGCCAAAGGTATTTAAAGTGATGTTACATGAAAATGACATTCTCCCATCCAGAATGCTCTGAAGCACAAACTATCGCTCTCCATCCTTGGGAAATATTATGAAGATGTCAGATTGAATCTTATCTTGGGCTATAGAAATATTGCCATCTTCTCTCTTTTCTTCCTATGATTTAAATGGAATATGACCTGAAGCTAGTTACCATTCAGTGATAGGCTGGAGAGAAGGAGAAAAGAAAACAAGTAATGTGAGGTTACACACCAAGCATAACTAATTTTTCAGCTATTAGAGGACAGCTGGTAGAAAACTGGTTGACTTACCCATTTCATGTGGAATTTCATGGCACAAGATGGCAATGGTTGTTGTCACCCCTGACTCAGTGGAAGATGAGAAGGCGGCTCCGATCACAAGACCATCAGCAAAATTGTGAAGGCTGTCACCAACCAGTATCATAATAGCTAAAAGACTAATCGCTTTACCTAGAGAAAGGGATGAAGATGTAAAGGCTAGCCAAGAGGGGCTACGATTCTTCTTGATCTTCAAGAGTAGTAAACTTGTACAAGACGAATTTCACTTTCATTTTACCTATCAATAGTACCATTTAACTAAGTGAAATACATAGTCCCACTTAGTTAAATATTTTCAAAAGGATACATCATTAAAGAGGGATCTCTAAGATGTTGAACTTGTGAATGGAAATATTGGCTAATGAAGTCATTTTTTCCTAAGCTCGCTACCTTTCTTATGAATTCTCTTCTGGTCAAATTGGCTGATTTGCCAAACATGGCATCCCATCTCTTGCTTCTATGTCTTTATACAGGCTGTCTCCCATGTCTGTCTGTCCGTCTCTCTTTGACAGACACTGCCAAATAACGCACCAAGAAGTAGTATCCACATCAACGAAATCATGTATTTTTGGAATATAATTAAAAGTAATAAGATTTTTTTTTTCAAAACTGATAACTTCTACAGTGTCATGATCCAAGGTCACATGTAATTAGACACTTCAACATATTAAAATCATATAAATGACTCTAAATTCCTTTAGGGAAGTCAGTATAGTAGATAAAGTGCTGGAGTTAGAGTCAGGAAGACCTGAGTTCAAATCTCGTCCCAGATACTTACTGGCTGTGTGACCCAGGGCATGTCACTTAACCTCTGCCACCCTGATTCCTCATCTGCAATATGGAGAAAATAATGGCACCTACCTCTCAGGGTTGCTATAAGGATCAAATGAGCTAATATTTGTAATGTACTTGAAAACCTTGATGTGATCTATAAGTGTTTATTATCACTGTTATTGCCTTTGTATCCCCACATAGATACATTGTCTTGTGTGTAAGTGCTATGCCTAATACTCATCTAAAAAACTGAAGTCAGTTGCAGTAATCAACCATCTTGTTCCCATAAATTTTAGTATTGCTTTGGAGAATTTGTCACTTTAAAGTGAGTTATCAAGATAAATGCATGTCAAGAATTCCATAACTCACTGTAACCACAAATATAATGTGATATCAATCATATATTCAAATGTTTTGCTTATTATTGTTTATTAAAAATCCATGGCATTCTGATATGATTAATAATTAGCTCCAAATACTGTGGTATATAATTAGTCCCTCACCCCCACCTTGGGAAGATTGTCTAGGCTTTTGGTTTCGTCTATTTGGAGAACTTCAGTGTGAAAGCTCCTTCCATCATACAGATTGAAATTTGCTCTGTAACTATTAGATTAATGTTATAACATAAGATTAATGCTACAACCCAAGGTGGGGATAACAACAATGAAACACTCATCCCATTAAATGCTAACGGATGTGAAAACATAATAAGTGTTTTTAAATAAACATTTGTACAATGCAAAACAAACAGAGATTTTTTTTTCATGGAAATGACATTGTATTGACACTGACTACACACAGTCCAAGATGTAATATATTCAGATAAAAAGTGGAAAATTCAGGTAATTATCCAGATGTTTGTCCAGGTTCCAAAAGTGGTTGGATGGGTTGGCATCATGGAGACTGCATAAATTTAGTCTGTTCTAAAAGGGATCAGACAATGTGCCTGGCCCTGGATAAGTTGTACAAAAGAATAAATCTAGCTATTCAGCATCTTGAAAAGGAAAAGCCACATATTTCAAGAAGATTCCCTGTAGTCACAGTAGATTCTTAGATATGATGTTTTACATATCATATTATAAAGTATCTGGCATTGTAGTGCAAAGATTTGGAGGCAAATTTGAAGTTAGAAGGCCTAGGCTGAACTTTAGGCTTCATCATTTACAGGTAGCATAACTGTGGCAAGTCAACTGTCTTTCAGAAAGCTCACTCTCTTTGCAGTCAGAGGACCTGGGTTCAAATCCTGCCCCTGACACGTACTACCAACTGATGCTAGGCAAGTCACTTAATCCCCCTGAGTTCCAGGATTCCCCATCTACATAATGAAGGAATTGAATCTGATGGATTCCAAGGTCCCTCATCTGTAAAAATGGACTAATAAAACTTGCACTCTTTCTTATGAGGGAAGTAATTTGTAAATGAGAAATTTCTATATATTCATCTGAGCTGGAGAGGATCCGAGACCACTTAGCCCAACTCTCTCCCTTGAATAATGAGGAAGAAACTGAGACTCAAAGAGAAATTAGACGTCTTACAGTCACAAAGGTACAGTAGTAGGTGGTGTTTGAAACCAAGTCCAAGTCAAAGAACCCAAGACCTAAAGCAGGAAGGTACCTCAGAAACCATTTCTAGTGCAATCCCCTCATTTTACAGATAAGCTAGTTAGCTAACATTTATATAGCACTTACCATGAGCCCAGCACTGTGCTAATTGCAGTACGATTATTGTCTTATTTGATCCTCACAACAACTCCAGGAGGTAAATATAATTATTATTCCAATTTTACAGATGAGGAAACTGAGGTAAAGAGAGGTCACTTGACTTGCCCAGGATCACATGGCTAGAAAGTATCTGAGGTCAAATTTGAACTCAGGAAGATGAGTCTTCCTGACTCCAAATCTCACACTCATAAAACTACTTGCACAAGAGGATGCAGATAATAAATTTTAAAGATGGGAATTAAACCCAAATCCTCCAAATTCAGTCCAGTGTTCTTTCCTGTACCATATAACTCTCTGGATCACAAAGAAGTTATATGATTTGCCTCAAGTCACATGGGTAGGAAGAGGCAGAGCCACTTATTGAGGTCCCTCGAATCCAAATCTAGTGTTCTTTACATTATACCATAAGAAGGAATTATTATTATTATTTTATCTGAATGACCAGAGGCAAAATACAATTTACAAGTATTGAGGAATGCTAGACCAGGGAGAAGTAACCATGACACATCAAAAGCTTTGGGGGACAAGGTTTTACCAAAACATAATTATTTCATTCTAGTAAGAAATGGCTTTGAAAAGTCTTCTCATCCATTTCCTTTTTTTTTCAGAAAGGATGGTCATGCCAGAAGTCTAGGAATGCATTCTATTCGTAATGGCAATCCAAGACCTTTGACTATGTCAGTAGAGCATAAAGTAAAGAGCTAGTAATTAGCAGGTTAACTTGATCAACAGTGAAAGGCAATCTGGACAATTTAAATCTCCAAGTCTATTTGGGCAGCCTTGAGCTCATCTTGTTTGGCTGTTGAATTTATTGAATTAACCAGACATTTGCCGGATCTCCTTTGTTACCACATTGACAAGAGTGAAGACTTTCCTTCTGTAATTCATTCCAATATGTTACATTCTTGAAAACTCCTCCCTGTATCCAATCTGAACTCCCTTTCCCCCACAAATACTATAATTTATCCTATTTCTCCCATTTTATCACCAGTGAAAACAGGGAACAGTTAGTTCCCAGAATCTTTTTTTTATTTTATATTTTAATATTGATGGACTCATCCTTCACTCTTCAGCTCTTTTAATCTTTCCACCTTAAAGAATTAGAAAATAAAACCCTCTGTCTTTCAGGCTCTGCTTGGATCCCTCACATATCCTGAACACAACTGATCCCACTTCACGATGACTAAATGCTACCTTGTACAAGAGTGAGAGGTTACTCCATTTGATCCTCATTTGTAGTTTTTCAAATAAAACTATTGTAAAAGCTCAATTAAAATGTAAGATAATAAGGTGGGGGGATTAGTCCCATTCCTTTATATTCTTGTATATAATACCAAATAAGACACAAGTTTCTTTAAATAAAACAGTGACCAAGTCACATTCTATCTATACTCTACTGCACCTCCAAGTATTCACCCTGCTCCTTCACCACCACCATGAAGTACCCCATGGGCAGGTTTGAAGTTATTTGCGATAGTGTTGGCGAAGGACACAAAGATACATAAAATAAATTTCTAATCATTTTATGTGAACAGTCCTTATATCAGTTGTCTGGAAACTTCTCGATTCCAGTAATGTTGGCAGGTTTATGAAATTTTCCTGCCAATTTTCAGAATTAATGTGGATAGTTCTTGCTAACATTATTCTTTTAAAATGTGGAATTAGGTCAATATCTTTTTTTATCAACAGTCCAGAGCAAAAGGTACGTTTTTGTGTATTACTGCATATTAAATGAAGTTTATGATTTGTATTTTGCCTACATTGAGATTTGTGGTCCTTAATAAACATTTTAAAAAAAGAGTTTTTTGCAAAATATTTGGAGTTTAGAGACAATGTGATCCATCACTGCAGTGTGATCTATAGTCTTAGATCGTGGGTGCCAAATATTAGCTTACCAACTGTTTTTGTTTTTCATTATCAACCTGTGATTTCATTGGTAATGAGAACTTCCTGTGAGCAAATTCCCTCTACCAATGCAGATTGGCACCTGCTTTATAATCTTAGAGAGTTGCTTGGAGATGAGGGGAAAGAAGGGTAATTAAGGGTTGAAGCAACTTCTCCAGAAACTCACAGTCATTATGAGTCAGATGGAGGACTTGAACCCTGGTCTTTCTAACTCAAAGACTGTCTCTAACTACTACACCACACTGTCTCTGTATAGATCTTTCCAAAGCACTTAAACTCCTTACATGCATGATTTCATTTGATCCCAACAGGCCCCCTGTGATGGAATTGCTTTACTTATTATTAGCTCCATTTTTCAGATACAAAAAATGAGATTGGGAGAAGTAAAAATGATATACCCAGAGTCACATAGCAAATCAATATATGAGGAAGAAAGGAACTCAGCTTTTACTGGATCCAAGTACAATGCTCTATCCACCATGCCAAGTAGTTGTCGGTTACCGTCTGGTCAATAAGCATTTATTAAGTGCTTACTGTGTACTAGGCACTGTACAAAGCCCTAAAGATACAAAGAATGACAAGAAACACAATTCCTATCTTCAAAAGGTTTATAACAGAATAGGGAAAATGGCATATGAACAACTAGGTATATACAAGTTACATACAGAAATAGAGACTGGGATATATTTAAATTTGAGGTAAGGAAAAACATACTAAAATTTCCAACCATTCCTAAGAAGAGTAGACTGCCTTGGGAAGGCAGTAGGATGATCATCACTGGAGGTCTTCAAGCCAAGTCAAGATCATCTATAGGGTAGGATAAGGAAGGTATTCTGATTTAGCTATAGGCTAGATGACAAAGCCTTTTAGGTCCCTATCAGTGCTTTGATTCTCTGATTCTGTGATATTTGTACATAAGAATCTTCTTTTTGGTTATAGTTTGCCTCTATTTTAGGTGTCAATTTTTTTTCATTTTAAACTTAAATACAAAACAAGAAAAGAAAAAAAAGTCCATTGTCTTGTACATGCAGGACATGAGATGATTCAATACAAACCAATAAATTTCCATTTCAAGAAAACCTATATAATAAATACTACGTGTTGTTTTCAAAGCTGTCCAGCTTTTCTTTGCTTCCTTGTAGGTTTTCTTTTGTTCTCTGTTGTGTACTTTTTGTTTTAGTTTTCCCCTCCTTCTTCCTCCTAATTTGCATGTATATAATTTGCATAAATATATATCTCTCACATGCAGATATCTATAAACATACACATATATGCAAGACCATACTATGCTTATTTCCACTTGTCATCTGTTTCAGTGAAGGTCAATAGTATCTTTTTTCATAAATTCAAGTCTTTCCATATTTTTCTAAATCAAACAGCTCATTTTCTATGCCACAGCAATATTCCAACCTAATCATTTTCCATCTGAAACACTGTCTATGAAAGTTTTCCCCCCAGTTTTCTATATTCCATCTATTCTTGGCTACATTGGTTTTATTCATACAAGAAAATGATATTTATTTTATTTTGCTCTTTTTTGAGAAAAGGGAATATAGAGAGCATATTCAAGTATAGTCTTATAAAATCTATGAGACAAAATGTATTAAAATGGCATTTTGGGATACACTTCCATAATGCCTTTTGTGAAATGGCAGTTGAGCAATCCAACTTGGAATGAGATGTTACAACTATTTGGATTTCAAAGACCATCTCCAAAGAGATGGAAAGCTTTCAGAGATACAACCTTTAAATATTACCACTGTTCCTTCCTAGCCCCTCAACTCTTTACCCTGCCTCCATACCCTTCAACATAATGGGATTTGAAAGTTAAGCTTTCACTAGAGATCTTATATGAATGTTTGGTAGGCCCAGAATAGGAAGAGAAAGCAGACAGTGGTTTTACTTGCAATTAAGGATTGATAAAAGATAAATGATGGATAGGTTGTATGATAAAGGAAACAACCGTGAAATGATTGACAGTGGGGTACAGGTTCAATAAGAAGGCAAATGAAAAATTTAGATGATTTGAATTTGGTAATAGAGAGATCATTAGACTTTAGAGAAAGCGGTTTCAGTAAAGTGGTATGAGTGGTAGACATTGGAAGGAAGCAGGAAATAGGAAGAAGGAAGAGAATAGATACTGAGAAGGTCAAACCAGAGGTATAGCTTTTTGCTGCTAGTAATTTGGCAAGGAAGGAGAGGAAGATGATAGGATAAAAGCTTAAAAGTATGAGAGGATCAAGCAGAGGTTTTGTTTGTTTATAGGACTGGGAAGACATGGACATGTTTATAAACAGAGGGGTAGATCAGGATATTGAAGATATATGGGATGGAGTATTACTGATAGGAAATGGTCATAGAGAAAGGGGGAAAGAATGGGATTAAGGAGGGAGGTGGATTTGTCTTGGCATAAAGTGGCCCCTGTGACACTGGAGGGAAGAAGTCTAGAACAGCTGATGACTTAAAAAGTTTACATATAAGGAGGAAACTGAAAGAGTTTATGTCAGATGGTCCCAGTCTTTTCAGTAAAGTAAGAGATGAGCTCATCTGCTGAAAGCAAAAGGAGAAGAGGAGGAATTCGAGGTTTGGGGACAGATACAAATTTTTGGAATAGCTATATCATGAAATATGACAGAGACTCAAGAAGAGATAAATAAAAGAATTGCTAAATATCAATGAAGTCTCAAATACAGTTAGATAGCATAAACTTGTAGCCAACTCAGAATTCCTTTTGGGTTTTCTCCAACAGTACCTGGGATTAGGAATGGAGAAGATGGATTATAGGAGTTGCTTGGAGCCAGGTGGTTTTAGAGAAGATATGTCATGAGGTTAAGAGATTCAAGGATGAAGAAAAATTTGTACATAAATGAGCTAGAATTGACTAAGGAGGTAAGTATGGCCTGTTCTGTTCTGTTGATGGAGTAGGAGACTAGGGAGGGATTGAGTAGTCATAATGTAGGTAAAGAACAGGTTTTAGAAGAGTGAGGGAGATGGTAGAAGGGGATTTTTGTCATTCTTCTACTCAAAAATCTTCAATGATTTTCCGTTGTTTACCATATAGATTATACACTTCTCAGTCTTGCACACAAAACTCTCCCCAGTTTGGCCTCCACCTATTTTTCCAGTCTTATCTCTTACTAATCCCCTTCATAGACCCTATGTCAAAATCTAGCTCAATAAAATCTCATTCTCCCAAATAAACTCTATACTTTCTTGCCTCTTTGTTTTGGTTAATATGTTCCTTCCAGCTACATTGGCCTTTTCTTCCCCTCTTATTATACATGTTGAAATTCTTTTCAAAATTTAGTTCAAATTCTCCTCTGATAAGTCTTGGTTTTGGAACCCCACAACTCGGGTGTGAATTTGGGCTCTGCTATTACTGCTTGTGTAACTACAGGCAAATCTTTTAACATCCCTAAATGTTAGTTTCTTCATCTGTAAAATGAGGGGCTTGGATAAGAGTTGTATCCTTTCCTGCTCCAAATAAGCAGTTTCCAGAAAGTGGTCCAGAGACCCTCTAGCATCCTTGAAGTCCTTCTAGAGGATGCATGAGGTCAAAACAATTTTCACAACAATAATAATAATATGATTTAATTTTTAGTATAGTACATATGGATAGATACAGCCTACATAAATAAAAGGTTTTTGTAGCCCCCAATCATTTTAATAGTGTAAAGGGATCCTCAATAACTTTTAAGAATACAAAGAATGTTGAGACTGAAAAATTTAAGAATCATTACTGAAACGTACTGTGAGCCCTTAGGTGAACACAATCTTTCCTTCCCTTTACTACATTCCTAGTGTTCCATGTGTAGTTCTCATATTTTCATATTACACATGTTCTTTTCATAATTTGCATATGTGTTAGTTTTGTCTAGTAGGCTATCAGTTCCCTGAAAGCAGAGGCAAAGTCAGATTCATCTCTACATCTCCTATAATGCCAGTCAAACTGCTTTGCATGTAATAGATCTCAGTCAAATATTTATCTTCCTAGGAATCATAAATTCTGAAATAAGGAAAGTCAGAGAATAGAAAAGCTTAGATTGAAAAAAAATAAGAACAAATGAACTCTCAAATGAAAACTGAATAAGGAGACATTTTGGATTTAGACTAAGCCAACATGACTCGTATTGTTGTTAAGGTTGTTCAGTGATGTTTGACTCTTTGGGATCCAGTGGATCACAGCACGCCAATGTTGTCCATGGGGTTTTCTTGGCAAAGGTACAGGAGTGGTTTGCCACTCCCTTCTCCAGTAGATCAAGGCATACAGAGGTTAAGTGCCTTGCCCAGGGTTATGTAGCTAGTAAATATCTGAGGCTAGATTTCAATTCAGGTCTTATTGACTCCAGGACTAGCACTCTATCCATTGAACCAATGTGATAGACTCCTGAGGAGAATATATAGTATGTTGTGACAATCGATGAACACTAATGGATGCTTAGAAGTTCCCACTGATATATACATACATATATGTATACTTATAACATATATATTTATGTAACATTCATATATGTACATACACATATGTATGTATACATATAGCCATATGTGTGTGTGTGTGTGTGTGTGTATATATATATATATATACACACACACATATATGCCTATATATGACTCATACTCCAAGTGGGGGTAGCTAGCTGATTCAGTGGATAGAGTACCACTCCTAGAGTCAAGAAGACTCATGTTTGTGAGTTAAAATCCAGTCTCAGACTCTTACTAGCCGTATGACCCTGGACAAGTCATTTAACCCGGTTTGCCTCAGTTTCCTCATCTGTCAAGTGAGTTGGAGAAGGAAATAGCAAACCACTCCAGTACCTTTGCCAAGAAAATCCAAATGGGGTCACAAAGAGTAGGACATGACCTAGGAAATGACTGAACAAAATCCACATATTATTTAAAAGGTGCTAAAATGGCAAAAATATTTTCTTCTCATTAAAAAGACTGAAAATCTCTCTATGAAATGTCTTCCTCTATAGAAGATAGGCTCCTTGAGGGCAGGGACTATTTCATTTTCCTCTTTGTATTATCAGCAACTGGCACAAGTTTCCAGCACACAGTAAATATTTAATAAATAATTGTTGATAGGTTGACATTAATAAGGAGAATGAGATTTGGGGGAAATGGTATATCAGTATCAATGATTATTTTAGGGAGGTACTTGACTTTGAGATTTTGAAGATCAATTACAAAACTGGCATTATAGTAGAATGCAAAATATCAATAGAGTTTTGACAACATTTAACCTTGGATTTTATCTGTTCTGAAAATCCAATGAGATAATATTTGTAAAACACAGCATAGTTCCTGGCACATATTAGGGGCTTAATAAAAGACTGTTTTCTCCCTTCCTCCCTCCTCAGTTTTCAATAGCAAGTGTTTCCCACAGTACTTACGCTTCCTGTTTGAGCCAGTCAGACCATCTATTGGAATTTCAGCTGTGTCTGAATCTTCGGAACTTTTCTGTGTGGGACAAAAAGTGATCAATGAAAGACAAGGATTTTCTATCACTGTTATTCAAAAGTTAAAAAATAAAGTTGCTACAATTGTTAAGGAGACATCTTAAAAGCAATCGTTTTCATTTTAGTGATTAACTTAGAAAACTAGACCTGAAGAGCTGAAAGCAGAGATATATTTGACCATAAATGTACTCTGCATAGAAAATTACTTCCCAGTACTGGCTAGAGGCCACTGAAGTGGTTTGTCATTTAGGATAGTCTTAAATTATGAAAGTATCTATGAAACTGAAAGGTTATACATAAGATTCTCAGATTAATTTGTGCTGTCCCTATATATTGTCAAGATTCTCTTACTAGCCTTCAAATACATGGTATATTCTGTACAAAAAAGTGATACACACATATCAAATTTTGTTCATAGTATTACATCATTTTTCATGTTTCTTTACCACTCAGTAACTCAATCTTGTTTGGGTAACAAGCTACACCAATGGACTTTGGAGAGAAAATGCAGGTTTCTGAGGGTAGAGTTTTTTGCCTTCAGCCATTCAGGTCCCAGAGGAGTGAGGGTTTGAAATCAAACCTTAGATCGTGAGTCAAGATTACAGGATATGATTTCTGTGACTGACTCATAGTTCATCAGCAGGCCATTCATTGCCTATCTCTGTGCCTCAGATAGTTATTGGATAATGTGAAGAGTTTATTTTACCTGTCTACTCAACTTGACCACTATGGAGATGATTCCAAATGTCATTGACACAACCTCTGTTCTAAACAAAATATGATGCCATGGACAGATTTACCCAAGTCCAGATGTTACAAGAAAGGCCCCTCATCACAGCAGTTATCTAAGAAGCAACATGAATTAAGGGAATCTTTCTTTGGCCCAGGAGTGTTTTATTTTGTTCTGTTTTAAATCATGTGGAGGCAGCAAGGCAAGAGATCTGCGCAATTGGGTCAGTCTAAAAGGACTATTCAGAATGACTGAAAAATAGCTCATATTTCTGATATATAAAGTATTTTCCTTATAACTATTCCATGGGGTATGTACACCAAAGGCCTATGGCACACTGGAAATGATACTTTTTAACTCTCAGGGCATAAACAATATCTGGGATTCAGTTCAATGATAGGAATCTTAGTATTTATTCCAGTTTCCTTATATATCCTTTCCTGACACAGCATGGAAAAGAACTAATAGGCAAATATCCAAGACTAATCATTGACTACAAATAATTACTCATATTCCTCATTCTGCCTATCCGGTTCTGAAAAGAAGAAGAAATTGGATCCTACCAAATAATCCTAGTGATTCATATACTTTTGATTTTGCTTCTGGTTGACCTTACAATTTATAGATCAAAAGAAGGGGCTGAGGTATTCAAATAATGCAAATGTATTCAGATAGTATCAGAATTCTGCTTCAATACCTTTTAGCACCTCAATTACTTCACTGAAATAGAAGTAATGAAATCTAAATGTAAATAAGTTTTATGTTTCCAGGACAAGGAGGGTCTCTACCCCTCCTGAAAAGACACTAAACATACTCCAATATTAAGTGCACTCGGGCTTCCTTTTTTAAAATTGAGTTTTCTTGTTTATGTTTCTTGAATAATGGTGAACCTGGGATCTGTTAGGGAAGATTCTTATATTTCTGCTTAAACCCAAGGAGAAACTCCAGTCAAGTTAACCTACCTTTGATCCCTCTTACTGAGGACATACTACCCTAACGTCATAGTTATCTAAGGCAAGTGTTTTCCAAGATTAGTTATTTAAAAAAACAAACAAACAAACAAACAACCTCAAATGTATTTATTCTTGCTTTGCTGCTGCCTTACATGGAAGCTAGAATGGATATGCCATGACATGAACTTAATTTCTGTGCATTAAAATCTGGTAGAGATTTCTGTATGGGTAATTTGCCTCATTGAAAGCATGTCATTGGTCAGCTTATTCTCCTGTTAAGAAATTAGCACCTATGATAATATGCATTAATTGATTCCTTTTCCAGATATCTGTTTACCTCCAACCAGTCATGGCCTAATGTCACTTAAGTTAGAAGACCAAAGGTCTTCATGACTTTTCTTCATGAACAGATTCCTTTGAACAATCAGAGAAAGTCCATAATGCCGATCTATTCTCTACTTGTACAGATAACAGTGATTTGAATCTGTCAGAGGGAAAAATGTCGTTTGCATACCAAAACAACTTCCAGGTGTCTGGCAGTTCTTCTGAGAAGCACTAGTTATGATTAAGAATAGATAAATCACCATAAATCATCAGTGAGAATCACATTTAGAGGTTCTACGGATTTTCATCTTTTCATTGAGGAAAAAAGGAAAGAAAAAAATCAAAGAAATATTTGAGACGGATGACCTACCAACTGAATAGTTGAGGTGGATTTGTCTCTGCCTGATTGGTCATTTAAGTCAGTGCCCACTGCAAGTTCGTGGGAATGGCCCACATGCCCATTAGCTAGGGATAGGCCCTGTTGGAGGATGAGGATGTTTCAGTTAATGCCAGAGCCAGATGAATGCAGGTGTAGCCTTGGCCAGATAACAGAATTAGCATTTCTGTTATCTAGGAAAGTGATCCGCTAGAGAACAAGTACCTTTGGAAGTGTTCTAGCTGTGATAAAAAATTGTTAATGGACTTTGACTTATAAAACTCCAAGCCTAATCTGAAAAATTAAGCAAGAATTCTCATAATTTCAAGGTGATTGAGGGCTTTTGAAATTAAATGCTGAAAATTACTAGTTGAGATTAAAGAAAAGAACAGTGGTGGGTTTTTACATTGTCTGTTAGAATAGGCTTGTTCAACAGCCATACTTGCTAAAAGCTTATAATTTGTGTGTTTTTTGATTGATGTACCCAAATAACACAAATTAAAGTCGAAGTTCGCCACATAGAAAACAAAGAAACTTACACAATTTGAAAAAAACAGAATTACTGTTGAAATATAGACAACCCCAAATGTACCCAAATAACAGAAATTAAAGTCAAAGCTCACCATGTAGAAAACAAAGAAACTTGTGCAACTTAAAATGAAAACAGAATTATCATTGAAACATTGAGATCCCCTTCATTTTACACAATGCATAACATTAATTGTTCAAGTACTTTAAAGTATATTCCTTACCAGGAATTCATTTAGCAGAAGCTTTGAGACGCAGAAATAATCTTAGTAAAGATCTAAGTGTTAAATGTTCTGAACTGTCATGTTTCTCTCTTGCCTGTATTCCCATCCTCCCCTTAGAATACAAGTTATTTCCCTAGCTTATTTTGCTAGTTCAGGGACATCACAAAGCAGTCTACCCTGACCTTTCTTGTCTCCCATAGTATATTAGTGTGGTCCCAGAGGAATCATGCTGAGAGTCAAGAAATGCTTTAAATGAAAGTGCGAAGGAGAACCTGCAGTTCAAATGTTACTTATCTCTAGGATGCTAATGAATGCTTCCTTACAGTCATAACTTTTTATTTAGGTCACTCATTAATATCAGAACCACCGAAGAACTAGTAAGTAAGGAAAAACTCTGAGGTTGAAGGTAAGTCTAAGGGAAGGAATGAAACTTGGGAGTCAGAGAAAGTGTATTTGAATGCCAGCTCCGTATCTTACTAAACATAGTTAGGTCTCGTAATCATCTGCAAACTGGGGGTGACAGTTGTATCACCTACCTTCTTAGGACTGTTTGAGGATGCAGTAAGAGATTGTATATGTGAAAAAAGAGCAGCATAAATATAAGCTATTAGTAAGATATTTGGATGATTAGGTAATACAGATCTCCCTTAAGCTTAAAACACATGCACACATGCACACACACACACAGACGCGCACACACACACACAGACACACACACACACACACACACTTTTGGTGTCACCTAAATAGTTATTTTGTTTTCATAACATGTAACAATGAGGAGAAACAGTGTATATATATATATATATATATTCTATCTGAAACCATACTTTTTTATTACATGACCAATTTAGCCTTAATTTTTTAAGGCTATAAATTATACCTTTTCATTTTTCCACAGCTTTGGGGATAAAGAGATGTTCAACCCATTTGCATTTCAACAAATCATGGGAGCGGAGTAAAAGCTCAATATGCATTAAGGGTCCTATAGAGCACTGAGAAAGTAGTCAGTCCTTGAATGCCTTAATAAACAGAATGTCCAAAACAAAAGAGGTGATAGAACCACTGCACTCCGTCCTAGTGAGGTCAATACTGGTACAATTCTGTGTTTAGTTCTGGTTACCACCAATTATGAAGGATATTGTAAACTTGGAGCACATATAGGGCAGTTTGACTAAGATGGCAAGGAAACTAAAAAATCATCTCCTATGAGGATCATTTAAAGAAACTTAGGATCTTTCACTGGAGATGAGAAGACGTAGGGGGACATGGAAGCCTTCTTTGAATATTTAATGGCCACCATATGGAAAAGGGCTTTGTTTTGTATGGTCCCAGGATTAGAGGTAGAAATGAAAAGGAAGCAAATTTTGATAAGAAAAGACTTCTTAACTGTCAGAGCTATACAAAAATGGCATAAGCTACCAATATTGTTCTCTATCTTTGGAAATCTGTCAGTGAAGGCTGTATAACCACTCATCAGGATTTTTGTGGAGGAAATTCTGGCTTCAGATAGTACCTGACCCCTGAGACTCCTTAAAACTCTGAGAAGCTAATAATTCTGTAACTTGCCATAGTTCTATTCTCTGAGACCATAGGAGCATAGATTTAGAGAGAGAAGGGACCTCCGAGATCATTTAGTGCAAATCTCTCATTTTATATTTGACAAAACTGAGGCTCATAGAGGTTAAGTTGCCCAAAATCACATAAGCAAGTGGAAGAGCAGAGATTTTAACTTAGTTATTCTAACTTCAAATGAAACAAATTTTTAACTGTACCATATGCTCTCTGTGATTTCATTTATAAATCCCTCAGATATGAAAGTATCAGACATTTGGGGCATTTTTACATTTTTTCCTTGGGAAACTAATCATTCAAAAGTTAACTATTATCTTTGCATTTGAATTCTTCATTCCTCATTGAGTAATTATTTCTGATTCTAACATGTAATGTCTTCCAGCTTCCAAATCACCCAAGGGAACTTTTTTTTTTAGCAAGCAAACATATTTAACAAAGCAAACAATGAAATAGATGGGGTAGTTGTTAATGGCAATAACAGGATACATATAAGTAAATGGACATTATGGCTCAGGAGAAAGATAAAATCTTAGATCCACCAAGGAGATAATCTCACCTGGGTCTTGCCTTCCCACCAACACTGTATACACTGGTACACAGCATCATAGGGATGTCCTCCAGAGAATTGCTCAAGCCCACTTAAGGTGAAAGTGTTATAGTTCTTCCCTGGACCAAAATTTTTATAGTCCTTGCAAAGACCAGCCAGGGTAAGCTCTAGACCTGTGACTATAGAGGCTAAATATATACATCAGTTCTTTGACCAACAATAAGGGTCTCTCTCCTGGTGTCCCAGGTAACCAACCTGTAGTACCACTGAAAATGAAATAGCATGGAATAGATGTGCTCTGGCCCACTCTCCCAGAGCCAAGCAGGCTATGAATCCCCTAACCTTGTGGGGTTAGCACTGCCGCCATTGCTTTGAGCTCTCACTGGCTCCTCCTTCCATCTCCCACATTAAAGATCAGTGAAAAGGACCCCACTTACACAAGGAAGCCTTTTGATAATTAGCTATAAGTAAATTAAGGACCCTCGTTTTTTGGATGGGATCTGGGATTTAATAGGGAATTCTAAGAGAGGTAATGTGCTGTTCTAATATAAATGAGTACCTGCTCACTTGCTCTGAAACCTAAATAGTCTTAGAGAGTTGCCTAGAACACTGAAAAGCTAAGTGACTTGTCCCAAAATCACACATCCATTATTTCTAAGAAACTGGACTTGAGACCAGTACTTCTGAACTCCATGGTTATCTTTATTGCTTTCCTTCTATAAAGATTTAAACGGAGACATCATCCTTTTCTAGATGTTTAAACAAAAGCACCAATTTGTAAAGAATTTGCAGGTCATAATAATCTGAGTGGTTCAGGAAATGGGACTTCACTACTCATACTACCTTTCACATAACTTAATCTACTGCACTCTGAAGTTCCTACACTGGAGGACACCAGCCCCCTGCCTAAGGTCTAGCTTCTGCACCCTCCTGGCTTAAGAGTGATTATCAATAGTAATTGTTGTTGTTTCTCTCCCAGCCTGCTGTCTTTTTTTCTATGCCTCACTAAAGTGGCCATCACCTGGCTACTTCTTAAAGAGGCCTATTCATTGAATGGATGTTACCTCATCCTAAGTGAGTTCCTGAATAGACGTTGACCTAACGGGGCCAAAATGTCCATTGCATGCTGGGTCATCTCCAGTCATCCTGATGACTATCTGGTCACTGGATTCAGATGGCTCCGGAGGAGAAGTGAGACTGGTGACCTTGAAGAGCCCTCCTTCACTCAAAACAAAGTCAAGTGTAAGTCATGTTCATCATTTCTCTGATGGCATGGTCTTCTTCAGCATCAAAGGAGGAACACAAACAAAACTATTTAATCAAAATAAGATAGTATAGAATGGTTTGTGTTCTAACCTTGGCTCTTCCATTGACTGACATCATAAAACCATGGACATGTCAATTTTCCTTTCTGAACTTCCATTTTCTTGTATGTAAAGTGAGGAGATTAGACAAGGTTCTCTTTAAGACTCCTTCCAGTTCTAACATTTTATGTTTTGTAAAAAAGAAAAAATTATACATTAGATAAAAATTATAAAAATCCTTCAGAACCAAGTTATGAAAAATTTACCTTGGCATTTGGTGATATGAAAAGTAGGAAACATTTTTCTATCAGAAAGAATCCATGGATTCCTCCAATTAATCCCAGTAGTTTCCAAACATAATCTTTCCCTTCATGGAAATGTCCCAACTCTTGAGCTTCCTGCTTATGCAAGCCAAGAATCTAGAAACATAGGCACACAAAACAGGCAGAAATAAATGACTTTGCTTTATTTAAAAATCAATGATAGACCTAGTTACAGAGTTCATCCAATTTGCATGCTGGGAAAGCCCACGTTCATTCCTTTGAGTTCCCAAGACCAGTATGTTTTGATGGAATGTTTCTAGTTGTGCCACAAGCTTTAGTAAGCAGTAAGCACAACAAAATGGAAAAAAATACAAGGGGACCAGTTTAGACATTGAATCTATAATAAAGAGAATTGTTCCTGAGCTTTACATTTCCAGGTATTATCATTTCCTCTACATTCCCAATCCTTTGACTAGATTTTCTCCCCCAAATTAGTGCTATTTCAATTTGTCCAATCAGTTCTTTTGAGTTGATTTCATATCCAGATTGATCTAAGAAGAGTGGTTCATTGTTTGGTATGTGATGATTCTAATGAACTTAATTCAAATCAGCAAGTATTTATCAATTGCCATCACTCTGCTAGGTATTAGGGATATAAAGAAAGCGAAATGAAAGTCCCAACCCTCAAGGAACTTACATTTTACTGGGAAGGAAGAAAAATGATGTATGTTAAATGGTTTGTCTTCCTTTGTTGAAGTTGAACCAGTTGTAAGGCTAATCACTTAATACTAAATTTAAGCAGGAAATAAATATATCCAATTATTCTTTTTTGGAAGGGCATTATTGATATTTGGCTACTTGCTTTCCTTTTCCTACAGCAGCATATAGGATGTTAGTCTCTCCAGGCCAGATGTGGAATGACAAAGGCAAAGATGGATACTAAGGGAAGCTGGGTAATACCTGTCCTTTAAGGTTGGCATCAGGGCACACAGTGAGTATATGTCAAAGAGGAGACTTGAATGCAGGCCTTCCTGATTCTAAGACCAGCCTCTAATCACAACGTGCTGCCTCTCAACCTCTTTATACTAGAAGGTGCTAATTATACTTTGGCTATGGCCAAATGTAGGTTTTAATATTCTTTTTAGATGAGCAGGAGTAGTATCCATTGCCATTAGTATCCATTATCATCTGAGCTAGTTCATTGTGGAAGGGTATAACCAAACTAATGACAAATGGAAATACTAGAGCAGAGGTATTTCGTACCCTTAACATCTGTAAGGAGCTAGCAGAGCCTACCCCAGTACCTTGTTTGTTCCTGGAGCCTGCTTACCTGATGATAAGTACTTAGTAATTGTTTGTTGACTCATTGATTGATTGGCTAAAGGGTCAGGGTGTCGACAGTATCTGTGAACTCTTAAAGGACCTACTTCATATTGTTCCATAAAGGGTTATTTCTGGCAACATTCCTCCCTAGCTGGATTATAAGGAAGTCTACACACGGGAGTGGTGCAATTTGTATGAGGCAAAGAATCCTAGGAGCTTTTTCTTCAAGTTGCCAGAGACTCGCAATGCTGCCAGGAGGTTGTGTAGCTAACTCCAGACACAGACGGGGCCAAGATCTTGCTTTCCAGTTGCTCAAAAGCTTGTCCTGTTCACTGGGAAATGTCAAGGTAAAGTATTAAAGGGCTCCATGTTGACTTTACTCCTCCTCTACCATTGCGAAAAGGGCTAAAAACCTTCTATTCCTTGGGACATCATTTGCCATTGAATTTGTTTATCTGAATAATCTGCTGAGACTTCAATAAAGGGTTATAGTTCCTCCAGAAGCTAAAGATTTTTTAAAAAGGAAACAAGAAATGGAAATAGGGTGGTTACCTGAGGAATCAGATGGAGCAGGGCATCACCAGAAAGGGTTCCAACAGCTAAACCCACAAAGAGTTGTAAAACAAGCTTGTAGTTTTCCTCGCAGTTGCTGAAAAGGATGAGAGTTGTTCCAAACATAGAACCCACTGTGATGAGTAAAACAGCAGCAGTACTGTAGCCATATTCTAGATCAAAAGAAGATGAAAATATCAATTTCTCCCATTCATTCTCATATTGTGCACAGAGCCAGAGACCATACTAGAGGAAACTGTCTTTATAGGACCAGTCATAGTTATAATACTCAATAAAACTTGAAGAAGTGGTGTAAGAATTTCCATTCAATTACAATGGATGAATGGCAAATAGTGTTGCTCCCACTCCTAGGGACTGTGACGCTTCAGTTCCATTTTGGGGATGTCATCTAAACTTCAAGGTAATAGGTTATTTTGAAACAATTGTTGGCCCAAAGCAGAACATTCAGGAGTTTCCTAGAAAATAGATAGCACTAGGTATAGAAGCAAGTGAATTACAAGGCAGCTGTGCCTTGGTGAGGTTGAGATTTTTCTTTGGTCCCCTAATACCATTTCATTTATCAGGGCCATACCAGATAGAGGAATTAAATTCCATTTTATTTTCTGAGGACATAAGTTATTCTGTGTCCCAAAGACTTTAACTAAGGACTGAAAAAGGTGGGTATGGAGTTCACCTGAGTGCCAACTTTAAAGCTATGAGTTGACTGGACCAGTGTGCCTAGCACATAGTAAGTACTTAAAAATGTTTTTTGACTGACTGGTTGAATTTATGAAGTGCCTGAGAGACTTGGTGAGTGTTTAGAACGTAATATCTGTTGTAAAAATGCTTGCGAATATATTTAGTTGCTGTAATATACTTCTAGGGCAGAAATTCAAGTTTCAGATGAGACAAATGGAGACCCACAGTCTACCTTTAAAAACTTAATATGTAGGATAGATCCTAGACCCTGGGAAAAAAGAGATTCCATCTCATTTAACATTCCACCCTCTACTTTGGATCAAGTTTTAAGGAATTAGAAAGTTTATTTGATAAACACTAAAGCCTTTACAACTTGAATAATGAAAGGAAAAATAGTATTGCAGATTTGTTATTCTGGCAGTCTTTGAGACCAGGTCACCAGAAATATGGAAAGACATTTGGAAAGAAGGAGTATTTAACAGTGGAAAAGAAGAAAATGGTGTCAGGAGCTGGATAGATTGAAAAAATACTGTCACCTTGAACCAGAAAATAAGGTTTAAAAAAAGGGGGTGGAGAAAGGCACAGACTATCCAAGGAACTGGAACAAGAATTTAATCAGAGATTGAAGACAGAGCAGAGATCAGACTTCTACTGTTGAATATTAGCTGAAAAAAAATGATCTCTAGGGTCTACTTTGGCAATTTTAAGATATTAAGAAACAGCAGAAGAAGTGAACTTATTTTTGCCATTAGTTAATAATGAAGTTAGAACAGATAATGGACCACTTTGCTGATGATATCTCCCTGCAGTTTGACTGAGCAGAGAGGAATAGCTAGGGAGACTTAGGAAAGAATGATGTAAGGAAGCTTCTGAGGATAATATTTACTTCACTTGGGTCAGTCAGTCAATAAACTGGACTAAACCCTTGGAATTCAAAGAAAGGTAAAAGATGGTACCTGCTCTAAAAAAAAAAAGAAGCTGAGAAGGGGATCTGAAAGCAGAGAAAGTTTCAAGCATAGAGGCATAATAATGTCCTTCTGCCAGGTGAAAAATGATAAGTCTTTGTCCTAGCCATAAGTTCTCAAAGTGGGTGATAATTCCCCCGAGGGGTGCTGGAGTGATCCAGGGGGTGGTAATAGCCTTGGGTGCAATTGGAAGGTGTTGAATAAAAATAAGGGGGTGGTGGAAGCATAAGGAAAGAAAAGAAGAAAATTGTGAAAACCCTTCGTACATGTTTCATCTGATATGTAATAGAGTAAAAGTCACAGTGATCACATTATTTTGCAAATAAACACACAAAATGCAAGTTACAACCAGTTGGTGGTCAAGTCCACTGATGGATCTTAACAAGCAAGTGTTGGCAGATGAACCTGTCACATATTGTTGGAAAGTCCAGCATGCATTTGCAGGAATGTATGCATGTAATGACTTGTTTACAGTGTGATACTATACAGTTATGTGGCATAGTGTTGCATAGTCAAAATTTTGATGCAAGAAAACCCCACAAATTTATAATAAATTATGAAATTTAAGGTGTGTCATTTTAAAAAAATTACATATTTTTGAAAAGATGCAAATTTTAAAAAAATTAAAGAATTAAAGAAAGTAGATTTCCAGAAGGGTGCCAAGCAATTATTTTAAGGGAGTGATAGGCCAAATAAATTTGGGAATCTCTGCAACTCTCCCAGATGCAACTCTGTCCTCTCCACAGAGGGCAATGAGAAGGTATGAATTTCAGAACTGACTTGATCTTTCAGGGAGTTCTGATTCTAGAGATTTTGGACAAGTGCAGAGAAGTGGTCAGGTGAAAAGTTATAAAGTATGTCTGTCTAGGCCTCCTTAAATAGAGAATATGAAAGGAGGTCACAGATATCTACCCTCTACCCTTTCCAGTCAGAGAAAGGAAGAAGCCTGGGAATCAAATATTTTCTGAAGACACAGGGTGATAGCTTATCTTTTCAAGAAGAAATATCAGAGACATTTCAACCTTATTTTGGGGATGTCACATAAGCCCTAATGTTCATATTATGTAACAACAGTTGGTGACAAGAAGAACGTTCCAGAATGTTCCAGAGAGTTCTAGGATGAAGGTAAGGTCAAGAGTGGAAAGCAAGTAGACTTTTTTTTTAATATATAGTTTATTTTTCAGTTCTTAACATTCATATCCACAAGAATTTGAATTCAAAATTTTCTCCCCATCTCTCCCCACCCCCACCCCAGGACAGCATGCACCCTATGAACTCTGTCCCCCAATATGTCCTCCTTTCTATTACCCACTCTTCTTCCAACTCCCTTCCCCTCTATTTTCCTGTAGGGCAAAATAGATTTCTATACTCCATCACCTGTATAGATTAATTTCCAGTTGCATGCTAAAACAATTTTTCACATTCATTCTTAAAGCTTTGAGTTCCATATTCCCTCTATCCCTCTCCACTCACCTTCATTGAGAAAACAAGTGATTCAATATAGGTCGTATATGTGTAACAATGCAAAACACTTCCATAATAGTTATGTTGTAAAAGACTAACCACATTTCCCTCTGTCCTATCCTGACCTGCATTTATTCCATTTTCTCCCTTGATCTGTCCTCCCACAACAGTGTTTGCTTCTGATTATCCCTTTCCTCAATTTGCTGTCCCTTCTATTATCTTCCCTCTCCTATTCCCTTCCCCCTTGCCTTCCTGCATGGTAAAATAGATTTCCATACCCAGTGGAGTGTGTTATTCCCTCCTTAAGCCAAATCCCATGAGAGTAAGACTCACTTATTTCCTTTCATCTCTCCCCTCTTCCCCTCCATTGTAAAAGCTCTTTCTTCCCTCTTTTATGTAAGATGATTTGTTACATTCTACCTCCTCCTTTCTCTTACTCCTAGTACATTACATTCAACAGTAAATTATATTTTTTAGGTACTCTCCCTTCTTATTCAACTCACCCTGTGCCCTCTGTGTGTGTGTGTGTGTGTGTGTATACACACACACACACACACACATACATACATATACACACCTACACATATATAATATACACATATATACTTACCCATACACACCCACATATATATATATATTCCCTCTAACTACCCCAATACTGAAAAAGGTCTCATGAGTTACAAATAATGTCTTTCCATATAGGAATGTAAACTGTTCAACTTTAATGAGTTCCTTAAGGTTTTTCTTTCCTGTTTACCTTTCCATGTTTTTCTTTATTCTTGTGTCTGAAAGTCAGATTTTCTGTTCAGCTCTGATCTTTTGCTTGGAAGTCCTCTCTTTCATTGAAATTCCATTTTTCCCCAGGAAGTATCACACTTAGTTTTGCTTTGTAGATGATGATAGGTTTTAATCCTAGCTTCTTTGACCTCTGGAATATCATATTCCAAGCCCTTTGATCCCTTAGTGTAGAAGCTGCTAAATCCCGTGTTATCCTGATTGTATTTCCACAATACTTGAATTATTTCTTTCTGACTGCTTGTAATATTTTCTCTTTGACCTGGGAACTCTGTAATTTGGTTACAATATTTGTAGGAGCTTTCCTTTTGGGATCTCTTTCAGGAGGTGATTGGTGAAGTCTTTCCATTTCTGTTTTACCCTCTGATTCTAGAATATCAGGGCAGTTTTCCTTGATAATTTCTTGGAAGATGATTTCTAGGCTCTTTTTTGATTATGGTTTTCAGGTAGACCAATAATTTTCAAATTGTCTCTCCTGGATCTATTTTCCAGGTCAGTTGTTTTTCTAGTGAGATATTTCACATTGTCTGCTCTTTTTTCATTCTTTTGGTTTTGTTTTGTAATTTCTTGGTTTCTCATAAAGTTATTAGCTTCCATCTGCTCCATTCTAATTTTTAAAGAGCATTTTCTTCAGTGAGCTTTTGAACCTCCTTTTCCATGTGGCCAATTCTGTTTCTTAGGGCATTCTTCTCTTTGTTGGCTTTTTGGATCTTTTTTGCCATTTGGGTTAGTCTATTTTCAAAAATGTTATTTTCTTCAGCATTTTTGGGGTCTCCTTTAGTAAGCAGTTGACTCATTTTTCATTATTTTCTTGCACTGCTCTCATTTCTCTTCCCAATTTTTCCTCCACCTTTCTTACTTGATTTTCAAACTCCTTTTTGAGCTCTTCCATGGCCTGAGACCATTGCATATTTTTTGAAGGTTTTGGATGTAGAAGCCTTGACTTTTGTGTCTTCCTCTGATGATATGTCTTGTTCTTCTTCATCCAAAAGGATGGACGACAATTCCTGTTCACCAAGAAAGTAACCTTCCGTAGACTTAGTTTTCCCCTTTTTTTGGGCACTTTCCCAGTCAGTTACTTGACTTTTGAGTCCTTTGTCAAGTGGAGGGTATACTCTAGGGACCTGTAAGTTCTCAGTTCCTCCAAGGTAGCACAATCAAGGGAGAGGAGTTTACTCCTCTCTTAACCTGCACTCTGGTCTGGGAGCAACCACAAGCATTCTTATATGCTCAGGGTATGAAAGTAGAATTCCCTCTCCACAGTCACCACCAGCTCCACCACATCAGTGCTCTTCTTCACCCCAGGACCACCACGCAAAACTGAGACCCAGATCAGCTGCTTGATTCCCCCAGGATCTTTAGGCAGAAGGTTCCAAAATGAATGCTGCTGCCACAATCACAGTGACTACTGCTGCCCTGGAGCTGGGGCTGGACTGTGCTCCCCTCTCACACAAGTGAAAGAGCTTTCTTACTATCCTTTGAAGCTGTCTTTGGCCTTCGTGGGTTGCAAAATCTGGGAACCACAGCTGCTACCCATGATTCTGTGCCCTGAAGCCTGCTCTAGTCCTGTCTGTGATGTACTGCAAGGCCAAGGCTGAGCTGTGCTCTGCTCCAAGCTTGGTGTGATAGACCTTTCCTGTCAGCCTTCCAGACTGTCTTGGGCTGGAAATATCTTTCACTCTGTCATTTTGTGGTTTCTGCTGCTCAGGAATTTGTTTAGGGTCATTTTTATAGGTATTTTATGGGCTACGGGGAGAGAGCTAGAGTAGGTACATCTTTCTACTCCATCACCTTGACTCTGCCCTGAAAGCAAGTAGACTTGAGGAATTTCTGCCTGTGAGGAGGTTGAGGTTTTTCTTTGTCATATTTAATGAGATGACACAATGTACCTCAGTAAGAGAAGAGAGCGAAAAGGTAAGAAATTTGTCCTGAAGAAGGAAAGCCATAAGTCTAAAGAGCAAGAATTTTGAGGAGTCATCTAGTAGCTAAATATATTGCAATGCTGAATAACATGCAAGATTAAGAAAGCCTTGGTATCCAGCTGGGGTGTGGGAAACACAGGGGGAACAGTCCAGGAGATTGAGATTACCAGAGGCACAAGATCATAAAATTTTCTTGGTGAGCTGCTTGTTAAAAATTTGGGATGCTTTATTCATAAACGAGATTTGGATGTGTCAATGGTCAAAGCCATTTTGGTCAGAAGACCAAGAAGCAACATTTCAGGCAAGAGTTAAGATGACTATGACAATAATTTAGAAAGGGATAATATAGTATGAGTCAGGTGGAGCAGTGATTTTTCTCAGCATCAACCTGGAGAACACATATGCCCTGACTGCAACATTTTAAACTTTGCCACAGGCAAATGTTTTCATGTGCTACTCTTTGGGAAAAGAGAAGTTATCCAAAGTGGCAAACCTGGCAATAGAGAGGATTTGATGGAGTTGATGAGAGGTTTTCTGTTGATATATACATTCTGTGTTATAAGTATTGGATGACTGACAGATTTCAATTAGGGAAAATTGACTATATTCATCCCTATGGGACACTGCCTCTGCTTATATTTGCCTAAAGGACTTGGTACAGTCCCTTAAACAAATGGTTCCTAGGAATGATTTTAGAGTTCAGTGTTAAATCTGAATGTGTGTATCTGTTTAAATGTATGTGTACCAATGTGTCAGAATTGATCTGGTTTAGGATAAGTTTTGTATCTTTCTTTAGCAATGGAAAATTGGATATGAAGTAGGAAGTTAGAAATTACATAAGGTTTCTGACTCTACAATTGAGGGGTTGGGTGGATACTGACATTTTTAGTGAAGGAAAAAACCCAAATGGCTTCATGACTCATTTGAATTAGAAGCTCATTTGTCTTCTGAATTAAAGATTTGGGTTTTGGATTAGAAAACGTTGGCTGAGTTACCTTCTTAAACCTGTCCAGCACAGGACAGTAAGTTTCAGACCTTAAATTAATTGTATTATAGTGCTACTTATTAATCAGGATATGAGTTTCTCTGAATTGCAAATTTTTGTCTAAAAAGAGGACCAAGGAATAAGCAGCTAAATGACGCTTTGAGATGGAAGTATGAGCTGGCAAATGACTTCATGTTGAATATTTTTCTATATTTTGCACTTTGCAGAATTATATGTATGTATGTGTGTGCATGCATCCATATATACTCTCTCTCTCTCTATATATATATATACATATACATATATAGGTATACAATGTTGAAAAATTGATCTGGTAGGTTACCAATATAATGTCATAGAAAATAAGCTTTTACACACTTAGTTAAATATGGCGATATTTATTTCAATATTATTTCATTATTCATTTTCACTTATCTCATTTCAATTATTTCATTATTCATTTTCGATTGACATTATATTCCTTTACAGCTAATTTGAATAGGATAGAGTGCAAAACATATCTCTCAATCATTCATCTTCACATAGATAAGACTACAGGTCTTAGGAAAAGGAGAGGCAGTGATTCATGTTATTGAAGTAAGAAGGTTATTTTCTGGCAGTAATAGATTTGGAATTCATTGATTAAAAACTGACTTGACCTTTAACAGGGTACGGGACCTTTCAATAGCCCCTAGATCTGGCTTACAGTATATAAGTCTATATGAGCATCTTTCAAGGTAGGCCCAAGTGAATACAGGCAACTTCCCAACTTCTGTACTATTTTCAGAAAAGTTGTATCAGTGGATTTTATCATAATTATCCATTTACACAATTTGCCTAAAAGGTGAAGGAGTGTTGGGATGTAATATAAAACTTGGGAATGTCATTACATTATATAATGTGATGTGATTTGAACTATTGTATCTTTTGTAGTGGTAGCTTTTGTGTTATATGTTCTAAAATAACATTATATTGTTGCATAGTATTTTGTATACTAGGTGATAATATGATGTTATACTTTATGCTATCTTATATTATGAATTATGTGACAGGTGTTATTTTATATGCTGCAGGTTATTGCTATCCTTTGTCCTTCATTCTTAGAGGACCATGACATCAGGGAGGTGATGCCATGACATGCAAGTGAATTGAATTTAAGTGAGGGAGGGCTGTGCAAAGTTACCAACCTCACTTTCTGCTCTGGAGCCATCTGCAATTAGGACAACTGGAGATGGCCCAGGATGCAGCGGGGGTCCTTGGCCTTTTCAAGCTAAATTCTTCAACAGGTCTCAGTTTGACTAAGGCAACGCCCATTCAGCAATTAAGGCTTAATAAGAAATGAGACCAAGAATGGTCTCTTTACCTAGTCAAAAAAACCCATATGTATCTGGGAGGGGAAGACACACAGGGTTTCCAACCAAGAGAGAAACAATTGCTATTTACATTCATTTTGAGCTAATCAAGGCCCAAACAATGTCAAATAGGGCTTGGCCTGGGACCTATTGTTGGCCAATCAATGGGAGCGATTTGGAGTGAAGGCTGGTCTTTTAAGAGGAAAAAAACTATTGCATGTATGCTATTTGTTAAATATTTTATGTTGTATTTCAAGTCTGTTGCAAGGTGACAGAGAGCATGGCCTGATTAATAGAAGGCTGTTTTCAGAGTCCAGAAGACTGTTCAAGGATTTGGGGCAATTTACTTTAGTTCTCAGGTATACCAGTCGATTATCTAAAACCCAAATTTCTGAAATAGAGACCGATCTACGTTGGTAAAAGGATTTCCTTACTGGATGTTCCCTACCTTGATGAAATCGTGGGTCAGAGCCGCTAAAATGACAGAAGTTTCATGGGATGTCAAGATGTGTGATCTGTTTTTTACTATAGATTCATTTGTTATGATGTATCATGCATGATTTCGTGTTATATATCACATATGCTTCATGCGATTAGCTGATAATATTTAAATTTACGCTATGCTAAAGGTTAAAGATTATATGTCATAGATTATGTATATTATGTTATAATGCAGAATGTTTTGGGTTGCATTATATAGTATATTATATATGTATAGACATACACAAACACACATGCTATATAATGCATGTGGATGTACCTATGCTATACATATATACACACAAGATATGTGCTAGATTACTGTTACATGTTTGGTTATGGATATTCCTATGTTGTATGCTATACAATGTCATGATCTGTGCCGAGTTCTATATTGACTACTATGTTATAATGTAAAGTTGTATTTTATGTTGGATACACTTTACAAAGTCTATTGAATTATTATGGTTCCAATTACTTTGGAAATATGCACTATCATCTACAATTTATGCTGAACTTTATTTCATGTTACATATGTTATGGCATGTGATATGTGTTTTGTTTTAGGTTATGCTCTATAATATGCTTTATATTAAATGCTATGCTTTATGTTATGACATGATATATTGCTTGTGTTTCATTCATGTTATAGCTAGTGTGATATGCTACCTATTATACGGCTGTGGTATGCATATGATAATATACTGCATGGTCACTTGTATTTTCGTATTGTTACAGATGTGGCGATACATGTTTTATATTATGTATTGCTGTTTGTGTCGTACTGTACATTTTGTGTTGTTATATTGTTATGTTATATGTGATGTGAAGTATGTTTTTATCTTGTATGTTATAAATCCTTTTAATGTGTATTTTATGTAATGTGAGTGTTATTCCTTGTATTACATATACTGTGGTGTATATTTCATCATACTGTATCTTATTCCAGATGTTATATGATATTTTTATATTTACATTAGGTTTTATATTATATGAGATTTTTGTGATTCATGTTTTATGCTAGATCATATGTTGTGATACATGTAGCATAGTACACTGTCATGTATTATATTGCTATGGTGTGTTATGTCATTATATATCTTATATTTCTAAAATTGATTAATTGATGTTATGACACGTTAAGAAGATAAGGTCAGGAGAAAATATAGGAAGCAGAGAGAATAATCCTAAGCATAATAAATAGCTAGCATTTGTGTAGTGCCTACTATGTGCAAAGAACCATGATAAGTGCTTTATCAGTAATATCTAATTTGATTCTCACAACTCTTGGAGGTCAGTGCATGGGAAAAAATATGTGAGTTAAAGTCAATGGAGGTAGACACAGGAGCAGTATTTCTATATAAAGATACTAGAGGCCACCTCAATAGCTAGAGGGCAAATATTTTTAAAAATAGGGAAAAGATTATAAATCTAGTATAGAATTGTACTCTATGGATGATGAGGGATTTTAATTATACAGATATCTGTTGGAGTTCTCTTTCTGCCAAAAGCAGAGTGACTAATCATTTCCTTGCTTTCCTTAATAATATCATCCTAAAATGGTAGAGGGGGAAAGCAAGTAAAAGTGGAGATCTTTTTATTGTCCATTTCTTACCAACAAGGTTGCTAAGGAAAAAAGGACAGAAAACTTGGTGGGGAGGAGTGACCACTTCATTTTAGAATTTGTGAAAAAAAGAGAAATAGGAAGTATTTTATAAGCTTTTTCAAAGAACAGATTTTAAAGAGTTCAGAAGAGGTATAAATAGGATTTCAGGGATGAAAATTCAGTAGAAGTCAATCTAAGACCGATAAGAAACTTTCAGGAATGAAATTCTGAAGACTTCAAGAACAGGATGCTTTTCTGAAAAGACTAATGTTGATTCATGTATCAACCTATTTATACTTTTTTGGGAGGGGGAGGCAATTAGGGTTAAGTGACTTGCCATGAGTCACAAAGCCATTAGTGTCTGAGACCAGATTTGAACTCAGGTACACCTGACTCCTGGGCTAGTGCTCTATCCACTGTGGTACCTCTCTGCCTCCTAAACTTTTAAAACATTCAGGAGATAGAAGCAAAGGAGATTAACAGAGGATGGATTTAAAGGCGTGGTGTTCCTGTAAGAATGATCTCAGGAGGACTAAACCTCAAAATCAGGTGAACTTGGAATGAAGTAGAAGGACCACACAATTGATTTTTTTAAAGCTTTATTGATTTAGAAAACGCATAAATCTGCTGTTTGGGATAGATGGGATGATGATAACTGATAGGCGAGAGAAGAATGAGATGCCCAATATTTATTTCGCTTCTATTATTTTCCAGCAAAGGAAAATATCTTTGACTCGAAAAGGTAAGAAAAAATTACCAACAAGGAACTGACATTTAGGATAAGTTGAGATATAGTAAGATATAACCTAAATTCCCTAGTCATTGTGGCTTATATGGCATACATGGGTACTAGAAGAAATGGTATGAATGGTCGTTGAGCAACTAAAAGTTAACTTTTGGGAAAAAATATGGAGAAGATTAGCTTTTTTTAAGGCAATTCTTAAGCCAGGCATAAGAATTATGTAATTATAATTTACCTAGATTTTAATATAACATTTTATGAAGCCTTATTTTATTTTTGTGAAAAAGATAGACATTAGACAATTATAAAATTGGGTAGATTCAGTCTTGGTTGAACAGTCAGTTCGAAGGAGTAGCTGTGAGTGATTTGATGTCAACTTGGAATTGGGTGTACAGGGCTGTATCTCAATAATTTTGGTTTCTTTCTGTGCGAGTCAGTATTCCATCAGTTACTTAAAAAAGTCATAAATGGTATATTGATCAACGTTTCAGACCACACAGTTCTAGGAGGGATAATTAAAACAACAAACGATGGAATCAAAGTTCAAAACCATCATGACTAGATAGAATATTTGAGCCAAATCAAATAATATGAAATATAATAAGGATAAATGTAAAATCTTACCCTTGGATTCAAACAATCAGCTTCATAAGTGTGCAATGGGGATTATCTAATAGTTACATATGTTTGTTATAATGTATTATGTTGTATATTATATATTATATGATCTCTTATGTAGCATGTTGTTTATGCATTGTGTTATGTCTACTATATGTTATGCATTATACCTTATATCTTAGATATTACATTGATATTTGCATTAGGATAATGTTATGTTATGCTTTTTTACGTTACTAGTCACTTGTCTCATGTTGGCTGTTATTTGTTAGGCATTATAGGTAGCCTCATTATATGATGTATCTTATATGGCTCAATTCAACCAGGATATGTGCATTATATTTTCTACTATATATTTTATAGCATATTATAAGTTGTTCTCTGATGTTATATGCTGTATTTTGTGTAATGTTATGATGTCATTTCTATTATATGATGTACATTATATGCTATGATGTTTTGTAAAGATATTATCTGGTATAATTGAATTTTTATAATCAAACTTATTATCTGCTCCTTTTCTGTAATTAGGTTTTGGGCTTTCAAGGATCAACTCTTTTCACTCATGTCTTTATATTTTATGTGATTATCCATTATATATTAAATGTGTCATATCTGATGTCACACATTTTATATTTTGGAGGGGTATGTGAATGTTTCATATATGTGTGTATGTATGTATGTACATATACATACATACACACAAAAAAGAACCCACAACACACTTTTAAATTTAATGTGCATTATAAACATTTTCTCCATCACTTTAAGTCTAGACAATCCACAAAACAATAAACTAAGCCCTGATTTATGGCATGTGTTCATTTTTGAGGTGTAAACATTCATATTGAAAATTTAATGATCAGTTCTTGGAGCTACTATATGTGTGTGTGTGTGTGTGTGTGTGTGTAAGTGGATTTTTAAGCCTCCCTATGATAAAGAGTTAACAGAGAGAGGCTTGAAGAAACTAGGGGATATGTACATATATTTCCCTGAGTTCTTATGTTTCCTCTTCCTTTGCTGTCAGAGAGATTTCTGGCTCAAAGTGGAGGATTTCCCCCCACAGTTGAGACAATGGAGGAAGAAGAGCATGACTTTGAGGGTCCGTGCTTTTTCCTGACATGAAACAGGAAGTGGACCAATGGCACAATGCCTCTGTTGCTGCAAGAAGGGGAAAGTAGACTGTGAAGCAAAATCTCTTTAGAAAGCCACTCATGGAAGCAGGACAAACTGAGAGATCATACGTGTGGTGTGAGCCAAATGAGAGCAGGATTGGAAGAAGCCAGGAAAAGCATGGAGCAGCAGGAAGAAGTAGAGAGCAGCCAAGCCCAGTGTTACAGCTGCTCTTGGGGAGATCCAAAGGAATTCCACACCACAATTGCTTTTCCCCTTATTTCCTCAGAGCACTTGTTGAGGAAGAACTTGATGGATATTTAAACCTGCCCAATCACATTCTTTTCCACTCACATCAGACAGAGAAGGAGGAAGGATACAAGGAAGGAAAATCAAAACAGGCTGCAACAGGCAGTTACTTGGAGTTCTGCTTGATTGTTCACTGGACTTTCCTATGCTATCCAGTTGAATTAATGATATGGCCATTAAAAAAAAGAACTATTGAATCTTATAAGTTTGAGGAGGAGTTATGATTGGATGAGGGAGTAAAGCCTGCTAGTATATAAGATGGTGGTTTGAATGAATTGAAGAGAGCAGTATTTTATATTTTGGGTAATTTGAGTATATTTCAAACCATGCCTTCTAGACTTCCATTGAACTTTGACATAGCTTTGTGACTAGCCAGTCAAGAGGAATAGAGCAGAATAGGATAATGATGGTGGACACAGGGGGTTAAAGGTGAGGGTTTGTTACTTACATGGAGCTACAGCACCTTTTGGTGACAAAACAATATAGCACACCCCCTTCCACTGATCTGTAATGCCCTGCTCTCTTTTGATCAGCAGAGAATAATGAAAGATGTCAGGTGTAGCTGCATTCACTAATAAGCGTACCTTTTAACATCTAGCGAAATGTGTTCTGTTATTTCATGCTATATGTTATATTTTATGTTATGTTTTGCATTATGTATTTTATACATAGTGATACGTCATGTCTTGTTTTATTTGGATTTTTGTTAGGATGTGTTGTACATCATATCACATGGTAGCCTATTTTATGTGATGGGGTGATATGGCAAGAAATGCAAGAGATGATAGTATCCATGATGTGCTAAGACTGATAAAATTCTTGGCTCTGAATTAAATATTTAAAAATGCAGGCAAAGTTAGGGTAGAGATAAATGGGATGTAAGTATGTTTTTCTGGTGAGGAGTTGAAATTGTTCTTTGGCTACCTGAGATGGTCTCTATTGGACTGACTTTTTATCTTCTAAGAATCTAAATTACTGTATCTTTAGGACCATAACTAGGCAGGACTTGGCCTCTTGGCATGACTAGAAGGGCTATATTCCCCTGAATCTACTAGGAGCTGATATGTGGAATATTAAGGGAAAACCTGAAGGAATCAGTGAGCTGCTAGAATCTGTCATAAAAATGCATATATACACACACATACATATATAGACAGAGGGTACAGGGTGAGATGAATATGAAGGGAGAATACCTAAAAAATAAGATTAACTGTTGAGAGGAATGTACTGGGAGAGAGAGAAAAGGAGGGGTAGAATGTAACAAATCATCTCACAGAAAAGAGACAAAAAAGAGCTTTTACAAAAGAGGGGAAGAGGAAGGATGTGAAAAGGAATAAGTGAGCCTTATTCTCATCGGATTTGGCTTAAGGAGGGAATAACATGCACTCAGTTGGGTATTGAAATCTATCTTGCCCTGCAGGAAGGCAGGGGGAAAGAGGATAGGAGAGAGAGGATAACAGAAGGGACAGAAGACTGGAGAAAGAGGTAATCAGAAATAAACACTATTGTGGGGGGACAGGTCAAGGGAGAGAGTGGAATAAATGGAGGGCAGGCAGGATAGAGAGAAATATGCTTACTCTTCTGTAACATGACAATTACGGAAGTGTTTTGCATGACTACACATGTATGACCTACATTGAATTTCTTGCTTTCTCAATGATGGAGGGTGGGAAGGGAGAAAGGGAGAGAATATGGAACTCAAAGCTTTAAAAATGAATGTTAAAATTTGTTTTTGCATGCAACTGGAAAATAAGATGTACAGACAATGTACAGACATAGAAATCTATCTTGCTGTATAGGAAAATAGAGGAGAGGATGGGAGAAGGGGGGAAGGTGGTAGAAGGGAGGACAGAATGGAGGAAGGGATGGGTGGGGTACATGCTGTCCTGGGGTGGGGTAGGGAGAGATGGAGAGAAAATTTGGAATTCAAAATCTTGTGGGAGTGAATGTTGTAGACTGAAAATAAATAAATTATATGTTTTTAAAAAGGAATATATCTCATCAAGACAACAATAAGCCTATAGACTACATGTAGGGAAAGTAAAGGCTAAAATCATTATGAACCTTTGAATGTTTTTACATTAATTCTGAAGATTTCCTAAAATATTATAAAATGCCAGAGAATTTCTTATTCTTTAAAACATATATATTAGTTTGGATTTATATGACCAAGGTTTATAAAGTGTGTGCCTCACAACACACAACCCTGTGAGACAGGTCAGTGTGAGGTTTATCATCCCCATTTTACAAATGAAAAAACTGAGGCTTTGAGAGATGAAGCAACTTGTGCATAGTCATGTGTATTGACAGATTCAGAGACAGGATTCCAGATCAGATCTTATGATTCTAGCCCTGATCTTATCACTATGCCATCAACAGAACCATGTATTGTTGGCTATCAGTTATTCAAATATATCTTGAATATTAGGAATCTTACTTTTTTTTTTATCTTAAATGGGTTTACTTCTCTCAACTAGCACACTGCTGAGTTTGCTACAAATTTTGCCATCTGTAGATCATTAGGGAAAGAGGGTTAAGAAAACAAAATATTACAAATAATACAAATTTGTACAAAATGTAATATAGATTTAATACAAAATAAGTTTCAAAGCCAAATTAAGATTTTTAAATTATTTGCTATTTCAATTTCTACAAACAATTGAGAGTTAGTTTCATTTCCATCTATTCAAGAAACAGCAGGAAGCTTGAAACAAATTGGTTTGGAAACAGATGGTAGGGAATCATAAGACTAAATATGACTCTCAGGTACCTATAGGTCAATATTTTTATTGACCTAACTCTCACATGCAAATCTCTCGATAAATACTTAGCTGCTGTAATATTTGATTCAAATGGGGTTCCTCACACTGAAAGACTGGTCTTGTAAATTTATCTTGCCAGCAATGTCATTTTAATTATTCCTTCATGTTTTTGGAAGATCCTTTGCTTTTGATCGTGTTGAAATCTTCAACCAACAATCTCAATATATGATTGTGGTTTCTGAAAAGCCATTAGTTGAATTATTAACAATGATATTAGGGTACTGTGAAGGGTACTAGGTAGGATTACACAATTTGTTGGCAGTCCCTACATAGCCAGTTTTGGTAATTTGCCAACTTTAAGATGAATCCCTCAGATCTGACCTACCCATTAATTTCTTGACCAAATCTGAGCATCTACTTCCATTTAGTCTAGAAAATTGATTTTTCAATATTAACAGAATTTGACCACAGGATTCTTTTCTGGAAACTACATTTAATTTCCTGGAAACAACAATTTAATGTAATGATTAGAGAACTAGTTACAATGTACTGCAAGTACCTTTTGAAATAATGGCCCATTGGGCCCCATGTAATGTAATGTTGCATATTCCTATAATGAAGAGAGATAGTTTCATGGCAAATGTCTATTTTCCTCAAGTAGCATGATGCAAAATTGTAAGTAATCTGGGGTAGTTCTCATATTAGAATTTTTGGTGGGGAAGGTAGGGAGATTTTCTCTTGGAAAGGACCAGAGATGACCAGGAAGAAAAATTGGATTTCCATAACCAATGAAACCTTTGACTCTGTCTTTTTTGTTGTTCTTCAGTTGTTTGGGGCTTTCTCTTGGTAAAGATACTGGAATGATTTGCCATTTCCTTCTCCAGCTCATTTTACACATGAAGAAACTGAGGCAAACAGGGTTAAGTGACTTGCCCAAGATCACAGAGCAAGTAAGTGTCTGAGGCCAGATTTGAACTCAGGAAGAGGAGTCTTTCTGACTCCAGGCTCAGTGCCCTATCCTGCAGTGCCATCTAGTAGTCCCTTGACCCCATCTAACCTTTGTCCATTTGATAAGTCTTTAAATCACCAGTTGTTGAGCTATTTCCTAATTCATCCTTAGTGTTCTACTAGAGAGAGGAATGTGAATCAGGTCCTATGGCCAGAGACGATTTGTTTTGTCCTTAGTCTAATTTCATGTCATCTAAATTTTTCTTTAGATAAATTACATTGACATTTCAAGTAGATCATTGGCCACAGGTCTAGCCAGTTCACTACCAAGTACATTCAGAGATTCTTTTCTTCAAAGGATCTATGATGTCATCAGAGTGAGTATTCCCTTCACTGATGTAAATCACAGTCCTCCATACCTTAGTTGATAGTTCCCAGACCTGCTACTGACAAAACAATCTGTAGTCTGGTTGTCCATCTATACGAATCCCTTTGAATTTAGTTAAGCTGTTCCTCAGAAACAGACAATAAGTCCATCAGTGGACCAATGTTTAAAACTTTTCCAACTTTTTCAACAGTGATATCTGTTGGCACTTGTCCTGTATTGCCATAGTTTTGAAAAGTCTCCCCTCTCCCTGCTCCAGTGTCATTTTTAGAGTGTGCTAAGGCATCAGAAAAGTAGTGGAGGACACATATTTGATGGAGAACTTAAATTTATATATGTGTGTGTGTGTGTGTGTGTGTGTGTGTGTGTGTGTGTGGATATGTAACCTGATTTCATAGTTGTAGGGAACTTCCATTAAGGAAATTCCTTCCACCAATGTATATCAGCTTTTTGAGTTTAAATGACTATCTGAAACAGGACTCACATTTGATTCTTACTGACTTAGAGACTGGCTCTCTACTATGCCATTCTGCCTAATTATGTAAGGTTTCAGCACTATATAGATAAAAACACAGGTAGGGATAAGGACCAGAGTTGTAATTCTGTGTGGCAGAAATTCCTTCCACTAAAGCAAGTTAGCACCATTTCTTTAACCTTTAGCTTTAGAGAGTTAGCTAAAATACTAAGAAGTTAAATTATCTGTCCAGGGTCACATGTCCAGATGTAGGGAATGAACCTTGGTCTTAATTTTAGGATTATGGATGTAAAAAGGAAGTGCTAATGTAGATCGGACTCATGGCAGATATCATGATCTTGTCACAGTTCTAACCTCAATCCATAGGGCAGCACTGGAGATTTTTGAAATATCCCGAAATAGCTTTAGTTTATGAAGAATTCAGTCTATCAGAAGTACTGACTGGTGTGTATTCATTGTTTGTTGTTCATTCTTTTGAGTCATGTCCAACTTTCCACGACTGAGACCAGATTTGAACTCAGGAACATGAGTCTTCCTGACTCTGGGTCCAGCATTCTATCTACTGGGCCACCTAGCTGCTCATGGTTGTAGACATTACCAATTTGACGTGACCAATTTAATTTGCTACCAAAACTGTAGTTCTCCAGCAGTGCAATGCTTCCCCTTCCCACCCTCCATTTTGTTCCATGGAAACCTTGGGGTTGCCATCTTATGAAGAAAAATAGATAAATAAAATACCCTTTACTTTAAAAAAAAAATGATTTTCCACTCTTCAGTTACAAGAATTTCTGTTTTCTTGATACCTCTATGTCTGCCTTGCATACTGGAAAGGAAAATTAATTGTCTTTTTAAACATAAGATACATTATGAAGGAAGTCAAAATAAGTCAAAAGGGCAATTCAGTCCCCATCACTCTAGTGGCTGGATCCTGATCAGGCACGTGGAGCTGGATGTGCCAAATCTCCTGTCTGTACCACGTAGGATGAGTGTTCTCAAATCCTGTGCTACAGAACACCCTGTTCTTTTCTTTGAAGGTAACTCATACTTGGAGTCTTTAAAGAGAGTGAAATGTATACAAACCAAGTGAATTAGCGCAGTATAAAACCACACAGTCAAGAGATACAACTTACTTTCTAGGGCTGTTGGTGGCAGCTTGGCTTGCTGGTATTTTGTGAGTTGGCAAGAGCAGCTGAGTAGTTGTTGAATGATCGCTGGGCTGATTTGCTGGAAATGCTCCTTAGAAATAGGAGAATGGCTGTTCGGTAAAAATATCTCCACAAGCTCCTTGGCAGAGAAGCAAGCCTAGGCAGGAAAATGTGTATTGTTATTAGCCACACCACTGGAGCAAACTCAGTATGCATGTCCATTCTTTAAGTATGAATGAGAACTAAATGGAATTTTCAAAGTGGAAAAAAATAAAGGTTATCAAACATATTTCTTGAAAACATGTTTTTCATGACGAAAGAGGATTCACTTTGTCCACTGGTGAACATTTAATCTATCATACTCATCATTATAATTATTTCTGAACACTTCTCTTGTGCTCCCTTCCTCTTTATTTTAGTGTTTTGCAATCACACTTAATGAGATTCTGAACAGAAACCCCATGAAGTAGGTTAGAACTCTGGCCTCATTTCCTAAGCCGATGCTTCTGTTGTTTTTCAATGAGAATAACTTTTTGGACCAATAGTCTCTTGAGATAAATGCACTCTAAACCCAAGCTCTGAAGAAATAAGATCATTGTTTTCAGCAAGCAATATCTGGCATTTAGTCTTTAAAAGTAATATGAAATACCGAAAGCAAGGAAGGAGAATATTACAGAAAATGTTGCTGTTGGTATAAATGAGTCTTAGCAATTATGTAATGTTTGTTGACTGTATTATTCTCTCTTACAAAATGGCTGAAGAGTGATCATTTCAGTTAAGACAGAATATTGACTTAAAAAAATAACTTACTTTCTAACTGAATTTATTGAGTCCAATTAAACTGACTGGTTTATCTAGATCTTGGTATCATGTAGACACAGCCAGACATGCATCAGTTTTAGATAAACTATTAGTAATAAGTCCAAGGATAGAAAAACATAGTTAGGGCCCCATACCATGAATTTCAGAAGCTTCCACTATACCTAGTTAAGTCAAGTGAAAAATTTTTATGTATTTCTTTTGTTTTTTAAATTATTTAATTAATATTCCCCCAATTATATGTAAAATAATTTTTGACATTCATTTTCTAAAAAATTTGAGTCAAAAATTCTCTCCTACCTCACATTCAGAAGGAAAGCCACTTGTTATAGGTTATACATTTGCAGTCATGCAAAATGTATTTCCGTGTTATTCATGTTATGAAAGAAAACACAGACAAAAAACAAGAAAAAATTTTTTAAAAGTATGCTTCAATCTGCATTCAGATTCCATCAGTTCTTCCTCTGGGGATGCATAGCATTTTCATAACATCTTTAGAATTGTCTAAATCATTATAATCCTGAGAATAGCCAAGTCATTCACAGTTAATCATCATATAATATTGCTATTACTGGACACAATGTTCTCCTGATTTTGCTCATTTCACTTTGCATCAGTTCATGTAAGTCTTTCCAGGCTTTTCTAAGAGCATCCTGCTCATCATTTCTTATAGCATAATAGTATTCCATCACAATCGTGTACCATAACTTGGTCAGTCATTCCCCAATTAATGGACATTCCCTCAATTTCAAACTCTTTGTCACCACTGAAAGAGGTACTATAAATATTTTTGTACACATATGTATTTTTCCTTTTTGTTTTTTGTCTATTTGGGATACAGACCTAGTAGTGGTGTTGCTGGGCCAAAGGGTATGAATGGTTTTATAACTCTTTGGGCATAGTTTCAAATTGCTGTATAGAATAGTTGAATCAGTATGCAACTCCATCAGCAGTCTATTAGTGTCTCAATCTTCCCACATCCCCTCTAGCACTTGTTATTTTCCTTTTCATCACATTAGTCAATCTGATAGGTATAGGGTGGTACCTTGGAGTTGTTTTAATTGTATTTTTCTAATTGCAATTTAGAGCATTTTTTTCATATGATTAGAGGTAGCTTTGATTATTTCATCTGAAAACTGTCTGTTCATATCCTTTTGTCATTTATCAACTGAGGAATGGATCTTATTTTTAAAAATTTGACTCAATTCTCTGTTTATTTAAGAAATGAGGTTTTTATCAGAGAAACTTGCTTTAAATTTTTTCCCAGTTATGATTACTGTACATTTCCTTCCATCCTATTCCTCCCCATCCCATTTATCATACTCTTATTTCTCCTTTCATCCTGTCCATCCTCATGTGTTTTGCCTCTGACTACTGTCTATCCCTCATCCTGTCTTCTATCAGCCTTCCACCTTCTTTCATCCTTTTTCCAACCTATTTTCCAATAAGGTAAGATTGATTTGTATACCCAACTCAGTGCGTACATCATTCCCTCTTTGACTTAACTACAATGAGATTAAGGTTCAAGGGATCTGAATCTCCTCCCCCTCCATTGTAATAGCTGTTTTGTGCATCTTCTATGTGAGACAATTTATCCCATTCTACCTCTCTCTATCCTCTCCTCCAGTACATTCTTCTTTCTCACCTCTTAATTTTATTTTTTCGGATTATCAGTCCATTATATTCAACTCACACCTTGTGCTCTCTATGTAGACTCCTTCTGACTGCCCTATGTGAAAGTTCATAAAAGTTATAAGTATTTTCCCATGTAGGAATGTAAACAGTTCATTATTATTAATTCCCTTATTATCTCTTAACTGTTTACCTTTTTATGCTTCTCTTGAATCTTGTGTTCAAAAGTTAAGTTTTCTGTTCAGCTCTGGTCTTTTCATCAGAAATGCTTAAAAATCCTCTTTTCCATTGAATATCTATTTTTCCCTGAAGAGTTATACTCAGTTTTGCTGGGCATATGATTCTTGGTTTTGCCCTCTAATCCTCTAATGTAGAAGCTGCTAAATTTTGTGTTATCCTAACTGTGACTCCATGATATCTGAATTGTTTCTTTCTGGCTACTTGCAATATTTCATCCTTGAGTTAGGAGCTTTGGAATTTGGCTATAATATTCCTGGGAGTTTTGATTTGGGGTCTCTTTCAAGAGGTAATTGGTAGATTCTTTCCATTTTTATTTTACTCTCTGTTTCTAAAGTATCAGGGCAGTTTACCTTGACAATTTCTTAAAAGATGATGTCTAGGCTCTTTTTCTATCATGGCTTTCAGGTAGTCCAAGAGTTCTCAAATTATCTTCCCTTTATCTATTTTCTTTTTTTAATTAATTAATTAATTTTTATTTTTCAACAGACACTTCCACAAGATTTTGAGTTCCAGATTTTCTCCTCATCTCGCCCTTCCACTCATCCTAAGACAGCATGCATTCTGATTACCACTTCCCCCAATCTACCCTCCCTTCTATCACACCCCTCCCTTCTGTATCTCCATCCCTTCTATTTTCTTGTAGGTCAAGATAGATTTCTCTACCCCACAGCCTGTATATCTTTATTTCCCAGTTGCATGTAAAAACAATTTTTAAACATTTGTTTTTAAAACTTTGAGTTCAAAATTCTCTCCCTTCTTCCCTCCCCACCCATCCCCACTGAGAAGGCAAGCAATTCAATATAGGTAATACATGTGTAGTTATGCAAAATACTTCCATAAAAGTCTTATTGTGAAAGACTAACTATATTTCCCTCCTATTCTGCACCCCATTTATTCTATTCTCTCTTTTGACATTGACCCTCCTCAAAAGTGTTTACTTCTAATTACCCCCTCCTCCCATTTGCTCTCCCTTCTATCATCCCCTCACACGCCACTTATCCCCTTCTCCCCTACTTTCTTGTAGTGTAAGATAGATTTTCATACCCAATTGAGTATGCATGTTATTCCCTCCTTAAGCCAAAGGCAATGAAAATAAGGCTCACTCTTTCCCTCTCACCTCCCCTCTTTTCTCTTCCATTGAAAAAAAGCTGTTCTTGAAAAAAACTTTTTCTTACCTCTTTTATGTAAGATAATTTATCCCATTCTATTTCTCTCTTTCTTCTCCCAATATATTCCTCTCTCACTCCTTAATTTTATTCTTTTAGATATTATCCCTAACTATTCAACTTACCCTGCGCTTTCTGTGTATATAATTCTTCCAACTATCCCAATATTGAGAAAAGTCTCAAGAGTTAGAAATGTGATCTTTCCATGTAGGAATGTAAACAGTTCAACTTTAGTAAGTCCTTTATGATTTCTCTTTCCTGTTTACCTTTTCATGCTTCTCTTGATTCTTTTGTTGAAAGCCAAATTTTCTATTCAGTTCTGGTCCTTTCAACAGAATGCTTGAAAGTCCTCTATTTCATTGAATGACCTTTTTTCCCTGAAGTGTTATACTCAGTTTTGCTGGGTAGGTGATTCTTGGTTTTAATCCTAGCTCCTTTGACTTCTGAAATATCATATTCCAAGTCCTTTGATCCCTTAATGTAGAAGCTGCTAGATCTTATGTTATCCTGATTGTATTTCCACAATACTCAAATTCTTTCTGGTTGCTTGCAATATTTTCTCCTTGTCCTGGGAGCTCTGGAATTTGACTACAATATTCGTAGGAGTTATACTTTTGGGATCTCTTTCAGGAGGTGATTGGTGAAGTCTTTCCATTTCTTATCCTCTGGTTCTAGAATATCAGGGCACTTTTCCTTGATAATTTCTGGAAAGATGATGTCTAGGCTCTTTTTTGATCATGACTTTCAGGTAGTCCTACAATTTTTAAATTGCCTCTCCTGGATCTATTTTCCAGGTCAGTAGGTTTTCCAATGAGATACTTCACATTGTCTTCAATTTTTTCATTGCTTTGGTTTTGTTTTATAATTTCTTGATTTTTCATAGTTATTAGCTTCCATCTGCTCCATTCTAATCTTTAAGGATTATTTTCTTCAGTGAGCTTTTGAACCTCCTTTTTCATCTGGCCAATTCTGTTTTTTAGGGCATTTTTCTCCTCATTGGCTTTTTGGATCTCTTTTGCCATTTGGGTTAGTCTATTTTTAAAGTGTTATTTTCTTCAGCATTTTTGGGGGTCTCCTTTAGCTAGCAGTTGACTCATTTTTCATGATGTTCTTGCATCATTCTCATTTCTCTTCATAATTTTTGCTCTATTTCTTTTACTTGATTTTCAGAATCCTTTTTGAGCTTTTCCATTGCCTGAGACTAATTCATAATTTTCTTGGAGACTTTGGATGTAGAAGCTTTGATTTTGTTGTTTGCTATTTGTATACTTTGGTCTTCCTTTTCACCAAAGTAAGATTCTATAGTCTGATTCTTTCTTGGGTTTTTGGCTATTTTGCCAACTATTTCCTTGTCTTTTGAGTTTTTTGTCAAGGTAGTTCTCTGCTTCCAGTGAGGGTGGGAGGTGTACTGTCAGTCACTAGATCTCACCCCTCCTAATATGTGGGCCTAGAGTTCCAGAAACAGTCACTGCTGCCCCTGTCTCTGCCTCTGATGCTGCTGCCATGGTTCCTCCTCAGAAGCCTCCTCCACCCACTCTGTTGCCCTGGGGCTGTGACCTGACCACTCTACTATCTCACACAGGTCTCACAGGGTTTTTCCACAGACCTTCCAATTTGTCATTGGCATTTTGGAGTCATAAAGTCTGGAAATTGCCACAAGTGCCTGAGATTTAGTCCCTCCAAGGCCTGCTCAGATTCCATTTGGGCCACCATGCTGGACTATGTTCTGCACCTAGTGTGGCACAACAGACACTTACTAGCAACATTCCAGGCTATCTTGGGCTGGAGATTTGCTTCATTCCATCATTCTGTAGCTTCTGAAACTCCAGAATTTGTTTAGAATCATTTTTTACCGGTATTTGGCTGGTCCAGGGGAGAGCTCTAGAAAGTCTGAGCTATTACTCTTCAATCTTGGCTCTGCCCCCTTGATCTATTTTCCAGGTCAGTTGTTTCTTCCATGAAATATTTCACATTTTCTTCTATTTTTTTCATTATTTTGATTTCATTATTTCTTGATGTCTCATGGAGTTGTTAGCATTCACTTGCCCAATTCTAATTTTTAAGGAATTATTTTCTTCAATTATCTTTTGTGCTTCCTTTTCCATTTCAACAATTTTACTTTTTAAGTTCTTTTCTTCAGTGAATTTTTGTATATCTTTTCCACTTGTCCAGTTCTGATTTTTAAGGCATTATTCTTTTCGATGTATTTTAATGCTTCTTTTTATTATTTGGCCTATTCTGGGTTTAAGTTGTTTTCTTCAGTATTTTTTGTGTCTCTTTTTACCAAGCTGTTGCTTTTTTCATGATTTTCTTTCATCATTGTCATTTCTTTTCCCAATTTTTCCTCTACTCCTCTTATTTTATTTTAAAAATCCTTTTTGAGTTCTTCCAGAAATTCTTTTAGGGCTTGAGACCAATTAACATTTTTATTCAAAACTTTTGGTGTAGCCATTTTGACTTTGTTGCCTTCTTCTGAGCTTGTATTTTGATCTTCCCTGTCACCATAGTAACTTTTTATAATTAGATTCTTTCTTTATGTTTGCTCATTGTTCCTGCCTATTTCTTGACTTCTAACTCTATGCTAAAATGGGTTTTGCTTCTAGGGTGGAGGGGACACTGTCTCAGTCTTCAGTATTTTTGTGCAACTGTTTTCAGAACTAATTTTGAGGACCTGTAAGTTTTCAGTTCTTCCAAAGTGGTATGCTCTAAGGAGAGGTGTGTTTATTACTCCCCTGGTCTGTGAAAGACCACAAATACTCTTTTTAGCCCTGGAAATTTGACCAGGCCCACCCACTTCCTTGTAGTCACAAGCTTTGGAGTGCTAGTGCTCTTCCTTGCCCTGGAACTGTGACTCAGGATGGTGTGTGGGCAATGCAATAGACTCTCACCCCCAATGCCAGCAAAGGGACCCCTGTAATCTTCTTCTGACCAGTTGTCTGACCCACTTACCATCTGTGAACTTAGAGTTCTGGAAGCCACCAGTGATTCAGTCATCCCCAATGCCTGCCACTGGTTTACAGTGGCACAGCCTGCACTGGCAAAGCCAGCAGTAGACTGTGCTCCATTCTCACTGCCATGCAACAGACCTTTCTTGCCAACTTTCTAAGTTGTTCTGCTTTAGAAAATCATTTCATCATGTCTTTTTGTGGGTTGGACCATGCCATAATTTATTTCGGGACATTATTTAAAGCTGTTTGGAGGGGAATTTGGGAGTCCATGCCTTTTCTCAGTCATCTTGACTCTGCCTTCTTCTCCATCCCCCAAGAGAAGATATTTAAGGTAGGTTCTCACTGACTTCAATCCTGGTTTATGACTGTCAGACTGGCCTATCTTTTATGAGATTTATTTTCCACTGTATGAAAATACAGGAGGAAACTACTGGTAAAGCTCTCAGGAACTAGTGGTTTGGGCTTGACTGCAGTGGTCTTGGGTTTCCATCTTATTTCCTTCTGTGCTTTGGGGCAGAGTCCTTGCTATTGAAACTTAGAGGGGAAAGGTAATTAGATACTCATGTCTTCTATGCATGTCTGGTCTACTGTTGGAAACTGTGTTTTCTGGAGCCAAGACAAAGTGAGCATCTAACTTTATTTTTTTGTTTTATTTTGTTTCTGTTTCCTTTTCCAACATGGCTAATATAAAAATAGTTTTGCCATAACCTCTCATATAATCAAAATCAAAATGCTTACCATCTCAAGAAGGAGGATGATTTGAGGAGAGAGAAAATTTAGAACTCAAAATCTTAAAAAAATGCTTCTTTATAAAAGAAATATTTAATGAAATAAACAAAATCAAAAAATTTAATTAAATAAAATTTAATAAAACAATAATTTATTAAAATAAATAATTTTTTAAAAGAGAGCATCTGATTTGTTCTATGAAGTTTGGATTCAGTCAAAGGAGTGTACTTGAGGACCTAGAGGGTCACATGAGGCTTGAGACTGCAGGTTTCCCACTCTTGACTCTAGGCAATGATGACATGTCCTAATAGTCAATCCTCTTAGACTGAACTCCATCTCCTCATTACTGGAAAATATTGTTTAGAAGTAAGTATCTTATGTAACATAAGCAGTGAATAAGAATCAGTTTCTAAAAAATTTTTCATAACTTTTATCTTAGCTATTTCAAATTCTGATTCATTTTGTCAATAAATCTATGATAAATTAGTGGAACTAAAATTTACTTTCATTAGAAAGAATAGATTTCATATGATATAACATATTTCACATTGCAATGATGATCTTTGCAATTCTTTGTTCTTCAGTTACAGTAAAATCAGGTTTTAATATGTATGGGTTGTTTGTCAAAATGGTAGTCTATGAGATAGAGATTGATTCTGTAATTTCATTGATATTGAGGAATCTCTGATGAGAAAGCTCTGTCTCCAAATATGAGTCAATTCCTTCTCTATCACACACACATATACACACACGTGTATGTATCGATAGATATACACATAGATATTCTCTCTATCTAGACTTGAATTTAGTTCTAATTAGTTACAAGACTAGCCTTTGCTTCATGTTGTCTTTTCATTGTTATAGAAAATAAGTAATTCTAATAAATAATGAATTTCTCCTCATAATGTATTCATTATAATTATGAAATGTTTGGGATGAATGATGTTGTCACAATCCCAAAGTTATTTAGAAATGTGAAACTTCTTACCTAAAACTTTTGAGGGTGATTTGATCATACAAAAAAAATATGTGAAAATTAACTTGCAATCACAAAGGCACTAGCTTGGACTGAACCCTACAAAATTCTCTTTTGTACCATCTGTTGCTAATGGAACATAAATGTACACTAAAAATAAAGATCAAGATAAAAATAAAAAGGAGCGACAAACTTTCAATGATGAATCCTTTTAGATAAAATCTCCAAATGGAAAATGTCTAGCTAGTAAAGGAAAGAATGAAAAGGCAAATGGGAATAGGAAACCATGTGTCTTTGCCCAGTGTACAGTTAAGAAACAAAAATGTTGACCCTGAAAGTATTGCTAAGTTCTAGAATAACTTCCCTTACCAGAATACAACTTCTATTCTGAGCTGTTCAACCCTCGATTTTTATTTATGCATCTGAGTTACTTAGGCCACTATTGTTTACAAAATCTCCTGACATCACTAATGTGAATGCCATTGGAGGTCACTAAGATAAATCATCATGCTTTGAACTATAAAAATATAAAATAAAATAAACTGGCAATGACATGGAGTAAAAATGTCCTTTGATAGATTACTCACTGATGCTGAGACATATCTTTCTCCATGAGCTGAAATGGAAACTAGTTCAACGGAAACAGTTTAGTCAACAGATTGGATCTGGTATTACAGTGTCAGCCTCACTATCTTCCTGAATGGGGGTATCCTGCAATCATGTGGCCTTAGCAGCATCTACTTAACTCAGGGACTGTGACAACATCATTCATCCCAATCATCTGTTTAGGACAAGGAGATGCATGGCCAAGACAAATGTGCCTCTTTGCCTCCTACTCCTTTGGCTTCCACTAACACATCCGATCCCACAGTGGCCAGTTCCTACCCTTATCAAAGCCCATATACCAGCCCCATTCTAATTTTTGGCACCCTAAGTAACACTTACTACCTTCTGTGGTTTTCCTCCGGTCCTGGTGGCACCTGATGTCTCTCCAAACACAGCCAGCCCTGAACTGTACCAGTCTCCTGCTGTCTTGACTCAAATGCCTATATTATAATTGCTTTATTTTATAGCAACTTCTACTTGGATATTTCATCATGGCATGGAGAGGGTCTGGCTTCACAAAGGAGACATCAACAGAATGCCTTCCTGATGATGCATCTTTTATCAGAAAACCAGCCTTGCTAGGTTCAGAGTCTCCCTTCAACAGAAAGTTGATGACCACCAGTTGGTGGATCATTTTTTGGCCATAGCAATTCATGAAAAGCATGGAAAGTTGTTATATACATAGGAAGATGGAGTGTCCATATGGATAATAATAGCTGATAATGACGTAGTGCTTTAAGATTCATCAAATGCTGGGTACAAGATGTCTCAAAAATCAAAGTATAATTTAAAGCTTAAATACTAGCACCAGGGACTTCCAGATATTCCATTTCTCCTCTCCATTTATGGATACTCTTTGGATCTGATGTAATTGACCCACTGATGAAATAGCTACATAACTATCTGTTGAATTGTCCTGGTCGCATTTTCCATTCAGTATTAACCTTTACTAACTTAATACTGCTCTCTGACTTTTGCAACACCTTGTAAATGCTACCTCATTTGAGCTTCCGAACTGTTCTATGAGAAGATATGATCTGTATTATTATCTCCATTTACAGAGAGCTTAAAGGACTTGCCTCTGGTTACACATTAACCAAGGTCTTTCTGACTCCAAGTCCAGCTCACTGTTTATTGTATCAGACTACATCTGAGCACTGGATGAAACCAGACCTCTTTTGGAATACTGAATTTGAAGGATTCCTTATGAAGTTCTATTTCATGTGAAGTTTTATGAGAAACTTCAAAAGAAGCACACACGCCAGACTTAGGTTCACTGTTTTCTGTGCAAGACTCAGACCCTTCTATCCTAATTCAAACTGGCAGGCTGCTTAGAGCTTGCCTCCTAACTCTAGGCTTTGGTCTCCCAGCCAATCGGAAGGGGCACCTGGAAGGTTACTCGGGCTACAGAACAAAAGTGTTTGCATGGTGATGCCTTGCCACTTGGAGATGTGATCCTGACTACTCTGAGTCTGCCAGAACATTGATTTCAGGCACGGACAAATCAGACACCTCCCCATCTTGATTCACTTATGTAGACGAGCAGATTTTGATTTTTTCCTTTGTGCAATGAAGTTTTTAAATATTGACCTGCCAACAACAGGAGGAGATGGTTCTCAGCTTAGTCCTGGAGAGCAGAGGAGTGATGAGATTTTGTTTCAGTCTAGTATATCATTCTTGAAATGGAGACATCAGACTTGAAAAATCGAACCCCAGTACCTACACCAAGATCTGCCTGAACAAAAGCAGTGGGAGTTCATTTCCCAGAGAAAGGCCTTGATTTTTGAGATTCATTTGCTGTTTCAGCAGATGCTGTTCAGAGGAATTAGGGTTAGAAAACTCATGTTTCTTCCTGTCATTAGAAGGATGTGCTTAGTGACTTATCCTTCCAAGTGGAATTAGCCTACAATAATAGATGTACTTTGCCACAGATTCCAGGAGGTAGCAATCTTCTCCTCCTCAAATTGCCTTATGTTACTAACTCATTTGTGTTAATGCCATATCCCATTCACCCTCTACCCTCAGAAAGAAAGTAAACTCTCTGAAGGCTGGTATTGCTTTTTGTTCTTTCCCTAGAGCTTTGCACAGTCCCTGGAGGGTAGTAGGTGCTTAATGTTTTCTTAAACTATTTAATTGAATTATTTAATACCAATGTTTGCATTATATAAAAAGTTAGGGTTTTTCCTTAAAATGAGTGGATTTGCACAGAAAAAGTCTAGAGAAATTACATATATATATATATATATACAAAAATGCATGTATATGTTTATGTCAGTCAGAATAGTATATTGACTACAGAGCTGGCCTCAGAGCAAGATAGTCCTAGATTCAAGTCTTGTCTTGACTAGCTGTGTGAACCTCGGTAAACCACTTAATATCTCAATGCCATAGGCAGCTCTCTAAGCTATAATGGCAAAGGGTGCCAATGGACTTCAATAAAGGAAATTCTTGGAGCTCTATACACTGATGAAATCACAGATCTGGGGCAAATATGTATACATATAGGTATGTGTAGATGCATACATGAATTTACATATTTATTCTCTAATACAATATGTATAGATTCTCTAATGTATGTGTATATATTTAAAAAGACTTTCTTTAGAGCCTCTCATTCCTTAGAGACTCTTTAAACATTAAGAAGCAACCTTGGATCTCTACACAAATGGGAAAGCCATTAAGCAAATTGTTTTTGACCCTTGGTAGATACATGAAAAGTCTTATAAAAAGAATGTAGAAAATCTTACTAAGACATCAAGTGCCTTATGTCTTCATGTGGAAAAGCCAGTTAGAATGTCCCATCTCTGCTCATGGCTTGCTAGCATCATTGGACCACAAGTTTATGGTGCAGTTAGCCCAAGCATCAACTGGACCCCATTGTTCTTTCTATGCAATGGAACCCACAGAACTTCATGGATCTTTCTTCCACTTATGAAGGTAGTGACCACTTTCAATATTCTAGACTACTATGACCAAAAAAGAAATTAATACTTTTTGGTCAAAGTGGTGATGAGCTTCTCCAAACTCACCTAGGCTACTCTCCCAAAAATGGCCACAGTCCTGCACTAGGCCTTAACTGGAACATTTTCCCAGGTTGGTAGGTCTTACCAGAACTTTAGCTCCACTGGTGTAGCCTTCAAGAACTCAGGGTCACTTCCAGGCACTGAGTAAGCACCAGAGGGAGACTTTGGTGGAAGTTGAAACAGAAACTTCCCTCTCACAAAATGTTAGAAGGAAGGCTAGCTGAACTCTCTCATTAGAATTATCTCTGAATCGTAATTGTATACCAGAAGAAGGATTCTGCCCCTGGTGTCCATGACATGGTATGCTTATAATTATTTAACAACTGAATCTCAAAAAAACAATATACATACAACACATTTTAAATTCAATCTGCATTATTATTATTTTCTCCATGACTTTCTTAAGTCTAGACTATTAACAAAACAGTAAGTCAAGCCCTGATTTGTAGTGTTTATTGATAACTGAAGTATAAATACTTACACTGAGAATTTAATAATTAACTTCCAGCACATCACTGGATCCATTGGATGGATTTCAAGGGGTCTGTGAAATTGGAGGGGGGAAAATCGCATCTTTACTTTCACTAGCCTCAAACTGAAATTCATCATTTCCCTTAACCATGAATTTGGGCGATAGATATCATTCTAGAAAAGGGTCCATATGCTTAACCAGACTGTCCAAAGGGATTCATAATTCACAAAAGATTAAGAGCTCTTAGACTAGAATCAGATCATTAAAGAATCAGATTTAAAGCAGAAATATTTGATGTTGTTTTGGGGTCCATTAAAACTGCTGACATAAATCATACATTTTTAGAGTTGGAAGAGATATTAGACATCTTCTACTCCTACTCTCTCAATTTACAGATGAGGAAACTGTGACCCATAAAAATGACATGATTTGCCTAAGGTCACATATAAATAGTACATAGAAGAATTGTGATTCACATCTCGCTTCTCTGTATTCAAATCCAGCATTCTTTCTACTGCCATATGCTATGACACAGATAATAACAGGTGTACAGCTCGGCCCAAAGGAAAGAATATGTACACATGGTTTTTCCTAATAACCCAAGTCTCAAGTACATCTGCAGAGAAAAATCAGGTGAGGAAAAGAAATAATTCTTATACTTTCCAAAACTGGTCATGTAACCTTGCAAAAACTGTATCATTTTTCATGGAAGAAAATGTAATGTTTACCTTTCAAATTTATCTTTTTTCCCCCACTGTCAGCCCCTTGACTTGCCCATGTAATTGCTGTTTATTAACAGTCATCAGGGATAAGAAGAACAAAGTTGGTACCTGGTCCCAGGCGGTGGTATTGTCATTTGGGTCTCCGTCCAACCCAGAAGAAGCTGAAAGATTGAGATAGGCCCAGTCTTGAATGGTCAAGTTTTTCCATCTCCTTTTGTGTGAGAATGTTTGCTCTCTTTTGTTGCAATAACTTTTGGTCCAAAGAACATTAAGAAGCTGGTCTATTTCTAGAAATGTCACAAAATACTGATGTCAGAGTAAAAGCATGCTGTTTTTACATAAAAATTAATTTAATTTTAACTTTAATGGAAAGAATACAGGATGTATAATCATAGGGTCTGGGTTCAAATCCTGAACCTGCTTCTATGTGGATCTTGGACCAGTTATATCATTTTTCTGCATTTCAGTCTTTGGTATAGATTCACCTTAAAGTCCTTTCTTGCTCTAAATTCCATAATCCTATGATTTTTTTGCTTTTGTAGATTGGTGACCACAGCTCAGGGGACATTTTATAGAAGAATTAGACACCAGTGAATATCACAAAGCTTTGAACTTGGAGGATAGATGAGAGACCTCTGCTGGCCCCAAGAGAGATTCTGAGATGATGGAATCACAGATCCTTAGAGTCAGAAGAGATCTCTGAGACCCTTGAGTCCACCTCATCCATGCTTGATTAACAATATTCTCTTCAACATATAATTATAGTTTTAAAGAGTTGTCTGAGGGCACTGAGAAGTTAAACTACTTGTCCAGTGTCCTAGGGCCAGAATGTGTCTAAAGTAGGACTTGAAACAAGGTCTTAAAAACTACAAGGCCTAATCTTTAACCATCATGATATACTGCCTCTCATTAATTTCACAAGTATCCCGTCTATGCCTTTATACAAATAATTGAAAAAATGTCAAACAACACAAGGTCAAGCATATCTCAATGGAACGCATGTCTAAGTGGATCTCTATGTCAACTCTTTGATTGTGACTTCATACAATTCTGAATTTTTCTAATTCTACAGTTATATAATCCAATGTCTCAGGAAACCACAGCTTGAGAACCAAATCTGGTTTACATTCTTAGTCTTTGGGCTGTACAAAAATAAATAGCAGTCTGGGCCCTTGAACGTTTGCTGAGCTCTGATCCAGCCCATACTTTTCTACATGTTCTACTAAAATAATGTGATAAGATATCTCAAATACTTCACTAAAATCTGGATAAACCTCAGTTGAAGCATTCTCTTGATCAATTAGTCTAGTTAACTTGTCAAAAAAAAGAAGAAAATTAAATTATTTTGCCATGACGTTTCTTGATAAAGCCATGCATTGTACTCTTGTAATCACTGCTTCCTTTTCTAGATATTCATTAACCATCCCTTTAATAATACATCCTAGGATTTAAAATCAAGGTCATTCACCATCATTGGCAGACTTTATTCATTTTCATTTTTTAAAAATTAAGACATTAACCCTCTCCATTTCTTCCGTACCTTTTCTACTCTCCATAATCTTTTAAAGACCTTTAGCAATAGCCTAACACATTGGTATGTTCTTTCAATAAAGGCATGCAGCAACATATAGCAATCTAGCCTTAAAGCATACCTACCAAAGGGAAAAAATCAGAATATTTACATGGATCCTGCTTGGCCATTGGTGTTCTAAATGAACCACTATGAATATAGTGATAGCTACACCTAGGGATAAGGACTGTTTTGCCAGTATATGGTCATTTAAATAGTATAAACTGGTGACAAGTATTCATAGGCAGGGCAGTCTTGACCATTTGCAAATAAGCATATCTCTTTGTGAAAGGACAGACTTCTAAAAATTACTCATATTGAATATAACCAAAGAGCAAAATCTAGAACCAAATCTCTCTTGTTGTGCTCAAACAATAGGTATTTTGAGGCTGCAGAATTAATCAGCCTAGACACATATAAATATCAATTGGCTGATCAACAAATATTAAATGATCCTTTCCTTGGAGCAGTTTTTTTCCCCGAAAAACAAGAACAAAGAAGAAGCAAAACTGTTAATTGTGTATCTCCATTGCTGGCTAGGAAAAGATAAGCAAAGTGAAATTAGTTTGTATTAGGCCATCTCTGGGGAAATGAAAGTCAGGAATCATGAGCGCATATTGTAATAATGTACATGGTGTGGAGGTGCACAATATCAGTATTAAAGTTGCAATTTCCACTTAGGGAACACAATTCTCTTAACATTCCAATTACTATAGACATATTGCCCCACATTGAGAAGTTATGCCATCTGAATAGCTGGTCATTTAAGAGAGAAGAGGCAAGAATCTGGATTTCAAGTCAAAATGTAAGGATCAAATAAAGGCTCTGCTGCTTGCTACCTGTATGATCTTGAAGAGATACTAAATTTCCCTCAGCCCCACTTTCCTCATCTGCAAAATGATAGGGCTTTCTAGAGTCCCTTCCATCTCTAGTCTTAATTTGCTTTACCAGATAGCACTTTCTGACCCAAATATTCTCAACTTCACACCGTAGAACCTCAAATTCTACCTTTAGAATGTCATAAATCTTCATTAAACCCTGCCCTGGACTTCAGATGTTGGATATTAAAATGAAATCATATGGAGTAATTAATTGCTTCATATGATCATTGATGTTTTTCATCCTCTGCTTTAAAAGAGGACCAAGGGCATCAAGGTGATGTCTTGGTTGAACATGAATTGGATTATAGTGAGGCCGAGCTGCACAAATTCATCAGTCTCACCCTCTCTTCCTGAGTCATTGAAGTCCTGTGGCAGGATGTAGGTCAGGATGACTGGTAATGGCCCATAATGCAGTGGATGACATTAGCATATTCAATTCCTGACCAAGCTCTAAGTGCTCCACAGGGCCTTCCTAAGCTGCCTTCATGGCCATTGGAATAAATTGTTCTCATTCACCCACAGTGTTGGAGAAAATCTTCACAAGTGTGGGGTAGACTTTTCCCTAACTTACTGAGGTATTTGAGGCCTGTCAGTTACTCTCAGCTTGGTTTAGCCCATCTATGGGTGTGGCTGCTGTGAATGCTATAGCTTCTTTGAGTCACAGGTGAGAGCTGGGTGAAAAATGGACACCAAAGGTGAATGAGGAGCCCTAAAAAGGACTTGGAAAACCCCCAGACCAGAGATGCTTGTCCTCCTTTAACACCCCATATACACTGATCATAGATCACAGATCTAAGTAAAAATGCATGAGACGCTGAGATCCCCCCGTCCAACGCTTCTCATTTCAGAGAAGAAGAAACTGAGGTCCACATAGGTTGAGTTATTCAAAGTCACACTGGTCTAGAATCAGAGGTGGGGAACCTACGGCTTTGAGGTCTTCTAGGTCCTTGGGTGCCGCCTTTTGACTGAGTCCAAGCTGTACAGAACAAATCCTTTCATTAAGAGGATTTGTTCTGTGAAGTTTGGATTCAGTCAAAGGACACCCTTAAGGATCTAGAGGGCCACATGTGGCCTCAAGATCACAGGTTCCCCACCCCTGGTCCAGATGGTACATCTGGAATTTGAACTCAGCTCCCTTGACTCTAAGTCTTGGGCTGAGTTAGTTTATTGAATTATTTTCTTCCTAACAGAAAGAAAGTTTGGGTGAATGAGGATAAGAGTCAGTGGGGGCAATAAGAGAAGTGTTGATATGAATGGGGGAAAAAATGGCACAAACAAGAAAATACATGGGTGCCAGGAGCGGGGCTATCACAGGACAAAGACGCTTTACAACCTGCACTAGAGGATAGCCCCAGTCAAAGATGAGACTGCCTAATAGATATGATGATAACAACAATAATTATAACACATATTGTGCTTTAAGGTTTGCAAAGGATTTTGCCAAAATTACTTCATTTTATCATCACAGTAACTTTGGGGATAGATGCTATTATTATCCTCATTTTACAGATGAGGAAACTGAGGCAGACAGAGGTTATGTGACTTGTCCGTGGTTGCACTGCTTCTAAATTTCTGAGGCCAAATTTGAACTCAAGTCTTTTAAACTGTCACCTAACACATCATAATATGGGCAGACCAAAACAAGAACATTAACACACAGATTCTGCTGGTTACTTCTGCTCTAGAATTCATTACATTTTTCATCACTGAAAAGTATTAAACATAATGGAAAACTGGTTTGATTATACACTTAGTCAATGGTTTAGACACCCACATACTCATTCATTCCCTTCCTTGTAAATCAAAATGTACTTAAAATCTTAAAAGTTTTAACAAGTACATATTATTATGTAACTGTATTGGGCATTTGCCATTTCCTTTCCTACCACTTGGATTTTTTTTAAATGCCAGATTGTTATTAAGTGCCTTTAAAAATATATGCATATAGCGAAGAATGAGAAATTCAAGTTTAACCAAATCTGCAAGAAACTTAAAAACAGTGAAGCCCATCTTTCAAACCATGCAGACTGGGTCCACTATAAATTTATGTTACATAACTTCTACTTGATCCTGAGTTTACACCTCCCTAAAAGATTTCACTGTGTCACACATCCAAGCAGCTTTTCCAAACCTTTTCATTTCCCTTCAAGCCTCCTATGGGTCTTTCTCACCCTCACCAACACCACCTTCTCAGCAGAGAATCTTGTTTCATATTCCATTGAAAAAAATGAGGCTATTAGCCAAGAACTTGTGCTTCCTTCCTACTCATCGCTGTCACTATGTCTTCTGATGCTTTTTCCTCCTTCACCCCAGCTTGCTAAGGCAAACCTCTGCATTCACAAGTGATCCCATTCCATCCCATCTTCTCCAGCAGACTGCCCCCCCATCATCCTCATTGTCTACTGACACCTTCCCTGCTTCTTACAAATATGCCCATGTCTCTCCCATCATCAAAAACCCTCATTTGATCCCCACTCTCATTTTGCATGTTTCCTGCTTTTCAGGATTAACTTCCTTGAAAAGAATATCTATGATTCATGCTTCTACCTCCTTTCCTCTCATCCTCTTCTTAACTTTTTTCAATTTGGCTTCCAATCTTATTTAACTGAAACTGTTCTCTCCAAAGTGACCATGTACGTTTTAATTGTCAAATCTAACGGCTATTTCTGTTTTCATCCTAACTCGACTCAGCTCTTCTACTGTGCCCTGGGGAATGTCTATTTCATAGACAACAAACTTCCCTTCATTCTAAAACTTATCCTTTACAACTCCTTCCTTCTTAGCTCTTTCTGAAACCTGGCTTTGCCCTGGTTCCAGAACCTTCTTTCCCACCCTTTCCAATACCTACTGCACCTTCACTCATTCTCCTTGGCTCATAGCTTGAGGCAGGAGAATTGGAATACTTCTTCCCCATGGCTGCTTCCAGGTTCTCCCCCTTAATCTTACTAGTGCCCACAAATGTATCATGTCTATGTTCAAGAATTCTAAAATTCTCTTATCCAGTCATAATCTCTTGGGTTTTACCTCTTTCTCTTCCTTCCTTTATAGAACCCTACTCTTCATTCACACGGTGACCTCTAATCCTTTAACCATTCAGTTTTCTCCCATGCCATTTCCCCTGCACTAACTACTCTTTCCTCTTTTTCCCCTCTTGATTCTTTTCCCCTTGATTCAACTCTACACTGTTCTCTACTCTTGAATCCCTAGCTTTCTGATTATATTATTGATTATGCTAAGCCAAGCTCCAGCCTTGAATTACTCCCTCCTTTCCTCCTATACACAAAGGTGGAGAAAACATGCAACCTATCTGACTGGGATAGCTACAAATTTATGTTGGACAACCTCAACTGGGCCCTCACTACTGCTAGGCAATTCTACTTTACCACCCTTATCAACTAACTCTCCTACTCTCCATAGAGGCTCTTCCAAACCTTTTCAACCCTCCTCAAATGTCTCATGGATCCCTCCTCCTCCACTTCCTTAGCTGAAAACCTTGCCTTCTATTTTACAGAGAAAAAAAAGAATTTCAACTCCTTCTCCTCTCTGCCTCATCTCCTTGCACTCAGATGCTTTTTCTCACTTCTACATCCCTGCCTCACACAATGAAGTCACTTTACTTCTTACCAAGGCCAACTCCTTTTGCTTGTCCAAATGATCCCATTTCATCTTGTCTCCTCCAGCAGATTGTGCCCTCTACATTCCCTACTTTTTTGCTTAGTTTTAGTCTCCCTATCTAGTTTCCTACTGCCTATGAACATGTTTCTATCTCCCTTATCTATACTGAAGAAAATTCTCATTTAATGCTCCCATCACTGCTACTTATTGTCATATATCTTGTCTTTCCCTTTGTACAGGAGCTTCTTGCAAGAAGAAATATTTAATTTTTTGTACCTGTATCCTCATGGTCTAGCCCAATGCCTGACATATGAAGGCAAATTGATAAATATTTATTGATTGATTCATTTCAATTAGCTCATTTAAATTACTTTATTAATATACTATTCAGTTTTGAATGACTCTAAATCAGAAATTCTTAACTTCTTACGTATCATGGATACCTTTGGCAGTGTTATGGGCCCCCTTCTGAGAACAAATTTTCTCAAATGAATAAAATAAAATACATAGGATGAAAAGGAAGCCAATTATACTGATGTATAGGGTTTTTTTTAAAAACACATAGGGAAAAAAGTTTGCAGACCCCAAGTTAAGAATCCTTTCCCTAAAGAAGTTTCTGCATTCAAGCAGGGACCACCAGTTCAGGATGGTAACATGGGATTGTCTCCAAAGCCACCCAAATGAATTTTTGTAAAATTTTCTCTCTCTCCATCTCAGTGTGGCTCCAGCAAAGACAGATTATCTACTAAAGTTGGAGTATTCCAGCTCAAGTTGGCTCCAACTGACACCTTCCTTTCATTGACCCCATAGCCTAGTCTCCTTTTTCCTAATGCCCTGCACCACCCTTCTTCTCCCTCCTGCTCTATCCAGCAGTACTTTATTGCAGCACCCTGTGGTGGGACTGAAATTATGAATCCAGGTCAATCAAATTTAATTCAACAAGTGTTTCCTCTGCATCTACTCTGTAGCAGACATGGTGTTATCTACGAGGATGAAAAGACAAAAATTGATTAATCATATCTAGAGCTCAGAGACCTCAGAGGCTAACTAATCCAATGCCTTACTTTTACATTGGTGGAAACTGAAGACCAGAAAAGATAAATGACTTGCCCAAGGTCACTCAGTAAACATAGGATATAGGATTAAACCTAGGCTTTCTGACTCTGACCAGTGCTCTGGTGGAATTTATATTTTATTCAGGGGAAAGATCATGGGTCCAGGGAGGTAAATACAAAACATATAGAAACAAATCAATGCAATTGGTGAGAGGGTAGGAGTAAGAATAACTTGAATGAATTAGGAGGAAGTTTTTTGGGGAGGGGTGATTGAGTTGAGCCTTGAAGGGAGAATGAGGCTTCAAGAGGTGGAGGACAGGGGTCAGCTTGTACAAAAAACAAACCCCCAAATCATAGAAACTGGGGATGAAATAGAAAGTATAAGGACTGGAAGCAGAGGTCATTCCATGCCATATCATACAATAGAATAGCAGCCCTCCCTTCCTGGAACCCTTTTCAAAGTGTGTGACAATGGGATGGGGAAGATCAGGGAGTCTATAAGAGACATTTCTGGTGGAGTAAAAGAAGCACGGGACCCTAAATTCTGTGTGTCAACTGAGACCCTTTCAATTCTAAGCTTCCAGCCTCTAGGCTACTGAGGTTGCTAGGTATACCTCCAATGCAACTAAATTAATCATAATTATTTTTTTAGTTTCACCAAATTGATTCAAGGACATATTTCCTCCTTTTTGCCTTGGGAATTATGTCATTCTGTCCAGGCATTTTCCAAACATTCTTACTGAGTTCAATAAGTATTGGCTCATAGTTTCCCTCTCCATCCTACACTTTGCCTTCTTAATATTTTTCAGGATTTCAATATCCCTCACACTATTCTACAACTTTTCCATCTCAATTGACCTCATTCTCTACCAACTTCAGCAACAGAGAGAAGATATGGTCACCCTTTAAATTCCACCACCTCCATTATCAGAAACTCTGTTCCATGATGGTTTCAGTCTCTTATCCTCTTGCGTTTATATAGTCTCTGAATGTCTCTCATTTGCACTAAACGCATACTATTCATTCTAATCATTCCTGGTCTTTTGATAGTCACTATATCTACTTACCTAACAGGGGTTTGTTACCTGCTGCAGCCCTGAGGCCGCTTATGGCATTCTAGATCCTTGAGTGCAACCATTTGACTAAGCCAAAGTTTTACAGAACAAATCCTTTTATTAAGAGGATTTGTTCTGCGACGTTTGGATTCAGTCATCAAAGGGCCACACTTGAGGACCTGGAGGGCCACATATAGCTTTGAGGCTGCAGGTTTCCCACCCCAAGACATTCTCCTGCTGTTCTAGCCTAAATATCCAGCCTGTATCACATGATCTATCATTTCAAGAGTCAAAAAGCTACCACCTTACAATTCCTTTCCCCCAAACTCAACCAGGGGATCCTTACTCCTGGATAAACCTGACACCTGATTCCTCTGTGCCTCTGGACTACTGAGCATCACTGGAGAAAAGTACAAAATCAAGCTGATTTCATTCATACAAATGAATGGTACAGAGCTTCACAGAATCATGGACTCACAGAATCTGAGAGTTGGAATAGATCTGTGGCCACTCAATAATCCTCCTACTCCATCCTCTATCTTCCATTTCAAGCCTGGAATGCTCTCTATTCTCACATCCTGGCTTTTCAAATACCCCTTTAAAATATTTTTATTTGATAAAATTAAAATTTTTAAAATATTGACCTAAAATCCCAATCTCTCAATTCTATTGCCTTTCCTCTTTTAATTATTTACTGTTATGTAACTTGTTTGTATATATCTGTTTGTTTGTCATCTCGCTCATTGTACTGTGGGTTCCTTGAGAGCAGAAACTGCCTTTTGCCTTTTTGTATCCCCAGTTCTTAGCACAGTGCCTGGCACGTAGTAGGTACTTAATAAATGTTTGCTGACTGACCATCTCTTTCTACTTTTCCTGGTGACAGTTTTCCAAATTTTCTTCTCTGGTCTTACCTCTAACAACACTCCTACTACATCCCATCCACCACCAACAACCCCCCCACACACACACACCACATCATAGGAACTAACCTCCTATTCACTGAGAAGACTGAGACTACCTGACCTCCTCATTCCAAGTTCCCTAAACTTTCTTCCTCCATTTCTTTTAACTTTACAATTTTAGCATGAAACCAGCTAGCTGGCACAGTGGATAGACTAATGAGCTTAGAATCAAGAAGACCTGAATTCAGATCTGATCTTAGACACATACTAGCTCCTTACACAGCTTCCTATTCTACCCTTTCCCCTTCCTATCCTTCACATCACTGCTAGAATAGTTGTCCCCACCCATTAATGTGGTCATGCCACAGTCCTCTGCTTAAACATCTTCAGTGACTTCCTAGTGTCTGTTGAATAATGTCCAAACTCCTTTTCCTGTCATCTAAGGCACTTCATGACTTAGCAACATTCTACTTTCTTGGGTTTATCTTATATTCATTCCCTTAGACAAGCTGAACAATTCCACATGTTCTGGTCATGTCCAAACTTCCCAAGTTTCCACATCTTTCCCTACCCCTGTCCTAGCAAGGAACTCCCCTCCTCTCTTCACCTGATAAATTCCATCCTTCAGAGTCCAGCTGAAATGGCACCTCCTCTAGAAAGACATTCTTGACCCTACCAAGTTGGTCATTACCTTCCCCTCCAGATCTCATGTAGAACTCTGTTTTGTAACTTTCATGGGGTCTTTTCAGGAAATATTTATAACAACAGCTGACATTTCTCCAACTCTCAGGTTCACAAAGCACTTCTACATTTATTATGTCTTTTGACCACCTTGTGAAATACTGTACATCCTACAAAGATTGTTTCCATTTTGTAGATGAGGCAACCGTCTCAGAGTGGTAATGAGACTTTCCTAAAACTACATAGTCAAGTGGCTGGAACCCAAGCTTCCATCTCCAAATCAGGTGCTGTTCTCATTGAATATAGGCAGATAGGTGGCATAATGGATAGTCAGGAGACCCAAGTTCAAATCCAATCTCAGACACTTACTAGTTGTGTGACCCTGGGCAAGTCACTTCTGCTTGCATCAATTTCCTCAACTGTAAAATGGGGATAAGAACAGCTCCTATTATAAAGGGTGGTGGTTAGGATAAAATGAAGTCATGTTTATAAAGTGCTTAGCAGTGCCTGGCACATAGTAGGTATCATGAAAACATTTATTCCCTTTTCCTTCCCTTTGCAACTGACCTTACAGAACAGAGGACCATCACCGTTAGTGTGTGTTTAGGATATTTAAGCACTTGTTATGTATCTCACTAATTACTGTGTGACCTGTCTGTTTTCTTATATACAAAATAAAGGATTTGGATCAGATGGTCCCTAATATCCCTCTCATACCTAAAATTCTATGACAGTATTTTGTCTCCAAAGTGTTCTAGGAGAGAGTAAAGTTCCTCGCAAGCTACATATTGACTTAGAAAACCATGTGTGTTTATATGTTTCTTTTTTATTAATATTTCAACACATTAAAATCAGATGGACTCTGCATTTTAATCTGGCTCAGGCTACCCTCAGGAGTATTGTGGGCTCCCTATGGCCCATGGGCCACGCGTCTGATACCTCTAGCAATCTTTTTTCCCCCTAAAGTATGCTTTTGCTTGCAAGTTTTTAAAACACAGGGACCACAACTGACCATAACTGTGGCACAGTGCCAGGCATCTTGGAGTACTCAGCTTACAGTTATGGAAGAATCCTTTGGTTTCCATCTCTAGTCCACATTCATACCACATTGTGTACAAGGCTCAAGAAGAACTTCTCAGCTCTGGAATCAGGCCAATAACTGTTTTGTAACACTGTTCACATGTCTCATGCATATTAAAGGATAAAGTGGTGACTCAGTCCTAGGTGAAGTAATTCTATAACCACCTTTAATCTTTGCTTAGTCAGCCTAGTTTCCATGGTGGGAGGGATACAAAAGTGAAATTCCAGTAAAGAATCCTTACCTGGTAGGTGGAGAGCGTTGGTACTGTTCAGAGAATTGAAGATGTATTCCATAAAATAATCTGGGGAAGGCAAGCTTCTTTGGCCCAGACAAACTCCTTGAAGGGATAAAGAAATGATTGTAGCAGCCAGCCGAGGAAGGGTGTTCTCGTCAGCACCATTATTGCTTATTATTCCAGATTTCTGTTGTAGAATTTTGGTCTCCACACACTGAAATCAAGATCCATGTAGGAAAAATATTTTTTAAATTTTCATTCAACAATCAAGCTAAATATTGGGAGTATCTCTGAAAGGGTGGGAGATATCCTTGGACCACATGAGCAATTATTTTTTTTAAATTTTTCTTAGTATTTTAATAATTTTTCTTGAAACTTTCTTCTCCCTTGCCCTTCTCTTTTTGGCATTTAAGATCCTTCACAATCTAGCTCCAATCTACCTTTGTAGCCTTATTATACATTGTTCTCTACTGTGCCCTCAATGGTTTAGCCACTCAATGGGCATGCTTGTTGATACACCATCTACTATCTCCATGCTCCTATATTGACTCTTGTATGAGTGGAAAAAGAAATAAATATGTGTTATTTTTGTACATATTTTCTGTGAACACATCCTTGCATATGTATATGTTGTCTCCCTGAAAGAATGTAAATTTCTTGAGTGCAGAGAATGTTTCATTTCAGTTTTTGTAGCCATAGTACCTAGAACAGCTCCTGGTCCATTGTAGGCAGGTACTAACTGCCTACAGAGTGATGACTAATTGGTTTCTTGGTTTCCATGGTCTAACACTTCCTTGGTTTCTCCTACTTCTCTATTCAGCTCCCTTCTGCCTCTTTTGTTGACTCTTCCTCTTTGTTCTCATTCTCCTTAATCACAGGCATTAACAAAAACTTGGAACCTGCCTCTATAATCTTCATTTTTACATTCTCTCTTGGGGAAAACTGAAGAGGCATCTCCGTTCTCATGTATACAATTATTATCTAATTTTGTCTAAATTTATTATCTAGATCAAAGCATACTATTTCTCTTTTTTTTTGTTTTGTCTTTCTCATGATGTTTCTCCTTTGTTCTGATTCTTCTTTTACAACGTGACTAGACTAGAAATACATTTAATATGATTGTACATGTATAGCCTATATCAGATTGCATGTCAAATTGGGGAAGGGGGAGGGGAAGGAAGGGGGAAAATTTAGAACTCACAATTTTATAAAATTGAATGCTGAAAACTAAAAATAAATTAATTAATTAAGTTTTTTTTAAAAAGAAGGAATATGGTATTCTCAATGGAAATCCAGGTTTCACCTATGGTCAATCAATCAACAAGCATTTACTAAGTACCTACTAAAAATATACATATGTATAAATTTATTATCTAATTTATCTAAAACAATTCAACAAATATTTTCAATTACGTATTATATGATAATGATTCTCAGATCTATACAAGGTGTCCTAAATGTCTTAGTAGAGTTTAAAGTTTTAAACTGCATTAAGAGTTTTGGGACCTGCTTTATTTCTAGACCTAATGCTTCTAAGAGCTCTCTTCCCATATTTACACATGCTGAGACATCTCCTTCTAACTATCTACATGTCATTTCAAATACAAAATGTCTGAAATCAAACTAAAGCTATGACTTTTCTTCTTGCTCCCAAATCAACTCTTTGCCGTTCTGCTCTACACAGAGAGTTTGTATTTGCTTATCTGTGAACAAGTTTATATCCCCTGCATACTTCTCAACGAATTCAGCTTAAGCTTTTAGTTCTAACTAGCTAACCTTGTTGACTTCTGCAGTGTCTTCATCAATGAGTCAACAATGACTTCACCCACTTGACTTAGAAATCCTAAGGAATTAGAAATCAAATAAGCACATAGTCATCTGAGGTTAAATTCTTTAACTAACTTCTATGAGTCCTCTATGCTTTTCATTGCTTCCAGTAAGGAGATGCCTAAAAAATTCTCTTGATTGTTCGTCCTATGTTCTTGGTGGTGCTGATAATCAGAGAAAGGGTCCTTCTAATGTAAGAAGCAGCAGAAGGCGATCTGTCCCAGGGGAGGGAGTTTCCTTTTTGGAGCTTCCCCACAGTGAAATCACAGATCCACTTCCCCTAAAGGGAAAAGTCTTAATTGCAAGGACTGTTTCTGTTTCAGTGACTGATTGACTGACTGACTGACTGAATGAATGAATGAATGGTGAGAATAAAACTATTCATACTGCCTACCTCTCATAGTTGTCATGAGAAAGGCCCTTTGTAAAAGGGTCTTTTGTAAAATGCAATTCAAGATGTAATATAGATTATTATGTATCCATAAAATGCCAAGAGAACTAGAAAAAGGCAGTCATCACATTGAGAGGGGTATATGTAGAAAATTTATAAGAGGCCATACAGGTTGGTAAGACATGAATAGGCTGTGGTTGGTCCTACTGGACAGAATGAACCCCCTTACACTGGTTTGATATCAAATCCACCAAAATACTAAAGCATATTGAGACTAGGCTACTGTCCTTGGAACTGGGAGATACAAGTGTACATCATAGCTCTGATTTTTGGGGGGGGACTTTGTGATAAAGTCTTACTATTCTCATCTGTAAAATGGGGAGAAACATATTTGTAGAGTTTTTGTGAGGAAAGTCCTTTGTAAATCTCTAAAAAATACATTAGGGCAGTTTGTGTGTTAGAGCTTCTAAGGAGTTAACCTGTCTGTCTGGGAGGGCTGGTCTCTTGGGAGAAAACACAGTCACTCTTTCCTTCTTCCCACCACCATCCAAATTCCTGTTGATTCAGAGGACGTTAGCTAAGGAAGAGATGGTATCTTGGTGAAATGTCCGGGAGATTTGTCCTTAAAGAAAGGAGGAATCTTTTTGCTCTGGGATTATCTCAGGCCTTGGAAGGCTGACCCAGTAACTGAAGGCTGAAGTGCACAAAGTATCTCGCTACCCCCAAGCATTTATAGCCAGTTTGCCTCTACCCATGGCTCATGTAGAACCCACAAGGAGAGGTGAAGGACTCAACAGTTGGCTATGGCAAAGGAAGGAAAGAAGAAGAGGTTAAGTGGACTTTATTTGAGCATGAACAGGGAGAGGTGGATAGAGTGAGGAGTATGAAGGAGCCAGCTAAATTTTCAGTGTGAGTTCACACCTTAGAAATTAGGGGGTTGATTTATTATCTTGCTGATTACTTTAACTTAAGACACTGATGAAGAAAATATTAACACAGATTAAATTTAAAAATGTCTGGTGTACATTGGTGGAGGGTGGAAGTTGGTTGTTAAACATTACCAGCACACCCCAAGGTAGAATACTCTATCCCCCTGTGGAATGATTTAGGGAAGATACAGATATTATCCATAGGAAATTCCACCACAGGAATAAAAAGGCATTATAACTGAAGCTGAGTTGACTGACTTATTTTCAAAGTAATTGAAAGCCCCATTCATCTACAGGGATTCTACAGAAACACAACCAATCTTTTGTGTAAGTTTTGAAATTTTCTCAGCTTCAAGACATCCCAGCAATTATCTCTCCCATTAGATTGTGAGCTCCTTAAAGGTAGGGATTGTCTTTTGCCTCTTTTGTATCCCAAACATTTAGCACAATGTCTGGTACTTTACAGGTGCTTAATAAATGTTTATTGAATTGAATTGTCTCCTCTACCCCTAGACATCAGCACTTGTTCTTATAGACTTAGACATTTGTCTGGAGGGAACCAAAAGTTTAAGTGACTTATTCAGGGACAGCATATGTCAGAGGCTGAACTCAAGCCCAGGTCTTCCTAACACTGAGGCCAGATATTGATGCACTAGGTCAGGGCGGGGAACCTGCCACATGTGACACTCTAGGTCCTCAAGTGTGGCCCTTTGACTGAATCCAAACTTCGAACTGTGAAGAGGATTCAAACTAGATGTTGTAAAATGAGGAGGTGGGACTCTATGACCTCCAAAGGTCACATCCAGTTCTGAATCTATGATCCTATGATCTTTGGTGGATTCTGAGCATGGAAGCTTTATTCCTCTCATTACGAGCTCTCGTATACACATAGCTCTTATAGATACTCCAAAACTCTAGAAATCCAGAGTGACTACACATACTGCCAGTTTGGGGGTATTGGGTTCCCAGCTTGCATCGAAAGTTTGTCACAAGACAGATCTCTAGCAGGGGATGGGAAGCCTGAAATTCCAGTGGTTAATCTGAGCCAATCCACTGTTTGTACATTTTCTACACTATGACATCTGTGTATAGAATTCCCTCTTCTTTATGTGGCAAAGAGAATTCTTTGGAGAAGGATGCCCTTTCTTATAAACCCCAAATGGAAGAAATTGGCATTATTTTTCCTGTTCAAAGGGTTAAAACTTTGTGCCTGTGATTTTCCTTGTCTTTGGTTAATAGCCCTCCTCTTTTTCATCTCTCTCATTCCTTCTCTTTTTTTTTATTGCAATTAACCCAGGAACTTACAGCTCCATAGACACTGAGAGTAAACGAGCTGCATTTGTAGCAATTTGGAGACTGTTTTCCCTGTATTTGCTTAGGGCCTCTGAATGGTTGCTGAGATACAGTTGGAGCTCCTGGAAACCAGTTCTGGCACTCTGATTCAAATCCAGCCATACTTGTGAGTGAATAATTTGTGATGGAAAGCAGGCTGTACCAACCCCCTCTATCTGTGATGGAAGGCAGCTGCCTAGGGCCTTTGGAAGATCACCCTAAAGCAAAGATAACAAGCCCACCCCCTGACTACCCACAGAGAGTCAGAAAGCAAAGGAGAGGTTAATTGAAAAGTCAGTTTTTTGATGTGGAGTGGGTGGGACGGGCCTCTGGAGCTGAGACTGCACATTGCCTAATGGGGAGAATGCAGGGGACGTAAAGTACCTAACTGCAGAACTGAGCAAAGATGGGGCACTAATGAGGGGCTACAGAGAGATGTTGCCTTGTACTGAGTACTCCAAAACACTAGTCTTTTTTGCAACCTGTTCCATTCCTGGAGATAATGAGTGATGGAGCTGGGAGGAAGGGGGACTGCAGCTGTTTCTTGTTTATCTCCACTTAGAAGGTGAAGTACATTGACAGATATCCTGTGCTTTCAACCCTCCCTCCTTAGAATATGTGACTGTGGCAGTGGATTTTATGGACATGAAGGAGCCAGGAAAGGCTCCCTTGGAGTAAACACTCTCTTCCTTGGTCTCTCCTATATCTAATCCATCCATCCTATAGCTGCCAGATCATAGGATCAGAGATCTGAAGCTGAAATGGGACTCAGAGTCCATAGTCTAACTCACTCATGTCCCAGAGTAGGAAACTGAGGCCCAGTATGTCCAAGTCCATAATCAGTGGGGGCAGGTAGGTGGCGCCATAATGCACAGAGTGCTAGACCTGGAGTCATGAAGACTCATCTTCCTGAGTTCAAATCTGGCCTCAGGCACTTATTACCTGTGTGACCCTGGGCAAGACACTTAACCTCCATTTGCCTCAGTTTTTTGATGTGTAAAATGAGCTGGAGAAGGAAATGGCAAACCACCTCAGCATCTTTGCCAAGAAAACCCCAAATGGAAAAAGAGAGAGTTGGACATCCTAAGCTACTCAAGCTTAAAACCACACTAAGGCTTTTAAAACACCTTGAATAAATATTCTTGAAATTTAAGAATATGCATTTGGCCAAGATGAATTCATGGCACTTCAAAAGAAGTCATGGTGCTAGAGGCAAAGGACCTAAGTTTAAATCCTGTCTCTGAAGCTTACTACCTGTGATCTTGGGCAAGTGCCTTAACCTCTACTCTAGGTCTAGGTGGCCTCTGAGGGCCCTCCCATCTCTGAATATCTGCTTGCAAGGATCCCATGCCAAGGTCCTTAGTGGTGTACTCAGATGCTCCATATTTGGGTTTTTCTTACCTGGCTTCTGGATGTGTTAAAGTGCTGCCTTATGGAAGCCAAGATGTCTTCTGTCTCATTCTGAGAAAACGAGTAACAGTCCTCATCCTGCCTTAAGCTAAGTAAACTGTGCAAGTAAAACTGATAGTCTTTACTGCTCAGATTGAGTTTGGAGGCACAGATCTCTTCCTGATGAATTATGTAATACAGAAGGAGGAGGGAAATTCTCTGAAACATTTCTTCACTCAGATGATCTTCAAAATCTCCTCCGGCTATTAGTAACAGGGCGTCTGGCTCCAAACACTGTAGGTTAAAAAGGAAAGAAAGGAAGACAGCCACACATGTCTACACATTCATTATTCCTTAATGCCTAGCAAATGCCCACAGAATGCCAGCTATGGCACTGCCTGAGGTCTTAGACCTTGAGAAGGCTTCACAGGAAGGCAGGAGGCCTAAAGGGGGCAAACCAGGGGCTAGAACAGAGGAGGGGGAGAGGGAGAAGGAGAGGGAAGAAGAAAGAGAGAGAAAAAAAGAGAGAAGGAGAGAGAGAAAGAAAAAGACAGGAGACAGAGAAGGAAAGAAGGAGGGGAAAAGGGAAAAAGAGAAAGAGGAGAAAGAAAAGAGAGAAGAAAAAAAGGAGAGAAAAAGGGTGAGAGGGAGAAGGAAAGAGAGAAAGAGAAGAGAAAAAGAGAGAGAGAAAGAGAAGGACAGTAGGGAAAGAGTGTAGGCAACAAAGCATAATGAATCTAGAGATGGCATTGGCCATACAAAGAACTAGGTTCAGATCTCAACTCTGATATATGCTATCTGTATGATGCTGGCCAAGTCACTGTCCTTTGCATCAAGCTTGGTGGACCACAAGAGGCCACAAAACTCTCACTTATATTAGGGGACCAGATTAAAATATAATTGTAAAGTGTTTAACAAAAATAAATACAAGTACAAAACAACATAGATAATGTTAACCTGTGATTTTCTAAGATACTATGTGGGTTGCAGGGATCCATTTCCATTTAGGTTTGTCAACACCGCTGTAGGCAACTTTCTAAGACTCTTGTATGTTACAGAGGAGGTGCTGACTCACATTTGCCAAGGAAATTTCTTTACCTGGAAGTTCTCTAAATCTATGAAATCACAGCTCTAGCACCTTTCTCTCTCTCTCTCTCTCTCTCTCTCTCTCTCTCTCTCTATATATATATATATATATATATATATATATATATATATATATATATATATGAGGATACATGCACTGTATCAATGTTGTTAGTATACCTTGTCCTCTTCTTATTTCACATTAGTATGATTTTTTCTTAATTTCATTGACTCGCAGATCAAAGATTAACCTTTGACTACTTTGACTATAGCAATACATTGAATGCAAGGAACTGAATCTAAGGAATCCAAGCAAGACACCATCCATTTTGCCAATTCAATGAAAGAAAGAAAAGTCAATTCCACCATCAAATGTAGAAAGCTCCAGAGTCTCTAGCTACAGCAATGTATTGAATCTTTCCCACCAAGGCAGAAGGGGACTCCTATTGAGTCTTTCCTGTCAAGACAGGAGGGGATCTCTCTCAGCTTGACAGGAATTCTCTTGATATAGGACATATGATATACTCTCCCAGGAACAAAGGAGATGCCCTTCACTTGAATCAGAGTAGAATCATTTGCTGTCTTAATTCTTACAGGGAACTGTCTCACAATAAGAGTAATTTAGCAGTCTGTCTTTAATGCCATTCTCTTCTGGTGACAGCTTGAAGGACTTTGATTTCATGTCTGCTATGCAGCCTACTCAGGGAACAACTGTAACACACCATATGAGTCAGGCAGAAACAACTGTCACCCATATTCAAAACAAAGCATTAGTTGCATTCTTTACAAAGCCAGGGTGGCTCCAATTATTCAGCAACTAAACTGCAACAATAGAAGAAACCAAGAGATAATGGAATTATAAACTACTAATCAACTCAGAACAAAAACTTATGAGCCCCCATCAATGTGTTTGATTTTACTAGTCAGCCAGAAGACACAATTCAAAATAAAGCATTTAATAAAATAACATAGGAGGAAAAATAGCAGTAGATCACCACCCCCATAAATCTAGAGCACTCTATTCTACAAATATAAACTCCCAGTGGGACAAATGGATACACACACACACACACACACACACACACACACACGCACACACACACATAGATAGATAGATAGATGACATGTGGAGGGATATATATGTAAGGAACATGTATGGCCATGACATGTATGGAAGGGTAACTTGGGCTTTCTGTACTGTAGAACTGTAAATATCTTCTTATGATCTCCTCTTACTGCTCCTACTGAACCTGCACCACACTGGTCTCATGTGGTATGTACTCTCTGTCAGTCAGTGCTCCTCTGATCTTGGGATCATTGCAAAGTGTGGCTCTGAGGTGTGCGGGTAGTTGTGGAAGTCTCTCTACTTCTACCTTGCAGTTTCAACTGGATTCTTCAGCTAAGGTTTTACCTACTTGCCATAAAAGGAGTTGGATGTACATACTTTTAGCTTAGATCTTTGATGCTTAAGATTTAGCTTGTTTTATTTTGTTTCACAAGGGAGATTAGTACAAGAGCAGGGAAAGGTTCTTAGTTATTTTCTCTTCATAGAGAGAGAAAAATATCAATTTTCAGTCCTAAATTTTGAGAAAAATATCAATTTTCAGTCCTAGCTTTTCTTAACTTAACTTCTTTCTCCAGAAAGAGACGCTTGCCTCCAGGGACCAATTTCATTTGTAATATGGATTAGCCAGAAAGCTAAGTACAACCTACATCCCCCTAGAGAAAGGCCTCAGAAAAGTTTCTGACTTTTTAGCTATTGTGTCTGGAATTGAATAGTAGTCTATTGACTCAGGCAATCATCTGATTTGGAGTTAGAAATTCTTTCTAACTCTTACTGAAGCTTTTTTGGGGATCCTGTAAACTCAAATTCCATTTGGGAGGTAGGAAAAGAGGTCTCTCAAAGAAAATATGAAAGAGTTACATGAATCTCAAGCCCCAAGATATTTCCTAACCCCTTTGTCCTACCCCCAACACCTTTTGGTCTCTATGCAAGTGAAAGGAAGGAAAGTGAAGGTCTAAATCCAAGGTAATGCTTCAAGGGGGCAGCATTCACTACCTCAATTCTATGTTCCAAATTTCTGTTTTTATTATATATGTGTGACTGGCAACAAACTCTCCAATCTTTAAATTCCCAACTTTTAGATAGTTGTTAGTTTTTCTTAATTAGTTGATTGATTCATTACAAGGAGGGGAGGGAAGTAATGAAGTTCAACTTGACTTTTGTAGCAATGCAAATAAACTAGGTCTGAATTTTTCACGTTCACTTACTTTTTTTTTCTTTCACTAGGTAGTTGCTAAGAAAAGAAAGATGATAGACTTTTTTTCAGGGAACAGAAGATGGGTCAATAGAGAAAGAGGTAGGGAAGGTAGGCAGCCATCTATCATGCAATGCTCAGTGAAAGATACTTTTTCATATACCTTTTTATAAGAGAACATGTTTTGAAATTTCCATTTTCCATGGCATCTATTTCATGATATGTCAAACCATAAGTACTACAAGGAAAGGTTAAAGGTTCCTACATACAGTAATGTTCACAGTGTCTAGTTTTCAAAACTTGCATGGAAGACACAAATGTCTTGCATTGGCAGTAGGTGGATCAATAGAGTCACCATTTAAGAAAATGCACATTCCTCACTAGATTGTGGATCTGAGAACAAGATGTTGGGATTTTTAGAGTAGGGAAAGGTGGAATTTCTGATATGCTGCTGCCAGTATCTTGGATGCTGAAATGTTGACAATGGCTTAGTAAACCATCGGACCTTTGAAAAACAAAGCCTTCTTGAATATTGATGAAAATACTAGAAAGACTCTTGCTTTTACCAAGCTAAATGGAAGACCAAATCATGGACAGAGTTTGTCTACTATCTTTATCCCACTGCTGAATCTGAGTCTGACTGATTCAGTCATCAGTTAACTCAGATTTTCTTGATTACTTGTTCTTATGCTGGGTGAAAATCCTATGCAGAAGGAAAAAAAAAATTGAAGTCTTTGTTATTGCATTTAACTCACTGAGAGTTGCTTCACCTACAAGGTGTTAAAGATTTAATATCTGTAGCAGGTTTTAGGGACAACAATCCCAATGCTGCCAAACGTGGGGTATGATGGACCACGCATTGCATACACTAATTGACAACAAAACCAACCCTACCCCTTTTCAAACTACTACTAATTTCCTTAATAATTCTCATCTTGGGTTTGAAAGCAATCAAAGAGCATATTTTGGTGTTTTCTCATAAATTAGTAGAAGCACACAATTTCTCATCAATGAATTAAATATAGATTAATCATTTTATAAATGCCATCTTACAAATACACTCTTTTCCCATAAACTTCTCTCTTCTCTCTATCTCAGCTAATCTCATAATCTAAGGAAACATGAATGTCACAGGCTTTACAAGTTGCTAGCATGATCAATAAAAATGCATTTAAATATTTCAAGAATGTGTATGTTGTGAGAAAAGTCACAACCAACATCCCCCCCCAACCAGAGGCTGTGACTTTTGAAGTCCAGCAATTCAATTCCTTTAGGATGACATTTAAAGTTTCTATTCAAGATGTCTTCTCCACAAAATAAGGGCAAAACTCATTTCTCTGAAAATGTCTCTTCATAACCTTTCTCCTTGACAGTTACTTCATTCAAAGCCCCAGGAAATTTCTGTTTATCCTTTCTTTCTGGGCCTCATACAATCTTTCTCAGCCATGACAGTTAAATCTCTCCAAGTTCCCATTCCCTCACTCCTAAAGATGTAATAGTAATATCCAGTATCTCTATGAGAGAGGCTATTTAAATTAGGTTTATATACCTAAAAGTCTGGAACATTTAAAACTGAATAGTAAAACCCCTATCACCTGTTCAATAAGACTATTTGTTCCTATTAAATTCTTAGCTATGTTGGAATGTTTTCTTTTCCCATAAAAAATTCTAGAATTTAGTGATTAAAAAAAGAACAAAAATAGCCATAGTTCCTCCACAAAAGTCCAATTCCAATTTCCCATGGCATGAAAGTGACTTTAGGTTCTCAAAGACTTTGTCAGGGGTATAAGCTTCTGCAGCCTTTACCAAGCTAGAAGGACTTCCAATACAACAATGGTGACAGATTCTCTTGGCTGCCCAAGGACCATCCAACTTTAGTACATGAAGGTTTATCAACATAAGTTTAGTCTATAGGTAATAAGTTCCTTAGCCATGGCCATCTGTGAAAAGAATTTTTTTAATTGCTATCAGTCCTGTGATAGTAGTGATAGTAGCAAAAGGGCAAAAAGGGAGGGACAGGGCAGATCTTGCAAAGAATCTGTTTTTAGACTATCTAAAATAATTGTTTAACTGATGATATTCTAAATGTGATTCCTTCGTCCAGCGACCAATAAGCTGATCTTCTGAATATTGTACATTTCCCTCTACACTTGAATCTTTTGACCTAATGTCCTATCATTGTTCAAACCTTGCCAAGGACCAGTCATGGGTTGCACCCACCATCTTCCTTCTCTACACGCAGGTATTTCTGGAGAAAATTATGCAACCATACTTGTGGAGTTCACTACAAATTTATGTCATTTAATTTTATCATGATCCTCACCATTCTACAATAATCCTTTTTTATTTTTCCTTAAATGGCTATTTCACATCCAACTATTTGTTCCAAAACTTCCCTTACCTACTCAATACTCCTATTCCATCTCTCCCAACAATAGGTCTGAACTTATAACTTACTGAGAAATTTCCCCTTCTTGCAATCCATCACATTTCTCAAAGCCCTTCACCAGTATCCCTTATTCTCATGTCCTTTGCTGCATTCTCTGATGAAAAGATAGTCCTTCTCCTTATCCAAGACCAACCCCTATATTTTTATCCTTGATTCCCATCCACTCCTTTCTCCTTTGGGAGCTTGTTCCCAATACTTTCTAATCTTCAGTGTCTTCTTATTGTTTCTTGTTGCCTACAAAGGCACTCAAGTCTCTCCGTCTTCAAAACACAGCTTCGACTCTATCATCCCCTGAAATTATCATTTTGTAACTTTTTATTCACTCATTTAAAAAGCCATCAATAGTCATAGCTTTGACTTCCTATCCTCTCACACATTTCTCCACTCCCTGCAATCAGACTTTGGATCTTACCATGCAAATGAAAGTATTTTTCTAAATTTACCAGTGATCTATTAATTATTAAATTCAACGGCCTTTTGCTAGTCTTCCTGTATTTTGCACTATTCTCCTTCACTCGTTCACACTGATCCAGCCTCACTTGCTCCCCAGTGGCAGCATTCTATCTATGTATTTACATAGGTTGGTCACCTCTTAGAATCTCTGCCATCCATTAAGGCTCAAATCATGTTTTGTCTCCTATAGAATCCCTTTCTAGTTGCTCTTCCCCTCCTCCCCACCTCATTGTTGTAAACTTCCTTCATAAGTAATCAGTATATACTTACCTGTTTAGATGTTAAATCCCTATAGTAGACTGCAAAAAAAACCTTTAAGGGAACTCTTTTCTTCATTTTGAATTTGTACCCTTAACATCTAGTACAGTAAACTTTTGTGACTGGACTGGTAACATAATATTGCAGGAAATCAATGCGATCCATATTTGCATCCTTGATATCAATATCATCATCATCATAATCACCAATGAATATTAAGTAAATTACTAAGTGCCAGGCACTGTTTTAAGTGATATGAATGAAACCAGAAAATATGGCAAAGTTACTGATAAACAGAAAGAGAGTGCAGATTTTCCTTGAAAAGTTAAATAAAGGACTTGGTGGAACTGGTTTCAATCTATGCTGAAAGACAAGATTGAAACCTCTACACTTGAATCTTTTGACCTAATGTCCTATCATTGTTCAAACCTTGCCAAGGACCAGTCATGGCTTACACCCACGATCTTCCTTCTCTACACTTGCAGGTATTTCTAGAGAAAATTATACAACCATACTTGTGGAGTTCACTACAAATTTATGTCATTTAATTTTATCATGGAGCACAGTCCTCTGCCTTTCAGGGTGCATAATGATCTTAAACAAAATATTTTTCCAAACTAGGCAACTTCAATGAAAAGGGGGACACAGAAGAAGGCAGGGTAATACATATCTGAAATAATGATTCAAGATTAAGAAATATATTATACAAGGGCCTGTAGATTTCTCAGAAGTACCTTGATCATATATCATCAGTAACTCCTTCAAGAAATAGTCAGAAGGCATTGACCATGGAAAATACAATTTCACAGATGCCAAAAATATCTGAAAGAGAATATATTTTAAGTCAGTGGTTCTTAACATTTTGGGCAGCATCTGGTAAAGCCTATGGAGTCCTTCTCAGAATAATTTAAATGCATAAAATTGAATATATAGGATTGCAAAGGAAATCAATTATGCTGAAGTATAGTAATCAATTCTTTAAAAACATCAGGGACTCCTAGATTTAGAACCTCTATCTTTTTTATTTCATTTATTTGTTTTCAGTTTTCAACAATCACTTCCGCAAGGTTTAAATTTTCTCCTTGTCCCTCCTCCCTCCCTCTCTCGCTGAGATGGCATGCAATCTTACATGGGTTCTACACAAACATTCTTATTAAACATGTTTTCTCATTAGTCATCTTAACAAAGAAGAATTAAAACAAATGGGAGAAACCATGAGATAAAAATAAAACAAAACAAAACATGACACAAGAGAAAACGGTCTGCTTCATTCTGCATTCTGATTCCATAGTTATTTCTCTGATGTCGATGGCATTTTGTATCAAGAGTTCTTTGGGGATGTTTTAGATCCTTGCATTGCTGTGAAGGGCTAAGTCTACCAGAAAAATTCCTCGCACACTGCGGTGGTTACTGTGTACAAAATTCTCCTAGTTCTGCTCATTTCACTCAGCATCAGTTCATATATGTCTTTCCAGCTTTTTTTGAAGTCTGCCTGTTCATCATTTCTTATAATACAATAGTATTCCATTACGTTTATATACCACAACTTGTTCAATCATTCCCCAGTTGATGGGCATTCCCTCAATTTCCAGTTCTTGGCCACCACAAAAAGAGTTCCTATAAATATTTTTTGTTCATGTGGGAATTTTTCACATTTTTATGATCTCTTTGGGATACAGTCCAAGAAGTGATATTGCTGGATCAAAGGGTATGCACATTTTTATAACCCTTTGGGCATAGTTCCAAATTGCTCTCCAGAATGGCTGGATCAGCTCACAGCTCCACTAATAATGAATTAATATTCCAACTCCCACATCTTGTCCACTATTTATCATCTTCCTGTTTTGTCACATTAGCCAATCTGATAGGTGTGATGTGGTACCTCGGAGTTGTTTTGATTTGCATGTCTCTAATCAATAGTGATTTAGAACATTTTTTTCATATGACTATAGATAGTTTTAATTCCTTCCTCTGAAAACTGCCTATAAAACTTCTGTCTTAAATGAATAGAAATCAGTGGCTGCATTTCAGAATAAGTTTTCTACATTTTTAGGTCACTACCTAATGAGAAGGAAGAATAAAGATAGGACAACTCTTCATATAATTACAGCCTTAGAACAGTATTTCTGATGCCACACCTCACCATATGTAAGTAATCTGTGACTCAGAAAAATGGGATATGTATTAGAGTAAGCATCAGATCTTATTGCCATCAGTTTGTAGAGACATGTAAAAATGAGGCTGTTTGCCACAAGGAGAAGGATTAAAGGGCCCAGAAACCTCCTTAGTGAGCAGACACTCAATCTCCTTATCAATTGGATAGACAAGGGAAACAAAGACAACACTAATTTAAAGTACAAACTCATTTACAATACAGATGGGAAAAGACTGATGGAAGACTAAAATTGTCCTCCGTTTTATGTTATGACTTCAAAACATGAAAAGGCAGTGGAGTAGAGAAGAATATCTGTAGAATACCCACCAATAAACCAAAATAGGCTAAATGATTGTACGAATCTTTGAAAATGAAAAAACAACAAATAGGCAAGATGGAACAGATCTGCCTACATTTCTATAGAAATCTATTCTCATATAGCATAATAAAATAATAATAATAACAACAACAAAGTGTGTTAAGGCTTGAATATTATGTACCTTCATTATCTTATTTGATCCTTACTAAAATTGACTGAAATAAGTACTGGCAATATCTTCATCTTCCCTTAAGATATTTGGAAATTGAGGATCAGAGTTGCATGATCATGTTAACATCATTTGTTCAAGACCCCATACATACAACTACTGTCAGAGACAGAATTTGAATAGATCTCTCCTGGTTCCAAATCCAACACTCTTTCCATTGAATCATGACAGGAATAGATAAAGGCATAAGGAATGTCTGTAGGATTTATTGGTACAAGTAACTCCCAGGCAAAGAAACTTCATCCGCCAGTCCAGGTGACTAACTCCTCTGTAATCTTAGTTGTCCTGGGAAGTTAAATGATTGCTCAAGGTTGGTTCTCTAGATACCATGAGATGATGCTTCTCATACATAATGGTAGAACCATCACTTTGGGACTTAATTTCTGATGTGTTATACCAATAAGGAGAAATGGCACTTAAAAGAATGAAGTTGAAAGGAGTGTATGGACAAAGCAAATATACATCAAAGAAATCCACATTGAAAAGAATGCAAAGATCCCAGATGGTATTACCAATAAAAAGGGGACTGAGAAGACATCAGCCACTATTGACCCAAGTGCTTCCTTCTCAGATCTATAAAATTTATGAAATTGTTGTATGAGGGTGTTAATGGTATCCTGGAAAAAAGTAGGAGAATGGAATGGTACATCATTGATTATTTTCTCAAGCACACTATATCTTCAGACGCAATCCACTGAAAGACCTAGATAATATGAGTTACTTCTGTGTTTATTGTTATTAAGAGAAAGAAAAGCTAATTGACTAAATAAAATAAAATGCAGCCTTAAGGCCTCTCTTCAAGTAATATTTCTCCCTGAAGCACGTTTTATAATACAAAATTCCTTGATAGATTCATCAGCAGAAATGACTTTGTCTAATGATCTTCTGACTAGCAATAGAGAATGAGCTATAATAAGTTGGAGACACATGCTCACCAGTCACTGCTATGGAGGCTGTCCTGTGCACAATCCAATTGGAAAAGGGAGGGGTGGAGCCAAGATGGCGGAGTAGACAGACACACATATGCTAGCTCCGAACCCACAGCCCATAAAATATCTGTAAAAAAGAACTGCCAACAAATTCTGAAGCAGCAGAAGCCACAGAACAACAGAGTGGAGGAGATTTCTGTTCCAGAGAGCCTGAAAACCTCTCGCAAAAGGTCCTTCGCAGACCTAGACCTAGCTGAGCCCAGCACTGCCTCGGCCACTGGGCACCAAGAGGAGCAGATCCGAGCAGGTTTCAGGGACGGAATCTCCAGTGGCCACGCGGGTCCCTCCACCCACAGGTGACAAGAGTCGGTGAGAGGGTCTCTTTGGAGGGTCGAGAGGGGAGTGGGGTGCCCCCAAAACTCAGGCCCCCTCGGGAGGCAGCAGTGGAGGCGGGAGCAGACCTGGGCTCCTCAAGCAGGCAGGAGCCTGGATCCATTGTTGAAGGCCCCTGAGGGAACTGAGCCTGTGAGGTGGTCCTGCCCCCACCTGAGCAGCTGAACTTAATCTCACACTGAATAGCAGCCCCGCCCCCGCCCAAAGCCCTGAGGCTGGGAAGCAGCATTTGAATCTCAGACCCCAAACGCTGGCTGGGAGGATCAGGAGGCGAGGTGGGTGTGAGGAGAATATTCAGAAGTCAAGCCACTGGCTGGGAAAATGCTCAGAAAAGGGGAAAGAAATAAGACTATAGAAGGTTACTTTCTTGGTGAACAGGTATTTCCTCCCTTCCTTTCTGATGAGGAAGAACAATGCTTACCATCAGGGAAAGACACAGAAGTCAAGGCTTCTATATCCCAGCCCACTCAAAGGGCTCAGGCCATGGAAGAGCTCAAAAAGGATTTTGAAAATCAAGTTAGAGAGGTGAAGGAAAAACTGGGAAGAGCAATGAGAGACATGCAAGTGAAGTATGAAAAACAAGTAAACACCAATTGGAAAAGAGAGTCTTTGAAAACAGTGAGGTCTTCCAGACGTTCTTGGTTGTGGATAACATTGTGCCAAGTGTATCAACACCTGGAGTTCTCCAGGACCTCCTCTGTGAGATCCACAGATTCTCAAAAGAAATTGGCCTACTAATCAACATAAGAAGAACCAAGTAGATGAAGGTGTCATGTTTTCAATATCATAACATGCAGTCAGAGGGAGATCTAGTTTACCAATATCTTTAGTAGTCGCTAAATAAAAATTATCAGAGTCTGGAATTAAGTAGAAATAGAGCCAACTGAATTACATTTGAAAGATTGTGTAAGTCCATCAATGATTGATCATAGGCTACTCCTTGACACAAAATCCATCTCTTTTTTTTACCAATACTTTCCCAAGGATGTTATGTAGTTGTCATTTAAGCAATGAATGAATGAATGCAAAAGTACATATTAAAGACTTACTCTGTATAAAACACTGTGCTAAATGCTGAGGAGACATAGAAAACTAAAGCAATGCCTGCTCTCAAGGAGCTCATATTCCAATGGTAGAGACAATACATGTAGAATTCCGTTGCAAATGAGACAGAAAAATCCTGTAGTTCTTATGACCTAGTAAAGCAGGTGATAATCCCTCTTTTTTAATGTCACTTCCACTGATAAAATTCAATTGGCTTCTGATTTCAAACCATTTGACAGTGCCAAAGACTTTGGTGGCTGTTGGGGGTGTAAGCTCAGTTTCATGTGGACAGTCTTGGGCAGGTAAAAGTGAGGACTTCTAAACCTTAGAGTTCTCATGAGGCCTCCCAGGGAACAGCTGGGAATTGAGGTGTGAGACCCGGGCTATAGCGTGCATTTCTGCCTCTTCCCCGTGGGAAACTTGCTGGGGAGAGCATCCTGCCCTCAAGATTAATCCATGGTCTGAGCACACCTATTGTTGTCTAGCTAAGGGCTGAGAACAGGCACGGTATTCAGGTGCAAACTAAGCGGCGGGAGAGCTTAAGTAGGGTCAGGAAAGCCTGAAGGCAGAGGGGCCCTTAGAGGACAGAAGGCCCCTCTCCCCTCTCCCCTCTCCCCTTTCCCCTCTCCCACTCCCACTTCCATTCTCTTACTGTAAGATCTTTGCCTCCTTGGGAGGAGGACTCCTCTCTCCTGAGGAAGAATTCCTCCTGCACATGTAACCAAGACCCTGAATAAAGCCTAACCCTTGTTCGACTCTGGAAAGTCTCTTCTCTCACACGTTTATCCGGTTTGGCCAGCCGAAGACCTGCGACAGATAAGGAAAGACTCAGGTAGCCCTTAGGCCTCTAGGCCTGACAGGTGGCAAAAACGCTTTTTCAGGTCTTCAGTAGTCATAGCTATAGCACCTTCAGAAGTCTCCTGACTGTGTCTTTATGGATGTGACTTCCCAGGATTACAGTTGTGAGGTTCAGGCTGGAAGACACACTGGTGGTCTGGGCAGTGTTGATACTCCTAGGCTTCTTGGCCTCACTCTGCCTACAGGTTTGTTGGCATTGGTGGTGATGACAGAGGCAGGGGCCCTATTCACAGTGATTTCTCTCCTAAATCATGGCTGTAAGGCTCAGGCTGGATATAGGAGTAGTAAATGGGCATGAAAGGTTACATTATTCCTAAGATTCTTAAGTCCAGGGTCTTGGACTATCTTCAGTGGAGTCTAATGGGTGGTGGTAGTTGAAGCTGTGGGGAAGGTCATGGTTGTTTGACTTGCCACATACATGCCACCTCCTAGCTCACTCCCAGGCACCCCAAACTTGCCTACCACATAGATAGCAATTAGTCAGCATTTGATGGGGATAACTGCTCCATTGCTTGCCTTGATGACAGCTATAGGAAGGAGTGGCTGGGTTAGAAGCAGAACAACTGGTGTGGAAGGTAGAAGGTTGGAGGGCACTGCTACTCATAATGCTCCTGGGCCTAGTGTCCTATGTGCTTTCCATCCAAGTCTCAAGGGAGGTAGCCCTTGAGATGGTGGTAGTGGTTTGGCTTGCCTGCCTCAGGTTGCCTCCTATCCTTTCCTCAAGGTATCTAACTACTCAACATCATTATCTCTGAGAGGGATCAAAATGGTGGGTATCTTAAGGGACAATAGAGAGACCCACAATTGTCTGTAGCATGTTGCCAATAATCACTTGTGTGCAAGAAGTGGCATAAAAACCATGAGTGACAGCAGGCATGCAAGGCAGCTGGTTGGCATAGTAGATATTCAGATGGACTTGAAGTCAGGAAAACCATTGTTTGGATCCTGCCTCAGATACATAGTAACTTTGTGACCCTGGGCAAATTATTTAATCTCTCCAAGACTCATTTTTCTCAGAGTAATAGAAATACGTACTTCAAAGGGTTATTATTTGGAAGAAAGGAAAAAAGTAAAGTGCTTTGAGATCCTTAGTGTTATACAAATGTAGCTATTTTGACTCTCAGAGTCACTGAAATGAAATATATTTTGCCAGGAGTGTTTATATTTTCAAAGCCTATTGGTTTTGGTCTTTGTGTAGATTTTCTTTAGAAAATCTACACATTCCTCTAAGCACTTCACAAAGGTAAAATACAGGACTTTACTTGCAATCTCAATTTCAAGTTGGTCTTAGCTGATTGCCCAAATTTGAGGGCAAAGAAACAAATCCCCCCAAAATTTCCTTATACTTAGGAAATTGCCTCCATCATGTAACCCTTTTATTTGCCATATAGCAATTTCTCCAGGGGCAACTGATTTATTGAGAAAGGAAGCCCTTGTGGACCCTCGAGTGGTTGGTCTGAGCCAAAGCCTTTCCATCATGTTTCAGAGGATGCCAGGCTTCTCTCCAGCTTTGTAGACAGTGAAACATTTAGTATGCTTGCCTCTCTTTGTTTATGAAGTGAATTTAAGTACTTTTGCACAGGGGATCCTCAAATCTAGGCAGTTTTGTTCACCATCTCTTCCAGTTAATTCCTCATACGAAGTTTCACTCAAGGAGGAATGAAAAAGAAACTGGACTGTAAGAGAAGTCAGTCATGAGACAATAACTTTCACTGCCTAGTAAAGGAATTTATTTGACCAAATGCTTATTCAAACTGAGACAAAGCTGGTCCCAAAAAAGTGTTGAAAGTATCAGAATAATACACGTAAAATAATATTTTTGGGCCAAACTTTGAGATGTGGGGGGCTAGATTAAAAAATCTTCCAAGTAAAGTTATAGACTCTCACTTTTAATAAGCCCTTGTATATCATGAAAAAAGAACATGCCATGAGGTTCCATGATTTTCCAGATAATTCCAAAAAGCTCTGATTTCTCTTTATAATGGTATAAACCAAAATTAAAGCTATATCTCAAATGCTTACAAAGAGATATACTCCAATGCTTATATGGTATATGCAATCTCTGGGGACCACAAAGAACTTGAGTGAATATTCAATTATTTGCCTTTCACCCACAGCAATGAACAATTCTTTGTATCAACAAGACATTTTCACCATGAAAAACAGTACACATTTCTAGTAAATATCTGAACTTCCCCTCTAAGGATTAGGAAAAGCTTGTTTTTGCTTCCCAGATACTTTCCCCCATCCCCTCCCTCATGCCAGATTTTCCAGTTAATTCTGGACTAAAGCAATGATCTCATCTTAGCTCAAGAGCTCTTAATCTGGAGTCTATGAACTTATTTTTTAAAAAATATATTGATACTATATTTCAATATAGTTAATTTCTTTATAATTTTATGCATTTAAAAGCATTAGAAGTCTTCATTGGGTTGCTAAAGGTGTCCACCACACACACACACAAAAGTTATCAACACTGGAGGACTGAGAAGCAGAAGAAAAAATAATAACTATTTTTAAAAGTTTGGCAAGCACCCTTCTTATCTTTAAACACAATCCCCTGCTTTTAGAGTCCTTAATCCTACAGCAATGAGGGCTAATTTTCTGGGAGAAAACAGGGGCATTCAACAAATTCATATTTCTAAGCAGATTGTAGGCTTAGTAGAGTGCCTAAGGAGAAGGAAGGAGAAAGAAAGAAAGAAAGAAGAAGAAAGCTCATATTTGGAAATAAATGCCTCTGGCAGCAAAAAATAAAACACCCTGAAGGGTCACATTTGAAGGCTTACTGAAATATTTCCCTTTAAGCCAAAGTACCTGCTTTCTTTAACAGTATAGATTCTGAGCACTTGGCCCAAATGTATCTATTGCATTTATAGCCATCCCAAACTTTTTACTGGAAGCCCAGCACCCTGAAGTAAAGGACTGTCAGAGTCCCTGCTCAATTCTGATTGAGATGCAGCTACATTTCACTAACCAGATTGCAATCCTCCTGCATCCCATGAATCCGATGCGGGCACCCAATTTTCTCCAATAAGGTTTGGATGAGTCTTCTTGAGAAGTTCTGTGAGTGGGTGTAGTTATCACTTGAGAGAACATGTAACACTTCCATTAGCTGACCTGGGCTCTGTGGATAGATTCCATCCCGGGCTGTGGGATTCTCTTGCAAAATTTCTGGAACAACGATGGGGAGCAGAAAGGACACTATGCCCCAAATGGGATGCTTTGTCCTTAAATGCATTTCTGCCTCACCCCGGAGCACAATTTTCTCTTTGATGGTGATCTGCAGACTGAAGTTCACAATTGAAACTTGAAATCTGAGGAATTTCTGTTGTAAAAGAGGGGAAAACAGGCTTTAATTAGAATGAATGCAATGTGTTTGAAAGGTTATTAATTGTGTGGCTAAGCTGATTTGCAATGACAAGCTGTCACTAAACAACAGAGGGTTTGTAGGTAGTTTATAACCTCAAACAGCAGGAAACTAAGATGGTTGTTACTTTAAAAATTCTGTAGAAACTTTGATGAGAGGCATGATTTTGCTGTTTTGCCTTCATGTAAACAGTCAAAGGTAAGTAGTAATAAAAACAAGTTTCTCGGTTCATTGCTACTTTACAGAATGTCTGATTGGAAGGGACCCCAAGGGCCACCTAATCCAAACTCTGCCTGAACAGGAAATCATCTACAGTATCCTCATTCACTCAAATTTGTTATCAGATTTTTCCTGACATTATCTCCAAATTGGCTCCTATGCAACTCCCAAGCCTTACCCCTAGTTCTAACCTCTTGAGCCAGCCAGAATGAATCTAATCTCTCCTTCTGCTACAGCCCTCCAAATTGTTGAAGACATCCATGGAGTCCTTCTTTAAACATCTCTTCTCCATTTTAATGTTCCTAGATCCTTACACTGATCCTTGCATAGCACAACATGAAGTCCATTCACTATCCTGGCCACTTTACTGTCATTGATATACTTAAGCTAGTTCATGTTGTTCATAGCATCTATTTTCATGCCAAGTTCTGGTTGGTCGAAGTTATTTACAGGAGTCGCAAAATAAAGCACTCTCATTTGTTTCACTGTAAAATTGGATCCAATTCAGCGAAACTTTATTAAATATCAGCTTTGAGCCAGATAATAGTGGTAAGTGGTGGGAACAGAAGGTCTAAAATGAAGAAATAACTGTCCTCAAAGAGCTTACTACAAGAAATAGATGTCCATAGCTACACAGTGTCTCTGTCTCCGTTTCTCTTTCTTTGCCTGTCTGTCTCCCTGTCTCTGATCCTCATTCTCACTGTTTTTTCCCCCTCTTCCCCTTCCTCTTTTCTTCCTCCCTCCCTTCCTTCTTTCCTTACTTGATTTTTAATTTTTTTCCTATTGTCAGTTTTTTTCTTGTTACCTGTGGTTCCCCACATCTCACTCTGATCAATCTAGAAACAAGTATGTAAAGTTAAATCAAATAGAAAACAAATTTCACTGCTGGCAGTATGTGTGGAAAAATCATATTTATTGGAGGTTAGAAAATTGTGACTCAAACATTGGAGACTGGGAAGGGAAAAGTTAGTAAAAGAAAATAGAAATTCACAAGACTGAATCTATCTTTACGAATGTTTTGGAGCAAGTCAAAGATGCCATTTTGAACAGCTCAGAACATGTAACCTTCCCTAATTACAAAGATCAGACTGTTCTCAAACCAAAACCACTTAGTTTCTGTTTTCCACAATGAATTTCTTCTTTGTTATTTAAGAATGATTAAGAATCAATAGCAAAATGTCTTAAGAAAACTAGAGTTTGAAGATCTCAATAGACCTGATAAATCCAGGTCACTAGTCACTGAAGGAAATAAAAGTAATCTTAATCCAGCTGTTAATGGAGTGCAGGAGGCTAGCAGCATCTTATGTTAGAATCTGGCCTGAAATCTAGCTAACAGTTATTGTGATGTAACTGAGAGGCTGGGATTACTTTCAGTGTTTAAAAAGAGTTTAAGTTACTTACGTTAACATTTAAAAATGACAGAGGAAGATACAAACATTTCCAAACCTAGTGCTTACCTTCAGTGAGAAGACAAATGGTGATGCATTTGGAGCTTTGTGGCCTTTGAATCCCTGAACGTATTTCACAGCTATGAAGTCCTATGTTTTTAAAATTCCTTGATGGTGCTCTGGGAACTGGAGAGGATTAGTTTATTGAGGCCTTGAAAAGTTTTCAGTTGCTATGGAGAGAGCTGCTCTTAAGGTAACAATGAAGGTGGATAAAAGTTAGAACATTTTTCTGCCTGGCAGGTTTTCAGAGTAGCTAAATAAATGCAGTTCGTTAATTAATGAGCTATCGTTTTGTATCAGCGTTCCCCATTTTGCTGCTATTTGACCACTGGTGCTCACTTGGTCACTGGTCCCTTAAGGAAGAAAATCTTGATCAAAAGCCTTAGGACAGCCCAGTTTAGTAGAAGAAACTTTTCCAATAATTTCAAAGTACATTTAGTTGCAGGTTATTTCAGGTCACATGTATTGGGTTTTTTCTGTTACTGTTTTTCTGTTGAATCTCCCAATTCCTTTCAGTTTTCTTTAGGAACAAATATAAATATTATGGAAAATATTTTTAAAAATATTTTAAAAAATAATATGGAAAAATAAAAAATAAATGTCGTTATTAAAACATAGACCACCTTAAATATTGACTCCACCCTAAAAATAATCTCTTTAATAAAGTACGTGTGTAGGTATGTATGTGATAGAGTGGGTACAAGTTAACTTTAGCAAATTTCTAATAACAGCCTGTACTTAAGAAATGGTCCAAGAGCTGTAATTGAGGAAATATATGATCAGAAAGGGAGGCAGGCCAGTCATGCGGCAAGACTACGGGGCAGATAGACAGTCAAAGTGCTTCACTGATGCCCACAAAATATAAAGAAAGCTAAGTTAATTTTTCTTACTTTCCCTTCTCACCCCGGTTCCTTACTTTCTGGACTTCAAAATGGTGTCCCCTCTATTGATGACTCATCCTGGAACTTTTCTCAAGACCTGGAGAAGAGCCCCACTCACTCTGGAATGTTCTCAACAAGGATCCCCTTTTCACCTCCTCAAATTGGTGGATTCCTCTTCAAGCCTCCATTTTGGGGAAAGGCTTAGACCAGCCTGCCTTCATTCCCTTCCCAACCTGGCTCCTGATTTTATGGACTCTAAAACCATCCCCCTATATAGGCTACCTCCATCTCCTCTACCACTTTCTTCTCCATTTTATATGTTGTTTCCCCACCAACCCCTTAGAATTTCAGTTCCTTGAGGGAAGGGAATGTGTTTCTTCATGTTTATATTTGTAACTCCAGCACTTGGCACATACTTAGCAAGTACTTAATTGCCAAGCCTAGAGGCCTGTATTGGGCTACCCGAGTCTTTCTTACCTGTCCAGGTCTTCGGCTGGCCACGCCGGATGCACATATGAGAGAAAGGACGTTCCAGAGTCAAACAGGGGTTGAGCTTTATTACAGGGTTTCGGTTACAAGTGCAGGGGCTCTTCTTTCTTAGGACGAAGAGGGGGAGATTTCCTAAGAAGGCTAAGCTTAAGGGAATGGAAGTAGAAGTACAAGCGGGGGAGAGAGGGGGAGGGGAGAGAGGAAAGAAAAGAAGCGGAGCCCTACTTTTCTCTTTGGCTCCACACGTGCTAAGAGCTTTCTGGCTTCCTCAATCCTACTTAATCTTCAGCCACACAGTTTGCATCTCAATACCATGCTGTTAGGTAACTAGGTGTGCTCCAATCCGGGACAACCTCGAGGGCAGGGAGACTCCACCCATCAGGTATCTCCGGGGGAGAGGCGGAAATACCCGAGCTAGCCGAGCTAGCTCGGTCTGACCTTCTCGAACCCCCGCTGTTCATGGAGGGCCTCGTAAGACTCTAAGATTTAGAAGTCCCACTTTTACCTGCCCGAGACTGTCCACACGGAATTGAGCTTCCAGTCCCAACACTTAATAGCTGTTTATTTCCTTTCTTTCTTGCAAGCTAGGGATCTTTGCAGTGAAGGAGCTATGAAGGGAAATCTTACTAGGTAATAAGGCATGAGAAGCTGGTGATTTGCATCAGTGGCAGAAGTACCCATATCAATAAAATCCTAGATCTCATTGATCCACCCATCTAAGTGGTATAGTGAATAGATTACTGGGGCTAGAGGCAGGAAGATCTGAGTTCAAATCTGGGCAACCATGAGCAAATCAGCTCACCTCTGCCTGCCTCAGTTTCCCTCTCTGTAAAATGGGGATAATAATACCAGCTTTGTCCAAGGGGGTTGTAAAGAAAAAATGAGGTAATGCTTGTAAAGTGCTTTGCAAACCTTAAAGAATTATACAAATGCTAGGTGTTATTGTTATCACCATTATCTCTTGAAGTACTAAAACATACATACATGTAATATGTGAACATACAGTGGTAATGCAATAGAAAGAGCAGTGGAGTTGGCATTAGGAGATTTGACTTGGTATCCAGTCCTGCCCTGTGTACCAATGGGTGTAATTCATGCATTACCTAGATCACAATGGTTTTGGGAGGGTTGAATGAGATAATGTATATAAAGTGCTTTGAAAACCTTTAAGCATTTTACACAAAGTTATTATTTATGGTGCATTCAAAAAGAAAACACTGATTATAGGCTGTACTGAAGTTTTATACAAAACAGGCTTGGGGGAGGAGAAAGAACATAAAGCCCTTTACACCAATGAGAGATTTGTTGTTTTTTTTTAAAGCTATTTTATAAATTTTTTCATTCATCCATTTAACAAGCAACATACATGTATTAATGTCCTACCAGAAAGCAAGGTGCTACAGATGGATAGTGAGGTTGATAAAGCAAAGATACAGATTCACACTGTAATAATGAAAACCAACCTTAAAGTTTCAGAGACTTACTTTTTTTAAATGGATAGAAATTTTCTTCTTGGGAGCAGATATAGTTATACAAATATGAATGTAATCCAGTTTCAAGCCTGAAATATTTTCTAAGCTGTTGCTTAGGCAGGATTCCAGATTGGTCAAGAGAATTACAACTAAACATTGCATTTCTGTTTGAGCTGCAATGTTAACCGGAAAGCTTTAGAGAGGAGTAACATTCTTAATTCACACTTCAAGAAAGACACAAATGGTTCTAAATAATCTTTAGAAAGAGACTTGTGAAGAGAAAAAGACCTCCAGGAAGCAACAATATAGGAGAAAGTTGGTTTCTCCACATGTCCTTGATTTCCATCTTGCCTCCCTGGAGAGTCACGCCCTTGAGTGACATTAGGACCCCTCTTTTGGTTGACTTATCTCACTCCCAGTAGTGATTTGATTCACTCAATATTATGTTCTAGTATATTCTCATCTGCATGACTTTTCCAACTCTGTTAGCTATCTGCTTGGATAGATGGATTTACTCACTATTTGTGATGTGTGTGTGTGTGTGTGTGTGTGTGTAACTAGTATTTGGTAAAAAGGAGTCAAACCTATATATAGATAAAAATTTTGGTTTACCCCTTCCTCCTTTAAAGGATAGTTTCCAAGAAAGTAGCTTAAATTTAAAAAAGCCATGCCCCTAGACCACCTTAAAGGGCAGAAATGTTCACTTCTAGACTGGCACAACTCTGACAAAGAAGTCCCATCTCTGCTCTTCCCCAACTAAAAAACAAAGCCTCCCATGGAGAGGAGTAGATAAGCACCTATCAATGCCTCAAGTAAACTACATTTAGATAACCATATATATAACCTATAGGGGCAACACACAGTCTTACCCAAGATTTACAAAACTACCTGATATTTATTCATACATATTTATAGTATGTATTACATATTATCCCCTCCCCCACTAGAATGAAGCTCCTTGAGGTCAGGGATTAATTTATCTTTGTCTTCATATTCCCAGCACATAGTACAGTGCCTGGCATACAAGACGGAAAGGCAAGGATGGATTGTGATATGGATCAGTGATAGAAGCATCCACATTAAGGAAATCATGACTGTCTGGAGGTACTGAAGTATAAACATACACACACATATGTATGACATTATACATACCCACACTTGCTAGCAGTAAGAAAGAATACTGAATTTGGCATCAGAAAATGTGGCTTCAAGACCAAGTATTTAATAAAAGTTCAATGTCTGATTGAGTGTGGCAATGATGCGATAGAGGTTGTGATGGGGAAGAAAAATCATTGAAATGTCCTTGTAGGGAGACAGAGCCAATATGGCAGAGTATAAATAGCAATCATTCTCCAAAAGCCTGTAAAATAATGCCTCAAATCAAATTCTGGAGAGTCTTAGCCAAAAAAGGTCAGGGTAAGACTTTTTTTTCCAATCCAAGACAACTTAGAAGGTTGGAAGGAGAGGTGTATGGCACTGGGGTAGGGACGGAGGGAGACAACATCAGTGATGAGCCTTGGAGTTGGCAATAGCAGCAGCTGCTGCACCTTCAGGAGCTCCTAGCCCAGAAAATGTGAAGGGATTGGACAACTGCTTAGAAAGGGATTGCAAAGGGGACCCCTGTGCTGGCACTGGTGTAGTACCAGATACTGTTTAGGAAAGTTGGTTGCCCATATGGAGTTCTGGGCCATAGTTTCAGGGCAGAAAGGAATGCTAGTGTCTGTGACTGCAGCAAAATAGGAGTCCTTCTTGGGTAAAGACCCAAAGTGCAGACCCCGAAAGTAGCTCTTGCCAGATCACAAAATCTTGGAAGCACCCCTAGAAGTAAATCTGAAAACAGAAGCTTGAAAAAGCCTGAAGTTTGGGACAGTACCTCCCTATCCCTAGGTGAGCAGAGACCAACTTAAATATAAAGTTCAAAGTCAAGAAATAAGCTTCAGAAATAATCCAATAACAACAAAAACAAAAATAAAACAACTGACCACAAAAATCAACCACAGTTAATAGGGAGGATTAAAATACAAATTGAGAAGAAGTGATGTGGAAATAGCTACATACAAAGACACAAAGAAAAATTCAAATTGGACACAAGCCCAAGAAGAATTTTTAATGGAGCTAAATAAAGAGCAAAAATGATTTTAAAAATCAAATAAGAGAGGTAGAGAAAAATTGGGAAAAGAAATGAGAATAATTCAATGAAATTATGAAAAGAAAATTAACAGGTTGGTAAAAGAGGCCCAAAAATACTGAAGAAAATAAGACCTTAAAAAACAGAATTAGCCAAATAGTAAAAGATGTAAAAAATTCACTGAAGAAAAGAACTCTTTAAAAACTAGAATTGGCCAAATGGAAAAAAGAGGTTAAAATAGCTCATTGAAGAAAAATTAGAATGGGGAAGTGAAAGCTGATGAAGTCATGAAACATCAAGAAATAACAAGACAAAATAAAAAGAATGAAAAAATAGAAGAAAATGTGAAATATCTCATTGGAAAAACAATTGACTTGGAAAATAGAATGAGGAGAGATAATTTTGAATTATTGGACTACCTAAAAGCTATAATAATAATAACAAAGAACCTAAACATCACTTTTCAAAAAATTATGAAGAAAAACTCCCTGATATCTTAGAACTAGAGAATAAAATAAAAATTGGAGAATCCACGGATCACCTGAAAGAGATACAAAAACTAAAACTTCCAGAAATATTACAGCCAATTCAGAACTCCTAGGTCAAGGAGGAAACATTTAAAGTCATCAGAAAGAAACCATTCAAATATCATGGACCCACAGTTAGGCCCACACAAGATTTAACAGCTTCCAAGTTAAAAGAGCAGAGGAATGAGGATATAATATTCCAGATAGCAAAAGAGCTAGAATTGCAACCAAGTATAACTTATGCAGCAAAACTAAGTATAATCCTTCAGCAGAAAAAATGAACATTTAATGAACTATAGTACTTTCAAGAATTCCTAATGAGAAGACCAGGCTGAACAAAAATTCTGATCTTCAAATACAAGACTCAAGAGTAGTATAGAAAGGTAAACATAGAAACTATGAAGGACTTTATACGATTAAACTGTTTGAACTCCTATATGAGAAGATGATTCCTGTAACTCTCAAGAGCTTAGCATTATTAGGGCAGCTAGATGGATTCTACAAAGAGTATACATGTCAATTACATTGGAATAATTTTCAAAAAATGGAGGTGTGAGAGAGATGTACTGGGAGAAGGGGGAGGGAGAGAAAGAATAGGAAAAATTTCACAGAAGAGGGTGTACATAAGAAAAAGCGTTTGCACTTCAGGGGAAATATGAGAGGGAGATGAAATAGCAGGCAATACTTGAGCCTCACACTTATTGAAATGTGTTCAAAGAGGAAAGGGGGGTGGTGGTATAGAAATATAATTAGCCAACAGGGAAATAGGAAGGGAAGGGGATAAGAGACAGAAGATGGGTGATAAGAGGGAGGACATATTAAGAGAGAAAGTGGTTAGGAGAGGGATAGGGAGAAAGAGAAAGAGGGAGAGAGAGAGAGAGAGAGAGAGAGAGACAGAGACAGAGACAGAGACAGAGAGACAGAGAGAGACAGAGACAGAGAGAGAGAGACAGAGAAAGAGAGAGACAGAGAGAGAGAGAGAGAGAGAGAGAGAGAGAGAGAGAGAGAAGGATATACATAGAAGTAAAATAGGATGGAGGAAAATACACAATAACCACAACTGCCAATGTGAATGGAAAAAATTCACCTCTAGAACAAGCAGATATCAGAATGGATTAGAAACCAGAATCTAACAATATAATGTTTACAAGAAACACATTTGAAACAGAAAGATACATACTATTAAAATAAGGGATTGGAGCAGAATCTATTATCCTTTAGATGAGTTTTTTTTAAGGCAGAAGTAACTCATAATTTCATATAAAGCAAAAGCAAAAATACACCTAATTAAAAGATAAACAAGAAAACTACATTTTGCTAAAAGGTACCATAGACCATATCAATACTAAATATATATACACCAAATGGCAGAGCATTCAGTTTCTTAAGGCAAAAGTCAAATGAGTTACAGGAAGAAATAGACAGTTAAGGCATACTGGTGGGGATCCTCAAAACTTCCTCCTCTCAGAGCTAGATAAATGTAAACAAAGAATAAGTAAGAAAGAAGTTAAGGAGATGAATAGAATTTTTAAAAAGTTAGATATGATAGACCTCTAGAGAAAACTGAATGGGAATAGAAAGGAGTATATCTTTTTCTCAACTGTACATGGCACTTTCACAAAAATTGACTATGTAGTAGACCTTAAAAATCTCACAAAGAAAAGCAGAAGTGTTAAAAGCACCATTTCCAGACCATAATATGATAAAAATTACATTCAATAAAGAGCCATGGAAACATAGATTAAAATTTATTTTAAAAAATCTAATCCTAAAGAATGAGTAACTCAAGAAACAAACCATAGAAACAATAATTTTGTCAAAGCTAACAGTGAGATAACATACTAAGATTTGTGGGATGCATACAAAGCAATACTGAGGGGAAAATTTGTATTTCTAAACACTCACATCCAATAAAAATACAAAAATCACATCAATTCATTGGATGTGTAATTTAAAAGGTTAGAAAAAGAACAAATTAAAAATCTCTAATTAAACATGAAAATAGAAATTCTGAAAACAAAGATAAGCTTAATACAATCAAAAGTAGAAAAAACATTAAACTAATAAACTAAAATAGGAGCCAGTTTTATGGGGGAAAATAATAAAATAGATAAACCTTTGGTTAATTTAACAAAACAAATTACCAGTATCAAAAAAATAAAAAGGGTGAGTTCATTAACAATGAAGATTAAATTAAAGCAATTATTAGGAGCTATTTTTCCAAATTATATGCTAATAAAATTGACACTAAAGCAAATTGAAGAATATTTATAAATATATATATATATTGCCAAATCAAACAGAAGATGAAATATGATATATATAATATTATCTAAGAAAAAAATATTGTACAATCCATAAATGAGCTCCCTAAGAAAAAATCCCCAGAACCCAATGGATTTACAAGTGAATTCCACCAAACATTTAAAGAACAATTAATTTCAATACTGTAAAACCTATTTGAAAAAATAAGTGAAGAAGGATTCCTACCAAATGCCTTCTATGACACAAATATTGTCCTGAGACCTAAACCAGGGAGAGCAAAAATAGAGAAAGAAAATTAAACCAATCTTCCTGAGGATTGATGCAAAAAATTTAAATGAAATACTAGCAAGAAGATCACAGCACTGTATCACAAAGATCATACATTATGATGAGGTGGAGTTTATACTAGGAATGCAAGGCTGGTTCATTATTAGGAAATCTATCCATGTAATTGACCATATCAATAACAAAAACAACAAAAATCATAAGATTATCTCAATAGATGCAGAGATAGTTTTTGATAAAATACAACACCTATTCCTATTTAAAAAAACACTAGAAAACATCAGAATAAACTGAGCTTTTCTTAAAATGATAAGTGATATCTATCTAAAACCAGAAACAAAAATTATCTGTAAAGAGGATAAATTAGAATCTTTCCCAATAAAATCAGGAGGGCAATGAAAGGGTCAATTATCACTACTTTTATTCAATATTATACTAGAATGCCACCTATAACAATAAGACAAGAAAAACAAGTAAAAGGAATAAGAACAAGAAATGAGGGAACAATAGTATTACTTGTTACAGATGATAGGATGCTATGCTTAGAGAATCAGCTGAACAAAAACTAGCTGAAACAATTAACTTTAGCAAAGTTGCAGAGTATAAAATAAATTCACAAAAATCATCAACATTTCTATATATTAATAGTAAAATGCAACAGGATGAGATAGAAAAAAAATTCCATTTAAAGTAATTGCAGACAATATAAAATACTTGGGAGTCTGACAACACAAAATCAGTAAGTATATGAACACAACTGTAAAACACTTTTCATACAAATACAGATCTAAATGACTGAAGAAATATTAATTGCTTGTGGGTGGGCCAAGCCAATATACTAAACATGACATTTCTACCTAAATTAATTGACTTATTTAATGTCTTGTTGATCAAACTATCAAAGAATTATCTTATGGATTTAGAGAAATAATAATAGAATTTATCTGCAAGACCAAAAGGTCAAGGAATATCAAGGAAATCAATGAAAAAAAATGCTCAAGAAGGCAACCGAACAGCACCAGATTTCAAACTTTTCTACAAAATGGTAATTCTTCATACAATATGGTTTTGGCTAAGAAACAAAATAATGGATCAGGCAAATAGATTAGGCACACAATATACTGTAGTAAATAATATTAGTAATCTAGTGTTTGATATACCCAGAGTTCCAACATTTGGAGACAAAACTTTATTATTGATGAAAATTTCTGGTAAAACTGAAAAGCAGTTTTTGCAAGAAGTAGATAGATACCAATATCTCATACCATATACATGATTTAAACATAAAGGGTGATATTATAAGCAAATTAAGGGAGCATGGAAAATTTTACTTGTCAGGTCCATGCAAAAGGGAAGAGTTTGCAATCAAATGATAGAGAGGATCATGGGAAATATAAAGAATAATTTTGATTACATCAAAATTAAAAAGGGTTTGCACAAACAAAACCAATGAAGCCAAAATGATAAAGAAAACAGAAAATTGGGGGGAAATTTTTACAGCAAATTTTTCTGATGAAGGCCTCATTTCTCAAATATATAGGGAACTGGGTCAAAACTTTAAAAATCAGAGCCATTCCTCAATTAATAAATGGTTAAAATATATGAATAGGGAGTTTTCAGAACAAGAAATCAAAGCCATTTGTAGTTATAAGACAAATGCTCTGTCACTATTATTAGAGAAATGCAGCTTAAAACAACTCTGACTTCATATCTATCAGATAGGCAAATATGACAGAAAAGGAAAATGACAAAAGGTGGAGAGGATGTGTAGGAAAATTGGTACACTAATGCATTGTTACTGGAGTTGTGAACTAATCAACTGTTCTGGAGCAGTTTGGAACTATGCCCAAAGGGCTATCAAACTGTGCATAACCTTTGATCCAGCAATACCACTTCTAGTTATGTATACCAAAGAGATTTTTTTTTTGAAAGTGGAAAAGGATCTACATGTACAAAAAATATTTATAGCAGCTCTTTTTGTGTTGGCAAAGAATTGGAAATTGAGGAGATGTCCATCATTTGGGAAATGGCTAAACAAGTTATAGTATATGTTTGTGATGGAATACAATTGTGCTATGACAAATGATGAGCAAAGTGCTTTCAAAAAAACCTGGAAAGGTCTGTATGAACTGATGCAAAGTAAAGTGAACAGAACCAGGAGAACATTGTACACAGTTACAGCAATATAGTAATGATGATCAGCTATAAAATACTTAACTACTTGGATCAATACAATGGTCAAGGTGTGTGTGTTTGTCCTTCGTTGCCGAAGAAGACCATGCTATCAGAGAAATGATAACATGACTTGCACTTGACTTTCGTTTTTTTTTTTTTGAGTGAGGGAGGGCTTTGTGCAGGTCACCAGCCTCACTTCTCCTCCAGAGCCATCTGAATCCAGTGACCAGATATTCATCAGGATGAGTGGAGATGACCCAGGATGAGGCAGTTGGGGTTAAGTGACCTGCCCAAGGTCACACAGCTAGTGCGTGTCAAGTGTCTGAGGTGAGATTTGAACTCAGGTCCTCCTGACTCCTGCACTGGTGCTCTATCCACTGTACCACCTAGCTGCCCTGGTCAAGGACAATTCCAAAGGAGTCATGATGAAAATGCTATCTACCTCCACAGAGAAAATTGATGAACTCTAAGTGCAGACTGAAGCATATTTTTTCACTTACTTTATTTTCCTTGTTTTTGTGTTTTGCTTTTTGGCAACAGGGCCACTATGGAAATATGTTTTACATGACTTCAATGACTTTCCACATATAACTTATATGGTTTACTTTCTCAATGGATAAGGGAGTGGCTGGAGCAAGAAAATTGAGACCTCGAGATTTTAAAAAATAAATATTAAAATAAGGTATAATTACAAAAAAGAAACAAGAAACATTCCTGTATATTGCTACAAGCACAAATTCAACCTCACAGGAGAAGCCAAAAGATAACTGGGTTACGCAATCATGTTGAAATATTTCTAAATTAAGTGCCTACAATGCCAACTATGCCCACCATGTGTCAGTTACTGTGTTAGATTCGAAGGATCCAAAGAGGAAGACTTCTCTTCTTCCCTCTTTAAAATTTTTTTCTTCTTTTAAAAAATTATCTGTCATGTGCAGATGACTCTCTGGGTCAGGGAGGGGAACGACGTCTATGAGGAACAATTCTAATGATGTAAAAGAAATGAATCAGTAAAAACGTATTTAAAGAATAAAGACAATGACAAAAGTGAAATAATCCCTGTCTTCAAAGAGTTAATTTCTATTGAGGCAAACATATGTATATTTATGTGTATATGTGTGCATGTGTTTATGTAAGTGTATATATGTATGCTCATATATATTCACACAATTATAGATAGGTGTATATATTTTATATTTATGTACCTAATTGTATATATGTGTGTGCATATTTATAGTTATGTATGTACATAAATATAATTATGTACATAATTATATATATATGCACATATATATACATGAATGTCTAGATCTTAATGTGAATGATAAATTCCCCTGAAACAGTTGCATTATTTAATTTTGTGCAGTATATTTCCAAATGGATTATAACTATTTGCTATATTTTTTATAGTTATAACTTCAAATAGTACTATCTGAATACATTTGACCATTTCAGAGGATTCATTGTTTACGCTAATTGGGACCTAGCTGTATATGCTAGATACAGGAGAGTAATTTTATGAGGAAGGCACTAGCAGCTTGGGAAATCAACACCTGTGTTTCAGAAGATGGCATTGGAGATGAATCTTTAAAGGGGACAGGTTCTGATTAGCCACCATGGAAGGAACAAATACTGGACATAATCCTGGGCCAAAACTCACTGAACAAAGTGAAAAGGAACAATCAGGCATTGGGGTCAGGTGAGCACCCTGTAATTGGAAAACAGAAGTCTGAATCAGCAGAGAACCAGGTGAGGTCAAGGACAAAGGACATCAGTGTCATGCCGATGACCAATATCACAGATAGGTCAAAGTGAGGAAGCATAAGTGAATCACCAGGTTTGGACTTAGAGATTGGAACGAGAAATGGTGTAAAGCAGGACATAGGGCTAGGAGCGTCAAAGATGACCTTACCAGTTTGATGTTGGTTAGTTAACTACCTGTTTCTGAAACAAACCCTTCCTAAGCTTATTTCTACCATCGAATTTAACAAACTCAGACTTAATGAATTTTGGATGTTTGTGATTTGCTGTGTAAAGAAGCATGAATCTCCAACTCCCTAGTCCCCTGTTATTTTCAACTATAACATATTTGTCTCTTCAAGGACCAAGATGGGAATTTTACTGACTCAGTTTACTCATTTTAAAACTGGTTAAATTACTGTTTCAGACCAGTGATTTCGTTATTGGGTTTGGAGGTTTCTCAACAGATGAAAACCAACAACTCATCATCGTAAAGACTTGACTGTGGCATTGAAAGATAGTCAAATGCCATGCATATATACATGGGCACAGTTGGGCACTGGTGATTGATTACATGTATAACACACTACTTCACTGTAATTCAACCTTCCAAACTCAAGGTGGGCTAAAAAGCTTTTCCTGGTCTTCTAGGGGTTAGGGTTTTCTTCCTTCCTAAATTATTTTGCGTTTACTTATCTGTTTGCATGATTAGTAATTCTGCTTACCCTTAGTAGAATATAAAGTCCTGGACAGAGGGGAGATTTTCATGTTTTGATTTGTTTTCCCAAGCTTGGTGGTTTATAAATGTTGTATGATTATAGTGAGTTTTTGTTTTAAAATGGATATCTGACCATATCACTCCCCTATTCAATAACCTCCATTATTTCCCTTTAATCTCCAGAATGAAATGCAAAATCCTCTATATGGTGTTCAGAGTCCTTCATAGCCTCATCCTTTCCTACCTTTCCAATATTCTTATGTCTTACTGCCCTCCTCATACTCTGATCTAGTAACACGGTCCTTGCTCCTATCCATTGGCTGACTGCAAGTTTTTCCACTGATGACTTCTCCCTCCTGATCTCTACCACAGGCTGCCTTGGCTTTCCTCAAGTCTCAGCTGAAAATCTCACCTTCCACAAGAAACCTTTTCTAGTTCTCCTTTTTTTTAGTGTCTTTCCATTTTATCTTGTAAATATCTTCTTTTTCTCGTAGTTGTTTGCCTGTTGTCTCTCCCAACAGTCTGTAGCAGCTTGAGAGAAGGAACTGTTTGTTTGGTTTTTCTTCCTTTCTTTATATTCCTATCACTTAGCATGGTGCCTGGCACATAGTAGGCACTTCTTAAATGCTAGTTAACTGATTGGCTTTCCTAATTAGTCCTCAGCCTCTTTCATTTCTTTGTTGCTTTGGATACCTTTGATATAACTTGAAACTCTCTTGTCCCTTGGCTTGTATGACTGCCGTTTCTTGGTTTTCTTTCCATTTCATTTCAATTCAACTCAGTTCAAATCACAAGCATTTATGAAGTACCTACCACTGTTCCAGGCCCTGAGCCAGGTGCAAGGAATAGAAAGATAAAAACAAAACAGTCTCTGACCTCATTTGTATTTTACTCAGAGAGAAGCAACCTTTCTTTACTACTGTTCTGTCCTGCTTACTGATTCTCCTTTGTGAAATCATAAGGTCATAGATTTAAAGCTGAAACAGACTTTGGAGGCATTGAGTGCGACACTTTCATTTATTGATAAGGAAACTGAGGCTGAGAGGTTAAGTGACTTGCCCAGAAGAAAAAAAATATTACAATGAATAAATGACAGGGACAAATTTGAACTCAGGTCTTCTTGACTCTAGCACTGCTCAAATATGCCACCCAGACTTCCTTGTACTTAAATACAATCATTCCCTAAAGTTTTGTCTTCAGCCCTATCATCTCTCTGTAGTTTCTCTCTTTGGGATTTATCAGTCCTATAACTCATCTCTTTGCAGAGGAATCCAAATCAGTGCTTGGCACAAAGAAGGTGCTTAATAAATGTTTGATTGAACCTGTATCTTGAGCACTGAGTTCCTCTCAAATTAGTAATCTAAAATCCAACTTCTTGCTGTGTAGCTAACATTATCCCGGGTAAGGGTAAGTGCCTCACTCTTAGCATGGTGCCTAGTACATAGTAGGTATTTAATAAATGCTTGTTGACTATTTTCCGTCTGGCATAAGAACTTCATGAGCCTTATCCATGAGAAAGGAATAGAGGTTGGCTGTTTATTCCACCATCCTTTCCAATCTGGACTGGCCACAACTCTAAGAACAAAGACACTCCAACATCCTCTCTCACAATCAGGAATATTTGCTACTCAGAGTAGTAGTGCTTCCTGTTGCATAGCTGAGGATAGTTATCTCCAGTTTGATTTACCTCTCTATAACCAGTCTGGCCAGGAAATGCCTTTTTCCTCAGAAACTGATTATCAAATTTTGATGTTGGCCACTATAAAAGGCTGTAAAATCTACCTTCCCAAGGTTTCACTCACTTTTCCTTTGGTTTTAGGTTATTAGCTAAGTAGATCAAATCTCCCTCCCTAACCAACACTCCCTACTCCCACATATCCACCTGTGTCAGTGCTATCCATCCCAGCTCCCTCATCCTACCCACCTATTGTGTCCTCTAGAACCTCTGGTCTATTGTCAACAAACTGTCCTTCACATTAGAGATGTGCCACATCCCCAACCCCTGACATATTTTTCTATAAAATGTAAGACCCTTGAGGGTAGAGACTATTTTGTTGGTTTTTTCCTCCAGCTGTGCTAGGGCAGAGTGCCTGGGCACTTAATAGTTTTCTGTTGAGTTTAAGTGAATTAAAAGATAGTAACTGAATTAAAATAGTAAGATTTTAGAACTAAACCTTAATATTTAGCTACATATATCATAAAAATTGTATGATCAAATATTAGAGGAATTGGGGTGCTGCTTCAAAGATAATTTATTAGTTTAGGAAATAATGACAATTTTTTTTCCTACTCCATTTAGTTTCTGAGTTTGCATGATCCAGAAGTTCAGAACTAATCCTTTATGCCATCACAATTTGGGACTGAAGGGGATTATGTAAAGTACACAACAATCATGCTTTTAATTCTAAATAACCAAATTTCAAAACAACAGTATTCATTTCTTTTTTAAATTGCAATAAGAAATACTTTACCATCTTCTAAAAGATTTATTTAAAAAAAACAAAAACCATCAAAATCCTTATTTAGCATGGCTGCCTGCCTTGAGAAATTTTGGACTCCAAGTAGAGAATGGAGACTCAGAATCTGTGACTAGAGTCACAGGTTCCCTAGGGTAGGTCAGACTACAGACGAAGTATTGTGCTCAGCTGTGAGCGCCATGTATAGAGGATATTGACAAGTTCCTTTACTTCCAGAGGAGGGCAACAAGCTGGGAAGTAACCTAGAGGTCATGCGGTATGAAGACTGATGAAGGAACTGAGCACACTTGGCCTGATGAAGGGAAGACTGGGGAGGGGGAGGGGTCAGAAAGTAAGGAATAATTGTCTTTGAGGACTAACATATAAAAGAAGGATGACTCTTGTTCTGCCTGGTGAGAAAAAATAGGAGCAAAGGTAGAAACTTCAAAGAAGCATATTTAGGCTTATTCAATACCCAGATGGATCTATGATATTGATTTTGAAGTTTTTCTCTAATGAGGTGGATTATAGGCTAGCCATGGTTACCTATCCTAGCTGACCCTTCTACATGACTTCCTACAAAGTCATCAGAAAAAGTCCATCCAATGTGCTAGAGGCCATCCTCACTTTCTCCTGGCATCTTGAGGTTAGCGAAGCTGTCTGCCTGTACACCTTCACCAGAATCCTCCTTCAAGACTCAGCTCAAATTCCTGAGTTCAAATGTGGCCTCAGACACTTAATAACTGTGCGATCCTCAGCAAGGTACTTTGCCTCAGTTTCCTCATCTGCCAAATGAGCTAGAGAATGAAAAGGCAAACCACTCCAGTATCTTTACCAAGAAAACTTCAAATGGGGTCATGAAGAGTTAGACACAACTGGACAGCCACAAAGGAATTCATTCCAAGAGGCAGAAGTGAAAAAGGAAAGCATTCCAGCCACAGGTGATGAACTGCAAAAGCATGGAGATGAGAAATAGAATGTTGTGTAGTGGACAGCAAGTAAGCCAGCTTGGCTGGACTTTAGAGTGCATGGAGGAGAGCGGTATAAAAGAAATCTGGAAAGGCAAGCTGAAGTAAGATTGTGTAGGGCTTTTAAAGCCAAGCAGAAGAGCTCATATTTTATCTGAGAGGAAAGATAGAGCCCCCAAAACTTGTTGAGGTGGGAGTGACATGGTCAGATCTATTCTTGGCCGCTGTTGGAGAGAGGAGGGAATGGCAGCAGAGCATGAGACCAAAGACGCCTTGGCATTTGTTTCCTTGGTCAGTATTTGGCTATTGTTTCTTCCAGTGTATATAAAATAAGTTAGACCTTTGGTTTTGTTGGGACAACGCCATTTCAATGCAGTTGTGACTTTATAAAACATGGCCTGTGATTGTCTAGGGAACTCTGGACTCCACTTGGCACTAAAGTAAAATAAAGAAGGGAAAAAAGAGGATCTTGTGGCCATATGATATTTCTCAATGCTACTAGAGAACTGTGAGGCCAAATGCTATAATTAAACCCATCAGGACAATGCTGTATTAAAAAAGGTTTTCACTCATCACACGGGGTAAGTTGTAGTTGAATTAAATTGGAACTTTTCACAAAAATCTAGTCTTGGGAAGTTGTGAAGAACAAGGTCAATGCTTGAAAACCTCTGCGGGACATCTTAAATTATTAACCCAGTCAGGAAGTCTTACCAATGTCATTATCATCCTTTGTTTTAAGGGCTACTTTCAGGGAGCTATATAGAATGAGTCACATCTTTTAAAAAATGCTAGAAGTTAGGCAGTAATGAATCAATCTGCTCGTTTCCATCAAGGCTCATGGGGCTAGCCTTCCAATTGGAAGAGACAGTTCTAAAACACAGATATCATCATTTCTTCAATTTCTGAATGTCTGCATGAAAATACATATTTTAATATTTTAAAAATTAAAAAATAAGCACCCTAAGTTAGGAAAAATATATGTTTCTGAACTTCTAACCAACTTTCCCTTTGCTAGAAATCAGTAATCCAATTTTGCCCATGGTCCAAAAATGGAATTTATATGTTCCATAGTAAAAGTATATTATTTCCCATTTCTTCAAGTGAAATACCACATCTTCAAGTCTTATATTTTCTTCTATCTGTCAGAGGCAGAATCTGCACTTATTTATCTTTCCGATCTTCAATCAATAAAACTGATTTTAATTCTTTTTAAATTTCTTTAAAATACTTTGTAACTAAAAAACTTGACAAAATTCAAATGATAAGGTTAGGGATTCTAAGAAATGGTAGAATTTGGTAAATTTTCTTATTCACTATTTAGGGCTGATTAGCACCCTGGAAGTAAGGTATACAAAACCTTGAAGTCCTGATGCAGCTCTCCAGCTCTGCTCATATTCTATCTTTGAACCTTGTCATCACTTTGTAAGTAAGTCATTGCAAAAAAGGTATTTTTAACAATCACAATCATCATTTGTTTAAGGGGTTGTGGTGAATGTGGCAAACATCAAATAGCATCATACAAAAAACTAATTATGCCTTTATAGACAAGAAAGGATTGGTTACCAAGGTGAGTCATTTCAGACTCAGTTGCCTATGTAATAGGTCCAAATGGACAACCAACTCATTAAGAAAAGATCAGAATTAACACCAAAATCAAAAGAAAGAATAAAAACTTCAGAAGATGTGTTACTTAATCAAAAGAATTACAATTTAACCTATTTAAGCAATTTGTGGATCTAAAAAATTGGTAATGGATAAAGGAAAAAACATCCATGAAACTTTAATGAGCATAAAGTAACCATTACAATAAGGAGATCATAAGAGCCCAAAAACTGCATCATTCAGCATACACTTCATTTCTTTGCCAAATGAAGTATTATGATAGTCAAGAACAACATTGGCTTAGAATAATATCTTAGTTGTAAAATTTTAGGGACATGGAACCTATGCTCATAAGCACCATAATGAGTCTCACAGCAGGCTGCTTGTCTACTCCGGTATAGAGACTTTCCCCATCGATTATTCCCCACACTTTTGAAACCACAAGGCTAAATCAATTGACTCATAAAAAAGCAGTAAACGGAAGAGGAAAATCAATTTTACAGGAAGCTTGGCATAAAATCCAATTGAATCACATCATCCTGACAATATTTAAGGATAAGACTAAAAGCAATAAAGACTCAAAACTTGATTATAATTTGTCAAGGTTTCTATCAAAAGCTATTTTTTCCATTAATGACACTGGACCTCTTGTACTCCAACATCATAGCCCCTAAAACTGTGAGGAAGTTGAAATGGCACTAAGGGGGAAAAAGACAGAAAAAGGATATATACAGGCATATACAGATAGATCTGTGTTAAAGCAGTGAGGATTAATTCTCAAGACATCTAAAACAAGGGAAGATACTAAATAAATTGAAAAAAATCAGTTCTAGCACTAATACAAAAAAAATGCAGTGGTGGAAATCAAAAACTATTGATATATGCCTACTTCCTCATTTTTGCAAAATATTTTTCTGTAAGGAAAAGAAGAATTCCCACATGTGTAGTGAAGCTCCACATATGGCAAGGGAGCTGTCCTTGTGTGGCTCAAAGGGAGGCAGAATAGACATCTCTAGTCTCTTCTCCCCTAACCTTTCTCTAAGGAGACTTTCATTACTGTCAGGAAAGGAAAGCAGGGGGTTGGGGCCAGAAATTATTACACTGGTCTCCTTGGTGGATGGCTTGGGGATAACCAGGAAAAAATTTTATTTATCTCCTCCCTTAAACGTTACTAGTCCAGAACGTATGTTCATATTCAAGTTAACTTTTGATTACTTTGTCATTTGGGGAAAAGAGGACCCCCAAACTCTATATCCAAGACGTGAATCCTTCCCCATCTAATGCCAATTCACAATGAACACACATTTAATTGAGTCATCTTTCAGTTGTGTCCAACTCTTTCTGACCCTATTTTGGGTTTTCTAGGCAAAGATACTGGAATGGTTTGCCATTTCCTTCTCCAGCTCATTTTGCAGATGAAGAAACTGAGGCAGAGTTAAGTGACATGCCCAGGGTCACACAGCTAGTAACTGTCTGAAGCCAGATTTGAACTTATAAAGATGAGTCTTCCTGATTTCAAACCCAGTGCTCTATCCATTGTGCCACCTAGCTGACCACTGAACACACATGGCAATATTTATAGCAAAACAAACAAACAAAATCCATTTGTTCCAATCATGGCAAAACAGAATTCAGTGAAAGTATACATAGGAGAAGACATGCCAGACAATACAGAGTGAAGGAGCTCTCCCATTAGACGTGAGATAAAAGTTCAACCAAGAGAGAGGTTCCCAGATTTTACACAAGGGGAAACTATCCAAAGTCTCTGGAGTAATGAGCTTGGAAAAGAGACATGATGGAGACTGCTCACTCCTCTCAAAGACTCTTCAAGAAACTTTTCCTTCAGCAACCTCAAGTGGGGTTAATCTCTTCCATTTTTTCTCTCACTGGTATGCTCAAAGAAGACTCATTTGGAGGGTCCCAAAAGGGGTATTCACAGGCATCTGGTGAAACCTTGGCCTCTTGCTTCTCTCCAGTTCTATTCTAACCTTCAATCAGAGGAGGGCCTTTATTTGCACCAATAAGGAAAATCCTGTACCAGTGAGCCTTGGGACAAGGGTGAAATAAGCATAATTTATACTGTACTATCTTGAATGCATCTTTGATGAAACTAAGAGAAAAGAATAGCCAGATTTTTGCAAATGGCATTTTGCTAGAGACTTCTTTAACCATCCAATTGACTGAAAGGTACAGAGCTCTCACTATTCTTTTTTTTGTGTGTCTATAAAATACATCTGAGTCAAATGTAATCTTGAAAGCCCCACTTCAATAATATTAAGATCATATGAATGCCAAAAAAGTGACCCAAATTTTCATAACTTTAACACATTGATCAGTGACCCAGATCTCACTCCTAGGAATATACCCCAAGTAGATCAAAGACAGAAATATTTCATACAAAACAAAATATTTATAGCAGCACTTTTTTGAGGTGACAAAGAACTGAAAGCAAAGTAGGTGCCCATTGATTGATGAATCACTAAACAAATTGTGGAATATGGATATATGCAATATTACTGTGCCATCTGAAAGCATAAAAATGAAGAATTCAGAGAATGAAGTAAGTAGAAGCTAGAAAACAATTCATAGGATTGCAATAATTTAAAAGATAAGAATAACGAAGTAAAACTTAAAATTGTGTGACTATTCAGACCAGTCTTGGGAAAAAGTAGAGAAAAGATTACCCCCCTCTTCATCAAAGAGATGGGTAATTGTGGGTGTGCGATATTGCATATACTGAAGTAGAAAGTAGATTTATTGGTTGATTTTGCCAAACTTTTTTCCCCTTTGTTTTTAATATTTCTCACAAGGAATGGAGTCTCTGGGTAAAACCAAAAGGGAGGGAAAATATATTTGGAAATGAATGTGCTGTAAAAACAAAAAAAATATAAACATTTAAATATAATTAAATTTTTAAAATATTATATGGGAATTCAGACTAGAAGCAACTATAGAAGAAATAACTGTGTTTGATGATCCTCTGATTTTTTTATATCAAATGAAATTTAAAACAGGGAGAAATAAGTTCACAGAAGCTGTTTCTTCTTAGAATTCTTCTCCTTTACTAATCATAAAAGTGAGTCATTTCATAAAGTGTCTTGAAAAACTTCAAGTGCAATATAATGTGAATTGTTATTATTGTTGCCATATGACTGACATTCATGCCTTCTTTAGAACATATTTATATCCTATGAAAGAAATGGATATGGGTCATGTTATTGGGACAGCTTGGTCTATAGCTTTTACCAAGTGGCATCATTTTTAAATGAATATGAAATCATGAAATGGAAAAATCAGTGAATTTTGTAGGTGGCAATGAGGCCTTCTACTTTGAGGGAATTGTGAGCTTCTATTCTTAGGAAAAACAATACAGAGTCTATTTTAATTTAGTGAAAATTTTGACAAGTAATATCAGATCACCAAAGGTATAGCAGGTTAAGAGCTGGCCTAGAGTCAAATCCTGATTGCAAATCCTGTCTGCCATGCTACTTGTTTGACCCTGTTCAATTCAATTAACCTCTAAATTCTCCAGCCATCTCTTTAAGACTACAAATTACAAAATAGTTGATGATCTGCATCAGTGGAGGACATTTTCACACAAGAAGTTACATACTCTGATGAAATTGTATCTGTGGCCCCCCAAAAATCCCAACTCCTAAACACCTTACCCCAATGTGTTTTCCCAATGGCTTTTTGGTATTTGAATGGCTCTGAAATAGAAATATTAACATGTACCCATCACCGTCTTTAGGTTTCATTTCACAATTTAGAACAGGTTCCCTCTCCAAACATTATTTAGCACACTTTGAATTTATGGCATTTATAAGTTGTAAAAAGGATAAAATGCAGATTTCTAGACTCAAGGGGGTCAAGCGATTTCCTTATTGTTACAAGGAGTATTAGTAGTAGAGCTAAAACTCTGATTTAGAAATTTCATATAAAATTTCAGTAGACTAAAGTTGTGACTTAGAAGTCAGTATTTGCAATTTTCAGGATGAACATCCCTTCCCCTACCATTTAAAATAGGCCCAATCCAATAATATGAGATTGGGTGTCCATCATGGGATAGGCAGAAGTGCATTTATCAGCTCTACTACTCATTAATCTTGGTCAAGTTGCTTCATCTCCCTAGGTCTTAGTTTCTTAGACTGTAAAATTATTGGGTTCCATTAGACAATTTTTAAAGTCCCTTTTATATTTGAACTCAAATAACCAACAATACCTATTTGCTCAATTTCTGGCTGGAACTCAAAAGTTGGTCAACTTTGGAATACATAATAGACTCCACTGTGAAATAGTTTGGTCAATTCTTTTTAAAATAGGTCAACAAGAGCATGGGCATTTAGCTACATTTTAAAGCAATAACAGATTCTGAGAGGCAAGATCTTACTGATTCAGGCAGTTATGTTGTCATCACTAGTCAGTAATACCTCCTCATTACTTAGCATTTCAGTTTCCTCATGTAGAAAATAAGGAGGTTCCAGTAAATGAAGTCTAAGACTCCTTTTAACTCTAAGGAAGCGGGATAAAATAGATGGAGTAAGGGATACTGAGTCAGAAGATTTCTGAGTCTGAATTCCAGGTGTGTTCCTTAGAAACTTTGTGAACTTGGGTAAGTCAACAATCCTCTCTGGTCCTAATTTCCTCATCAGGGAAATGAAGACTAGATAGCCTCTAAGATCTTGTCTAACTCTCATGTCTATGATCCTATGAGCTTATGATAATCTACTATCTAATGAGCTTTGTCTCTGTTTTATGTAATTCTGTAGTAAGTGCTCTGACCAAGGGAAAACAGAAGACAAATACAAATAAATAAGGCATACATTTTTGCTTTATGTGCAATTTTTCAGGGACACATCTATTGCTTAAAGTAAGGAACATATCTCCTTTCATTTAACAAGTTTCTAGATCAATACATACCTTTCAATGGCAATATAATTACTATTATCAGTAGTATTACTGTGGACAAACAAAACCGTTTAAAAAAAATACACACACACACACCAAGTCTCAATCACAGAACTCCAATACCAAAGTTTTAAAAATAGACCTTATTTGAGCTTTTTATTTCACATCACTTAAAGAGTTCAGATGAAGTAAACTTTTAAGTGTTTGTTTCACACCCATTGCCACCTGAGGAAAGTGTTTTTAAAATTACTCAGGACAAAAGTTATAAAATTTGCAATATTCACATTGTAAAACTATGTTTTCTCAGATGAAAATGCAATTTAAAATTATACAATACAAATGAAATGACTCAATAATGAAAACTGTTCCAAAAAAGGAGCAAGCCTGAATTTTTTACATCACCTGAAATTATTTGAATTACAGTTCCTTCAAGTCTTATAATTACAGGATGTTGACAGGAAATATGACCAATTTTTCTCCTGGAAGGTCATTTGCAGAATTTCAGCAGAATTAGGCATATGCTTTTGCTAAGAGCTTCATAAGATATATGAGGTGTGTGTGTATGTGTGTGTGTGTGTGTGTGATTTACATGAATCTAACAGCCTTTCTTATAGTCACATTTTAGGTAGAGACCAACAGCAATTAAACAGGGCCAATGTATTAAACCTCATTTCTAAGTATTTTATACTTACTCTCTTGAGAAAAGATCTTGCCAGACCTAGAAAAAGAACAACCATCCCACCAATGTGCAAAGGACTGGGAGATAGACAGCACACAACTGAATAATACAATTTCACATGGAAACAATCACTTTGGCTCAAGGCTGGGGGAAGTTTTATCCAAAAGTAATTTATCAAACACAATAATAGATTAATGTCCTTATGTTATTTCACTAAATGAGAGCGTGTTCATTCTGTTCAATGTTGCCCATGAGATCCTTTGTGTCACTAACTCCTGGAGTGGATGCTGTGTTAAAATAAAGGGTGTTGTCAAAGTTCGCTTCTTGTGGTACTCGGACCTGTCTTTTTCTGTAGAAGAAATATGCAGCAGCACCAGCTCCCGTCAGAATTAGGAGTACCACAACAACGACGATCCCAGCCGAATTGTGAGTCTTCGGGGTTATTATAGTCTCTGGTTCATCTATAAAGAAGCAGGAGTCACTGTTAGAGAAAAGACACAAGCAAAGCAGCAAAGCATCTGGTTTAGGGAGAAGAGGATAATGGCATTTTATCAGAGCAGGGGAATTTGTGGTTATTCTCTCACACCACGTTTATCAAACAGAAATGAAAGACAAGTAAGTAACAGTCCACAGGACACAAAGCAACATGCAAAACGTTATTATTATCTAGTTGTAGAGCTATTTTAGCTCCATAGGCACTGATTAGCTATTTCATTATCATTTTTAAACCAAAATAAGGTTAGAACTTGAAAATATAAATATTAAAAATTTATACAATTACATTAATTATTTTAGCACTGAAATTTCTGTGATGTCCTTACCTTTTGGTTTCTCCATTGGCTGAGTAGGTTTAACATCAACAACTTAAAAAAAAAGACATTTGTTTAAAGTTTACACGAGCTCATAATTAAATGACACTTGTATAATTTGTAATATTTAATTCTCAAATATGTGCTAACGATTCTATATTCATTTAGACTGTGCTCTACTATAATCTGTTCTGTCTATACTCTTTCCATAGCTTTATTTTATCCCCCTACCCATCCTATACTTGTACTCATTGAATGTAAGCATCCTGTTATTAATGAAACTTTTCTATAATAATGATAATAATAGTTCACATTTATTTAGCGCTTTACAATTTACAAAGTGCTTTTCTAAAGGAGCCAAATGAGATAAATGTTGGAAGTATCATTATTCCTATTCTATAAAGGAGGAAGGAGAGGTTAAAAGCTTGCCATGCTATTGCCAGTAAGTGGCAAAGATCAGACATAAAAGTCTCCTGATTCCCTGTCCATTACATCATGTTCCAAGTTCTCAGCATCAGATTCTAGATATATGAGGTATTGATGAGCTTGCTTGGGCTACAAATATCTCCAGAATGGGTCATCCCTACCATTCATGATTTTGGCAATATGAGAATATGTCTTCAAAATAAAATGATAAGCCTAAATTATAATATGGACATAAAGATAAAGGGCTTTGTTTGTTCCAGGAGAGCAACAGACAGAACTCTTTAACTATGATAATGCTCAATTTATCCCTCAACTCCCCAAGTCATTCTCTATTTGTAATGTCCCAATGATACTCCAATGTGACTCAAACTCTATTGGATACCTCACAACTGCTCTTTACTTCCTTCTGCTGGCCCCTCATTTATGTCTGACTAAGTGAATAGTGGAAATGGTGTGATGAACATTTTAACGTTACAGGAAAAAATACTTACTTTTTTCTCTTTTACAAATATATCCTTTGTAGGAAGAACAGTAAAGGTTGTTCCATTGGCCACTCGAAGAATAGAGCTCGACACAGTCTTCATTACGCTCACTAGAGGGCTCTCCACTTTTCCAGTTGACAAAAGATACTGGATTATTATTTATCCAAAGCCAGTTCCCTGATTGTTGGAAGGGAGAGTCAAAATTCACTTTGCAATAATCACTTGGAAAAATGTCAACTCTTTTAAGTAGGCAGAAATATTGACCTTATATACATATATTTGAAAAAAACAAATCATAATAGATTCCAAACCAGATTTTTCACTTATGAGGCTACAAGAAATTTTAAAGGGTTTTAACAAGCATCTTCTACTCACAAGGCACCATATTTGGTGCTAAAGGAAGTATGTTTTGGTCTGGGTAATTAATAGGAATTGTAAACTTAGCCATGGAGTTGTCAACTGATGTAACATTTTTTTCTTAAATAGAATTTTTCCCCAGTTACATGTCAAGACAGTTTTTAGTATTCATTTTTACATGATTTTAAGTTCCAGATTTTTCTGCCTCCCCTTCCCTCTTCCTAAAATGATAGGCAATTTGATATTCATTATACATGTGCTATTATATAAAACAATATTTCCGTATTAGTCACAATTGTGAAAGAAGAAATAGATCAAAAGGGAAAAAAACACGAAAAAGAATAAAGTGAAAAAAGTATGCTTTGATCTGCATTCAGACTCCATAGTTCTTTTTCTGGATGTGGAGAGCATTTTTCTTCATGAGTCTTTTGTACTTGTCTTGGATCACTGTGTCACTGAGAAAAGCTGAGTCATTCATAGTTGATCATCACACAAGGTTGCTGACATAGTGTACAGTGTTTTCCTGGTTCTGCTTATTTCACTTTTCATTAGTTTGTACAAGTCCTTCCAGGTTTTTCTGAAATGTGCCTGTTCATCATTTCTTATTGCACAATAGTATTCCATTACATTCATATGCCACACCTTGTTCAGCCATTCCCCTATTGATAGGCATCCCCTCAATTTCCAACATTTTGCCATCACAAAAAGGGTTGCTATAAATACTTTTACACATGTATGTCCTTTTTCCTTTTTTAATGATCACTTTGGAATACAAAAGGTATGCATAGCTTGATAACTCTTTAAGCATAATTCCAAATTGCTCTCCAGAACGGTTGGATCAGTTCACAACTCTATCAGCAGTGCATTAGTGTCCCAGTTTTTTCACATCCTCTCTAACAGTTATCATTTTCCATTTTTGTCATATTAGTCAATTTGATAGGTATGTAGTGGTACCTCAAAGTTGTTTTAATCTGCATTTTTCTAATCAAAGTGATTTAGAGCACTTTTTTATATGCCAACAGATAGCTTTGATTTCCTCATCTGAAAACTGCTTGTTCATATCTTTCACTATTTATCAATTGTGGAATGGCTTGTATTCTTATAAATTTGACTACATATATTTGAGACATGAGACTTTATCCGAGACACTTGTAAATACTGTTTCCCAGCTTTTTGCTTTCCTTCTAATTATGGTTGCATTGGTTTTGTTTGTGCAAAAGCTTTTTAATTTAATATAATTAAAATTATTTATTTTATATTTTGCAATACTCTCTATCTCTTGCTTGGTTACAAACCTGTAACTCACTTAACTTCTCCTTTAAGAGATGTTTACTGTGTTCAACTGATCTACCTTTCTATATCTTAGCCAGCACCAGATAATGCTATATGCATGTGTGTGTGTTTGGTATTGATATTACTTTATTACCTATGATACTTTTTAGCAAGATGTAGTTTCTGTCTTTATTTCTTTTAATGTGGTCTATTTTTGCTGTGTCTGAGATCAGGATTGCTATCCTAGCTTTTTTACTTCAGCTGAAACATAGTAGATTCTCCTCCAGCACCTAACCTTTACTCTGTATGTGTCTCTCTCTGCTTCAAGTGTGTTTCTTGTAAACAACATATTGTAAGATTTTGTTTTTTGATCCACTCTGCTATCTTCTTCCATTTTATGGGAGAGTTCATCACAGTTATGAATACTAATTGTGTATTTCCCTTCATTCTATTTTCCCCCTTTATACTTTTCTTTCTCTCTCCTTTCACCCTTTCTGTTCTCACCAGTGTTTTGTTTCTGTCTATAGTCTCTCCCTGTCTGCCCTCTCTTCTGTTAGTCCCCACAACCAATACCACCACCGTTTATTTAATCTCATCCCCTTCTATTTTCCTGTTGGCTGAGACAGATTTCTAGATTCAGCTGATTATGTATATGATTCCCTCTTTGAGCCAATACTGATTAAAGTAAGGTTCAAGCAATGCCTGTCACCACATTCCCATCTTTCCCTATTTTATTTCCTATTTCCTTTTTCCTGCCTGTACATGTGAAATAATTTACCCCATTCTATCTCTCCCTTTTGCACCCAGTGTACTCTTCTTTCTCATCCTTAACTATTTTTTATGTCACTCCCTCCAATTCACCTTATACCTGTGCACTCTGTCTATGTATATTCTTTCTAGCCATACTCTTAATGGTACAATTATTAAGAATTATAAGTATCACTTTTCCATGTAGTGATGCAAACAGCTAAGTTCCACTGAAAACCTTATGCTTTCTTTTTGCTTTTTACCTTTTTAGACTTCTCTTGGGTCTTGATATTGGGGATAATTTTTTTTGTTCAGATCTGGTTATGAAAGATTGAAATCCTTCTATATCATTAAATGGCCATTTTTTCCCTTGAAGCTTTATGCTTAATTTTGCCAGGTAGGTGATTCTTACTTGTAGTACTAGCTCCTTTGCCTTCTGGAATATCATGTTCCATGACTTCTAATTCTTTAAAGTTGCAGCTGCTAAGTCCTGTGTAATCCTGATTGTGGCTTGACAACATTTGGATTGGTTGTTTCTGGCCACTGGCAGTATTTTTTGCTTGACCTGATAGTTCTATAATTCGACTATAGCATTCCTCAGAGTTTTTATTTTGGGATTTCTTTTCTGAGGTGATCAGTAGATTCTTTAAATGCCTATTTTACCCTCTGGTTCCAGGATATCAGTACAGTTTTCCTTGATAATTTCTTGAAAGATACTGTCCAGGTTCTCTTTTGATTATGGCTTTCAGATAGTCCAATGATTCTGACTCTTTTGTCTCTTCTGTATCTGTTTTTTCAGGTCAGTTGTCTTTTACATTTTTACATTTACATTTTACATTTACAATACATGAGTTATTTTACATTTTCTTCTGTTTTTCATTCTTTTCCATTTGTTTGATTGATTCTTGATGTCTCATAGCTGCATTAGCTTCCACTTGCCCAATTCTAGCTTTTAAAGAGTTGTTTTCCTCAGTTAGTTATTGTACTTCCTTTTCCACTTGGCCAATTGTACTTTTTAAGGAGTTGTTTTCTTCAGTGATTTTTGTATCACCTTTTCTATTTAACCAAATCTATTTTTTAATCAATTGTTTCTTTTTCCAAGCTGTTGACTTTTTTTCATAATTCTCTTGCATCACTCTCATTTCTTTCCCCAGTTTTTCTTCTGCCTCTCTCATGTGATGTTTAAGCTCCTTTTTGAGCTCTTCCATGAGTTTTTTCTGGGCTTTAGACCACTTCTCATTTTCTTTGTGTTTTTGCCCATAACTGTTTTGACATTGTCCTCTTCTGAGTTTGTGTCTTGATCTTCCCTGTCACCATAATAACTTTCTGTAATTAGATTCTTTTTTTTTTTTTGTATTTTGCTCATCTTTTTTTGGCCTTTTTTCTTTTTTAAAAAATTTGATCTCTGCTCCAAGGGTGGAAAGGGCACTGTGTCATGCTCCTTGTTCTGGGGCTACTGGCTATTTACCTTGTGCTACACTGGTGTTGCCCTGAGGCCCACAGGGAACCTTTGTGTCTGGTGCTTCACTGAGAGGGTGGGGTAGGGAAGACTGGTACTACTGGAGGCTGTAGGAGTCTGGCAGCTTCTGAGGCCAGTGGGGTGTTTCTGCATTTCCCTGGGGTTACACTGAACCCCACATTAGTATGGCTGCTGGCAGCTGCTTGCTTGCCCAGGGCTATGCTGAAGTGTGTGCTGATTCTTGGAGTTGGAATCTGCCCATTCTCCTGGCTATGCTGAGGCATATTGGGGGAAGGGGAGATTGTGTGGGTGTTTGCTTGTTCCACCGCACTGGGGCTCAGGATCTCCCACTGATTTGCTGAGGTGGGGCTTGCTACTGGCTTGCTGGAATGCTTCCTCTCCTGGACTGCATTCCCCTTTTACCCAAGTAAGACAGATCTTTCTTGCTGATCTTTCAAGTTTCTTGGGCTAAAAGATTGTTTAATTCCTATCTTTTTGCAGGTTCTGATTTCATGGAATTTGTGGGTGCTATTTTATGGTTATTTGGAAGTGAATATAGGAGGGTTATGGTGATTTACTGCTTACTCCACCATTTTGGCTCCCATGACACAACTTTCCATTAGTAATTATGCTTCAAGTATTGACTTGATTATTGTTTCTGGAGCAAAATACAGATACCAAAAGTAGAGAACGAGTAGGCATTACTCGCCATGCTAAAGAGGATAACAAAATGATGGACAGGATGGCTAGATGGAATGTGAAGCAAGTATTGCTTGGTCTGGGGCTGAGAGTACATAATGGAGTTCCTGAGTTTGTACTTATTCACAAGAACAACTCAACCCAGACTGAGAGTTCCAAAGTTGAATGGATTGATGTAGGGAATGATTACTGGAAGTATGAATGACTTTTAAAGGTTGTGACCAAGAAACTAAGGAGTTTGGACTACATTTGGTAGGAGATGAGAAACTATTTAGGATTTTTGATCAGCACAATCACAACGGTCCATTAGAAAGATGTGTCTGGCAGTGGTACAAAGAATGAACTGGAGGAAGGAGATACAGAAAGATCAAAAGTCTGTTTATGAGATCAGCAAACAGGCCAGGAAAGAAATGAATAGTTCTTAATTGTGGGAATGGAAGGGAAGAGAATAATTCAAGAGCTACTGTGGAAATAAAAGAATAGGACTTGAAAAGTAATTAGGTATATAGTGAAGGTAATCCATCGTGAGTCCAAGATTATAAAGTGAATGACAAGCAATATGGTGAAACAATGGACACAAAGAGTAATTTGTGTTACCACACAGGTTAGTAATCAGGAGGAGGAAGAGTATGTTTTGGATCAAAGGAAATTAATCTGATAATGGCAATGTAGAGATTTTGGTACTAACAGAGATCACTGTCTCCCACGCTTGGTTCTCCCTCCTCATCTCTACCACCTGTCTTCTCGCTTCCTTCCATTCTCAGTTAAAGACCCTCCTTCAACATGGTGCCTTTCCCAGGTCTCCTTAAACTTAGTACCTTTCCACTAACACTACCTCCAATTTATCCTATCTGTATCTTGTTTATACATAGTTGTTTGCCTATTGTCTCCTCAATTAGACTGTGAGCTCCTTGAAGGGAGGGATGGTTCTTTTGCCTTTGTTTGTATCTCCAGCCCTTAGCATAGTGCTTGGCACATAGTAGGAGCTTAAAAATGCTAGTTGACTGACTAGGCAACTATAAAAGGGGACACAAAACTTCAAAGGCATATAGGAACAATGGTGTTGAACTCAGCAGAGCTCATATGCTGAACTCAACTTGTTCATGCAAATGAGTGAAATGTGAAGAATCTCCTCTTTTTACTCTTTTCCTTTTCAACTTTAATTTTTTTTACTGTATAAAACTATTCCATTAAGAATATTAAATAAATATGGGGGGAAAATAAACCTCTAACTATTTCTATTGACCACAATATGCTGTTTGTTACAGGGGTTTTATTTTTCTTACTTTTTTTGTTCCTTTCTTTCTCAGTTGGGCAAACAGGGAGCAGAAGGAGATAGGGGTGAAGGGGGCTAGTAATAGGGTTGTCAAAAAACAGAAAAGAAAAAAAGAGGTTAGGTTTTTAAAATTCACAAAAAAGAACAGAGGGGCCAGAAAAAAAATCACATCATCAGGACAGAATTGAAAGCCAAAGCTTAAATTTACCATCTATTTAAAATGAAAAGCAAATCTGCATTAACAGAAATCACCATGTCACAATCCTTTTTTCTGCTCAGATGGATAGATAGATAAATAAACATGATACCTAATGTTAGGTATGATACATACACACACAAATATATACATACATATATGATATGATATTTAATAGCAGGGTGTCTATACCTCTGTAAGTATATACATATGTGTACATACACATATACACACACACATATATATATATATATGAATAATTTCTTTGCTTGGTATTGCAATTCAGAATAAAAATAAATATTTTTAAAAGACCACAACATGCTATGCATTACTTATCCACTCCTCATCTTTTATAATGAAAATATGATGAGAAAACCATGAATCAATCGCAAAACCACTGAAATTGTTCTTTTCCCTTGGAACAGAAGATTCCAGATGTTCAGTTCAATTCAATTTCAGTTAAAAAAAAATTAAGTGCTTTTGACATCTAAGTTACTACAGAGATAGAAAGGTGAGAAAATCCTTACCCTGAAGGAGTCCATCATCTCCTGGGGGCAACAGAGAGAATAGTAGGTACATCAGTAAGCAAGATAGAACATAAAAGAGTAGAATGTGAAAGGGAACAAGTAGATACACAAATATGGCTAAGAGAATATAAAAGGGTCAGATGTGAAAAGGGCAAAGAGGAAACTCCAAGTGTTCATGGAAAGTTGGAGAAGTGTTGGAGAAAGGTTACTTCTACATAGAGGTGAGAGTGGGTGGAGGATGGAGGAGGTGACAGTGGAGATTGGTCTTGAAAGAAAAGGTGATTTTAATAAGTAGAAATGAGGAGGGAGGAGGACCGAAAATGCTTATGCTAAATAAAGGTATAACAATACTTACCTTCTACATTTCTAAACATTCCTAACCAAAAATTGGTTTTGCTTTTAAGTGGTTCAACCTTGTGTTTCAGAAACTCTGATTCCATATCTGACTCAATGGAAACCAAACTTGCACCTGAAAAGTGGACAAAGGAACAAATATGATTCAGATACATGGAACTGGTGGGAATGGCTTATTCTTTGGGCCAACTACATAATGGCCAAGATGCTTAAAAAGTGGTCCTGAATCTTGACCTGCTCTTCATGAGAGGACATTCTCTTGAATGACACAATACCTAATGACTGGGTGCCTCCTTCCTAGCCACTCAGTGGCTATTCATTCGGTCTCTCTAAATCAGGGACTCTTTACCTTTTTTGTGACCTAGACCTTTTGGGTGATCCAGTGAAGCCTATGGAATCCTTCTCAATATAATATTTTTAGGCAAGACAATAAGCTTGTCTTAAATATTTATAATTTCCTAAACTCTGGAGATACAAACAAAACAAAAGACAATCCCCGACCTTAAAGAGCTATTCTAATAAGAGAAGACAATACACAAAAGGAAGATGAGAAGGCGAACATGGTATCAACATCTAGAAAGCCAAAAGCAAAGTCAGGAAGGGATTGAAGACTCATCATCCTGGGACCCTTCTCAAAATGCATAAAATGAAATACATAGGAAAAATACAAGGGAAATAAAATATATTGAAATCATTTTCAAAATATTTAGAAAAAACAAGTCAGACTCAATTCAAGAACTGCTCTAGAAGAATTCAGATTTTTAATTTTGATCCCCATAATGGTATAAGTTCATTTCTAAGGTGAACATTAGAATTCATTTATTGCAAAATGGGGTGGGGGAGCAGGAGGTGAAGTGCTCCATAATTATTATTAAACTGACGTATTTCATATGAACACACACACTAGCTATGTGACGTTGGGCAAAGTCACTTCATCTCCTAGACCTCAGTTTCCTCATTTGTAAATTGAGGGACTAGACTTGATGACTTCTAAGGCCTCTCCATCTACATCTATGATCCTATGAGATGTTATTTCTAATTTCTAGGGTTCATCATCAACCACAAACAACTTCACGCAACAGCCACAGACAGTTGTTGGTATGAATACCAGAACTATTTCATGAACAGTTACAAAATGAAGATTTACATTCTGCCCAATAATATAGAATGTTATGGTGGAGTAACTGAAATTCAGTAATATGATATTAAGAATGGAGAAGCCAAAATTTGATAAAGGAGGATATGTAGTGATGGAGATATCAAAAGAAAATCTAGTTTGAAAGAGCTAAATGAAAACAGAATGTTGCTTATTTCCAGCCTTTCCTTTTTCTCACCTATTTTGCACACTATGAATTAAGGAATCTTCCCAATATGCCATTTGTATTGTATTGATCTCTAGAGCAAAAGTCTTCAATGATTCTCCCCTATCAATAAGATAAAATCAAACTCATTATCATTGGTCCTTCCTTTCAAAGACCAATGACATCGCAGGGTGATGACATGAACTTTAGTGTGGTAGAGTTGCACAAAATCATCAACGTCATTCATTCTTCCAGAGTCATCAAAGTCCAGTGGCAAGACAAAGTCAGGATACTTGGCAATGGCTCAGGAGGCAGTGGATGGAATCTTTGATGCCTGACCAAGCTCTCAGTATTCCACAATACCTACTTCAGTTGCCTCTATGGCAATTGGAACAAATTGTTTCCATCCACCCATTCTGACGGTGTAGTACAGCCTGGGGATGGGAAGTCTCCACGTGCTTGGGCTCACTGACAGGTTTGTGGCCTGCTGGTCACCCTTAATCTGGTTTAGCCTATCTGTCAAGATGGTTTTAGCAGAGTGTGGCCATTGTACATGCTACAGCTTCTTGGAGTTGCTGGTGAGAACTGGATGAAAGGTGGATACCAAAGGTGGGTGAGCAGCCCAGAAAAGGGCTCAGCACACCCTCACACCAGAGGTACTAATCCTCCCTGAATGCTCCATACATCTCTCCCAAATTCCTTAGGTTAGTGTTCAAAACACTCCTCAGTCTAACCTCTATTAACCCTCCAAAACTAATCTCTTAATAAACCACTGTATGAGTCTTCAATTCCAACCAAATTGTTCTAATACTCACTGTGCAAGAATTGCACTCCTACTTCCAAGGAATCTATATACAAACTTAAAATCAATTAATAAATCAACAAATATTTATTATTATTAAATGTCTACTTTGTGCTGGGTATTATGGTAGGTACTAGGCTATAAATGCAAAGTACAAAGAAATCTCTACTCTCAAGAAATGAACACTCTAATTAATGGGAAAGGTTTTTTTTTCATTTTAGAATGAAGAAAACTGGGACCTAGAGAGGTAAAATAACTTGTCATTGTGATATGGTAGCCTTCCTTCTCCTCTACCACTTAGTTAAATTCTACGCTTCCTCCAACATCTATCTTAAATTCCCTCCATTCCTTCCCTCACTGCCTTGGCCAGCCCTCAGCAAACACCTCCTCTGAATTTCTCTAACACTTACTGACTATACTAATCTGTCAATTAGCATGCACTAAATTTTATTTATTCGAGGTAGATGCATGAATGGATAGATGAGGCTCCTGGGCATAATGTAGAGGATAGACCTTGGGAATAGGGAGATGTAGGTCCCACCTCTTACACAAACCATCTGAATGATCATGGGCAAGTTACATAATCTCTGGGTGCCCCAAGGAACTCTCTCAGGGAGTATGTCTTGTACCATGGCAGGTGGGGGAAGAGGGGAAAGTGAGGGAAACAGAATAAAGAATGAAAGAGAAAGGAGAGAGAGACAGAGAGAGGGAGAGAGAAAGAGAGAGAGAGAGAAGGAAAGAAGAAGAAGAAAGAACAGGATCAAAGGAATGGGGGGAAAGATACGTTAAATAATAAAGGAGATCTCTCCATTTCTTCCCTTTCCAACTCCTGATCTTCTGAAGTCAGAAATCAATAATATTATTGATATACAATATAAATAAATATATAATATATAAATATAATATTATATCAATAATAAATATTGCTGCTATTCTCTTCCCATACTAGCCTTTATCCTCCTGCCAGCACATGACACTAGAATCAGTCCCTGTTGGCACCACCCTATACATTTGGATGGAGCTATAATCTCATCAATTGCCACATTCCCACTAATAATGCCATCCAGCATCCATTCATGAAGACCCATCCTGTCTGGCTTTTGTCCATGTCCTACCATGAATCCACCAGAAAGGGTTCCTCAAAGACTTTCTGGACATACGCAGTTCTGGGGTAGGTGTTAAATGCATTTTCTTTTGAAATCGGGCAGAGATCAATGGAGAATGCAATATGTATGCTAATTTTCTTTGTTTCTTGCTACAGGACTGGCCCTAGTTTTTTCTCCAGGTCATATACTTCTCTAGGGATATTTATCTACCATCCTGGAAACATTTTTAGCCCCAGCACCAGAATCATTGTTTCCTGATTACCACCTGCTTAGGTACATATGGAGAGGCTCATCACTAGTAAGTCAGTCACTTAAGGTAGAATAGAGACTTTAAACAATTAAAGAGCAAATAAGGCATTACCTAAAACTAAAGTCAAAAGAAAAATCTCCCCTTTTATTAATGCTTTAGTTCAACAATGAGAATGGTCACTCAAGTCAGACTTGATTGGTTTTACATATTTAGATAAAAATAGATTTTATCCTGTTTCTCCTGGTGACAAGTTTTTGTTAATGTTCTACTAACCCATTTTTGGCTGGTACCCCTAAGATCAGATCCAACTCTGAAAATGTATTACTGTTCTGATGAATAGCCACTATTATTGAAAAGAAAAACTTTTTTTCCTTTAATTAACAAACTACTCCACTTTTGAAAAAAAGAAACTAAGCAAAGCAGAGAAAATCAATTGAGTCTCAACACAGCACAACACTAGAAGTGAATTCAGTGCCTTAGCAGTGAGAAGTAAACTTTTTTATTTTATAAAATCTAAATCAGGTGGTTAAACTTCACCTGAAGTCGAATTTTTAGCAAAAAGGGTCAATTTTTAAACCCTGTCTCTGACACATACTACCTATCTCTAGGCCTTCGGCATTTTCCTTCTCTGGGTCACAATTTCCTCATCCATTAAATAAAATGAAATGTTTGAATTTGACAGTCTCCAAATTTCCTTTGAATTCAGTCATAGGTTCCAATGGTGGGTCTAGACAGAAATCTGAATAAAAGGCCAGTAGTTGTTGGGTTAGCTGATGATTAAACATATGTTAAGTAAATAAGATTACAGATTTAGAGTTTAAATGGATTGTACAGGTCATCTAATCCAACTGCCTCATTTCACAGATGAGGCCCCATGGAGAAACTATGACTTGCAAAAGGTGAGATTTAAGTAAATGGAGGCAGCATGAAAAATATTTCCGAGATAAAATTCTATATGGTAGTTTATATTTTAAAATAGTTCTGCAGCAGGTCCTCTGGAAAAGGAAGAGTAAAAGAAGAAAAGAGTTTTAAAAAAAGAAAGACCTAGGCTGAATGTTGAGGATGGGTTTTCCCTGCTCAGCTGAAGATGAATCAGAACAATCTTTGATTTTAAAGTATTTAAGAAACAAGTCAGCTCTGTTTTGCTCCTTTGGATTTTAGCTCTCTTTTTTCTACGTCTATCCCCACTTAAGGGAATCTGATGCAAATGGTTTTCTAGTTTTGGTTAGATGAGTCTTAAGGACAGAGTCACTGACAAGGTTCATCTCAGAATATAAAAGCCATTGGATTTGTAAGTGAGAAAAGAAAGTATCTCTTTATTTGTCTGAAGTATGGCAATCCAGTGACTAGACCTAGTTGGGAATTTGAGACAGATAAAATGGGAAAAGAGGCCAAGTACTCTTTAGTATATCTGCTGAGTTCATCTCTACAACTGTTGGGATCTTGTTTTTAAATGGCTCTGCAGTTTTGGGAAGTCCAATTCTTTCTCACAGTTCTAGAGTTTGGACAAAAACTGGCAGACATACTTTGGAGAAGGTAATATGGCTTTTTATGATAAAAGAAATTCATTTCAGGGAAGCAAATAGAGAAAAAGTAGAAAATCAGATATTCATTATTTGAAGAATTTAAGGGACACTTGTAACCTCTTGTTCCAATATGTACAACCTGTGAGTCAATTCTCAGTAAAACTCATACTTACCCATTCGACTACATTCCAGCAAAGCTTGGCCCCAGCTTCTTGTAGAGGAAGATTCAATATAGTAGCAATGACGATGGAAAGGGATCCAAGAAGTTTGTTCTGTATCTGGACATCTGCCAGGCAATTGTGGAGGCTCTGTGGAAGGCTTCACTGGGAGGTAAGAAGAAAATTAAATAAAAAAATCTCAGGTTTATGAAAGAAAAGACATTCTGAGATCTACTTAAGGTGAAAGAAAATCTACCACCGTTCATATGTAAGACATAATCAATTGTCCATCATTTGAATTCATCATTATCACCATTTGAATTTTTATGATTTTATCGGTTCTATTGATTTTATACAATCACAAAAATAGGGCTTTGATGTCAGAAGCATCCCAGAACCTTCCACCCAATCTCCTCATTTTCTAAATGGGAAACCTGGTGTTTGTGATTTGGCCAAGATCACACTGTTTCTTAGTGTCTGAAGCAAGATTAGAACTCTGGCCTCTAGCATGGTTTAGCAGTCAGTATAAATTATAAATTTAAATGGCGAGTCAGTATCAGGATGTGAATTCTGCAAAATACTACTTGTGTGAACCTGGTGGGCTGCTTTCTCATGTTGGGTCTTACTTTCCCTATCTAGAAATGAGGCACATAAGAGCAGCAATGCTCCCAAGTAAAGTGTGAACCAGATTAAAATGTTAATATTTAACAAAATAGGCAAAATATGATAACAGATTGATCATGTTACATTTTAAAACTAAGTCAACATGTGGCCCAGGGGAATCCTTTTGTACAGATCAGTGGCCTCAGTTTGTATCTGAGGCACTAGTACATTTGATGGTCTTGAAGGCTTTTTCCAACCCTAACTCGGCAACCCAATGATCCTTTGGATGAAACTGTCTCTCAGTCCAGTGGTATTTCTACTACAGTCTATGGTAGCTGCTCATAATTCAAAAATTACATAATCAGACACATGCACAGCAATATTGAAGTCTAATTCTTGAGCTCCTAGGTGAAATTTTGCAAAAGTATTAGTGTTCTCAGCTGCTATTCTAAGTTATATGGTCACCATAGGAACCCTTTGGACTTGGGGTCCCTAAGGCTTCCGTCCTACCTGGCTAGTGAAAAGTTAGCATTTATTACTCTTATGCCACTGCGTAAGCCAAAGATGCCATTCTAAGTTTGAGAGCAGTTTCACCAATTCTGAAAAATCTAAGAATAGACGGTGTTCCATTATTTTATGTTAGAACTGCATACTAAATAATACGAAATACAATACAATACAATACAAAAAATAAGAAGATATGTTTAGGGAATAAGGTGCCATAAAATCAGAAGAATTCACTAATAAACACTTAGAATTTATCAGTGGCAAATAAACATTGGTAATATGGGAAGTATTATTTACACTGGTAAAATGGGAACTGGACCTATATTTTCATCCGTATAGGGAACTCCCAGATAGGAGAATTGTTGCTATCAGTGTAGGTTGGCATGGAATCTTCTCTGCAATTCATATTCCAGGAAAGTTGCCTGGGCAGCTTAAGTGCCTTGGCCACCACAGTCAGGGTATTAGAGGCAGGATTTAAATCCAGGTCTGCCTGGCTCCAGGGGTGGTTCTCTGTTCACTATATCAGGATAAGAAATGTTTCACCTTAATGTCAGCACTGTTTGGGGCTGGAGGAAATGAATAATGAATGGTTGATCTAATACGCTCCTGTTAGATAGAGATTTTTGCCTGCTCACAAGTTGCTGAGACAATGATTAAAGCTTCCAGTGGCACAGTGACTGGGGTAGGTACTTGCTTGCTTCGAAAATCAAAATCCCCCCAAATAGTATTATAATGTCTAATTACCATCTGATTTTTTGCAGAGAAATTGGTAAGTTTCATTACAAAGTGCTGTCTTCCAGAATCCATCTAAATCCATATAGACACAACCTGATTTCACTTGAGGTTCCCCAGGGGCCCAGTTTGTGTATCTCATTCTCCAGTTATCAACCCATACGTATGCACCTTCAGTCTATAAGGAAAAACATGGCTTAAGTTACTCCATGTGACACCAAATTAACCAACTGAAAAAAAATGTAATCAAGTCAAAAAATTTTTCCCCACAGATTTATACACAATTTGAATTGGCGGGTACATTAGAGACCATCTAACTAAACTCTCTAATTTTATGGAGAGGGAAACCGAGGCCCAAGAATATTAATGACTATTCCAAATTCATATAATTAGTAAGCAGAATGGGATCAAGATCCCTGGTTTCTTGATTCCTAATCCAGCACTGATGCATGATTCTCAGGATATCTTTTAATCCATTTCATTGTTTAATAGTTATATATATAGTTAATTTATATATATAAATATACATATATAAAATTATAAATTTGATAATTTATTAATTCATGCAAAATTCTTAACAACACAGCCTAGTTAATGCCCTATAAGTGACAAAATGTTTGAATTATTATTACTGAAAGGACATCTGCAGCAGGCAATGCTCATTAACCGGTTAATGTCCAATGTAGGTAGAGCTGTTCCATTATTGCAAGAAATATTTTGCAATGTTATAGCATATAAATCAATCAATGATTTGGTTCTCATTGATTCCATATAAATTTTATATAATTAAATATTAATCATGCTAATTTGGCTGAAAAGAATGATATAGGATAAAGTAAAATAATCTTCTATAAAATAAATGTACATTATATTTATCATGGATAACTAAAAGTAAAAGAAAAATATATTTAAGTTTGTGAAAGAATTGGGACAATATTTACTAAGAAAGGTATCCATGCTTAAATGGCAAAAAATAATTTAGAAGTAAAAGATAAAAAACTTTTTTAAAAAACAAAGCATTATAAAGTATAAGCATACAATTGATTCATAGCCAATACCATACTTCCTTTTAAGAAATGGTGGTGAGAGGACTTAGTCATGACCCTGTTTACCAGAAAAGCCTCTAGTTCAAGGTTCTTTTGTCATCTGGCAGAGTCACTGTTCACCACTGACTCCCCAGACATAACAATAGTTCTTCTCCTCCTCCTCCAGGGGCATTTGAAAGATAGACTCATGCAGGAAATATTCCATACTCATATGGAAGCACCATAATTTTAGGAATCTATAATAACCAACTGGTAGAGTACTCATAGAAAATGCACCTACCACCCAGCCTTAACCTTCCCCCCACTCAAATATTCTGTAGGCAGATATAATTGCATTCAGTGCTCAAATAGAGCTGTGATCTCAAGGCTGAGAATATCCACTTCAATAATGCAAATGCCTATCCTTTGACCATCTTGTGGGACTCCTGCCCATGTCTTCCCTCAAGTTTACCACAGGGGATTTATCCACTGTGCTGTAGGCCTTCCTCACTTTATCCTGACATGTCCAGGACAGCACACAAGCTGCCCAGGGTCATCTCTCAATCACACAACATCAGTGACTCGTCCTCTTCTTCTATCATATAACCCCCTGTGCTTTGGTTTTTCTTCAAAGTTCTTTATTTATTTTATGCTGCATTCTATTCAATGAGACCACCCAGTTGCCCATACACTTCTGGCTAGTACTAATTTTTAATTCTTTTATAAGTATGGTTTTCTTTGACCTGCAGGCACAGAACAATTTGAGTAGAATATTGGGTTTTTTAAAATGAAGTGCTTTTTTTCCCCAAGATAAGTTTGATAGGATCAGAAATTTATAGCTGGAAGGGAGTTGAGAGGCCATCAATCAAAACTTATCATTTTAGAGATGAAAAAACAGACCCAAAGAGGCTAAGTGGCTTCCCCAGGGTCACACAGCTAGTATCTGAAGAAGGATATAAAAGCAGATCTTCCTGCCTCTAAGTTCAGTTCTCGATCTATTAGGCCACATTGCTGTTCTTTAAGAAAGAAGCTATGCAACTTTCCAAGGCAATCTAGTCTGACCTCTCCCCAACATTTTATCCTGGCCTTCATTTATTTTCTATTTGTTCCAACTGTCCAAGATGCATATGCTGATCAATGTCATCCATCTATGCTTTTTCCACTTGTCTTTTCTCATGTGAATTCTTTTGAATGACTATAAATTTCTTCCAGAAGGTTCTGCAATGTTTCAAGGCTTGATACAACCAATAATCAATCAATTAATATTTATGAAGGGCCTATTAAGAGCAGGTAAGTGGTACAGTGGATAAAGTGCTGGGCTTGGAACCAGGAAGACTCATCTTCATGAATTCAAATCCAGCCTCTGATACATACTAGCTGTGTAATCCTAGACAGGTCACTTAGTTCTGTTTGCCTCAATTTCCTCATCTGTTAAATAAGCTGGAGAAGGAAATGGCAAACCACTCCAGTATCTTTGCCAAGAAATCCCTAAATGGGATCATGAAAAGTCAGATACAATTGAAACAACTCAACAACAACAAATTATGTTCCAGACACTATGCACCACAAGGCAAAGGCATAAAAGATCACATCATCCACAGAAAATATTTCTTCAATTTGGACTCTGTGCTGGATCCCCATCATGACAGTGGCCAACTCCTATCGGCAAGCATTTTACTTCCAAAAGTCTACTTGTAGCCAAGAATATCCTCTTTGAGAATATGCTTGATACTTGATACGTGATATATTTTTCATACAAATTTTATATAGATAAGAAAATAGGCATATAGTTAGGTGATTATAGATAGCCTATTAGTTGCTTATTTTTGCTATTAATGAATTTCAAGATTTTTGCCATAGCTTTGGGATTGTAACTTCCTTCACGTATCTCATGACTTAATCCCTCAACATCCTCACAACTCTGTTGCCTCCAGATCAGATCTCTATGCACACCTGGTCTAATCCTATCATTGTTCTCTTTAATGCCATTTCCACCTTTTCAATAATCACATCCATGACTGTCTGGTACAAATGTGATGCCTAAGCGTTCAAATATGGTGGCTCTATTGTCTTGGATAGTTAAAAAAAATTGCTGCAAAACTCTTTGCAGATCTGTTTCATTTTTCTTTTGTTTAGAAGCTTCAATCTAGCTATTGGCACTCTAAATGCATGATCAAGAAGCATTTGTTAAGTACCTGCTGTTTACAAGTGAATTTTATCAAACATTTAAAGATAAATGTATTCCAATATTAAATAAATTATTTGGAATAGCAGGCAAGGAAGTGATCCTACCAAACTCCTTTTATGAAACATACTGATACCTAAGCCAGGAAGTATAAAAACAGAGAAAAAATTATAAAACAATTTCATTATTGAATATGGATGCAAAAATTCTGAATGAAATACTAGCTAAAAGATTATAACAATATATTATGAAGACTATACGTTATGACTAGGATTTATACTAAGAAAGCAGGGATGGTTTAACATAAGGAAAACTGTGAATATAATGGGTTATATCAATAATAAAAGTTTAAAAATCATGTGATTATATCTGTTAGTGCAGAAAAAGCTTTTGATAAAGTACAACATTCATTTCTATTAAAAAACACTTGAAAATATAGGTATAAGTGGATTTTTTTCTTAAATTAAAAAAAAAAGTATTTTACTAAAACCATCAGCAAACATTATTTGTCATGGGGATAAGCCAGAAGCCTTCCCAGTAAGATCAGGTATGAAACAAGGACACCTACTGTCACCAATATTATCAAATATTGAATTGGAAATCCCACCAATAACAATAGGAGAAGAAAAAGAAATAGAAGGAATCAGAATGTGGAAAGAGGTAAGAAAATGATCTCTTTTTGCAGATGATACGATGATGTACTTGGAAAATCCCAAAGGTTCAACTAAAAAGATAGATGAAACAATTTTAGCAAAGTAGCAGGATATAAAGTAAATCCACACAAATCATCAGCATTCCTATATATCACAAACAAGACCCTGTAAGAAGACATAGTAAGAGGTATCCCATTTAAAATAACTCCAAACAATATAGAATACCTGGGAGTATAACTATCAAAACAAACCCAGGAATTATATGAACAAAATTATATAAAAAAAACATTTTATGCGAATAAAATCAGATTTTTTAAATTGGAGAAATATTAATTGTTCATGAATAGGCCTGGCCAATATGACAAAAATTATAACTTTATGTAAACTACTTAATATAGTCAATGTCATTAAATTACCAAAAATTATTTTACTGAATTAGAAAAAATTACAACAAAATTCATTTGTAAGAACAAAAAGTCAAGAATATCAGAGGAACTAATGAAAAACTGTAAAGAAAGGAGTTTAACAGTACCAGATTTTGAACTGTACTATAAGGCTGCAATTATCAAAAGCATTTGGTACTAAGAAAGAGAAAGGTAAATCAGTGGAATAGAGTAGACATACACTTTAGAGCAGCAAATAATTAAATAAATAAATAAAACAGAGCAGCAAAAAAATAAATAAATAATTTTGTATCTGGCAAGTTTAAAGACAAATTTTGGGGATAAGAATTCATTATTTGGTTAAAAAATTGTTAGGAAAACTGGAAAACAGCCTGGCAGAAACTGAACCTAGACCAATCTCTTACACCATCTACCACAATAAGATCAAAATGGATACATGACTTAGATATAAAGAGATATTACAAGAAAATTTTAAGAACTTAGTACTTGATTAGTGCTCAAAGTAAGACTATATTACTAAAGAAAATGAATCATATAAGTCTTGACTTTCTCACAATAAATAAAACCAGAAGAAAGTTGCAGCCAAATGGAAGGTTGGCTCACAATTTCTCTTTGAAAAGGAAAACAAAAGATTTGATACTTAGTTGTGTTATACAACTAAAGACAATAAGGAACATCATTTCATGTGACATTTGGTCATCCCACATTTCAGTGCTCATGATAAGCATTTGCAAAAGAACTGCTATGAAAAAAATTAAAGCATAATGGCCCACCTTCTGTATAGCAGAGGCAGGGAAATTCTATAACAACAAAACAAAACAAAACTTGATATGACTTCCCAAATTAAATCAACAGACACTCTGAGGGTTAGCATGGAATTGTGTGGTGAACCAGCCTCCAAATAAGGAAGACCTATGTTCAAGCCCTGTCCCAGACATATCCTGTCTATGTGATTTGGGGCAAATAATTGAATCTCTTCACATCCCAGGAAACTCTACAAAAATAAGTTAGAGAGTAGGTGGCCAATTTGCATCAAGAGAGTTACCTCATGAGGGGTGCATACTCTCATAAAATCATCATTTTGGACTTAAAAAAATAACTCTGATACTTTAAGGCAAAGGTGGAATAGGTGAGGAAGACAAGATACACTGGAAAATGATCATCAGGGATCAAGAATGAGAGAGGTCAGAGACTTGTAGACTACACAGAAACCTCATGGTTACATACCATGAATATTATCTTGGGGAAAGGAATCATTAAGTATTGGTCATGGAGAGCATCAAATAACATCACAAAATAAAAGAACTGTTTGTATCTTAGCAGACAGAAAAGCAGACAAAAAAGAAATTTAATTATTTTCTACTCTAAATTGTATGTCTACTCTGTTCCACTGATTTACCTTTCTGTTTCTTAGTCAATACCAAATGGTTTTGATCATTACAGCCTTGTGGTACAGTTCAAAATCTGGTACTGTTAAACCTCCTTTCTTTACAGTTTTTTCATTTGTTCCTCTGATATTCTTTACTTTTTGTTCTTACAAATGAATTTTGTTATGGGAGCCTCGGTGATTCAGGTGTCTGTGTAGGGTCAGACCACTGATTCCCTAGAACAAACGTCAAAATCAATGCAAAGCTAGAAAAGTAAAAATGAGAAAAAGGGATGCTGTTCATTTAAAATAATTCCATCTGACCAAAGGAAAGCAGTTATTGAGGATATACAATGGTATATGGAAAGAAGAAAGAAACCAGATTTAATCATTTTACATGGATAAATTTCACTGATGGGAATCAGTTGACGTTAATGAAGAAACAATGGGAGAAACAAAAGCCTAAAAATCACCTTTGTTAGTCAATGCTTGAATGAGGCTATTAATCAGAGATGTATGGCAGCCAAGAAAAATACTGGTTCAGAATATATTTGTTTATAAAGTTGAGTGAAAAACAGTAATTGAGATTATGGGCTATATTACCTCATAAAAGGGGAAGGAGTGGACAGTAAAACCAGTTTAAAGAAAGCTCAGCAAGAGATCCAACTTTAAGCAAAATCTCCCCATGGGTATTTCAGAATGAAAAATAGATAATAATCAATAAAACATAAATATAACAATAAACAAAAAAATATAATGGCCCTGCTTGAAAAAAGGTAAATAATTAAAGTTAATTAGAATATGATCTAAAAAAGTTCTTTAACAGGATGCAATATAAGAAATATTGCAGGTTCTTAGACACATTGAAGGGAAGCCTTATATATTCTTAATATCTTACCAAGTTGCTGTTCAGACCAATCCAGACAGGCTCATTGTGCTTCTGCATTTCCAGCCATACATACGCATTGACATAGGGGTCTAGGATGCTGGCAATTTGGGCGGAACTATCCTCACAATACGCTTTTGCATCTTTCCATTTCATTTTCATTGCCTTGACTGAATAGCTACTGTCACCATACTTGGTGAAGTCCTCAGATGCTGGTGTCACGGAATGAGGCAGAGCAGGGTCTGAAATTTTAAAATATGTATATGTATATATACATACATATGTATATTGGATATCATTATCATCCCGATAAATGAAATTGATTAAACTGAGGCCTCACAGGGTGCATGGCCCTGTATTGGCAAGGAATTAATAGAGCTAAAGATGCATCCTAACAGATACAGAACAGTACATATCAATTCAACGCAGAGCATTAAAATGTACAATGTGTTCTTTGACCATTTTCCTAGAATAAATAGACATATTTTGATCTTTATTACTAGTCCTCAAAGGGAGTCATTTCCAAATTGGTTAAAAAGCAGTTATGTGTTAAGACCAGGTTTATCTGATAAAGAAATAAATTTTTTCCCAAATGACAAATAGAAAGACTTCTTGCAAATTTAAGAGAACTTAAGTTTTCAGACAACTAAAAATGAAATATACAATGTCAAAGGATGAATTAATTTTCCTAGAAAGGAGGAATCTACTATCCAGGCATAATTTTGAACCTTCTCCCTTTCAATTTTCTTTCCCCATTTTAGTTGAATTCCTGTGTTAGGAATTATCATGATCCTCCAAACCAACAGAGTGTGCCTCCCTATGGTAGTATATAGTATGCATGTAGAATAAGTTCTGGTCCTGGGCAGGAATTATTTAGGAAAGCCCTGGCTCAATGAGAGAGTCCATTCTCATTGCTGACTCCTATTGACTCTTGCTTAGGCTTTGATTCTGACCTCTTGTTGTCCATTGTCTTGGCACCCAGCCCCATATTAATAAATAATACCTGATTTTCTAATCTGATTGTTGCAGTCTTTTCCTCACTCCTACTCCCCCAGAGAATGTGAGTCTGACATTACAATTGACTACAAGGGAGTTTGGGAAACTGGTTCCCAATATATACCTCTTTGGCATACATAGAATGCATCATTTGTTTGATTGCTAAGTTGGAGCTCTGTGGATCTATATCTATGTCTTTGTCTATCTACATCTATATAGTAGCTGTACCACTTATCTCCTCCCTTGCTGTAAGTCATTGGATCTCCTCCATTTGGTACCTGCTTTTCTTTGTTACAGGGTCTTGTGTGCCTGGCATATGGTACTATATAAGTAACTATTATTATGATTACTATTATTATAACTCCAAAAGTCTATTTGTCCATGGTCACACTGGTGGGGTTCCTCACTGGCAATGTGGCGGCAATAGTGTCCCTTGGAGCAGTAGTGATTGACAGCAAGGGAAAGCATTTGCATCAGGCATTTTGACCATCATCAAAAGATAAAATCTGACTCTTTGATAGGACTGTGCTCAGGGTAAAAGTGAAATATGAACTGCCTAATTAGCAGAACTGCACAACTGTATCATGCCTTGATTAGATTTAACTAATAGCCTCTTAGCAAATTTCAACAGTAACTATAAGTAAGTTACTAAATTCTGGTCTAATCATTCTGTAATACATACTATTATTCCTTTTGCCTAACATTCATTTTTCTTCCAACAGTTAGAGCAGTTCACAAATGCCATAGTTTGCCTTAGAATATAATGGGTTCCTCATTGGAAGGCTTCAAATAAAATCAAAGAAATGATTACTTTCTCTTTAGGGATCTTTCTTTTTAGGGATAAATGACCTATCCCCAAACCTGATTCATGTTTGTGTACTGGGTTCTCTTTTTTTAACTTTTCCTTTAAAAAAACCCTTAGGCTTTGCTCCCTATTATTATAATTTCCCCAGAATTGCGGGGTTGGGATGATGAGCCAAAGAATGTGAGAATTTGGACATCCTATTTTATCCATTGAGAAGTCAGGCTTCCTCTAGAGTGAAACCCAGGCAAAACACAATGGTTAGATAAACACAAGAGCATGGTGCAGGTAACCAGCATGAAGACAGCTGAGTGGTTTTCCCTAAATACCATTTTCTATTCTTCTGGTTTCAGCTTCAGGAGTTTTTGTTTGCCTAACGTTCCTGAATTCTGGACCTCTTCACTTTGCAGATCAAATACATCTGCTTACTTCTTCCTAGCTTTTATGACCTCTATCTCAGAAAGCTTCGAGCCCGCCAGATTACCAGCAGAGAACCACAGATTCTCATTCTCATTGAAATGAACCTTAAGGAGTAAATTCTCTGAACAATAATCCCCCCCCCCCAGTAACATATTTGAAAAGTAATCACTGATTTTATTTGAAGTCCTCCAATGAGAAGAAGCCCATTATATTCCAAGGCAAACTATGGTATTTGTGGACTGCTCTAACTGTTGGAAGTTTTTCCTTTAATTAGCTGATATGTGCTTCTCTACAGCTACCAGCTGTTTATTCCCCTTCTGCCTAGCTGAAATGTACTTCTGAGACTTCCTCTAGCCCACTCTGTACTATAATCAACTGAGACCTGTTTTGTCAGTCCAAGTTACAAAACAGGAATGTGAAAGAAACACAAGGAGAGCAATGCAGGGTTAATTGATATTGAATGAAATCTCTGAATGAATTAAAATCTGTTTTCCTTTTGTCTGCTGTTGCTGCCACCTTGTGTCAATAGAATATTATGGAGAGAAGTAGCTTGGGCTATCTCCTTTTCGTTTCTTTCTTTCTTTTTGCTGCTTCATAAAAGCTAAGACCTCCGTTAATATAGCAGAGAGTTGTTCAAAGATATCTTATTTTGAGGAGCTCTATGGTTATCTTTGGAGAAAGAAATGGTAAACCCCTTTATCAAGAAAATACAATAATGAGGTCACAAAGAATCAGGTGTGACTGAATGACTGAACAACAATGTTTGTCTTAATAGATTTGGAAAATTGGCAGACCATCCAAAAAAAAATGAAGACAGGCAAAAATTACCATTACTAATAATTGGAGAAACAGCCAGAGGAAAATTCCTATAGGTGGCTATTATTATGAAAAGAAACCGCTAATCTGCTCCATTTTGAATTTTGCAATTAGATACAAAATCTGAAAAGACATTACACGTTACTAAGACAGGTCCACCTAAGGGTAAACAGCAGAGGCGTATGTGGTGCCTTTTTTGTACTTTTGAGAATCTTGGACCTACTGTAGAGACAGCTACAGAACAGTCTCTAGTTTGAACCCTCCCAGGACAGAAGGAATACAAAACACTAACATATTTATGAAATCATGTGGCAAAATCTTTTACATCCTTAATGCTAGCTCTTGACATCAATATCAACATTTCCTGGTTTCCCAGAAAGGGTTCTGGGGGTATGTGAGAGGTGGAAAAGTTTCTTCCATGTACCTCCCATCCTAAGGGCTGCTCCAAAGTGATAGCCAATCTTTTAGTTATATTCCCTAGTAATATTCTTGTAGATACTTTTGTAATAAAGGAATTCTCCCTAGACAGGGTAGATAGATACTTGTACTATAGCATTATGCATCTAAATGCCAAAGAACTAAGGATCATCAACACAGACATGTCTAAAGTATGGGTCAGGTATGACAGAACATCTTGGTCACACCTATATTGAATGCTTATGATTGTCAAGCACTGGGACCATCATGATAGCAATGGATCAAGCTCCTATGATAGCAGGCATGGGAGCACTGATGTAAAGAGTAATGTTACATCTATTACATCAAAACTCCATTGAGCTCCAAAAATATTAATAGTGTTTTGCATTTTTTTGTCATACCTCAGATCATTAGAATAGGGAAGGGATAAAGGGACTCTACCTGGACAGATAAACAATTGCTTTATAATTTGTAGTCTTAGAGGGGCATTGAGAGGGTGAGCAAATTGTCCAAGGGGACAGAGTATGGGGTCAGCTATGGGACTTGAACTCAGTTCTACTTGATTCCAAGTCCAACACTTTATTCGCTATGCTACTCTATCTCTTCAACTTGAGAAAAAATTGTGGAGTTGGTCCCCCCCCCTCTTTACTTCAACAGAGCAGCTGAGTGATGCCATGGTGCACAGAGCACTGAGCTTGGAATAAGGAAAACTCATCTTCTGAGTTCAACTCTGGCCTCAGACACTTACTAGCTGTGTGACCCTGGGCAAGTCACTTTAACCTGTTTCCCTCAGTTTCCTCATTTGTAAAGTGAGATGGAGAAAGAAATGGCAAACCATTACAGTATTTTTTGGAGAAAACTCCAAATGGGGTCATGAAGAGTTGGGCAAGACTGAAAAGGACTTAACAATGAAACGTAATAGAAAGAGGGAAACTGATAAACTAACTCCCTAATGTTATAAAAATTCTCTGAAGAGAAAGCATTAAATAGAAGAGATTAAAAATAGAAAAGTCACTAACTTCAAGTTGAGTAAGCATAAAGCTTCTTGGTGATAAAGATCTGGAAACATCATTCAATTAATTCCATAAGGAATTATAACATTGCCAATTTCTGTTCACAGAAAACGAATTCTGCTGATAAGGCTTTTTAAAATTGGTTTGTTTAAATGTTTATTATGAGTATACATTTCCCTCTAGGCTGGAGATGATGAACTATTCAGAGAAAAGTATATGCAGTCAACAAAAAAATCACAAATACAAATGTTTAACTCACCAGAATCGGTCTGGCATATGTAGCCTTTTTCATTGTCACAGATTTCATCAACCCATTGTCCTGCCTCCCTCGATGTACCTCCAACCATAACGACACAATCAACCTAAATGTGGGCAGGTGGGAGATGGAGAAAAAAGAAGATGAAAACCTATCACAGATGATTCAAGGGAAGGGAAGAGAAAGGGAGGGCATGGAAATAGAGGGGAGAGGAGGCAGGACAGAACAAAGCAAGAGAACCTGCAGTGAACACTTACATCTTCATAGGAAAGGAAACTTCTTCGTCCAGCAGGGAAACCTTTTGCCCAGTTTGTATACTGGACTCCTCGGCCATCTGTCCAAAGGAACTTGTTCTCTGAATTGATGTCATTCATTCCAATCCAACTGTCATGGTCAGAAGTCCTCAGTTGAGTGGTGAGGAATGCTGGAAGTGTCATGTGATGATTTTAGTCTTTGTCACATTGTGAAAAATAATTCCAAATAATATCAAAATGCTTAGTCTATATTATTATCTGCAAGGATCATTTGAAGATATTTATGCTATTGCAAAATAAACTAGAAGAGTATTCCTACTACCCAGACAATATAAATCTACTCAAACCTTCTAAGAGAACTTTCTCAAAATGTACTTTTTGGGTATTGTTAGTAAGATCCTCAGAGTGGTTACAATAGACAGGGAAACTGGTAACAAGAGAATTTGGCACTGGTACAGTCCTAATTAGGAGCCCCTGAAACCCAAAGTTGTTACATAGTGAAGAAACCATTTGAATCAAACACTAGAAACCATTTAAATCAGATGACTGAAGTGGGGCAACACCAGGAAGACACCACAAGGAGATTTGAGAATTTAGAGTTGAAAGGGACTCAGAGAGACAAAGTCCAATTCCCTTGAATTCAATGCACAAACATTTATCAAGCAGCTGCTATCTGCTGGGAGCTGAGGATTACGATGATAAGAACTAAAAAAATCCTGTACTCAAGTTTTCATTCCACTGAGTGGACATGGGCATGGACATAATTAGTAAACACTCAGTCATACAAAGTCATTTCAAAAGGAAGAGGATGCTAGTAATTGGGGGGATTAGGATAAGGGGAAAAAAATCTAGAGATTCAAGTATCTGTGTGTTCTGTTGATTCAAGGCCAAGAAATGGAATGCACTATGAAAATAATAGGGGTAATTATGGAAGGAGACTTGGGCCCCATGGTACATGATGTGGCTCTGGCTGATAAAGGGCAAGAGATTTAACCTCAATTTCCTCATTTGTAAAATCAAGGTAACAATATTTTTACAATCTACCTTAGGATTGTTGTGGAAAAATTCCTTTGTAAACCTTAAAACAGTCTATAAACATGAGTCATGATTATTTTTACATCTTTGTTTCTTGGGATGGTCTGCTATGGCCAACCTGGGAGAGGACAAGAGCATCACATCACAGACAGGTATGGTTGGACCACCAGAGGGAACCACTGAAGTGGGATCATAGATTTTCATGGATAGTGACTATTCTTACATCTTAGAGCATCTTCTGACTCTTCTTTCCAATGAAAGAGGGAAATTTGTCTTTGAATCCGAGGCAGAAATAATTACTCATGCAGGCAGATATTGACTTACTTTTATTTATTTTTTTCAGTCAACAAAAATCCATCTTCTCTTCCCCTCCCGTTAAGAAATTCAGAAAGGGTATGGCAATCTTTAAATTATTTTCCCACTCCGGGGAAGCAATATTTACAATGCTCTTGAGTGAGCTTATCAATTTGTGTTTTTTTTTTTTTATTGTTAGCCTTGGATTTATTCCTTAAGTGAGAAAAGAATATGTTTCAGCAATAGGAATGAAACCTGCTAACTTTTCAGCCTTAAATCTCTTTCGTAAATGCCCCAGATAAGTATTTTAAAACGTTTTTCCTGCCTAGTTAATAAGTGTTATTTAGTCTTGAGAGGACTTCATTGTGAAAATTTCTATTACCTTGATTAAAACTTTGTTCTGCCCAGAAACACTGATTTCTAGCCAAAGTAAGAAATCAATGATTCTTCTTATCTATTAGGCTGTTGTGGAGGTCAATAGTAGAATTACTGGCGCACGAATGGGCTAGAGAGACCACAAGCTGACATCACTGCAGCAGACTCAATCATTCTATGCTCCTGTTTCACCAGCTTCTCTCCCCTGCCTTTTCCAGGTGATAAGATAACTTACCTTACAATTTTATTTTCTGCTTATGTTTCTATTTCCTAAAAATCAACTTCCCAAAGCTGTTTCTTCCCTCCCACCTCGTGTAGATTCCCCAGTGCAAGATCAACCTGGGAAGAATTTCATTTTGTTGTACCTCTTCACCCTATGATAACTGACCTCAGTGGACAATGTCAGACTTTTCTAGTCCCTGAGAGATTTTTATTTAAATTTTGCGTGAATTGTGTGAGGAAGAAAAGGTTGAATCATTCAGTTCTCTGACCACCCCTGCACATTCCCGATTATATTTGGGAAGCTTGAATGCTCCCAAGAACCAGGAATCTTGGGTCTTGAGCAATGAATGGGTATTTAGACTGCAGGTTCAAGGTCTGAAGGGAATTGAATTCACCATGGAAGGGGCTGCTGGTTGACACCAGTTCTTACATATCCCAGTAATTAATCTCATAGGATCAAAGATTTGGAGTATGCCATATTCCTAAATGCCACGGGGCCACCTGCCACCCTTTCTGAGCACTGCCTTTCCTGCCCCAGGCCAACTACACCGGTAATTGGACTGTCCTCCATGTTATGTCCTACCCCAAATGAATTTGCTCAAGGTAAAAGAAAATTCTTGGACCATTTCTTTTTTGCTTTTCCCACACTAGAAGATTCAACTTCATTACTTGCAATGAAACAGGCAAGTAAGCAAAAATCTCTGTAATAGTGTAGGTTTTATATAGAAGCTACACTGCCATAAATAAAACCTAGTCTACCATGATTGGGAAATGTACTTTGGGTATTTCAAAGTGAATGTTTCATAAGCATCTCAAATTCAGTATCCCCAAAATAGAACTCATTATCTTTTCCTAAAAAAACCTAGCCCTGAATTTTACTGTTTTCATCATGGACCCATTATCCTTCCAGTCTGCTAGATTTACAGCCTCAAAGGTATCTCCTCACTCCTCACTCCTACTCACTCCACAAAGTCATTCAGTTGCTATATGTTTTCATTGCTACCAGCACATCTCTCTACTCACATGGCCACCATTCTACTGACCCTTATCATTTATCACCTGTACTACCACAGTGCCTCTTATTTGTCCTCCTTATCTTGAGCCTCTTCTTTTTCCAATTCATCCTCCTCATAGTAGCCTAAAGCTTAGGTCTGACCATCTCATTTACCTACTCAATAAACTCTAGTGGTTCCATACTGCCACTGGAATCAAACATAAATTACTCTATTTGGCCTGCAAGTACTTTGATCTTTGTTCACTTTGCTTTATATTACTTTTTTAAATATTAATTCCCTCCCCAAATTGACCTTTTTGCTGTTCTACATATATGATATTTCATTTCCCATCTCCATACATTTGCACTGGCTGTACCCCATTCCTGAAAAGCACTCCTTCCTCTTCTAAATCCCTTGTTTCTTCCCTTCTAAACTCAGTTTAAGTATCACCTTCTACATGGAGACTTTTGGGATTCAGTTCCTAGGGCTCTCTCTCCCAAAATTTTGATTTATATTCTCTATATGTACTTAATTATGTATATTTTTTCTCTCCAGATAAAACATAAGCTCTTTGAGGCAAGAAATTGTTTGATTTTGCTTTTGTACCCCCAGTACCTAACACAACGTCTGGCATGTAGTTGATGCTTAATAAAATTTGCTTATTAACTGGTTGATCGAAGCTGAACATTTCCAAAATATCTACAAATATGGCCTAGATGGTCCATCGATAAATAAACTAGGTAATTTTGGCTAGCTTGTTTACTATTTCTAGTCTCCAATATTTGCAGCTTTAGAGTAGGAACTCTGTGACCTGCTCCTAGGTCAGCAATTCACAGCAGGATAAAAATTGCTAAGAGGATTTATCATGGAATTTTGGAAAATCTCCTGTCCCCATATGTGATCAACAAATATTGATTTATGATAATATGAATGCTTCTATGAATTATATACTGGCAAAGTATTCTGAGGTGTTAGGAGATTTTGTCAATATTGGGCTAGATCTTGTCAGATAAGCTTATTACATTATGAATTATTACTTTACTGGAGACCTTGGAAGCCGAAAAAGTGAATTTCCTTATACTCAACATGGAATTCATTAATAAATATGAACTAGATTATTATTATCTAATATTTATCACCAGCAACATGCTAGACAAGTACCACAGTTGTTTGGAAAGAATTACTATCATTAATTATTAAGTGTCATCAACCCTTGTACTGTACCTTGTTCTTTACTACTATGTATGGAAGGCAGATTTCCTCCCAATTTCTGACAATCCTTACGAGCATTTTGCCAACTTTTCCTCTCTTCTATTTTAAATCCAAAGAATCTGTAGCACTGAAATTGGAGAGAAGAACAATATTTATCCAGGTTAACTAATGGTAAAAAAAAATCTAATAATAGAAATGTTACAAAAGGTACATTTTCTCATAACTGAATTGTATTATAAAAATTAGAGTTAGCACTATTCCAGAGGCAGTCGTACTGTTGAAATAATCCTCATTTAGGAATAAAAAGGCCTGTATATGAATCCTGCCTTGTGTGTGATTTAGGCCATTTAACTTCACTGGGACTTAGTTTCCACATTTGTGAAAAATAAGATGACCTCTGAGGTGGCTTTTACCCCTAAAGCTATAAACTTCTTATAAAACTCCATGGCAGTATTCTTTCCTAGGATAAATAATGAATACATTCTTTAAATATCTCCTTCCTTCCTTTCCTTTTTTCCTTCCTTCCTTCTCCTTTTACCTCTCCTCTCTTCTTTCCTCTTCTTTCCTTCTTTCCTCTTTAAGTCTCCTCATTTCACCAAACTAGAAGAGCAAAGACTACTCACAGGCCCAATTCCATTGCCGATTACCACAAGAGCTCTGATCTGTTTCTGACCTGGACTGATTTTCCACTCCTTAGGCAACCTTGTGGCCTTCTGCTCTGGAATGGGGGAGGGGAGGACAGGGGGTTTCACCCTATTAATATCAAACTTACTGCCCAAGCAGTGTAACCCATTGTACCTTAGAGCTCCTGAGCTCAGGAGATCCAATGGCCTCAGCCTCCATGGTGGATGAGATCAGAGACCTATCTACCATACCTAGTGATCTCTCACTTGCCACTGAGAGTCTTGCATAGGCAGTTCCACTTAAACCTACAAGTAATTTCTCTGTTCATTACTTCTGCAAACATTCTCTTAGTTCTATCCAAGTTTCTTTGAGCCTATCCACACTGATTGATACAAAGACTGCTGGTAATAGCTATAATACCTTGTTCTGGAATAACTTCCAACCTCCCTGGCATCCTCCAGGAAGTGGAGCTGGTGTGGGAGAGGCAGTGGTATTGATGCTACTGTTATGTCGCTCGCAGATAAAGGCATTCGGATAACCACAGTTAATGTCATTCCAAAGCCCTGTCAAGAAAATCATTTGAAAGGCAAATTTGCTATATTAAACGGACATTTATAATGAATGAAAACACACTATTTTATACTTTTAAGTGCTTTTTTTGGTTCCATAAGGATATTTAAAAATAGAAAACTGCTAATAAAATTCAATTTTACCTAAGTTCCTAGGAAAAATGTATTCAAGACACTTCACTTTCCCTTCTCTGGAATACTTGTGGTATTTATTTAATAAACACATTTTTTACTTTCTACCAGGTACCCAGTATTAAGTAGTCCTGATCCTCAGGGGACATATAATCTACTGGAGCTGAGAGAGGAGGTGAGAGACAATATGCAAACAGAGAAGTCAACAGAAAATGCATTCTAAGAAATCAGAAGAGGGGGACACAGTCTGTAAGTTGAGGGATCAGGAATGACCTGGTGGTTCTAGGTGGTGGCACTCAGCTGATCCTTGAGAGAAGCAAGGGAGTCAAAGAAGCAAAGGTGAAGAGAGAGTAGATGGCAAGCATGGTGGACAGCAGGCATGAAAGAAGCAAGATCTGAAACATCAAGGATGAGGAACGGGATACATTCCATGATGGGAAGTCATGGGAAATCCATCTGGAAAGATAGGTTAGAGCCATGTAATGGAGGGTTTTAAATGCTCCAAAAGGGAGTTTGTATTTTATTTTAGAGGCTCTGAAGTTTCTTGAGAATGAGAGGGACTTAGCTCTGTTCTTCAGGAACAGATTGGCAGTTGTGGGAATGATTAGTTTGCTTTTTCCATGATCAAAACAGACTGCATAGTGTCAGATTTGAGGGGTAAAGGCAAATTAAGAAAAAAAAAGGAAAAAGGGCAGAGGAAGTTATGGAAGTTAATAATAATTCTAAACCCTATTATAGTAACATATAAATTCTGTAATATTCTAATTTAGCTCACCAGAAGAGGTATATAAGACCACACAGTTTTCATCATCATTGGCAAAATTGGGTTCACCTGGAGCCCAAGATACATAATTCACTTTAGTACCATCCATCCATCTGCAAAAGTAAACATACCAGAAGATAAATAGAAACCTGTTTCCATCACAAACACAGGTGCGAGGGACTAGTTTATTTTAATATTATAAAAACTCTATAGTAGAAAGTTTGAAAGATGATTTTTAAAACCTTGTGATATCTATGAAAATTATCAGAAATCATTACATGGCAACATTTCATTTATTCTATAAAATGTGCTTTGATCTCATCCAAATTTACTGTTTGCCGCTAACTTTTGCCTTATCCAACCACACTGCCTTGCAAACAGGTGTGGGAATTTTGGCATTTCTTAAGGAGCAATGTCCTTCAGTAAGATAACATTCAATTCCATTCAATTAATTTCAATTAAATTTCATAAACTTTTATGAAGTTACTGTTATGTATAAGACACTATACTAGACATTGTGGATCCAAAGATAAATATAAGAAATTGTTTCTATCACTAAAATACTTGTTGTAACAATTGGTCTGACACTTTATGACCCCATTTGGGATTTTCTTGGCAAAGATACTACACTGGTTTGCCTTTTCCTCCTCCAGCTCACTTTACAGATAAGAAAATCAAGGCAAACAGGGCTAAGTGACTAGCCCAGAGTCAGTTAGAAAGTGTCTGAGGTCAGTGCTCTATCCATGGTACCACTTAGCTTCCTCCATTAAGAGGCTTATATTCTACTGAAACAAGGAGGGAGGGGGTTGATAGTGGGGGAAAACTCCAGCCTTCTACAGATGCAGATTGAAAACAGCAAAAAAAAATTGAAATTCTCCCCACTGACACATTTTCCCACAAAATCAAAACTAAAGGAGTCATGGGCTGATCTATACAAATTCATTCTAATCTCTTCTCATTCTGACTAAGGCTAATAATAGCCATAGTTTGTTAAAAGGATCATTTATTATTTGAAAGAACTGGAGAGCAAAATATAGTATATATTGTTATATGATATTTTTGCTTAATTGTTTTTCTTCGACCCAAGAAAGAGTTCAAACCAGAAGGGTGGTGTGAAATGACTGAGATATAAAGACACAGGGCATCAATAAAATGTATTTTTAATATATTTTATTTTGCCCCCAATTACATGTTAAAATAGATAAGCAATCAGATATGGGCTATACATATTCGTGAAAGAGAAAAATTAATAAACATTAAGGAAGGCTAACATCATTAGTGGTAAAAAAAAAATCCCTACATTACTACATCACTACATTAAATCTATCTATATGTGGTAATTCATCAAGTATTAATTGTAGATTTTGTATAAGTCAACCAGTCAATAAACCTATTTATTTATTATTTTATTGATTTATTTTATTATTTACTTTTTTTAAAAGTACTAAGTTCCTACTATATGCCAGACATCGCACTAAGACACTATGCTCGATATTTGGGATATAAAGATTAAAATAAACTAATTTCTCCTGTTGAGAGTTTACATTCTACTAGAGGTTATACACATAGGATTAATGGAAGATAATTTTAGGAGAGAGAAAGCAACAGTGAGTAAGGGGAGCAGAAAAGGCTTTATATAAGAGTCGGTACTTGATCTGAGCCTTGAAAGATGATAAGGATTTTGAGAGGCAGGACTGAGGAAGGAGTAGTTCCAAGGCATGCATAGAAACAGGAGATAAGAGTATTGAATAGGCAGATTTGGTAGGAACAGAGAATTTGTGAAAAGATATGTAGAAGCCAGCTTTGGGAAGTCTTAAATGGCAAGCTAATGAGTTTGAATTTTATATTAAGGGTCACCAAAGGTTTTTGAGCAGGCAGGGAAGGGACATGGTCTTAACCTTGCCTTAGGAAGGTTATCTTGACATTTAAATGAAGGCTGGGTTAGAGAAGGGGGAGATTGAAAGTGGGGGAATGACTTAGAAGGCTCCTAACATGGTCTAGGAAGGAAGGGTTGGGGGTTTCACCTGGAGGGGTAGCAGTATGAGTAAAGAGGGGATGCTGTGAAGAAAATAGAGATGTTGATGAAAGAGATGTTGTGAAAATAGCTTAGCAAATGACTAGATTTGGGAGGGGTGGGGAAAGAATAATTCAAGATGACTCTAATGTCTAAAAGCTCGGTGAATAGGAGGATGGTGATGTTATCAACAAGAATAGAGAAGTATGGAAGAAAATGGGTTTGGGAGGAAAGATGAGTGAAATTCTGGACATGTTGCTTATGAGATGAAAATAGGACCTCTAGATAAAGATATCTGTCTGGCGAGCAACTGTCGATGCAGGAATAGAGTGAATGAAGAGATTAGGGCTGGAAAAAATAGATTTGTGGTCATCTGTCTAGAGGTGATAATTAGACCAATAGGAGCAGATTAAATCACTGAGGAAGATGATATAGAGAAAGAAAGGTGCAGGACAGAGCACTGGAGGATGCTCACCCTTGAAGCAATAAGACATAAATGATAGGTCATCAAAGAAGAGGATATAAAAAGACAGATCAACAAAAAAGAGAAGATAGCTCAACCTGATTTCAGACAATTACTGTGTGATACTAGACAATTCATTTCGCCTCTGCCTCAGTTTCCTCAACTATGAAATGATGATAATAAAGCACCTATGTCTCAGAGTTGTAAGGATCAAAGGAGAAAATATTAGTAAAGTGCCTAGCATGGTATCTGGCATATAACAGGCACTTAACAAACATTATTTCCTTTCCTTCTTCTATGATATCTAATGGAAAACATCTGAGATAAGCCTCTTAAAGATGGGAATTTCACTTGTGGAGATTTAACTTCAAAATTATACTATTCCAGCAGCTAGTAGGAAAACATGAGAGATGTTTTGTTTCATTTGCCCAGGATAATACAAATAAAAATGATGTGAGATATCCAAGAAATTCTCTATGTCTGCTATATAGTGCATCCTTCAGAGATAGGCACTACTATAGAAAGAAATGTAGTACTACAGAAAGAAATAATATTTTCCCTACTTACAAAAGATTTATCAAGCTGGAGAAAAAAATAAAATTTTGCTGTTGTTTGTTGCTATAAGGCAGCTAAGTGGTATAATGGATGGTGCATTGGACCATAGTCTGGAAGAGTCATCTTCCTGAGTTCAAATCCAGCCTTGGACACTTCCTAGCTAAGTGACTCTGGGCAAGTTACATAACCCTGTTTGCCTCAATTTCCTTATCTGTAAAATGAACTGGAGAAAGAAATGGCAAAACACTGCAGTATCTTTGCCAATAAATTCCAAATGGAGTCACAAAGAATTGGACACGAATGAAAAAATGTAAAGAAATGTAGTGCTACAGAAAGAAATATTCTTTCTTACTTTTGAAAGATTTATCGAGATGGAGGAGAAAATAATAAATTCTAATTTTATTCTTTCATTTTTAAGGCACTGAATTTTACCAAATTGTTTTAAATTGACTTAGCTTAACTCTGCTGAGAGCAACTGATGTTCATTGGAATAATCTGCTAGAACAGAGAGAGTATGGAATTCAAATTGAGAAAGCTCTGAATTTGAATCCTGGATCTGTTACTGGCTAGCCGTCTGCCCTCAGTCTCCCATTCCTCATCTAGAAAAAGTCATAATAATATTTGCCTTGCGTGCTTCACAGGGTCACTGCAAGCACCAAGCAAGAGAATGATACAAAAATGCTTTGTGACTGTACATCACCATGTAACTGCAACTATCGTTAATATTAGCTTCACTTACGAAAACTTCTTATCCAGGCTGATGAGTAAGCCAATGAAATATGTGGGCTCCGAGTCAAGTGTGGAAACCTAAAATATAGAAACGAGTATTTGGTTTAATATAATTTAATTATGTAAGAATCAAGTGAATTCAGCCAACATTTCTGTTCTCTGATTAATCAAACATCACATTTGTCTACTTTAGGAGAATTTTCTGCCTGTTTTGAGATCTGGTCAAAAACAAGGTTAAATAATCTTTATATCTTTATATAAATCTTTATATAAATAATGCTTCATTTATAAGAAAGAGGGAGAAAAAACACTACATAACACTTCTAATGCATTTTCAATCATAGCAAATAAACCATTCTAAATGGACTTATGATCTACCTTTCTGTCATTTCTAATGCCCATATATCAAAACATCTTTGCTATTATTTTAACAAAGACATTCTTCCATCATGAAGAGTCAGGACCCAAATTCTCCTTCCACCATATTGTACCAGAAATCTGCTCTTAAATTCTAATCCCCATAGAAATAGAGGAGGTAAAAAGTCAACTTAGAGGCATCCAAATATAGGATGTTACATTTCACTCCTCAGTTTTCTTCTTGGAGAGGAAATAATTTTCTTCCAGCAGTTCTGCTATTGCTTAACTTTCACAAAAGCATTCATTTTTCATGTTACCCTTTTGGGGGCTCTATTTAGAGAAACTGCATAAATACGAAGCATCCCATGATGATGTTTGGAGAGGAAAAGAAATGACCAAGTGTTTTTAGTGAAGAAGAATTCTGTTCCTACCTAGAGTCATAGCTGGAGACTCTTACCTTGAGAGGAAGAGGGGCAGGGAAGATGGTGCATGTATGGAGGATAAGGAAAGGGGTTAGAGTCTGTGTGCAGAGGACACAGTGTGAATCTAAGAATGGGGCCAAGTAAGGAACCAGGACTGTGCTGTATGACAAAGGTCTACAGAGACCAGAGAGGATCTGGAATGAGCAGAGAAGGAGCAGCATGCCCTGCCAGAAAGTGTTCCCCCTGGGCCCAGATGCAGAGCCCCAGTGGCTGGGTCCTAGGTATTGCTCTGCACTGTTAACTATTATCCAACACCCTGCAAGTGGACATAGAGGTAAGATGGCAATGGGACTTCATGTGAGTGGTGATACTCTACCATCACATGAAGTTCTGAAGGATCAGTACAGAGCTGGCACAGAACACATTAATGGGCTCTGAGTGGGCAAGCATTTATACAGACATCTATGGAACCTACTTCTAGGGCCTGTGCACAATCATCACCATGCCAGCAATACCCAATAGGTCCCTTTCAATACCACCAATTTGCGCCCCCCCCCCCCCCAGCTTTCTTCTTATGCTATCTTGGGAAGTGACAGGTATGGGACCCATGCTTAGAGGTTGGTATGTTACTGGAAGATACACCACTGGCTGCTATGCCTTCTGAATGAAATGAAGGTCATATCTTTTGCTCAGGCTGTTATTTCCCTTATTCTCTAATTGATAAATATCTTTCTTACATATCTCCACAGAAACTTTTTTTCACTTTCACCGGTTATGGAAACTATGTCTCCAAAATTCCTCTTGCAGAATGCCCGTGCATTTTCCATTGTGGCTTTCTCTTTGCTGAAATAGTACTGGTAATCTTTATAGACCACCCATCCATCTTCAGTGACTGGGGGATCTGAAAGATAAAAAAGCACGTCACATAGGACCCCAGGGAGTGGCCACTGGGCTCAAAAGTCACAAAGAAAGAAGCAACACAACTCAACTGGGAATAACTCCATTCCTTCAATGAGACCCCAAAACAAGAATGTGGACAGGTAGGGGAGGATGAGAGAGGGATTTGGTTAAATAGACAGGATCATTCAGCACCAAGAATCTACTTCTTCCAAGTCTCCAGAAACTTTACTGCCTCCTTGCTCTCCACAACACCAAGAACTTAATGCTGGCATATTAGGACACTATTGGTTTGAGTCCTACTGAGATGAATCCTGCCAAGCATGATCAGTAGTTACATTCATGCTGAGTCAAGGAAAAAGAAAGAGGAGCCTGGAAACTCATTTGCACCTCTCTGATTTTTTTTTAACTGAAGAGCAAACAGAAGGAAAAAAGTATAACTGAACTGAATATTTGAACAATAAGTAAACACATACTGCTTTCAGGGGAAGGTGTTGGCTCTGGTTTCAGTTCCTCTCCTGGAAAACAAAAATAATTAAAATAGAAGATCAACTTCAGCTTCATGGACAAGAGCAACATTGATGAATAAGCAAACATTTTTCTTGTCTTCTCTCTCCTTTTTGTACACTTTTATGAGTTAAAGAGAGGACCCAGCAATCCACAAAGAGGTGAAGACAACATTTGCAATAAATAAATTGAGTTCTGATAATTGATAATTGCTTGTGAAATTATCTATAATTTTTCCTGTTACCCAGGATTTTGAAAAGTAGGGATGGTTTATTTATTTGTGAAACGTCAGATGCAGTTCCTTGCAGGATATTATTTTTCTCAACCATTCATAACAAACTAAACTTTCAAAAATTGACAAGCCTCTAGGCTTGTCCTGCTAGCTCAAATATTTGTTAACTGTATTGGCTTGGACAAGTTACTTAACCTTGAAGAGACTCTATGTCCCCTTCTGTAAAATAGGGATAATAATAGCATCTGCCTCATCTTATCTTCATTGCACCACTTCTTCCTTAGCTAATGAAAAACTGATCTTTCCCTTCCATACCGCATCCTTCTTGTTATTCCAACTTAAAATTTTTAAAAAGGGAATTTTGTTTGTTCATTTCTCCAAATTATGAAGCAGAGTAAAGCACACATACCATACAGAGAGCATGTATAATCCCACCTTTTCTGATATGGCAAATCCAGTTTCGGAGAAGTTCACAGTTAATGTCATTCCAGCGCATGCTAGGATCAGCCTTCAACTCGCCGCAAAATTCAATGTTGCCATAATTATTCGGTTCTCCATAAGACCAGTTCTCATATGTCACCTAGATGGAATGCACCAACTCTAGTAAGTTATAGTTTGCATTTGGTACATAAGCTTTAGAAGCAGGATGGCACAGTCAACAGCTGCTAGCCTCAGAGCCTGGAAACTGAGGTTCAAATCCTGCTTCTGACCAAGTGACCTTGAGAAAGTAGAGAACTTTTCTAAGAAACTTTTCAAAACTTTAAGTTTCAGAGGAGTTGATCTGCATTGGCAGAGGGAGTTTTCTCTCCCAGGAATTTTCTGTATTTTCTATACTATAGGCCCAGTTCTTATATGCTTTGTCCAAATAGGAAAGGGAAGATACAAATTTCAATTATTTTCTTACCCGTTCTTTCTCAGAATGGCCTTGATTCACAGAAGAACATCGTACATAGTAATAACAATACTGGACACTGATCAACTGTGAAGGACTTAGCTATTCTCAGTAATACAATGAGGTAAGACAATTCTGAAGGACATGATAAAAAAAAAATGCTATCTGTCTCCAGAAAAATAACTGATGGCATCTCAAAGCATGCTAATTTTTTTTTGGACTGTTTAGTCTGTTTCTTCTTTCACAACATGACATATTTAAATGTGTTTTGCATGGCTGCATAGATATAACCTATATAAAATTGCTTACTGTCTACGAGAGCAGGGTGGAAAGGAAGGGAGAGATTTAGGTATCCAAACTTTTTTTAAAAGAATGTTAAAATTGTTTTTACATGCAATTGGGGGGAAATAAGATTATTTTTTTTTAAAAAGAGAATGACCTTGGTTCAGAAGCAAGCTGCAAATTAGTAGGAAAGAAAAGGTTTCTGAATGCTTTGTCCTGTCCCAAAACTTTTCAGTTTAATGAAGTATGTTGATATTAATTGTAGGATTTGCCCTACCACCTTTCAGTACAATCAGCTGAATTTTAATCCTATATAATAGGATTAAAAAAAACGTAGCCAGACTTGCAGTACCAAAATATTCCCTGTTTTCATGACCTTGAGTTCCAAGAAAACCGTTTTCTCTAAGTCTCCTAAAGACAGTGAGGTGGAACAATAGGTAGAGTGTGTATCTGGAATCAAGATTTCCTTTTGAATTCTGCCTCATGGATATGCAAACAAAATTGATGTATTTTTCAGTTTGCTGAATTGCTTTCTCACCTTTCTTTGTATTTTTTGTTACACATAATAGCTTGCTGGGGAGGAGAAGGAGAAAGAGATTTGTAAATGAAAGTGTATAAAAATGAAAATAAATGAGAAAGAATAAGTCATGAGAAGGATGAATCAAAGAAGTAGAAAAAATTGCAGAAAACCATTTCATCTTACAATCATCAATTTCTTGACAATGCCAAAGCTCCCTCTACTTTTTTCCACCCATCCAACCAAACTCGGAAAACTTGCTACAGTTACCTGAGAAGGGAGAACTAACTGGGTGCCTAAGGAGTTAAATCCTGAGTAGTGGAGAAAATTGGTCCAAGCAGTCATGAAAATCACGTATCCCCAAGTTAGTATAAACCAAATGATTAGCATCACAAATAAAAAAAATCAGAGGAGCCCCTCATGTATCAGAATGACTAAGGGAATTACTCACTGGGGAACCATCAGACCAGGTAAATCCCTCATCTGTGTTTGCAATTGTCAATCCCAACCAAAAGACATCATGGTAATTTGAAGTACCTCTAAAAAAGATATTAAAGATAAAAACAAAATACGAGGTTATATGAAATAAGTCTAGCAATCTATAAGAACCAAAAGATAAAAGTTGTGTCTAAAAATTAAAGTGGTGAGCATACAAAATAAACTGACACAATACAAAGGCCTTCATAAATTACAGTTGTGTTAGTATACAAAGATATAATCAAAACAGCAGAAAGTTTATGAGAAATTATTCCAAAGAACCTAAAGATACTCAGAGTTTATAGGCTGCAATACAACTCACAATTTATTTCAGTACACATCTGAAAAGAATCTGTCATTTAAATCTGTCCTTAGGTGCATATATGGGAAGGAGAAGGCATAACTATGTTATACCTTCAGTTAGGAACTGTTATAGAGAATTCTGACTTATGCAGGTATTTCTTCAGGATCAGCATGACTTCAGAGATAATCCAAGAGTATTATTGATACAACTATCAATAACCAATTAAAAGAAAAAGTGCTGTGTAGAGAAATAACACCTACATGTTCTGCCATATTGTAACTTGATCTTCTTTACTGGTGATGCTGGCAAGATTCCCACCTATTGCTTTACAAAAGTCACGGGCATCAAACCATGTTTTCTTACTATATTTGCTTTTGTCATAAACCTAAAAGTAAAATATATTTCAAAGAATTATTTTTACAACTCACTTCATCAAATTAAGAAAACAAATTTCTTTCATTTGATGAGATTTCATTTAACGTGGGACAGAAGGAAATATAACTAAGTAAACTAATAACATTTGTGGGTTTTAGCTTGACAGCCCACAACTATTGGCACTGCAGAGAGATCCCTCAAAGATGCCCATAGCACAAACCCAAGAAACACTTTCCAATGTGCAGGGTAGGAGAAGTTGTTTAGGTTTTCCACCATCTGTGGATATGTGGGCAGATTTTCCATAGTCTCTATATGGGTCAGTGTAATATATATGTGTGTGTGTATATATGTATATATGTGTGTGTGTATGTAGGATATATACACACATATACATGTGCATGTTTGTATATAACATGAATATATAGGTATCCACCAATATGTTTATTTCATCAGAAAGTATGATTTGCCTTACACAAGGAATACTTAAATCCCAACCATAAAATCTATTTAATACAATTCTGATGATACAAGATACAAATTCAAAGTCATACCTCTCTATATAGAGAACAATTAATTAATTATAAGTTGTGATTTGAGGGCCACTTCCAAAAGTATCTTCCCTACTAACTTGTCATTATTATCATAGTTACCAATGAGTTAGACAACAAAAATTGCAAAGTTATCTCTGGAGACCTTACTTAAATAAAATTCCACTAGTATGGATCAGTTTATCATTTAGCTGGTTGACATGTTGGACCTTCAGAGCAGGGCAGATAAGGTAGGAGAAAATACATTAGTGTAACAAGGAATGAGAAATTCAGATATAGGAAAAGAATGGGTAAGTTAAGGAGTATGTCAAGAAGATTTCGTGAAAAGAGAAAGAGAGAGAAAAAGAAAGAGGTGATGAAATGCATTACTATGAAAGGAACTCCCAGGGTATTTTTAATTCATAAATATTCTAAATTATTTTTCAGCTTAATGATTAATATTTACCTTGAAACACAAATTTGTTCTGCTACTGGAAATCCACCCATCTGGACATTTTGGAGCAGGGGTGGTTGTGGGTACTGGTGGAGGAGTTGCTCCCTCTGCCCAGTGCTTGCAAACAAATTTTGCTTTCTCTTCACATTTCAGAACATCCCATAATCCACCTGCAAACCCTGTTTTCATGGCAACACACCCTGTCTTTCGTCCTAGACATAAAATAGAGGGAAGCAATTACAACTCTTCTGTAAGCTCAATCATGATGGAACTTATTTTCATATACGTAGGTTAAAAAAGCATACAACTGATCATATTTTCTTAGCATTTCTAAAGATACACATTATTTGGTCACAAAAGTTCACGAAATGTGCATTAAATGCTGTCAAGGTACAAGAATTTGTGGAGTTCCTATTGCATACTCAACTCTATGCATCAGAAATTCTGCAAATACTTGTACGTTGGTTGGTGGATGATACATAATTCTTGCAGAGAGATACAGAAGTATTGGCCATGGTGGAATTTATTTAGTTTAAGAAGCAAAACAAGTGAATATTAAATAATATACACCATGAAGGACTTAATTGAGTGCTAAACTGTAAAGGACAAACTCAAAGTGCTACCGTCATTCACAGGATATTCTGTGGGTTTAAGTATCCAGGCAGGGAATCATGGAGGGAGTGGAGGTAAAGTTGGTCCTTGAGGAAGGGGCAGGATTTAGAAACCATTGGAAAGCCACTCCAAGCAAAGGAGAAAACATGAAGGAGGCATAGAGCTCGAAATAAGAATGGCATGTTTGAGGAATCATGAGAACACCAAACAAAGATGTATCTTGGGGAATGATGGAGAAAAAAACTTAGACCCCCATATTAATACATTCATTTAAGTAATAACAATCAATACACTAACAAACTAGAAAAAATCACAATGAAATTTACATGGAAACATAAGAGGGTCAAAATATTAAAATATATTTCAAAGTTCCTCTTAGAGTCCCAGATAATATACACAATAATAAAATACCACTTTTCTAATGTAAATGAGGTTAATTAATATTTCAGTTTAGCACATTAACAAGCAGTTTTGTCTCTGTCCTTATATTTGGGGCCAGTCTCCCAGGACATTATTTTGTCTCAGTTTTTTTAATTTACATTCTTTCTTTTCGTTTAAAAAATATTGTGATCAAAACCTTTTGATCTAGTAAACTGGAGGAAAAGAGCCAATTTTATTCTTAGCTACTCTATTTGTAATAGGAAAGAATTAGAAACTCCTAAATGTCAAACAATTTAAAGATTAATATTTTTGCATTCTAGAATATATTCAAATAGACTATGTTGTATAGTAATTGATTATTTTGTTAATGCGATGGAATATATATATATATACACACATATATATATATATATATATATATATATATATATATATATACCACTTATTTCATCAGTGTGGGAATTCTCACTATGGAGGCTCCCTTCATCAATTATGATATCATTTTATTTGTAATTTGTACTCAGAAAATTGGTTGGAACATTGAGAGTGTAGGGACCATGTCTATGGTCACACAACAGAGATCAGGCATGTTGACTCTAAGGTTGGTACTCCAACTAACACGCCATGATATTCCTCATGTTTGACTGCATAATTGTGTTTTTTTAAACCCTATACAATGAAAACCAATGCAACCAAAAGAGAAATATTTGGAAAAAATGTTGAGGCAAATAGGACAGAAAAAATTTGGCATCTGGAACACATACAAAATTGTTTAAAAGTCACAGTAATCATTCCCAGTCTACAATGGATAAATTGTAAAAGAACATAAAGTTTTCAAAAGAAATGAAATTGTCAATAATCCCATGAAAATTCTCAGCTCACTAATAATCCAAGAGATGAAAATCAAAACCACTTTGAAGTATCACCTCACACATCAAAAGACAAAAATAATAAAATCACCAAAGCTCAATGCTTTAAAGATATTCATCCACTGCTGGTGGAGCAGCAATCTGACAGTACAATGTAAAAGTTGCAGAAACGATCACACTATTTTACCCAATTATTTCATCATACATTTTTTAAAACTGAAAACAACTTAAATGTCTAAGAAGAGAGTAGTTAGATAAATGATACATTAATGTAATGACAATAATACTACTAACATTGACAACATATGAATGATACAAAGAAACCTAAGAAGATCTCTATGAAATAATGTAGAGTGAAAAAAAAAGCAGAATCAGAACTGAATATACATTTACAAAAGTATAAAGAGGAAAAGGAAATGAAAATGAATGGACAAGGAGTCCTATAACCAGACATGAAATATAAACTTGTTGGTATATAAAGTCTTTCATAATCTGGACCCTCCTTATTTTTCCATTCCACTTATATGTTATAACACCATGGTCTCTACAATCCAACCATAATGATGTACTGACTTCTTCACACACTATTCTCCATCTCCTCTCTCCTTGCCTTTACCCTGGTGGTTCCCCCGTGCTTGGGATATGTTTCCACAGTCTATCCACCTTCCAGAAATCTTCATTTCTTTTAACACACAGCTCAAGCCATATCGCCACATTGGTATAGAAAGGAAGCAACATGTTCTCCAGAATGTATTTCATTTAGTATTTTACCAGGAATGGTATGGCAGAAAGGATGCTGAATTTACCTCGTTACCTATATGCCCTAAAGCAAGACCCTTATGCCCAATGGCCCCCAGTTAACTCATTTGTAAAATAAGAGATTTGAAACAGATGACCTTAAAGGTTCATTACAGCTCTAAATCTGGAATCCAAATCACAGCATAAAAGGTGCCAATAGTATTCTTCATCTCAGTGTCATCCCTTTCTCCTCTTTCTAGTACTATACACATTTCTCCCTCATTCCCCTAAAAATTACATTGAAATATCTCTAAGTTCTTATTTGACTTTTAAAGCTTTCAAACTTAAAAAACTATCTTTGGGAGTCTGCTGGCAACATGTTTTTGCCACAAAATGCAAAAGAAAAAGTGTTTTATAAATGCAGAAGTATCTGCCAACCTGACAAATAAAGTCTTTTTTAATTGTTTGAGCACTAAAAATGATACCAGAAAAGAGATATATAACAAAATGACAAATATCATTACTGAAAAATAGAATGAGTTTATATTTTTTTCCTAAACTATATTAACTGAAATACCATAGACTAAAAGGACTAGAATCTGAACTAGGGCTTGAATTCAAAGCAATACAATTACCAGGCATAAATGAATTCCAGTGGGTAAATTGAACATTTTCACTGATGGTCCACTTAAATGTCCCTTTGTTTTCTACATCTGAAAGTCCAATCCAAAAATATTTTTCAGGCCTCAGTCCAACAAGACTGGTCAAAAAAGCTTGTTCATATCTAAAAAGAGAGAACAGGAAACATACAATTATATTATGGGAATTTCTCATAAATTATTGTTGAGAAACAAGTTAGAAAAGATGTATCAATTAGGTGGGTTTTTTTCTTACAGTTTGGTTATTACTACCCAATAATAGCAATAAGAAAAATAATAACTAGCATTTATATGGAACTTAAAGGTTGATGAAGCTCTTTGTAAATATCTCATTTTATCCTCATGATGGGAAGAAGGTGCTATTATTACTTTTATTTTACAGGCGAGGAAACTAAGGCAGACAGTGGTTAAGTTTGCCAGACTCACATAGCTGATAAGTATCTGAGGTAAGATTTGAACTTGGGTTTTTCTGACCCCAGATCTAATGTTATATCCACTAATGCTATCTAATATCTATTGCTATGTCACCCAGCTACTAGATAATATTCTGTATATGGATTTTTATGTATACAGTATGTCCTTTAAGGAAATCTATAAATCTTGGGGGGGGGGGAAATATTATAGATATAATTCACTGACAAATATTCATTGACCCAATATGCTGAGTTCAATATATAGGAATACGAAAATTTATAAAGAACATGGAAAGCTACTTTTCCATCTAAGCAGAATTTTATAAACACAGGGTGGACATGAAACCATACAACCTTAGCTGAATTTAAATCTCTAAGACAATCTGTACCAAATATTAGGTGATGCAGAAACTTTGAAAGGCAATCTCCAGGAAGAATCAGGGATGAAAAGCTATGAAATTTTAATGAATCTCAGTGCCACAGTGGACAGGACAAGTCAAGAAGATTCCTCTTCCTCAGTTCAAATCTGGCCTCCGATACTTACTAGCTATATAACCCTGGGCAAAGTCACTTAACCCTGCTTGCCTCAGTTTCCTTATCTATAAAATGAGCTAGAGAAGGAAATGGCAAATCACTCCAGAATCTTTGCCAAGAAAATTCAAATGGGTTCATGAAGAGTCAGAAATGACTGAACAACAAAATCTTTTGGGGAATGAGTGCAGAAGGCAATGGAGATAATCTTTATGACCTTTCCTTTCTTTGCATGTACAAGGAGGGAAATGTGTTTCCTAGCTCACAGAGTTGTTTTGAGGGAAGCACTTAGATCTGAAAGTACTATATGAATTTGAGTTACAACCACAATCACCCAACCCAGTCACTCCTTGGGCTCTGAATTAAAAATCTTCCCTTAGCATTCTTTTTTCTTGCTGATGAGTCTAAGGTCACAATATAAGTTAGTAATGGAGCTGATCTATCTACAAAGTTATATTGCTGAGTTAATATACACAAAATTTTATTACAAAGAGTGACAGTACGGGAACAAGGATTGAAAGTTCTCTCGCTTTTGACATGTACTGGCTGTGTGTCCCTTGGTAAATCACTTAACTTGCCTATCCCCTATGCAGATCTCTAAGATTATAAATTGGAGAGCAGATACTGATCCACATTGGTAGCAGGAGTTTCCTTATCAAGAGTTTTTCTTATAATTACTAATGATTATTATTGTATGTATGTATATGCATTTAAGGTTTGTGAGAAGCTTTACAGATATTTTATTGTCATAACCACTCTAGAATGTAGGTGCTGTTATTATTCTCTTTTACAGATGAGTAAACTGAGATACAGAGGTTAAGTGACTTGCCCAGAATCACACAGCTAATGCATCTACGGTTGGATTTGGACTTAGGTCTTCCTATTCCAGTTCTAGCACTCTTGCAGCCTAACTACCAATGAAATCAAAGGTCTATTTAAAACAAAACAAAACAAAAAATCCCTGGTAACTTTTGAGTATTGTTACAAAGATGAAGAATGGAGTTGGATGTATGAACCAAATTTAGAACATTTATAACTTACTCTCTAGATTGTTTTTTAATAGCGAAATGTGTAGAACACTTTAGAGCCTACAGCCTACAGCTTTCTGCTACCCATTCCTTCCTTCACAAATTTAACAAAAAAATAAAAACCATTACATACCTGTCTTCCACGGTGGCTAGATAAGCCTTCTGGTTTATGCATGTCTGGTTTGCTACTGCAAATGTCGAAAGTGTTTGCCCAATCAAATAACAGTAAAGGCCATATCTTTTCCATCCCTGTTAATACACAATGTTTATACAATGGTATAAAATATTAGCAGACTTTCAAATTCCTTTATTATGTATTTTTTAAAAGGAAAGCTTTGAAAGCCAACATATTTAAATGAGGGAGAAATTTCTATTTTTTTTTAAAAAACATGAACAATATGGGATAAAATTGAAAATATACACAGGGGTGTATTAGAACCAGCTCAAATCTGTTGGCAGGAACTGATTGTTAAAATTTCGGCACAATAATTTGTATCTTGGCGATCAGCAAATGCTATAAATTAGGACTTGATTTATCATTTTATTGATTGTCTGGACTTAAAGTGATTAACTAAAAAGTATAGCCTCAATAAATTCTACCAGAGATCTAAGCCATCAAAACCTAAACAATGTTTTGATGGCTTAGAATGTACATATGTATATGTATGTATGTGTGTATATATATGTATATCTATAAATGCATGTATACACACATATGTGTGTGTATCTGACATACAGATTGACTATGAATTGAGCCCTGAGTTAAACTGGGGGAGGAGAGCATATTAGATGAACTTTGAGAAATCGTGAAGCTCTGTTAATGATCTCAAGTTTCCCATGGAAACAAAGGCACAACTTTTTGATGACAACATTTTACAATATTGCATCATGGGATAGACACAGAACACAATCTTCTCTTAAGAATCATTTTCTCCTCCACCTCAATTAAACTATATACTTTTTGAAGGATGGGACAAGTAAAGAAACTGAGGCTGAGAGATATTAAGTAACTTGTCTGTGGTCAGTCAGCTAGAAAGTGACTGAAAGGGGATGTGAGCTCATGCCTTCCTAGTTCCAAGTCCAGCTGGAGCACTTAGCTTCCCCGTTCAATCTACATGCCAACGACTCACCTCACTTCCCTTTAGATTCCTGAGGGTAGATATTTTCACAATACTATCATGCATGATGCTCCCAAGAAAGAAAAAGTAGCCCTTGCTCCTTGATCAAATAAGATAATATTTATAAAGTACTTAGCCCTAGTACTTAGACTTAAAGTCTACACATTAGACTTGATTGGGTATGCTGCCCTCCTTTTATTATCTGGCTGCTCCTACTGTCCAACTTGCCCTTCTCATTTTCATTGGCTCTATTTCTCTTTTAATTCCTTTCCAGACACCTCTTCTCACCCTGTAGCAAGCATGGAGGTAGCTGAGAAAGGCAGCCATATTGGACTGTTATAGACTTTGCTGTGGAACTTGGACCGCTGGGATGGATCGTGAAAACCAGTGAAGCAGAGAATCATGGCACATGCTAATACACTTAACACGCACCTTCTGGCAGCCTTGTTCTACTTCCACTACGGGTGGTTTGGAAAGAGGTTTTGATTTGCAGACGAAACCAAACTTACTCTCACAGGGGTGATCGGCCCAATAACCATCCTGCAGAAAACAAAGGAAAGAAACACTGATTGGGCTCTTTCGTCTTGTTGCAACTGTGCCCCTCAGAGGGAAAATGAAGATCTAAGGTGGGATCTTTGAGAGTAAAGAATTCTTATTTCTAGTGCCTGAAATAGTGGTTGGCACAAAGCATGCAACAGATTTGCTAATTCCTCCATTTTGGACGTATGGTCCAGGATGGACAGTCTTCAGGCACCTTCTGGCTCTGCCTCTGACATACGACATGTACCTTCACACACACATGTCCTACTTTTCATATACCTTTTGTGTGTAGTCTTTTCCAAACAAAACATAAACTCCCTAAGAGCACTATTTGCATGAGGAAGCCAGATGGCCAGAGTGGACAGAGAGCTGGGCCTGGAGTCAAAAAGACTTGAGTTCAAATCTGGCCTCAGATACTTGTTAGCTGTGTGGCCCTGGGCAAGTCACTAACTAATTTCTGCCTTGGTTTCCTCAACTGTAAAATAAGGGTGATAACAGCATCTACCTCACAAGGTTGTTGTAAGGATCAAGTGTGCTAATATTTGTAAAGGCTTTGGCACTTAATAGGAGTTTGTCCTGCTTTTTCTGTAGACTGACTTCAAGTATATAGTTAACAAGACCACTAGAGGTCACTCTGGGATCATTCTTCTCACTGTACCATTCCAGACATGAGAATCTTCTCTGGCCAAAGAACCAGGATACTGGGCAAAATGACTCCTAGGCTGTATGGTATCCCCAGCCAACATCTGGTGCTTTAATGCTGCCCCTGACTGCCCCCAAACATCTCACTGCATCACCCTACCTTCTCTAACTAAACCCTGACACACCACTCTTCCCCAGTCAAAACATCAGTTAATTGCTTACTATACATAATGGGGAAAGAAAGGGAATAAACATTTCTATAGCACCCAGGCACTGTTCTAAGTGCTTTACATAAATCTCATTTGACCCTTACAACAACCTGTTACTCCCGTTTTATAGCTTAGGAAACCAAGGCAAACTGAGGTTAAGAGGTTATACACCCAGATCACAGAGCTAGAAAACATCTGAAGACAAATTTGAACTCAGATTTTCCTGACTCCAGGGCCAGTACTCTATGCAGAAGCTGTTGGTCTAGTGCTGTACACATGCTATTCATGAATACGGCCCCAAAGCTATGGTCTCTGTTCATTCATTTTATCATTCATTCAACAAACATACATTAAGTACTTACTCCACTTTACAGTCATCCTAGGGCCACAGAGAGGCTAGGTGACTTGTCCAAGGCGGTAAGTAGCAGAATTAGGATATGAACCCAGGGTGTTCTGGAGCCAGCTCCCAGAGAGAGTTCATTGTTAAAATTTCAGTGTGAGCATTTGCTCCTCAAAAATCAGCAAATACTACAAATCAGGGCTTGATTTGTTTGCTGATTTATTGGTTGTCTAGACTTAAGAAAGTGACAAAGAAAGTGCTACTACAGGTTAGAATTAAATTTGTGTTGTTGGTACTTTTTTTTCCTAGAGAGCTGGTTGTGAAACATTTACCAGCACACCCCTGGTGAGAACTTGGGTCTTGAATTCAGTACTCCTTCCACTGTACCACACTGCCTTATACCCAGGTTCACACTGATAATTTGTAGCACGTGAGGACCTAAGATTGTTGGCAAGCTGAAAGCATCCAACCTACAGGTATGAGCACCTTCAAGTACTAAATTTGTTTCTTCTCTATCTACTAATAAATTTTTATAAAAATATAATCATATGATTATTTTGATTCAGTAAGATATTCTTTAACATATGTGTGCCATGATTTGTTAAGTGGCAGACGCTCCAAGTAAGCTCACAAAATACGTGGTGTATTCTCATTTGATCATGCCATGAAAGGCTATGTCTATAATGTGGACAACTAACTAGAATGAGAGCCTTGTATGCAGAGTTTTCATAAACAGGATCCAGTCAGAAATGACCAACATGACTGGCCATTTCTAGTTAATTATTAATATAAACCACCCACTTCGGTGAGCGTCTTTTTATAAGCTTCTGGACATTCCTCTTTAGGAGGAGGAGGAGGAGGCTGATCTCTGATCTGGGTGAATTTGACCCATGCCTACGCAACCTAGAAGAGAGAACATTTTACATGACTTGATTTGAGGCAAGCTCTGACTACTGCGAGACAGCAATGAATAAGGATCCTCTTACTTTTCCCTTCATCACCACGCAGTCTTCCTGCCTGTTGTTTGCATGGCTTGGCTCTCCAGGCAACCATTTGGTGAAGGTTACAGGAGTCCCATCACTCCATTCAAAATACATCTGAATCTTGAGATCATTTAACCCAATCCACAATGTATCTTTGTCCACTAAACAGAGAGGAAAAAAAAATACACAGAAACACATTTTCATATAAGCTTAAGTGAGGGGGGGGGGGGGGCGGGAATTGCTTCCTGGAAGATAAGAAAGGCATTAGATAATTGTGACTTTCTGCTTTATCAGCATCAAGCTTACCCTTTTATGGCCCTTATTGATGTCATGAAGGATCATTGACTTTAGCATTAGGTACTACAGAGAGGGCTCAAACTTCCTCTACCTGCCATATTTCAGTCTATCCACATTGAATTACGAAGGTGAGACTTAGCAGTCAGATTTAGTCAAGCAATTACAAATCCTATTTTATATGGATAACAATAACTAAACAAACATGTTCTTGGTAAATAAGCTAAGTTGTCAGCCCCTCCATCTTACATAGTTATTTTTGGTACAAATAATTGATTGAAACTTTTCTATCTATGAAACATCATGCTCAGTTCCCCACCCCCAGGGCTAACAGTTATACCCTACTTGTACAGACAGCTACATGACCGACTATTCTTCTGATTTATTTTTTAAAAATGTGTTTAAAAAAGACTACAAATTCACCAAATCTTAGAGTTGGAAGGGTCCTCAGGGTCTACCTAGTCTATCCTGTACCTGAAAGAGGATCCCCTTAAGAAAGTATCCCAAAAATGGTCATCTAGCCTTTGCTTGGAGACTTCAAGTGAAGGTCTCATATTTTTTCTGGTTCATGTGTGTTTGTGTGTGTGCATGTGTATATATATATGTGTGTGTGTGTGTGTATACACACTATTATGTGATATATGATGTGATGTAATATATGATATGACATGACAAATGATATTGTATTATAATATTATATTGTATTGTAATATTATATTAATGTTACATCATATTACATTGCATTGTATTGCATTACATTACATTGTATTACATTACAATATATTATATTATTATTATATTATGTTATGTTATGTTACATTACATTATGTTACGTTACGTTACATTCCCATTGCCTCACAAGAAAGCCCATTCTATTTTTGGATAGCTATAATCGCTGAGAACCTTTTCCTTACATCAAGACCAAATTTGCTCCTTTGCAACTTCCATTGCCACTAGTTCTCCCCCTCTGGGGCCAGGCAGTAGAAGGCTCCCTCTTCCATGAAATAGCCCTGCAGACACCTGAAGAGTCCCATCTCCAACTCCTCCCACCCCCTATGTCTTCTCTTCTTTGGGCCACAAGTTTCCATTTCCCTCCACTGATCCCAGTATGGCAGGAACTTGAGGTCATCCTGGGTATCCTCTTCTAGGCAGTTTGTCAATGTCCTTTCCTTGTGAATTACCAATGTGCTTTCTGAAATGGATGCTCACAACATAACCCACATGTCAGATGTGGTTTTGTCAATGGAGAGTACAGAAGGACTATCTCTACCTATAACTCCTTTTGGAAGATAGTGGCGGTTAGAAGGGCCTGGAATGTTATGGTCCATGGAGGTACAAAGAGTGAGACACAACTAAATGACTGAACAGCAATCCCTATATTATTCATACTATGCTGGCAGTTCACTAAAATCACCAAATCTTTTTCAAAAACATCTCCCTATTTTTCTATTTGTGAGATGGATTTCACATTTGGAAGACGTTATATTTGTCCCTATGGAGTATTAGATTTGATCCAACATTCCTGCTTATCAAAATCTTTTAGAATTCTAAATCCATCACCCAATTCATTAACTATCCATCCCAGCTTTGACTCATGCATATTTGAGAAGTGTGCCAACCGTGCCTTATTCCAAGTCCTTGATCAAATTGCTTAACAGCTCAGAACCAAACACAGCTTCGCTGAGGCATACCACTGGAGACTGCCTGCTAACATGACATTGAACCATTAATGACAACTCTTTGGATCTAGACATTCAATCTGTTTTAAATCCATCTACCTGTAATATTACTTTAGCCACATCCCTTCGCCTTTCCCCCCAGAATAGCACCAATGTCATCAAATAGAGAGTTTAAATTCTCAAAAAAAAAAAACCAAAACCTACTATCTCAGCAGTGCTGTATTCAAGGTACATTAATTTTTGTGATAAAATTGACCAATGTATGAGACATATAAGTTGAAGAGGTAGGTTATACCTTGACTATTGTCATTGAACTCTTAGTCAATAAAATCAATAGCAAGTCCAATTGCTGATTTCCTATCTGCAAGTAGTCTTGCAGGGCATTTGGTAGAAAGTTTTTAGGTTTTGTTGCTGGATCACAGAAATAATACATTGCTTTAGGAAAATGAAATAGCTTCCCTTAAATTTACAAAAGATGAAACTGAATTTGTCCAAACACTCTGGAAAGCAATGTGAAATTATGCTAAGGATATTATTAAAATATCCATAGCCTTTGACCCAGGACCTCCCACTGCTAAGCAAATACCCTAAGGAGGTCTGAACTAGAAAGGTCCAACATACACCAAAATATTTGTAGTAGTTCCTTTGTGTGATAGCAAAGAACAAGAAACAAAGAAGCATCTCAATGATGGAGGATTAGCTAAACAAGTTGTGATATATGAATGTAAGGAAATATTTCTGCACCTTGAAAAATGGCAGATATAGAGTATAAAGTAAAGCTTGGGAAGACATATACGAAGTAACACAAAGGGCAGAAACAAATCCAGAATGAGTGTGTATGTTTGTATACACACATATATACATATGTACATACACATATACATGGGGAAGGGAAAAGATAGTATTTGGAAACAAAGGTGTGTAAAAACAAAAGATGTTAATTTTGAAAAGCAAATGAATGACTCAAAGTTTAAGCACATCCCATGCAATCTTGGATGAGATGAAAGAGCTCAGAGACATTTTTCTTTGGATTACTTTGTCAGTGTTTCTTCAAGTGTATTTTTGGAGTTTGTCTGGGGTGTTTTTGTCTGAGGTGTTTCTAGGGATCTAGGTCCCTCCAGGTCCTAAGAAAACATCATCTAATGCTGCATTCAGTTTAGGCATTTCACAAAAGGAAAGTAATAGTAGACCTTGAAAAGTATTTTTAATTGTTGAGAGATTCTGTCATGAGTTATGCGTATGTCAAAATAGCCATGTGTTGATTTAATTTGATCATTTTCATCTTGGCAATATACTTGCCAGAATATCACAAAGATAATATGGAGAGTGAGGAAAAACTGGTTAGCTCCTGAAAATGTTAAAAGACTTCTCCATTTCAGGATTTCCTTTAGTGGTTTTAGCCCTTCTGCTAAATGCCGCTGAACTTCATTTTTTGGAGAAGTCCATTGCTGGCTCAAGGCCAATAACAGCAGGTGTTTCCAGTGCTCTGAATCATGAATGACAAAATGTCGTTTGCAAGAAGGGTGCATAGTTCTTTCCTTAGCTCATCTGGAAAAGACTGCAAACTAGTAGGAGCTGAGCCTACTACTAAGCACTGTGGGTACCAGATTTTTCCAGTAGATGTTGCCACTGATGGCTCAGTTATGCAGTAGATAGAACCCTGGATTTGGAGTCAGGAAGAACTAAGTTCAAATCTTCCTTCAGTTACTTACGAGATGGGTGATACTGGGCAAATTACTTCTCTTAGCCTTGGGTTCCTCATATGTAAAATGAGGTGAATAATAGTACTTACCTCACAGGGTAGTGATAAAGTAAAAATGAAATGATGAACAAAGGGTTTTAAATATCTCACAATGCTTTAGAAGGGCTACCTATTATTACACTTGATCTTGAACCTTAGTCCCCCAGCAGTAATGGGAGAACTGAGGACTTTGTTGCAAAATGTTCTAACAAAAGTATCCTTTCCTCTACCACTGATTCTTTTCTTTCCTAATTTTATCAAAAGTAGACAATGAATATCTATACAGTAAAACAGTGTTATCATTAATGTCTCTGTATTTCCCTCTCTATGCACTTTAAATATATATATTCTGTGGTTAATATGAAAATAATTACATCAATGTTCTAAGAGTTTGAAATGTAAAAAGACATACTTGTTTTTATCTCCAAAACTATTTTTCTCAGATATCTCTTCAAACTCTAATTAATCACTTTATATAAATGCCCATCAATAAAATAAAAAATGTATCTTCTAGAGAAGATTAGCTAATCTTAAGGAGAATTTTAAAATAACTAATAGTTGCATCCCCTATTTCTCATTTTCCTCCTTTTATGACTCTCTCCATCTATCTCAACTTTAACTGTCATCTCCTTAACTCCTGTTACTTTTTCTAATCTCCTAACTTGTTCCATTGTTATGCATCAGGAAGGGGCTGGCCTCTACCATGATTATGACTCATTTCCTTTTCTTCTGCTTGATGGAAACAGATGATCTACATAGTTACTGATTCAAAAGACTCATCATTCATAGCTTGAGGACTACGACCTGTAGTTGTAGGTACTTAATGAGTTTCTGGCCCCACTTATATGCAGGATCATAGGACACTAGAGTTGGAAGTGACCTCTGAGACCATTTATACCAATCAGGAATTCTCATTTCAATATGGTTCTCCAATCTTTGCTTGAACATCTCCAACGAGGATAAACCTTCTAAGACAGCCCATTTCATGTGACACAAGTTCTAATTGTTTTTGGAAGTTCCTTGTGAAATCACGTCTAAATTTACCTCTCAGCAACTTCCATCCACTGCTTCTACTTCTGTTGTTTGGCACCAAACAAAACAAGTCTAATCCTTCTTATATATGGAAATCTTTCAAACATTTAAAGAAAGTGATTCTATTTCCTACTGAATCTTCTCTCCTTCAGGCTAAGATTTCCCAGTTCCTTTAACTGGTACTTGCATGATATGAAGGTCCTTCCCCATTCTGGTCAGCCACCTAAAGACTCTCTCCAACTTATTAACGTCCTTCCTAGAAAGTGAACTGAATGTAATACTCAAGAAGTATTCAGACCAGAGAAGTACAGTGACACTATTCTCACTCCTGGAAGCTAATCCAGTCTCAATACAGACGAAAACTGCATCAGTTTTTTTTTCACCACCATATCTGTTGACTCATATTAATTTTGCATTACACTACACTCCCAGATATATTACAAACTCTTGTCTCTTCATGTTCCCCTAGTTTATTTTTCTTGTCACCACTGAATTTCACTTTGTTAGATTAGATATTAGATATTCTAATCCATCAAGGTCTCTTATGATACCTAATTATCATTAAGAGTATGAGCTACCTCTCAGAACTTTACGTCGTCTGAAAATTTCATAAATATGTCATTGATGCCTTTATCCAAGTAATCCATTCAATCATACAAGGCCAAGTACAAATACTTGAGACACTGCACTAGAGACTTCTCACCAAGCTGACACTGAACCACTTACTCTTGGAGTAAGGTTGCTCAATCACTTATGAATCCTTTCACCTATATTGTAATTTAGCCCACATTTTTCCATCTTCTTTCAATAACATCATGAGAAACTTTATCAAATGCTTTGCTAAAATGAATGGCACCTGCAATATTAGTCTACCATGACTTGTTTTTGAAGATTTGTTTTTGTTGGCTCATTGTGATCACCATTTCCTTTTCTAGACATTTACTTTCTCTTCTAATTATTCATTCAAGAATTTTGCCATGAATTAAAGTCCAGCTCACTGACCGGTAGCTTGTGTGTTCTTTCTTCTGTTTTTGTTGAGTCACTGCAGTCATGTTTGATTCTTCATGACCCCAGGTGGGGTTTTCTTGGCAAAAATACTGGAGTGGTTTGCCATTTTCTTCTCTAGCTCATTTGACAGAAGAGGAAACTGAGGCAAACAAGGTTATGTGACTTGCCCAAGGTCACATAGTTAGTAAGTGTCTGAAGCTAAATTTGAAGTCAGGGAGATGACTCCAAGCCCAGTGCTCTATCTACTGGGCCACCTAAATCTTAAGGACTTACTTCAAGTCCATCTAAGTTCTGTATTCTACAAATCGTCATACAGCTATTACATGTCAAAAAAAAAAGATTGGAATTCAGAGCTTGCTGATTTAAACCCAGTACTCTATCTATTATGCCCACTGCCTCTACTTCTACTTAAAAGCCTTAGTACTTCATAGTTGTATAGCAATATCTATAATTACATCCTCAGGGAGTAGGAAGTAAAAGAGTAGAATGTACTGTACCTGGATGAATTCTTACCATATCCCAACTGGGAAAAAATGAAGTCAAATTCCTCTATACTGTGGATACTCGCCAGATCTCCTCCTTCCTTTCTGCAGTCATGTACAGCATCTCTTTGTATTTTGGGTTCCCTATTAATTTTGTAACAGTGACCTGCATATGGCCACCACTGGCTTGCACAGGAGACAGGAACATCACTTTCTAGAAAATTTTCAAAAATAGGTTTGAGATCAAACAAGGGAAAGATTTAAGTGAATAACTATTACTGTAACTCCAGACATTTTGTACATTTGTACATAACTTTGTGAAAGAAAGCAAATCACTAGCATCAGAAATAAAAACCCCTTCTGATTTTGTGGCTTGTGTACAAAACAGGTGGGGTTTTTTGGAGTAAAAAAAGAAATTCTATCCTTCACATTCAACAAAATTTAATTTGAAGTCCGCAGAAATCTTGTTTACTAAATTTTGTTGTTGTTGTCATTAAGTAGAGTACAATTCTTTGTGACCCAATTTGGGGTTTTCTTGGCAAAGATACTGGTGTGGTTTGCCATTTCCTTCTCCCGTTGCTTTTACAGATGAGGAAAATGAGGCAAATAGGGTAAAATGACTTGTCCAGGGTCACACAGCTAGAAAGTATCTGAGGCCAGATTTGAACTCAAGAAGGTGAGTCTTCCTGACTTCAGGCCCAGCACTCTATCCAATGTGCTACATAGCTGCCCTTTTGCTAAATAGTCAACAATAAACATTTCAGAGCTCCTATTCAGTTATGCCCACTGGGAACCTCAAGACACTACTTGTTCTCAAGGAGATTGATTATCACCTAGCTGAGAATCCAGGACAAAGAAATCAATAAATAACAATACAATATATTTGAAGATCACAAATAAATGTTACTGGACTTGAGTTCAACAGAGAGATTAGACCAACTTTACGTGGGGTTTGAGCTGAGGTGTGTGCAAAGGTTAGGTTTTTAACAAGAAAAAAGGAAAGGGGGGGGGAGAAATGTGGAAGGGAGGAGGAAGAAGAGAAGGGGATAGGGGAGGGAAGCAATGCAAATGCCCAGTCTCACTAAAGTTTGTAACTCCATCAGCCCCTAGCAGTTTCTACACACAGTAGACAATGTTTGTGGAATTAATGCATGACTGAGTGAATGAATGAGTAAATGAATGAATGAATGAATGAATGAATGAATGAATGAATGAATGAATGAATGAGTGAGTGAGTGAATGAATGAATGAATGAAAATGCTACCTTGGATTATTATTCATCTCTTAATTTATATGTCTTGTCTCTCCAATCAGAATATCTAGCCCAGAGAGCTTGTTTTAAGACTCTCTGTATTCCCAACACCTGCCAGCGTGCTCTGTATACAGTAGGTCCAGATTAAATGTTTGATAATGATTATGATGGACTCTGTGACATATTAATCATTACTCAAACACCTTGTTTTCTTTTTATCAAACACTTCTCAAAACTGCATATATTTGAAAGGAATTTAATGCAACTTTGGAGCCCTCTTGTGGAAAACGTTAGCTTTGTTGCTTCGAACAACTCAAGGGGAAAGGACATGTCTGTCAGAAATTCTTAAAAGTATTCATTGAGAAGAAAAAGAAATCCACACATTCAGGGTGAAAAAACAAAGACAAAAGAAGGCCCTAATTTTATACTATTGAGGGTTTTTGAAGGGAGTCAAAACTGATTGTGAGTTCATCTTAACATCCATGAAGTGTGGATCCTGGGACCTTTCCAGTGATGATATGACAGCATGCTGTATCTCTTCCTAACTGATCTGGCTACAAATTCTGTATACTGCAAATGAAAGCCAGTGTCTCTTTGACAACCACCTGCCTCTCTGTGTACCAACTTATTATACTTTACATATAGTTTTTTACATATATCATTTCATTTCATATATTTTTACATATATTTTTCATATTTTTGTTTTACATGTATTATTTCATTTCATCGTCATCACAGTTCTGTAATTATCATATCTCTTTTGCAAATGAGAAAACTGCTGCTCAGAAAATTTAAGATGCTAGTTCAGTCACACACCTAACAATGACTTGAAGCAGGATTCAAACTCAGATCTTCCTGATTCTGAGTCCAAGCTGTTTGTTCACTATGCATAGAGCACATTGTTGAGTTGTCCTTGGATCATTGATATAGATTTGAAAGACATGTTAGAGGCTGAGTCTAATTCACTCATTTTACAAATGAGTAAAGTGAGGTGCAGAAAGGTTAAGTAACTTATCTTGGTATGTGTCTGAGTATGTATCTGAGTCAAGATTTGAACTCAGTTCTCCCTGTCTTCAAATTCAGTGCCTCAGTCATTATGCCACCTAGGCAAGATGAAAGAAAAGAAAGAGGAAGCAATTCCCAAAGAAAAATATTCTCAGGAAGCATGAGTCATCAAAGCCAGTGTCAAGATGTTAGCAAATGAAAGAACATGACACAGCAAAAGGGAGAGAGGGAGAAATTCTATGTTACTAGAGATGTACAACAGATGTGAGATAGCTGGAGGATGGTGATTCCAAAGTTTATGCAAAGAATATTGTATCCCACATACTGAAGAGAATATATATAGAGTTATCCCTTCCACATTGCAGCTTTCCCCATTGTAGTTTCAATGTATCCCAGGTTGGCATAAGAAATTAAATGGGAATTTGCTGGGAGTTTTGTGGAAGCCAGACAACATGCAAAGACCCACAGAGCCTATGACCAAGTACTTAACCCAAATTTTACATTAAGGTACTGTAAACATCCTATAAAAGAAAAAGGAAAATTCAGACTCCTCCTCTGGTATGAAGGAAAGGACAAAAAATTTTACACGGATTTTTCAGATCATGGCAATGTCATACCCCAGATGCTGACAATGTAGAAGGGATAACTGTGTCTGTGTGTGTGATGTACATGCGTGTGTATACACACACACACACACAAATATATATATACGTATATATATATACACACATTTACATATGTATGTGTGTATGTACATATATATACATACACCCTATGGATGGATGTGTATATATTTTTTTTCTTGTAATATATAAGGGATCACTGCTATGTAGTATGCTACTTAACCTTTTTATCAATGACTTGGATAAAATTATACATGGCATGCAATCAAAAGGATGCTATAAAGGGAGGAGAGCTAATGAAGACACTTGCTGATAGAGTGAGTGTTTATTTGGTAGACTTTTAGAAGATGAGATTTAATGATGATAAAGTGAAATCTTATACTTGGAACAAAAATCATTGTTACAAGTATGTGACAAGGGAGGCATGGAAAGTTAGGTCAGTATGAAACACCAATGTGACATGGTGGCCAAAAAGTTTTTGCAAGTTTAGGCCAAGTAAATAAAGATATATAGTCCTGTGCTGAGGACAATACATCCCATTGTATTCTGCCCTAGTCAGACCTGATCTGTAATATTATATTCTGTTCTAGGTGACCTTTAAGGAAAAGCAGTTGATAAGTTAGAGTGGTGTCAAACTCCAATAGAAATGGGGACCATTAATCCACACAAAAGGGTCTCTGTGATTGCATATTGACTTAGTTTTAAGCTTTATTTTTAAGTGATATTATTTGATAAATGATGTTATCTGATTATTTAATTATTTGATATGGTTTAATATTATCAGGTTTTAAGTGGTGTTATTTTAAGGGTTTTTATTTATGTTTCATTGTGTTTTTAATCTATTTTGTTAATTATTTTCCTATTAAATTCTAATTTGGTTCAGTCTGCACTTGAGAAATTGTGGATGCATGTACCCATGAGCCATATATTTGACTCACTCTGAGCTAGAACTCCCCATGGAGGATGATCAGGATGCTAAAAGGTCTCAGGTTCATGTCATATGTGGACCAGTTAGAGGAGCTGGGATTGTTTGAACTAGAGAATAGAAAACTTAAGGAAACAGGAGAGCAGTTTTCATTCTCAGTCTTCTTTGCTGGGTCTTTGTCTATGTCATGCCTACTAACTATGGGTATCCCCCAAACTCAGTCCTTTTCCATTTCCTCACCATGTGACTAGGTGATTTCATCACCTCTAATGGGTATAATTATCATCATTATGCAGATGATTCCCACTTTTTTTTATCTAATTCTAGTATTCTTATGGGTTATGTATATAGTACAGCAACGTCAACTGCTTCTTAGACATTTCAAATTAGTACCTCAAACTCAATTGGAGGCTTTTATATGTGACCCTAGAGATAACCAAAGAGCAACTGGAGTTTCCTGAGTATGGGAGTAACATGGTAAGACCTATACTTTAGGAAAATCACTTTAGAAAATGAGAGAAAGATAGACTGGAGTGGAGAGAAACTAGAGGCAAGAAAGTCAACTGTATGTCTTTTTTCAGTAGTCCAGGCATGATGAGATGAAGACCCAAAATAGTGTGGCAGCATTGTCAAAGGACAGGAGGAGGCTCATATGAGAGATATTGTGAAGGCAAAATCAATAGAACTTGGAAATAGATTAGATGTATGTGGTGAGTAAGAGTTGAGAACACCTAGGTGATAAGCCTAGGTAACTGGGCCAATGGTGGTATCCTCAATAGTAATAGAAAAGTTTGGAAAGGGGGAGGACTTTAGGAGAAAGCTAATGAGTTTTGTTTTGGACAAGATGTCTTCAGGATAGCCAGCTTGAGATATCCAATAGACAATTGGAGATATGAGAGCAGAGAGCAGGAGAGCAAGTAGGACTAGATAAATAAATCTGAGATTTATCTGCATGGGAATGATACTTAAATCCACTGGAGATGATGAGTTAAGTAAGATAGTACTGATCAAGAAAAGAGGGTCCATAACCAGCCCTTGGGAATTCCTACAGGTAGAAGACATGACATGAATAAAAAATCAGCAAAGGAGATCAAGAAGGAGCAGTCACACTGCTCCAGACTCCCTCCAGGAAAGAACCAAGAAAGATCAGGGTCATGAAAACCTATGGAGGAGAGAGTATTAAGGAGAAGAGGGTTCTCCGTAGTGCCAAATGCATCAAAGGTTGAAAGGTGTGAGATTGAGAAAAAGCTTTTTGATATGGCAACTAAGAGATCATTGGTGATTTAGAAAGAAAAGTTTCAGTTGAATGAGATAAGAAACCAAGTTGCAGAATGCTTAGAAAAGGAGAAGAAGCAGAAGAATAAATTATAGAGCTTTCTCAAGGAGTTTAGCCAAGAAAGAAAAGAGAGATCTGGGTCAATAGTTGGTAGAGAAGTCTAGATCAATTGAGGGCTCTTTTATGATGGGGAGAGGCAATAGAGAGCTAAAGATTTTCAACTAATTAGAGAATGGGAAGGATAACGGGGGCAATGTGCAAGAGAAAAGAAGGGACTGGATCAGGAGTGCATGGAGATGGGTTTCTTTGTCTTGGCAAAGGCTTCCTCTTCTTCAGAGGCTACAGAGAGGGATATAGTAGGTGAATATGTCAAGGTGATATAAGTTGAAAAGAAGGATAGATGATGGAACTCTCATTGAATGACCTCAGTTTTTTAGTGAATTATGCAATGAGGTCATCAGTTAAAAGGATGGAGAAGAAGAAGGGAAATGAGAAACTTGAATAAGCTACTGTGAAGAGGTGGGGAACAAATTAATTACAGAGGAATGGAATCATTACCTTGCTGCATTGAAGACCCAACTGAGATTAAGTAATACACATTAATAATGGACTCAATCAGCACAGTTTCATAACTTTCTCCAGCTCTGTTCAGCAGCATGTGAATAGTTTTGGAAGCATGGAATAGAAATAATCCAAGGTTGAGAATCGGTGCTTTCAAATTGTGGTGCGAGAGAAGACTTTTGAGTGTCCCTTGGACAGCAAAGAGATCAGATCAGCGATACTTAAAGAAATTAATTCAGTCAAATACTGAAGCTGAAGCTTAAACACTTTGGCCACATAATGAGAAGATGGAACTCATTAGAAAAGACCTTGATGTGGGAAAGATTGAAGGCAAAAGGAAAAGGGGATGCAGAGGATGAGATGGTGTCATGGAAACGATGAACATGAATTTTGACAGACTTTGAGAGCCAGTGGAGGATAGAAGAGTCTGATGTGCTATGGTCAACGGTGTCATGAAGAGCAGGACACAACTAAACAACTGAACAACAATAACAACTAAAGTGGAGATTTAGCAAGATGTGGATGGCAATAGCTCAAGGGTTTAGGGATTCAAGAATAGATGCTAGTATAGAGTTAAATTTGATTCATCATTGGGTGGAAATAGGAAAGTAGGAAGAGTATTAATAGCTCAAGGGTGATGAACTGGGAAAGAATTGTAGGGAACAGAGATCATAGTGAAGAAGAAAAGTAAGGTTAGGGGTTATGAGACATAATGAAAGTTGACATGAAAAATTGATCAGATGGGGGAATTCTGATCTAAATTAGAATAAAAAAATAAATAATATAATATATAAATAATATACAACCATATATTTAAAATAAAAATATATTTAAAATAAATCTAAATATAAATAAATAAAGTAGAAAACTTGTGGGTGATGGCAAGATACCTTTAAGTAAATTATGAACTTTCTAGCTCTCTCTTTCCAAGTTATCATACAGAATTTACAATGTTTTAATTTTACTCACAAATGAAACTGAGGCTTTCTAGTCACTTCAGGTTAAATAATTTACATACCTGAGGGAATAATGAATGGATTTAATGAGCTGTTCCCCTTTTTACAAATATATCCAAGTCTTTGAGAGCATTCCACATTTTCCCATTTGGCATTTTTTGCAGGATTCAAGAGCACACAGCTTTTTCCAGGTTCAAGTGCTGGACTTCCTTTGAGAAAAGGAAACAAGGAAGAGAAATTTAGGTATGAGAAATATTGGTGGCAATTCCAAATCAGTCACAGTTCCAAAATGAAGTGTATATGGAAGTCCAAGAGAGAAGATTGATACCAAGTGGGGGGAGCAGTAAAAAGGGGGAAGGGCTGTTGAGGTGGGCTTTAGTTATCCTAACACCAAAAGTAGCCATGAGGATGAAGTTAAGTAGATGTCTTCAAGCAAGAGAAAAAGTCTCTTTATCTGGAAGACTGTAGAAGAGAAGGAGGGGAAAGACAAGAAATAAAGGACAATAGAAACTACGTAGGAGTCAGGAACATGATTTTTTTTTAAAGTACTGAAAATCATTTTTGAATATGGTATTTTCTAAACCAAAATTTCTAACTCACTCTATAACTATATATCCCCTGCTCCCACTAGAACATATCTTCTCTCTCATGAGGGACTTCAGTGGGAAAAGGAGATTTACTTTACAATTAATTCTGCTGGAATACACCCATTCTACAAAGAAATAGGTTCTCATATTTTCGTGTTGCTGATAGATAAAGACGACACTAACGTGATAGGGGCTCTCTTTCCCTCCTAATACTGCAACAACAATGCCTGCTATATAAAATTTTCCGGAGATTTGTGAAAGTTATTTGCTTAATACACATAAAGCTCACAGAACTACTTAAAGATATGTATAAGGATATTTAAAAATTTGTGACCCTACTGTCGGTTTGGTTAAATAATAACAGGATGTCTAGACTAAGAGATAATTGGAGAGAACTGATAAGAAATTTTCAAGAAATACTGATGGGTATAGTACAGTAATCTATTATCATTGTTTTTTAATTATACATTAGAAAAGTTATAAATCATTCCATGAACTTAGTTATCAAGACATTATTCAAAACTCCTTGGAGAGAGAGCATTTAGTGCTCTTTTTAAATGCATTTGAATACCTAAAGTTTGTCATTTGTATAAGGTAAGCCTAGAATGCAAACACCTTGAAAGCAGGAAAAAAATTTTTATATCCACAATGCCTGGCACAATCCCTTGCACATAGTACACACTAGCAAATGCCTGTTGGATTGAATTAGACTTCAGGCAAATGAAATTTTGGAAACCCCAATTTAGTGATTAATATAATAAAGAATTCTGGGAAAACAAACTTCCTAAATTAGGTTGCCCAACCATAACTTGCAACAATGATCACTTCCCAAGCATAAATTGAATTAGTTTTCCAGCGTCCCTTAAAGAGCTTGGTCCAAAAAAGGATATAATTTCTTTTTAAAATACTAAGGATTCCCTGTCACTGTTTCACTAAAGATGTTTAATCTCCTTTTTTTCCCCAATAAACCCTTGAAAGACAAGTAGAGCACTGTATTCATTCTATTATTTGTGATAAAATTGAGGCCCAGTCAAAGTAATTAGTTAATTTGTGTGATATTAGAAGCAAATAAAATAGATTAGATTCTAGAAATTCTGATTTAAAAACAACAAAACAACAAAAATTGTCCTTTTTTGGACCTAGCTACTAGGGTCTAGCTAATTTTTTAAAACAGGGCCTAGCTAATTTTTTAAAATTCTAGTCAAATATAGCTTGATGAAGATATGGTATCCCTTGGGTATGGAGGGGGCAGAAGAGCAAGCTTCTCCATCTATAAATGCACTTTATATCCTTTCCAGACCCTTCTGCTTTCTCCTGTTCTTCTTCTGGCTATTGTTACTAAGCTGACATTAATTTTCATATTTCAACAATTAAAATTAATAGTGTCAAAGAGCCAATTATGTTCCAGATAGTCTTCTACCTTTGTGCTAATGCCCAGTGAAAAGCCACGTGATGCATATTATGAAGTGAATTCAGAGGCATCGAAAAACAGAACTGAAAATCTTAAATAAATAATACTGTTTAAAATGATAACTGATGTCCTTTCTCAATAAAGTTGCTTCCTTTCCATAGTCAATATTAATATTTACCTATAGGGCACTGATTATCTATCCACATACACAAGCTGCTTATTTTTCTGTATACAAGTTTAAAATAGGTTATAGATTAGAGAAACCATTGTAATGGAAATAGTAACAGAGTCATTACATTAATTTATAATTAACTTGTGGAAATGAAAGAAAATAGTATATCTCATTCCAATTTAATTAGAAGACAGAAAATTAGAAAATGGAATTTCTTAATCAAATTTAATAGCAAAATACATTTAGAAAGAATGTCCTATCACATTTCTTCCCCTATTTGAAGTGATGCTTCCTTAAGAGGAGAATTTATTATGTTTATTTTTTTAACCCAAAAATCAAAAGAAATATAGAAGATGAACTATTTTAGAACTTTCAAAGACAGACAACTGAAAGGATCCTCTGAGGTCAAAAATCCATCCATGAAGTAAGCAGAACTAGGAGAACGTTGTACACAGTAACAGCAGTATTGTGCAAAGAACTGTGAAGGACTTCGCTACTTTCAGTGATCTGAGGCAGTCCCAGAGGACTCATGATGAAACATGCTATCTGTCTCCAGAGAAAGGACTAATATTGTCTATATACAAACTGAAGTATACTGCTTTTCTCTTTCTTTCTTTTCTCTTTCTCTTTCCTTTCTTATTCAAGTCTTCTTATACAAAATGACTAATATGGAAATTTTGACATGATTGCCCATGTATAACCTATCTCAGAACGCTTACTGTCTCCTGGAAGGGAGAAGGGAGAAAGGGAGGAGTAGAATTTGGAACTCAAAACTAAAAAAAAAATTCAGAATTTTTTTAACATGTAATGGGGGGGAGAATAAAATATTTTTAAAGCAATTTGTGTACATGAAACACCTGCCCCACTCCCAAATGCAGTATCTAGTGCTGCCTCTCACAAATTATCAGGTAACTAAATTCCTTGGAAGTAGGGTTTTTTTTCCTATTTATTTTATTTGTGTTCTCGCTACCTAGCCCAATGGCTGGTAAATAGGAAGTGCTGAGTGAATGCTTGTTGATTGGTTGGTTGGTTGGTTCTTCTGTATACACATGTATCATAAAGCATTTTCCTATAGCAAAATATCATTAATTCCAACAATGACAAATAGTTGCAATTACAAAACATTCTGGTCTTGAGATCCTATATGGGAAAGAAAGGCATAGAGGCCTGGATTTGGAATTTGGCTTGGACAACACAACAAAGAAAAGATGTTTAAAGTCATTGAGCCTCAGTTTCTTTATTGGTAAAATAATGGGGTTGGACTAGACATATCTAGAATCTCTTCTATCTCAAAAATCATCTACTCCTGTCTTCTAAATGTGCTTCATACAAGACTCAGTAGAACGCCACCTCTGGATAAATGCTTTGTGTATGATTCTGGTGTAGTTTTTTTGTAAGTAGTATACATCAAGAACAATGCTGGTGGTAATAAGAACTATTATTTAAATGTGCTTTGTACATATGACTCTATTGGACAAATCAAGTCACATAGATGTTATAAAAGCAAAAATCTATGTCCCATAGAAGTTTGTAAACTAAATAGGACAGAAAATATTCAATCATGGAGCAATTTGACTGAAAATCTATTGAATCAAGTTTATTACTATATTTTTTATTTATTGACTCCCCAAGGAACTGAACTCAGTTAAAAGTTCCTCCTGTGTTATAAACTTAGACCAGTAGCCTCACTCTTAAAGGGAAATAATACTTTTTTAAAATTATTTTTATTCATTTCCCCTGAGAAATAGGTCTGTTAAGTATGTATCTGAAAGATCTTAATCCTTTGGGTTTTAGGGATTGAAGATTTTTAACCCCATCAAACACCAAAAGAATGTCACCTACCTGGAAGCCAATTCAGGTATCTGAAAGGACTGAAACCAGCCCATTGCCATCCACTGTTGAAATTCAAACTGTTAAGTCCAATCCAGAGCCCTGTGGTAAGTGAATGCGTCAAACCTATAAAACAAAATAATTGACATTCAAAAAAGAAACCCAATGTACCCACATTCAAATTTTAATTCCTTGAATTACATAGCTATTGGGATTATTTTATTGGTATTTCCTTTTTAATATGAGAATAGAAAATTGTTATTTTTTATTTATTTAAAATTTTAATTTTATTTATGTATTTATTTTTTATTTAAAACTATTGTTATTAGAATGTTATTTCTTTTTAGTTCACCTTAGTCTCTGTTATGTTACAGCAGCAAAGTATTGGATTTAGAATTAGAGGATCTGAGTTCAAATCTTGTCTTGGCTACTTACTGTAACATGTGAGATCTTGGGCAAGTCATTTTACCTCTGAGACTCAGTTTCCTCATTTGCACTTAAATAAGTCACTTAATCTGTTTGCCTCAGTTTCCTCATTTGTAAAATAGAGATAACAATAGCTACCATTAGCTATAATTATTATTAAACTCTCACCACCCTAAGAGACTCTCTAAGAATATATAATTGGAGAACAGATGCTTCTGTACTTTGATGAAGAAGCTTGTTCTCCAGGAATTCCCTACACCATTGAAACCACAAGGACAGCACCTCAAAATACCACCAAACATTCTGTAGAAGAGTCAATTGATATCATAAAACCAAAAACACAAAAATAAAATCTCAGTTTCAAAGGAACTGGGAATCACTTCTATAAAACAATAGAAACTTAACACAATGACCCAAAACTCATGTGGGTGTGTTTCCATACTAAGTATCACTTTTTTAAGAAAGCAAAGGGATAGAATAGCCACAGATACACGTGAAAGACAACACAATCCAAAACCCTTTTTAAAAATGTTTTAAAATTTGTTTTAGGTTATCTAGAAGCGTCTATCTGCCTATCATCTAGATGCCTCAACCAGGATGTATTTGATCCTTCCTTGAATTCATTTTGCCCTGTAGGTCCCTACTATAATATTGTAAAATAGTAGTGTGAACAAACGGGATGGATTTTCTAAAGTGAAGAGAAATGAACTTCAGGTAAAAGAAATACTTTCCCCCCTTCCCAAGAGAGTCAGCACATTCTAAACCCTCCACTGACCTACATCTCCGTTCCATGATTTCAGAAGGCTCAGCATCTGGTCTCTACCAAGTTCAGAAATGACGAAAATAAAAAATGCTTATTTTACAGTTATGGCAAGGAAATAACATTAGAAAAAGGAAATCTTCACAATCTCTAACTATGCTTTTTCTTAGTTTTATGTATTTAGAATAAGCATCATTGAGTATGACTTCTCATTTTGATTTTATGCATTCCAATAAATTGATCAAAATTGATTGATTGATTCCTACAGCAGACCAACTTTATAGTATTTAAGTCATGGAAAAATTTTCCCTTGCTTATTAATAATTCTGGAGAACTACTCGATTGCTTTCAACATTGTTATTTGTGAATTATTTTAAAATAGGCAAAAGATGATAAATAATAAAATAGTTAGCTTAGTAGAAAGAATGTTGAGTCTGGAATTAGGAAAAAATGAGTTTGGATCCAGCCTGAGGCACTTAAGCTGTATGACCTGGGCAAGTCATTTAACCTCTTTAGCTTCAGTTTCCTCATCTGTAAAATGGGAATAATAGTAGCATCTATCTCATAGGACTGTTGTGAGAATCAAAGGAAATAATGTTTGCAAAAATAAAAAAAAATTTAGCACAGTGTTTGGTATGTAGTAAGTGCTACATAAATGCCTATTCCCTTTTCTTCTTTCACCTTCCCATGTAGATGGATCATTAACTATTCATTGCTGATATTTATCAATAATTATATCTATAAAGGACATTCTCCCATTTTGATACCTACATTGAGTCAGTACGTTTCCTATTTTGCTTGACTAAACTGTTTGCTTGACTTAGCCCATTAGAATATGAACTCCTTAAGAAGAGAGACTATTTTCTCTTTCTTGGTAACCTCAATGCTTAGGACAATACCTGGTACACAATTTGCTAATTGATTGATTGACTGATTGTCACAGTCCAGAATACCTGCTACTACTCTTGGCATCCAATAGTTTCTAGAACTGTGTGAGTCATAAGCCTCAGTTTTCCTTGTCTTTTTTTTGCTTTGTGGTTCTAGTGGTACAACTAGTCCAACAGGTAGTTGGAAACCGGGCACTGAAAATTGGTGAAAATAGTCCTCATATTAAGGAAAATACAATCAAGAAACATTCACATGGAAGTGTGAGTTAAAGCTTCACAAGTAAAGGAAAAGAAAATAAAGAGGGTAAAGAAAGAAAAAAGATGGTGGAGGGCAGGATCTTGGATAATTTCGTATTGGGGAGATTCAGGATAAGAAGATGAAAAGTCAAAAATGAATGAATGAAGAACACTGAAAAGAACTGGTGAGAGAGAAGAAAGAACCAAAATGACAGTGATCAATAAACAGAGAGTTGGAGCACTAATAGACTAACAGTGTCATGTGTTACACAAAGTCAAAGAGAACGAGAACCAAAAAGTCCACTGTATTTGTCCAAAGTGTTCATTGGTCATCTTTTGATCAAGCAGCTTCATCACAGCAATTGCCACACAATATAAACTAGGTTATTGTTCAGTCGTGTCTGACCCTTCATTTTGGGTTTGCTTGGCAAAGATATGGAAGTGGTTTGCCATTTCCTTCTCTGTCTCATTTTATGGAGGTGGAACTGAGGCAAACAGGATTAAGTGACTTGCCCAGGGTCACATAGCTAGTAAGTATCTGAGGCTAGATCTGAACTCATGAAGATAAGTCTTCCTGACTCCAGGTCCCACGTTCTATGCACTATAGCTGTTCTATAAGCTATATAAATATTTTCCAAAGCTAAATTTATTTGGAATCAAATTCTGGCTTTGTAATTTGTCACTTGTGTGACCTGGGGCAAGTTCCTGCGCCTATCCAGGCGCACCCTCATCTATAAAACAATGGAGCCTGGCAAGGAGATCTTCTAAGTTCATTATAGAGTTAACACTCCAAGAGTTCATGAATCTCTCAGTTTATCAAACACCCTTTGCAAGTTTATACTTTACAAGTACTATCGATACTAAATTGCCTATTAACGCTGATAACTACCATAACAAATGGATTGCCGGGTCTGTTAATTACTTTCAGTAAGTTGTTTGCATAAGTCAAGGTAATCAATTAATATTTGTTGAATGAATGCTGAGTTAATGTTATAGCAACTTGCGTGCCCCATATGAGATAAATAATGCTTTGGAAAATATACAATGCATGCCCCATATGAGATAAATAATGTTTTGGAAAATATATAGTGCCCCCCCACCATAGGATCACATATCTAGAGCTAGAGGAACCTCATTGTTTTTTACAGATGAGATAACTGAGACCCATGAAGCTTAAGTGAGTAGCTCAAGACTGCATATGTAGTAAGAGTCCAAGGTGGAATTTGTACCTGGATCTTCTGAGTTACAGTCAAGGCTTTTTCTTTACCCTATGTAGGCACAGATATTCTACAAGTTACACATGTAGCCACTTTCAAAAAATTCCATGGCTGTTTAAAAGTAATCTTTTAAGTAAAGAATATAGGGCCTCTTCAAGTTTCCATCACTTTCAGATAATTGGTAGCTGTGGAAGAGAGGGGAAAACCATAAACCGAAAGCTTAAAGGATCTTAGAGGTCATCATATCCACTCTTTGCATTTTAGAGATGAGAAAATTATGTCTGACAGAGGTTGTAATTAGTCCAGGGTCATAGAGCTAGTAGTATCTGAGACAGGATTTGAATTTTGCTGTTGTTATCCAGTCATGTCTTCATGACCCCATACGGGGTTTTCTTGGCAAAGATATTGGAGTGGTTTGCCATTTCCTTCTCTGGCAAACTTTATAGATGAAGAAATTGAGGCAAATATGTTTAAGTGATTTGTGCAGGGTGACATAGCTAGTAAAAAGTCTGAGGCCAGATTTGAACTCATGATGATGAGTCCTCCTCATTTCAAGCCCAATGCTATATCCACTATGTACGTAGCTGTCCTGAATTTGAAGTTAGATCTGTCCTGATTAAAATTCAACACAGTCCACTATGCCACTCAGGGGAAACTAAAAAATGAATATGGAAGCATAAAGTGGCTATCCTAAAATACTCCTGTGGATTCAATCTGCCTCAAACAAAATGCAGTTTGGCAATGTAGGGAAGGACAGTTCATTAAAAGATGTGTGTGGAGGAATCCTTGGCGTTCTTTATGTGCTGCTACAACTATTAAATTCTTTTTCAAGCATGATAATGATCATTATGCCACAGACCATTAGTGATCAGACCCACTTTTCATGTTGGACCAGCTAAAATAGATGAAGAACTTCAACTAAATCCTTCCACCCCACAGTTTGCTGTGACTGGTCTTTAAATAAGTAAATTATTTTATTCAGTTGAGGTATGGAAAGTTAAAAACTGGTTGGATTTGTTTTTAAAATGAAATGTATCCTTCACTTTGTTGGCACATCAAATTAAAAATGATTTTCTTTTAAAATATTGCATTGATGTATGTAAAATATGAATAATCATACTTATATGGTTAACTTGTGGGCAATAATTACATTGGCATTTTTTTTCAGATTTGAGTTCTCTTTGGTTTTTTCTTCTACCAAAAAAAATGTCTAAAGGAACTAGCAAAAAACAATCAGGAGACACACCAAATTTCACTTCCCATATTGAATTTCAGTTCTGTAATTCCAAATCTTGCATCATTTTATGCCACCGGACTTTCTAGTGAGGAATCTGGCTCAGGAACTGAAGATTCACTGTAAAGTACCCCCCACCTCAAAATCATGGATAATTTAGGAATGGACTGAAGGACAGAACAGACTTTGATGAATATTTAACCATTGACCAGGATGAAATCAATTGAATTGGAGCATAGATTTCAAAATAAAGTTTCTGTTTGGGCCAGCTAGTCCAACCCCCTCATTTCACAGATGAGGAACCAAGTCAGAGAGAGGTTTTATGCTTTACCCAGTACCAGAGCTATGATTTAAATCCTGACCCTTGAGCTCCAAACAATGTATTTTTTAACTATACCAATTTAGGAGAAGTACATACCAGCTTACTGGAAATGGTTAGATGGTCATGGGTATAGAGTGTCAAATATGGAGTCAGGAAGAACTTGAGATAAAATCCCTCTTCAGACCCTTACTTATACTCATACTTACTTGTGAGACCCCTGTCAAGTCATTTAACTTCTGTCATCTACAGATTCCTCATCTGTGAAATGAAGGCTTCGATTCAATAGTGCCTAGGGTTCCTCCCAGTCCTAAATCCATGATCCTATCTGTGGTCATCCTATTTTTAATGATCTCTAATCCTATATTAGATCCTATAGAAATCTTTCTAATTTTTGACCCTTGAACATTATCAAAGCAACTTCTGTGATATGTCCCCCCTTCTCCAATTCCAAAAAATTGGAAAATGACTTATGACATCTTTTTTTTTAAGTTCTGAATTTGTGCCTGTTATTTTGATGGCCCAATAAGAGCATTTCTTCAGTTGATAGAAGTTGCAACCTCTCTTTGCCTCAGCAAATGATTTCATGAGTTGTTTGTTGGCAAGAACATTTGTTTTTGCCTTTGGTGGTCAACCTTCTGAAGACAGGCCTCTTCCATTTGGACCAGGCTAAAGTTACATTTCATTAACTGAATCTGCCTAGGCTTATGTTCTGTTGGCCTGGACCCTAAGAATTCACAATGAAATTTTAAAAGAGCTCCTCTTACAGGAGAACAATAACAAAAGGTATGGATTTCTATGCTAAACTTACCAGCTAAGTGAGTATTCTCTAGTTTTTTTTTTCTATGTTCACTAAAATGAGAATGAAGGACTGAGTTTTAAGGTGGGAGGCACAGGAATCAGCAGGCAGAATATTTACATAAATGACTATAATAACATTTTTAGAATATAATGATTCTAAAGGATCCTGCAAGATTTCTCTCTGCTCCATTTTGCCCCATATCATCTTTCTTATTCCTGTTAAAGCCAAAAAAATTTTGAAAATAAGTGGAAGAAAGATAAGTGGTAGCTATATTTGGCCTGACCTGTAACAGGAAGTACCATAAGTTCTGCAAAAGAATCCATTCTTGTTCAAATTCCAGTTAAATTTTGCCGACTCAAATTCTAGAAGGTTTGGATAAGATTCAAAGAAACAGCTGAGGTGAACTCAGTTACACACTCTATTATGCCTTGTTAGCTACTTACTGCTGGAACAATTCCTTTTTTTCCTGATTAGGGAAGCATTTCCTGCTAGCTCAACTGATATCCAAGGTAACCTAGCAAGTAATGAAGGAAATAAACCAATTCTTAGTGTGGGAACAATTCATGTTCCTTGCAGTATCTATCTCTTCTCCCACATACTCTATGAGGAGAGGAAAAGTAATCTCTAGCCTGTGCCTCTTTTTCTTCCAATAGCCAGAAGAAGCGAAAAAGAAAGAATAGAAAAGATAAGGCAGTACAGTAAACAGCTTGATAAAAAATGCCAAGAAATCAATTTCAACTTTGTGTATATTTCAACAAGATATATACATGCACTTGCATGTATGAGTATACATGTATAGAGATTAGAATAATTATATATGTGTGTGTATATGTACATGTATATATATATATATATATATATGTATAGATGACTCAATGGATAGAGAGTAGACCTACAGTTCAGTTCAAATCTGCCCTCAGACACTTACTTGCTGTGTGACCTTGGGCAAGTCACTCAACCCTGTCTGCCTTAGTTTCTTCATCTGCCAAATGAGCTGAAAAAGGAAATGGCAAACTACTCCAGTATCTTTGCCAAGAAAATCCCAAATGGAGTCACAAAGAGTCAGACACAATTGAAACAACTGAACAACAAAAATATAGGTGTATATGTGTATACACACATACACACGACCCAGGTCTAAATAATCCTAGCACTGGGAGTGTCTTAAGCCATTTCCTCCATTTTCCTCTCTCTGTGTACATGATTTATGACTATACTCTGTACTTTCCTTTTTTCCTCCTATTCTTAAAAGTCCTTGTTTCTGACAGCATGTTAGCTATAGTACAAGAGCCTATAAGAGCAATGTAAAGTGTCTGCTGGGGGGGAAGAAAAATGCCACACAAAATAAACATTATCTAAACTCTATTGAGATATGTAAAAGTAACTCAAGATTCATTACACTTTAAAAGAAATCTGCAACATCAGGCTCCATCCCACTTGTTCCTCAGTGTGTTGTCTGTGTTCAACTAATCCAGGGACTTGGTATCACCAGTGAATAGACAGCCAGTTACTCTGTGATGTGGGTTATTATTTGAGGAAGATGGGATAGCTACTAGTCAGTTAACAAACATTTATTAAGAGCTTACTATGCACCGTGCACTGTACTAAAAGCTGGGAATACAAATAAAAGCAGAAAGACAGTCTATACAGAAGAAGCAGAGTGGGGCTGTATAGAGGACGCAGTACCAGACCCAAAGCAAAGAGGGCTACCCTTGAATTGTGGTTCAGCAATTCACTCTCTATGAATGTAACCTGAGAGAAGTCACTTAACCTCTCTGAAACTTGGTTTTCCTAATCTGTGAAATGAGGGGGATGCACTAGAGAAACCTTTCTACATCTATGTCTATAACCCCAAATTATTCAAAATTGGCACACTGACAAAAAAGATACTGAAGAGATGTTCAAACACTGTCTCCTCTCTTAAATTTTTAGAAAGAAGTCATAAATATGCAACATTTGCTCATGCTTCTATCTGAAGGCAAAAGGAAAACCTCCATTTCAACTCAATTATAATGATGGGTCATGCATTCTAAAGTAGGATGCAGTCTCCTTACCCCTCATTTCCCAACTAATAGAGTTATATAAAAGACACTGTTGGGTTTTTAATCCCTTCAGTTTGAATCTGAGGTTGGAAGTTTTTGTATTCCATATTCACTAGTAAAGCAATTTCCAAGACTTATTATTTCCTCTTTTGCAAGTAAAATTTAATATTAGTAAAATAAAAATTCTAAATCCACTTTTTCTCCCAATTTCTAAACTTCTAACCTGCTGTTAAGGCCTCAAAAGGTGTTGAGTGACCTTCAACCAAAGGCAACCTCAGGAAGGGTTGTGAGAAAAATGCCTTGCAAACCTTAAGACAATTAATGTGAGCTGGTTTTGGCCAACAGATGAGATTTCATCCTGTGGGGAACTCTCAGTAAATAAACTCTTTTGAATAGTGCCAACAGGATCTACTCTGTACCTTCTAGTATAAGCAAGTTGCCAACCAGGTCTAAGAGGTTCAGTGACTTGCCAGGTATATGTGAGAGAACCCAGATCTACCTGGCTCAGAAGTTATCTCTCTATTCCCTTATGCAATACCAACTCTTTGTAAATATGTAATTATTGTTTTTTATTTGAAAAAAGTGCTGAGAATGGTGTCATCTATATAAACAAGTAAGTCCAAAGTGAACTATGTTGGTTTTTTCCACAGTACAGATATGAATAATAAACTTTGATTTACAAGAATAACTTTCCTTTTCAGGGACAGCAATTGTATGCTCTCCACTACAGTCGTAATCCTTGGCCTTGCTAGGTAGAGATGACCTTGGGTTATTTAAAGCTCAAGTGTCTCTTCCTGGGCTGGAAATATGCCAAGCTGGGGCCTATTGTCAGAAGATAGGATCAAGTATTTGTCAACAGAAGGCTGGCAATCATTGGGGAATATTTTTAGCCAAAGCAACAAGTTGGGAAAGTTTCTACTAAGAACTGGCAGTGACGCAATCTGTCCCAGTGAAAGGAGTACTCACAATGAAGAAATTTGGCCCCTTCCAGGCAATCATTCTGTAAGAAGTATTTCCTTCCCTTGGGAGAGCAAAAGCTCCTTGAGGGTAGGGACCACCTTACTTTTAGTATTTGCATTCCCAGGGCCTAGGCCAATTTTTGGCATAGAGTAAGTGCTTAATGAATGTTTTTTTTACTCATTCATTCAGGCCTACTTTGGAAGTATTCCAAATATGGAGTTGATACACAAATCTTTGCTTCCTTTCCTTTCAAGTTTTTTGAAACGCTTAGTCTAAGCTAGATGCCCTAGCTCTGATTGCTCCAACACTGGCTCTAGGTACTGCTATTGCTTCAATACACTTGATAGGCAGGTTGAATCACTTAATGCTTTGCTTCTGTGCTTTCAAAAGTATTTTGCCAAATCATAGCCATCAAAACAAATCCTGAGCCAAGTATTCAAGGCATTTCAGAATCAGGTTCCTGACTAGGCAGCTAACTAGCACAATGGATAGAGGGCTAGATTTGAAGTCCGAAAGACCTGAGTTTGAATCTTTTGTCAGACACTTAGTAGCTGTTTGACCCTGAGCAAATCGCTTACCATCTCAGTCTCAATTTTCTCATCTGTGAAATGGGGCTAACACACCCCTTACGGGACTGCTGTAAGTATCAAATGAGGAGATACACATTTAAAAAAAATGTTAATATTGTACTCTATGTTTCAAGCACAAATCTACCAGAAACAATTTTTATTTAAGTTAATGTTAACCTAACATTTAAGTCATGGACTTGATTTTACTCTAACCAAGGAAATTTGAGAGAATATTTATCAAAATCTTGAACAAGAAAAAAGATGTATAGAATATAGCTTAAGATTAATATTTCAAAGTACTTGAGTAACCAAGTCACCGTCCCACTCCTTCGAGGACCACTTCTCAAATCAATGGGACTTCTAGAGTTAAACGGTGGGACTTCCTGTCTTCCTTTCTCAATGGAGAAGGGTGAGTCATGGTCAATTGCTATAGATGACCAAAGAGAAGACTATCTTTAAATGGGTCAATTACTTCCCCAATCATAATTGGGGAAGCAATTATCTAAACAAGACAAGAATTACTCTTTGTTAAAAGTGGTTTATCACCTTTAATTTATTTTCCTAAGGAAGACAATTTTTTTTCTTTGAACTCTCAATCACCTTCCCAAGGGATGAGACTCCCAGGCCTTTGGAAAGGGCTTTAGAGAAAAATACTGTTACTTAATATTTTCAGATTTACTAAAAAGGAGGCCATGAAAGCACTTTGCAAGTCATAGAGCACTATATAAATAATGTTATTATCTTTCTTTTCAAATTTACTTCCTGATACATCCCTTAAAACAATAAACATCTATTTGCTATTGTTTGAATAAGTTTTGAGTATTTCTTGTTCAGTTGTTTCTTTTTCTTCATGACCTCTTTTAGAGTTTTCTTGGCAAAGATACTGGAAAGGTGTGCCATTTCCTTTTCCAGTTCATTTTACAGATGAGGAACCTGAGGCTAACAAGGTTAAGTGACTTGCCCAGGGTCACATAGCATCTGAGACTGGATTTGAACATAGGTCTTCCTGACTTCAAACCCAGCCACTCTATTCACTATGCCACCTACCTGTACTTTGGGCAGTTCTACTGAAGGACATTTATTTACTCATGGTACCTCCCCTGACTCAACAGCCCTCCCAGTTCCTCTCCACTGAAGATTCAGCTTAAGGTCAAACCTTTTTATGATGCTTTCCCTGGCTGATCCAGGTCCTATGTGATTGTTTCTCCAGAAATCTTATTCCTTTTACTGACCCCATAACTCCTTTGGAGTACAGTGTATAGGCCTTTCTTTGTATTGTTCTGTATCTTTTCAGAAATATGTCCTGTCTCTACAACTAGACCGCAAGGCCCTCGAGCACATGATTTGTCATATACTTTGATATACCTCCATTATTTAGAGACATGGGGAAGCTATGACTAGTCAGCTAGCCTCAAAGCCAGGAAGACCTGGATTCAAGTCTCACCTCTGACAAATATTGATCAAGTGGCCTAGGACAACTCATTTAACCTCTGGGTACAGTAGATGATTCTCTAAGACTGAAAGTTTTGTAAAAGGTGCCAGCCTGCATTGATAAGAGTTTTTGACTCTCGAAACGCTCATCAAAATCACAAGTCCAATCTCTATAACTATCTCTATTATTTAAGAGCAGTGTTTTCTACATGGCAGGTTCTCAAAACATTTATTATATTGATTGATAATGATTGTGATTTATCAGATCCATTCTTGGGGAAGTAGGCGCCAGTTCACTGTTGATTGAATAGCTCTATGCTAGGAACCCATTTTTGTTAACTTTGTCTTACCAATTAATGTTAAATAAGGTTAGTAGATAACGCTGATTAAGATATTCCACAAATCAACACTTGTGAAAAAAATGTCTCACAAACTTAAAAAAAAAAGCTTAAAATGATTTTTAATTTGATCCAAAGATTAATCCAACTCAGAGCCATGCTGTCTTCCATATCGCTTAAAGATTATGCTGATTTTCTGAATTGATTTTCTTTTGTATATCAATGTTTCTCCAAACTACATCTGCCACTGTAGCAGAATTCAATCTGATAGCTTTTAGCTTTATGTTGTTAATCAAAAATAGTACATTTCATAAGACTTCCCAGGATGCACTGGACATGATTGCTTGATCTTCTCCGCTCAATGGCTCTAGGCTAACTTTGTGATAATCTCTTTCCTGGTTTATTTTACAATTTTAAAAACTAAAGAAAGAAATCAAATAACCTGCTTCCAGTTATCATTGATTTTTTTATTACTTTACCTGTCAGGTATGTTTGCTCATGTATTTCTGTGATGCTCACTAGCTCGGATTCCTGCTGTTGGCAGCTCTTTCTTGCTTGATGCCAAGTCAAAGCCGATTTAGAGTTTATCTGGTAGGAGATACCAGTCAATGGATCTTTGGTCCATAAACTTTCACTGCCAGCAACTACAAAAAGAAAACAAATCAAATTTGAATTACAGCTAGAATGTATATATAATTGATATAATATAATACATAATTGATACATAACAAATTAAACCAACTTCTAATGAAATTTTTATAATAACATAACTAGATTTTAAAATTTAAATTTAACACAGGAGGACCTATCCATACAAGAAATATTGCCTGAGGCAGGTAAGTACTTTTTTTCTAGTTATTTTTAAAGCATTTAACAAATTTTCTACCTTAGTGAATAGAGTTCTTGACTTGTGGTCAGGAAACCTTAGTTTGAATTTACCTCATACACTTATTAACTGAGTGATCATGGGCAAACCACATAACATTTCAAGGTCTCATTCTTCTCATGAATAAAATGAGAGTGATAATAAAACTTCCATATCAATCTCATGTGGTTTTGGAGAAGGCATTATGCAAACTTTAAGAGTCAAATCAATAAACCAATTTTTTGGTGTTTTATTAAACACCAGTTAGGTTCCAGACACTATGCTAAGCAGTAGGGATGATGGAGAAAGACAAAATTTGCTCTGAAGGACCTTAAGATTTAATGGGGGAGAGAACATGTAAAAAATATGTACAAATAAGAAACATACAGGATACATTTGAGATCATCTCTGACAGAAGACGCTAAAATGACGTAGGACACAGGAAGGCTTTTTGTAGAAAAAGAGACCTTAGTTGAGACCTGAAAGAAGCCAGAGAAGAAGCCAGGCACAAGGGACAATTAGTGAAAGTGGACAGAGCTCTTATGACTTTTTCCTACACAATGTAAGCTCTTTGAGAGCAGGGACTGACTTTACAATGCCTGGCACATAGCAGGTGCTAACAAATGACTGCTGAATTAAATTGAACTTAATATCAAAAAGACAAAGGAGGCAGACAGGGGCTCATTCACCACTCAGCTCTCCCTTGGATCCATCAAGAATGAATAAGAAAGTAATTGATTTTCTCTCTTTTATCCACTGGACACATGATCATGTGGATTAGAAAGTAAGGAAACTATAAACACACCAAACTGTAGGAAGGGAATGAAAAATAGTTGGCCCTTACCAATCCCATATGGTCCCCTCTATGGAATTATCCACCAACACCAAAACTTACACACGTGCAGACTCATACTTATTTACAAGTCTGTAATCTATGAGCAGTCACGAAACTGAAATCAACTCTGGAGGGATCTCTAGAATTGGTTTTAGTGCCTAATGATTTAAATATAAGAGCATTAGTCTTGGAACAAATGAATTCAATGAGTAGTTATTAAGTACAGTTAACTTGTGCACTTGGAGTCAGAATCTCCAAGATTTTAAGCAGATGTCTTTGAAAACTACATTAATCCTAGAAGCTTGGTATTGATTTTGTCCAATTCTTCATGACCCCACTTGGGGGTTTCCTCGGCAGAGATCCTGGAATGGTCTGTCATTTCCTTCTCCAGTTCGTTTTACAGATGAGGAAACTGAGACAAACAGGGTTTTGACTTGCCCAGCATCTAAGGCCATTTTTAAACTCATGAAGATGAGCTCTCCTGTCTTCTTGGCCTGATACTCTATCCATTGAGCCAACTAGCTGCCCTAGGAACTTGATTAACAAAGTACTATGTAGTGCTACAGTGAATCACTTAAATATCTGTTTCCTAGATATCAGTTTGTAACCTTGAAGGTGAATAAGTCAAATGAAAATTTTACTTACTTAATGTTAAGTCAAGGCAAAGATAATTTACCAATTATTTATTAGGTATCTCTGAAAGTGAAAGAATTTTTTTAAGGTGAATAGGGAATTATTTAATATAGTGAAACATCCCCTTACTAAGTGGCAGGATAAATTTATGGTACTCAGTAGTAACTCTTGGTAGTATATATGCTAAGGAGTTGTTCTTATCCTTCATTCTCAAAGAGGACCATGATGTCAGAGAGGTGATGTCATCACATGCAAGTGAATTGAGTTTAAGTGCAGGAGGACTGTGCAGTCACCAGTCTTAATTTTTCCTCTGGAACCATCTGGGTCTGGCTGCAAAATATAGATCAAGATGACTGAAGATGGCCCTGAATGCAGTGATGCAGGGTAAATAAGAAATGAGGCAAAGAATGACCTCATCTACCTAGTCAAAGCAAATAAGTCTGGGAGGAGAAGACCATCAGGATCTCTCACACACGTGCTAAGAGTAGCTGGCTGAATAATAACTTCATTCAATCCTTCAGCATCCTGAGTTTCTTGAGGGCAGGGACTGTCTGGCCTCCTTTTGCTTTCCTGTTGCTTAGTATAGTACCTAGCATAGTATTGTTGTTCAGTCATATCTGACCCCATCATCTTGACTTGTCCACGGGGCTTTCTTGGCCATACTGGAATGGATTGCCATTTCCTTCTCCAATGTCCCCAGTTAACAGATGAGGAACTGGGGCAAACAGGGGCTAAGTGACCTGCCCAGGGTCACACAGCTATTAAGTGTCTGAGGCCAGATTTGAACTCAGACCTTCCTGACTCTAGGTTTGGTGCTTTATCCACTGCACCACCTAGCTGCCCTGCCTAGCATATAGTAGGTGTTTAACAAATGTTTATTTATTCATTTAAAACTTGTGTGAGTTTACCCGGGCTATTACTCCCCACCACTGGTGCGGATTGCACATTCTTCTTGCCTTATGAGAGCCAATGTTGTGGTTAAAATACATAGGTATGTATTTATGGTGGCAAACCTTCTGATGATGAGTCTCTCTGTACTTAGCAAGGCTGGTCCTCACCCAGCAGGTTACTCCTATGGGCCCCAAATAGAAGTCTTTCCATCTTGGTGGAATTTGCCAGAGCTTTTTACCCTGCTAGCATTGCCCTCAAAATTCCATGAACTTCATAGTGATATCTGAATAGCAACATATGGAGATATTATCTGAATATGAACTGCGTACAGTTGCTCATTATTCTATTAATTCCCCAACAAACTGATATATAAATATTTATCAAATTACTGTAGTATAGACTTTAAAAATAAATACATGTGTGGATGCTATAAAGATCCTTACCTAAAGAAGGAAAATGAAGCATTATGTTAGTAATATATAAAATATATGTAATGTTTAATATAATAATGATAATATAAACTATTCTTTTCTCAACCAAGAGGTGTTTCCCAGAGTAGTCACAATATTCCTAGGGCCATTTTTTCCACAATTTAAATAAAATTCTACTTCTTATTCCATGATTCACCATGTACATTTCCACATGGCTTCCTTCAATTATTTTAAACTCTGTGAATATGTTAAATATGCTTTTAATATGTTCTTTGGATACAAAAAGTTTATCTTTTAATTATTGCTTACCAGTGGCATATCTTACCTATAAAACTCATTTTCTTTACTTAAAATTAAGCTTTTTCATTCTGCTTTTGTTTTGGACTCTCAAATTATTGTTATTCATTTTTAATTCTCCATAAGAATGTTAAATCTTTGTCAGTATCTGTAATGTTCACATTTAAAACATATTTTTGCATGTCTTTCAAGATAGATTCACATCCTGAATATTCAGAGAAATGAGCCAATATCCCTTGATCACATGGCTCTCTCTGACCCAACCTACATTCTGTCCCTAAATTTCTTGTATACCTTTAATAGGGAAGTGACCATAGACCTCTCTATCAAATGTATAATACCACATGATATGAAATTTACAGAAAAGTCCCATGGCACACCAAAGAGGAAGATAAACGCAATGTGAATGCTCAGGACTATATTTAAAAGTTAATTCAAAAGAGCTCTTATTGAGTGCTTAGTCTGGGCAAGGAATTGGTAGAATACATGAAGCTAAGGACAGTGTCTACAAAAGATGCAACATGTCTGCAAGATGCTTCAAATATCAAAGCATTAAACTAGAAAAGTTGTTCGATTAGATCCAACAAGCATTTATCAAGTATCCATTATGTCCAAGATACTTTGCTAGATGCTACAGGATAGAAAAATAGAAAATAAAAATAATTTCTTCTCTCTAAGAACTTTGATGGGGATTGGGAGGAGAGGAGTAATGCAGGAGGGGTGGGAACAGAGAAGGATTGTTGTCATCGTTCAGTCATTTCACACTCTTTGTGATCTCATTTTCAGTTTTCTTGGAGAGATACTGGAATGGTTTGCCATTTCCTTCTCCGTTTAATTTTACAGATGAGAATTAAGGCAAACAGGGTTAAGTGACTTGCCCAGGGTCACACAGCTATGAAGTGTCTGAGATCACATTTGAACTCAATTCTCCTGACTCCAGGCCCAGTCCTCTATCCACTGAACCATCTAACTACCTCTACCAAAATGTACATATAAAAAAATACAAGATTATTGCAGGAAGTAAAGAATTCTAAGAGGTTAAGAAGTGTCAGGAATGTATTCCTCATAATGTGTGCTTAAAATATAGGGAGTATAAAATGAAATATGGGATAAGCCAGACTCAGTAAATAATCTGAAAGGATTCCACTGTCAATTAAAATGGCATCATTCCAAGGAAAGTATAGCAGCTTTCATTTGATCATAGAAAAAGAAATAGACCACAATGAGGGTTTGAGGGGCTAAAAAGGAAGTCACTAAATGGTACTGTATGTGATTTTGCCTACCAAACAAGGAGCTCTTTTATTCCTCCTGCAGTTAGACAAGGAAAGCACAGCAATCCAAAAACCCCACTGTGGTCATCTGAGGTGTCCAAAATAACAACCAAGGGTATGTCCCTTCTCCTAATTTAATTTAAAAAATGGGAATCCTGACTTGGCATACTAGAGAGAGGAATTATATAAAAAAAAGAGCCACGTCATGCATTTGCTGACAAGAGCAAAAGGGAAAGTGGACCACAGATGTGCGATTCAGCCTTCTCTGAACCAGATGCCTAGAAGTTGCAAGCTAAAGAGAATTTAGGAGAAAGGGGTCTTTTCCTTTTCCTGTTTTCATGATATGGTTAGGGAGAAAAATAATTGTTTAAATAGGAGGAAAACATTACAATAAACAATATTGAAAACAAAGAAACATATACATTAGATGTCATCAGGTCAATTACCAGTTCCTCTTTTTCCTGTATTGGACCTGCTTGATGGTTTGTGGTTTAAGGTCTCCTGATTTCAGCTTGTGGAAGTACATTCATATTTCATAGTATTTTAAAACAGCAAGATTTTCTTTAAAAAAAATTAACAGTAGTAGAGGTATCAGTTGGTAAAATGCATTTGAAGAACTTGATGCATGATAAAAATACTTAATATTTTTATTTCCCTTTCAGTTAGTTGTCACATTTAGATACTATAGGGAAGAGGATATATGTGATTTGTTGAAGAAACATGATTTAGAGGCAAAGAAGTTAAACTTATGCCAAATACATACAAGATGCCACTAGTCAAAACTAATACATCATTTATGCAGGACATCTCTGTATGTTGGAATTTAACATAAAAATGGAGATTCCTTTATCCAGGGGAAAAGAGAATGAGCCTCATTTCTTTGGTCAAAAAGATTTATTGTGCCTATGGAAATTAGGTTGAAATAAATCTTAGAGCAAAGTATTCTGTAGATTTACATGAATGGGGGAAATTCTCTCTCTCTCTCTCTCTCTCTCTCTTTCCCCCCATACACACATATAGATACATGTGTGTGTGTGTGTGTGTGTGTGTGTATATTAGGTATATATATATATGTGTATGTACGTGTGTTTATATACAGACTTACCCAAAAAATCTTAATTCAGTTTTAAACACTGATAACTTCAGAAGCAGAAAAGCTACAAATTTACCCCCCAAAATTTGAAAGTTTAATTATTTAAATGCCTTTTACACTCAATTTTGTGAATTTTGGATAATACATTTTTAATTTTAATTTATTTCTCTACATGACATTTTCTCAGGCTGGTGGAAAAGATCTCGTTACTTGACCACCCGATCTATCTCTATTAGATTTCTTGTGGGGTCACAAAAAATTGTCTCACATGCATCAAAACCTTATTCTTTATTTCTTGTGAAAAAGAATTATAGATATTATATGAATGAAAATTCAGCATGTCCATAGTGGCCGCAAGGCTAATGCAGTCTCCAGGCTACATTAAGAGAGCCTTATTCTTTGAATGATTTTTAGGGATAGGATAATAAATGCAATCCTTTCAGTCACTAAACTGATAAAATTTTTACAAAGTTCAAAATCAATTAAAGCAATGTAACACAAGATGGTGGTTATGCTGAATTTTGACAAGAAATATATCCATAATTAATCAATCAATAAACATTTATTAAGTGCCCATTATGTGCTAGGCACAGTGCTAAGTGCTGGAGATTCAAAAAGAGGAAAAAGACAGTCCCTTCCCTTAAGGAGTTTATTACAATTTAATGGAAGGAGATTACATGCAAACAAATGTGTGTATGTATATATAAATATATATCTCAAGCCCATAGATGGGACTATATAATTGTTTGCTGAATGAATGAAAGGACTACAGTAGCTATCCATATACACCTGGCATCAGAACCATCACAGGCCATCTCTGTGAATCACTGGCATCTGGGTTCACAGAGACTTGGTCTGACTAAAAGGAACAGTAGAAAGAGTTCTACATATGGAAAAACAATCAAAGATGTAGAGCTGGAGAAATTTTGTTCAGTCAATAAACATTTTTCAAGTTCCTACTGTGTGCTAGGGACTGAAGATACATAAAGAGGCAAAAAAACCCAAACCAGTCTGTGCCCACAAAGAGCGCAGAATCTAAGGGGAGAGACAACAAACAAATACATACAAGCACGCTAAGTGTAGGATAAATAGGAAATAATTAAGAGATGGAAGGCACTGGAATGAGAGGTTCAAAACTGCTTCCTGTAAAAAATGAGATTCCAGTTGGGACTTAAATGAAGTCAAGGAAGACAGTATGCTGAGATGAAGAGGGAGAACATTCCAGGCAGGGGGGAATAGCCAAAGAAAATACCCAGGGCAAAAGATCTTTGAAATAGTTTAATCAGTAGAATCAACAAATAATGACTGAGTGCCTACTGTACGTAAAGCACTTGTGAGACAAAGATGAAATCTTATATAATTTCTGTCTTCCAGGAACTTTGTCAATCAGAAGCAAGCAATATGTACATAGATAATAATCTAGAACCATAAAGGACCTTAGAGATCAAAATCCAACCTCTTGATTTTGGAGATGAGGAATATGAAGTGACTTCCCCAAGGCCACATCAAAATTCAAAACCTGGATTCAAATCTAGGCCCCCTGATTCCATTTCAATTCATTTTTTTCCACTTTTACATACTCTGTAATCTGTACTGCACTTGCTAAAGATAATTTATCAACTGATCTCGAAGCAATTTGGAGGTGGGAGATAAAAAGAAAGAAATGAAATTCGAGTTACAATGTGGTAGAAGCAAAGCAGAGATTCAGAGAAAGGTCTTTTCTAGGAAGATTAGTGATTGGGGACAACTTGGGGGTTGGAGCAGAGTGGGATCAGAAAAGACTTCTCTGGCAATATATCTCCCATGTTTAGCCTAGAAGAAGAAAGATCTTTATAGTCAGAAATGAGAAAGGCATGTATTTCAGGCATGGGAGACACAGCCTTTTATTAAAGTTTGACTTTAGTCATACAGGAAATAAAATTGAAGATAAGCAACTGACTCGATGCTTGAGGAGAAAGGGAGCATGGAGGAATGATTCTCCTGGACTGGAAATTGGAATATAAGAAATGAGAAATGAAAATTAGTCAAGTGTCTAAGCTGGTCAGGGTGGATGAAAAGTGGGAAGGGAACAGTCCCATTCATAAAAAGCCCAGGAAGCAGGTTAGAATGATGTGAGAGAACTTTGGATGACAAAAGGGGAAGAGAACATTTGGTGGCAAAAGAAAGGTGGCTTGGCAGACAGGGAGAGAGCAAAAAGGGAACCACTATAGTTCCTCTTTTTTCCTTCTCTACTTAAGTATTAATGTTTCCTGAATCCTTTCTCAATGACAACTTTTTAATAGACTTGTGGAATCATGATCTAGAAAAGTTAGTTAGAATAGGACTATATCAAACTGGAGGAAGGTCTCTTGTGGATTTTCTAAGCCATCTTGACCTTGATCCTGTTTAATGAACATTTATATCATCTTGGATCACATGGGATCATAGATTAAGAGTTGGAAGAGACTCTGAGACCATCATGACTTAAGCAAAACCATAGAAGACAAGCTTAATTTATTGCAGATGACATAAAACTGTGAAGTATAATTAATATGATGAATAACTGAGTCAGAATCCAAAAAAAAATTCTGATAAGGTTAATTAAAAAAGGAGGGAAGTGGGCTGAGTTGAAGAAGATGAAATTCAACAGGGTTAGATATAATGTTATATATTTGGGTTCAAAAAAATCACTTTCACTCAAGAAGAGATGGCATAGCAATTCTTATGAAAAAGAATTTATGTATGTTATATGGATGAAAATGCAGCATGTCAAAAGTGACCACAAAGCTAATGCAGTCCCCAGCCTACATCAAGAGAGCCCCAATGTACAGAAAAAAAAAAAAGGTGAGAGTAGTAGTTATAGTTTGTATAAGAAAAAGCAAGTTTTAGAATAAGAAGTCTAGTGATTCAAATTCTGACTTAGATATTTGCAATCTGTATAGCTCTGAACTAGTCATTTGCATTTCTCTTAGCTTTCTTTTAAAACAGTAAATGAGGATTCAGTCCTCTCTTAAGGTCTATAGAGAACAGCTTTACAACTTCCAATGTTTTTCTCACAGAGACTTTGGAGAGTGCAACTGCCTCTTTAAGGGTACAAAAACCAAATGGAATGTTGAGAAAAGCAGTTTGTGCTGGAAATTTCCAAGTCAGCTGAGTAAAATGTCTACATCTCCCGATGGAATCAGGGAGGAGGTATGGGTTTTATCTGTTACTTATGGGGACCTATGAGGAATCTCTGATGAATACAGGAAGGAGGAAGACGATGAGAGACACCTTCTTCCTCAGAACTGTCATAAATAGTATATTATTATAAAGAAATCTTATAAGAATTTGAATATATGAAGAATTTGTGAGTAATTGGCAAGTATAATGTATTTTGGAAAGATAGTTTCCTGTGGTTTCCGAGGAGAGGACAAAGAGAAAAGATGAACCTAGCTAATTTCCAAAGAGACTGAATTTGACTTTTATCTAGAGGACAAATATGAATTTCTGAAACACTTTAATCAGTATTTTAAATGAATTAAATGGTATGAGACTGAGTTTGCAGATAGATGAAAAAGAATTAGTTACTATTTATATTGGCTATAAATAACTCTGGATGTAAATTTTAGCATGACCAAAATAATGTAAACAGCTACATATGCATTTGTTTTATTATTGTTTTCATTTGCTAATAAATTCTATATTTCATCATTTTATATACATATATGTATTATTCACTTATACATATACTTATATGTTTTATATACTGATTTAACTATACAGGAACAAGAATAATTACTGAATGACAAAGGAATTTTCTAAAATTTATTAAAATAACTAATACTTAATGAACTAGAATGACAACTCAAGATAGTTAAGGATAAAGTGATTGCAAGTTTATTAATGAGATCTAAGTTGTCCAGACATATCCCTGGAACACTCAAGATCAGTGGGATCAAATTCATATAGAAATTGCAGGCTGCATATTAACTTAGAAAAACACATATTAATATCATTTATCTAATAGCGTATTTTTATTCATTTTGTTAAATATTTCTCAGTTGTGTTATTCTGGCTCTGACCCAACTCTGAAGTGATAGCAAGTGTTTGACACCTCTTCTCTAAAGTGCTTGAGAATAAAAATAAATCAGGAAAATGAGTTAAATTGTAGGGAATATACCAAGGTGAGGTATGGAAAAATCCCCATCATGCTTTGTTCCATGTGAGGGCTAATGTCCTTTTTGCTGATGACTATAATCCTATGATAATAATCATAAGATTATAGTGATAATCCTGTGCACCCTGGTCTACCTAAGCTATATCTGAAAGTATTTAGTTCTGGGCGCCACATTTATAGGAGAAATAGACAAAGTGAATCATGCCCATTAGAGGGTGATGGGGACAGTGAGAAGACCTAAGATAGTGCTACTAGAAAATCAGCTGAAGGGATTGGCGATGTTCACCCTGGAGAAGGGAAGATATGAGAGGGACATACAATCTTAAGATATCTGAAGAGCCATTGTTAATTAAAATTGTTCTACTTGACCCCAGAAGGCAGAAATGCTTGGAGGCCACGTGTAGATGTTGCATACAGACTGAGGCACAATGTCCAACCAAACCACTCCACGTATCAAAAATTTCAGTCAGTTAACAAGCATTAATTGTGTCTACTATGAGAGAGAGAGAGAGAGACAGAGACAGAGAAATGGTTCCTGCCCTTAAGGAAATTATTTGCAACTACTAGGATACATCATGTATAGAAATAAATAAATGCAAAATACAAAGAAAATAAATGTCATTTAAAGAAGAAGTTCTCATTAATGAGGGAGTCCAAAATATATATACACACACAAACACATCTCTCTGTATGTATATGTGAATATATATGCATCATAGAAGGTGACCTGAGGTGAGCTTTGACAGGGGGGTTGGGGAGTCCTCTAAAGGGAACTGCTGAGGTATCAAGCTGCAGATTGCCCCAGAGTTACAAAGAAGTGGAAGCTGGCAGACAGAACATTCCACACATGGGAGACAGTCAAAGACATGGAGGTAGGAAATGAAGTATGGTATAGAGGGAACAGCAGTTAGGTCAGTTTGGCTGAAACACAGTAATGTGTAATCATCCTGGAAAGGTAGGCTGGGACTAGGACTCCAGTCTTTAAATACCAAACAGACAAGTCTGTGTTCTTATCACAGATGTAATAGGGAACCACTGAAACTTCTTGAGAAGGAGAGCTAACATAGTCTCACCCTTTAGAAATGTTAGTTTGGTCCCTGTGTGGAGAATGTTAGAGCGGATGGATACAAGGAGACCAATTATGAAGTAATTGCAGTTATCTAGGCTAGAGGTGAGACAGATCTAAACCAGTGTCCTACAGGTATGCATGGAGAGAAGGGCCAGACTGATGGAGAGGTCCCAGAACCCCAGTTCACTGACATATTGTAACAGACTTCTAATTTCACCACCCAGCTCACTGGTATAAAATATTAAATAATATCAAATAAATTTTGAATTCATAAGCTCTCCACATTAGAAGATTAATTCATTTCCTCTGCTGAAATCAGTGAAGGCCAAAATAAACCTGCTGTTCTTTTTTTTCAGGCCAAGCATATCAATCTTCAACTTTAAATTAAGAGGTCAATTTGCAAATGAAATGTATAGAAATTCTTGTTTGACTAGGTAGAAACCGTTTAAAAACAAACCCAGTTTAAGGCACAAAATATTTTGTGGCATCATCATCATCGTCATCATCATCATTATGAAAATACAACACACAATTGTCGTAGTTCTGATGTTTTTTGCATTTTCTCACTTGGGTTCATCTCATCAAATGTGACACAAAAAAAGTGTAATTCAGGAAATCCATTTCTCCCTTTATCAGACTATATATATAATATTAAAAACATAAATAGTAGTTGACCTATGTTACAATGTGACATTAAGAAAATGAACTGCATTCTTCCTTCTAAAGTCATGTAAGGGAGTTGATCATACATTGTAACTGCCATGATGTTTTTTGTATGAATGTCTTAGAAAAAACTTGACAGCATTGAAGGAGGGGAAGGAGTTGGGTATGCAGGCTCTTTGAAAAAATAAAGATTTCATGTAAAGTCAAGAATCTGGTACCATGGGTGGTGAAACATCCTTGTAGCCTCAGTGACCAAGGAGTCTGAGGATGGCAAGTGTCTTGAGCTGGGTAGTTCTGAGCTGTAGAAGTCTATGATAACTGAGTGAACACATTATGTTTGGTACCAATATGATGAGTTCCCACGATCAGGGACCTAACCTAAGAAAGGGTGGATTGGACAATGTCAGGAAGCAGTACAAAGTCCCTGAGGAGCCCCTGTACTAACCTGGGGAGATGGGGAGACCTTAGCTCTTAGATCTTAGGGGAAAAAATATTGGAATAATAGTGATACCACCATGATCTCCTAGAAAGAAGACTGTACTAGAAGTCAGAAAACCTAGCCTCCATTGGAAGCTCTGCCCCTAACTCACATGTTCTTGTTCAGTCGTCTCAGTTGTGACCCCACTTGGGATTTCCTTGGCAAAAATACATGTTTATCATTTCCTTCTTCAGCTAACTGCTATAATCCAAGGCAAGACACTTAACCTCTGACTGCTTTTGGTTTTCCCATCTGTATAAAGAGAACAATGATGCCTACACAAGATGGAATACAGGGAGACAACAGCTGTCTATGCACTTTAGAAAAGCAAAAAGCACTAGACAGATGTATTATTGTTTTCATCATGTAGCAAAATGCTATGACCAATAATCATGCCCAGGTACTCACATTTCAGTGGACAGAACCCAAATAGTCTGTTTGATTCATAATCAGCTGTAGTCCCACACCAGAGCCAGCCATCAGATCTGCCAGCAGAAGTACAGTCCGCATACCATTTGCCTTCAAACTTGAAAGGGAACACACATGGTGCTCCATTGGAATTCCCCAGTAATGTATACATTTCTAAGGAAACAAATTAAGAAGAATATATAAATACAGGTCTTATAATGAGAATGTGAGCAAATTCTGACTTTAAAACATTCATGCAATAAACTTTCCTGATTCTCACGAAGAAAGCTCTTAGAATCCTTGTTCATTCCGATGAACCTCCCCTTCCTCTCTCCACCCCTTCAAAATGTGTATCCTTTCTCGTATGACTTTTGACCAGGATAATGAAGATAGAGCTGAAAGGTACCTCAAGGGACATTAAGTAAACAAGCATTAACTAAGCACCTACTATGTGCCAAAGTTGTTCTAAGTACTGGGAATACAAAGAAAGGGAGGGAGGAGGGGAGAGAAACAGAGAGAGACAGAGAAAGAGACAGAGACAGACAGATGGACAGAGGAAAGGCACTAAGGTTAAGAAGGGTGGGAAAGGCTTCATGCAGAAGGTGAGACCACCTCAGACTAGACGGAATCCAAAGAAACCAGAAAGTAGAGATGAGGATATAGAGTATTCCCAGGCATTATGTTCAACCACCTCATTTTGCTGATGAGGAAACTGAAGCTCCAGATGGTTGAGCAAATTGGATTTGAATTCAGTTCCTCTGACTCTAAAGCCAATGCTTATTCTACTGTACTACAAAGCTATCTAGACAGTGTCATCAGAGGAAATCAGTTTTAAGTATAGTCCTTTTTTTTTACAACTTGTCTTCTCTAAAAAAAGATTTATGTAAATAGTAATAAATATAATAGTGTAAATAGGATGTAAATAGTAATAAATAATAGTGTAAATAGTACTGTGCATGTATGTGTGCATGTATGTGCATGTACATATATAATGTACTTGTGTGTAATGTCAATATGTAATCAGGAGGAGCTGAATTCCCTCACAATCTTTTACCTTAGTTTTATCTCTCAACTCTTCTGCATTCCTTCTTATATCTTAAAACTAAAGGATATATACAATAGTATGAAAAAATAATTTTTAATTAGGCCACAAAATGTTTTCCATAGAACCAACTGAATTATTTAGGGTCCAATCATCAAGCTGGTCTTTTGCCCATTTCATGGTTCACCAAAAACTTATTAATTAGGCTTTGGTTTAAACTTTAAAGCCTTTAGGTTAAAAAAAAGTATTGTCATGATGAAAAAGTTGATGGTTAACACAATATTATGTGGATTTTAAATATCCATGTTGTCCCTATCACCATGACTTCAAATATTAAGAATTGAATATAATATCATCTGAACAAAGTGAATGAGCCTAAGAATGGATTTATACTTTCTTTCATTTTGCTAGTAAAAGTAAGAACAAAGGCTCTAGACAGAACCCGAAACAGTTTAAGCTGGCTAAGGACAGATAGGTTTATTGTGTTCCCCTCTTCTTCCCCATTCCCTTGCACATAAAAGGTTTTTAATGGTTGCTTATGGATTGATTGATTGATTAACTAATTTCTCAGGCTTATTTTTAATACACAATTTTATAGTCATATACCTGTCCCTTACATAAAACAGCCATATGTTTCAATGAAAGAATCATAGGATCATAGATTGAGTTGATAAGGATCTTAGAGGTCATTGATTCAAATGCTATCATTTTACAGATATGGAAACTGAGGCCTGGAGAGGGCAAATGACTTGCCCAGAGTCACACAAGCTAGTAAGAGTTTGAGGCAAAAGGAACAATGTTGGGTTTGGGAACTATTGAAACAACCTAGTCTGGGACAATTTACACCTACTTATAACTGAGTACAACTGGCAAGATGATTGCATAATATTTTTGTCTTTAGGCAACGTTGGTGTTAGCTCATAGTTGTCATTATCCTTAATGAAATTATTTATTATTTCTATGATTTGTTCTTTGACCCACTCAGTCTTTAGGATTAGATTATTTAGTTCCTAATCAATTTTTAATCTATGCTTTCAAGGCCCTTTACTTAATGCAATTTTTACTACATTATGGTCTGAAAAGGGTGCATGTAATATTTCTGTTTTCCTGCTTCTGTTGTGAGGTTTTTATACCCTAATACATGGTCAATTTTGTGAAGGCACCATGAATAGCTGAGAAAAATGTCTACTTCCTTTAACTCTTTCTATTCTCATTCAGTTAGCTTCAGAGGTTTATCATATCTAACTTTTTAAAAATTCTATGCATCTCCTAAATTTCTTTCTTATTTATTTTGTGTTTATTGCGTTTATCTAGTTCTGAGAAGAACTGGTATAGTTTTATAGTCTATTTCCTCCTATAACTCATTTAATTTTTCTTTTAAGAATTTGAATGTTATGGCATTGGTTATATATACATTTGGTAGTTAAATTACTTCATTGTCTATTACCCTTTTAGCAAAATAACTACTTTCTCCTTTAGAATTCAAGAACCCAGATTCCAAACTCAATTTTACGATTCACACTACCTGTGTGATTTTGGGCAATTCACTCAATCTGTCAGAACCGTAGTTCCTACATATATAAAATACAAGAATTGATACAATTACTACTGAGGTAGTTTCTAGTTCTGGATCTTACACAATCCTTTGCATATCCTTCACTGAAAATAAATAGGTGAAAACAAACTCATCAATGTTTCAGTCCTAAATCCAATTCTCCTCTCAGGAAACCTTGCCAAATTGTTCACCTCTATCCAATTAAGCATTTGGAGTAGGATGTTCATTACGTACTTAGGATACAGAGACAAAATGAAAACCAGTCCCTGCCTTCAAGGAATTCAACACGCAAAAATTTTAATCAGGCATTCTTCATATCCAAGGAGTCATGAAATCTCAAGTTGCCAAAGATCAATGAGTACAACTTCTCTGACTCTAAAGTTGTTCTCAATCACACCCCACGATGGATAAATATCCTGTGTTGAAATGTATAATGGGATGAGAAATCTCCTAATGATCTCCTAACTTTCCTGTTGGAATTTAATATTTGCCTAGAAAAGACAGAAATGCTAGGAACTAACTTCTGCACATTCATTATTTCAGGTCCTACCATTTCTATCCAGCCACCCAACAAAGTAACTCTGACTAAGGTGAACACAACACTAATTTCTGGGCTACCTGGTCCACATAATAAGAGCACATTTCTCTCATTCATTCCTTTCCATCTTATTTCTCATTAATTTTTCTTCCTGTACTCTATGTGCTAGCTAAACTAGATTATACAATAGTTTTTAAATATACCTTAATGAACCACTTTCCCATCTCAGTGACTTTGTTCAAACTATTTCTTCTGCTTATAATGAAGCACCTACATGGCATGGGGGATAAAGCAATGAACTTGGAATCAGGAAGATCTGAATTTGAAATTTGCTTTGGCCATATAATAGTTTGTGATACTGGGTTATTATGAAGATCAAATGAGATAGCACCTGTGCAGTGCTTTGCAAATCCTAAAGTTCTTTATAAATGTTAGTTATTATCATAGTGGTAGTGGTAGCAGCAGCAACAACAGTAGTATTAGTAGCAGTAGTAGTAGTAGTAGTAGTAGTAGTAGTAGTAGTAGTAGTAGTAGTGACATGAGCCAGACATGGCCTAACGTATACAGAACTCTTTAGGAAGCCAGGAAAACTAGATTCAAGTGTTGTCAGTGATACAAACAGCCCATGTTACCCTAGGCAATTCACCTTAACCTCTTAAAAGTCTAGGTAATTCTCTGTATATTTAGGTATTGATCTGCATTGATATAGGGAATTTTCTTATTATTTTATGAATTAATTTATCCTATCTCCATTTATCAAAAATCCTATGTTTTCTTCAGAATCCAAGTCAAATGAAAACTTCCTTTATCTTCCTAACAAAAAGAGATTATCCTCTCCTCTCTCTCCCTCTCCACCTGTATCTTTCTTCCCCTACCCCGTCTCCCTCTAAATTTAACTTCCCTTGTGCTAGGTATTTGTAAACTTGCCTTATCTTTACTACATTGCAATCCTCTTGTGGGCAAGGATCAAATCTTATCCTTAAGTCCACCACCAGAAAGTCAATCAAACAAAAATTAACAGACACCCAAGACAATGCCATGTGTGGAAGTCAGTTGAAGACTCCCAAAATTTGTTAAAGTCAGATAATTTTAGAAACAGTTTATATTCTCAAAAACAACAAATTTTCTTGGAAAAACAGTGAGGGGAATTTCAAACTAAGCCACTGAAACTTTCAGTTCAGCTGTCAAGGACTCTTCCTAATTCCATCTTTGTCTGGATGAGGAAGTATAGATTCTCAAATCTCTACTGGTGACTGATATCCAAGTATTCTTCTTTCCTGTGTGGTGCAATTAGAGTGCCATTCCCTCATTAGTGTTACTTTGTATAGTATTTATAACTGATTAAGTAAGTAAAAATCTTAATAATTCTTTCCATAATTTTTTATCTAGATCAGTGATTTCATTAATGTAGGAAACTCCCAAAGTGCAAACTCATTTTATTAGTGAAGATGAACAACTCTTCCGTAACTTATGCATTAGAAAATTACTGGAGGGCATTGACAGATTAACTCCTGCCCAGAGCCTCAAGTCAAGTTGTACGAGACATAGGACTCAAATTCAAATCTTTCTGACTCTGAGGCTGGATCTTTCTTCAATATTCCATGATACCCTTATAATGTAGTACTGTACTTAAAGAACACATGCTCCAAAATAGCCAAAAACCTTTTTGTTTCAATTAGTGATGAGAAACCAGATTTTGATCAAGCAAATTTAAAAAAAAATCATAGGTTTATACTGCACTACAACTCTGGAATTGGAAGAGACATCATAGACCTTCTAGTTCAACCACTTATTTTATAGATGAAGGAGCTGACGTTCAGGGCAGCTAAGTGGCCTGCCCAATGTCCATACGTAGTAAGTTGCAGAGCAAGAATTTGAGCCCAAGACTTGTGATTCCAGGTACAGCACATTTCCCCCCACTCTACAACACTGCCTCTATAAGTGAGTAGGCAAATTAAAATAAATTCAGAACCTTACCTTCATACCCTCTAGAGCACAAGTCATCAGTAGTTCCATGGACCCTCCATCTGCTCCACAGCCCTGATCCCTTATAAAGCATAATATTCTTTTCTTGTTTGTTTCCATAGTTAAAATATAAATCTTCTCCTTGGATTCCAAAAAGGGTGTCATTTTTGCATTCCCATTTCTGAAGGTCATTTTTTGAATCACAGGGAAAAAGAGTGACCGGAACCCAGTCATTCTTGGAGGGTACTCCTAAGCATAATTTAAGTGCAACGCTCATTAACTGGGTGTTGGACACCCAGCGAAACTTTTGTGATTCAGTCTCCAGGTTGCACGGAGCTGTTTGAACAGCACTGGCACTTACTGCATTCACACAACGCTTGTGATCATCATTGTAGATTAAAAATTGTTTGGTGTCTGTAAAACAAAACAATCAAAACTTGCAATTAATTTAGTAAAGTTGACAAGGAAAATATGTTAAGCCAGATGTTCTTAACCCTTTCCAGAAGAAGTAATCTCTCAATTTTCTGGGAGAGTAAATCATTAGGAAAGAAGAAAGGAAGGAAAGTACTGATGAGTTGAGAACGAAATCACTGAGTAGAGAATGCAGTTTGTCTGCTGACCTCCCATCAACAAATTCAGAATGGCAGGGACTGATTCAGGAGATCATCACATTTATATCATCTTATTTTATCCCCACAACAACCCTGGAAGGAAAGAACTATTCTTATAATATCCATTTTACAGGCGAAAAAACTGAGGCAGTCAGTGACTTGCTCAGAATCACACAGCTATCAAGTCAGGATCAGGATTTGAACTTAGATCTAGGACTCAGTTTTACCTCCTGGCTGTGTAGTCTTACGTGGCTTAATAGATAAAACACAAAACTCTCCCCAAGTTGGACAAGTTCTCAGAACAAAATAGCTCTGTCACTCTCAAAGATCACAGATAGTTATCAGAAACTTTTCAAGAATCGGTAAGGCCCCTTACATTGCCAAAGTTATTACAATAGGAGCCGCTGGAACTGCAGAATGTTTCTGAAATCCTTGGGAACAGATTCGCTATTGTTCGAATTAAGTCATGGAGAATTAAAAGCTTCTGTAAGGGTTAGGCTTGTTGGGCAGTCGCATTCTTCAAATCATTAAGATACCATGAGAAGCAGTGTACGGTAAACAGCTAGGTACCACAGTGGATAGAGCCTCGGACCTAGAGTTAGAAATTCTGTCCCAGAGTCTTACCAGCTACACGATTCCAGATAAGTCATTTAATCTCTGTCTTCTCATCTATAAAATGGGCATAAAAATAACAAAATCTATTTCCCACAGTTGTTATGAGGGTAAAACAGGATATTTGTAAAGTGCTTTGCAAATCTTAATGTGCTATGTAAATGCCAGGTACTATTAACATTAGTGGAAAAAGTACTAGATGGTATCAACTGGGGTTCTTCTAGCTGTGTGACCCTGGGAAAGTCAGTTACCTTCTCTGAACCTAGATTTCCTCATCTGCAAATTGAAGATAGCTATCCCTATCTAGCCCGCAGAGTCGTTGTGTAGCTCAAACGAAATAATAGATGTAATAAAATGCTTTGTCACTGAGTAAAGGACCTTGGAAATGTTAATCACTTAACAAATGCTAGTTGAATACTCAATAATAGTTTTTAAAATGGTGAATTATTGCTTTGTTTCACTCAAGTCCAAGAGAACTGTAAAGAAGCCCTTTGTCCATCTTTTATCAAAAGGATGTAAATGAAGTATCTCTGTTAAGTAATTAATCATTTATTAAACTGTTGGCTTTTTGTTCACTCAGAGGCCTTGAGAGAACGTTGAAAAGAGCCTAATCCTGCTCAAAAGCAATAGATGTGTTCCTGGAAAAGCTGTGGATTGAGTTATCCATATTTTCATTTTGATTCATATGATCACAGATCTTAATTTGGTTGTTTTATTTTTTAAGACTCCTGATTGTATTTCACTCCATTTTTTTCCTGTGTTTGCCTTTCTTTGTATACTGATGCTTAGCACTGTGCTTAACACAGTAAATGCTGATACACTGGCAGAATTTAATTTTAAGCTTCTCCCCTTTTCTGTTCTTCCTCTCTCCTAGACTCAAATCTCAGTCAGGTAATGACTTCAAGCCTTATCCCCATAAGCTGTGATTTCAAAGGAGTAGCAACATTTCCCACTGAAGCAGCTCACAGCTTCTCTGTGATTTAGGAGAAGGTCTTCAAATTCAGGGCTAGGGCCCACAATTCATCACCCAGTAGCCCGCTTGGCCATGATCATCTCCCAACCTAGCTAAGTTGGCCATCAGAACCTAGAAGTTTCCCAGCTTAGGAGGGCCTACCAGAGCTACTGGCCTGGCTTTTGAGAAGCCAGGTCACTCCTGTCCATGCCCAGTAAAGTAGTGCTTTAGTGGAGACAATTTTAAACAGCAGCTATATAGCAAGCACCACAGGACACAGAGCACTGGGCCTGAAGTCAGGAAGACCTAAGTTCAAGTCTGACCTCAGATACTAATTGGGGAACCCTCAGCAAGTCATTTAACCATTATCTGACTCAGTTTCCTCATCTGTAAAATGGGGGTGATAACAGCAGCTACTCCCAGGATTGTGAGGACAGAGTGAGCTAATATTTGTCAAGAGTTTTGCAAAACTTGAAACACTATATAAATTTACAAAATTATATAAAATTAATAAGGGCCTAGAGATAACTGAAAGTTATTAATAATAAGAATTTATTCAAGCATCTCCTATGTGCCAGATACTGTGCTAAATGATGGAGAAATAGAGACAAAAATGTCCCCATTCTCTAGGAGCTTACATCCTACCAGGGAGACAAGAGGTTACACCCACAGTCACAAGTACCACTATACATCCACCACCACCATCACTACCACGAAGAAGAAGAAGAAGATGATGAAGATGAAGAAATCAATTATATTATATAATTAATATTATTATTTTAATATTATTTATTGATTGGGTCAATAATTAATATAACCATTGATCTTATGTTATTAATAGTGTGTTATATATACTTGGCATACTTATATGTATTGATTTATTACATTAAATATTGACTTAATCATATTTATTATTATTAGTGGTAGTAGTAGTGGTGGTAGTGAAGCTATAGTGGTAGTAGTGCTAGTAGTAGTACCACTACTAGCACTAATAATAATAACTCCCATATCCAGGTCCCCTCCATCTTTAGGATGTGCCCCTTTCAAGTTTTCCAGATTTAAGGAGAAAGTAATAGAAGTAAAGAGATATAATGGTGTGCCCTATTTGGAGTGAATTTATACCTCATAAAGGATGAGTCGCTTTCAGATTTTACATATTATCTCTACCTTGGGAGGTAGGCGCTATACTCATTTTACAGATAAGGAAATAGAGACTAAGAGAATTTGTCCAGTATCATAGAACTAGCAAGTGTCCGAGGTGCAATTTGAACTCAGCACTTCTTAACTCCAAGTCTAACATTCTATCCACTATGCTACCTAACTGCTTGTGTACACAAGCGTATTGAAAATAAATACAAAACAAATTTGGGATAGAGGGCATTAGTAGGTGTGGAGATCGGGAAAGATGGTAGGCAGAAGTTGGGTTTGAGCTGTGTCTTGAAGGAAGTGAGGGATGCTTGAGGCTGCATTTAGGAGGAATGGCTTTCCAGGAATGACAGACAGCCAATCCAAAGGCACAAACACAGGAGGTAGAGTCCCATGTGTGAAAAACAGAGAAAGACAGTTGTGAAGGACTTTAAAGACGAATGGAAAAGTATATATCCTATCCCAGAGGTAACAGGGAGTTAATTGAGTAGGAGAGTCACATAGATTGACACTTAAGGAAAATCACTTTGACAGCAAACGTTGATTAAACATCTACTGGGTGTAAAGGTCTGTGTTAGGTTTTTCTTGGATTTTTTCAGCCTTTTCAATCATGTCTGACTCTTCATGACCCTATTTGGGGATTTTCTTGGCAAAGATATTGGAGTGGTTTGTCATTTCCTTCTCCAGCTCATTTTATAGATGAAGAAACTGAGGCAAACAGGATTAAGTGACTTGCCCAAGGTCACTCAGCTAGTAAGGATCTGAGGCAGGATTTGAACTCAGGAAGATGAAACTTCCTAACTCAAGGACCACTCTATCTGCTACTTTATCTAGTTACCCTCTCTTGCTATCCTAAGTGCCTAATACAATGCTTATAATAATAGAGAGCATTTTATACAGCACATTGAGGCTTACAAAGTGCTTTATAAAAATTATCTCATTTTATCCTTACAACTACCCTGAAAGGTGAGTGATAGTATTATTCTCATTTAACAAATAAGGAAATTGAGGCAGAGTTTAAGTGACTCCAAATGACCTTGGACAACTGAATAAATAAAAGAAGATAAAAGTGAATACTTGCAGGATAAATGATCACACAGAAGTAGGTGTCCCTTGTTTAGCAGAGTTAAGCTAACCATATAATAAATCTCTGCTGTGAAATTCTACTTTCCCTGATTTTTTTCTCTTCCAAAACTGGAAATTCCATCTACCAGGGAAAAAATGGTTTTATCCATTGATATATTAAAATCACACTAGAAAGGGCAGCAGCTCTTTCCAAAGCATGTTTTAAAGGAAAAATGATGAGAAACTCGGCTGTTTGCCCTTTACTCCCTCAATCCAACTAGACACATCTGCTTTACACATTCCGAAACTAACTCTGGCCTTAGACAGAAAATACATAAAGAGCTTTGGTCTCAAAAGGAAATTTTTTTCTATGTCAAATTCCATCCTTGCTGCTAGTGCCCTGTGCTCTTTCATAGACCCTGACTTCTTGCCCAACTTGTTAGCGTGGATGTCTGACCCTCAGTCAGATTCTTACTTACTTAATAGATTCCTATTTTCGGTCCTCCCTGGACTCTGGACCTCTTGCCAGCTTAACCTCACAGTAATTTCCTGCTCCTCCCCGGCTTTTCCAAGTTGATTTCTGGACTTCCTCACTTAAGTGCCCTCTCCCTGGCTTGCACCTTACCTGGCTCAGCCCCCAAGACCAACCCAATAGGCAAAGGGGTGGAAAGAGACAGGAAGGATTATCTAGTGGCTAAAATGGGAGGAGGGAGCTCCTCAGGAAAGACAGAGAGAAAAAAGAGGAAGGTGTGGACACTTTGTCTACTTCACAATTTTGATTAGAGCTGGCCCAGAAAACAGGACATGATTGCTCAATGCATGCTTGCACCTGCCTGCTGTTTACTTAAGAGACAGAGGTTTGGGGTAGCTGTGAGTAAAATCAGACCATGTGTAAAAGGAGGGGACAGGGGGCCTTTATAAGAGCAGTGAAGACGCATGGTGACCAGGTAGTTTAGCAAGGGAATTAGCAGCAAAAGTTACCAGGTGATACCACTACAAGAATGCTATCAGGTCCAAGCAAAGGCAGCATGGATACAGTTGGACCCAAGTTGGGAAGACATGGATTCAAATCTAACACTTGTTAACTGTACAAACATGGATGCCAGTTGTATCAACTTCTCACAGTAGTTGAAAGGCTCAAATAGGATAATATACATAAAGACCTTTGCAAATCTTAAAGTGTTATTGTTATTAAGTAAGTAGAAGGAATTCTCTCCAGTGACCAGAAGGAAGTGTGCCACTTGCACTCTTACTACAAGAAATCAGTCACAATGTTTGGGTTGAATGCAAGCTGGCCTCATTGGATGAGGAGGTTTTGAGGAATGTCTTTCTGTGTTCCTGTTCATGAGGGGAAATCCAAAGCTCTTATATAGGATGGAAGAAATGATTTCAGGGGAGAAAAGGAAATAAAAGTTTCTTAGAGAAGGAAATTGAAATCTGGTTTAAGAGGGTGGCAAGCAGATGAATTTAAAAATTTAGAAAAGAAGGGACAAGAAGGAACTCGGAACCATTTGTGTTACTGAGCAGGTGTGAGATTCTTTCCATCATAATCAACAAGCATTTCTCTAGAGCCTATGACCCAGTGTTGTGAAGCCCAAATGAGATAATTTATAGAAATCTTTCAGCAAACTTTCATAAAGTGCTAATACTATTATTAAAGCAACAGAAGAAATTCTCCCCAGTGACCTGCAGCAATTGCATTGCAAGTTGGTAAAGATAAAAATAAAAAGAGTGAAGCAAATAAAAGACAGCTTGGGTCATTCCTTGACTTACCAAGGAAGGAAGAGGAGGAAGAAGGTCTACAAGCACCGGCATGGGAGAGGGAAGATGTTGTTGGCCCTTTAATGAAATAATCATTGTGGTGATAAGTGACTTGCTGCTGAGGGAAAGAGCAGGCCAGACATAGCTAGGTTGGAGATGTGTGTAAATTTTCTGTCAGTTATCCAGATTTGAATTGTATTGCCAGACAAATGTAGGTCTTCAAAATCACACTCCAAAGCAAATCAGTCAGAGTTATTATTCACGTAGTTTAAGGTTTGCAAAGAACCTCACAAATATTATTTCATTTTATCCTCACAACAACCTTGGGAGGTAGATGTTATTAGCATCCTCATTTTACAGGTGTGGAAACTGAGGCAGACAGAGTCACACACCTAGTAAGTATCTGAGGCCAGATTTGGCCCCAACTCCAAGTGCAGGGCTCTAGTCACCACGTCACTTTATCTACCTCATGGCATGCAAACCCAAAGTCAACTCTCATTAGTGGCCACCAACTCCTCCAGTAATCTGACCATCTCCGGACTTGCCTCTATATCTCTTCAGCTTCATATGGATGCTCACAGATGAGCAGGTGCCCTAAAGTGGCACTCCAAGGGAATCTTAGGGCACAAAAAAGTAAGACAAGTTACCCTGGGCCAGACAAAAAAATACAAAAACAAAATGGAGATGATCAGACAAGTCCCCCAAAATTTAGAAAAACAAAATTTTACTTATTCAAAATAAAGATTAAAAACTCTAAAATAAAGATAACTCAGAAAAGATGATAGGCATAATTGTGAATGGTCTCAATAAGGAAGCAAAGGGGGAAGTGTCTTAAAAGATCAATGGAATAAAAAAGCTGTTCTCAGGTGCCTTAGATTCAAAAAAGGTCAAGTCTGAGTGATGGGGACAGTCATAAAGCTGAACTAGAAAGCCAAACAGTGATGTGGACCTAGATGAACCTTATCAGGTAGGCTAAAGTGAAGATCAAATGGATCCCTGTGTGAAGAGCCAAAGGCAATTTTTTTTTAGCTGAATTCAAGACAAGAATTTATTCTATAAGACTTCCAATGTAGCATAGATGGGAATGTTTCCAAGTGCCAGTCACATCAGAGAGCATCCTTGTTGTTTTTGTATATAACGCCAAGCTGGAAGGATAACTACTTTGCAAATATATAATCAAGAAGATCCCAAACTATATTGGTAAGCTTTATAGACAAAAAGAAATTCACAAGGAATTAATGTAAACTTTGGGCCTTGAGTCTAAAAAAAATTGTACAACTAATAATCGGAACTGACATTTTGAAGCACTATAATAATAATAAAATAACTAGCATTTCTATAGCACTTGAAGGTTCACAAAGTGCTTTTCAGAAATCTCATTTTCATCCTAACAACTATGCTGCAAGGTAAATGCTATTACTAATCCCAACTTACAACTGAGGAAACTGAGGTGCACAGAGGTTAAGTGGCTTGCCTAGGATCAGATAGTAATTGCTGGAAGAAGGATTTGAAGCCAGGTCTTCCAGATTCCAAATCTTGCCATCTTAACCATTGTGCCCCTAGCTGAGAAGGTTTGTAAAGCACTTTACATACATTCCTTTATTTGCATCTCACAACCCAGGAAAGGATTAGAGCTATTCATATTCCCGTTTTACATATGGGGAAACTGAGACTCAGAGAGACTAAGTGATTTGCCCAGAGTTACCCAATTAATCAGTCATCTGAGATCAGGTTTGGATCAAGCCTTCCTGACTTAAAGTCCAGAGCTTTATCCACCGATGCACCATGCTGTCTCTTGATTATGGAAAAGGAAAGATATAGAAAGGCAGATACTAGCACACTAAAAATGTAAATGGTCATTATTTAACTTCAGTTGTAAATCCAGAGTGAACAAAAAGTTTTTCTGTGGTTTTAGGCTTAAAACTGAAAACCTTGGCGATATCCTGTATAAGAGGAAGTATGGTAATGGAGAGAGAGACAGAGACAGAGACAGAGAGACAGAGAGACAGAGACAGAGAGACAGAGACAGAGACAGAGGGACAAAGAGACGGGGAGAGAGAGAGAGAGAGAGAGAGAGAGCTCAGAACCAGAAAAAACTTGGTTCAAATTTCATCTCTGACCCATGCTGACTGTATGACTTCATGGCAGTTAACCTCTTAATATTATCTAGTCAGAGAAGGTAGAATAGGCAGAGGGAGGTTCCTTAGCCGAGTTCCCATATTGACGAAATCATAGATCTAGGATTAATCCACATAGATACTCCTTTTGCCCACATCAATATTTGACTAGATGTAAATGGCCTTTAATGGGTAAGTATACTTATCTGTAAGACCTAAAGCATAATAACAAATTCAATTCAATTCAATGAATATTTAAGTGTCTGTTACGTGCAAGGCAGGAGAGACCTTAAATATAATTTGGTACAACCCCCTTACCTTCTCCGTGAGGAAGCTGACATCCAGAGAACTAACTTAAGGACATACAGTTATTACTGCAGTTTAGTCATTACAGACATTACACTTTATAAACAAAATTTTTCTAATTTAAAACATATAGAATAGCCATTTAAAAGTAACTATAGGTGATAACCAACATTGGTTGAGGGGATTTCCTAGCCTGTTAGTCCCCCATACCAAGGCAATCACAGGGTCAGTGATCCCTATAAAAGGATGATCTGGAAATGATTACCTTGAATGGAAATATGTTTCCACTCTTATCTCATCTATATTTATATCATTCATTCACTTTTGGACTTCTAACAAGGCAAATCCCATATTTATGGAAGACGTGATGTGTAATCCTTTGCCAGCCCATTAAATTCTTATTCATAATAAATGTGTAGTTACCATAAATGGTAGGAAATTCACACAGTGTATTACTACCATCAGTCAAAGCAGATCTATTTCTGTAAATTTCAATAAGTAATGCTTAAAATTTAACATCTCTTTTTTCAGAAAAATGAATTTAAAGTTCTTGGGGGTTAAAAAAAGACAATATTTGCTATTATTGCAAATATTAAGGATCAATCTAATTGTTCTTGGAAAATAACAGTCCATATTTGTATTTGGATCAGAGATTCAGAGCTGGTATGATGGAGGGTCATGTAGAGTCCTTAGAAATCATATAGCCAAGCCTTCATTTTGCCGAGGAGAAATCTGAGGCCAAGTGAAGACAAGTGAAGGTCATAGAGTCAGGATCATAGAATCAGTAAGTGGTAGGGCTAAGATTCAAACTCAGGTCCTTTGGCTCCAAAGTCTTTCTGGGATACTGTAGCTGCTTCTAACACACTACTTGTACTAATTGCAAAGTAACCACAACATTAATGACTCCTTGCTATATACAAAAAAGAAAATCAAAGAGATGCATTTAATTTTTCAATTTGTGAGTTAGGGATATAATTGAGGAGTTTTATAAGTAGAATTTTAAGAACCTAATAATATTCCCTTGCTCTTTTCTTTTGGTCCCAGATCTATAATCAGCCTAAGGAGCCTGGTAAAGAACTTCCTCTATCAGTACAAATCTGCACATTCCCTTTAATTTAAAGTCTTAGAGTAGTCTAAGGTGAGTGACTTGCCCAAGGACACATAGCCAGTAGGTGTCAGAGGGAAGACTAGAACACAGGCCATCAAGACTTTGAGAACAGCTGTTTATTTACTATTCTAGTATTCAGCAGATAACATTTTCATAAATAGCTGAAGCAGAGAATGTAATGTCATGAGTTAGAACACTTAAGGGATATGACCCTCAGTTGTCTAACTAGCATGTTCCCTTTCTTGCAATGGACACGTTTTAGTTGTGTCTGACTCTTTGTGACCCCATTTGGGATTTTCTTAACACAAATACTGGGGTGGCTTGCCATTTCTTTCTACAGCTCATTTTACAGATGAGGAAACTGAGGCAAATAGAGGTTCAATGACTTGTCCAGGGTCACATAGCTAGTCTGAGGCCATATTTGAACTCAGGAAGATGAGTCTCCTGACTATGGGCTCAACATTCTATCCACTGCTCCACTTAGCTGCCCAACTCATTTCCTATTTTTCCTATTATCACCAGATAATAAAACCCTGAATTTTATAATCATAGTAATCCTGGCACTACTTCCCCTGTCCACCAGTTTCTATTGGGTCTCTCCAGATCACCTCCTTCAGGTTGGTTCCTGTTTGAACCTATACATTTTGGCGGTGGAGTGTTTGAAGGATATTTGGCAAGATGATAGAAGAAGGGATCATAGGATCTCTTGGTCCTCTTTGGAAGTCAAGACGCAAATATTTAACATTGGTATAAATATAATTGATATAAGCTCCTTAAAACCAGGAATCATCTTTCTCTTGTGTTTATATCCCTAGTCTCAAGCATGGTATCCGGTAAATCCTGGGGCTTAATTAATACTGTCTCTTTAGAATTCATACAATGACTGTGTAACCTAGTGCTGGGGGAAGATTAGGTCTATGTGGTACAGTCTAGGTAGAGTGGATGAAGAGGGGGAATCTCTGAATATATGACTATTATAAATATAAAGGCATAGAGCATTAGAAAGAATACTAGACTTGATACCCAGAAGACCTGATTCTGAGTCTGACTATCATTTACTCACTCTGACTTTGGATAAGGTATTTCCCTTCTCTAGATCTCGGTTTTCCTATATGTTAAATGAACAGGTTGGACAAGATGCCCTCTAAAGACATGCCTAGTATTAAGTTTATGATTCAGTTGTAAAATATGGTGATTCTGCAAATACCAAGAAATTCTGTTCTCCACATTATGGAAGTATTTGTATCATTATGGGTTCAAGACTTCCTACATCTGGTAACCCAAGAAAAAGGGCAATTGTCAAACCCCGCCTAGGGTGTAAAAAATCTATATGCAGGGTCTGGTGGGACTCCTCTAAGGGTGCAGATCCTGCTGGGACCTTTCAATACTCTCTGTAGCTCATGGCAATGTTATGAGATAGCCAATCTCTGCTTTTTAATTATGAGGCTTTTCTTGGAATCTACTATATGAAGGATTCTTCACCACTTAAGAAGGAAAAATCAGAGGACACTTCAAGAAATGAAAAAAGCTGACTCATTTGTGGCACCTAATTAGAAATACACAGAAGTATTGAAATAGGGTGGCTTAGGCTAAATAGGGACCATAGGTCCTCATAAAAGTCAGCTATCCAAGAAAGGGAGTACAAAGGAGAGGAATGTTTTGCAACAGAATTTTGGGAGAAGTTTATGGACAAGAAGAAAGAAGAAAAGGTGAAATGGCATCAGGGAAAGCTTTAGAAGTATGAAGATGAACGAAGAGAAACTGTAGTTTAGACGTATTGCTAATTTCATTTTACAGACAAAGAAACCGAGGCCAAGAGAGGCTAAATGATTTGTCTGTATTCATAGAATTGAATGTGTTCGTCCTTCATTGCCGAAGAAGACCATGCCATCAGAGAAATGATGACATGACTTGCACTTGACTTTGTTTTGAGTGAGGGAGGGCTGTGCAGGTCACCAGCCTCACTTCTCCTCCAGAGCCATCTGAATCCAGTGACCAGATATTCATCAGGATGATTGGAGATGACCCAGGATGAGGCAATTAGGGTTAAGTGACTTGCCCAAGGTCACACAGCTAGTGAGTGTTAAGTGTCTGAAGTGAGATTTGAACTCAGGTCTTCCTGACTCCTGCACTGGTGCTCTATCCACTGCACCACCTGAATGTGTGTGTTGAAGATGGGATTCAAACCAACTAACTCGAAGTCCAATGTTCTTTTCAGTAAGCCACACAATTATACAATGCCCTAATTACACAAAAGTATAAAATCTATGAGTTAAGGTGCGGGAGGGATTAGTATCTCTGGCATATAAAGGAAAAGTGAGAGATTTATCTTGGAAACTTAGATAAGAGTCAAATTATAAAGAGTTTTGACTGCTAGGCTAGGTAGTTTGATTTTTTACTCAGTGATGAGCCAAGTAATGTTCATAAGGAGGGGACTTGTATCATCTATTGCATATATTATGTCAATACTTCTATTCGTGGAGAAGTTCCATTCCAAGACCATGCTTTTTTGCTTGAAATTTGAGTTATCTATCAGAGACAGAAATAACATAGCAGGTACAAGAAACATATTCTAAAACAGAGGTTGTCAATGTAGTCTAGAGCCACATATGGTTCACAAGATTCTTTTAGGAGGTCCATAATGGAAAAACTATTTTCATCATAATACTAAGATGTTTTAATTATTAATATAGTTTATAGACATAACCCACATAAACAAAAATCCTTTGGAGGAGATTGGTCCTCAATGATTTTAAGTATATAAAGGGGGTTCAGAGAAAAAATGCTTGAGAACCATTGTCTTAGGATATCCAAAAGGGGGAGGTTACAGAATGTAAGTACAATTAATTACTAGCTAAAATAAATATAAAGAAAAAAATTAGTATCTGGAAGTCTTGGAGCAAAGGAAATGATTAAGTTTAGGAGAACCCAAATCAGACAGAAAAGGCTTAAAATGCAGAAACCTAGATAAAGTGATTAACACGTTGTCTGAAGTCATTCATACTAAGTATCTTTCAGTCAAGCAACATGCATAAGTGATAGATTTTTTGGTTTTGCTGAAGGAATGAGAATAGGAGGACAGGGGTACATGAAAGTGGGGTGTGGTGGGTGAAGAGGGTCACCATGAAGAAGGGAAAACTACATGGAAAGAAGAGACTGAGGATACCAAGAAAAATACTGCCAACTTCTCAGTTGTACTAAGGTCAGTCCTGTTTATGCGTGCATGAAATGTGCATAGGTTTTTTGTTTGGTTTTAGTTTTTGTCCTGCACAGATAAGCAGATAAAGGACTTAGTGAAAACATAAACTATTAGTCTAATAACTTTGTCAACAAAGGATATTAGCTTAATCTGATGTGACCGATTCTTGATGAAGCCCTATTGGTTTTTTTATGTTCACCCCTTCTATTTCCAGATGTTAATGATGGTCTTTGTTTGAAAAAAAATTCTTTGGAAAAAAATACTGAAACAAGTGACATTGTACAGTGAAAAAAAAAGTAACCTCTGAAGGGATCTGGATTGGATCCTTTCTATCTATACATTCATGTGAATTACCTTCTCTGAGGGTCAGTTTCCTCCTGTACAAAATGGGAATAAATAGTACCAACCACCAAGGTTTATTATGCTCAAATGAGATCATGAAAATGTTATAAAAATGTCAGCTATTTTTAGTGTCTTGGTTTTTAAACTATGAAAATTTGCATCATTTTTACCAGCAGGTATTAATAAGTATATAGAGCATGAAAGAGGGAACATCATGGAGTACTAGATAAAAAGCTGCCCTCAGAATCAGAAAGGCTCCAATTTAAGACCTGCCTCTGACAAACACTAGCTGTGTGACTCTTGCTAAGTCAGATAAATTCTCAAGGTCCCCAGGCAAGTCTCTCAGACCATAATTTGAAAAGGAGATGCTCTTCTGCTTAGGTTGAGGAAATTTTTGACCGGGAGCTCCTGACACCAATGAAATCACAAATGTAGTTAGAAAAAAGGAAGGAAGGTACGAAGCATATTAAAACACAATAGTCCCTGCCTTCCAGAAGATTATTAACAAGGAGAGGAATATAAGTATAAAAGGATACAGATTTCTACTAAAAAGTAACTAATAACAACTCATATTTATATACCACTTAAAGGTTTAAAAAGCAGTTCTTTTCACAACACTTCCCTTATGAAAGGCAGGTAGTGCAAGGGTTGTAATCTCTATTTTCCAGGTGAGAAAACTGAAGCTCAGAAGAGATAAAGGACTAGACCATGAGCGCACATAGAACTTGTGTTAGTGTCAGGACCCAGACCCAACTTTTCTGACTCAAAGGCCAGATGTCTTCACTCCATACCATACCATACCACATCACACTATGCTTCTATAGTAGTAATAGTAGTAGTAGTGGTAGTAGTAGTAGTAGTAGCAATAGTAGTAGTAGCAGTAATAGTAGTAGTAGTAGTAGTAGTAGTAGTAGTAGTAGTAGTAGTAGTAGTAGTAGTAGTAGTAGTAGTAGAAGAAGTGTTGGTGGTGGTAGTAATAGTGGTAGTAGTAGTAATGATAGTAATAGTAGTGGTAGTAGTGGTGGTGGTGGTGGACTACAGCATTAGTAGAGGTGGTAGTGGTAGTAGTGGGGGGGGCTACTGGTAGTGGTAGTGGTAGTGATGGTAGTGGTAGTATTAGTAGTAAAAGTAGTGGTGATAGTGATGGTGATGGTGGTGGAGGTGATAGGAGTGGTAAAAGCATTTATAAAAGCACTAAAATTCACCAAACATTTTTTACATGTCTCATTCGATCCTCACAACAATCCTGGGAGGTAGTTGCTATTATTATCCCCATTTTATAGATGAGGTAACTGAGGCAGACATGGTCACATAATTAGTAAGTGTCTTAGGCAGGATTTGATCTCAGGTCTTTCTGACTTCCAATCCAGCACTCTATTCACTGTGCCCTTCCTTAGCACAAATTAATACTGTTTTTTTAAGTGGCATGGAAGCAGTTCATCTTTCAAAAGCATGCAGACCTAGTGATTTGTCATCTTGAAAACTAGGACTATAGAATTTAGAGCTGGAAGGTCTAAGCTCAGAGGACATCTAGTTGAAACTGATCTCATTTGATAGATCAGGGAAGCTTAGCCCAAAGAGGTTAAAAATGTCTTGCCAAGGTCACAAGGTATGATCATAGATCAGAGATTTAGATCTTGAAGGCACTTTATGGGCTATGGGCAACCACTTCCCATTAGAGATGAGGAACTAAAGCCTAGGGAGGTTGCAAACTACATAGTTATTGAGTGGCAAAATCAGAATTTGAATGCAGATCCTTTCCTTCCAAGTCCAGTCCCCTTTTCAATGGTATCGTGCTATAAATAGCCAAGGTGGGATATGAATCTCCCAAATCCCAATCCAACAGGTAGTCTTTGCACTAGCCAGTCCTAAATCACAGAATGATAACATTGCACTGGATTGCCTTCAAACCATACTTGGACATAAATATTGAATTAAATTTCCTCTTGTGGTTAGTCATTCACCCAGCTGAACTCAAGCTCTTTCCTAGAAAATCCCTCCCAGGAATGAAAGCAAATGAAGTCCCATATGCATTTAACTTGTTAGGTGCTTAATACTGGGACAGCTCAGATAATCAAACTGAGAATATGCTCAGTGAGTTTGCAGATACCAAGCCAGAGGGGGTGTGGCTGCTACCAAGGAGAAAACCAGTCCCATGTTTTGGTCAGAAGAGAAAGTCAGCCCTACCTCTTTCTTCCCTCAAGAACAGTTGCTGCTTCTGGGGGCACATCTGCACAAATTTTAAACAAGGAAGTCACTGGTCCAAGACAACCCATCCCCAGAACTCTTCGTCATGATCTCCCTGCCTTTCCCAAGAAGCAACTCTATGCAACCAACTTCCGGAAAGTAAAAAGAATGAACCGGCTGCCTTCTCTCCTGAACTGTAATGCTGAATTGATAGTCTCTTTTCTTTACCCCTCCTTTTATTGGGAAGTTGTTTCCATGAAACACAATACCTCTCATGAAATTTTAGCTCATTTCCTCTATTTATGTCCTTCTGGGAAATGGAAAACAGTTGGTCAGCATTTTTCTTGTAAGGGTCATTTAATATGCTTTTAGAAGGTTATTAAGTTGGTCTTTAATATTCTTTCTAGAAAAAGTAACTAGTCCCAGTATGGAAAGAGCACAGGATATGTCCATTCAGTCCATCCTTCACTCAGCTGCCAAAATGATGATCCTCCAGGGCAGGTCAAACCATCTCTCTCCCTTCTCCTCCCCTTAAAAAGCCCTACTGGCTCCCTATTACCTGCAGGATCAAAGCTGGAAATCCAGTTTGGTTCTGAAAGTCCTTTACCTACCCTTTCCTGTCCTCTTCCAGCTTAGTCCTTTCTCCAAACTCCACAATCCAGCAACACTGGCCCTTGTTCCTCCTCACCTACTACACTCCTTCTCCTTTTTCTTTTTCACTGACTGCATCTCATGCCTACAGTTGGAGCCCATGGTGTGCTCCAACCCCTCAGCACAGCTCAAAACCCACTTTCTAAGAGACCTTTCACCACCCCCCTGGAACCTTTCAATTCATATCCAATATACACTGTATATATCTTGTATGTACTTAGTCATTTACTTTATTTCCCACTTTGGATTTTAAGTTCCTTGAGGACAAGGACTGGTTTGGAGTCCTTGGGGTTTGTTTTTTGGGGTTTTTTAGCCTTTTTTATATATGCTTGCCCAGAGTCACACAGCTAGTAAGTGTCCAAATCCAGATTTGAATTCAGAAAGTTGAGTCTTCCTGAATCCAGATCCATCACTCTAACCACAGTGTCACTAAGCTGCCCCAGCCTGGCATACAGTAAATGCTTGATCAAAGCTTGTTAACTGATTGGATTATTGAATGACTGAGGATGTGGTTTGGAATCCTTTCCTGTCACTTTCAATGTGGCTTTGAGAAAGTAGATTTCTCTCTCTAGGTCTGTTTCCTCATCAGTGGGTAAGGTACTGAACCCTATAGGAGTCAGGAAGATCAGGGTTCAGATCCTACACTAACACTAACAGGCTGTGTGGCCAGGTTCAATAAGTTGTTGAACCTCTCTACTAAAGTGAGGATGATAATGCCTCCCTCCCTGGTTTGTGGTGAGGCACCAAAGAGATTTGGTATAATGTGCTACATAAAATGTGAAGGTGTTCTAGAAATGTCTTCCCTCATCATGGTCATTATTACTTTATATAAAACAAAGGAATTGGACTACATCCCTGATGGCTCTGGCTCCTTTCCTCCCTCTACTTTTTTTTAATTTTGGTCCAGAAATCCTACTTTTCCCATCAGCTCTTCCTGACTCCAGCCCCAGTGCCCAATCCTTCCCATCACCTGGCTGTTCCTCTTAGCCCATGATCACTGATTCTTTCATGCCCTTCAGCTGCCAGACTGCTTTGGGAGGCTTCCCTTTAGAGGTACCACCCATGTGAGGCAGAACACAGGCTCTGCTTTTTCCTTTCACCACTGATCCTTCTCTCTCCCAGTTCAGTTCTCAGCTCCACCAGGACAAGAAATCTCTTTGAAACCTTTGGAGTTCTGTTTTCCCCTCCCCCTCCCCCCTTCTCCTAGTTTGAGTCAAAAGAGGCAGTCAGATGGTGGGAAAGAGGGAGATGTGTGAGCTTTGTGATCTTGGATAAGTCACAGTCTCTCTGGGTCTCAGTTCCTCCAAGTATAAAATGAGAAAGACAAAGGAGGTGGGATAGAATCTTGACTCTTCTACTCAATGCTCTTGTGACCTTCGGAGAGCTAATTCACTTCTCTGTGTATCAGTTTCATTTATTCCTATCTTCCTTATTTTGAAATCTTACAACTAAATAATATAAAACTAAATACTAGTAACCTTCATTTACATAGTCCTATAAAGTTTATAAACCATTTTCCTTAAAACAATGTTATAAAACAGTATGAATGTCTGGTCTTAGAAATGTAAGAGATCTTAGAATTCATCTAGCTCAACCATCACATTTTATAGATGAGGAAACTGAGTTCCAAAAGGTTACATGATTTGCCTCAGGACCCCACCCTAGTCAGCGTCAGAGTCAAGACTGGATCTAGCCCTTCTCTAACAATGGGTGTCTTCTCACTCCACCTGGTTGCCAGTCAGCAATGAGCCCTCTGTGGCTGTGACATTGTAGAAGTCTGGGAGCTCATCCCTCAAAGATGTCCTAAGAACAGATGTCCTTGTGACACACTCACTCAGATGACCCCCTTCCCCTCATTTAAGACTTACCTAGCAGCTGAGAAGCACCATAAGTGAGAGAGAGGAAGACCAAGAACAGTGAGATCTTCATGGTCAATAGTACATTCTTTTCTTCTGACAAAATGGGGAAAAGAAAGAAAGAGATACAAAAAGTCACCTTGATGGGATGGATGGTGACAGATGCTTCCCCCACCTCCTTCCCTTCTCAGAACAGCCTGTCAGAGAAAAAACTGCAGGGTTAGCTCTGACTTTTAAAGAGCTAGTGAATTGAGGGGAAACCTCCAATAAGGAGATATCCTGTCACATGAGGGTGTTAGGAAAAACAGGAATTCAGTTACAACTTTGCTTTGTAAGCTAACTTTGTAAGATACAAAGGAAGAGAAGGGAGAAACTGAGAGAAACACAGATGCAGGAGGAGGTTTAAGAAGGCTCAGGGGAAGAGATAAAGGGAGAGATAAAGAGAGAGGTGAGAGCAGGGTGTGAAGGTTTGAGAAAAAGTTATAGAGAGAAAAGAGAATAAGAGGAAGGTGGAAGAGATAAGAGGAGAGATGATGAGATAGAAACAGAGAGAGAAAGGGTAGATAGAAATGAGAAAGAAGGAAGAAGGAAAGGAGAGACAGGGAAAGACCTGAATAAGAAGGGATGAGGGAGAAGAGATGGGAAGGAGGAGAGGAGAGGACAGGAGAAGGGAAAAGATGTAACCAGCATGAAGAAAGGAAAAATAAGGAGAGAGACAGAGAGATAGAAAATGACAGAGACAGACAGAGACAAAGAAGGAGAAGCTAACAGGATAGTTTTGAGAAAGAGAAGAGTGATGGAAAAGTGAGGAGGAAAGAATGTAAGAGAGATAGATTAACAACAAAAAAGAAAGAGAGAAGGAAGGGAAGACAGTAAAATGAAGAAAGGGAAAAAATAAAGAGAAATAGATGGCAGACAGAGGTATCATGGTATCAAAACCCCCATTCTTGTGTAGCTAAAGTGTCTAAATAAGATAGGGCTTGAGAAGAGGCAAAAGGAAGAAGAGGAAGATTAATTAAGTACAGGGAAACAGGCTGAGGTGACAAACCAAAGATGAAAAAAGGTGATTCAGGTAGGACCTTAGAAATTTCTTTCACATTTAAAATAAGTGGGTACTCTCTGTTGTGGGGGAAGGAAAAAAACTTTCTGATAATGAAAAGTGTATTCATTTCATCCTGCTCCTACTGATGGGAAGCCAGGAATTTTTTTGTTTAAAAAAAATTATTTCATCAAACACAATAAGAATCCCAAAACTTTGTTGTATCATCTTTAAAAATAAAAGTAAAAAAAGAATTATCCAACGGGTTTTTTCAAAGCAGATAATGAAAATTGGCTAACACTACAAAGGTTAGAAATATAGTCAATAAGAAAAAGCTGATCAAATTTTGTGACATGTCCATTTTCAGTGATGAATATTTTAGCTTTGGTGCATGTGTCATTATCTTTGCAGTAATGTTATGAAACTTTCCTGCTTCCCAAATATGAAAGCTACTTCGATAAACTGATTTGCTGGGCATTTGGTTTTTTGAATGTTACAAAATTAAGTCTTGTAAACTTAAGAGATGGCTTAAAAGGCAGGCCAGAACATATGTGTTTCTTTCTTTGAGAATCAATGCTTGAATGAAGAAAAAGTCTGGGATGAATTAGGGCAGAACAAAAATGTTCCTTCCTATAGAGACGACTGTTTCACTGACTTCACATTTATCAAGCTTTAATTAGGCATTTTAAGATTTTTAGGCATTTTAGAGAAATTATTCTCTTTTAAAAAAGTGATGTTGAAAAAAATGTCTGGGAAAAGGACAATGTTATATAGTGGGAAAATAGATGGACTGGTTTGTCAGGAGACCTGGCTTTAGGAATCATCTCTGTCACTTAACTGTGTGAGCTTAGATGAATTATTTGACCTCTATAGGCCTCAGTTTCCTTTTCTGTAAAATTAAAGGATTGGTTTACATGATCCATTCCAACAGTAGTTCTCTACACTACACATCTAAATGGCTTGAAGAAACAAAGAATTTTTGAATGAATCAAGCTGCATCTCCCTCTATTTCTTTTTTTTTATATTAAATGGCAGAATGGATTTTCAAATAATAAATGCATCTAAATCATTAAAAGTAACAATATAGACACTATCTTTTCTATACTAAAATGAAACTGTTGACCTAACAATTCAACAATCTAATCCAAGAAGCATTTATAAAGCATCCAAACAAAATCCCCCGATCTACAGAAAGCCTTCCCCAAACCCTCGTAATTTCAGTACCTTCCTTCCATTAGTTGTTTCCTATTTATCCAGTCTGTACATATTTGTTTCAATATTGCCTCTGCCATTAGATTGTAAGCACTTTGAGGGAAGGGACAGTCTTTTGCCTCTTTTGTATCCCTAATATTTAACACAATGTCTGACACACAGAGGGACCTTAATATTTATGGAGGGTTTGCGTCCTATTCTGAGGAAAATGGCAGCCTAGCTCTCTCCCCCATTCTCTTGTAACAAGTATACCCCTTGCAGATTTCATCAAATTTTCCAAACATAAGAAACAAATAACAAAATAATGAGATATAAGGATGTGTCCCATTCATAGTGAATTTCTACCAAGTAAAGGGTAAGTTCCTTTTATATGTGTGTAGATCACCCTTTGCCTTGTAAAGGATTTGAGGCTTTGAGTAACTTGCTAGCATAAGACAAGCCCAAAAAAACAACTGAATAAGCAAATGGCAGAAGCAGCTAAGAACTGATCTCTAAGGTTTGCCTGTCTAAAGTTTCCCCATGTGCATGTATCAACAGGAAGTTTAAAATAATGAGCAACCTTGAATTTTAAAGCTATTTAGTGATTATTGCACAAATTACTGCTGCCTACTTATGGCCTAATTTGCAAAGATAAAGATTTGGAAAATATATTAGATATTTACCATAAGTTAGGGTAAGGTCTTTCACCTAGCTCTGTACCAGGAAGTTAACCAAGTTAACCCCTAACCAAGAACGGAAGCTAAGCTGGAAGTGGTGGAGACTGTAACTGCCCAGTGAAGCCAGTTCAAGCAGACCTTGGCCCAGCTCCCAATGAGAACCACAGAATACATGTAGAACTCTGGACTTCAACCCACAGCATTAGACACTGTTGACCCCTCTTCTTCTCTCTGGCTTTTCATGATGCAGTTGGTTTTTCACCTACCTGCCTGATTGTCCCTTGGCTCAATCAGAATCTGTTCTGGGCCTCCTACCAATAGAGGCCAAAGTTCTGATCTGAGCTCTCTTCTCTGTAATAGTGACTTCATCAACCTCCCTGTATTAAATCACCATCGTTACCCAGATGATGCCCAGATCTACATATCCAGTTCTTGTCTTCCATCTGAACTCCAGCCCCACATAAATAGCATTTCTTTTTTATCTCTGAGCACATGCTACATCTATTATAAGTGAATTTTATAAAATGATTATTTAGAAACTTAGGGTTTTCTTTTTTTAAAAAATTTTTATTTAACTTTTAACATTCATTTTCACAAAATTTTGGGTTCCAAATTTTCTCCCCATTTGTCCCCTTCCCCCACCCCAAAACACCAAGCATTCTCATTGCCCCTATCACCAATCTGCCCTCTCTTCTATCATCCCTCCCTTCCCTTGTCCCCATCTTCTCTTTTGTCCTGTAGGGCCAGATAACTTTCTATACCCCTTTACCTGTATTACTTATTTCCTAGTAGCAAGAACAGTACTCGACAGTTGTTCCTAAAACTTTGAGTTCCAGCTTCTCTTCATCCCTCCCTCCCCACCCATTCCCTTTGGAAGGCAAGCAATTCAATATAGGCCATATCTGTGTAGTTTTGCAAATGACTTCCATGATAGTTGTGTTCTGTAAGACTAACTATATTTCCCACCATCTTATCCTGCCCTCCATTGCTTCTATTCTCTCTTTTGATCCTGTCCCTCCCCAAGAGTATTGACTTCAAATTGCTCCCTCCTCCCATTGCCCTCCCTTCCATCATCCCCCCCACCCTGCTTATCCCCTTCTCCCCCACTTTCCTGTATTGTAAGATAAGTTTTCATACCAAAATGAGTGTGCATTTTATTCCTTCCTTTAGTTGAATGTGATGAGAATAAATTTCATGTTTTTCTCTCACCTCCCCTCTTTTTCCCTCCACTAAAAAGTCTTTTGCTTACCTCTTTTATGAGAGATAATTTGCCCCATTCCATTTCTCCCTTTCTCCTCCCAATATATTTCTCTCTCATCCCTTAATTTCATTTTTGTAAGATATGATCCCATCCTATTCAATTCACCCTGTGCGCTCTCTCTCTCTCTCTCTCTCTCTCTCTCTCTCTCTCTCTCTCTCTCTCTCTCTCTGTCTCTGCGTGTGTGTGTGTGTGTGTGTGTGTGTGATCCCACCCACTACCCAGTTACTGAAAAGTTTCAAGAGTTACAAATATTGTCTTTCCATGTAGGAATGTAAACAGTTCAACTTTAGTAAGTCCCTTATGACTTCTCTTTGCTGTTCACCTTTTCATGCTTCTCTTCATTCTTGTGTTTGAAAGTCAAATTTTCTTTTCAGCTCTGGTCTTTTCTTCAAGAATGCTTGAAAATTCTCTATTTCATTGAAAGACCATTTTTTCCCCTGAAGTATTATACTCAGTTTTGCTGGGTAGGTGATTCTTGGTTTTAGTCCTAGTTCCTTTGACTTCTGGAATATCATATTCCATGCCCTTCAATCCCTTAATGTAGAAGCTGCTAGATCTTGGGTTATCCTGATTGTATTTCCACAATACTTGAATTGTTTCTTTCTAGCTGCTTGAAATATTTTCTCCTTGACCAGGGAACTCTGGAATTTGGCCACAATGTTCCTAGGAGTTTCTCTTTTTGGATCTCTTTTAGGCAGTGATTGGTGGATTCCTTGAATACTTATTTTGCCCTCTGGTTCTAGAATCTCAGGGCAGTTTTCCTTGATAATTTCATGAAAGATGATGGCTAGGCTCTTTTTTTGATCATGGCTTTCAGATAGTCCCATAATTTTTAAATTGTCTCTCCTGGATCTATTTTCCAGGTCAGTTGTTTTTCCAATGAGATATTTCACATTATCTTCCATTTTTTCATTCTTTTGCTTTTGTTTTGTGATTTCTTGGTTTCTCATAAAGTCATTAGTCTCCATCTGTTCCATTCTAATTTTGAAAGAACTATTTTCTTCAGTGAGCTTTTGAACCTCCTTTTCCATTTGGCTAATTCTGCTTTTTAAAGTATTCTTCTCCTCATTGGCTTTTTGAACCTCTTTTGCCCATTGAGTTAGCCTATTTTTCAAGGTGTTATTTTTCTTCAGCATTTTTTTGGGTCTCCTTTAGCAAGGTGTGGACCTGCTTTTCATGATTTTCTTGCATCTCTCTCATTTCTCTTCCCAGTTTTTCCTCCACCTCTCTTGCCAGGCCTAGAGGCCTGTGTGGGCTACCCGAGTCTTCTTACCTCACCTCCGAGGTCTTCGGTTGGACAAAACCGGATACTCATATGAGAGAAAGGACGTTCCAGAGTCGAACAAGGGTTGAGCTTTATTTCAGGGTTTCGGTTACAAGTGCAGGACGGTCTTCCTTAGGAGGAAGAGGGGGAGATTTCCTAAGGAGGCTAAGATCTTAAGGGATTGGAAGTCGAAGTACAAGCGGGGAGAGAGGGGGAGGGGAGAGAGGAAAGAAGAGAAGCGGAGCCTACTGTCCTCTTGGCTCCTCACGTGCTAAGAGAGCTTTCAGGCTTCCTCAATCCTACTTAACCTTCAGCCGCACAGTTTGCATCTGAATACCGTGCTGTTAGGTAACTAGGTGTGCCCAGATCCGGGACAGTCTCTAGGGCGGGGAGATCTCTCTCCCATCACGTTTCTCACGGGAAGAGGCGGAATTACTCGAGATAGCTCGGTTCACCTCTATTCCCTGCCGTTTCCTGGGAGGGTCTCGTGAGAGCTCTAAGATTTAGAAGCTCCCACCTTTACCCGCCCGAGACTGTCCACACGGAATTGAGCTTCCAATCCCAACACTCTCTAACTTGATTTTCAAAATCCTTTTTCAGCTCTTCCATGTCCTGAGCCCACTGAATATTTATTTTGGATGTTTGGGATACAGAAGCCTTGATTTCTATGTCTTTCCCTGATGGTAAGCATTGTTCTTCCTCATCTGAAAGGATGGGAAGAGATATCTGTTCACCAAGAAAATAACCTTCTATGATCTTTTTTTTTTCCCCCTTTTCTGGACATTTTCCCAGTCAGTTGCTTGACTTTTGAGTGTCCTCTCCACACCCATCTCACCTCCAGATCTGCCCAGCCAGCGCTTGGGGTCTGAGATTCAAATGCTGCTTCCCAGCCTTAGGGCTTTGGCGGGATGGGGCTGCTATTCAGTGTGAGATTAAGTTCAGGTGCCCAGGTGGGGGCAGGGCCACTACACGGGGCTCAGTTCCCTCAGGGGGTTTACGTGGAGACCTTCAACAATGGATCTGAGCTCCTGCCTGCTTTGGGAGCCCTTGTCTGCTGCTGCCTCCACTGCTGCCTCTGCTGGTGCCTCCCGAGGGGGCCTGAGTTATGGAGACACCCCCCTCCCTCTTAAGCTGAAAAGACCCTCTCACTCACCTTTGGTGCCTGTGGGTGGAGGGACCTGAGCTGCAGCTGGAGATTCTGTCCCTGAAGACTGCTCGGATCTGTTCCTCTCAGTGCCGCGTAGCCAAGGCAGGGCTGGGCTCTGCTCCGGGTCCGGTGCGCGACGGACCATTCATGTCAGTTTTTCAGGTCTCTCTGAAACAGAAATCTCTGCCAGTCCATTGTTCTGTGGCTTCTGCTGCTCCAGAATTTGTTGGGAGTTCTTCTTTACAGGTATTTTATGGGTTGTGGGTTAGGAGCTAGCATATGTGTATCTTTCTACTCCACCATCTTGGCTGAAACTTAGGGTTTTCAATAAACTTTAAGAATAATTTTAAAAGTACAATTAAAACCTGAGAGCAGTTATAACTACTACATTTCCAACTTCACCCTATAGGCATCCAAGAAATTGAGGACAAATCAGGTCAGCAGTTTTCTCAATAGCTCTCAACTCATTTGAAGGGCTGGTTGTCTTGTTTAGCACAAAATTTCTTATGATTCAATCCCTTTAAGAATTCAAATATGATTAATGTTTTATATTAACTTTTGTTGTTGTTCAGTTGTTTCAGTTGTGTCTGACTCTTTGTGACCCATTTGAGGTTCTCTTGGCAAAGATACTGGAGTGGTTTGCCATTCTTTCTCCAGCTTATTTTACAGATGAGGAAATTGAGGCACACAGGATTAAGAGGCTAGTTCAGCATCGCATAGTAAGTGTCTGAGACCAGATCTAAACTCAGGGAGATAATTCTTTCTGACTCTACTGTACCACCTAGCTGCCCCTTTATATTAACTAGACACACCTCATAACATTCACATTTTTTGAAATTCACATAATATAATGCAATTCCACAGAAGAGCTCTACAATTTAACCCTAATTCTGACTATATTGAAGAGACAATAGAGCACAATGTATAAGGTGCTGAAATTCACAGATGTCAGATTAAGAACTCATGGTCTACGGATAACAAATAAAGGCACTGGTCCCTTGTTAATTTGTTAAATTTAGATGTATATGCAGTTTTTCATCTGGTGTATCCTGGAAGGATCCCTCCTATATGTAGATAAATTCAGTCTCCTCTTCAGGTTTCTTGCTCAGTTGTCCGAGGCTCACTGATTGCTTTTGGTGATTAAGCAGCAACTACCCATCAGTCACTAGCCCTGCAAGCTGATAAACTGCATCAGGGAGAGAAATGATCCTGTTCTCAAGGCAAGCAGGATCCACTGCTACATCCTGCCAGTTATCAACGGTATCAACACTTCAATCACTTTCGTGAAGGATATTTTCTTTTCCTACATCCAAGGGAACACAAAATAATACATCCAGATCCATAGGAGAGAAGGGAGCCATTAGGATGTTAATCTTCTGAGAAAATCATTGTCAATGGAAAATAAAGATTTCCCCAGGGGAGGAGAAGCAGAACACTACTGATGCAGAACATTGTATCAGATGAGGGCACTGTATCTGATCTACCCAACTGTCTTTATCATAAAGGAGTCTCCAACCTTCCTAGGAGATGATTCCACACTGCACCATATCACCCCAAGTCATAATGATGATCCAAAGACAAGGAGCATCCAAAAAAAAAAAAAAACCTTTCATAACCTGGCCCCTTCTTACCCTCCTGTCTTGCCAGTGTTTTTCATCTTATTCCTTTCCATGAATTGTGCAACCCACTGACAATGGCATCATTCATATTCCTTGAACATGCACACAATAATCCATGTCCCAACTCTGGGCATTATTTTTATGTTCTCCCATTCTTTTATTTTGTTTTTACACTTTAATTTAAAGTTTTGACTTCCAATAGCAGCACTCCTTTCTTCCCTTCCTCCCCTCCCCTCTCCCTGAGATGGTAAGCAATCAGATATAGGTTATATATGTGCAATTATGTAAAATATTTCCATATTAGTCATTCTGTATAAGAAGACTCAAATGAAAGAAAAAAATGAAGGAAAGTGAAATAGCATGCTTTCATCTGTATTCAAACAACATCAGTTCTTTCCCTGGAGGCAGATAGTAGGTTTCATCATTACTCCTTTAGAATTGTCTTGGATCACTGTCTTGCTGAGAATAACTAAGTCATTCATAGTCCTTCATCAAATAATATTGCTGTGTACAATGTTTATAATACAATTTGAGATCTGGTATGGCTAGACTACCTTTCTATCTCTTTTAATTAGATCTATTTTTGGTTTTGCTTGTCTGAGATCATGATTACTACCCCTGCTTTCTTTACTTCAGCTGAAGCATCATAGATTCTGCTCCAGCCCTTTTCCTTTAATCTCTGTCTATCTCTCTGTTCCAAATGTGTTTCTTATAAACAACATATTGTAGAATTCTAGTTTTTGGTCTATTCTGATATCCACTTCTGTTTTATGGGTGAACTCATTCCATTCACATTTATAGTTATGATAATTAATTGTATTTTCCTCCATGCTACTTTTGCTTGTTTAAAATTTCCCCTCTCTCTTACCTACCACCTTTTCCCTCCTGAGAAGTGTTTTACTTCTGATCACCCACTTCCCCAATATATTATCAATATATTTATCAATCCACCCTCCTCTGATGTTATCCCCATCCCTTTTTACTTCCTTAAAAGGTGATATAGACTTCTGTATCCAACTGAGTATATATGTTATTCCCTCTTTGAGCCAATTTTGATGAGAGTGAGGTTTAAGCTTTGCTGCTCATAACCACCCTCATAACCCCCATCTTCCCTTCCATTATAATCTCTCTTTCATGACTCTTTTATGTGGGATAACTTATTCCATTCAATCTCCTCCCTCCTTCTTGCAGCATAATTTTCTTTCCTATCCCTTTATTTTATTTTTAGGGGTATCATCCCATCAAAATCAACTTATATCCACATCCTTTGTCTACATATACTCCTCCTAATTGCTCTTATAGTAATAAAATTCTTAAGAATTACAAATATTATCTTGCCATATAGAAATACAAACAGTTTAAAATAATTGAATTTCTTATATCTTCTCTTTCTTGCTCCTTTTTTACCTTTTTATGTGTATTTTGAGTCTTGTATTTGGAAGTCAAACTTTTTCTTCAGCTCTAGTCTTTTAATTAGGAATTCTTGAAAATCTTTTAGTTCATTAAATGTCAATTTTCCTCTTGAAAGATTATATTCAGTTGTGCTGGGTAGGTGATTCCTGATCACAATCCTATTCCTTTGCCTTCCCTCTGCTTCTTTAATGTGGAAGCTGCCAATCCTGTGTAATCTTGACTGCAGCTCCCCAATATTTAAAGTGTTTCTTTTTAACTGCTTACAGTACTTTCTCCTTGATCCAGTCAAATCTGGAATTTGGCTATGATGTTCCTAGTAATTTTCATTTTGGAATCTCAGACAATGATGAGTGGATTCTTTCCATTTCTATTTTGCCCTCTGGTTCTAATATATCAGGGCAGTTTTCTTTGATATTTTCTTGAAAGATGTTGTCCAGGGTTTTAGGGGTTTTTTTGTTCATGGTATTCAGGTAATCCAATAATTCTTATATCATCTCACCTGGATCTATTTTCTAGGTCAGTTGTTTTTCCAGTTTTTTAAATTTTGCTTTATTGTATCTTGATGTCTCATAGAGTCATTAGCTTTACTTGTTCAATTCTAATTTTTAAGGAATAATTTTCTTCAGTGAGCACTTCCTTTTCCATTTGACCAATTCCATTTGTAGGGAGTTATTTTCTTTGGTAAATTTTTACATCTCTTTTCCCATGATATGACTCTTTTTTTCATGATTTTCTTGTATTACTCTCATTTCTTTTCCCAATTTTTCTTCTATTTCTCTATTTTACTTTTTAAAATCCTTTTTAAGCTATTCCATGAATTCTTTCTTGAGCCTGAAACCAAATTACATTTTTCTCTGAGACTTCACATGTGGTCATTTTGACACTATTGTCCTCTTCTCAGTTTGTACCTACTACCATAGTAACTTTCTATAGTCAAGTTCTTTTTTTGCTTTTGCTCATTTTTCAGCCTTTTTTGTGACTTGGTGTTTTCATATGAGAGTTGAGCTCTGGTCCTATACTGTCCCAAGCTTTTTGTGCTAGAGCTCAGGGACTTACTGCTGGCTTTCACTGAGCTTCAGGCTTAGCTCCTTGCTTTCACTGGAGGGTAGACTTCCCTTCTGGCTTGGATTGGAGGAGGCTCCCTTTTGACCTCCCCTGGATTTGGGGTTTAGCTCTTGGCCTGCTGCAGGGATGGGGCACAGCTTCTGGGTTTCTATGGAAACAAGGTCTCTCTGTGGGCATATTGCAGGGCAGGGCTTCACTACTGGACAGCAGTGAGGTCAGGGTCTCACTGGCAGCTTGTGCTGGGGATAGGGTGGCTGGGGTGAGGCTGCTCACTAGCCTAGGGGGCTGCTCACACAGACTGCTCACTTGCCTAGTGGGCTGCAGGTCTACAGGAGGATGGGGCCCCACCGGTGAATTGCCCCAGGCTTGGAGCCTTGCTTCAATCCCCCTCCTATGATGCTGGCTGCTGCTGCTGCTCTTGGACCTTTGTCCCCTCCCACCCCAGTGAGACAGGCCTTTCCTGTCTGGCTAATAAGCTGCTTCCCTGCTCCTAGACCAATTCTGAAGTGGTTTTCTAGTTTTTTGGAAGGAAATTTAGAAGGACTTCAAAGGGTTCCTTCCTCACTCCACCATCTTAGCATCAGAAGTCCAACTTTGGGCATTTTCAAGGGCTGTGCCCCATTCCTGGTATGCTTCCCCTCTCTATCTCTCCCTCATGGCTTCCATAAAGTCTCAGATAAATTCCTACCCTCTGTGAGGAGCCCCTCCCAACCCTCTCTAATCTCAGTTCCTTACCTCTGAGAGCATTCCAAATTTTTGCTATATATAACTCTTTCACATGTAATTGTCAGCATGCTGTCTCCTCCATCAGACTGTGAGATCCTCAAGGGCAGGAATGGTTGGTTTTTTGTTTGCTTTTGTTTTGTTTTACCTTTCTTTGTATCTCCAGTGCTTGGAACACTGCCTGGCACACAGCAGGCATGTAATAAATACTAGTTAACTGACTGGCAGCAACAACATCAACAAAAACAAGAACATTCTCTACCTTAAGGCATCCTATATCACTGATGCACAAAAAGCCTGACTTTATTTTGCAAAAATATGAGGAGGAAAATTCCTTTTCTCTGACTAACATGGTCCAGAGAGGCTGAAACAGGCAAACAGGAATAAAGGTACATATAGAATCTACTGTGGGTCTTCTCCAAAGGGAGAGGTTCTTGCCAGTGGTCATTCTGGTGCTGAGATTGGATATGAAACAGTCAGAATTGCAAGAGAACTGTGACAACCTCCAGCTGCTCACCCAACAACATCCTGTTTCTACCAGATGTTCCACACCAGATCAATCTAGCAGAAGAAGCTTATTTATATATGGCTATAGTTATTGTGAACATAGTTCTAATCCCTGGAAATAGAGAATTAACAGATGATGAAAGGTTTTATCACATCCTCATTGTCTCTTTCCATAAACTATACCTATTTCCTCAACTTAGAAGAAAAACATCTAAGAGAAATCAAAACTGTATTCCCCAAATTGATCCTTGGGTCTTGATTTCCTGGTTTTTCTACTGATGATAATAGCAAGTCTGAAAAAAAATCATAGGTATTGGTTCAACTTACTTTTGCCAGACACTTAAGTGAGTATGAAATGGAAATTTAAATTTGACAAATAAATAGCCAAATAGATTGGTGATCTCATCAATGTGAATGTACCCTCTTATACAAATCACACAACCCATCCATGCCTCTCTACCCTGTGAAATCCCTGTCTATATCCTCACAGAGAGATTTGCTGCTGAGAATCCATCCAATAGGCTATGCTTAGGGGGGCCTTTTTCATTTTCTCTTGACATCATGAGAGGACCAGTGGAGTTGTCAGCCTTTTTTTCCATTTTGGAATCAAGCATTTTCTGCATGACAACCCTTGCTTCAGCTTCTTTTTTTTGGACAATTTTTTGAAAACCATCTCAAGTGAGAATTATTTGAGAAACTAAAATACTAAACTTGAATAGGGTGATTATTGAAAAACAATAGGAGAAATTACTGAAATACAGAACAAATATTTCTGGTTAACATGTTATTTACTTAAGGGGAAACAAGTTTCAAAAATTAATCTCCATTGTACCACCATTCAAAAATCACAGTCATCCTTTGAAATATTGACATGATTTTAGGACCATCTAATGAGGTCCTGTTGTGATGGTGGCAGCGAGATCATAGGTTACCCAAAAGTTAAGTTACTGTCAAATGCACATAGCACAAAAGCCAAAAGAGTTAGCATCTCCTGTAAGGGAGGAAAAACTGGGAATGAGAGTTGCCCTCAGCCCTTGATAGTGATACTCCTAAAACACAGGTCTGACCTTATCATTCCCCCAATCAAGAACACTCAATGGCTACCCATTGACTCTAGGACTGAATGCAATCTTTTCTGTTAGGCATCTAAAACCCTTTTCAATCTGACTCTAACCTCTTCTTCACATTCCAGTCAAACTCACCTATTCCCTATTCCTCAGGCATGATGTTCCATCTCACTACTCTGCCTTTGGAAAGTCATAAATCTTCGGGGACCTAGAATATTCTTTGTTCAAAGGGGACACAAACATGGCAATTTTGTTACTACTGTCTTACATTTAACAGTTTGTGAAAACAAATTAAACAAACAAACACCTCCTATGAATCAGGCACTGAGCTATAGCATTGGGGAAAGAAAGAGATGGGGGGAGAGAGGGAAAAAGGAAAGAGAGAAAGAAGGAAGAGAAAAAAGAGAGAAAGAAGAAAGGAGAGAAAGGAAGGAAGGAGAAAAAGGAAGGAAGGAAGGAAGGAAGGAAGGAAGGAAGGAAGGAAGGAAGGAAGGAAGGAAGGAAGGAAAAGACAGTTCCTGCTCTCAAGGAGTTTACCGTCTAATAGAGGAGATAACATGCAAACAAATATGTAGAAAACAAGCTATATAAAGAGGAAACAATTAAAACAGTGAAAACACTAGAATTAAGAGAGATTGATGAACGTTTCTTGTAGAAGGTGGGATTTTAGCTGGGACTTAAAGGAAGCCAGGAAGGTCAGTGATTACAATGGAAGAGGAGTGGTCCAGGCATGAGGGCCAGTCAGAGAAAATGCCTAGAATTTTAGTTAAGATAGTTTAGGTAGGGGACAGCTAGATGGCACAGTGGATAGAGCACTGGCCCTGGAATCAAGAGGACCTGAGTTCAAATTTGGCCTCAGATACTTGATGATTACTAGCTGTGTGACCCTGGGCAAGTCACAACCCTGATTGCCTGATCCCCACCCCCCCCAAAAAAAAAGATAGTTTAGGTAGTTTCATATACAATCCCTTTTGTTGCTATCTTTCTTGGTAAGCTGGAATTCTTGTGTTTGTTAATAATAATTAAGTTTATAATAAAAATAGACTTCAAAAAAATTCTCCCTGCACACTTCAGCCTCTTGGAACTCTTAACTGCCTTCAGGTACCATCTCCTACAAAAGGCCTTTCTTGATTCCACCAGCTATTAGAGATTCCTTCCCATTACTTGTATTTAAGGTGTATTTTCTTGTCTATATACATATTTTTCCCCCTCAATAGAATGTAAGCTTTTTGAGGACAGAAACTTTCATTGGATGTTTGTGTCCCCCTCGCCTGCCACTGTGCCTGGCACATAGCAGATGATTAATATTCAGTCAGTGAATAGGCAAAAGGAAGACAAAGTTATCCCCATTTGTCAATAATATGATTCACCTATACAAACCTCAGAGAATCAGCAAAGAAGCTAATTGAGACACTTAATAACTTTAATAAGACAACAGGACACACACTAAATCCACCCAAATCACCAGCATTTCTATATAACAATAAAACAATCCAAGAGGAAATAATTGAAAGGATAGTCTTATTAAAAAAGAACTACAAAATGAATAAACTATCTGGAGGTCCACCAAGGTACACCCAAGAAGTGATATAAATACAATTATAAAGCATTTTTTTAAAACAAAAAATTGACAAAAATTAAAGGAATATTCACTAGTCATGTGGTCATGACAAAATAATAAAAATAATGATACTACTTAAAGTAATTTATAGAATTAGTATTATATCAAAACAATATAGAGCTGGGCAAAAGAACTTTGTCTAGAGGGACAAAAGAACTAGAACCTTGGAGGAAATAATAATAGCTAGTATTCATATAGAACTTTCAGATTTCCAAATCACTTTACTTATGTTACCTCATTTGATTCTCACCAAATTGGTGCTATTATTATCCCCATTTTACAGATAAGGAAACTGAGGCTGAGAATGGTTAAATGATTTGCCCAGAAGCACACAACTAGTTAGTGTGAGAGAAAGATTTGAAATGATGAAAAAAGTAGAAATGAAGGGAAAAGTCTTACTCAGATTTACAGACTTCAAATTATGTTACCAAAAAAGTAATCTTAAAAATTATTTGGAAATAGTTTTTAAAAATATCAAAGAGAAGAGGCATGGGGCAATGGACAGACAGCTGACCTTAGAGTCACAAAGATCTGAGTTCATGTCCAACCCCTGGCACATATGGGCTGTGCAATCCTGCAGAAGTGACCTAACCTCTCACTGATCCAAACAACTAAGACGGTAGAGTACAGAGCAGGTGCCAATCTGCATTGATAGGAAAAGCTGCTCCCCAGAAGCTATAAGATCAAAACTACAGTAACAGTCCAAAACAGTAAAACAAAACCTACCAAAAAGAAAACCAAAAAAATAGAAAAGAAGAATAGGGGAATAGGCAAATAGCATTTAATAAATTCTGCATTTAGTACAGTGTCTGACACATAGTAGGCAATTAATAAATGTTGATTTATTGATTTACTGGTCTGAGAACATGAATTGCTTGTAGAAGAATGCTCTCATTTGACAGCTGCTGGGAAAACTAGGAAAGTAGCTTAGCAGAAATTAGGTTTAGACCCACATCATATAACATAAACCACAACAAATTCAAAAATGGACAGATAATACAAATACCAAAAATCATACCATTTTTTAAAATTAAGGTAATCAGAATATGTACCTTTCCCAGCAGAGCTAGATGGAGTTCTTAATCAGGCATTGTTGTTCAGGCTTCAGTTTTGAAGAGGACCAGTGACATCATGGGTGATGTTTTGACTGTGCATGGAATGGATTTAAGTGAGGCAGAGTTGCACAAAAGCCATCAGCCTCACTTTCTCTTCCAGAGTCATCAACGTCCAGTGACAAGACAAAAGTCAAGATGCCTGATGATGGCCTGGGATGCAGTGGATGACCTTGGTACCTTCCATGTCTGACAAAGCTCTAATATTCCACAACATTTGCTTTCACTGCCCTCATAGTTATTGGAACAAACTGTTCTCATCTGACCATTCCACTGAGGAACACTTCACATGCTTGGAGTAGACATCCCCCTAACTCATCAACACGTTTGAGGCCTGTCAATTACCCTCAACCTGATTTAGCCCACCTACCAAGAAGGTTTTAGGGGCTGTGGTCACTCTCCATGCTACATAGAGGTAGTCACAAAAGATAAAATAGGTTACTTCAATTACATGAAACTGAAAAGTTTTTGCAGCAACAAAAACAATGCAGTGAAGATAAAAAGGAAAGGTATGGATTAGGGAAAAAATATCTTTGCATCATCTATCTCTTAGGGTCTGATATCCAAGATATACTAACATAACTAAGTATAGTTCTAAACAAACCGCTTTCCAGTTTTAGTAGGAATGATTGTCAGTATATATGTGTATGTTTGTGTATACGTGTTTCTCTGTAAATAAGATCCATAACTAGAATGAGGCGAACAGGGCTTTACCCCCAGAGTACTGATGTTAAGGTGGGAAATATTTCCTCATCAAGAGAGGTACACTCACTCCCCATGGTGAACATTCCTTGGCTTGTGGTCCTAGGGTAGCAAATAGCATAACTGGTCTTATTCTTTATCTCTAGGGTCTTGGTATCATGGTATTCCTTTCCAGTAAGCCACGTTCTCCCTCAAAAATTCTGAGGGGACAAGGATCCATTTTCTGTGGGATGGGCTATCCCCTTCTAGTGTCAGGAATGCACCCATGATGTTACTTTCCTCTGTGATCTTGTCATTGCTGCCCTCCAACTGAACCGAATTTTTCCAGGTACAATTACAATTAGTTACAGCTCAGGTGTGTTGTTTTGTCGTTTTGAGTTGTTTCTGACTCTTCATGACCCCACTGTCATTTTCTTGGCAAAGATACTGGAGTGGTTTACCATTTCCTTTTCCAGTTCATTTGACAAATGAGGAAACTGAGGCAACAAGGTTAAGTGACTTGACCAGGGTCACACAGATAGTAAGTGTCTGAGGCCGGATAAAAATTCAGGTCCCTCCTAACTCCAGGCCCAGCCTTCTCCATTGTACCACCCAGCAGCCCACAAGTCAAGTGTATGTATGTATGTATATATATGTGTATACGTGTGTATGTGCATATGTGGTATTTACCTCTCTCTTTATATCTGTTCATTTTCCCATTCTCTGACTCCAGCTACCTCTGTGGACTCCCATGGGCTTCAGAACTCCTACATGATTGACACAAACTGACTTGATAGAGAAACCATAATAAAAGCATCAATCCAGAATGAAATAAGTGAAACATGAAGAGAATGCAACACAAAATACTTGCTTAAAAATCCAAATATAATTAATATACAAAGTATTTTAAGATTCAGCTCTAATAGTATATGGTTTATACATATTTTTCCTTAATAATTTCTCATTACTGAAGTGGTACTTTTAGGTTTTGTAGTTACATGTAAATATAATACACAAGGGGAAAAAATGTCTTCAAACATGGAAGAACAATTGACACATTCATGGAAAAAAGGTCCTTTTTCTAGTTCTACTGTGAAAGATAATCCTGTCTTTCCTTTCAGAACAATCAGTTTCAACCTTGGGAACTTTGACTCTATAAGAAGATTGAAGAGTTTGGATCCCTACTGACATAAAACTAGTAAAGTTTGCACCTCTTGTTTTTAATCCAGACTCATTATTCTTAATAGACTAATGCATCTAAGAGAGATGATCAAGATTATTTCAATTAACCAATTAGCTAAACTTGACCCTAGAAATATAAGCAGGACCCTAATTGATAATGAATTTGCAAATTGATGTTTTTTTGCCAGTAACATTGACTATTTGACCTTCAATCAAAACACATATCCTTTAGCTGGGTCCAAAACATACAAAGTACATTATAGCCATTATTAAATGTACTGTAATTATGTCCATGGATTTTAATTCTCACATTCTCCCTTATTACATTAACTTTGGCTTAGAAACTAGCACAAAAATCTACTCAGAAGCTATAAATACAATATAAAGTGAATAATATAGCTTTCCCTCTAATCTCATCGAGTTTAAATCCCAATACTTCACTAATATACTTTCCTGCATTATTTCAATACTTATAGAAGAAAATATTTGTATATCTGAACTACCACTCTCTTTTAGTTCAGATGACCCAGAGTTGACTTTATAAAGAATAGAATTTTGTCAAAAATTGATTCCAATTCAGCATAAATTTATTAAGTACTTTCTATGCCCCAGGCTTTTATTGTTTAAATTAAATACAGTACTTCATTATTAATTAAAAGAGGAAACTGAAGTTTCACATATCCTCTCAAGTTGAATGGTTTCCTTATTTTGAAGTGTTGTAAGTTCCCAAAACAACAAACACATCCACATTGGATTATAAAAAAAAAAATGAATTCCAAAAGACAAACATAAAATACTTGTATATCTGAACTACCATTCTGTTTATTAGTTTAAATGATCTAGAGCTCATTCTGCACAGAATAGAATTTTGTTTATAAGTTTATCACAATTCAACATATATTCATTAAGTTTTTTCTGTGCTCCAGGTACTGGGAATATAAAGATTTAAAAAAAGGTAGCTCCTATCATCCAGTGGAATACTTTATAGATCTGGTGAATGAAGAAAGGCTCTGAATATTACCCCATGGACTATTGTCACCTAAGGCGCTATTTCAGGGACCAGATTGAATCCACCTTTGTTCAAACCCCAATAACAACTCAATGAATTCTAAAAGGATTCTATCATGTAGGTGTCTGTATTTACATGTCTAGGTTTTAAGGATAGTTTCAGTGCTATTGTGTTTTTATTTGATTTCTTCTGCTCAGTATGTGTCCATATTTGTATTTGTACATGTCTGAGCAATCACGTTTCTTTTGTGTCTTTATACCCATTTGACTATGGCAATGATTAGTGGGTCTTCATCTGTATTACTTTATGCATTTGTATATCTCTTTATAAAGACAGTCTAAGCTCCTTCAGGGTAGGGAACTCTTCTTTTTGTCTTTTTATCAGCGTGATCTACCACAGTGCTTTGGTCCACAGCAGACTTTTGGTAAATGTGGGTTGGATTAAATGGAATAAGGATGAATGGAAGAACATGGTCAGAAATGGTTTGTGGAAATGGGTTTTGGAAAAGTAACACAGTATATATATATGTATACCTATATACACATACACAAACATGTATATGTATATCTAATATAATGCTGTATGATATATTTTATAAAATTGTATCTCTCTGTGTGTATACTTGTTCTTAGACCAAATGACCAGTTCAGGCCCCTCACTTCTCTCCCCTTGTCTTTTGGCCATTTTGGTGTTGCCATTATAAACCACACCCAATGGAAGACTGAGACAGGAAGAGGAAAAAAACTGAAAGCAATACTGAGTCATTTGGAGACTTGTTCCTCCTTCTGGAATGGCATGGGAAAAATATTACACTTATGACTAAAATAAGGTTTGCAACTTTATCTAGGATCATAAGTCTTGAACTTAAAGAGACTGTATGAGGCCATCAGATTAGCATTTTGAATCCCGAAGAGGTTAGGTGACATTCAACATCACATAGCTGCTAAGTAGAAGAGGGGAAACAAACTCAGATCTTTTGACTCTACATTCAGTACACTTTCCACTGAAACATACTGCCTCACTTAACGTCATTGTCATCCATTATTGCAAATAATGCAATTCTGTGCGTATATACGTGTGTATCTCATGGTTCAAGATACACAATGGTCATCCTAATTGCTCCCACGATGCATGTAAAAGGAGAAGCAATTGATCCACCCCAATCTATATAGAATAATAAGGATATCCACTATATACCTCTAATCATATAATGTTGTAAACATATCATGTATCAACATATAGAATGACAAGGAATTAGTATTATTTTCATGAGCTGAACTTAAAGCCTTCTATAGATTCCCACAAATGATTAGTAGATTGTTAACAAACTTGAAGGAAAAAAAATCACTTTAGTTAATTTGAAATCTGCTTCTTGAATTTAAGGTTGTAGATTCAGAGGTGAAAGGGACCTTCAAAATTATCTCGTACAATCATTCATTTGCTGGTTGAGCAAACTGAGACCCAAAGATGGTAAGGGAGTTATCTGATGTCATATAGATAGTAAGTGGTGAAACTGGTCCCCTGACTCCAAGGCTCTGAGTCTGATGTCATATAGATAGTAAGTGGTGAAGCTGGTCCCCTGAGTCCAAGGCTCTGAGTTCAAATCCAACATTCTTTCCACTGTATGCCTTCTCAGAATTCTATGTTAAAAAAATATCTTCCACGTCTCGCTATGGAACCCTGCCTCACCTTCATGACAATAAACCACATTCTTGTTTATCACTACATCACTTATTCAACACTCAAAGGGTATTTATTAAGTACCTACTATGTACGAAGCAGAGAGCCAGCTGGTTTCATGGATAAGGAGTTGACCTAGAAGTCAGAAAGATTTAGGTTCAAGTTTTACCTCAGACACATACTGGCTAATGTGACTCTGGGCAAGTAACTTAAATTCTCAAGGTACCGGTAACTTTCTAAGAGTATAGGCTGCAAAGCAGATGTTAATCAGAAAGGTACTATGCTAAATGTTGGGGATAGAGACATAAAATTCTAAAAGTACCTTCCTTCAAGCATCTCATGTTCTAGTGACGATACAACATGTATACAGATTTTTTTTTTAAAAAACTTATATTTAAGTACTAATTGAGAAATTTATTATCTAAATAACTACGCTTTGAATACCCTTGAACAACTAAATCTGCTTTTCACATTGACATTAGCTTAACAAAAGAAAGGTCACTTGCCATTGGAGATGACCACATATGTTACCTGGCTTGCATGATTTGTGAATAAAAAATGGAGATTTCTTGGGTTATGAAAATGTAATCTACACATTATCTCAATACCTCCACTACTTTTCACAGATGATAATTTCTAATTGATTGCCATTTTTTTGTTACATATACTACAACTTCATTGTAGGACTTGCTGTTGGGAAGATAAGTCCATATCAATGAAAAGCCAAGGAACATTTTCAGTCTAAAAGGAAGTTGTTTCATGAGAAAACCCTGAATGTAGTTAAGCAGTTGAAATAAAAATAAGAAAGCGTCACTAAAATGTTCTTTAAAAGACCTAGGATGGGAGTGATTGTCCCCAAATCAGCAATTAAACTAATTCGAACAAACATAAAAGGGAAATCCTGTAAAAAGACACCTAAGAAACTCACAAGACTTTGTTGTGGTGTGACTATGATTCGAAGCAGAGAGATATAGCTAAATATGTAAACAGGATATAACCACCCTGACTTAAACACTGCAGAGTGCCCAGATACTCGCAGCATCTCAGTGGTGTCAGACCACATGATGAAACTACTCAGAAAAATCTCTGCACGCTTGTCTTGCTGCGATATGGCTCTCAAGATTCCAAAGCCAAAAGGCAACCTCTGGGCTGGCTGGTGCACTGCGTTATTTTCCTCACTTGGCTTCACCTGCTCAGTCACAGTTTTCACTTGCTGCAAATTAGTTGTATGGATATGTGAATCTTCATTTTCTGAAATAAATCAAATATTTAACAGAATCAATTAAAAAGTCATGTTATATATTATATATATAGTTAAATATAACTATAGGTAGTTAAAAGTTATGTAATTTAATGTTGAACTTTAACATATTCTCTATAGACCTAGTAGGACACAGATCTAGAGATGATCATTAACTTATGGATGACATGCTTTCAATAATATTATATAAATATAATCATAATAATACAAAATAATCAAACAAACATTTCTTAAGGACCTAGAGTGTGCAGAGCAACAGGGGAAATTAAAAAGTCAGGTAAGACATAGACTTTGACTCCCAGATTACTAAAACTGGGAAGCTGTAGATAGTCCAACAAAGAGATAAAACTCAAATAAATACAACAAAGGGGACAAACATGGGACTCATGAGCAACATGTGACCCACAATCCTCTGAGAGCTATCCAAATCAGATGAAAATGCAATCAGAAAATATTTCACAAAATAAATAAAAATATAATAGATAATGTTAATATGTGGTTTTCTAAATCAATACACAGCTTGCAAGTATCCTTATGTACAGTTTAGTGGCCACCATTTTTGTTTGGTACCACTGTTGCACAAGATTATATAATAAGTGTACCATTGACGTATCATGGCAGGGACCAAAGGAAAGGCTGTTATTGACAAGGTGAAGAGAGAGGGTTACGGGAGGGGAAGAAAGAGAAGTCTTTATAAAAGTGGTAGCATTTAAGTTGAGATACAAAGAAGAAATAGGAATCCCAAAGGCAAAGTCCTGGAAAAAAAATATTCCAGATATAGGGAATACCCTGAGTAAAGACAAATTAACAGAAAGAGCATAGTTAGCTTAATGTTTACTGTGCATGAAAGGGAGTTATAAGTCTAGCTGGTTGGAGATATGCTAGAAAAAGGCTTTGAAGGACAGGCAAAGAAATTTTTGAATTTTGCTCAAGGAACAAGAAGGAACTATTGAAGATTATTGAACAGAAAAGCAGCATTATATCTAGGCATAAGTATGAAGTGGCTTAAAGTTTGTTGCCAGAACATATAAGGAAAGTATTTAGGGATAGAGGATTGAAACGGAATTGAGGTGCCAACAGCTCTACCCCTCCCCTTCCCATTCAATTGTACAGGAGACCAAAAAGAGTCTTGAACTAACAGAAAACTGGAGTACTTCAGACCCAGAGTCTTTGGCACTTTGCTGAAAAGGAAGCCCTAAAAGTAATTCCAAAGTGGTGTAGCTTGGAAATTGGAAATTACATAAGTTATATGGATTTTCTAACCCTGGGTCAGATGAAGGCTTAGACCAAAGATTTTGTTCTCAGTGATCAAAAAGAGATTAAAAAGACAGAACTAAGGTCTGTAGGTGTATTACTTAGTTGGTTGTCTCTTCTGTGTTTCAAAAGAGCTGATTGTTTGGAGACAACATTCTTTTTTTGAAGATGAAAAGCCTGTGATGGTCCAAGTCAAGCAGCTAAGAGCTTTTTCTTATCCAGATACTAGCATTTTGAAGAGCATGCACCCCTACAGGAAGAGAAACTTGAGCATTTGGGATATAAATTGAAAGTGTGATGAAAGAGCCCATTCTCCCTTTTATGGGGGAGAGATTAACATCTCAGCTAGTGACTAGCTAAATCCAAAGGCAGAAAGCAGAGAGAAGCTGCGCACCATGCCCAGTAGAAAACAAACCTGGAAACAACTAGAAACAACTATGTGACTGATCATTTAGCATTTACTAAAGCTATTTACTAGTTACTGTCAACAAGCAATTAAGTATTTACTTTCTACTAAGAACTTTGTGCTAAACACAAAGAAAGGCAAAACATTGCCCCAGTCTTCAAAGAACTCACATTTTAATGAGTGCCGAAGCAGAGTCTTAGGGAGTACCCACTGTCAGTGACCATGATCTGGATGAAGATCCAGCAAAGAAAACTGAGGGGTAAATATTTGATTTATTTCAGAAAATGAAGGCATCCATATCCCATATAACTTCTGTGAGAAGGAGTAGTCAGGCAGATAGGAGGAGAAAGGGGAAAGAAAAGCATCTTAAAAACTAAAGTGAAGAACGTATCAAGGAAAAATTGGTTGTTGACATTATCAAAGACTTCAGAGAGGTCAAGAAGGATGAAGATTGAGAAAAAAAGCTATTAAATTCTACACTTAAGAGACTGTTGGGAACTTTGGAGAGAATACTTTCAGCAGAATGATGAGACTGGAATACAGTTTAAAAGACAGGGAGAGGCAAGAAAATGGAGGTACCAACTGGAGATTAGTCATGAAAGGGAGGAGAGATATAGGACAATAGTGGGGAAGGAGTTGAGGATGGAGAAGATATAGATATTTTTGTCAGCAGCAGGGAAGCAATCAGTATATAGGAAGAGGCTGAAAAGCTAGTAAGAGCATAGGGATGGTAGAAGGGGTAAACAACTGGAGAAGAGAAGATGAAATGGGATCACTTAGGCATGCCTTGGCAAGCAGAAGGAATACCTCTTCATGTGACCCATGGGGCAAAGGAGGATTAAGTAGGGGGAAGGCATCTGAGTGATGTGAAATAATGAGGAAGACAGAAGAGGAAGAACTTGGTGAATCGTCTCAATTTTTTCAGCAAAATGTGAGGCAAAGTTGTCAGCTGAATGGGTGAGGAGGGAGGGCGACTGTGGAAGGTTTGAGGAGGGATGAAAAGATTTAGAAGAGCCACTGAGATGAATGAAATAGTGACTCTATTGAGGGAGTGTAAAAGAATTAAATTCCCACAGGAGGATCCAGGGGAGATTTGGACATAAATTCATAGTGGACCCAGCTAACAAGGTTTCATGATTTTCTCTAGCTTCATTCAGCAGCATGTGAATAGGAACAACGATTCCAAATGGTGATAGCAAACCAAGACTTGGGCTAGAGAGAAAAAGATCTTTAATAGGACAATAGGACATGGGACATGATAGCATATAGTTGAATTGGTTTATCAAGGGGTTAATATGGAGATAGGAGGAGACAAGGGGTTAAGATGGAAAAGGGAAAAGTCAAAAGCAGTCAAAGTGAAAGCAATGGTGATGGTATGGGAAAGAACTGAAGAGTTGAGGGACTAGAAGTCATGATGGAGATAAAGAACAGGACTATGGGTCATATGAAAGAGAAAGGTAGAATAATAAAAGATTATGATCAGAAAAAAATGAATTACAGAGTTCATGAACATACACGTAGAAAACTTGTGGGTGATGGGAAGTTCAAGGATATCTCTGTATGTAACTGGGAAAGAGGAGTAGATAATAGAAATGAGTAAGTTGAAAAACTGGGATGCTAGGATGTTTAAGGGAATATCAACAGGTATGTTGAAGTCAGGGGTTGGGAAGGAAAGAAAGATTGTAAACCAGGTACCAAATTCATTGAGAAAGGAGAGTGTCCTGAAGGTCTATAGCTACCAGAATTTTGATTTGGTGATAAATATGGATTGAATGTATCCCAAAGGAGAAGAGGTTATTAAGTGATGGAGAAGGAGGTAGAGTCTGAACACAGCAATGAGAAACAAGGAGTATTCTAATACTCCCACCACCAACTCAAGAGTATGAGTTCCTACCCCCATACTAATGCAATTAGTGCTGGAAAGAGGAGTCAAAGATTTCATGTCATCAAGAGGGAATCGGTAATATCACCAAATCAGAATTTAATATTTTTTCTTTCATTTATTCATTCATTCAAAAATTATTCATGAGAATTGTTATTTCTGAAGCCAAGAAAGGAAAAGTGTATACAGGGGGGAGGGCTAGTCAAAGACGTTTGCAGAAAAGGCATGGATCATATAATTTAAAGCTGAGAAATCATATAGTCAAACCTCTTCATTTGAGGAGAGAATGCAAGCTACCTGAAGCCAGGCAGTATTTTCATTTCTCTCTGTGTGCTTCGAATAATTTGCATATAGTAAATTAATAAATACTTGTTGAATTGAATGGAATGAGGTTCAAAATAAAGCCGTTTGGTTATTGTTGCTAGAACAGATTCAAACTCTAGATATCACATGGTCAGTCCTTAACAGTAATGTGCCCCACCCAGTCTTAGTGGCGTTTCTCTTCTAGGAATCATTTGGACCAATTTTTTCATTTTATTATGCACATACATGCATGCACACACATATACACATACATGTATATATATGTTACATATAAAATAAGATTATGTTATATCGTTAGATAGTATACATGTATGTATGGAAAAGAAAACTAAAACCAAGAGAAGTCAAGTCACTTGTCCAACATCACCTAGTCAGTTTGTATTGGAACCACTTTGACTGACTCCCATTCCAGGGCTCTCAACCACATTCTATAAATGATAAGTATTTGACTATTAAATTAAGATGAATTTGGCAACCATATACATGTGTTAGTGTTGGAGATGAACACCTTGAGGAAAAAGATTCCAAAGTTGTTCTTTCTCTATTAATTGAGAGATTAAAGGGCAGAGAGCCCTGTATTTATCTTCTTAACAGAAATAGCTCCATTTCAGAATCAACTTCCATCTCATTATACATTAAATGGATCATATCACTTCCTCACATTAGGATTTACCATCTCACCACCCACTCTGTTTGAAAAGGCTAAAGGTTATCATTATAATTTGAATAAAGTATATACCAACCCAATTCCCACTTCCACAAATTCAAACCACAGAAATAAGACTTTGATAACATGACTTATCACCAGCATCCTTCTTCTCACAGTGATAGACTAGGCAATAAAATATTCCAAACCCATATCTGAAAATTGCATACTCTGTTTATCTCTTCATGTCAATTTATATTTAGCAACAGTTTGTAAACCATCATAACAGCCACCAAGATTGACTTCCTTCTTCATTATCTAATAGTTGAAATTTATAGGGAGAGTTCATTTGTTTTACAGAGATTTTCTTTGGGACCCAACTAAGGTCTCTTCCTGTCATGGCAGAAATAACCACAATGCTTTTCTTACCTACTTGTACCCTAAACTTTGTGTGTCTTTTTCCCCAAAACATAATCAGGAGAAGCTTCTTGGCGTAGTCATTAGAGAGCTGATTTTGGAGCCAGAAAGACTATCATCTGATACATACTCCCTGGAAAAAAGTCTTTCGCCACATTCACTAGTTGTATCATCTTTGACAAGTCACTTAGCCTCAGTTGCCTCATCCTGGGTCATCTCCAGTCATCCTGATGAATATCTGGTCACTGGATTCAGATAGCTCTGGAGAAGTGAGGCTGGTGACCTGCCCAGCCCTCCCTCACTCAAAACAAAGTCAAGTGCAAGTCATGTCATTGTTTCTCTGATGGCATGGTCTTCTTTGGAAATGAAGGATGAGCACACATTCACACACGTTTCAAGAAGGTCCTGGTTTGTAAAAATCATGGAAGTTTCTTATCTGAGAGTTTCCTTACCAGGGAAATTACAGTCCCAGTTCCTGTATTTGCCAAATTCTGTGCTTGGTACTGGAAATACGAAAACAAAAGTGAAAAAGTCTCTGTGCTTAAGAACCTCACATCTTACTAAGATGAATCAGGGAAAGGAGTTGGTCTAGGCAACCAGAGGGACTGTGAATGACCCTATGGGAGAGTACATAGTCACATCTTGTCCAGTAACAACAGTTAAGAGTGACTTGATCATTGTTCTCTGGGTGAGTTGGAAGGGCAGAGGAAGGGGTAAAGGAGAATGAGAAGAGGTGCAGATGGCAAGATTCTGATGTTGGCTAGATCCCATGTGCCCTAAAACCCTGGTAGATAGCTGGAAGGGGGTTTTCCTCTGAGCTTAATTAGCTCAATTTGTTAGAGCATGGTTTTATAAGGAAGTCTAAAATATAAATTTGATTCTTATGTACCCATTAACTTCACCCAGAAAAAACTCTGTTCCAAAGTCACAGATCAAACCAAATTCAAGCCAACAATGTCAGAGAACATGCAAGAATATATGGATAGCTGGTCTCAGTATGATCCATTGTGCCATAATATATGTGTATGGATATCTCCAAATCTTTGCCCTCTCACAGGGCACCAGTGGAGGTAGGGGGTGGAGATCTATGCATAGAAAGAATAACACTAGTTTTCAAACATTTACCCAGCTCAGCATTAAGTTTAATCAATACTGTTGATTTAAAAAAATTATCAGGGCACATTCCAAGTTACTGTATTTAAGTGATAACCCACAACTGAGATTGTGCCATTAGCCCTCACAACTCTCTAGTGATAAACTCAATGATTTCAAATACAATTATTTGTAAATAAACTGTTTCAGTGACTAATGACTAACAAAATACTTATTACTACAAATTTAGTTTGAGAAAAACATTTAACCATGGGTTCTTAACCTTTCTGTGTGTGTGTGTGTGTGTGTGTGTGTGTGTGTGTGTGTGTGTGAAAGAGACAGAGGAACAGAGAAAGAGACAGACAGACTAACTCCTTTGGCAATCTAATGAGGACTCTGGACTCATAGGAATGTTGTGGGGGGTTTTTTATTCATATCGTTGGAAATTGAAAGAAACCCCAAATTCCAATTAGGGATTAGTGAAAATAAAGAAGTTAACTGTTTTCCATTCAATTTTATAAAGCCCTTAAAATCCATCCAGAGACTTCTTGGAGTATCCAGGTTAACAATCCCTGTATTATAAACCTTGCCTTAACTTTTTCTTTATATGTTTGATTTCCAAAGAAAATATATTGGCAAGTATAACCTATACTGGTAAATATGTTGGCAAAAGGGAAAATCAAAGAGCTCATGCACAGAGAGGATAAACTGGGAAACTTTTAATTACATAAAATAAAAAAAACCTTTCATAAATAAAACCCATATACTTAAAAAGAAAGGGAAAACAATTTGATTTGCGGGGGGGGGGGGGGGAATTACAAGAAAGATCCTCTGATAAAGACTTAATATTCAATATACATAAGGAACTGATTCAGTCATATAATGATGGTCATTCTCAAAAGAAAAAATACTTAAAGGATATGAATAGGCAGTTTTCAAAGGAAGAAGTTCGAACTATCAATAGCTATATAAATGCTTCAAATTACTAATAATTATAGAAATCCAAATTAAAACAACTCTGAGGTTCTACCTTACATTTCACCATACTGGAAAAAAATGACAAAAAGAGAAAATGGAAGACTTACAGGAAGACAGGCACATGCGTACATTGTTGGTGGAGCTGAGTTAGTAAATGAATTAGTCAAGTTGTTCCCAAAACCAATTGTAACTCTGAGCAAAAAGCCACCAAATTGTGGTGTGACCCAGTGACACTCTGATTACATCTATGCCTTTATCAGGTCAAAGAAAGAGGAGAAGGACCCATATATTCAAAAATACTGAGAGCAGCTCTTTTAGTTGCAGTAAAGAACTGGGGGGAAGGTGGGGAAGGGATGTCCATCAATCAAGCGATGGCTGAAGAAATACAGGATATGAATGAGATGAAATATTATTGTGCCCCAAGATAAGACAAAAGGGACTGTTTCAGAGTGGAGTAAGCAGAACCAGAAGATCACTTTATGGAACAACATTGTAAGAAAAAACAACTTTAAAAGACTTCTGGTCTATTGACTCTGGTCAATTCAATGAGTAGCCACAATTCAAGAGGACTGGTGAAGCAACAGGTCACCCGCCTCTTGACAGAGGGATGATGGACTCAACATGCAGAATTTTTGGACATGGCTGCCATTCTGTTACAAGGATTATATTTTTCTTTTCTTTTTAATTTGTGGGAATGGATTTAGACGGAAGAGAGGAGCTAGCAATAGGGTTGTCTCCCTCGATCCTCTTTGTTCCTTATTCTTTGTAGCAGTTTTAAAAAAGAGCTTCTATAAAAATAAATTTTTTACAAATGAATCCATTTCCTCTTTCTTCGATCTGATTAGTGGATAGACCTGGATGTCCCATTTGCCAAGATAATAGGTATGAGGTAGGACCTCAGAGTTGCTTTATTTTGCATTTCTATAATCGTTAGTGATTTGAAGTATTATATTGCCAAGCCTAGAGGCCTGTATTGGGCTACCCGAGTCTTTCTTACCTGTCCAGGTCTTCGGCTGGCCACGCCGGATGCACGTATGAGAGAAAGGACGTTCCAGAGTCAAACAGGGGTTGAGCTTTATTACAGGGTTTCGGTTACAAGTGCAGGGGGTCTTCTTTCTTAGGACGAAGAGGGGGAGATTTCCTAAGAAGGCTAAGCTTAAGGGAATGGAAGTAGAAGTACAAGCGGGGAGAGAGGGGGAGGGGAGAGAGGAAAGAAAAGAAGCGGAGCCCTTCTTTTCTCTTTGGCTCCACACGTGCTAAGCGAGCTTTTAGGCTTCCTCAATCCTACTTAATCTTCAGCCACACAGTTTGCATCTCAATACCGTGCTGTTAGGTAACTAGGTGTGCTCCAATCCGGGACGACCTCGAGGGCAGGGAGACTCCACCCATCAGGTATCTCCTGGGGAGAGGCGGAAATACCCGAGCTAGCCGAGCTAGCTCGGTCTGACCTTCTCGAACCCCCGCTGTTCATGGAGGGCCTCGTAAGACTCTAAGATTTAGAAGTCCCACTTTTACCTGCCCGAGACCGTCCACACGGAATTGAGCTTCCAGTCCCAACATTATATGTAACTATTGATAGCTTACATTTCTTTCTTTGATAACTTCCTACTCATATGCTACAATTTTGGAGAATGGTTCTCATTTTTACATAATTAAATGAGTTCTTAATATATATACTCACTACATATATATGTTTATCAGGGAAGCTTGCTGAAAATATATTTCCCCCTGTTAACCTGTTTTCCTTCTCATTTTAACTACATTGGTTTTATTTACAAAAGAACTTTTCAATTGTATGTAGCAAAAACAAGAAAAGAGAATTGTGGAAATTTTTTCAATGTATAGAAAAAACACAGAAGTTCAGAAGGAAATACCACCAACAAGGAAAGTTTTTAAAGTAACATTGAGTTCATTCTACACTTTTAAAAAAGCAATCTGTTTGTAATTAAAATTTATATAATTACTTTTTGTAAATGAAAATGCTATCCTTTTTGGTGTTTTTAAAATTAAAAATAAAATATCAAAATAAAAGTGGATTGTTGTATATTTTAATATACAGCTAGGTCTCAATTAATAAAAAATAATTAGCTGCCTTTAAATGGGGGCATTATTTTAATTCATCCTACATATTTCCATTGAACTGGAACCAATTGCCTTATTTTATACAATTATAACTTCGAAGTGTATGAATTGAAATACATGTGACCACTTGAAGGGATTCATTACTTGCACTTATTAGAACCAAACTATAGTAAATGTGGAGATTTAGAATCAGACTACCTATGCTAGAATTCCAGTTCTGTTTGTCAATGAAGTCTGGAAACCTCTCTGGGAACTCAGTCTTTTCATTTTTAATTGGGTATTATTGTTTGATGAACCATGAAGGTCCTTTCTAACTTCTAAGTCTTTGAGTCATTAGTTACTTCTTAAATGAGAGACTGCTTGCATTTTTAAGCAGCAATGGCCCTCCAAAGAATTTGGAACTTAACTGTAGTTCTGAGAGCTTATTCTATAATTTGAGAGGGAGATAAAGATAAAGAATTGTTTGCTAATTGTTATTTAAAAACCATCTAATCAATGCTCACAGTGCTAGAAGGGACCACAAGAGGTCATCTTGTGGAGCCACCTGCCTTCAAATCACTCACGCTTTGATGAGAAAAAGTCAATAATTATGATAACAGTAAGAGGTAATTTTGCTATGTAAAATTACATATACATATATAGGTTTTATATGATATAAGCAATACCCTGGCCCTGTGATTTTGCTATATCAAGAACTTCCAGATGAGGAAACTCTACCCGAATAAGCTGACAACTTCCTTGCAATGTAGAATATTAGAGTTACCTCTTAGGTCAGTGGTGTCAAACTCAGATAGAAATAGATCCCTTTGAAATACAGATTGACTTAGAAAACCACAAATGAACATTATCTATGATTTATTGTATTTCTTTATTTTGTTAGACTTTTCCCAATGACATTTTAATCTGGTTTGTGGCCCCACTAGGGAGTTTGTGAACCCCATGCAGTCGTTTCAAGCTTGACACCTCTGACCTAGAACACTGAGTGATTAAATGACTTGGGCAGAATCACAAAGCCAGTATAGGTCAGAAGTCACACTCGATCCTATCTTTAAAGCCAGCTCTCCAATCACTAAGCCAAGTTGCCTCTCTACGGGACATAAAGTATACACACATATAAAGGGCTTGTGATGATATCAGTGTGGGAAATCCCACCACCAGTTGAGGTCTTGGCCATTCTGTAAGTACAGTCTGAGTGGATTGAGGGTCAGAGAGGTTAAAAAACTTCCTTGAGTCACACAGCTAGTAAATGCCAGCAGCAGCACTTTAAATCCAGGCTTCCCTTGCTCAAAGTTGAGCTCTCCATCCACCACACCACACTGCCTCACCATAAACACATACAGAGAGATATAGCCTATAACTATATAAATCTACCTCTCTAGATGCCAAAAACCTTGTCTCCTAATAGAAATAAAATTAAAGAAAAATCACGGAAGGAAGGAAGGAAGGAAGGAAGGAAGGAAGGAAGGAAGGAAGGAAGGAAGGAAGGAAGGAAGGAAGGGAAGGAAGGAAGGAAAGGAAGGAAGGAAGGAAGGAAGGAAGGAAGGAAGGAAGGAAGGAAGGAAGGAAGGAAGGAAGGAAGGAAGGAAAGGAAGGAAGGAAGGAAGGAAGGAAGGAAGGAAGGAAGGAAGGAAGGAAGGAAGGAAGGAAGGAAGGGAAGGAAGGAAGGAAAGGAAGGAAGGAAGGAAGGAAGGAAGGAAGGAAGGAAGGAAGGAAGGAAAGGAAGGAAGGAAGGAAGGAAGGAAGGAAGGAAGGGAAGGAAGGAAGGAGAGAGAGAGAACATATATATAAATATATATACACACACACATATATATATATATATACATATATGTACTTATTTCGCTAGATATACATTCAGTGCCTAGAAATCTCAAGATCTGTTTAAAAGAGACATGTGTAAAGGGACTTATTTATATTCTTTTTTCCACCTAAGGGAGCTTCTCCCAGTAATTTTTTTGGCTGATAATCTGAAACCCTGACCCAACTGTAAGAGTGGAGCACTTTGGTTACACTTTTGAAGTTGATTTAAAAGTCAGTTTTGTTTGTAATCCAGGAAGTGGTCAACTGATTTTTGCCCAAAGGAAAAAATAGCAAAAATCCATTTTGGCCATTGGCCAGCCAGAAGCTGGCTGAATAATTAAATTTATAACTGCTTTATTTTAAGTATCTTAGGACAAAATCCCCTCAATAAATTCTTTTAATGAAGATTTGTTCACTATCTTTTTAAATTTTTTTTACTTTTAAAAAATATTTATTTCAAACATTCTTTTCTTTTCCAAATTTTGAGTTCCAAATTCTTTCCCTTCCTCCCATACCTCCCCCAACTCACTGAGAAGACAAGAAATATGATATCAGTTATACATAAGAAATCATGTAATATATATTTCCATATTAGCCATATTGCAAAAAAAAAAAAAAAAAAGCAAGGAAAATGAAGAAAGTGAAAAAAGTATACTTCAATCTGCCCTTAACATTTATCATTTGTCTCTCTGGAAGTGGACAGTATTTTTTCATCATGAATTCTTTAGAATTGTCTTGGATCACTGTATTGATCAGAGTAGCCAAGTCTTTCACAGTTGATCATCATTAATGTTGCTGTTCCGGTGCACAATGATCTCCCGGTTCTTCTCACTTCACTTTGCATCAGTTCATATGAGTCTCGCCATGTATTTCTGAAACCACCCCCCTCGTCATTTCTTACAGTACAATAGTACTCCATCACAGTTATATGCCACAACTTGTTCAGCCATTCCCCAATTGATGAGCATCCCTTTAATATTCAATTCTTTGCTACCTCAAAAAGAGTCACTATAAATATTTTTGTGTATATAGGTCCTTTTCCTTTTTTTGATCTCTTTGGGGTAGTAGCATTGCTGAATCAAAGAGTATGCATGGTTTCTAGCCCTTTGGACAAAGTTCCAAAGTGTTCTCCAGAATGATTGGACCAGTTATAACTATATCAACAGTGCATTAGTGTACCTATGTCCACCCAACCCTTCCAGCATTTAGCATTTCTGATATGTGTGAGGTGGTACCTTGGGGTTGTTTTAATTTGCATTTCTCTAATCAATAAGGATTTACAGCATTTTTTTCTATAACTATAGATAACTTTGATTTCTTCTTCTGAAAATTGCCTGTTCATATCCTTTGACCATTTACTAATTGGGGAATGGCTCTTATTTTTATAACTTTGACTCAGTTCACTATGTATTTCAGAAATGAGACTTTTATTAGAAAAACTTGCTGTAAAAATTTTTTGACATTACTTCATTATATATAGTACCTTTTAGAAAAGGATAGCTTCTCTGATTATCCCTTTTAATTAGGTTTATTTTTGCTTTTGCTTTGTCTGAGATCATGATTGCTATCCTTGATTTGTTTGTTTTTTTTTCCTTCAGGTGAAATGCTTTTCTTCAGTGACTTTTGTGCCTCTTTGTGCCAATTCTGATTTCTAAGGTATTATTTTGTTCAATTTTTTTTGCCTCTTTTACCAAACTGTTCATTTATTTTTCATAATTTTCTTGCATCACTCTTCTTTTCCAAACTTTTCCTCTACTACTCATCTCTTTCTTTAACTCTTCCAGGAATTCTTATTGGTATTTTTCTTTGAGGCTTTGCTTGTAGCTGTTTTCACATTATTACCTTCTGAGTTTGTGTCTTGCTCCTCCCTGCACTGTAGTTTTTTTTTTTATGGTCAAATTCTTTTTTTTGTCATTTGGTTATTTTTCCAGCCTATCCCTTAACTTGGAACTTCATGTTAAAGTTGGGCTGTACTCACTTGGGTTTGGGAGGCCCTTCCAAGTTTCAAGCTTTTTCATTCTGTTGTTTTCAGACCTAGTTCTGGGAGTCTGAACATTTTTGGTGCTTCCAGGGTGATGTGATCTGGTGAGAGTTGTAGTCCCTGCTCTCCTGAAGTCACAAGCGCTAATGTTTCTCTCTGCCTTAGAATTATGACCAAGGCCTCTGCTTCCTTGTGACCAACCACAACATTCCTTCTCTTCCCTGGAACTGACACCCAGAACCATGACCCAGAATGGTACATATGCAATAGAGTTGGCAGTCAGCACCAGCTGCACCCAGTGCCAGCAAAGAGTCCCCTGCAATTTCTTTCTGACCAGTTGTCTGTGACCCCCTTATTGTCCCTAGGCTGAAAACTCCTGAAGCCACTGCTGCTATTTCAGTCCTCCATCACCACCTTCTAATCAAAAGACCTGTACCCCAAATTAAAAACCTCAAAGAAATGAGAATTTCATGAAAATTTTGCCTTTCTTTATATCCCTAGCCTTTAGCACAGAGCCTGACACATAGGAAGGGTTTAATAAATAAATATAATAAAATAATAAAAACTTTAATAATAAACAAATAATAAATGCTTGTTGATTGATTGAAACAGGGATGGGAATGGAAAGAGAAGACTTTAGAGAGAACATGATAGCTATTCCCAAGCATTTGGAGGTTTTTCGGAAGAGAGACTAGATTTTGTTTCTCCCAGGTCCCACCATCAAAACTAAGAGAAATGAGATTAATTTTCACATACACACACAATACACAAAATACATACAAATCCCTATGTTCATCTCTCAGTGATTCTGTATCATACTCTTCACAACAGATGTTGATATTTTCCAGTCTCCCTGAGCCCCTAACCTCATTCTCAATCCCCATCTACCCTCTCAAACACATTCTCTATAAAAAACAATTTATTGATGTTTTCTTTTTTTAAAAAAATGTATCACTGATCATTCCCACCTTTTCCCTTTCCTTCCTCTCCTGCCCCCAGAGAATCTTTCCTTGTGATAAATATAGTCAAGCAAAATAAATCACTCGGTTGGCCATTTCTTTCTGTTTCATCCCCAGGGCCTAGTAGTGTCAACTTGGGACTATGACTGGAATGTGTGTGTTGGTCCTTCCTTGTGAAGAAGACCATGCCATCAGAGAAATGATGACATGACTTGCACTTGACTTTGTTTTGAGTGAGGGAGGGCTGTGTAGATCACCAGCCTCACTTCTCCTCCAGAGTCATCTGAATCCAGTGACCAAATATTCATCAGGATGACTGGAAATGACCCAGGATGAGGTAATTGGGGTTAAGTGACTTGCCCAAGGTCACACAGCTAGTGAGTGTCAAGTGTCTGAGGTGAGATTTGAACTCAGGTCCTCCTGACTCCTGCACTGATGTTCTATCCACTGCACCACCTAGCTGCCCTAACTAGAGCTGGAATGGATAGAGTAGAAACCAACACTTGGAGAAATGTAATTTCTGTACATTAAGGGCTACAAGCCATACTACAAGGAGATGAAGATTTGAGTGGGTGGTGAAGAAATGGTGGGTAGAAGTGTAGATTAGACTTTCTTAAAGTTTAGTAATAAAGGCAAAAAAGAAATACTTGATAGCATAAATAGTTTAAGGGGATAACAGGAGGTAGAGTGGGTGTTTTAGAGTACACCAAACCTGAGCATATTTGTAGGTCAAAAGAAAGGAATTAATAGAGAGATTGAAAATAAAGACAAAGGAAAGGATATAAACATAATTGATAGATCAAGGTTTTAGAAGACAGAAAATAGGCTGGTATTAGGGATATGAGAGAGGGTTTAGCCTCGATTAGGGTACAATCCACTTCACTCTTTGGAACTCTGATAAATGCATAATTTCAGAGAGCTGATAGTGAAGCACACCTCCTACCCCTAAACAGAGAAGTAAAGGACTAGAGGCATGGAATGAATTAACATGCATTTATTAAGCACCTGCTGTGTGCCAGACATTGTGTTAGACACTGGAAAGGCAAAATCAAAAGTGAAACCATGAGACATGGTCAAAGTGGTCATTTGTTTTGCTAGACCATACTTACTAAAAAGAGGAAGGAGATAAAAATGGCAGAGGCAGGAGGAGAGGAATGTTGACAATGGACAGTGAGATACTAAAAAAAAGAAAGAATATAAATATTTTAAAAGAGTGTTGGGGCACATGCGGTTGAGAGAGGAGTTGGGGGCTCAAAGAGAGCCAAAATTAGCTATCTCCATTGTGGAAAGTATGAGATAGAATTGTGGAGAAATGACTACATATAGATCTGCAAAAAGCAGTGTCCAGTAGAAGTTCAACAGCAAGAATTTGGAATAACCCAGCAGTCCAGTTTTGTGAATTCCTCCAACTGCCCTATGCTGTCCCTTCTGTACCTGAGATCTGAGATGAACAGGAAAGCACTTACCACTTCTGGGGGTCAGAGCCAAGATGGCAGAGTAAAAACAGGAGCTTCACTGAGCTTCCCCCCAATGCCCTTCAAATACCTGCAAAAAATGACTCTCAACAAATTCTAGAGCTCCAGAACCTACAAAATGAGAGTGAAACAAATCCCCAGCCCAAGACAACCTAGAAAGTCGACAGGAAGGATCTTTTGCACTGGGTAGGGAGTGAAGCACAGTCTGGCATGGGGCACACCTGCACAGAGCAGGCCTCAAGAGATTGAATAATTGACAACAGTGGCAGTTTCCAGACTTCTCAACCTACAAATGCCAAAAAGGTCAGTGGGAAAACTCTATGAGACCTGGGTGAAAGAGGAACACATCATCTGGCCAGGGCCAGCCCCAGCTCCAGGGCAGTTGGGGTGGTGGCCATGGCAGCCAGCAACAGTAGCGGCAGAGGCTGCTTCAGGAGCTCTTGGCCCACAGACAATGGAGGAACACTGATACAAAGTATCAGTATAAGCAGCTGATACAAAATCCCTAAAGCCTGGAATAGTACACTCACTCCACCCCCACCCCCACTGGAAGCAGAGTTCTACCTTGACAAAGGGTTAGAAAATCAGATGTTTGGCAGGGAAGATGAGTAAACATCAGAAAAGAATTCAGAGTATAGAATCTTACTTTGGTGACGAGGAAGATCAGGGCATTCAACTAGACGAGAATAGCAGACTCAAAGCTCCTATGTCAAAAGCCTCCAAGAGGAATATGAATTGGTCACAAGCCATGGAGGAGCTCAAAAAAGATTTTGAAAGTCAAGTAAGGGAAGTAGAGGAAAAATTGGGAAGAAAAATGAGAGATGCAAGAAAATCAGGAAAAACAAGTCGACAGCTTGATAAGTAGACCCAAAAAAGTACTGAAGAAAATAACACCTTAAAAGATAGACCAACCCAAATGGCAAAAGAAGTTCAAAAAGTCAACGAGGAGAAGAATGCCTTAAAAAGCAGAATTAGTCAAATGGAAAAGGAGGTCCAAAGGTCGCTGAAGAAAATAATTCCTTCAAAATTAGAATGGAGCAAATGGAAGCTAAGTACTTTATGAGAAATCAAGAAATTATAAAGCAGAACCAAAAGAATGAAAAAATAGAAGAAAATGTGAAAAATCTCATTGGAAAAACCACTGACCTGGAAAACAGATGCAAGAGAGATAATTTAAAAATTATTGAACTACCTGAAAACCATGATCAAAAAAAGAGTCTAGCCATCAACTCTCAAGAAATTTTCAAGGAAAACTGCCCTGATATTCTAAAAACAGAGGGTAAAATAGAAATTGAAAGAATTCACCAGAGATAGTATAAAGAAAACTCCTGGGAATATTGTAGCCAAATTCCAGAATCCTCAGGTCAAGGAGAAAATATTGCAAGCAATCAGAAAGAGACAATTTGAGTATTGTGGAAATACAATTAGGATAACACAAGATCTAACAGCTTCTATATTAAGGGATCGAAGGGCTTATAATAGGATATTCTGGAGGTGAGAGGAGCTAGGATTAAAAAAACCAAGAATCACCTGCCCAGAAAAACTAAGTATAATGTTTCAGGGGAGGAAATAAACATTCAGTGAAACAGAGCACTTTCAAGCATTCTTGATAAAAAAAGACCAGAGCTAAACAGAAAATCTGACTTTCAAATACAAGAATCAAGAGAAGCATTAAAAGATAAACAGAAAAGAGAAATCATAAGAGACTTATTAAAGTTGAACTGTTTACATTCCTACATGGAAAGATGATGTTTGTAACTCACGAGACCTTTGTCAGTATGAGGGCAATTGGAGGAAATAGACAGATGGACGGACGGACAGACGGACAGACGGATGGATGGATATAGAGGGCACAACATGAGTTGAATATGAAGGGATGATATCTGAAAAATAAAATTCAAGGGTGAGAGAGGAATATATTGGAAGAAGGAGAAAGGGAAAGATAGAACGGGGTAAATTGTCTCACATAAAAGAGGCAAGAAAAAGGTTTTACAATGGAGGTGAGAAAGAATGAGTGAACCTTACTCTCATAGGATTTGGCTTAAGGAGAGAATAATACTGTATCTTTCCCTATAGGGAAGTAGGGGGAAAGAGGATAAGGGGGGATAATAAAAAGGGGGGCAGATTGCAGGAGGGGGTAGTCGGAAGCAAACACTTTAGAAAAGGGGCAGGGTCAAAGGAGAAAACAGAATAATTGGGGTAGTGGGATAGGATGGAGAGAAATAACATGAATATTATGGAGATGTTTTGCATAACTACACATGTAAAACTTATATTGAATTGCTTGCCTTCTCAATGGGGGTGGGTGGGGAGGAAAGAAGGGAGAGAATTTGGAACTCAAAGCTTTACAAATAAATGTTTAAAAAATTGTTTTTATATGCAACTGGAAAATAAGATATATAAGCAATGGGATATAGAAATCTATCTTCCTCTTCAAGAAAGTAAAGGGGAAGTGGCCTGGGTAATCAGAATGCATGCCATCTCATGGTGGGGGGAGGGGAAAGATAGGGAGAAAATTTGGAACTCAAAATCTTGTGGAAATGAATGTTGAAAACTAAAAATAAATAAATTTAAATCTTCAAAAAAAAGAACTATCACTTCCATCATTATGGACACCATGTCTCTTAATGCAGACTGTGGCTATACTGACTTTTAGACAGCTGAGTCACACTGTTGAATCACATCGAGTTTGGAGTACAGTGAAATCTTCAGGTTTTTTTCATGTGATCTGCTGTCTTACCATCTCATACTTGTGAAACTGATTTTTTTAACCTCTTAAAGGACTCTACATTCCTCTCTATTTCATTTCATCTTCTAAGACTCTGGACATCTCTTTGAATTCTGCCTTTGTTATCCATTAGGTTTAGATAGTGATCCCTCTCAGCTTTGAGCCATCCACAAATTTGATGAGCATGTGATCTATTCCATCACAGAAGTCATTAAAAAAAAAAAGATAAAAGAGCACATGAAGATATGTGCAGCCCTCTACCAGATCCTCTCCAACTTGGTATAGCTTAGTTTTCCTTTGAGTCTGACCAATCAATCATTGTCAAATCTACCTAAGGGTATTAACATCTAGTCCACATTTCTCAATCTTTCTCACCAGAAGAACATGTGATATTGTCCATTTCTCTGCTGAAGTCTAGGTATAATGTGACTGCAGTGATAGAGCTATTAGTCTGACAGAAGGAAATAAGGAAAGGAAAGAGAATAAGCATTTATTAAGTGCCTACTATATACCAGCCCTGTGCTATGCATTTTACAAATAATATCTCACTTGAAAATATAAGTCTGGCATGATTTGTTCTTGATGCAACCATGTCCTTCCATTCACTGTTTAACCATCTTTTTAATAATCCATGATAGAATTTTGCCAGAAAATAAAGTCAAAATCACTTAACATGTGGTTCGTATCTTCACCTTCTGTCTGCGATCTGGCCAGATCAGATGGCCTTTTTGCCATTTGTCACATACAATACTCCATCTCTCATCTCCATGCCTTTGCACAGACCAGCTCCAGGACTCTCCTTTACTCTTCCTCAGCTGAAGCATCATGTTCTGCAGGGAGCCCTTTGTGATCCTCTCCCCAGTGTCCAATACAATTACTAGTGCTCTCTTTCCAATACTCCCTTGTATTTAACTACATTGTCATTTGTTTTTCTTCATACTTATGCTATGTATATTTTTATATGTAGCCATCTCTTCCATTAGAATGGTAGCTCATTGCAAGTAGGAATTGTTTCATCCCTTCCTTGTCTTTGCACTCTTTGTACCTAGCATGTAGTTGCTACATACTTAATAAGTACTTTTTAACTGATTGATCAATGCCATCTTTTCCTGTTTTTGGAAACAGGGACGATATTTGTCCTTCTTCAGTCCTGTAGTCATACCTAGTCTATCCTCCATGATTTCAAAGATCAATAGAAGCTCAGAAGTCACATCTGTGACATCTTTCAGTACTTTCTCACAAAGTTCATAAAATCTTGATGGTATGGGCTCATATAGAGAAGGTACTATCACATCTTGGGTTTCAGTTTCCTGTTAGCCATATTGGTTCTAGTCTTCCTAGTCCAAAGATCATTTTCCTTGGCAAAGAAGTGAGAAGCAAAATGAAAGGTGATCAGGCCCATCTTCTCTCTGTCATCCATTGTTACTGTCACACCTACCGCCCTCCAGAAGTGAGGGAGACCCTCCTTTAATCCCTTATAAACCGCCTTCTAGTTTTGCTCCTACCTCTCTTACAGTTCTTTCTCAGACTGTGCCATTGGTCCATCACAGGATTATTGATTTAGAGCACAAGCAGCCTCAGGAGACATCTAGGTCAACTCCTTTATTTTTCAGATTGCAGTCTTCTCCACTACAGAGAAAACAGGGCCATGGAGATCAAGTGATTTGTCCATGGTCAAACAGAACACATAAGTATTAGAGACAGGATTTGAACCCAGGTCCTCTGATTGCAGAGTCAGTGCTCTTTCCACTATATCACACTGCCTCAACAAGAGGTTCATTTCTCTCCCCTAAGTACAGTGTCGTCAACCACCTCCTTTTGTCCCTATGTTCTCTCCTTTAGTGATCTCATAGTGTCCAGTGGCAAAAATAACATCTCTACTCAGATGACTGCCATGTCAATGTATTCATCATCAGTCTCTCCCCTCAGTTCCAGTCCCATCTTCTAAGCACCTGCTGGACATTGCCACTGGTCCACTAGCACCTCAAATTCAACCTGTCCAAAGTTAAATTCATGATCTTCTCCCACTAAACCGGCCCCTCTTCCCAACTTCCTTATTCCTGTTAATGATAACGCCATTTCCCAGTCTATGGAGAACAAATACTTCACATGTTGATCCTACTTCCTTATTGTCTCTTGCCTTTCAACCCCTCCCTACTGACATGGATATCAATCTAGTTCATGCCCATCATCAGGTCTCATGGAAACTATTTCCTATGTGTCCTACTTTATCTCTCTGCCCCAATGTGCTTCCTCAACCTCCATTAAATATAGTTTTTCAAAATAATCTTAAAGCATATATGGGACCTTATCAACCCCCATCCCCCCAGCCCTTAAAACCTTCTATATCTCCTCATTGCTTATAGAATAGAATATTAGCTCCTTTCTTAATGGCATGACTAGACTGGTAGTTCTACTGCATATATTTACATAGTAAATATAGCATATATAGAGCTAAGCACAGTACTTGACAAGTCTCTGTCCTTATAAGCAAGATCAGGATATGCGGGCTCTATAATAGTATGGTTAAATGGATAGTAACTGGTTGGAAGATGAAAGAAAAGAATGCTACTTTCACACAGCATTTTGTTTTATACTAATGCTCTATACTAAATATAATACATAATATTACGTGGTATCTATACATGGATCTTTTACAACTACTACTAAGTTCCTTGAAGATGGAAACTGTGTCTTCTCTATCTTTGGCATCTCTCCCAATACTTAGCAAAGTTCTCTTCAAACAGTAGGTGCTTGATAAACATCTGTTGAATTTAATTGAATTTTTTTAACTACTCCTGTATGTCACATAGCACACTGCAAAAAGTAGGATTTCATAAATGCCAACAAATGGTTAAATAGCAAACAAAGCTAGGAAGTGTCCAGAAACACTCACCATAATAATGAAGATTCAGAATCATGGCACACTGAGAAAAGGTATTACTTTTGGAATGAATACCCTGGAGAACAGAACTCTCAGGAGAGAAGGACTAACCACTTTAAAATGGTTGAAGGGTTATCATGGCAAAGAATGCTTTGATTTATTTTCTGTGCTTCTGGAGGGCAGGGCTAGGACCAATGGGTGCCAACTACACAGAAGCAAATTTGAATTCTAATATAAGGAAGAACTTAGTATTTAGTACTTTCCTCCTCACGATACAGTGACTTCCCTGGAAGGACTCAAACAGAAACCAGATCACAACACAGCAGATCCACGGATGCTACTGGAGAGGGGACATGTTCTGATCAGTCAGTCAACAAGCATACCAATCCACAAGCACCTAGTATGCATTGGTGATAAAAAAGATAAAATTAAGAAACTTCCTTTCCTCGATGATTTTACATTCTATTCTTCCATCTGTGATTCCATAATTCTGTGACTTATGTCCTCTTCTGAAGGACTGTGGTGTATCAGAGGTAAGCAACAATGCCCTTGGCCCAAATGGAGATGCTATAATTTTAAAGACAGAAAACAAAACTACTCTAATTCCATTCCTGGGAAGTTAATTTTTTTTTATTAACTTATTTATTTTTAGTTTGCAACATTCATTTCCACAAGATTTTGAGTTCCAAATTTTCTCCCCATCTCTCCCCTTCCCCCACCCCAAGACACCATGCATTCTGATTACTCCTTCCCCCAATCTGCCCTCCCTTCTATCACACCCCTTCCTTCCCTATCCCCATCTCCTCTATTTTCTTCTAGGGCAAGATAGATTTCTATACCCAATTACTTGTATTTTTTCCCAGTTGCATATAAAAACAATTTTTAACATTCATTTTTAAAACTTTGAGTTCCAATTTCTCTCCCTTCCTCCATCCCCACCCATCCCCACTGAGAAGGCAAACAGTTCAATATAGGTTATACATGTGTAGTTATGCAAAAGACCCATAAAAGTCATGTTGTGAAAGACTAACTATATTTCCCTCCATCCTATCTTGCCCCCCATTTATTCTATTCTTTCTTTTGACATTGACCCTCTCCAAAAGTATTTACTTCTAAATACCCCCTCCTCCCATTTGCTGTCCCTTCTATCATCCCCTCACACACCACTTACCCCCTTCTCTCCTACTTTCCTGTAGTGTAAAATAGATTTTCATACCAAATCAAGTATGCATGTTATTCCCTCCTTAAGTCAAATGTGATGAGAGTAAGCTTCATTTTTTCCCTCTCACCTCCCCCCTCTTCCCCTCCATTGAAAAAGCCTTTTCTTGCCTCTTTTATGATAGATAATTTGCCCCATTTCATTTCTCCCTTTATGCTCCCAATATATTCCTCTCTCACCCTTTAATTTTATTTTTTTAGATTTCATCCCTTCTTATTCAGTTCAGCCTGTGCTCTCTGTCTATATGTATATAATCCCTCCAACTAATCAAATGCTGAGAAAAGTTTCAAGAGTTACAAATATTATCTTTCCATGTAGGAATGTAAACAGTTCAACTTTAGTAAATCCCTTATGATTTCTCTTTCCTCTTTACCTTTCCATGTTTCTCTTGACTCTTGTGTTTGAAAGGCAAATTTTCTATTCAGCTCTGGTCTTTTGATCAAGAATGCTTGAAAGTCCACTATTTCATTGAATGACCATTTTTCCCCTGAAGTATTATACTCAGTTTTGCTGGGTAGGTGATTCTTGGTTTTAATCCTTGCTCCTTTGACTGCTACGATATCATATTCCAAGCCCTTCAATTCCTTAATGTAGAAGTTGCTAGATCTTGTGTTATCCTGATTGTATTTCCACAATACTTGAATTGTTTCTTTCTGGCTACTTGGAATATTTTCTCCTTGACCTGGAAGCTCAGGAATTCCTAGGAGTTTTTCTTTTGGGATCTCTTTCAGGAGGTGATTGGTGGATTCTTTCTATATTTATTTTACCCTCAGGTTCTAGAATATCAGGGCAGTTTTCCTTGATAATTTCATGAAAGATGATGCCTAGGCTCTTTTTTTGATCAAATTTGATCTCAAATTATGGGGCTTTCAGGTAGTCCCATAACTTTTAAATTATATCTCCTGGATCTATTTTCCAGGTCAGTTGTCTTTCCAATGAGATATTTCACACTATCTCCTATTTTTTTCACTCCTTTGGTTTTGTTTTATAATTTTTTTATTTTTTTCTTAAAGTCATTAGCTTCCATCTGCTCCATTCTAATCTTTAAGAAATTATTTTCTTCAAAAAGCTTTTGGATCTCCTTTTCCATCTGGCCAATTCCACTTTTTAGGGCATTATTTTCCTTGTTGACTTTTTTGGATTTCTTTTGCCGTTTGGGTTAGTCTATTTTTTAAAGTGTTATATTTCCTCAGCATTTTTAGGGTCTTCTTTAGCAAGCAGTTGACTCATTTTTCATGATTTTATTGCATTGCTCTCATTTCTCTTCCCAATTTTTGCTCTACCTCTCTTATTTGATTTCCAAAATCCTTTTTGAGCTCTTCCATGGCCTGAGACCAATTCATATTTTTCTTGGAGGCTTTGGATGGAGGAGGTTTGACTTTGTTTTCTTCTGTTTGCATCCTTTAGTCTTCCTGGTCACCAAAGTAAGATTCTATAGTCTGATTCTTTTCCTGGTTTTTGCTCATTTCCCCAACCATTTACTTGACCTTTGAGCTTTTTGTAAAGTTAGTTCTCTGCTTCCAGTTGGGTAGAGGGGTGTACTGTCAGCCACTCAACCCCATCACAATCTGTGGGCCTAGAGCTCCAGAAACAGTGGCTGCAGCTGCCTCTGCTGCTGCTGTGGCTGCCTTGGGTTCCTCTGGCCCCTCCCACCTCTGCTGCCCTGGGGCTGCGGCCAGAACACTCCACTGTCCTGCACTGGTCCTACAGGCTTTTCCCACTGACCTTCCAATTTATCCTCAGCATTTTGGGGTCATGAAGTCTGGAAACCACCATACATGTGAGAGATTCAGTCTACCCAAAGTCTGCTCAGGTCCTGCCTCTGACAGTGTGGCCCACACTAAATTGTATTCTACTCCCAGTGTGGTGTAATAGACACTTCCCAACAACCTTCCAAGTTGTCTTGGACTGGAGATTTGCACTGCTATGAATACCTCTGGTGCAGAATAATTAATTGGATTATAAAATCCTAACTACATAATCAAGAGGGCTTAATTTTTACAGTGTGTGGATAAGAGTTAAGTTTGTAACATCAGTTGATAAGTATTTAGTTTATTGGATATTTCCAAGTACACAAAACACTTCACTTATATGTAAGGAAAAAGAATCTAAAAATGCTTTGAAAAATTGTGGAATTGGTAAGGTTTTTTTATAAGGGAGAAGTCTAGGATAACTCATAGCACAAAAGTTATGCTAATGGTGGGTTACTAACTGTTTTCAAATGAAATTTACAATCCAGAGAAGAATTCATATATTTACAAAATTCAAAGAATAAAAATTTAATAACAAATCAAAATATACTTCCAACTGAAAAATGGAAATCCAATCAATTCCTATAATAAGAATATACGTGTGATGATGCTACAGGTTAGATCAGAAGTTCCTAAACTGGGATCCATGGATAGATTTCAGGAGATCCATGAACTTGAGTGGGGGGAAAAAATAATATCTTTATTTAGATATATTTGCTCCTTTGTAATGCAACATATTTTATTTTATGCATTTAAAAACACTATTCTGAGAAGAGGTCCACAAGTTGCATAGGACTGATAAGGAGTTCCATAACACCAAAAAAGGTTAGACGAAAGTGTTTTTTTTAAATGGGTCCAATTCCTATATTTTCCAATTCATATCACCCAAATAAAAATTCTGTTTCATAGTTAGAGATTGTAGCTCTAATCTAAAATCCTATGTTGCAGACATATGCTATTTTTCATGAGAAGGCGAATAGAGGGTAGATGATTCTGCAAAACCTATCATTATTATTGGAAAAAATTCAAGAACTTGCTTACCCAAAGTAGGTTACAGAAAGGGCATGTTTACCAGAGCTAGTGTTAGCATTCATTCTAAAAGCCCTAGATTCAGTTTCAGAACCTTCTCTGGTACTATATAAATCATGTAAATTAACAGATTATAAAATTTTAGAAATGGAAGTATCATATGCCATTAAATCAAACCCCCTATTTTATAGATGAGGAAACAGAGGCCCAGGGTGATTCAATGACTTATTCAAGGTTTTGTAAGCAGGACTTGATGCCATCACTTTTTCCACTGGACCACTGATATCATCTAGTCCAATACTTTCATTTTGCCAATAAAGCAAAGGGAGAAAAATTAACCTGTCCAAAGAGGCATAGTATTGGAATCTAGGTTTTCTAACATCCAAACCAAGAACTTTACTTTAATCTCTGAAGATGTTTAAAGAAGGAAATATGATGGATGATATGATGATATACTTAGAAAATCCTAGAGAATCAAGTAAAAAACTACTTGAAATAATAAACAGCTTTAGCAAAGTTGCAGAATATAAAATAAACCCACATACATCATAGCATTTCTATATATTACTAATTTAAAGTTACTGTAGACATTTTAAAATATTTGGGATTCTACTTGCCAAAACAAACCCAGGAACTATATGAACACAATTACAAAACACTTTTCACACAGATAAAGTCAGATCTAAATAATCAGGAAAACACTAGCTGCTAGTGGGTAAGCCAAGCTATTTTATGAAATTTACTAATTCAGTGCCATACTAATTAAACTACCAAAAAATTATTTTAAAGAGCTAGAAAAATTAATAACAAAATTCATCTGGAAGAACAAAAGTTCCAAAATATCAAGGGAATTCATAAAAAGATACACAAGGAAAGATAGCCTAGCCATTCCAGATCTTAAATTGTATTATAAAGAAGCAATCATCAAAACTACTTGGTACAGGCTAAGAAATAGAGTGGTGGATCACTGGAATAGGTTAGATACACAAGACACAGTAGTCAATGATTACAGCAATCTACTGTTTGATAAATACAAAGACCCCAGCTTCTGGGATAAGAACTCACTATTTGACAAAAATGGCTGGGAAAACTGGAAAACAGTAGGGCAGAAACTAGGCATAGACCAACATCTTACACCTTATACCAAAATAAAGTCAAAATGGGTGCACAATTTAGATATAAAGGATGATACTATAAGCAAACTGGAGAGCAAGGAACAGTTTACCTGGCAGATTTGTAGAGAATGGTCTCATTTCTAAAGTACATAGAGAACTGAGTCAAATTGAGAAGAATACAAGTCATTCCCCAATTGATAAATGGTCAAAGGATATGAGCAGGCATTTTTCAGGGGAAGAAATTAAAGCTATCTATAGTCATATGAAAAAAATGCTCTGAATCACTATTAATTAGAGAAATGCAAATCAAAACAACACTGAGGTACAGCATCATACCTATTAGACTGACTAACATGACAAAAAATTATAAATGCTGGAGAAGATGTGGGAAAATTAGAACACTGATGTGATTGCTGGTAGAGTTGTGAACTGATCTAATCATTCTGGAGAGCAATTTGGAACTATGCCCAAAGGGCTATAAAAATGTGCATTACCCTTTGATCCAGCAATATCACTTCTAAGGCTATATCCCAAAGAGATCATAAAAATGGAGAAAGGACCCACATGTACAAAAATATTTATTTTTGTTCTTTTAGTGGTAGCAAAGAATTGGAAATTGAGGACATGCCTATCAGATGGGTAATGACTGAACAAATTGTGATATATAAATGTAATGGAATATTACTGAGCTATAAGAAATGATGATCAGGTGGACTTCGTAAAAACCTGGAGAGACATATATGAACTGATGCTAAATGAATTGAACAGAACCAGGAGAACACTGTACACAGTAATAACCACGTTGTGCAATGACTAACTTTGATAAACTTAGCTCTTCTTAGCAACGCCAAGATCTAAGACAACTCCAAAAGACTCATGTCCATATCCAGAAAAGAATTATGAAGTGTGAATGCAGATCAAAGTATATTATTTGCTCTCTCTTTTTTTTTGTTTCTCTTTCTCATGGTTTCTCCCATTGTTTCTAATTCCTCAATATGACTAAAGTGAAAATAGGCTTAATATGAATGTATATGTAGAGCCTCTATCAAATTGCATGCTATCTTGGGGTATGAGGAGGGAAGAGATGGGGAGAAAATTTGGAACTCAAAATCTTGTGGAAGTGAATGTTGAAAAATAAAAATAGATTTATAAAAAAGAGAGAAAATATGATGGAAGAACTCTGATTTCTTGATTCTTAAAGAAATCAAATTGTAGGACTGACTTGGTTTAAAATAAATACAAAAGAGAATTTTTATGTTTGCAATTCATTTGCATTTCTACCCATTGTTATTCACTCTACACACGTTTTTAAATAGGAAACTGGCAACACAATGAGATCTAAATTAAACATATGCAGAATCTAGGGAAAAATAACAAATCAAGGATGATTTTGCCTTAATAAAAAGGTGATAATGAAAGAGTAACACCAATGTCAAGTAGAACTAAGGGCTCAGTCCTTAGTCATAACTTTATATCTATAACAATCAAGAAATCAGAGCTCTTTCATCATGTTCTCTTTTTAAAGGTCTTCAGAGATGGAATTACTACTATTATTGAGAAAGTTGGGAAAGTGATCTGGAATATATGCAATCAGCAAAAATAAGGAGAAAGAGTAAAATAAACAGGTTACCTCAACTTCAAAAGAGAAAAGGCTTAAGGACTGTAGAGAAGGAATTCAAACGGCAAGGAAGCAAGATTTTAAGCATCAGTAAAGTGTAGTTGCTCCAAATGCTCTTGCCCTCAGCAGTGCTCTTAACCCCTTAATAGTGGAATAAGATCTGAGAAGTTCAACTAAAAGATTGTTAATGAATAGAATCGGTAAAATAAATAAACTTCTAACAAAATATAGCTCATTTTAAAGAATACAATACACACAAAAGAAGGACAAAAGTAAATTGAAAAAGGATATTGGATCTCATAATCTAAGACTATAACAGTTTTTCCAACGAAAAGACAAAGAAAGCGGTAGCTATTTGGCACAGTGGATAGAGCACAGGTCCTGGAGTCAAGAGGACTTGAGTTCAAACCTGATCTCAAATATTTACTAGGTATGTGACTGTGGGCAAGTCCCTTAGCCCCAATTCCCTCAAAAAAGAAAAAGGAGGAAAAAGAAAAGACAAGATATATTGGAAGGGACTTTAGAGAAACTTGAGTAGTGAGAAATCAATGATCATGAAAAACTAGATTTGACCTGTATAAACAGAAAAGCATGCTGGTGCCATGGAAAGAGACTTAGAGCTGAGAAAGTGAGTTCAAATCCCCCTTCTGCAGTTTACTACCTCCATGACTTTGGGCATGGCACTTAGCTTTCCTAAGTCTCAGTTGTTGCTGTCATTGTTTTAATCAGCAAAATGAAGGGTTTGGATCAGATGACCTAAAGCTCTTATTCATTATTCCTGACATGAAAACCTACCAATCCCATCATCACTATCATTAGCATCATCCACAGGTATTCATCATTTGTCTCCTATGTTGTAGGCACTGTGTTATGTGCTAAGGATGCAAAGAAAAGCACATTCTAATAGAGCAGACAACATGCAAGCAAATATGCAAACACAAAATACGTACAGTGCAAATGGGAAGTAATTTCAGAGAGAAGACTAACACTGGAGGGTGACAAGAAAGGCATCTTATAAATAGGGGGAATTTGAAGTGAATCTTAAAGGAATCCAAGTGAGCCAGAAGGCAGAGGTGAGAAAAAAAGAACATTCCAGGCATGGAGGATGGTCAGTGAAAAGTTACAGTCAGGAGATGGAGTATCACATTGTAGGAACAGAAAGATACATAAGATCCTAAAGGAAGTAGAAGAGAGTAAAATGTAAGACAATTTTGGAGAAGAGAAAACTGAGGGAGAGGTGAGAGAGGTAGACATCACAGTGAATATGCAAAGGGTTCTTGTATGTTACAAGAATTAAATTTGGTTTCTTGCCTCCCAAAGGTTGAATCAGAGGTTGTGGTTGGAAATTGTAAAGTAGAAAATTAAGTTTGATATAAGAAAAAACTTTCCAACAGTAAGAGATATCCAAAAAATGGAATGGGCTACTTCAGGAATGTCCATCAATAGACATTTTCAAACAAAAGCTTCATGACCACCTGTCAGATTATTTGTATTGAAGTTTATCTTCCAGATGTGATTTAGACTAGATACCTGTCTGTTTTTACTCTGGAGTTTGGTGAATCTGGGGGTCTATTTGAAAAATAACTTATTAATTAAAAATCTAATCTGGTCAAAAGTCCACTGGAATTTGGTTTCTTTGTTTTTTGCTGGGTTTTTTTTTTTTTTACAAAATCTAGTCAAAACTGAGCTAGACACATCCTGACACTGATTCATAAGAAGTAGTGACTAAAGCTTTCAGGCACTCGACAATCTAGACTTACTGCAAATCACTGCATATTTCTTAGGATACAGGGTGGGGATGGGCAGGGGTTAGGACAGAAATCCTAGAAGTGATATTTTCCCTTCCAACTTCCTTCTTCTATAAAGGGAGGAATGAAAGGAAACATCTTCATACTTAGTGTGGTGCTTACTTGAACACAGTGTTCTCCATGCTACTCTGTGCACTTTGGAACATGTTGCATAAGACCTAAGTCAGTAATCACATACTGCCTGCTCATTTCAATTGTTCACCAAGCTCTTTTTTAAAGAGAAAAGAAAGAGGAACTCTTTATCAATTGCAATCCATACTCACATACTGCACACTCATTTCAATTGTTCAACAAATTCTTTCTTAAAGAGAAAGAAAAAAGCAAGTCTATATCAATCGCAATTCATATCTACTCAGAGAAATACAGTATTTATTTTCAAAAACTTTTTTTATCCTCTGACATTCCTTATATTGTACTTAGCCAAGCTTTGAGATAATAATTTCAATGAAATTATCAGATCTGATGAAAAATGGTCCCATGGGTCACCTTTAAAATTCAAGATATTTTGAACAATCTTTCTGACATATACTGCTCATTAGTAGGTGATTACTGACAACTGGATACATATGGTTAGTCAAAAACAAAACTACTGGACAGTTCAGAAATGATGCTTTGATAAAAATATCAAAACAGAAATAAAAATCAAATCACTGGTCACAATAAATTCTTTGTTAAGTATAATTGCAGCAACATCACATAAAACCATATTTATTAAAATTATAAAAATATAAAAAAGTAATCAAGTAATTAATTAACAAGCATTTATTAAATGCTTGCTATGTCAGGCACTAGGGAAATAAATATATGGAATTAAAGAGTCTCTGCTGTTCAAAGAGCTTCCAAGAAGTTGCAAGTACCCCATACCTGAAGGTCATATCCTTATAATTACCTATCACTAACTTTCTCTTTCTCCTTTGATGGCAGATCCTTCAGGGGTTAGACCTCAAAGCTGTCTTAGTTTCCTCTCACACTGGGGAATTCACTTTTCCTTGGCTTCAGTCCCTGACCCAAGTGACTTCAAAAAAAGTAGACATGGATGCCAATCCCCTTTCCTTCAAGCCTGGAGGAGCCTCATGCCCATACCAGTGCTTGCCCTATTTTTCTCTAGTCTTCTGGCTGGGTGCTGATATAGCAGGATATTGAGGAGCTAGACAGAACACACTTCCTGCTCTCCAATATCTTCTCCTTCATAGGGTTGGGGGTAGGGACAGGGAAGGAAAGGACAGACTTGTGTTTTGCTGCTTATTGTCACAGAATGGTGGGTTGAGGGCAGGGTCAGTGAGTATTTACAAAGACTACAACAGCAAAAAGAAAACTACTGAGTGGATCCCCAAGGCTGTGCTGTCCTGCCAGATCATAGGGATTATTGGAGAAGGGGGAGCTGACATTAAGGATTAGGTGGCAGCCTTCTATGCTATTAATTCACCTGATTGTTACCTCCTTAAACTTCTTGGTATCTAAGGAGACATCTGCAATTACTTTACCTTTTGTGCATAATTCTTACTACAAAGAGTTTTGAAACATTATGAAAATCAGAAAAAATGTCTAGTCCTCTATCTTTTTGGGGCAGGTGAATCAGAAGTCACCTCAAAATAATGTCTACTTCTGACAGAGTAATATTAGAATAAACATCAAATTGCCGCAATTCCCGGAGACTGGGACTGGTGGACCCTAATTTCTCTGCTGGCAAGCTACATCATGGATCTGAGTGATCAGGCACTAGAGGGGAAAGCAAATGGGAATCCAAGATGAAATTATCTTCGATTAAATGGGTACAATCTACTTCCTTGTGAAGTACTAAAACGCTTTGAGAGTGAGGAAAAAAGCACAAATAAGGTATGTAAGCTCCATTAGCAGTGAAGATAAAAAAGGCTGAAGTACAGGGAACTCCCATGAAGAAAGGAGAGAATTAGAAGCAACCTAAAGATAACAAAGGACTTGAGAAAGACCTTACAGGTAAACAGATCCCATATTCACAAACACTGTACTGGTCCATGCTATGGGACCTGGCAAATAGAAGAGAGTCTGTCATCTATCCACAATGCAGCTCCTAGGGTAGGACGATCAGAGCTTTGTCCAAGGGCACCAAAATCTAGATCATATGCTTCCCTTCAGTGTTTTTTTGATGTTCCTCACAGATTGACACACTGTCTTCACCTCTGAATCACAGAATCCCTCTTTCAAAAGTCTGTTCAAGGATCAACTTTTTCATGTTTTGTTTTTGCAGTCCTAGATGCTCAGATGAATGACATTAAGGCACTGAACAAAGGCAAAGTGGAATATGAATCATAAAAGATAGATTAAACTATGTTTGCAGTTAATTCAGTTCAATCTGATTCAAAAATATGTATTGAGTGCCTTCTGTTTGCACTGCACTGTGGTAGGCTCTAGAGAAGATACAAATTTACAAAGTCCCATCACCATGTTCAAAACCTTAAAGTCACTCCACTCTACCATGCCACATTCCACACATTCAATTAGTTGCCAGGTCTTATTGATTCTGCCTCCTAAATGGTCTTCCCAGGTTGAATCTCCCTCCTCTTTCACCTAATTGCTAAAGTAAGAGTCCCAAAGAATAGGACTAGAAGGGTATGCATCACATTCATTGGGTAATGGCCAAAAAATTATGATACATGAATTAATGGAATATTACTGAACCATAAAACATGACAAATATGGAGGATTCAAAAAAACATGGGAAGATTTGTAAGAACTGATGCACAATTAAATCAGAACAACATAAACAATGACTTAAATCATATGTACAGAAAAATAAGAAAGATAATAAGACAAAACAAAGTATGTTGTAAACACAATGATCAAATTTGATCCTGAATAAAAGAATTAAGAAAATGTATCTCTCTCCTTTCTCTGGATGAAAGATGAAGGAATGTGGGTGAAATACAAAGCATATACTATTAGATACATCAATATTTTGGCTGTTTTTGTGATACTTTTTTTCTGTTTAAAATCTGTTTTAAGAGATGGCTTTCTCGATGGGCAGGAGAGGCAAATTTGGAAATGAATATGACTTTAAAATAAAATCAATAAAAGTAAAAGAAAACAGATGCTTGATATTATAAAGAACTATCTGTTCCATTCCATTTAGCAAGCATTTAAGCACCTACTATGTGTTCAAAGCACTGTGCTAGACACTGAGAGATTTATAAATTTTATTAGATAGTTTCTCCATTAAAAAATCCAATAACAAGATGCGACATATACACAACTAACTATAATACAAATATATATAATGAATATGTAAGAGACACAAAGCTTGAGCTGCAGGTGGAGGGTATTCTAGACATAGTTAGGCTGCATTTTGAGATAAGAAAGTAAAGACAGAGTGGTGGCCAATGGTGAGCAACCTCCAATGCCTGGTTTAAAGAGGAGGAATTTTACTTAGTAGAAAATGGGGAGAGATTAAATGGTTTGGAGCCAAGAAGTTACAGGATCACATACATACATTAAAGAAAGTAAGTCCAGTAATATGTGAAGGACAGACTCGAGTGGGGAAAAGAATAGGAACATAAAGGTTTGTTATGGGTCTGTAGCAGTATTATAAAAGACAAACAACTTTGAAAGACTTAGGCACTCTGATCAGGAAAGGACCAACCACAATTTCAAAAGACTCATGATGAAACTTATTACCCATCTCCTAATAGAGAAATGTTAAACTTATTTATAGGGTAGATTGAGGCATGAATTTTGAGGGGACATGTTTAATGTGGGGGATTTGTTTTGCCTGACTACACATATTTTTGCTGGTTTTGTTTTTGTTCTTCTTGATTTCTCATTTAGGGAATGAGGAGGTGAAAGGGAGAGAATTCAGAGCTCAAAATGAATTTTTTTTAAAATAAGAAAAAAGGAGTCTGTTGCAATAGGCAAGGAGGTTGGTGATGAAGGCTTCTACTAAGGTGGTGTTGATGAAAATAGAGGAAATGGATGCTATAGATGTTGCAAAGTTAAAACCACAAGATTTGGGAAGCAAGAGATGTGAAAGATAGTAACATTTCTTAAGCACCTACTATGTGCCAGTTATTGCGCTGAAGCACAAATGCTCTGAATACAAGAAGCTGGATGAATCAAAGTGTTATCAAGGAACGGTGAAATCAAGAGGAGTATGTTTTGGGGAAAAGATTATAAGCTCATTCCTGAATAGGTTTTGTTTTGGGGCTAATAGGAAATCCAGAAAATGTCCTCTCAACAACGAAAGCTCAAGAATAATTCATAATATTCGCTTAATCAGAACTTCTCCTTTCTCTCTTATTTCAGATAAATAGGAGTCACTATGGCTTGTGATGAGAACCCCAGGATGGAAAATGAAGAAATTTCCAGAAAGTCTTAACTAAGTGAGAAATCCGTGACCCGTGGCATGAAGTAAATTTAAATGATGCATCTGGAGCAACCTAGAAGGGCCTACTTTGGCCATTTCTTCTCAACTGCTCTCAGAAATATAATTGTAAACTCTAATATTTTTAAAATGCAAGCATCAAACCTTTGACAAGCAGTATGATGGTATCATATGGTTCAGACTTAAAACTAACTCACGTTTCTGAGTATTACTTACTTATTGGTCTTCCTCTGAGAGGATATTTTCGCAGTTTTTCAATTATGTCAACAAGAATTAAGGAAGCCAGAACCACTGACACTGGGAAGTCGGGTAAGGTGTTAGGTAGTGCAGATGTGTTGGAGGCATTCTTTTGGACCTGTTATGGGAACCAATGAGAAACATTTATAGAACTATCATTCTTCATTGAAATACCTTTTTCCTTACTGTGGAACTATGTATCCAAATACTTTTACTGACATAAAAAAGGATATCACTCCTCCCTTCCAGCTCAATTAATCACAGATGGTGAATAGCTAATTGATTAGCCAAGTGTTTATATCCAATAATTCCTCCATAAAGTAGGAAGATCTTTCTCTAAGTGAAGTGGAAGGGGGTAACCCCATTAGCTGATGGAAGATAGTGATACTAGTAAGTAATCCTTAAAGGATAATTTTCAGGCAGTTGAAAGGCAGTTCTAACAAGAAGGCTAAGAAATATCATGCCCCATGGCAAGTAGCATGAGAACATCATGAGAAGTAGAAAATTCTTGCCCATTGACATTAGCGATACAAATGCTCAGATTCCTTAAGAGTCTAGCCAATGTTGAGATTCCTTAAGAGGCTACCTAATAGCACAGATTTTAATAAACTTTGTTTTTCTTTGGCTAAAAAAAAAAGGAAGTCTTTGAAGCATTGCAGTTCCAGATATACACGTTACTTTGGTTGCAGATGTTCCCTGTTCGTGTGACTCTTACAATATAGACTAGAATTGTATCCACTCTTCTTACAAGTGCTATGTGTATTTGTGAGAGAGTACACTACAGGTTTCCATGAGGGAATATTTTGTAGCTACTGTCTTTATTATGCCATTATCTACTAGCTGACTATTAATGGACAACACACCAGTGAGGGTTCCCTAGTTATGAAGAGGAGAAGTAGCAATAATAGGAGGAAGGACAGAAGGAGGAGGAGGAAGAAAAAAGAAAGAGGACAAAAGAGAGGAGCCATGATAGGAGAAGCAGTAGTACTAGAACTATAGGCTTAAACTGTGTGACCCTGGACAAGTCACTTGATTTCTGTCTCAGTTTCCTCAACTGTAAAATAAGGATAACAATAGCACTCTCCTCACAAGGATATTAGGAGGATCAAATGAGACATCAGTAAAGTGTTTAGCACAGTGTTTAACACAATTTTGATGTTGCTATTCAGTTGTTTCCTCAGTTATTTCTGACTTTGTGATCACTTTTGGGCTTTTCTTGGCAAAAATAGCAGAGTGATTTGCCATATGCCTCTCCTGCTCATTTTACAGATGAAGAACCTGAGACATACAAGGTTAAGTGACTTGCTCAGGGTCCCATCACTAGCAAATGTCTGAGGTCAGATTTGAACTCAGGAAAATGAGTCTTCCTTACTCTAAGTCCAGCACTCTATCTACTACACCACCTAGCAGTCCTACTTGGTACGTAATGAGGGTTTATTTAGCACTTGTCCTCCCTTTCTTAGAAGGGATATTCCAATGGAAAGGTTAGCATTAACTGTAGGTTGAAAGACAAAAAGGCATCGAGAACTTTTTCAAAGAAAAGGCTTAAAGTAAAAGGAAATAAAGGAAAAAATAAATATGAGGAAAAGCTAAAGATTCCCTCTCTACTCAATGTCACCCAATGATATCACCATCTAAGGCAAATGACAAAGTTATAAAGCAGATCTAAATACTACTTCAGGTTTGGTGAAATCATAGATAGTACAGACCACACAGTATTGTGACATAAGAAGCCTGGATTCTAGTCCTGCTCTGCCATCATGTAGTTGTGTGAAAGTGACAAACTTTCTGGGGCTCAGCTCTTCATCTGTAAAGTATGGAAATGGAGATAGATAGTCCTTCTAGATTCTGTAGAACATTTATATCTGGAACAAATTCAATATAAAGAAATAATTTGTTCGTTTTTAGGGGCAGTTGAATGGTGCAGTGGATAAAACACAAGGTGTGAAGCCAGGGAGAGCTAAGTTCAAAACTGGCCTCAGATGCTACCCAGTTGTGTAATATGGGGCAAATCACTTAACTTCTATTTCCTACCTCAATCTCCTCAACTATAAAATGGGGATAATAACAGCACCTCCCTTACAGAGTTGTTGTGAAGATCAAATGAGATAATATTTGTAAAACACTGACATATAGTAGGTGCTTTATAAATGCTGCTGATGATGGTGATGCTGATGGTGGTGGTGGTGGTGGTGGTGGTGGTGGTGGTGGTGGTGGTGGTGGTGGTGGTGGTGATGGTGGTGGTGGTGTGGTACAATGGAACAAACAATAACTGGAGTCAGATATTGCAAGTTCAACTTTCATCCTCTACACTTACTTCTTGTGTGATCTTGAGCAACTCCCTTAACTTCCCCTGGCCTCAGTTTCCTCAACTAAAAAACTGAGGAATTCCACTAGAGAACTTCCTATAGTAGCTCCCTTCCAGCTTTAGAACAATGGCTCTAAATAATTCCCCGTTCAAAGGAAACAATTTTCATCAACCTTGCCATATACTTCCTCTCCAGCCCTAGGTTTCCATATGGTAGCAGTGAGAATATAAAGAAAGTGGTGGATATGGGTCCACTTTCCATGACTTTAACATGGTCCCTCCATATCACTACCCACTGAAATACTGTTCTTCCTTCAAGGCCCAAATAAGATGCCAACTTTTCCCAGAAGTCTTCTGGGATCCACCTTCTTTCATAACCAAAAGCAATCTCTTTGCCTCCCATTTCCTATGGCCTTTTGTGGTGATACCTCGTTAGTTCTATCCTATATTATCTCCATAGCTGTTCCTCACTTTTAGATTTTAAGTTCCTTGAAGGACAGGGCAATATTATTTCTCATTTTTATGTCTTCAGTGCTCAACAGGTGCTTAATAAGCAAATGTTGAATGAATACTATGTGAATTCTGAAAATTCACACATTAATGGTGACTGTCCAGATATGCTTTCCTGTTTCAGGGTTGATGATTTCTGATAAAACTGTAGGACTCCTCTGGTAGAGTAAATTAATGTTTATTGGTTTTTCTGCATGATTCAAAGAAAATGCTCTTAGTTTTTCACAGAAAATCTTTCCAGTAATCTTGCGAATTTGCCTAGTCTACTTTTTGGAAAGTGAGGCAACCTTTCTCATTGTCTGCTGATAATTTAGTTTTTCTTTATTCATATATAGTCACATGAAGAATACTAGAAAGTTCTGTTATTTCATCAATGTAAGAAATTCCCACCACCATTGCAGATTACAACCCATCTAACTTAGCAGACAAATCTTAGAGAGTTTCCTAAAGCACATTGTGATTAGGTAACTTGCCCAAAGTCACCAAATAGAATGGAGAGAGGACTACATTTGGAGTCTGGAAGAGCAAAATTCAAATCCTGCCCCAGAACCTCTTACTAACAGCATGCCCCTGAACAAGCAATATAACTTCTCTCAACTTCAGTTCCCTCTATAAGAAGAAATTCTCAATTTCATCCGTGAAATGGGAATAACCACAATTATCTCACAGGGTTCTTGTCAAATGAGATACTACATGTAAAATGTTTTATAAATCTTAAAATGCTATGTAGGTGCTCATTTGTTATTATTCTTCATAGTAATTATTTTTACTGTCATTGTCAGAGGTAGGATTGAACCCACTTAGGACACTCTGCATACAATGCCCTCTATGCCTCATTCCTTATTATTTGGGGCATATAATTAAAGTAGAATAAGAATGAAAAACAATTGTCCTATTTGTTCACCAGACTTAACAAACATGAAAGATTTGGCAAAGATAAGATGGAAACAACTCTTAAAGTAAGAGTTCTTAACTTTTGACATCATGGACCCCTTTGGAAGTGAAGCAGATAGATGTATTCTCAGAATTATTTTTGTAAATGATTGCAAGAAATAGCAAATTTCAGTTATACATCATTGAAAATAAAGATATAATTTTTTTCCCATCCAAGTTCACAGACTTCCCAAAATCTATGGATAGAACTCTTGAGGCAGGAGTTTTTAGCCTGTAGTGCATGAATTTAGAAAAAAAAAATGTGATAATTGTATTTTATTATAATCAGGTTCCTTTGTAATCTTATGTAGTAAATTTCAAGGATTTCAAAACCTTATTATGAAAAGGGCCTATATATCTCACCAGACTTTCAAAGGGGTTCATGACCAAATATCTGCCTTAGAATGTTTGTTGTTTTTCATCCAGAATTACCTTGAATTTTAAAAGTTTCTAGAAATAAATACCAATGGATAAAGGTCATATATGCCTTCATATAGCTTATTCTTCCTGTTCAGAATAAAAATTTATGCAGTAAACTATTCTTATAACTCTAAACATCAGAAGATTGCAGTGCCCATTGGAAGGATTGGTCTTCAGAAAATTATTCAAGTGCTCAAAAGCTGATGAAGACTCTTTTTCCCTTTCGGTTTCTCTCTTCCTTCTTTTCAGTGTTACCCTTTGGGGGCATCTCACATGTCTTCCTCAATTGCCCCAAGTCCCACATGGAAATACTCCATAGAGGCCTGCACTTTCACACTTGTGTGCACCCCAATCCCAACTCCTCAGACACCCAGAACTTATTATTCTCATGTTTTCACCCCTATCTCCAACATGACTGTAACAAGGCAAACAACAGCCTTTATTTTATCCCCTCAGGGTCTGACTTTTACCCAAGTCAACAAGAAGAGGGTGCAGATTAGAAGAGATCCTCAAGGCCCTTCCTCCCTTTGCTAGATAACATGTGGTTTATGGTAAAATAACCCTGAATCTCTGCTGGTAATATTCACTGATCTTGCAGCATGAGACAGCCTGGATTATATAAGGATCTGCTTTTGAGTGCCAGCTATACTATCTTATGTGTAGTTTTAAGCATGACACTTAACCCCTCTGATACTCATCTCAAAAATGAAGAGGTTCTTAACCTGGGATTCATCAACTGCTATGGTTCAGTCCCTTCAGTCATGTCCAACCAAATCCCCCTTTTGGGATTTTCTTAGAAAAGATACTGGAGTGACTTGCCATTTCCTTCTCTGGCTTATTTTATAGATGAGGAAATAGAGGTAAACAGGGTTAAGTGACTTGCCCAGGGTCACACAGCTAGGAAGTATCTGAGGCTGAATTTCAACTCTGATTTCACTGACTCCAGGTCTAGCTCACTATCTACTGCACCCCCTAGTGGCTGCTTTGTAATTCCGTTTTGGTTTTTTTTTTAATTTTATGTATACCTATACGTATAAGCTTTAATAGCTTAAAACTGGATTAAGAGTTTTGGAACACCTTGTGTAAAAACATTATTCTGAGAAGGGACCCAGAGGCTTCACCAAATAGCCACAGGGGTTCATGACACATGAAAGTTAAGAGTTCCTGGATGACCTGATCTCTGACATCACCTCCATATCCAGATTCTATGATCCTGTCATCTTGTCTCATAAAAATGATTCTATTGGTAGGAATTATGAGAGAGATTTAGAATTAATGTGGAACAGTAAGAAAGAGCATTGAATTTGGAATCGAAGAATCTGGGTTCAAATCTGAGTTCTGCTATGTACTTCCCCGGGTAATGTTGGCAAATCACCCAACCTCTATAGCCTCAGTTTTGTCTTTTGTAAAAGATCAGCGCAGTTGGACTAGATGCAACAAACATCTAGAAAACTCCCCAATGCAAGAGGACAAGATTAAAATGTAACTGGGAAATAGTTGACAAAATAAATAAAAATAAAATAAAAATACAACTAGATATTGACTTGAATTTCCAAGTCAACATCTGGCCCTTCTGTTTTTATTGGAGTTGGACACCACTGAACTAGACGATCTCTAAGGTCTCTTATCACTCTAACCATGGATTTTAGGTGAGATAAGGAAAGGTTATATGGTGAGGCAGATATGAGGGGAGGTGCTCAGAATCCTGGAACACCCCTCAGTGAAGTCCATATTCTCAAAGTCCAAAGTTAATCTAGACCAGAAAATCAGACTTACATACCTCTGTGACCGCTACAGAAAATCCAAAGCAAGGAAGTGTGGTGAATACTATACACATCATCAAAGGAGGTCTCCTAGCAAAGAAGAAAATAAGCAAGTAAACTAAAGCAATCATGTACAAGATTACCACTTCCTGTTGTATTTTGCTAATTCAAGTTTTTCTAAAAAGTTCCTGCTTCCTTATTTCCATTTCCGAAATGTTTCAGAGTGGGCACACACATATACCCCCCCTCCCCCCAAATTATTCTTCTAGGAAAAAGAGGGAGAGATTTTGAAATGATGAACAAAAGAAAATAGATGCCCATCAATCATTGGAATTTGTAGCTTATAAGAGCACGTAAAGTGGCATTCACTGTCATCATATTTAATTAACCAGAATCTTGGTCAAGAATTCAGGATCTGAGACCAAAGCAAACAAGAAGATTCTGGTAAGCTCACAGGATTCGCTTCTGGTTCAAAAACTGGTCTTTGGAGAAAAATCTGTGTTAATAATAAAATAGCAGACTTGTGTTGTTGTCATTCAGTCTTTTTCACTCTTTGTGATCCCCTTTGGTGTTTCCCTGGCAAAGATACTAGGGGTTTGTCATCTTCTTCTCCAGCTCATTTAACAGATGAGGAAACTGAGGCCAACAGAGTTAAGTGACTTGCCCAGGGTCATGCAACTAGTAATTGTCTGAGGCTAAATTTGAACTCAGGAAGATGAGATCTGGCACTCTTATCCACTGTGCCACCTAGCTGCCACTAGCAGACTTTTAGGAACTCTTTTTTAAAAATAGTGTGGGTAAAAAGAGCATTGGATTTGGTGTTAGAAGATCCGAGCTCAAGTCCCAGACCCAGATTTGTGACTATTTACTTTGCTAGATTCCCTTGGGAAAATCATGTCACTCGCTCACCTGGAAAGCAAACTTAATGAAAATTACGCTGCCTATCTCATAGAGTTGTTGAGGGAAAAAGTTTTGGAAACTGTAAATCAACAAGCATTTGTTAATCCATCAATTAACAAATATTTATTAAAGAACCTAAACAAATATCACAGTGACAGCCACTGTGATAGGCATGTGCTGAGGTTATGAGGACAAATAAGATATAATTAGAAAGGTCATCGAATCCAACTCCCCATGTTTTATAGATCAGACACTAAAGATAATCAGAAAAAGGAAGGGATCCAAGGTCACACAGAGAGTAGACAGCAAGTCAAGTCAAGCCAACTATTATCATCTATTAAGTGCCTACTATGGAAGAGATTGGAATTCTAAAGCAGTGAAGAATTGGAAACTTGTTCCTCTGATTCTAAATAGATTGTACTTTGTACCGCTAATCATGCTTTTTTGCAAAGTCTCAACCTGTAAAACACTATGTAAATGTGAATTCTTATTAATGTTCTTGGTTGTTTTTGCAACACAGACTGTTTGAATTTTAGACAAGAACATTTTCCTTGATAGGAAACAGAAATCAACAAATGTTTTTTTAATGAGTAACTACTACAGTATTGAGTCCTTTAGTTTTATCAGAGTCCTACCTTTTACATCGGAAACCAAAATGACTGACTTGATTATGATTTTCAGTTCCCCAAACTTAGCAATCTATCTCTGACCTCCACACATTTATACAAGCTGTTCCATATATCTAGAACACATTCCCTCCTCATCCCCACCTCAAGCATTCCTAACTTCCCTCCAGATTCAACACAGGGGTCACCTTCTTTCTCCATGTCCCTAACTGTTAGTATTACATCAAATTATTTCATTCTTACTTATCTATGCAAATACAATACCTCACTTTCCAACAGAATATCAACTTCTTGCCTTGCTTATAGTGGGTGCTGGATATTTTAGTCTTTTTCTGTTTGTTTGGTTTTTTTTGCAAAGCTCCTTTCATTTAATATCTCATTTGATCCTCACAAAAACCATGGGAAGTAGATGTTACTACTAACCCCATTTTATAGCCAAGGAAACTCAGTCCAAGAGAAATTCAGTGACTTGCCCAGGGTCACTCAAACAGTAAGTGTCTGAGGTAAGATTGAACTTGAGTCTTCCTGACTCCAAATTCAGGTGCTCAATCCACTGGCTGTAAATTACGACTTTCAGTCTACAAATGGGAGTCATAACTCTCAATGGGATGAGGATCATTAAAGCAGTGTGGAAGTGAGTCTTATTTTCATCATGGGTTGTGTCCCTCGGCAGCTGTAATTTTTGCATCATCCTCATTTGTACAACAGGACTTCAAGACTCAGATATCTGCCTTCCTTTTCATTGCTTCAGGTTCATGACCATATACAAAAGGACTCAAATGCTTCAAGGCAAATGTTACCCAAACTCATCGTGCAAGAATGTTCCTTTTCTTGACCTACATCTGGCTTTCCTAATGAAAGCAGGAGAGAATCCAGGAGATTACAGAATGGCAGTGGTGGTCAGAAAGTCAAAAGAAACCATCTGGTGCTTTATTGAACTTATAACTGTGAAACTATCTTTCCAGGCATAAAGTGTCCAAACAGTCACACCTGGCGAGAGCAATCTGAAATTTGAAAGTACCAAGTGCACTTCCTGAGACGGTCTGAGGAAACGAAAGCTATATTTATAATTTTGGCACACGCCACATCCACACGTCCTTTGATCAGAAATGAGAGAACAGCAAGGGTTATAGGATCTCTAGCCTGGAAAGGAAGGAAATAAAAAGAGGGATGTTTTGATAAATTACCTTCTTTCTTACTCTCCTTTCTGGAAGCATCCAACCTGTTGCTTCCAGGTTCCCTGCTAAAAGGGAGCTGTTGGCCTAATGACCACCATGATTCTGAGTCTTTTCCAAGAATGTGAGTCAAGCTCAGGGAAATCCTAGGAAACTCAGAGTTCCCCCATCAGGTCCTTCTTGGGCCAGGAGGACTTTTAGATTGGGAACCATTCCCGTAGAAGAGACTTCCAAACTTCCTTATTTAAATAGGGCCCTTCTGAATGTGGGGAGGTGGGGCGTACCTACCTGAATTCAGAGAAGACTTTTTTCATTTTTTTCTCACGAAATATATTGAAATAATATTTTCAATATACAATGAATAGAAAGAGTGGATCATATGTGAAACTGTGAACTCCTATCACATATGTTTTTAAAGTTTATATTAAATTTAATATGGCAGTAACAGAATGACCTGTTTATCTGTGTCACATTCTGCTTAGAGGAAAATTCTTAGGGTAATGAAAATGGCAGGTCCCTAAATAGCCAATGGGTACCCTTGGTGATCTAATAAGCCAAACTACCCAAAAGCCCAAATGTCCAGTGACTTGGTAACTCCAAGATGGTTAGTTTATGGGGTTTGCTTTGGAAAAATGACAGCAATAACAACACTGTATTGGGAGTCAAGTGTGGGTGGTGATATTATATTCATTACGTAGCGGTGTTCACAGAGACTTCACTTTCTACTTCAGCCCTGGTATCTCTCTTCTTCCACTAGGAAGTACTTTTTTTTTTTGCTGCTTCTAATGTTGCTTTACAGTCAAACCCACATACACATTAAACTTCTGAAGGTATGATATCTTTACACATTCTGTATAACTCCACCTCAAAATTAAATTAATGTTATTAAATTATTAAACTTTTTAAATTTATTATATTTTTATATTATATTTATATATAATTATATTTCTATTAAACTATATTTAAATTTATTATATTTTATTTATTCATTCAATATTTATCAAATTAATTAAAATGATCATCATAATGGAAAATATATATTTTCCTAGAGGACATAAATAATGCATTAGAAAAGATCAGATCATTCATTAAAGCACATAATTATATTTCGAACAGGGAAATTTGCTCCCATATACTTCTTCCCCCTGATGTGTCAGGTGTGCTTATAGATATATAAAGGTGACCTTTGTAAGTATAACTAACCATAACTTGTCTTTAATTACATTCTTTCCTTTCTATTTTTAAAATATCATCCAATTAAATATTCAGAATGATGCACACTTTTGGACATAGTCAATGCAGGAATGTTTTCCTTGATTATGCTTACTTGTGATTTTTTCTGTAGTAAAGGTCGATGGAGAGAGGTGGGATGGAAAGAAAATAAATGTTTGTTCATTTAAAATTATAAAATTTAATAAGAGGGTTAAAGTATCATACAGGATGCGGCTATTTAAAGCAATCATTTTCAAATGATACAGACTTTATCAACATATCAAAGTGGTTATGGATCAAAATTTATGAGAACTGGCCAATTAAAAATCACATACAGAGTGTCAGAATGCAAAGCAGACTTTGAAAAGACAAAGTCATATAAAAAAGTTGGCTTTACTGTTGTACAGGAGTAAAATTCACCTTCTAGCTTCTTGTATCTAAGGCTACAACAGGAATATACAGTTTTTTGTGTGCAAGAAATAGGTCTAATGTTCAATTCTCCTAATGTAGAATTTAAATTTTGTTATTGTCTAGACCTGTGGTGTCATCAGCTTAGAGAAAACGTGGTGAGGAAGCTCTTTCCCCAGTGTAGATTGATACCACATCAGCAACTACTCATCTCAAAGAATCAGCTAGCATATTGAAGTAAAGTGCTTTGTCTATGGTCCCAAAGCCAAAATATGTGAGAGGGAGGGCTTGAAGTTAGATCTTCCTGAATCTAAAGTCAGTCTTCTATCCATGGTACTGGGCTGCCTCTCCACATTTAAATACTATTGTTTAATATAATCTACTCAAGTAATTCTAAACTACAATAACAACTGAGAATATTATGAATTCATGTTCATTTTATTCGTATCATTGATGGTATACTTACAGAATCTGAGAAAACCAACTAAAAAACTACTTGATATAATTAACAGCTTCAGCAAAGTTGTAGGATGCAAAATAAATTCACATAAATCATCGGCATTTTTATATATTACCAACAAAGCCCAGTAGCAAGAGATAGAAAGAGAAATTCTATTTAAAATAAATATAAAGACAATATAAAATATTTGGGAGCCTACCTGCCAAGACAAACCCAGGAACTATATGAACAAAATTACAAAACACTTTTCACACAAATAAAATTAGATCTAAACAACTGGAAAAATATCAGTTGGTCATGGGTAGTCCAAGCTAATATAATAAAAATGACAATTCTACCTAAATTAATTTGATTATCCAATGCCATACCAATCAAATGACCAAAAATTTATTTTATAGAGCTAGAAAAAATAATATTAAAAAAATTCATCTGGAAGAACAAAAGGTCAAGAAGAATATCAAGGAAATAATTTTTTAAAAAATACAAAGAAAGGTAGCCTAGCCATACAGATCTAAAACTATATTGTAAAGTGACAATCATCAAAACTATCTGGTATTGGCTAAGAAGTAGAATGGTGGATCTGTGCAATAGGTCAGGTACATAAAACACAGCAGTAAATGACTATAGCTTCTGGGATAAGAACTCACTATTTGACAAAAACTGCTGGGAAAACTAGAAAATAGTATGGCAGAAACTAGGCATAGACCAACATTTCACACCATGTACCAAAATAAGGTCAATTGGGTACATGATTTAGACATAAAGGGTGATACCATAAGCAAATTAGGAGACCAAAGAATAGCTTACCTGTGAGATCTATGAGAAGGGAAGAATTTATGATGAAGCAAGAGATAGAGAACTTTATGAAATGCAAAATGGATAACTTTTATTACATTAAATTAAAAAGGTTTTGTACAAACAAAGCAAATGCAACCAAAATTAGAAAGAAAGCAGAAAGCTGGGAAATATCTTTTTACAACCAGTGTCTCTGGGAAAGGCCTCATTTCTAAAATATATAGAGAAGTGCATCAAATTTATAAGAATACAAGTCATTCCCCAATTGATAAATGGGCAAATGATATGAGCAAGCAGTTTTTAGATGAATAAATTTAAACTACCTCTAGTCATATGAAAAATGTTCTAAATCACTAGAGAAATGCAAATTAAAACAACTATAGGTACTACCTCACACTTATCAGATTGGCTAATATGACAGAAAAGAAAAATGATAAATGTTGGAGAAGATGTGGGAAAATTGGAACACCAATGCATTGGTGGTGGAGTTGTGAACTGATCCAACCATTCTGGAGAGCAATTTGGAACTATGCCCAAAGGGCTATAAAATTGTGCATACCCTTTGATCCAATAATACCACTAGGACATGGAGAGTCAGACACAACTGAAATGACTCAATAACAACAACAATTTGTAACAGAGTATGTACCATTTCCTAAGTATTGATGTAATTGGGTAAGGAGAATGATACAAAATTTTAAAAGAAAATAAAGAAAAGAGTATCACTGAAACATTTAAACCTCACAGAAAGAATAAAAAAAAGTACGTAAGAGACTGACAAAAAGGGTGGTTTTACTGCTATCATTTTAACTTTTAATATACACCTTTAAAATAGATATAAGAAAAATTCAGTTTCACATACAATCAATTTTTGTGGTCTTTGTATATCAAAATGTCTATATTTGCTGATATTTAAGTTAATAAAAAAGTAATAGAAACAGCTTGCTATTTTTCCAACATAGCAAACCTTTTCTAAAATTTCAGTAGGATGAATTCTTTACTTTCAGATTAGTAGACAAGTCAACACGGAGCACTTACTACAGGTCAGACACTAAGTTAAGCCCAGAGGATACAAAGAAAAGCAAAAGAACCAGTCAACACCACCCATAAGTCTCAGCTCACAACCTGGCAGAAGCACCACAGGAGTTTTCCACCCAAGCTCTAGTTCCCTGGCTGGATGTCTTACCTGGATACACTTACCATTGTTTTACTTTGGAGCAGATACGATGCTTTTTGTAGAACAGAACTTTCACAGGAATCCAAACTATCAATGTCACCAGTGCTACATATGCAATAGAAATGGACAAAACAAGCCAATAAAATGTCTTCTCAGCAGAGTTCTTTGTCCCTTGGAAGGCTGAGGCAAACTGTTCTGCCACCACAAGAGTTGGGATAGAAAAAGAAGCAAATTCTAGGATCTCATAAACCAGGAGTTTGATTAATTTTCCGGAGACCATTCTGAAATGCCACGTCTTAGGAGAAAAAGCTTTCCTTCTACATAATCAGTAATAAATACATACAAAGATACTGTTCTGAACTATGTTCAAGTTCTTTGCACAGACACATGCGCGCACATTAACCACTGATTTTTTATTCTTTTATTGACCATTAAAGGGTTCATTAATCTCAATAACTAATAATAATAAGTACAAGATATCTGAGAAAGAGATTTTCTAGATTAGTTACATATGGATCACCTGAGTCATGACTTTTGCCCCATATTTCTTTGTACTGGTCAAAAGTATTTATTATTACTGTTAAACACCATGGTGCCTATAAATATTTACATACTACCCTATATTTACAAAGTTTTTAGGGCAATAACTACCTATCTCACATACAAATTCCTCTTGACACAAGTAAAATTATTATTTCATTTTGCCCATTAAGAAGCTTAGACATAGACATATTAACAATTGTTCAACAATCAACTTCATTGGTATAACCACACTATGTCTAGGGCAAAAAAATAAACAAACAAATGCAGCATTTTTAAAAAGTCAGTATCTCTAAGTTGTAAGATGTTGATCTAAACCTAATTTCTTCCTTATTGCTGTCCAATCTTTCCCAGCAATTTTTGTCAAGAATACTTATTGCAGGGGGCGGAGCCAAGATGGCGGAGTAGAAAGACGCACATACACATAGCTCCGAACCCACAACCCACAGAACGGCTACAGGGGAGTAATTCACGGTGAATTCTGCACCCAGAGGCCACGGAATATTGGAGCGAGGGAGATTTCTGTTCCGGAGGGACCTGCAAACCTCTCGCGGCGGGGTTCTTCGCGCTGCGGACTGGGCGCCGGTACTGGGAGCTGAGTGCAGCCCTGCCGCGGCCTCTGAGCGGGCTTCGGGGACGGGATCTCCAGCGGCCACGCGGGTCCCTCCACCCACAGAGGGACCTTCAAACCTCTCACAAAAGGTCTGTCGTGCTGCAAACACAGAGCCCAGCCCAGCCCAGACCTGCTGTGGCCACAGCACCAAGAGAAACAGACCCGAGCAGATTTCAGGGACGGGATCTCCAGCGGCCGCACAAGTCCCTCCGCCCACAGGTGACGGGGGTCGGTGAGAGAGTCTCTTTGGCGGGTTGAGAGGGGAGTGGGGTGCCCCTATGATTCGGGCCCCCCCCCCCGGGAGGTAGAAGCTGAGAGGCGGCTGCAGACTGGGGCTCCCCAAGCGGGCGGGAGCCTGAATCCATTGTGGAAGGTCTGTGCATAAACCCCCTGAGGGAACTGAGCCTGAGAGGTGGCCTTGCCCTGACCTGACCACCTGAACATAATCTCATACTGAATAGCAGCCCTGCCCCCGCCAAAAGCCCTAAGGCTGGAAGCAGCATTTGAATCTCAGTCCCCAAACGCTGGCTGGGAGGATCAGGAGGCAAGGTGGGTGTGAGGAGAATATTCAGAGGTCAAAAAGGGAAAAGAAATAAGACTATTGAAGGCTACTTTCTTGGAGAACAGGCATTTCCTCCCTTCCTTTCTGATGAGGAAGAACAATGCTTACCATCAGGCAAAGACACAGAAATCAAGGCTTCTGTGTCCCAGCCCACCCAATGGGCTCAGGCCATGGAAGAGCTCAAAAAGAATTTTGAAAATCAAGTTAGAGAGGTGGAGGAAAAACTGGGAAGAGAAATGAGAGAGATGAAAGAAAAGCATGAAAAGCAGATCAGCTCCCTGCTAAAGGAGACCCAAAAAAATGTTGAAGAAATTAACACCTTGAAAACTAGCCTAACTCAATTGGCAAAAGAGGCTCAAAAAGCCAATGAGGAGAAGAATGCTTTCAAAAGCAGAATTAGCCAAATGGAAAAGGAGATTCAAAAGCTCACTGAAGAAAATAGTTCTTTCAAAACTAGAATGGCACAGATGGAGGCTAAGGACTTTGCGAGAAAGAATGATATCACAGAACAAAGACAGAAGAATGGAAAAATGGAAGATAATGTGAAATATCTCATTGGAAAAACAACTGACCTGGAAAACAGATTCAGGAGAGACAATTTAAAAATTTTGGGACTACCTGAAAGCCATGATCAAAAGAAGAGCCTAGACATCATCTTTCATGAAATTATCAAGAAAAACTGCCCTGAGATTCTAGAACCAGAGGGCAAAATAAATATTCAAGGAATCCACAGAACACAGTCTGAAAGAGATCCAAAAAGAGAAAACTCCTAGGAACATTGTGGCCAAATTCCAGAGTTCCCAGGTCAAGGAGAAAATATTGCAAGCAGCTAGAAAGAAACAATTCAAGTATTGTGGAAATACAATCTGGATAACACAAGATCTAGCAGCTTCTACATTAAGGCCATCGAAGGGCATGGAATATGATATTCCAGAAGTCAAAGGAACTAGGACTAAAACCAAGAATCACCTATCCAGCAAAACTGAGTATAATACTTCAGGGGATAAATATGGTCTTTCAATGAAATCAAGGACTTTCAAGCATTCTTGATGAAAAGACCAGAGCTGAAAAGAAAATTTGACTTTCAAACACAAGAATGAAGAGAACCATGAAAAGGTGAACAGCAAAGAGAAGTCATAAGGGACTTACTAAAGTTGAACTGTTTACATTCCTACATGGAAAGACAATATTTGTAACTCTTGAAACATTTCAGTATTTGGGTACTGGGTGGGATTACACACACACACATGCACACACGCACACATACATAGAGACAGAGTGCACAGAGTGAATTGAAGAGGATGGGATCATATCTTAAAAAAAAAATGAAATCAAGCAGTGAGAGAGAAATATGTTGGGAGGAGAAAGGGAGAAATTGAATGGGGCAAATTATCTCTCATAAAAGAGGCAAGCAAAAGACTCATTAGTGGAGGGATAAAGAGGGGAGGTGAGAGAAAAACATAAAGTCTACTCTCATCACATTCCACTAAAGAAAAGAATAAAATGCACACTCATTTTGGTAGGAAAACCTATCTCACAATACAGGAAAGTGGGGGACAAGGGGACAAGCAGGGTGGGGGGGATGATAGAAGGGAGGGCATGGGGAGGAGAATGCAATTTGAGGTCGACACTCATGGGGAGGGATAGGATCAAAAGAGAATAGAAGTAATGGGGGACAGGATAGGATGGAGGGAAATATAGTTAGTCCTATACAACACAACTATTATGGAAGTCATTTGCAAAACTACACAGATTTGGCCTATATTGAATTGCTTGCCTTCCAAAGGGAAGGGGTGGAGAGGGAGGGAGGTAAAGAAGTTGGAACTCAAAGTGTTAGGATCAACTGTAATGTTCTTACCACTAGGAAATAAGAAATACAGGTAAAGGGGTATAGAAAGCTATCTGGCCCTACAGGACAAAAGAGAAGACAGAGACAAGGGCAGAGAGGGATGATAGAAGAGAGAGCAGATTGGTCACAGGGACAGTTAGAATGATTGGTGTTTGGGGGGGGAGGGGATAAAAGGGGAGAAAATTTGTAACCCAAAATTTTGTGAAAATGAATGTTAAAAGTTAAATAAATAAATTTAATTATTAAAAAAAAAAGAATACTTATTGCAATAGCTGGGGTCTTTATGTCTATAGAATATTGTTATTAGACACATTCCTTTGTGTATTTTAAGTACTTCATCTGTTCCACTGATTGATCATACTATTTTTTAAATGAGTATTAAATTGTTTTTAATAATTATTGCCTTGCAAAATTGCTTGAGATGTAGCGTTATTAGACTCCCTTCCTTTTCATTTCTTTTCATTATTTTTCTTTAGATTTTTTTTAATTTTTCCTCCCCTCCACATGAATTTATAATTGTTCTTTTCTATTTCTACAAAGTAATGCTTGGCTACTTTGATTGGTATGATATTAAATGACTTTATGGATTTAAGTAGTCTTGTCTTTTTAAAAAATATTTTCTTATCTTTATTTCTGTAAACAGTTGTTTGTGGTTGTATTTATAAAGTTCTTTGGTGCATCCTGGAGAGTAAGCTCCTAAATATTTTATACATCCTCCAATTATTTTAAATGGAATTTCTCTTTTTATCTCTTCCTGAAAACTAAGGAAATGCCCATGAATTGAGGAAGAACTGAAAAAGCTTCGGTATCTGAAGATGATGGAGTACTATTGTGCCATAAGAAATGAGAAAATAGATTATTTCCAAAACATATTAAAAGACTCATAGGAACTGATGTAGAATGAAATAAACAGAATCAGAACAATTTATATTACGTATAAATATTATGAAAATGAGCCATTTTGAGGTCTTTATAAAACGATAAGAATGAAACAAAGAGAAGGGGGAACTTATGCAATAACGCTGTCAAAACAAACACCTTTAAAGGACTGTGATCAATATAATGACCATTTATGATTCTTGAAGACTAGTGACAAATAAATCTTAATAGTGGATCTTTGTTACAAGTGATCTCTCACAAAGTGGAGGAAGAAAGGGGTAGGAGTGGGGGAATAATCTATAAATATTTGTAATATAAAAACAAAATATGTTAATAAAACCAAAAAGAGAAACCATGATTTTCATTAATAACTTAGATTAGCTTTTTTGGATTTTGTTTTCATAAAAAAAATATTGAGCACCTATTGTCCTGGGCACTATGTTATCTGTCCAAGAGACCTAGGGGAGATAAAATACATCAACAAAAGACCACATAACAAGGGAACAGATGATAAATATCACAAGAATAGTACAGAGAAAGTGTTATGGGAGCTCCAAACAGGGAGAAATGATTTTTGTCCATTATGATCAGTGAAGTCTTCATAAAAGAAACAGCATTTGAGGTGCACTATAAAGAATGGGTAAGACTTTGACAGAATGAAATTAGGTGTTCCAAGGCAGGGCACATGAATGGAATGGTCATGAGTAAAGGTATATTTGGTAAATAGTGAGCTCTGACACTTGATTGAAGCAGAAGGGGTAAAAAACTGCATAGAAGGAAATAAAAAGTTCCAAAGGGAACACAAGAGATTTTGCTAACTTGTCAAATTTGACATATATAGACTGTTTCTGTTAGAATAGTCCAAAATAGTTTGGCAGCAAAGGATATGAATATCAATCAACAGACATTTAATAAGCATTTCCTATAGAAGAAATGGGTGAAAATGATGCTAGAGAGGTAGAATTAATAGGGCTTAGCATCTGACTGGTTGTGGAGAACAAATGAGGGGAAGGAGACATAGATGATGCTTAAGTTTTGAACTTCAGGGATTTGGGAAATGGTGGAACCATTAACACAATAGAGAAACCAGCAGAAAGCGGTACAGGAGATTTGTGATAGGAAGGAAATGATAAATTCTCATTTGAACAGATTGAGAGGGCATCCTTGTGGATATTCCCCATATAGATAGAAATGCAAAACTGAAATTCAGGTGAGGGATCAGGACTCAAGATGCAAACTTTGGAGTCACGTCAATAATAGTAGCAGTTAAACCTCTTGAGAATGGATGGGTTTGTATATCTTACCTTTAATTTGTGTGTGTGTGTGTATGTGTGTGTATTTCTGATACTTTCCCATTTTCCTTTTGTTAATCCGTCTTCCCCGAACCACCAAATTTTCTCTTTTCCAATCTAGGATATCTGCCCATATCTGCCCACAACTAGTACTTAAAGTATCTGAGGCAGGATCCAAACTGAGTTCTTTCTGACTCCAACTTTAGCACACTATCACACTATCTCTGAAGAGATAAAAGGGTCTCTTTCCAATTTTGCAAACTATTTCCAGAAAAAATGGGAAAATAGGTTTTATGAGTCTCCACAAACTCCACTCTCAGTATCAGGGTTCCATTCCTGCAGCTATCCCTTTTGTGAGAAATCCACAATGGTAGAACTGAGTAGGCAGTTTTAATGACTATGAGGAAAAGCTGGGAGACATTTCCATCAGAGGGGAAATATTTTACTTTCATCACCCAAATCCTACATGATGTTTAGTGCTAGGTTCCACCAATTCTTTATAATAACCACATCTAATCTGAGAAATCTGACAGACCTGATCAGAATTTGCTTATATACAAAGATGGTTCATACAATCATCTTCTTTCAACAGAGATATTGTATAAACCAAGGGGAATGGCATTCTTCACATTTCAAACTTCTATTTCCTTCCTGCCTATAAGAGCTTGGAAATTCAAAGTCTCTTAAATGATTAGTCAAATCATCCATGTTCCTAGGCTTGTACATTGTTTTCAGCAAGCTCTATGAAACAAAATGTACAAACCGCCAGGAATGTCCTGGTGCATGTGTAGTTTGTTTCCTGTGATGATAATTGTTGATGCACCAGTAGAACTAGTGACTGAGAATTTGCTCTGAAAATCACAGCTGAAATCCCTGCAAAACTGAGGGGAGAAGTTAAGAGGGTAGGTGTAGCCAAAGGCCTGTTTTAGCACCTTCCAGCATCAGTTTTCTCATACTTGTGAGTACATATCACCAAATAAACCCACTGAACCCAATTTAATATGCACATGGAAAATATCTTTATTTCCTGTCCATTGTATGATCCTTTTATGAAATGTAACTGGAGAACAAGAATAATGGAGGCTCAATTTACATTATCATTTCTCATGTATCATCTAATTATTTCTGCTGTTAAACAGCAAACTCACTAAGAAAAGGGGCAGTAGTCTTGGTCATTTTTCTATCCTCCCTCACCATCTACTATCATGATGCCTTCCACAGAAGAGGCCCTCAATAAACAAGTCAGCTCCTTTAAAATGAATTCTAATATTATCAGTGCTATTTTCCTTTAAAATTAGAATCATAGCCCAGTGTGTGCTAGAGCCAGGACACCTCAAGCTCACCTAGAGCCAACTGTTAAATTTTCAGAGAGCATTTGCATCTTGGAAATCAACAAACACTATAAAGCCAAGCTTGATTTGTTGCTTTGTTGGTGGTTTAGACTTTAAAAAGTGATGGAGAAAATAATAATGTGGATTAAACTTAAAGTGTTTCCTGCATATGGTTGGGGGTTATTTTGGAAAGCTGATTGTTAAACATTTACAAACACACCACTGATCACACCTAGTCAGCTCTAACACAACATACAGGAACTAAGAAAAGTTATGAGGAAACATCTAGAACAAGAAAAAGAATACTGGTTTTTGGAGGAAGAGTATCTATTTTCTTATTGAAGTAAAGACAAAATGACAAAGTGAAAAGACATAGTAACTAACCCTTGGGAAGTGTCATACCCATGCAAGGTCTTATTGTTTATGTTAAAGAAAACTGACAGTATCAGTCTTTGTTGATTTTGAGATCTGAATTAAAGTTCACCATAGTTTTCTTTCTTACCTCACGCAAATCTAAACGGGCTAATTAGAAACAAACAAGCTAGTCACGCCAATAATCTTGGAAAGAACAAAGTCTGCTGGTTAGAGCAGCACATGCCGAGATAATAGGCAGATACTGTTTCTATTTGTAACTCCTGATCATTGACTGATCTTAGGTATGTAATTTAATTTACATATGTTTCTCTGCATGCAAGATTCTGTGTACCGACATCATAGGTTAGACTATGGTCATTTTTGGTACCTATACTTCTACTTTGACTAATTAACTAGTTACTAGTTTGCTACAGTTAGTTCTGACAGACTTTAGTGTACTCAAGGCACTTAGTAACTGGCAGCATTTGAAATAATTTGAAAGTGTAGAAAGCCTTAGTGTGTGAACACAAGGTTTCTTCTCCCTAAGAATAGATGTATAAAACATTACCAGTTTCTGACTTGTTTCACTCTTGAGTGACTAGAAGTGACATCAGTTGGTGCTATCAATTAATTGGATGAATGTGGAATGCTGAACCACCAACTTGAAACCTCTAGATTTGGATAAACTTTGGGGAATTACAAACCTAGTAGCTAATATAGCCCAGGTTTACTGTTGATATTGAAAGTGTGGACAGAAATACTGAGAAAGTTTTGTGTGGCTTACTTTTTTGGGGGGGGGGGGGGGAAGGACCTTGATTCCACTGTGAGAAGTAGAGGCAGGGGAGTGGCACAGTGGATAGAGAACTGAACTTGGAATCAAAAAGACCCCAATTCAAACCTTGCCTCATGCTCTTACCAGCTAAAGAACTCTGGGCAAGTCACTTTACCTCTAGACTATAGGTTCTTCAACTGCAAAATAAAAGAATTGGATTTGATGGCCATTAAAGTCTATTCCACCTCTAAATCCATGATTCTATCATAAATTTCCATCTGAAAATATAGATCATCTGTGACTTGCACCTTTATAGTCATATGGCACATTGAAAGGTTAAATAACTTGCTCATGGTTACATTACTTATATGTTGGGATTTAATCCACGTCTTCCAGCTTCAAGTCTGGCTTTCAATCCACCACCCAACATGCATAGTTCATATATAACACTAAAGGTATCATGCCTATCATGCCTTGAGTTGCACATTCTGTGGTGAAGTAACCAATTTGAGGACAGATAGCTATCAATCTGTCTTCCTAACTCTTTTTTGAAGAGATGATTGTAGCATATCCCAAACAACTTTCATGTCTCATTTGATCAGAGGTTGGCTTGCCAACATCGTGTATTTAGTATTAGAGGAAGGCTTTGAATTGAGGTCTTCATAGTTCCAGGTCTCACATTCTAATCGGATCCCCACCTAACTCATCTACCTGTGGCATTCAGCTGGGATAGAGAAGCTTAGTGTCAGCGATCACTTACAGAAACAATTTAGTCAAGGACTTTGGATTAACTCGGAGCGCAATGTCTGAATACGCCACCAGGAGGTGCAGTCCAGCTATGCCTCACCCTTTTTGCCGGACCTCACTTTTTAGCAGGCTGCACTATCCTCTCTGGCTCCTAGAGAGAACTCAAAGCTGTGATGATCCTCACAGCCTGAATAAAGCTAAACTGTTTTCCCAGCTACCACAATGGCATCTTGCCAGATAGCATTTTTTCCTAATTCTTGCGACCTATTTTAGGAGGATGATAAAATATAAAAATATATGAATTGCTATAGTTATCTCTTGCCTCTGGGACCCACTCTGTGAAAAAGTTGACTCCTTTGGTTCTCTTTGCTTGGCACCTATAGATTTAGACATACAGCAGAGAGAGAAAGAAAGAGAGGAAGGGGAAGAGAGATACACCCAGAGACAGAGAGACAAAGTCAGACAGAGAGACAGACAGAGACACCAGCCCCTAGCCTCTCCAACGTGATCACCACATCTTGTAGTAAATTAGTCTTCAGAAGACCTTGGGGAAAGATGAGATCTGAGTCCGCCCAGGTTTCCTACCCCTGCCACAGTGTACCAGAGGTTATCCCTCTACAACTCTAAGCATAGTTAGGGGCCCGTTTACCCTAATCTTGCTCACTGCAAAATGGTTGTTGGTCCAAGAGGCTTCTGAATCTATATGAATCCTCCAGGGCCTATTGAATCTTTTCAAAAGCAGGAAAATAAAGGCAAATTCCCCTGAACTCCATGGACATTTTTTCCAGCAATACAGATGACAATCTGCCCATGCTTGCCCTGTTTTCTGTGATATTTTTCCATGTCTTCCCTTACATTCACCACAGAGTCCACTGCACAAACTGGGGCTGTCTTTGAGCTTTCCTGACACCATAGGGCTGTCAACTGAGGACGTGAGCTGATCACTTACCCTTATTATTATACCAGACCATCTTCCTTCTGGACCATATTCCATGGATACCACCTTTTACACAGCTTCTCCTTCATAACCTTTCATACACACCATGTACCTTTCCACTGCTCTTCAGATAACCTTCAAACTCAATTTGAGCCATGAAACAGAACAATTTTCAAAGATACATTAAATAAAATCAACCCAATGAACATCTATTAAGCAACATTAAGCTAACACTAAATCCAGTACTTTGTTTACAGTATTATCTAAGTGTATGTATACAGTATTAGTGGGGAGGAAACATACACACATATATACACACACAACATACAGTAGCTATTTAATGAGCATATTAGTCATTTAATGAGTACATACTCATTAAATAGCTAAAATAAAACATTAAAATCACAAAATAAGATTAAATATTCATCCAGTAGAATGCGTACCAAATGCTGTTCCCTCCTTCAGAGAAGCCAATATCATTCCGTTATTCCTCTATTGACAGTTTGTGCTTGAGAAAACTGAAGCTCTGAGTAACTGAGACTTACTCCAAGTTATTTAGTTGTGTCAGAGCCTAGACCAAAAGCAGGAAAGACACAGGGAATTTCAAGGGGAAAGAAGCCTCAGAAATTATCCAGTCCAACTTTCTCATGTTTTACAGATTAGAAAACTGAGGTCCAGAAAAGTGAAGTGATCTGTCCAAGGTAAAAAATAAAAAGGAAGCAAGTGGCAGACTCAGAACTCAAGCCCAGATGATCTGACCCCAAATCCTGTGCTTTTGACACTACAACCTGCCGGATGTTGAGACTAAACACTATGTACAGGGAATGCACTGAATTTTAAAGGGGGAGGGGAAGAGGGAGGGGAAGGCTCATGTTAAAGGGTAGCATTAGACAATGTTGGACAGGCAAAACGGGACTAGACTCTAAAAGGCCTTGAATTCCAAACTAGAGAGTCTGAGGATGATTCTAGGGAAAAATATGAACAAAACTTTTCTAATTAAATATTTCACCTCAAAACATTTCTTTTTCCAGCTCCGGGGACAATAGCAACAACTTACATTTATACAGTATGTCCCAAAAGTCTTAGAGCAGTTTTAAGCTATTAAAGCTTTAAGGGTTATACATAAAACACATTTAAGTTTACAAAGCACTTATCTTCATAACTCCATGGAGTAGGTAGTGCATGTATTATCATTCTCATTTTACATTTTAGGGAACTGAGTCTGAGAGTTTAAGTGACTTGTCCAGAATCATACACCTAGTGTTAAGAGTCAGGTTTAGAATCCAGATCTCCAAGTTCAGCTCTTTCACAAAGGGTAGTTATACTTGCTTATGCAAGTTGGGTTAAGTAGGTCAACATTATCCAGGTTGGGGAACCTGCTGCCTCAAGGCCATATGTGGTCCTCTAGATCCTCAAGTGTAGCCCTTTGACTGAATCCTCAAGGATTCCCCATCCTTAAATCACTATGGCCAAGAAATACAAAAACACAATTCCTATCCTCAACTCTAGTATGGGAAGACATTGCACAACTAGGTACATATACAACACATACAGAGTACATGATGATCTCAGACAGAATACACAATAAGGGAGGAGGAGGGTGGTGATGGTGGAAAACTTTACTACAGAAGGTGGGATTTAATCTGAGTCTTGAAAAAAGTCAGAGAATCCAGTGGGTGGAGGTGAGAAGGAAGACTATTCTATAAATGGACAGCCAAAAAAGGCACAGAAATGGGAAATAAAATGTCACTTACCAGTTACAGCAAGAAGGCCGTTGTTGCTGGATTGTAAATATATGAAATGGAGTCAAATGAAAGCATGTAAAGTTAGGAAGTAGAGCTTTAAATGCCAAAGAGAACACTTTATATTTGATGTACGAGGTTATAGGGTGTCACTGGAGTTTATTGAATAAGGGGTGTGTGTGTGTGTGTGTGTGTGTGAGAGAGAGAGAGAGAGAGAGAGAGAGAGAGAGAGAGAGAGAGAGAGAGAGAGAGAGAGAGAGAGAGAGGGAGAGGGAGAGGGAGAGGGAGAGGGAGAGGGAGAGGGAGAGGGAGAGGGAGAGGGAGAGGGAGAGGGAGAGGGAGAGGGAGAGGGAGAGGGAGAGGGAGAGTCATACACAAGCTTTAGGGAAATCACTTTGGCAGCTAAGTAGAAGATGGTATGAAGTTGGGAAGGATTTGAGGTAGAGTCCAACCAGAGGGCATTTGCAGAAGTCCAGGGGTGAATTGATGAAATCCTGTAAAAGAGGGGTGGTGGCTGTGAATGGAGAGAAGAGGGTATTTATGAGATGCAGTGAAAGGAGAAAGGCCAAGAATTGAGTCAGGAGTTAGTTGAGCATGACTTTGAGGTAATAAGCCTGGGTAGCACAGTTCATTAGACTGCGAGGTCCTTGAGTACAAGGATTATTATCTTTTGCCTTTCTTTGGATCTCCCAAGGGCTTAGCATAGTGCCTGGCATATAATAGGTACTTAATAAATGTTTTTTTTTTTTAATTTAAAAAAACTGGGAGTTTACTATCTAGGAAGATGAGATAGAGTAACAGGGAATTTTGGGAATTGGGGTGGGGGTGCTAATCCAGGGCTTATCTCCGTTGGACACTTGAAGACAGTTCACTTTCTTCTTAATCATAACTGCCTGTTCCTAGTGAAGATGATTCAGTCGTCTCAATGCCAAAGGCTGCCTGGAAGGTGACAAAAGGTGACATGAAGTTCTTTGCACTTTTCTTCCTCAGAAGGTCCAGACTGAACCATGTATATGGCTTTGATTATACAGATGTTTCTTCTCTAACAGCAGTTTGACATTTAGACCAGGGGTGGGGAACCTGCAGCCTCGAGGTCACAGGTGGCCCTCTGGGTCCTCAAGTGCAGCCCTTTGACTGAATCCAAACTTCACACAACAAATTTCTTTAATAAAATGATCTGTTCTATCAAACTTGTACTCAGTCAAAAGGTCACAACTGAGGAGCCCCAAAGGCCACGTGTCTTCAAGGTCGTGGGTTCTCCACCCGATTTAGAGATTCATTTTCAACATAGTGCATGTCAGAATGAATCTGAACAAGGCTTCAGTTCCTAAATAAATAGAACATAGAATCATTGACTTACAAACTACAAGGACCTCAGATGCCAGCAAGTCTAACACCCTCAATTTACAAATGGGGAAACGGAGGCACAGAGTAGCAAAACAACTTGCCCCAGTTCAAACAGTAACAGAGTCTGGATTAGAACCCATGTCTTTTGACCATAAATTCAGTGCTTTTTTTTTTTTTCACTATTCCAAGCTGAAATCCTGCATATTTAAAATCTTTAGTCAAAATCCTAAAAAGCTTGTAATATGTAGGTTGCCTAGGGAGGAAATGATCTGGAAATAATTGTTTTGAAAACAAGCCACTTCTCAAGCAGGTTGCCTAATGGCTCTATGGTCCTCAATTAGATTTCCAGTTTAGACATTTCAGGACCCTGTCTCTGATGCACCATCTACTGATGAGTCTCTTGTACATAATATATTTTTAACTCTGACAGTCATTGAGCAACTCTATTTCACATGCTTGTACCAGTACATATTTTTATGAAAAATACGTAAAAGGATTTGGTTGTCAGAGAAGGAGGTTATTTTGGAAATGCTATGAATCCTAGAACTGGTGACTCAGAATCATGGAAGGGAGGGGGGTAGGGAGGAGAGCATTTTAGATAATGAAACTACCACTAGGATATTTCAGGAGGGATAAAGATAGGGGAGGGTCCTGTACTAAACTGGTACTAAATGAATACCACTGGCCACAAGGTGAGTGTAGAGTGACTGAAGCAAAGCTATCACAGTTACTGGCAGAACAATTCAAAGGTCAGATCGGTAGCCTGGTTTCATGGATACAAAATACAAACTGTAATATTTCAATAGGATTATAAGCTCATTGATAAGCATATCCCCTTCAATACAATGGTGCAGACCACAATCTAACTACACATTCTCATTCTGTATGATTCTTGTCAACTTCCTTCCCTAGATCCCTCTTAGGAGAGTCAATCAAAATACTAGGTGAGAATTACTTTAGGCCTTTTGACATTATGTGAGTACTAGCACAGCACTCCCACTATATGACCAGCTCACTTCTCTTTCTGGTTATACATCTCTTTAGGGACAGAGATAAACAATACTGTGGTAAGAAATACTGTTAGAAAAGAATTCAAAAAGACCTGGGTTCCATTCTTGGCTTGTCATATGTTTGACTCATCAGGTTGCTTCTTTCCATACCTAAAATTTTCTCAGCTATAAAATGGGTATAATGCCAGCCCCAGGACAGGACAATCTCTATTATCATTTCCAATTCTAAAATGCTGGTTTTATTTCCCCAGGTTGTTAAATCAAATGAAATGGTGTGTTTGAAATGACTCTGGAAAAGTATTAAGTGCTTTATAAAGTGCAAGCTATTACTACACAACCCTAAAACATTTTCAAGCCTAAGGGATAAATTATTCAGGCAGCATTGGCCAGCAATATCGTTCATACAAAAACTTCATAGATTTTCTATTTAATGAGAATACAACTCATTTCTTAGTTCATTAATCTAACAATTTTACTTAAATCATATACCACCCTGCTGTCCCCACATGGAGGGGAGTCAAATGAAGACATTTATTACTGATTTATGGAAATGGATACAATTTAACAAAACTCCCTGAGTTTCAATACTTTTACAGTCATAGACATCCAGCCCAGAGGGAAGATTTACCAAATATGTTTCAGGAAAGCTCTGCAAAAATTTTAAGTACTTCTCACCTATCTAAAGGAAATATTAAATCTTAATTTTAGTTTCCCCTCAGGTCTAATATTTTATTGGCCTTATGTTTCTTCCTGAAATAAAGGCCCCTCACTTTAACACCAATATTTTTCCAGTGATGTTACCTGGTTTCAAGTCATGGCATATTATATTCTCCAAAGAATGTTACAGAATACTCAAAGATCAATGGACAGCCACACAGAAGGGGTAAGATGCAATATAGTATCAATGAAGAACACCACAGGAAACTAAGACCCAAAGAAATACGATTTGGTTCATTACCACAAAGATATTTTGATAGGTGAGATTTGAACTCAGTTTTTCCTAGCTACAAAATCAGCCATCTACAATGTCATAGCATCACCTGCTCTACTTTTAGCAAAAAGCCCTCCAGGAGATTCTCCACAACAACTCCATCGTGTCTTCGTGGCCTTCATCAGAAAGTAATCCCGTTTCCTGTATCTGAGCAGACAACCTACGGTTTTCTCCCAAAGTATTTGTGTGTCTTCTTGATCTTCACCCATATGTTCCCCCACCCACCCCATGCCACCCTCAGGTTTGTCTAGTTCTACACAATTGTGGCTTCATCGCATCAAGCTCCCCACTGTACCATCTGTCTCCAAAAGATGCTTCCCCCAAATCCCAACACATAGGACCATATAATTCTGTCTGCCCCCTCACTTTTAACTTCCACTTCTTTCGGAAGTGAAGGGGGGGAAGAGGGGATGGGAGACGGGGAACGGAGTTAGGCAGAGAGAGGAGAGCAGATGCTTGACAGCCATAGGAACTGAAGCATAACAAAATTTTCACCTGTGCATCTGGGTTTCCACTCCCTTCCCATCTCCCCACTTTCACGCAACACGATTCTTTCATCTAAGGTTCTATGGTCTCAGCAGACGCACATCTTACTTAACACTTTCTATAGAGCATATGCATGCACCGTGCTTGTGGGCACACCCACAAATACCCACCTAATACAGAGTAGATACTAACATAAGAACAGAATGAACACAATGGATATGCTTTCAAAATCCCCAACTATCTTCTGAAGCAAAAATGCCACAGCAAAGTATTCATGAGTAGGTGATTACCAAACAAACCAGCATTTAGAGTTCTTTCAAAATCTTGCAATTAAAAAAAAAAATTACCCAAATACTCATATATGCTTCTATAACTGCATTTTCTTGGATAAAATTCTATTAGTGGCTTATTGTCAAGATAGTTGATTTCAGCTTCCCAACTTACCAAAATGACTGGCCAAAAACTAAGGCTATGGGAAAAGGTTCCCTTTTCTGCAAATGAAGTAACTCAAGTTATTTTCCCTGATCTTCTTTGGCTACTGAAGCTCAAACACAGGGCATCTCAAGACTATGAGCACAACTTTAAAGCTAAAACTTAAAGCTTAAAACTGCACTGAGACTTTTGGGACACCCTGTATAGTTCATAATTGACAAGAATAGGCTTAGGTGTGAAGTGTTACTTAACCATATAAAACTGTAAAACTAAAAGAACACATCACATGCATTCTGAGTATTCATAAGAGACTCTCTAAGGGCTTTATTTCCCCTAAATATAACTAGGAATCTCATCACAGTGTTTCTCCTCCACTTTTCTTCATTCTGGTAACTCCTGTCTGTGTTCTTCTGGTTAATTCTTCATAGCAGATCCATGCAGTGAATTGGTATAGTTCTTCTTGTTTATTTAATGTATTTTGGAGTCCCGGTGCAGCATTCAGGTTGCCCATATGTTGTCCATATACTGTCCATCCTTGATTTCTAACACCACTTTTCATACATAAGTCAGAGCTGTCAATACGCTGTACCCACCATGCATCCTCTATTGCCCTTTGGGTCACCTATAATTCTGAACTTTCTGAAACTGTGGTGTTCTATTATTTGCACAAAGCTGCACAGAGCACCTTAGACAAATGTTGTTAAAGACCAGCTCTTTCAACACACAAATATGTAGGATCACTAACTTTACAATTAATGAACTAAAATTTAATTACTCCAACTCTAGTCTGAACAAATTACCCATCTTTAGAGACCATCCAAAACCTAGATATAAACTCAGTCTGTTCCCTAACTGAAATAGAAGTATGGACAATGTGTTTTCCATTTACTATTTTTTAAGTACAGATGATTAAATTGATCTCATGGAGATCGTTTGTGCTAGGCTTTGATACAATTAGTACAATATTATTTGCAAGGAAGAGAATCTCACCAAAAAGGAATTATTTTTACGATTTTGCTTAGAAATATTCTTTTGTTCAAGACATCCTCATGACAACGGTAATTACCATATAGGTGAACCTACTATTGTTCGATTTGATGTAGATCTCCAGTGGAATCTTAAAAGTCATATGGGATCCAGAAGAAATGAAGTTAGTTCAACACCCTTATTTACAAATAAGGAAACTGAAGACTAGATGAATGAGCTTCCTCATCACATCTATCACACAATCTCTAAATATAAACCAAATTCTGAACATGTAAATAAAATGCTAAATATATAACCTGGGCTTATTTTCAATAGTAGTGAATAGACTTTAATGAATGGCTATTACAAATTAAAGCTACAGTAGACAATAAATTTTCAGTTTCAATAAGGGGTCCTTTCAAAATCAACTATTCCAATTTACACACACAAACTTAAACGTACACACACACACACACACACACACACACACACACACACACACACACACACACACACACACACACACACACACCTGTCAGAAAAACTCCTCCTACTGAGAAGAGCATCAACATTTACATAAGTTGTGAAGAAAGCTATTATTTATATAATGTACTAGGGTGTATTTTTCAGTGTCAGACATTATTAAGCGGCATTCATGTAACCCATTTCAACAAGAATGCAATATAGTATGCCCTCATTTAAAAGAAACAAATTATTATAACTAAGTTTAATATGAACTTTTCTAGACATCCACACTAATGACTGGCATTCCACAAAGGGGGTAGCTGAGGGGAGCACATGAATGAGATTCTGATAACAAAATGAGGTCTGAGAGAGATGGAATAACCATTAACGCAGGTAGTCGCTGAGTAACCACCATGTTATAGCTGCTTGAACTACAGAAAATCTCCTTCCTCAGCTGCTAGCATTTGCGCTTTCTTTCCTCTCAGTTTATGTTGAAGGAAGGCACATTCCAAGCTGCATCCTGATTCTTACCTTGCTCCAATGCTGGCCTAGGGTGGGGTCTTCCCCAGCAGTGGCAAAGGAGAAAGGGATGATAGTCAAGAAGATGGTATTTCTTAATAACATTTTTATTTTGAATCTCTGAGATACCATTGGATCTTTCTGCATTTCCATCACCTGAATTATTTGTCTTAACTCCAGAGTTGAAAGACACCCTGCTGAGTTGGTGTATGCAGGGAATATTGAGCTGGAGCTATTGCATCTGCAGATTAAATGAATGTGGCTGCAGAAATCTCTATTTTATATAGTGCAACTAAGTACAGGATTTGGATCCAAAAGAGCTGGATTCAAAAGCTGGCATTCAATCTCTCTGAACCTCAGTTTCCTTATATAGCAAATGAAGTTAAACCAAATTATCAAAGTCCCTTCCAGACTTTGTACCCCCACTGCCTGACACACAGTAAGTGCTTAATACATGTCTGGCTGATGGATTTGTAAAATAGTTTATAACATTTAAAATTATAGGTATATAATTACAATTTGGCCACTATAACACACCACTATGTTCACTTACTGTCTGCTCATCTTCAACAACTTTATCTCCTGTATCTGAAAAGAATGTCATACTTCAATGTACATTAACTTATGTATGATAGTATCTTTTTTAAAAAATCATGTATACGTACAAGACATTCATACAAACGGAAAATCATTTAGTAGCAACAAGGAAAAAGATACCCACATTTCAAAAAATGACAACGATCCCTCACTGGCCACATATCCACTTGTCTGGAAAATTGTTGTTAATTCTGATATTTTCTGCAAGCTCCCATGTCAGTGGGCCAGCCTGTGTAGATAATAACAGCATTTTCTGGCTACCCCAGTCTGACAATATCTATAGCTATGTATGTGTCTATGCTGATGGCTGACAAATAACTGGGCTGAAATCACTGTTTTGGGTCTCATCTTTGAATTGAGTGAATCCCAAAGTTCTTGGAAAATGTGTTACAGGAAGTAATAAAATTTAATTTAATATTATTTTCAGCATTTTTTTTTAAAGCAGTGTCTAAGCAACTATTATGAAGAAAAAAAACTGGAATAATTATCCTAAGAATCCTGACTCCTTAACATCAAATTGTGATGGATTGGGAGGAGAGGGGAAAGAGCATGTGTAAAATTCATCACTGTTACCTGCAACACTAATCCTGTAAATAACTGAGAAACATGCAAGTTAGTTTTGTCATATAAACCTTTATCAAGTTATAAATTAAAGACTGATTCATTTCTGATAAAAAAAAAAACCCTTAGGTTTACCACTCTAAATTGCATTCATTCAAATGACAACTATACATATAAAGTACATTTTCATTTACTTTGTGAAACGTAGGCATGCCACTCCCTGAAAACATGTAAGTAAAATTAAATATTGTTTCTCAAAATAGATTTTGTGACAACTAAAGATAAAACACCAAATTACATATGATATACAATTATTTCATTTTTTTATGAAGATCAGAAGGTACAGAAATATATTAATGCTTGTTTTACTTTCATCACTTTTGGAGGAAACTGTTTATCTTACAGGAAGTCAATCTAAATCGTGACAGTACACTAACACAGAACACTTATCATTCAATCTTAATTTTGGCATGGACATCGATTACGTAAAAGTGGAGAATACATTTTCAAAGTTCATATCTAATGATTATTTTTCCCTGCTTATGCAAAAATGGAGCTAACCATATTCATTTAGCCATAAATATCACTGACCATGTGTTGCATTTTTAGATGTAAATTTAGAAAATACAACATAAATTGCTCATGTGACCATTTTGATTTAAGAAATGTATAAAATAAACTTATAGCACAAACTTAATACTTAACCAATTTTAATATTCTTGCATTCAAAGCAAAAAATTAACATTTGCTTTTACAAATAAATGTCTTTGACTATATAAAATGGACTTCCTTATTAACAAAGCACTACATCGAAATATGTACATAAGTAGTATGAAACTTAAAAACTTCACTATAATTTATACTGTAAATCTCAAGAAAAAAACTATATTGCAATTTATTTCTTTTCAATTCCTTCAACAGGGAAATGAGAAAGTTATCAATTGACCAGTATCCTAAAATAACTCCCATCCAGCTACTAAAAGGCCCTAACTTTGAATTCACAAAGTTTTATTGGGGAAAAAAAAAACATTGGATTGTTTTTTATAATATAATTTTGATGCAATTCTGGGGGCACATATTAAATAAAATTTAATTTTCCCAGTGTTTTCACACTGCAGGGCTTAAACAGTACTCATTCAATCTTTTTTTTTTTTTTTTGGTCAAATCTGAGGATTTCATGATGTAAACATGTTAAGTTCATTCTACTAACTAGTATCTAAGGAGGAAATTAATAACTAGAGTCCAAAGTACTCTGGTGTCAGAAGCCTTCTGGTTACTCAACAATTAACAGGAGACTTCAAGGATGTCAAATGTGATCTACTGCCTCAAATACACAAAAAGCTCATACTGAACAGGAAGACTAAGGTCTTAAGTTGCCCACAGTGCCTTTATTTAATTCCAGTAAAGCTAATAAGTTTTGATGAAAACTTATATTCTTTTGTTTAAAGTCATAAGCATTACAAAGAACATTATATGCCACTAAAACCAAAAGCACCCATGGAAAAATATAGTTGTTTAAAAAAAAATCAGCACCAAGAGCATGATATTAAGCCTTACAGATATTAAAGTATCTTTTCTCCAGGAGATCCATATTTGCCAAGGTTATTGAAATAGAAATTAAAGGATTGAGAGCTTATTGAGAAAAAGTGACTCCTATGTCGTAGATTTTTGCTAGAAATTCTATTCCCAGACTTCCCCACTAAAAATGTAACAATGGCTCTGAGAACTGGCTCCTGCACACCCCTAATTACAATGCTTACTCTTTGCTTCCACGTTCCAGTTAAGAAAATTTGCTACTTATCAATCAATAAGACTTTTCTACAAAGATTATTTGCAAGCACTATGCTTAGCACTGACTAAGTTATAACAGTCTAGGTCCTTGAGGACCAATATAATCTGGTAAGAGTTTAGTTGCTAGCTCCTTACATCCCTGACTAAAATGCAAACACATAGTTAGTGTTTTATTGTAGATGGAAAAAGGTCTAGAAAATGCATGCAAGCATGTATTATGTAAGTAACAAATTAATAATGTGATAATATGAGTCTTCCACGACTCCATGCAAACAACTTTGTCACATAGTGTTTCCTTTGAGGCTTTTTTGTACTCTCTTACTTTAGCATTCAACCTGCCCTTTCTCCAAAGAATAAAATCAGCAAAATAAAGGCATCTTGGTTTACAATTTTGTATAAATCATTGAAACACTGCTCTTTTCAGCACAGAAAGAGAAACAGGAAAGGGTCTTATAAGGAAAGTAAAGGAAGTCAAAATTAAAGACTTTCTAAGTTTTTCAGAGACAGTTCATTACATTATGGCTTCATCATTTTGTCTGAAGTATTACAAACTTTCCATAATAACAGAAACATCCATGCTGAAACAGAACAAAACAAAAATACTTTGCTATGAAGGATAGCTCTCTCAAAGAGATAGTGCACAGGACTACAGGAGAACTTCAGTTGATATAAAAAAAGATAAAACAATTTTTACTTTTAAAAAGGAAAAATTCAAGTATAATAAATCAAAAATTATAAAACAGAAATTATTTCATGGATTATCCTATCACCACCACTGTTTTCCTCTCCATTAATGAAGACATAATTGAGAATTCCTCACAGAATTATAAAAGGATATAGACTACAAAGAAACAACTATTGCCTTCATTCAAGTTTGATATTAATGTCCAATATTTCAAAATATAGAACACCTCCAATATAATGCTAGTCTAGTATGGGCAAGGAGGAAGATATCCTTGCTATATAATGCAAATTATGTTATTTACATAATGGATATAAATTGACCAATAGTACAAAAAATTTCTAGTCTTTCAATGTATTTAATAAGTGCAGTTCTCTTTTATCACTACTACTTTTAAAATTGCCTTCAACCAGCTGATATCAGAAATTTCTTCTCTAAAAGTGGTGTAGACAGAACATTATGTGAGCGGGGCAACTAAGAAGAGATAATACGTAAGCAGCTTCTGTGTTAGTAATTCAGCTCTTTTTTGCAGATGGACATATTTTGTCTCAACTAACGAGATGGATCAGAATAATGTACCACATATGGCCTTGTACAGTAAGATTATTTTGGATAAAATTTACCTAAGTATACAGTATCCTCTCTATAAACAGTAAAAGCATTAACTTGTCTAGAATACTTTTAAATAGGTCCAATTCAATATTTAGGAGTTACAGACTCTCAACACTTCAAATACATTTTATTTTAACTAACAAATTAGATATTAGTCAATTATATGGAAAATCTATTGATTCCCTGCTTATAAGAGCACATAAACATTTCAGGATTCCAGAAAACAAAATGTAACTAAAAACCTTCACAAATACCCAATGACTTGGCAATGTTCATGCTAATAATACTTATTGGGTATGGTGATTTTACATTTTAATTCATATGCATTCATATTTAAGCTACTGGCAAGCAAAAGACAGCATTTCCCCCCTTCTCAGACTTATGTCAAGAACATAGTAATATAATGTGAAGTTATAAAGAAACTTATAAAGAAAATTATTTTAAACACAGCAGAACTAATATATGCAAATGTGCTTTCTCCCTTCGAAGTAAACAGTCTGTATACTTAATCCAAATAAACTGCCTGCCACTGCTCAAAACATTTTTTAAAAACCTGATTTTGAAACGACCTTCAGGAACATTCTGTTGAATAGAAACGGCCAGTGTGTTTCTTAAAATTGTCAAAAGTCATGTAGCATCAAATCTAAGAGGCTGAATGGTACCAGGCTTGTTTTCTTTGTGTGGTTACTTAGTTAGGTAGTACTGACATAGCTGAAATGCATATAGACTCCCTGAGTGGTTGTTTAAAGGAGACAAGATGCATTTACTTATATTTAATATAGTCTGTTCTATATAGACTCTGAGGACCCTTCCAACTCTTAGATTCTGAGGCACATAAATGAAAAAAAAAATTCAGTCACATTACTTTAGTCATAACTTATACTTTGCTGATTTTCAGTCCATTATGAACAAATAAAGAATAATTACTTCAAGGACAATATATTACAATAAGATGATATTAGGGAATAAACATAGTAAAAGATCAGCAAAGCCCATCAATAAAGGTGATTGTAAAACACAGGACACAGACACAAACTGGTCAAGCTCCTAGGATCCGTAAGGAATTAGCATTTTCAATGACAAAAGACGGAGGTAATTCAGGTACAGTCACCAAGAGAACAGGAAATACAACTTGATAAATGAAGAGCAGCAAAACAAATTATATTAGAAAAACATACATATATCTATTCAAAATGAAAAATAAAGTGCTAAAAAACAATGTGGCTGTTATTCATGGTAGCAAACTCATCAAGGATGAAGAAGAAACACATCAAGGATCTATACCTTTACAACACAAGCATTAAAAAACCAGTTACATCGTTTAAGCCCAGTGGGGAAGCATGGCCTACCATGTGGACTTGGGACAGTTCACTGTACTTCTCTGCACCTTAGTTTGCTCATGTGTCAAATGAGAGTGCTGCACTTGATAGCCTGTAAGTTTCCTTCCAGCTCTAAATGCAAGAGCCTGAGTATCTCAGAGGAGAGTATTACAGACTTAAGGAAAAGTTATCCAGATATTTTACTGAACTGAGTCAGTGATTTTTCAGTATAGGGAAAGCAGATCAATACCGCATCAGGAATTTTGGTTGGAGAGCTGCCAGAGGCAGCGAGGGGTTAAGCGACTGGTGTTGGGCCAGACAACTAGTACATGTCAGAGAACCAGTATCTGCGTGGGATGATAGCTATATCCAAGTACAGGCTTTTAAAATCTGAAGAACTCATTTACAAACTATTACAGATTTTTGTTACAAAATCTCATACATAAAAAATGTTTAAGATTGTTAAGAAACAACAAGGAAGTGGATCAGACGCCAAGTCTGAATTCTCCCAGATACAATTCTAGCAGTGACAAAGGGCTTCTGAGACCCTCAGGAGCCATCATCAGGTTATTAAACTCTCAAGTTCTTACTCAGAACAAGGTTTTTCCTTAAAAATTCAAAATAATCTTAGTTATCTGGTTTCTCAACTGGTTGAATATCAAGAGCAACACAATATAATGTGTTGGAGTAACAGAGACCCACAATACTAAGTAAAAAGATGATATATTTTAAAAATAGACCAAGAATTATGCTGTTTTTTATACCAGATGTACAAGGAATGGCTGTTTATAATGATCACTTGGAATCACCAAGAAAAGATTAAATTATCATCAGAACCCTCTAACAAGGAAGGAGGATAAAAAACAGTTTAGAAAGCTTTCTACCAAGACTGGCTAAAGCAAACGCAGTTAAGAAGGACCTATTTCAGTTATCTGGAAAATTCACTCATGAAAATTTACTTAAAACTTAATGATGCAGTTCAAGTGATTTCAATACCTCATCTTAGTAAGGAATTAACATATTTAGTACTAATAAAGTATCACATTTAGAACACACAAGAGACTACCCACAAATCTACAGTTCATGAACCTGGGAAAAATTTAGAGAACACAGACAGAGCATTTACCATGTGCTTACTATGTGCCAGGCAATAAGCTAAGCACTAAGAATATAAAGAAAGTTAAAAACAGTCCCTGTTCTCAAGGAACTTACATTCTAAGATGGGAAACAAAACGTAAAGAGGAGCTGGAACTGGAAAGGTGGAAGAAGGGGCAACTGGTGAGGAGTGCTGCGGAGTGTCCAGAAATAGGAGATCAGGCAGGCAGTCATCAATCAAGAGGGCAGGGCCCTCCTAGGAGGAGGTTTCTCCAGGGTGACATGGTGGTTATTGAGGAGGAAGAAAAGAAGTCTAGAGAATGAATACAGGAGGTAAGTGGAGCATTGCTGAGGCCTGTTACTAATTATTTCAAAAGAAGAATGTGCTAAAGAAAAATAAGACCCCTCAATCTGAGACATGCCAATTAAAAAAAAACAACTTAGGATCCGGTGGATTACAACACTAAAATGGAGGATCCTAGTTTATTTACTTTCAGAAAAGACTTAAGAAAAGGTTTTTTCTAAAGTAAAAGAATATTCACACCAAAGAGTATAAGTGATTAGTCCAGTGAAGAGAAGGATTGCAAAGAATGAGAGTTAATAGTGACAAATTTGCAAAAATGTTGCTTTTATCAAAAATAAAGAGTAACATAATCATAAACGACATATATATTAGGTGGGGTTGTTCAGTAAATTAATAAGAAAAAACAGACAATTCCATGTAATTGATTAAACATGATTAAAACACAAAGAAGAAAGTTTCTATCAATAACTCAGTTTTTTAAGTAAATTTGATTTATGAAATTTTCAGTTTACATAAAAATCATAAAGGATACAATCTAAAACTTAAGAGATATTTCCGGCTGAGACAGATCAGGTATAGAGTTTGGCACCTGTTGCTTATGTCAAATATAACCAAGCACTATCAGCATTTTAAGTACTAAAGAAGAAGAAAGCAAAATTGTCGAAGCTGTTATGTGGGGAAGAGGAATTACAGGCACAGGAGAAACGTCTTTGCCAGGGCAGATAGGATAAGAACAGTGAAGGGCACAAGTCACAGTTAGAAACTGACACAAAGATACATATGGGCTATAAAAGAGGTGTGCCCATCTGGTAAGAGTGCTTCTGATGCATCAGTAAATTCAACAATCTATGTCTTAATTAGGAGGGGGCTGATTTTCACATGAACCTCTCTCATATCTTATGAACTGGAAATAGAGGATTTGCTTTAAAGAAATCCATTTAACAGACAATTCAATTTACACTCATATTTTTTAAAATTAGTCTAAGGATATTCTAAATAAAGGATTTATAAGTAGTTTTATACCTAAGTTCAATACACACAGGTTTCTGAAGCAACAACAACAATAATAGAACAATTTATGCAAATTCTGTGAAGTCGATATTTGCATATTTGAAATTTTAATGCTTGAGAAACCAAAGAGAGGTCATGAAACATTAAAGATGAAAAAAGAAGTTAAATTCTGTGTATTAAATAGATTTCACACTTAATACTCTTAAGACTCTTAACAAATGCAATAAGAGAAAGATTCATATTTTTAGCTTTAAGCACTTACCATTTTAAAATGTTTGTCCTATGATGTATAATTATCATTGAATCCATAAATCTAGTGCTCTAATAAGGATACAGAAATCTGCATGAGTCTATTAACAAGTCTGGATATTTCCATATAGGGATTAAGGATTACGGGATATAAAAGAGGGCTACATAAAAACTGAAAGATATACTCAGTAAGGAACAGAGCTAACCGGAATTTACCAGATATATACCAGTAAAAAAGAAGTACTAACTTGGGGAATGGTTTATCAGTGGTGCTTAGCTATTCAAGAAAGAAAGAAGAAAATACATCTTGGGCACAGATGCTTGGCAAGAAGGACAATGGCAACCATATATCAAGAATAAACAATGAATAAATTTAAATGAAATTTGTCATGAGGTCAACATAAGCACACCACTGCAACAAAATATTTAAGTTTAAGACCATCAAGAATTTCCAACATTCCAAGAATGGAATAGCAAATCTGTTGAAATATTAGTAAACTATCTGTCAAGTGGTGGAAATATATTACAAAGAACACAAATCAAATATAATGATGTTCTCAAAGATATGAAAATTTGCTAACTCAACTCATTTAACAATATAGGCATTTGAATATTGTCAGTGATATATTAGTGCCTAGTAACAAAACGTAGATCAGAGTCTACAGATGAATCACAAATAGTTAAGGAAGGCCAGTATGTTATCAGTGCCGAAATTTTTCAAGCTGACCAAAGGTAAAACACTCAAAATATTTGTCATCAGATGAATAAAATGGCATCATTCACAATGGACAGAAACAAAATTAGATCAAAAGGCGTAAAGAATCGAGAAAGAATTAAAAACAACCAAATTTAAATCAAAGGTTAGAGCTGTAAATACCTAAGCTGCTAAGAAAAGTTACAAATATAAATTATTTTGAATTATCTGGTTTTCTTCTCTCTTCAATGAATTAAAGAATACGCTGTTTGGAAAGCAAAGAAATAGATTTTAAATGGTCAGAGATGATAAAAGAGATGAATCAACTTAATTTCCAAACATGTTTATAATTTCTCAACTTCCAAGGTTCTTTAACCTCTAAATAATTACAAGACACATGGAAAATGTAGTGTATTTTATGTTTTCTTTCCAGTTTAAAAATTTCCATTCATTCCCCTTTGTCTTTGGTGTCATTGTCACCAATAAACACAGAAAACAGTTCAGGTGTCTAATTACATACTTTTCACTAAGAAAAAAACCCCGCAATGTGTTTTAAACAATAAGATGTAAGGTACGAGATTCTACTTAATTTACCTCATGGTCCCATGATATGTTGAGTATTTTTAAAATATCAGGGTGAAATTTAATAGCTGGTTAAAAGGAGGGTTATCATTATCTATGACCTCATTGAAAATCTGGCCAATTTATCTTGATATGATAGTTAACAGTAATCAAAGGCTGCAGAAAGCCATGATACATTTATGTTCTGTTTACAATTAGTGAAATGTAGGGTCAATTAGTGTGAAACAAAATACAGACAACATAAAGCTCTCAAATATTAATGTTATAACATTTCATTTTCCTGCATTTTGAAAAGATATTGCAATCTCCATTAAGTCCACATAAAACTCTATGAAACATGGTAGTTTGCTTATGACTAAAATAAAATAGTAATGTAAAATTAATTTAAGTGTTAAATATATTCACATGATCACCATTGCAATTCCAAATGGCCACAAATGAAGTCACACACAATATATGTACATAACATATATGCCACAAGTTTTGTAAGTTTGGGTTTTTCACAGACCAACCAATTTTACCAGACATAAATAATCTTGTACCAATTTTCAGGCATTTTGAAAGGAATTAAATGTCCTAAGTAGTTTCATTCCTCTGCAAAAAAATGAAAATTCCCTAAAAAGTCAGTGCAAATTGAACATAGTTCTACTTTCTTCAATCACTGCACCTGTTTGTCAAGATTGATTCCTATAAGTGGAGGATAAACGAATCTTAAGATTTTAAAGGAAGGAACTCATAATATTGTCAGCTGCACTTAGCAGAGGTTAGCCACAATTAGGAATCTCAAGTTCGGGTCCTATAGAAGAGCCTTCTGGGTATATGTTTGTTGTGGTTGAGGTGGCTGTTGATTACCGGGTGGCTGAGGCAGTGTAGAAGATGCTAAATTATAGTTTGGCACCTGGGGTAGACTAGGTCCAGCATTCTGGTATACTGTGACATCAGCAGTAGCAGCAGCAGCAGGAGGAGGGCTATATACTGAAGCCTGGTTGGGGTATGTATTTCCTTGTACAGAATTGACCATTGTGCTGAAAAAAAGAAAAAAATAATCAAAATTACAAAAATATTCAGTTACATATTATTTAGACACAGGTAATAAAACAGAACTAAAATACTATATATGAACAAGATTGGGTATAGTTTAAATTTAAGCTCCCTTTCCAAAATTTCATGAATTATGAAAAATTCAAATTAAACATTAAAATTTCTTGTCATTTAGTCCTAAACTTGTTTTTTACAACCAATATTTCTTAATAGTGGTTCTTAAAAACAAATCCTTTCCAAAAACAGAAATGAAAAAATCATGGTATGTTTTAATAAATGTAATATGCTTTCTATGGTGTGGCAATTAAAACAAATTTTGGTTCACTATACAGTTCCCCTCAACACCTACTATACAGATTTAAGCAAATATTTTAAGGACATTTCCATTTCTGCTATAGCAAGGTTTGTATAAAGTATCAGTACACTCAAAGAGACTGAGGCATTCTTCAAGCCATTTCAACTTCAAATAATATAGGACCTTTTCCAAGACTGTTATTATTAAAAGTTGGGCCAAGTTTTACTTTGGCATCAACTTGATCAACAACTTTGGTTGATTTTTCCATTAGTATTCTATAGTACATTCATTTCAGAAAAAAATAACAAGCTGTTCATATATGTTATTGGGAGGGTTGGGAAACCATTAGAGTGTATATCAACAGGCTTTAAAAAACCCTTTTTTAGAGAGAAATTACTTATTTATTTCAAAGAAAATATTCAAGGAAAGACCATGTAATGGAGAAAAAGAAACCCAACAAAGTATGTTTTCAAGAATTTACTTAAATTAAGAGGGGTTCAAATTATGAAAGCAATTAAACACTTTTGGTGGGGGGGGAAACCTCAGTGTTTTACTTCTATTTGATAGTGGAGGAACAAATTCATTCCCGATATCCTAAAGATGAGAAGTGAGGAAATGAAATTTGTATGAACTCCATCTTCTCTCAATAACCCTTAACAGGCCACAGATTGAGACACGCTGTCCTGAGATAAGAGGCAAGGTCAGTCTGGGATCATATCTAGGTGTTGTGGACTGAAGAGCCAGCTTTACGTGCTAATTTAATGTAAGCTGAAATTTGCCTACAACAAAATACTTTCCCACCTGTCTACCACTGTGCTATAATCCCAGTTGTTAGAGTAATCCTCTGGAGTTTTAGACAATGGTCTCCAAAAAACCCAAGATTAAAAGTGTGTGACTTGGGGAAAAAAAACTATAGTTTTATGAATTTTTACACTGATATAAAACAGGACCTTTGGAGACTAGACAAAGAGAATAAAAAATAGGCAAATTAAATCCTATGTATGGGACACCCATAAGAAAAACAGTGATGGTCAGTAGGGATAACTACGGACAGCATGGGAGTGGCTCCATGTCAAATGACAAGAGGTGGGGGTAACTGGTGATTGCCTAGCATTGGATAAATTTTAATTAATCTGCAATTTTGCCTAGTCCTAGTCAAGTGACAACAACACTAGCATCACAGGATAAACTTCTTTGAGCCCTAAAATGCTGATGAACTGGTAGTTATCTGTAATGCCAAAAGAATTAATGCCTCTATAATAAATGACGAAGAACCCCGCACCCATCAGACATAATCACTTTGGGATATCTGTTGCCTACGGTTCTGAAATCATTTGGAAAGGCAGCAGTGGTGGAAGAAATTGAAGTCACCTATTCATGTTTTACAACCACCAGCACCATCAGCATCTTCACACTCACAGAATAATAAGCACCAGGGTGGGCTTCTACCTAAGTCCTGCATATCCTGTGCCCATCATACCAAAGTGACCCTCATTAGAAGTAGAAAAGGTCATTCTAAGACAACCTGGAGAAAAAACAGCTTGCCATTACTCAGCATCTCAACTTTCAACCTCCACATGACCTCAGCAGAAGAGGGTTATGTGTAGCTATCCCAAAGCAGATGCAACAAGAATGATACCACAGGGTAATAATGTCCAGATGTTACATATACCACAGGGCCAATGAAAGGAACTCTGGCAGCCCTCCAATCTCCTCCTGCATGACCACACAGATGGGCCTGACATAAATTCCCCCTCAGAAGTTCCTCAGAATCTTCATTCTCCTTCAAAGCTCAGCTCAAGGGTTCCCTACTAAGGAAGTCCTCTCATAAACCCCTCTTGCCCAGGCTGTTAGTGTCTTCTCCCTCCACCAATTATCCTCTACTGATCGTATATACCTTAGTAGAATGTAAGCTCCAGGAAAACAGGGACTTTCTATTCTGTTTTTGTACAAGGCACAGTACCCTGTACATAAAAAATGTTTGATTAATGCATATTGAATTGAATTGCTTTTTAAAGTCTCACAAGACCTTGAAAAGGCAGCTAGGAAAAAACATTTACTTAATATATCTTCCATATACAGGACATAGTAAAGGTGTTAGCACTATAAAAGTATCATCAAGATGCAGAGCTGCCTGCAGTTTTGCCATTTATCCCAATGGAATTTGTTGAAAGGAGCTCATCTCTAGCTTTTGTTCACAGGCACCTAACCTCCCTTATAATGCCATGACTTCCAAAGAAGGAAATAGTTATAGACTTTAATGACTTCTGACCATATTTCTTTATGAACAGTCCATGAACTTTAAAACCTTAATTCTTATTTATAGAAAAAAATTACTAGTCAATTTCAAGTTTTACATGAATGTTAAGTGATTCAAACCAAATATTGCAGATTTTAATTTCAGAAAGACCTTTTTCAGGTCTTTCTGCAAAAGGAACAACTAAATATTTCTCTACTAAGAAAATTTCTAAGAATGAGAAATGTTGATCCATGAGGCTAAATCTAATCTGATCATTTGAATGCACCCATTTGGATGGTAAATGGAAAATAAATGGAAAATTTAAATTAAGTTTTCCTAGAACTCATTCAAAACAAAACATCCAAATTACTTAGGATAAGAAGCCTGAGCTTGTTGATTACAAAGTGCTGGGTTTGCTGACGGTGCTCCTTGGCTGAGAGAAGATATTTGCTCTGGGGGAAGACTGTAGCTCTGAAGATGGCCCATTTGTGCACTCCCTGCCACCAAATAAGCACCACTTTGAGGCTGCCCTGGATATACCTAGAAAAATCATACATGATAAACATTAAAACATCAACAAGATCAACAAGAACATTTTAACTATAATTAATAAACTACTGTCCCTTTAAAATTCAAGGAAAAATTAAAATCTTTTCAAGCGGTAAACTGTTTCAAAAGGAGTTAATGTGACTCAGACAGTTGACTGACTCTGGGGTCCCCCTGGCAATGATCCAACATAGCAGTGAGATGGACTTCCGGCTGCCCAGGCTGAAGTCCCTTACTTACATTCATGATTTTCTGTGTGACAAGGAGACAAAGACAACTCTCCCAGACTGAAGGAGGCAGTGGAGCAGCAAGAAGAGCCCTTGACCTTGAGGGAAGCCCAAGGGCCTGGGCTTAAACCCTGGGTCCACCCAAGGCCAGGCGTCACTTGCTCAGGCTAGCAGCCTGAGCTCTCTGCACCTGAGTTTGCTCGTCTGTAAAAGGAGCAGATCTAGGGGACGTCTGAAACGACACCTCTTCTAGGTCTACAGCTGTGTTCTCAATCTGTTTCTTAGAAAATCTGAGTAATTCACATTTATTCATTTATTCTTCCTTCCCGAGAGAAGTTCAGAAGAGATTTCATATGAGCTCCCTATTTTTATATGAATATGTTCATTAGTCCAAGTCACCTGGATGTTCTCTGGGTAGCACTTCCTGGAATAGAGACTATACAATTTGAGAAGACATACTCTAAAAGACAAGCTTTTTTTTCAGGTTTGTTTTTTTTTAATTACGCTTTTATCTAAAAAGTCCTTCCCCTTAAAAATACCTAATATTCAATTTCTCTTGAATACACCTAAGATATTTACATTCTATATATTAGAACTGTCTGGTATATTAGATTAATGTTAATGTTAGAGGCCAATCTGTTGTAATGAGATAAAGTGTACACCAAATTTTAAGAGAGGTGAAAATATTTCTGTGAATTATAACCTTAGTCTCAGCATAAGACTAGGTATCGAATACTAAGAATAATTAATTCCATGAGATGGTTGAATATTCAAATTCACATAATTAGAAGTTATAATTATGTAAAATATGGAAACTGGTTCTAGCCCAATGGAAATATGCAATACAAATTCAAAAAACATCGACCAATTTAGGGAATTTATTGTAGGCAAATCTATAGCACAAAGAGTGTTTTATTTTGCAGAAAAGAAATTCAACAGCAGTATTTTTATTTTAAACTCACAGAAACTAAATTTAGAATAATGCATCTGGTTAGCTACTGACCCATCTCACTGCAAACCAAGAACATTCTAGGCAATCAAAACATCTGCTTTTTAAAAAAATTTAACATTTGATGTTTCTAGTATGATACTTAAAAACTATAATGTGTGCTACTAATATCTTAAAAATGTTAATTTGTTCTAATATTTTTATACAGAGAAAAAAGACAAGTAAGAATCTCCCAAATAACTGCTAATGATGAAAACACCTTTGAATTATTTCATTAAGCAGATTTAAAATCATACACATAAAAAAACAAGCTTTTAAAAAATTCAATACCTGAGAACCAGAAACACCCGGTGACTGCATATAATACTGCTGGTTCTGTAATTTTGCATACATGGAATACATTGGGTCTTCATTCATCAATTTGTTATATAATGAAAGAGCATCCATCACTTTGACATTGAGTTCTGAAAGTTCTGAATGTTTTCTGTAATATCACAAAACAAGTTGTTGCATAAAAACTAAACTGCTTAAATGAATCTTTAAAACTAACCAATAAACTCAATAGAGTGCTGCACTGTATAAGTTAGACTGTGGTTCTTACAAAGTAGCAGAGAATCCCTGTTCTCATTTCTGGTCTGAGCTATCCAAAGTTCTATACTACAACAAGTGAAATTCAAAGCTACAGAAGACCACCTGGGAGATTCTTGTAGTTTATGGGGCTTATGCAGCCACAAGTGAAAGTTTCCTTAATCATTTAGGGTTCAGTCACTTGTGAAAGGAATGACCAGAGTAAAATGATCTCTAATTAGCAAGAACAGCACTCAAGTGATTTCTCAAGAGCCAAGATTATAGAAAGTCAACTAAATCTTCACTTCGGTAAGAAAAAGGGTTTGGTGCACTTTCCTCCCGAAGTTCCAAATGAATAAAGCCATGTCAGACTTGGAATCAGCAGAGGGCCAGATTCAAATTCTTACTCCAGTACATAATAAGAATATGAAAATGGATATGTCACTTATTATCTCTGAGTCTCCATTTCCTCATCTGAAAGATGGGTAGAATTCCTATGATATTTGATTGTGAGGTTAAGTAAGGGGATGTGACATTCCTTACAGATGTTAAAGTCCTTTATGGTGCCAGCTATTACTATTTTGAATCCTCTTGCCTACATTTTGTAAAAATTTGGTAGATTCAGCTAATGAATTTGATCACTTCATATTTGACAATGTAAGCAGATATGACACTACCCAATTTTGGGACAGCATTAAAAGGAAAAAGCATAGTGTTGATATAAGATAACTTATGTTCTTTACCTGTCAATATCTTCCAGTTTTTCATCAATAAGTGGTCCCATTTGGTGACAGATTGCTAAGAATACAACAGTGATTAAAGATGATCACAAAGCCACATTTTGCCACGTCCCTCTTCCCCTCCAAAGGACTAAGTCATTTTTCATCTCTGTATCTATCCCCAGTGCCCTACAGAGGGTGGCACATAAAAAACACTTAACAAATGCTTGATGAATAATTGATCCCCAAAATTTTGACTAAAATTGTCTGATTCTGAGCACTAGAAAGACTAAAAATAGCCTGGATGAGATCTAAATCAGAGAAGTCATGTGAGTCCTAGAAAATGGCAAAGCATAAAACCATGAAGATGCTTAGACTTGTGTATGAAATAGTCCAAAACCTAGTATACTATACTTTCCTTAAATTAGAAAAAGGAACACTCTCAAAAGGATACTTTCAAGATAAAGACAAAACAGTCCCTAAACTAACACTGAGCCTTCTTTATTCATTACCCTCCATTTTATTGTAATCTGAGATACAGTGCAGTAAGACAGTAGGTACCAATCCTAATGATAGCCTCAAGTCCCATTCATAAGAAACAATTGCTTTAACGGGAAAATAACATTTACCTTCCAAATGAAGCAGTTCTGGTAGATCTGGCTGGTCATCATTTGGATCTGCACTTTGTAACATCTGTAGAAGCTGGTCCATTTTGTCCTTTAGTAATAAAGTAGTTAGTGCACAGTAATAACAAGTTCTCCCTATTTCTGGTAAGTAATATTTGACAGATAAGTTTACAATGCTCAAGAATCCTCGACTTTCCAAAAACTGGAAATCAAGGGGATGCCATCAATTAGGGAATAGCTGAATAAACTGTGGTATATGAATGTAATGGAATACTACTGTGCTATAAGAAATAATGAACAGGAAGATTTCAGAGAGGCCTGAAAGGATTTACATGAACTGATGCTGAGTGAAAGGAGCAGAACCAGGAGAACTTTGTACACAGCAACAACCACAGCGTGCAAGGAATTTTTCTGGTAGATTTAGTACTTCATTGCGATGCAAGCACTTAAAAAATTCCCAATGGACTCAAGGCAAAATACTTTCCACATTCAGAGAAAGAATTATGGAATTCAATTGCAGAATGAAGTGTACTATGTTCTTTTGTATTACGTTTTGTTTCGTTTTATGATTTCTCCCATTCATTTTAATTCTTCTATGCAACATGACTAAAGTGAAAATAGACTTAATAGGAATGTATTTGTAGCACCTATATAAAATTGTATGCCATCTCAGGGAAGGAGTCCAGAGGGAGGGGGAAAGAAGGAGAAAAAAAATCTAAGATATATGAAAGCTATTGTAGAACACTGAAAACAAATAAAATAATTTAATTTAAAAAAAAAGAATGCTCCACTTTGACTTCTCTGTATCTACTCAATGTATGGTCATGTGATTACCAAATCATTTAAAATCCTCACTTACTGTTAATCCTAAAAAAGGTGTTTCCTAGTATAACTAGATGCATAAATCACTACTCCCCCAGTAAAGATGGTGGGATCTTGAATAATTTCTTTGTATGAGAACAGTAGAACCTACCACATTAAGTTCTAAGGTGAAGAAGGCTAACTAAGGATGGCAGTTCTACTGACCACTGTCTTGATCATTACTGCATTTCCCACCATGTCTGGGAGTAAGCTGAGTTTTGGTACCTGCTTCAGCAAGAACTTGTTCAGATATTTTCAGCTGTTTTCTAATTATATGTGGAGTCTTCAGTGCCCTTGAGCATTCTGAGTAGTTTCACTACCTGTTTCAGTCTGGTTTCAAGGTTTAAATGCAGCAGGTTCAAATGGGTGATCAGAGGATCATTGCCTTTCTATCATCAAAACTACCTCTGACACTCTCCTATATTTAGGAGGTTGTTAGATTATTTTGAATGCACAATTTAGATTTCCTATGAAGAAAATTTTTTTATTTTGTAAATGGAATATTCCTCTTCTGTGCAGTTTAAAAGGATTCCAGAACAGTACACAGATAGTATTGAGCCATAAAGATACTCAAGTGGGTCACCAAATTCTAAGTAAAAGAATTTTTTTTAAAAAATATCTTTTAGTGGTGTAGCTTTGTGGCTTAGCGGACAAAGCACCAGCCCTGAAGTCAGGAGGACCTGAGTTCAAATCCAGTCTCAGATACTCACTAACTGTTTGACCCTCGGCAAGTAACTTAACCCCAATTGCCTCCAAAATGAAATAAAATAAAATAATCTTTTTAATAAGACCACAGAATCTTATGGCCAAAGGGATCTTAGAGATCATCTAATCCAGACACCCCTTTCTTCTGTCAAAGAGGAAATCAGTCCAAAGAAATTAAGTGACATGCCCAAGGATACACAGCTAGTTAGTGGCAGGACCAAAAAAAAAATTGTTCTTAGAGACACTGAATATGTATCCTCAAATTTTAATGACCTCAATTTTTAACTTTGGTAGCTCTCATATCTACATTCTTTGAAAGTCAAAAGAATCCAAGTATCTTAAATAATCTGTTATTACCAACAGAACTACACAAAAGATAAAAGATTCAGGACTCATTTTACAATTTTAATTTTCAAATGAGTTTAAGAAGTGAAGTTTCATGTTAGAACATATTCTCCTAGCATTAGTGTTCAACAAAAAAGTCTTGCACTTGAGACACACTGCATGAATGTACAATGCCATGCTGTATCAAAGAATTTCCACTGATATGCTATTGAGAGTGCCATTCGGTTAGGATGAATGGATCCCTGGCCTAATCAGCCTGGCATTTTAATATAACGTGTTTGGGCTTTAGAAGACCCAGCATGATTTTTCTGATTCTTGTAGAGACATCAGCCTAGGTTGGTCCTCTGGGGGCAGTGTGATGTAGTGGAAAGTATACTGGAATTAGAATGAGCAGAAATCTATGTATGAATCCTTCCTCTGACACACTGTTTAACTTCTCTAAACCCCAATTTTATCATTTGTAAAATGAGGAATATTACTTGTACCTACATCACACTGACACTGATTTGGAGTGTCATGACACTCAAATAGAATAATGTACATAAATCATTTTGTAAATAGATAATGTCAACTATTACTATTCCCATAGCATCCTGAGGTTAGTCCACAAGATCCCTAAGTCTCTGAACTAACTCCCTAAATCGAGAGTGCACGGACTGCATGTACCCTGAAATTGCAAAGTTTTATGAAGGTTATGGAGGTGTTAAGAAGGACAAATCACTGGGAAAGTGGTAAATGATAAAACTATATTACAATACTAATCCTGTTTTTTTATTTTATGACAAGAAATTACAAAAATGCATTTCAAGAATGCCTGAAGCACATAAAGTTAAGTTTTTAATTCTAGTTAATTAAAAGTTGCATTCCTATAGCATACATACTTTCAAATGGCAATGCAAAGTATACATTTTTGGGGGGTATAAACCAATAATATGCATATATACATATACATATATACATATATGTACACACACATATTGTGTGTGTGTGTGTGTGTGTGTGCAAGCATGTTAGTATTGAGGATGATAGATAAACTACAGTATTCTCAAGAAAAGCATATGTTATAATTTGGAGGACAAAATTTAATGTGTGTGTGTATGCTAATACAATATCCTCTCAGGATAAATTCTCCACTTTTATTACTATCTTACACTCTGATTTTCATAATCTACTAGCAGATGTTGTTAAGTTTCTATGGAAGAAAAATAAATTCTTTTCAATGATACTCAACAAAAAGATGTTACTTTTAAGACAAGTTTTAGTTATATATAATTGCCTTATTGATTAATTCCATTTTAAAACGAAAAGTTATGAAGATGACAGTATACTTACTTCATCAATATAGACAGGTTCAGGCTCAGGCTCTATTGTTTCCACCTGAACATCATCACTGAATTGTACCGTTTTCTTCTCTGTTTTAACTGTAATGTGTAAACATTTTTTGAAGTGCATGAATTACTAAATATTTTCTGTTATACCAAAAATACTAACTGTTCAAATTGAAATTCTACCCCAAAGGCAACTGGGTTATGGAAAGACTCTAATTCTTTAGAATATAATCTGATGAATTATGACAATTCACTTTTTCTAACAATCTTAAAATTCCATTTTCAAAAGCATCTACCTTGAAAATATCTATAATTTCCCGTATAGTCCTTGAAGAGGCATAGATTGTTTCCTTACTTCCAAATTCTTATCAAGCAGTAAGATAAAATGACAAATACATAACTAAAAGTGATGACTTTGTCAAAGTGTTTTCATTTTATTTTGTCTGTTTTTTCATGATTTTTTTAAATCATGAAACTAAGGGATTTATAATATACTAAGATCATATTTAATGAGGGTAAAAGCAATATCAAATCATAATGGTCTTTTAAATGTTTGTCATTTCATGGAAATATACCATTAACAGTTAAACTGACAAAAATGCTCTTTAAGGAATAAAAAATTTTTTAATACATTCATATACTATAGCTAATAAGTAAATGCATGAAACCTGCCAGGAAGAAAAAGAACCAAATAAAACCCCTATCTAACAACCAAAATGGATGAAGAGTACATGAAAACTCCATCTACATACTGAGTGCTTTTGGTAGGATATAATAACAGTGTCCTAATCCATCTGCCTATATTTTTCAGACAGGCCACATTTTGCGATGGATAGGTGACTCAGTTAAATTGCCTAAAAGCCATTTGGCACTTCCTGGAAGCAGTAAGCTTATCTTGCTCTTTCCTACCAGCAAACCATTATATTCACCAGTAAATGATACATGTAAGGGTACTTCCCTTATATGGTGTATGAAGTACTGAAATGCAGTTGACAGTCCTTACTTGGACTATTGTAATAGCTTCCTAACTAGTCTCAAGGATCAGATCAGTTGCTCTCTCCTCAATGATACCATTTTTCTTTTTTACTTTCTCTCTCTCTCTCTCTGTCACACACACACACACACACATATACCCATATACATATGTGTATAAATATACATATATACATATATGTATGTGTGAACACATGTAGGCCCCTAGAAGGTAGCTGCTCCCTATATCCCCAGTACCTTACACAGAGTAAGGAATCAACAAAGCCTTGATGAACTGAATTTTTATTCACATTACAAAAATGCCAGCATCCAAAAGGAAATTCTTAAGAACTTTTGACAGTTATTTTTTTTCAACAAGCACAGTCATGTGTCTCCTTTGTTTAATTTTCTTATTTGTGAAACAGGGAAAACAGATATAGATAGTGCAGCTCTGGGCACATAATAGATTGTTTAATAACTGCTCGTTTCCTTTCCCTCCATTCCTGTCACCTCCCCTCCAAAAAGCTGATTATAAAGCAAAATCCTGTACTTTCTGGTACAGGTTTCAGCTGGCTCAACTTAAAACATAAGCTGTATTTCAGGCAGCCCATAGGAATGTCCTTCCACTAAAATGGGCTGCTGGGGAAACAGGGATGTCAAGAATATGATGCTCCCTGCATTAGGCTGTTAAGCACATGGAAAGTGAGAAACACTTTCTGGAGTTACCAACCACAAAATAACCTGCTTATCAGCTCAGGACTGTGACATCTTGCCCAGCACAAGCCGTATGTATGAACAATATAATTGGAAAGAAACAATCCAATGCATGTTCTTTAATTATAATAAACAAACAACCCCTAAAAAGTGAGAAAATGCAGTCCCCTCTCTTCCTGGCAAAGGAGGAAGACTATGGATGTTCAAACACTGCATATACTGTCAAATTCAGTTGATGTGTTAAGTTAGTTTTGCTAAACTCCTTATTTTGTTATGCTGTTACATGGAATATAACTATGGTTTGGGGAGGGAGAATATATTCATATAAGACAGTAAGGTAAAAATAAAATTGATCAATAATTTCTAAAAGAAAAACAATGATGAAAAGCCAGCACATGGTCCCATCTACTTCACCCCACCCAATCACCTCCAAAGGGAAAAAAACCTAACTAACTTAATCTGGAGACCGAAAATAGTACATCGTTTTTCCAGCCTAGATTTGTAATGATTGTGTGAGCCCAACACTACTAAATGTCTGACTAATAAACAGAAGTTTTAAAACACAGATATTCTAAAGGAAATAGGACCTGAAAAAAGCATTAGCAGACACTTATGGGTTATTAATAACTATAAAATTGGGACAGTAATGCACTGGATGTCTGCCTAAAAGAGAAGATGGTTCAGGTTTTATGTAGTAATAGCTGACCCAGCACAAGTCCCTATCCCTGTAAATTAAAACATGATATGGCTACTTCTGGTCAGTTACTCGGTACTTAGAATTTTCCTGAAAGAGGAAAGTTCTATTATTTAAAGAAATAATTGATGAGTTTCTGACTAGGTACAAAATCATTCTACGCACAACAGCATTCTTAATACAGAGTATGTATAATACTTACTCATTTCTGGTTCAGCACTGAGGTCAGCTGTTACAAAATTAGAGGGAAACAACCCTATGCCCTGATGAGTTTCACCTTTCCACCAGTTGGGATCACTAAAATTAATGGAAAGACACTTTTAAGCAGGTATTAAATCATTAAACATGGTGGTACAATAAATCTCAGCTCTATGTGAAATAAATGTGTTTGAAATAAAGAAATTACAAGTACAAGAAAACAGAAAATAAAAGTATAACAAAAAATATACAACTACAAAAGTCTTTCTATAAAGGTCAACATGTGCCATCAGTAGTAGCAAATCCAACTGGATAACAAGGCTATGTGTGAACTGCTGTTAAGATGAAACTTGTTGCTAAATAATTAAGTTAATAAAGAAAACTGTTAAATGTAGTATTTGATAATTACATTCAATTAGACTATGCATAATATGCATATACACACATACACACACGCGCACACACACACACACACACACACACACACACACACACACACACAGCACACACAGGTGTGTATCTATTCAGACCTATGATTTCACTGGTTAAGACATAAATGAATGAACAAATGAATGAAAATCAAGGCTCTAAAAGCAGTTACTAAGTGCCAAGCCTTAGTGATATGAATAGAACAGTCCCTGTTCTCAAGGAGTTCACATTCTAATTAGGGCAGACAACAGATAAAATGAAGTTTGGTGGCAGGGTGTGGAGAAAATGCAGTTAAATTTTAAGGGTATACGAGGGGTCCTTAGAATATAATACTGTTTACATGACAGTACAGAGAGAAGGGAATTCTGCAGATCATAGAGGCAAGGCAGGAGGTGAAGTCTGAAGGACCTTAAATGGCAGAAGGCAGGTGTGGCCAGAGTCCTCCATTTCATGAATAAATTGGTGACTTCCATCTCCCTCAATGCTCCCCCATGGGCATTCAATTCAAGTAGGCTACACTGATTGATGGATTCTGAGTGGTTCCAGCATGGGGAAAGGAGTAAAGGAAGAAAACAGAGGCTGGGGGGTTGAGGGAGATAAATGTATAGACTTAGCTGCCAGGCAGCGCTGAGGGATTAAGTGAATTAACTGCTCAGAGACACACAGTCAACATGTCAGAGAAAGGACTTGCAACCATGTCTGTTCTCTTTCTAACATGCCACTCTGCCTCTCAATAGAAAGATAATATTTTCAAGTCCAAAACACTCTTCTATATACAAAAAACTTAAATGATAGTTACCTGTCATCAAGAACTGTAATGATTTCTCCAGCTTTAAATGTTAGTTCATTATCTTCAGCAGCTTCAAAATCATAGATAGCACGAACTTTCCTACCCTCATGTTGGTGATTAGTTAAGAGGCTTGATGTGCTTGGATACAGATTGGAAAGTGTGGTAGGCTGTTGCCTTTGCTCTTTCAACGACAACTCAATGGCTGAAAAATAATTAAATTTTAAAACATATTTGGCTTATACAGTCTTCCACTCCTAAGAATACTAGGTCATTTGAATTTGACAATAACATGAGATCGAGAGCTTGAAGGACTCTTGTAAATCACTGAGTTCAAACAGGAGCAAACTAAGACATAGAGGGGTCGTCTGATTTGCTGATATCACACAGATAACAAGCAAAGGAAGAAGGACTACAATTCATGCAAAATCATTTTGCAATATGAGGCTAAGCCCTTTCAGAAAAGCACATTGCCAATTACAATGCTTAAATTACCTCATGATCAGATCTTAAAATGTTACATTTTACTTCACTTTGGTACCTAAAAAATCACCACCATCCACAAAAGGCAAACAACTTTTAATGTTTACAAAAGTGTATCCATGAAATTACCTTGCATAATCAAAGGTAAACTGTCATATCAAACCTCCTGACCTCGTTATTTAATTTAAAAATATTCTCCTAGCACTCTCCCTTTCTTGTATTTTTTGTAGGGCAGATAGTGAAGGATTACTCAACAAATATAAGAAAAAATATAGAAATCTAAAATTGTAGTCACTTGATACATTTTGTAAAAGGAGGCCTCTATTTGCAAGAATAAGTTAAATCTTTAATATTGTCTACAAAACTGAAGTTATGATGAAAGAGAATGTATACCATTTAAAGCACTCTAAGTTTGCAACAAATGGCACTACGGCTAGATAAGTGGTATCAGGGGACAGGACTCATACCTCTGCTGTAATACTCACACATGCACATCATGCTAAACTCTACCTTGCACCTGGATCAAAGAGACCAAGGGCTGGCTGACTTAAGTCAGCGCTGGGAAGGAGATCTCTCACGGTTTAACTGCTTATCAGCTCTTCGTTCTCCACCATGCGACAACCAGGGGTGGGAGAGGAATGCTCTCTTTCTTTTAACTTTCAGTTAAGTTCCACGAGGGTAATAAAGTCATGGCATTTCTGGATAATTAAAGGTGATGAAGGCACAAAAAGGGCAGGAAGACAGGAACAACAAACTTTGCAAAAAAAAGTGCTTAGCTTCTGCAATGAACTATAACCTCTCAGTGGAGAGGACAGCCGTCTGCTGAGAAGGAACTCAAAGACAGTCATTTTAAGGAATCTTCACAGGTAATTCTGACTCAACAAAAGACTAGAAAACACGTTCCTAATAACAGTAAAATTATTGTTATTTCCACCTTAGAGATGACTGAACTGAGTTTAAGAGGTGAAGGGTCTGCCAATTATCACCTGGCAAGTATCTAAGGTGGGATCTGAACTCAAATTCATGGAGGGATGAAGTCCAGCACTCCATCAATCTATACCACGTTGCCTTGTTTGGGGGGTGCATCGACAAGACAGTTAGCAAGGGGAGAGAAGGACCAAGACCACCTATGGTGATCTCAGCTTTCAAAGCTGAGAAAGGCTGATCCTCTCCTCTTTCTCTATGCCTACAGTTGCAGTTAATTATCCACATGATTTTCTTTACCTCTTTATGCTATCTGTAATTACTGAATTTTTGCATAAAAATTGTGATCAATCATAGCTCCTTTATGATTCATCTGTCCCTCAACAGGGTACAGTGGCACTAAAATGGAGGACACCTGTAAATAGCATGAAGTACAGAAATAAAGACAGAGATGGAATGAACCTTCTCTGTCTGGGCTGTCAAGAGGGAGGACAAGGAATTCTTTCCCACTTCTGGCTTGGGGCTGTGCCTACAGAAAAAGGAAATATTATGGCTTTGATTTTATGATAACCCTTCTAAGATTCTCAAAAACAGACACAGGTGAAGTACATGACTAAGGATTTGAAGCACCCCTGGGCCATGGAATCATAAGTAGCAAGAGTGAGGTAGTCTAGAGAGGCTCTTAATAGCATTTCTGGTCTCTTAAGATGAGAAGCAATCTAGTGGGAGGAGAAAGACGTAGTCTGGAAAGAATTTGTGCTGCCCACACACATTTCTGGGGTAGGAGCTGCTCCCTTACTGAAATCTTTGAAGTTTACCTGTGGCTTACAAATTTATCAAAGACGAAAGTTTAAACAGAAAAAGAAAATATAAATTTTTGGTCTTTGCTGATGTAATAAGCATTACTCCTAAATAAAGGGATTTTTAGATGACCAAGAATGCTAGTAAAATCACCTAAAGCTACCATACTCATTAGTTCTACCAGTTTAGGCACAATAAATCGCCTGCCTGTGGGTAAGATGAATGAGAGATTCAAGAATCATTTAAGTGAGGTCTTCATACTTCAAGAGGCATGTGAGAACTAAGGTAGACTGAGAGAAAAGTAGACTTACTTATCAAATCTTGAGCTCACCGCAGGGCATATTCTCATCAAGCTGAAAGGTTGGGAAAGGTTGGGAATAGTCTCTGTTTCTTAAGTTGATGTCTGCCTCTGCTTTTCCTCCTCCTGCCCTCAGCACAGGACATGTAGTTGAAGTCCTAAAAACTAGATGCGTCTACACTGCAATCACACTGTATTCCTAGGACCAGTAAAAGTTGGGGTAGTGGTACTTATTTTTTTAAAAGAAAATGTAGTCATTAATTCCACAAAAAACTTAATGATTTTAAAATGAAACTGGAAGTTTCACATGAACAAATAAACAAAGCCATGCCAGGTCTCGCTCTGAAACAATGACGTCTCTGTGTTAGCAGTCAACTAGTGCACTCACCTTTTGCTAGGTCTTCTTCTTCTTTTTTGGTGGCCACAGTACCAGGATCCTTGGTGACAAGAGCTGGGCTTGCTTTTGCTTGTTCTGCAGCCTAATCCAAAGAAACAAACAAAAGATTTCACAACTGTTCTAAAACAGGTTTCTATATACTCAACTACCCTTATGAAGGCCAGGATTTTCCAACTTGCCCTTAACAAAACTCTCCAAAAAAGGGCAAACCAAGGATAACTGACATCCACATTGCAAGGAGATGGAGATCAAGGCTGGGGGCAACAAACCAGAAATCACTCTCCAGACTGGAAGAAACCTCTCCAACACTTCATGAAAGAGGAAGATTTGAGCCAAGAGTCAACTAAAATTGGCTTATGTTCATCTCAGATGGAAAAGAGCTTGTAGTGTAGTTTTCACATATTACAAAGCTGAAGAGAATTTTACACCAAACTGAATTTTTTGGGCCCCTTACAGATTTCAAGTCGTTCTGATATACTAGAGGTATAAAAATATATTCTATAGAGAACTCTTTGACCTAAAGAGATCAAAGAAAGAAGGAAAAGACCCACATGCATACAAATAAATAAATATGTACTTTCTGTCAAAGCAAGTGAATACCTATCAACTAAGTATTGGTTGAACAAACTATGATATAGGCGTACAATGAAATATTATTGCACAATTTCAAAAAATGATGAAAGGAGATGGAAAATGCTATTCACACCAAGAGAAAAAACTATGAAGTCTGAAAGTAGATCAAAGTATACTATTTTCTCATTTTTTGTTTTTTATTTCCCGTGGTTTTCCATTTTGTTCTGATCCTACTTTCACAATATGACTAATGTGAAAATGTGCATGCACTACTGTGCATGCTGTCTTGGGGAGGTGGAGGGGGAGAATTTAGAATTCAAAATCTTATACAACTCAAATGTTGAAAAGAAATAAAACATAAATTTTTAAAAATAAAAAATGATGGGAATGGATTCAGAAAAATCTGGAAAAACATATGAATTAATGCAGAGTAAAGAGAGTAGAACCAAGAGAACAATTTACAAAATAATTACAACACTCTATAGTATAATTCTGAAAGACAAGAACACCAATAAATATAATGATCAATCAGGACTCCAGAAAACTGATGACGAATTATGCTTTTCATATCTGGGAAGAAAGGCAGTAGTCTAAAGATAAAGCAAGAGACATGGCTGGTATGTGAATTTGTTTTGTTTTACTATACTTTTTCATTACAAGGAAGGACTTTTTTTTTAGAAGGGGCAGAGAATAACAGTGATGCAAAAATAGAAGAGAGAGGAAAGGAAAGAGAGAATACAGAAAAAGGGAAGAAGAGCTGAGGGGAGTGGAGGGAAGCAAAAGGAAGAGGTAGTAGCAAAGAAGGTAAGTGCAGTGCAGAGGAAAGTATCAATGAAACGTGAAAATTACACAGAAAGACATTCCAAGGGGGACAAAGACAAGTAGGGTGGTTCTGGTACTTCTGTACTATCAGTTATACTTTTAAAGTTGTACACAATGAAACACAGTTTTTATAAAATCCTCTTTTTCGGTTCTTTGTACACAAAAGTTTATGTCTGTTGATGCTTATTCATCATAAAAAACTTTCAGTCCATTATATATAACATTTTACACATCAGATTATTTGGCATATTAAATTTAACGTAATTTCTTCACAAAATAATTATAAATTTGCTAATAAATTTACTTGCAAACTTTTAAAATTTTCATTACAAATGGAGATACAAGTTGCTAAACTTTACATAATCTAGGATTTCTTAGATTGTGCAGTTTACGTGAAGAAGCATGTAACTGCAGCTGGCTAACTACTACTAACTTGGGAAATCTGGTCCCAAGTGCACGCTAAAGTCACAAGAATTGCTCCAATATCAAGATGAACAAAGATCACCTTGTGACAATTGCCAGTGATCCTGAATAAAATGCCCAGCATTTGGCCCTGGTTACTATCCTACCATAAAGACTTAACTGCTTAATTAAAATAACCAGTATGTCAATAGATGAAGGCCTGTGATATACCAAGTGCGAGAACTCCCTCCACGGATACATCTTCCTAGAACGCTGTGTGATGCTCAAAGAAACTAAATAATTTACTTCATATTATATGGTCACAAAGCTGGCAAATGTCAGAATGGATCTGAACCAGGTCTTTCTGGCCTCAAAATCCAGCCACTTTGACGCACACTAACTTTTAAAAGTACACCATACATAAACAAGGTATAGGCCAGCATCTTACACAGGGTATACAAGATCCAAATGGCTACAAAGTTTAGATATAAAGGGTGACACCATAAATAAGTAAAATGAGAAAAAGAAATTACCTTTAAGATTTCTGGATAAGAAAAGAGTTCATGACCAAACAAGAGACAGAAGACATCAAAGAAGCTAAAATGGAAGATTTTGATTACATAAAGTTAAGAGGATTTTGAAAGAACAAAACCAATGCAGCCAAAATTAGAAGAGAAACATAACTGGAAAAAAAAGTCTTCACAGAAAGTTTCTCTGACAATGGTTTAGTGTCCTATATCTAAATAACTGATTGAAAGGTAAAAGAATAACAGTCATTTCTCAAATGATAAATGGTCCAACAATTTAAACTGTCAGTTTCCTAAAGAAGAAATCCAAGCTAACAGAAGCCATAGGAAAAACAATGCTTCAGACCACTAATAATCAAAGAAATGCTTTCCAATAACTCCAAGGAAGTTCCCCTTTCACACCTTTCAGATAAAAAAAAAATGTCCAATATTGGTGAGGCTACAGGAAAACAAGGTGATGTTAGGTCACTGTTAATGGATTTCTTAACTGATCTGGCCAAATCTGTAAAGCAATTTGGAACTATACCCTTAAAAAGTTAGAAAAGTGATTACATCTACCCATAGCTATCTCCTATCACAAAACTAAGCCCCAGTCCCGAAATTCCTTACATTGCTCAGGTGAAAATCTCAAATCACTGCCTCTCAAATTCCTACCCTTTCAGAACCAGGGATGAGTACTGGGTGGGAATTCTGATCTATCTTGACACATCTATTTAAAACCCTCCTCTCCACTTCCCTCTCTGCTTTCACTATGAACTCCACCAAATTAGTTCCCCTAACACAGCCACAGCTAGTTTCCTTAATGCCTCTTTTGCTAAATGTAACAACAACAACAACAACAAAAAAAAAACCACAGGCCTCCAGGGGCAACAATTTATACATACTGAATCAATGCTAATTCATTGTTTCCAAGTGGCTTTACCTTAAGGCTCAGCTTCATGCTGTTTCTTTAGACCGCCTACCAGAATGAAGGTCTACAGAGCTGTGGTGCAGACCTCATTGTTGTATGCCTGTGAAACCCAGACCGTCTACCAGTACCATGTCAGAAAACTGAATCGCTTCTATTTGAACTATCTTAGGAAGATTCTGAAGATCACCTGGCAGGATAAGGTACCAGTCACAGGTCTTTACTCAAACTAAACTGCCAAGCATTCAAACTATGTTTCAGAGAGCACAACTCCGATGGGCTGGCCATGTTGTTCAAATGCAAAATGTACACTTGTTGAAAAGACTATTTTATGGAGAAGTCACATAGGGCAAGGGTTCACATGTGGTCAGAAGAAGTGATACAGGAACACTCTCAAGGTCTCTCTTAAGAACTTTGGAACTGATTGTATGACATGGGAGACAATGGCTCAGGACTGCTCAACCTGGTATGATCACATCAGAGAAGGTGCTGTGCTCTATGAGCAAAGCAGAATTGAGATAGCTCAAAGGAAACGCAGGAGGCGCAAATTTAGAGAATCCACCCCAAATGTTCACACAGACTATTTGTGCCTGCCCTGCAGGAGAGCATTCCAAGCTTGTATTGGCCTGATCAGCCACAGTCAAGATAAAGAAACCTGACTTCTTGCATAGTGGTGTCACTTTGGTCCTCTTTGAGAACAAAAGACAACAACCAACCAACCACAGGAATGCATTAAAAATCTGACTTCCACCTTTCCATTCTCAAGAACACTCTAGTTCTTGACTTGCCATTTTACTTAATTTTTATTTCTAAAGTATTTAGATTACACAAAACCCTTAATTTTATCTTGAATAATGATTTCCATAAGGATGTTTAAGTTGACAAAAAATCTCCAAATGGATTTTTTATTGTGTAACCAGAAATACCATTTCATGTGTTACTTGATCATCCCATTCAGAGTTCACACTACAAAAAGGAACCACTATTACAACAGTTTATGCACCATCTTTTACAAAGAATAAAGGACTTGACAAGATTCTCCAACTTAAGTCATAATATGCCAATGCCAAAGATTTCAGTGCACTAGTGAATGAAGGGAAGAATGGCAAAATATATAAATGAGTATTAACAAACCAAAGAGGCCAAAGGTTTGTAGAATTGTAATATAAGGAAATGTCCATCAATTGGCAAATGGTTGAACAAATAATGAGATATTAATATAATGGAACATTACTGCCTAGTAAGAAATGATGAAGGAGATGATTTTAGAGAATCTTAGGAAATATGAATTGGTAATGCAGAGCAATAAACAGAATCAGAACAGAAATTTATATGACGACAATAACAATGTAAAGAAAACACAACTCACAAACTAATCAAAACAATGACCAACCACATCTCTAGGAGACTTGAGAGCAATCAGAGACAAGGTGCAGAAAAAGGCATACCGTTTTGGACATGCCACTGTGTGAAAGAGTTTAGTAATTCTTTTCTTTTTTTTGTTACTAGGGATTTAACCCCTTCATTTTTAATGGAGGGGGGTGTTTTCATCCTTTGTTGCCAAAGAAGACCATGCCATCAGAGAAATGATGACATGACTTTGCACTTGACTTTGTTTTGAGTGAGGGAGGGCTGTGCAGGTCACCAGACTCACTTCTCCTCCAGAGCCATCTGAATCCAGTGACCAGACATTCATCAGGATGACTGGAGATGACCCAGGATGAGGCAACTGAGGTTAAGTGACTTGCCCAAGGTCACACAGCTAGTGAGTGTCAAGTGTCTGAGGTGAGATTTGACCTCAGGTCCTCCTGACTCCTGCATTGGTGCTCTATCCACTGCACTACCTAGCTGCCCTAATGGAGGGGTAAAAGGAGAGAGAAAGGAAGATTAGCAATAGTGAAACTGAAAAATAAAAGGAAAATATGCACAGAAGTGAAAAGAAATTCAGAAGAAAGCATAGACAAGAGGTAAAATTTTGAAAATAACATTTGGAATTTATTATATATTCCAAAAAATATTATCATATGAAATGGAAACTTTTTGTATTCTGCTATGTAAAAAGAAACGATCAGGCTTGTATGTTAAGTTCAGAAAAAAAATTTTTAATTAAAGGGAAAAAGAGGATCAATGATAATAGAGTTTTAGAGCTCAAAGAACAAATGAGCTCACATCAGAGGCCCTCAAGCTCAGTAAATTTGCATCTAATAAGAGTCCAAGAAACTCTATAACAGATATTGTGGGAGAAACTGAAGAGATGAATAAAAGATTTTTCCCCCACTTTTGCTTTATAGCAGTGATTTCCAGCGTTTTCGTTACACAAATCCCTTTCAACAACAAAAAATGTATTGTGAGACCTGAGGGTAATTTACCTTACTACTCCTAATACTTTGTAGTTACAGTCAATCCTCAACTTTAATAGGGATAAAATTCCTAAAACAGAGCAAAAATTAAAAATGTGAATGCTGATATGTTGAACCTATGGGAAATAGAGGGTTAGGTTTCTGCAATCAACAAAATTGGAATCTTTTGCTAGAGACTGCCAAAAATACACTTTCTGCATACATTCTTTGTAACAAAACATTAATTCGATAATATGCTGTATTATGTAACCATGAAATAACAAACATTACTACCTACCACTACTACTAACCATGAAATAACCCATAAAAGGCAGTAGACAAAATAAAATTGGCAACATACAAAACATATTTTTCACTACTAATCCCCAAGAATTCTGTGGTGTTTTGTGCTAACATCTCAATTTAAACAAAAACAATTATTTCAGACAGCATTCTAGAGCTGCAAACTTCTCTACTTTGGCTGCCCTGTGAAAATGGAAGGATCACTTCTGTCATGGCTACGAGAAGACACTGAGACTGGTAAAGTGATCTCAACATCACCTCCAACACTCCCTCTGACACTGAATGCACAGGGAGTTCCTTTTACAACAGTAGGGTGAACAAAACCAGCTAACACCCAGAGGGATGCCGGCCACTCAACAAATCTGCACAAACTGCACTGCTCATTTCTTTCTCTACTACACATAGCTGCAAATGTGCATGGTTGCCAATATCAAAGTGAAATGAGATTATTAATAAAATCACATGAATGATCAGAGTTGTGAAAGTTAAACATGGGAATTCTGAGGATTGACTATTTACTGCTAAACAATTAAAGAATTTTTAGGTCAAATTCCAAGCAATTTTTGAACCACTAAATGGAAACCACTGCTATATAACAATGAGGGCCTTAGAAGTCCCTCTCTGGTCTACTATTTCACCTAAAACCATATCATCATTTTAAATGCTGCCTGTGGTAATATGTAGAAATTAGAATAATAAAACTAAGATTTTTCAGATTTTGAAATTTATTTAGCCCTGAGCAGATGCCTACATTAACACATTTTTTTGAAGAGGGCAAACAGTGGGAAATAGGAATTCAAGCAGGTTGATATTTTAATGCAAATTATCTTCTCACTCACTTTCACATTTTAAATTGTTAACATTACTGGAAATTCTATTTTTCTTTTAATTACATAATTAAAATTAAGCTCACAAACAAAAGTTGTCTGTTACAATCAAAGAGCAGGACACAAAAACAATGCTTTTTAATATACCTGTGAGCCAATAGCTGGAAATGTAACTCCTTGTTCTTTAAGATTTTTTATCATGGCAGATATGAGACTAAGTTGTGGATCATTCTTGAATTCATCTGTCCATTCCACCATAAGAGCTTTTAACTTTTCACAAACTTTTGGATGACCCTAAAAAAGAGAAAAGACATTTTAATGAAAAAGCAACAAACTCACTGATATTTGATACAAGTGCTTTTCATCATAAAGACAATAAAGATAGTTATAGAGCTTCTTTTGACCAACAAGGCAGACTTGACATCAAGAAGATGAAAATTCAAATCCAGCCTCAAACACTTACTAGCCATATGACTCTAGGCAAGCTACTTAACTCTTTTTGCCTCAGTTTCCTCATCAGTAAAAGAGAGATAAAATAGAGTACCCAACTCCCAGGGTTATGGTGATAATATTTGTAAAGTACTTTGTAAACTTTCAAGGATTATATAAATGCTAGCTATTACTATTAAATCTATTAGTGAAACAATAGACTATGTGTGTGAAAAAAGTTGGAGTTGCAACCTAAATTCTTAGTAACCAGTCAATTTTTTAGTTACTATGATGAAATGGATTTAAACTTTAAAACTAAAACTGAACAAAACTCAATTCAATCTGTTCTCAGATTTCTTCTTCATTCTTCCTAGAGCATCAGACACTACTAACATCTCCCCTCCCCACCATAATACATACAGGTAAGGTAAATGCTGTCAGTCACAAGGAGGATGGATGGGTACTGTCAATATACATTGTTTAAGATAAGTTTGTAAAGAAAATATTTTTGCTCCTACAGATATGAGAATTGTATAAAGCTAATATTATTTGATTGGACAGAAAAATGAATAGAATTCCCCACTTTTTCCTGAGATGAGGACCAATGAAAACAAAGAGTTAGAAAAGCAACGACTCTAGGACTAAGATTTACAAGACCCTTTTTCTTCCACAAAATGAAACAATTACTTTTTGGTGGAAAGAGGACTAATCTAAAAATGCCACCAAAAATTTTTTTTAAACTGAGAATTAATAAAATACACATATGAAAAATCAAGATGGATAAGAACTTTCTTTACTGAAATAAGTACTTACCTTATTTAATACATTGCTTACTTCACTAGCGAAGTCTCTTGAACATACTTCTAAATGAAAAATTTTGCCACAATTCGATACACATGCTCCTAGAAGCTAATTAAGAAAAAGTCATAAGCTTAAAGAGGCTTAATCTTAGTAAACAGATCTGCAGTATAGCTATGAAAGAGAATACTTACAGTCAGTGCCTGCATTGCGACGTGAGGATCTTTATGATTCACTCTCTTCATAATAGACCGAAGACAGTCTTTAGGCCTAAGAATTGAGAAAAGCAGCACTCAGTCATCCTAACTTACTTTTTCTTTCTTAAAGCATATAACACAATAACTTGCCATACAAAAACTAGTATTTGGTATATCTGAGATGCTCGACTTTAAGCCTCTTTTTTAGAAATCCCTTTAAAATAGTTTAACAAAACTGTCGGGATCTCTTAACTAACAAGAGAGACAAGTTGGGTACTTTCAGGCTTTGGGGCAAATTGTTATTTAACAGACTTCAGTTTAATGTAGAATACATTTAATCAAGTAATCAGTTTAGCTTTGAATTTTTTAGAGTACAGTCTATTATTTTAAAGAGAAACTGTGAACCATCCTCGAATAAGAATATCAATATGTATACAGTCCATGTCTTCCTCGAATAAGAATATCAATATGTATACAGTCCATGTCTTCTCCAGCAGTATGTCATCACACACTGGTCACTGGACAAGGAGTTCACATTTTCCAACTTCCTTTCAAGCATGCCCAAATATCCCTCATCCTTAAAAAAAAATACTAGCCCCCCCACCATCTCCTCAAGGCTGTCCTCCATTCAATACTTCTCCTCTCTTTCTGAAGTAAACTCCTTAAAAAGGCTGTCTACAATCACTTCCTCCCTCTTCTTCCTTTCCCAGCACTTACTTTTCAACCCTTTACCTTTTTACTTAATCACTCAAACTGCTCTGTAAAGTTACAATGATCTCTTAATGGCAAAGATGCTGGTTTTTTCTCATCACTAACCCTTCTTGCCCTATGCTTCTCCATCTGACACTGCTGACCACATTCTCCTCCAGGGTCCTCTTTCCCCTCTTGGTTTTTATGACTCTACTCTCTTCTGCTTGGCCTCTAACATATTCCACCAATCCCTCATAGTCTCTCTTTCTCTCCCACCCCGCTCTGTCTCCTCAACTTCTATGCATCTAGAAACAGATGACTTCCAGATCTGCATTTCCAGCTCTAGTTTTTTCATAAACTTCACTTCACTATCACTAACAGCCTAGGGAGCATTTCAAACTGGAAGTCCTGGAGTTACTGCAAACTCATCCTATCTAAAGATGATCTCATCATTTCCCTCCTAAACTTTCCCCTCTTCCAAACGTCCCTCTTTTTGTTGGAAGCCTCCACCATCCTTCCAGGGGCTCAGATTCAAAATCTGCACTCTCCTCAATTCCTCCCTCTCCCTCAGCCCATACATCTCCTCAGTTGTCAAATCTTGCCATTTCTACTTTCACAACTTCTCTGGCATCCAACCTCTTTTCTCTACTTATAGAGATACCACCTTATTTCAGCTCCTCATCACTTCCCACCAAAATTATTACAACAGCCTAACTGATCTCCCTGTCTCAACACCCCATCACTCCAGGCCATTCTATACACTGATAAAGAATGTGAGGCACTACTAGGGCACATATTCTTAAAGAGGTGTGTATGAATTGGTTTTTTAAAAGTGTTTTCCTAACTACATTTTAAATCATTCTGAGAGGGATCCATCTTCTTCCCAAGGCTCTCAAAGTGGCCCATAACACACACAAAAAGATTAAGAATCCCTATACCAGTCAGTCCCATTAAAATGTTTGCATTATTTAAAACTCATCAATTTATCAAATACAATGGAAAATACTGGTACTTAGTTATTAAAGCTACATGATCAATTCCTCCGTTCTGTTAAGAATCATGTAGCATCAATCACAATCATTTTTAAATGGCTTTGTATACCTTTTAAGGAATATACTTTTTATGTTGAGGGTACAGTGTAGTTATTTGTTGGGAGGTATTTTATATCAATTTTTAAAAGACACCAATATAGACATTGGAATGGATGGTCTCTGAAGTCCCTTTTAGTTCTAAATCCATGAGCCTAAAACAAATTTTTAAAAGTTCAATTATTTAAACAAAACTCTCATAGGACTGCTGCAGGAATCAAATGAGATAATGAATACAAAGACCACTGTAAAACTTATCACCATAGTACTGGATAAGAAGAAACAGAAAAGAATGAAAAAAAATGGGGGGTGGGGAGGATAAGAGGTAAGAATTAGAAAGAATGGGGCAGCATACTGGCCCTGGAGTCAGGAGGACCTGAGTTCAAATTTAGCCTCAGACACTTACTAGTGGTGTTATCTTGGGAAAGTCTCTTAATTGCCACTGCCTCCAAAAGGAAGAAAGGGGAAGAAATAAAAATAATCTGGAGATAAGGAATCACTGGAAACTAGTATCCACAAGAAATAATTATAAAAATTGACAATTTTCTTTACATGTAAAAGACAGTTATTGTACTATGAATAAAATAAATACGTATGTTGAATGGAATCTTAATCTATTTCATGTGGATATATACTACAGAATACAGATTCCATATATATTTAGCAATATGGAATGTTTCATGAATTTGCATATCGTTCTCATGCAGGGGCTATGTTATTCTTTCTCTGTAACAAAGTGAGCATTCTGATTATATTTCAGCCAATGCCAAGAGGAAAAGCAACTGAGGATAATTCTTTTAAAAGTTTGCAATTGTCATACAATTATTTTCAATCTAGGGAGACTGGTGAAATATCATAGCACTACATAAGCAAATCCGATTGTAGGAAACAAAAAGACAAATGTGGTTTCTGTCTAAAAAGTTCAATGAGCTTACTGAAAAGGATAATATAGTCAATTTTAAAACTATCTGCAAGACTGACCTGATTTAAAATTAGCATGTAAAAAGTATTTCAGTTAGTTAAAAATGTGTACACCACACATATCACAAGAGAGATATGTCTAATGTCTCTAAGTATTAATAGCTGGAATAAGTAACTTGGCAATAATTACCATCATTTTCTATTTTTCATTTAAAATTATCTATTTTCCACACAAAAAAAAATTATTATAGGATAAAGACTTTGTAGTCCCATCCTAATTTCCACACCTGCTAAGATCTTTTTTTTTTAATTATCTTGCTTCAGGAGAATAGAAAATAAAACCCCCTTTCCTTCCTCTCTGTAAAGAGACAGAGAAAGGTTTATATGTTTGAAATGCTACATACTCTTTCAGATTATAGCTGTCAGTAGAATTTAAGTGAATTGTTTTTCTTTTGGGGGGATATTAGAAAATGAATTAAGTAAAAACAAGTTATTAACAAGATCAAAATTAACTTCTGGTTATTTAGTTATCTAATGGTGTAAGAGGTATGAATGATTAATACTTATATTTATCAGCTAAATTTATATTCTTTGTTAGAAACATAAAAAGAATGGTGATTCCTATACTACCACCAGCACCCCCACACCGCCAACCCCTGGTAATATGTTGCAACAAGGTTCAGTAGTTGGTATAATACCCATCATCCCTATGAATCACTACTGCCCACCCCCTTGTGACCTGTGCTTCAAACCCACAACTTCCTTGGACCCTAGGATACGGGTAGTCAAACACTAGGGTCTTATGACTTGAAGAAAACCCTGAGATTTTGTTGAAAGGGTCCTATGACCTTTGGAAAGTCTTTTGCTGAGATGACCTGGAGTTGATGACTTAGGGAAGGTGTCATGACCTGGGAAAGGCCTATTGACAAAGTGGTTATGATTGCTGGACATTTCCCTTAGCCAATCATAAGATTTCCCCACTTCTGGAATTGACCAATCAGTGAACTGTAATGCTTCCTTCTATTTTGAGGGCTCTCCTAACTGTATTAAAATTAGCTAGCATCCAAGGAGAAGGGTCTCTGACAGTGAGGAAGGTCATGGATCCAATTAATTAGGGACTACTGGTACTGACTTTTGTTAAAGATTGGAATTTTGTGGCCCACACATAGCAATTTTTGAAAATTAGCAAAACACTTGAAAATGTCTCATTTGATCCTTAAAACAACCAGGGAGATGGATTATTATTATCCCCATTACACAGTTGAGGAAACCAAGACAGCAAAGGTGAAATGACTTGCCCAGGATCACATAATTAGCAAGTGTCTGAGGCCAGATACGAACTCAAACGGCCCATGACTACAGACCCAGTGCTCTATCCATTGTGCCACCAGCTGTCACAGCTTGTCAAAAAAAGTCCTCAAGTAAGAAAAATAATAGCTAGCATTATATAATGCTTTAAGGTTTGCAAAGCTTTACAAATATCTCATTTCAAACACTACATATCTCATGAGGACTTTCTAATGGTTTCACTGTTCTAATTCTTGTGCTTTAACAAGTTTTAATAAGTACTTATTCCCTCCTGTAAAAGCAAGGACCCTGACAATACACAGGAGGGCCTGCTGTACAGGTTCTTTGATCTGCTTTTCCAAAAGGAAAGCAACTTTTGAGGGGTAAACAATCACTTTAATCAGCACATGTGTCATTCATTTAATTCAGAGGAAAAAGTTAACATTCTGAACTTCAGAGAAAATACAGAGAAATAAAGATCAACACAAGGTGCTTCCAGCTGCCTGACATAAGCAATACATACAGCACAGATCAACAGACAGATCCAACTGTCTGACCATTATATACGTACATAGTTACCAGAGACAGAAGCATCAACATCTGGGTTTTCAAAGCAAGGTGGGAGATGCTGCTTAGCAGCTTCCCAGATTCTCATCTGGCACACAAACCTTCTTCCAAAAACTAAGATCCAAAGAAAAACCTCACCTCAGAGTACTTATACATTTTTCAGAGCCAGAGGGCATCACAACCCTTGAGAACCACTGCCTCCATTAGAAAATTAATAAAAGATACTATTAATGGGCGGGGAAGATCCTTAACTCTTTCCCCCACACACACCATAAACCTGAAATTACCATTACACCTCCCCAAAAGAATGTATGCTTTTTTAGAGAAATGAATGTTTCATTTCCATCTGTGTATTCCAGCACTTAGCACAGTGTCTGGCACATAGGAAGCTCTTAATTAATACTTGCTGACTAATTCAAACTTTCTAATACTTACATTTTATTTGAATGGCACTAAAAATGATTCTATAAATTGGCCATTTTAAAATTATAACAGTTATCAAGAATTCTAAGTTCATAAAAGAAAACACCTTATTCCTATGAAATACAAGAGGAAAGTAAATTGTTCCTGAATAGTTCACCTTTAGTTATGAAGTTGAAATCATGAAAATCATGTGTAAAAGGCATGCAATGTAGTCTTTTACACATAACTTGTCAAACTGCTGCCACTGAGAGATGCTAAAAACAAAAAGGATTTATGCATTCTCCTAAAATGGGGAAAAGTTAGGACTTTTAAAAACTGATTGCTGATACAAACACTCGAGTAACTTGGAAGAATTTATGTAAAATAAATGACAAACACCTTTCAAAATGTTCACATTCACCGATTGGAGTTTCAAGCAGTAACAATGGAACACAAAAAAGAGACTCTGTAATGAAATCCTGATTTACACCTACATTCTAAATGCAAATGTAACAGAACATGTACGATATGTTATACTCAATACCTGATGTAAAAAGGCATGAAATATTACAAGTTACTTTGAATTAAGTTCAATACTATCAAACTATTTGATGTTGAACTTCTGTACTCAGGAACTCAATGAACTATGAATAGAGGCAAATATACAGCAAAGAGATAGAGGACAAGTTCATGATCCAGAGAGAATTCATTGGAAGAAGGGATGAATGGAATTTATTGCTTAGTGACAAAATGAACCTAAAACACGAGTTTTAATAGACAAGATATATAATAATGGCCCCTGAGTACTTAAATTAAGTTTCCTGGACCATAGAAATATGAAAGTATATTTTAGTCATGGAAAACATATTACAGTATAATGAACTGTGAGAGAGCACCATAAGCCCTGATAATGAAAGACAAAAATCTTAGTCTCATGCCATATCAAACTTCCAAGTGCTGTTCAAACAAACTAGCACTTTAGGAGGTAGATTGGTGTAATGGAAAAAACACTTAGGAATTCTAGATTTTAAAAGCAATTTGTCATAGTGGATAGAATTCTGGACTTAGAATAAGAAAGGATTGTTTTTGTATTCCATCTTAGAACATTTACTAAATGTGTGATTACATGTAATTACTTAACCTCTTTAAGTGTTAGTTTCCTAATCTGTAAGGGGATAAAGCATTTACATCATCACAGGGTTATTGTGAGGGCTAAGTGAGACAGATATTTTGTAAAACAAAGAACTATATAAACATTAGATATTGTTAGAAGAAATGCAGTCATTTTTAGTTGTGTCCAACACTTCAAGACCCCATTTTGGGTTTTCTTGGCAAAGCTATTGGAGTGGTTTGCCATTTCCTTCTCCAGCTCGTTTTACAAATAGAAAAACTGAGGCAAGAAGATTAAGTGATTCACCCAGGGTTATTAAAGTGCCTGAGTCAGACCTGAACTTTAGACCCCACACTCAATCCACTGCACCAACCTAGCTGCCCATGTCTTTCACTACATTTCTATATTTTAGAAGTTTTGCAATCCATGTGGTCTGAAAATTATGAGTAGTAGTGAGTAGGGCAACATCAGCTTAACATGTGCTTAAACTTTTACGGTTGGTAACATCAAGGATCCTGACATACACAGGAGAGTCTGCTGTACAGGTTCTTAGATCTGTTTTTCTAAAAGGAAGACAACTTTTGAGGGGTCAACAATCTACTTCAATCAAGTACATATATGATTCACTTAGTTCAGGGGGAAAAGTCAGCATCCTGAACTTCAGAGAAAATACAAACAGAGAAATAAAGACCAACTGACAGGGCTTCCAACTGTCTGACCATAAGCAATACATACATCACAGATCAACAGACAGATCCAACTGTCTGACCATTACATACATACACAGTTACCAGAAAGACAAGCACCAACCTCTGGGTTTTCAAGGGAGGGTGGGGGGGCCTTGGGAGGCTCTATAGTGGCTAAACAGTCTCCTCTGACCAAACACTTCCAATGAGTAAGCTCCAAAACAAAAATTCACCTCAAAGTATATATACACTTTTCAGAGCCAGAGGACATCACAACCCTTGAGAACCAGTGCCTCATTAGAAATTAAGAAAAGGTGTTGGCCTTTCTACAAAATAAATCTCCCCTAATCAAGCTTCCCTTAATGAGCAGGTCTTTTAATGAATAGGGAAGATCTTTAACTCTCATCAGCATAATTAACATTACAGGGTTAAATACTGAAGCCTGGCAATTTTGGACAATTCAGTTTGTGATAGCATGGCAGTCCCTATATTGTTTATTTTGGGATATGTATTTGTAAATATGGGGATCTGTCTGTCAGTCCATGACAGATAATGACTTAATGTATTTTAGCCATAAGGCCATATCTTACTAGGTACAGACAATTCTCACTTTAAGTGGACCATTCTGCAGACCTCTCCCTCCCCTTGGGGAGATCTGGTGTGGTCCCATCCCCTCCCCAGCTCTATGTCAAGTAGCCCAAGCAGCTTCAATGTGGGGCTTAAACAGGCTGCAGTATCAATGACATATGAGAACAAAAGGGGGTAGGTTAGGTAAGTAGGACATAAGGATAGCCCATATGTTGTATTGGTATCCACAAAATAACAAATTAAAATAAGGGCCTTTATTCAACTGAGTGGATCCTACACACGGAATTTATAAAAACAGACAAAAAAAATCACACAGGATTAGTTGTCATATAAATTGGGGGGAAGGAAGAAAGAAAAAGAAATCAAGAGAGAGATTGAGCAAGCATGTATTAAGTACTTATCATGTGCAAAGCCCTTGGGACACAAATAGAAAAGATAAACAGTCCCTGCTCTCAAGGAGGTCATATTCTAATAAGGGAAACAAATCACATAGGAGAGTTAAGTTCTAAGTCAGATGAAAGCCTCCATATTCCTTATGGTTGAGGGGCAAAGCAAGAGCAAGTAATTCATCTTATTTAATGTCATTTTCACAGACAAAATCATGGTACTTCCTGATCCTAAAACATCTGAAAACACCAATGGCTTTTGTGTCAAGAACTTTCTTTCTTGAGAGGTCAGTAGCTATTATCTGTAGCATTTGCAAATGCAGGTTTCAGGCCACATTTCTATAGGATTTGGTTCCTTGGATGATGGGTATAAGAACTGTGCTGGAAGCAGGTGATCTGGGGATGCTGTTGCTTCTGGGACTCTTAAGCTTACCTATCCATCAGTGACAGCTGATCAGCAACTGGAATTTGTATGGACAAGGAAGATGATGGACCCCTTCTCCAAAGTGACTGTTCCCCCCAATAATGGTAGAGCCCACTCCAAAAGCAGTTTTTGTGGTTCAGGGGGCTGTGCTATTTGCAAGGCTCTTGAGTTAATGGTCTACCTCTGCTTAGATCTGACTGGCTCCCTCTGATGCCTTGATACTTCAGCTAAGCTGACTTGCCTCTCCTGTAGAAATATCAAAAATCCATTTGGTGATTAAAGCATATATATATATACACATTAAATTAGTTCCTGTCACTTTAAAGTTTTCCTGAGTTCTTCAATTCAATGTAGCAAACTAAAATTTTTAGGCCATCATGTGACAGCTGGAAGCACATTTTTGAAAACTTTTATCATATGCTGTTATTACATATGAAAAATCACATGAGTATTTTGAGGCCTCAAAAAAACCCAAACCCAACAACAACGACACAAAGCCTGGAGGTTTCAGATATTAAAAGCTTAAAAAACTAAAAACTTAAAAAGCTTAAAAAAGTTAACTTAAGGCAAAACAGAAAAATGAGTATCCATCTGTAATCTACATGAATCCAAAAGAATACATATTTACTAAGCTTAACAAAACTCCAACAATTATTATCCCAGAAGAGTGTTAAACATTCAGAAGATTCTGACCAAAGTACAACTTACAAATGGGAAAGAATTTTTGAGTATTTGGCAGGTTCTATCAGATTGGAAAAACTTTTAAGTATGATCCTGGCTACAGACTTTATTGATTTCAAATGACATAAAATTTATAAAAGAGCTTAGCACAGTGCCTGATCCCATTTGGGGTGTTCTTGTCAAAATACTGGAGTGGTTTGCCATTTTCTTCTCTGGCTCATTTTGCAGAGGAGAAAACTGAGGCAAATAGGGTTAAGCGACTTACCCAGAGTCACAAAGCTAGTGTTTCAGGTCACATTTAGACTCAGGAAGATGAGTCTTGCTGACTCGAGGCCTAGCAATCTATCTACTGTGCCACTTAGTTGCCTCATTTATTATTTACCAACTACAAAAAAAGCATCTGATCCAATAAAGGATGTCCTAAAAGGGATGTCCACCACCCAAGGATGTCCACCAAAATGGTGTCTCCCTTTCTATCATTCTTTGAATGATGTTACAACAAAGAACACACTGTTCAACAATGCTCTGATCATTAATATCAAATTAAGCAGGGAAACACATGCTTATCACAAAGCATCCACAGCTGAAGAGGAGCATGTTCAGGCTTAGAGTCCAAATGGAAGAGAGAGATTCCACATAGATGATGAGAAGTCCTCCAGATGCTCCTATTTATGGATGTCACTGTGTTAATTGCATCAAGTTACAGAACACTGCAGATCTAAATAAGATCCAGAATCTGACAAATGAGTCCATGCAAGGAAAAATTAGAGGAACAAAGAATGCCTATTTTCCTGATTAGGATATTTGGTGGAATGGACAACCTATAAACCTGATATCAGGACAAATATACTGGACAGGCACTTTAGATGGATAATGAATAAGGTGGGGAAGTCAGCATGAGGTAGGGAGAATGTATTTGCATTGAAGAACTGTATGGAGTTTTAAGGATCCCAAGTTCTACTCTCAAACAGAAGCCCATTTAAAAAAAAATTAATATTCTCTTGGTAATATTCTACTAGCAACAGTCTCCCAAGAATTAAAAATCGAAGGTCACCAAAAGGGCAGAGGAGAGGTGCAAGCAAAATTTATCAGAAAGCTGTATGACCAGAAATAGAAGTAGACTGATCACACAGAATGAGGGGAGATAATTAATGAATAAACCTGTTTGCCCTACTGGTATTCTTGCAACATATAAAAACATACAGATGAGGGAATGGATCTTTAAGGTGCCATGGAAAGATTTCAGAATATACAAGAACTTTGATGGCAAAAAAATTCTCTCTTTATTTTCACTATCCTCTAATTGAAATCTGGCATTCAATTGCTTAAAAACATTATTCTGGGAAGGAACTCATAGGCTTTACCAGACTGTTAAAAACATCTAAGACAGAAAAAAAAAAAAAAAGAAAAGCTAAGACATTCTGATCTAGAAAAAGTTTCTCAGAATACCAGTGGCACTGTCTGCAGATTTACGAAAACACATGGAACAAGTGACATTCAGGATAAGAAAGTAGGTAGAGGTTTCAAACCTCACATGGCAAGTCTTATCAATTCTACCTCCACAACTTCTCTTTCACCCATCCTCTTCTCTCCATTCACATATCCACCACACTAGTTTAGGCCCTCATCTCCTCTCACTTAAATGAATAAAATAGCCTCCTACTTGGTCTACTTGCCTCAATTCTGTCCCTTCACCAATCCATCCTCCACACAGCTGTCAAAATAAATATTCTTAAAGCAAAGGTCTGATCCTGTCACCTTCCTGGTTAACCCAATACTCAATGGCTTTAAAAACTAAATGGCTTTGAAAAAAATACAAGTTTTCCTGTTTGACAATTAAAATCCCTATCATCTGGTTCTAATCTATCTTTTAAGACTGATTTTTTTTACCTTACTGCCTTCATGCATATTCTCAGTCAAAATGGCCTACTTTGTGATCCTTACACATGAGATGACATCTCTCATCTTTCCTGCATAGTCTCCCCTAGCTTGGAATGCCTCCTGGCTCACCTCTGCTTCTTGATATCTCTAGCTCCCTTGAAAAATAAACTCAAACACCACCACGAAAAATCCCATTCCAATTTCCATAGTTATTAGTGTTCATACCTCTTCTATGAGCTTCTGTTTATTTCTTTCCATACAGTGTGGTTTCCCCCATTCCCAGTAGATTGTAATGAGCTCTTGGACCACAGGGACTGTTTCATTTTTGTCTTTCAAGTATCCCCAGTGCACAGTATCTGGCACCTCACAAGTACTGAATAAATACTTTTCAAACTGAACTAAACTGTACTGTGTTGTTGAAAAATGCAATCACAAATCCATCCAAAATGAAATCACAACTCCATTAAATTCTATGACCTATGACTTATCATGCCAGTCAGACTGAAAGCTTATTCAGGGCAGGGAACACTATAAAAACTATGTTGATTATGATGATGACCAGTATGGGATTTGAAAAGGAAAAACATACACAAATTAGAATGGTAAACTCTATTAGTAATAAAGATTAATCAAAAAAGGATAAAGATAAAGTCTATGAATCCAATATATTAGCAATTATTTTTCCTTGTCTTCATGGTTCTGCAAAGTCAAAACAAAACAAAGGAATAGCTCATTTTATTCTGAGACAAATGTTGATAAATCCAGTTAGTAAATGGTGACAGTATTATTTGGGGGAGTGAGGGGAGAAAGAATTAACAAAATGATTACATTAATTTGCAAATCCAGAAAGTAATGCTTGCTAAAAAAAATTACCTCTTTGTACATTCAGTTCAGTGTTCTTATCATCAATAAATATTATTCACTAAAAAACAACCATAGTGCCATGCAAAGCAAGGTGAAAGGTATCCCTTATAAAGATCAGAATCAGAGTCCTTTAGTCTTCTGGTAGACATTTTAAAAATTCCTAGTAGATGTTTTGAAGATTGAATTACAGTATCTAATCTATTTATATTACAGCACCTAATCATATTTAAGTAGGAAGGAAAATGAATGAAAATCCTCAGAAAGTTTACACTTACCCAGTACGAGACTGGCCTACTTTATCACAAATATCCAAGATAAGACCCCAGTCTTCAGCAGTATTCATCTCACTGGTTGCTTTCTCTGTTGATTTGAAAATAGTATAGAATAAATATATTAGTAATTAATGCTTTGTAACCAAGTTGCTAGAATATAGTATGTTGAATACATAAAGCACATTTTAAAAATATCACTACCGAAAAGGAATAGTCAACACTAGTTGACTTATCTTCATTAAATTAAGAACTAATTAGAAATCCTCATCTATTTAAATAAAATAGTAAAAAGCCCACAATTTACTGTCGAATATAATTTTGCCTCCTTCTGTGTTTCAAATATGTTTAATAGCAGCAATAAATAAAAGTTAAAGTGAGTCAGTCAATAAACATTTATTAAGTGCCTACTATGTACTAAGTGACTAAGGATACAGAGAAAGGCTAAAAGATAGTCTACCCCAGGGATCCCTGGGCACAGCTTTTTGACTGAGTCCATTAGCTTTACGTAACAAATTCTCTTACTAAGGGGATTTGTTTAATGAAGTTTGGATTCAGTCAAAGGGCCACACTTGAGGACCTACAAGGACACATATGGCTTAGAGGCTGTAGGTTCCCCACTCCTGGGTACTCTCAAGGAGCTCACAGTCTAACGGGGAGGTAATATAAAAACAACCATATAAATAAGCTACATACACAATAAACGAGATAACAAACAGAGGGAAGGCACTAATATAAAGGGGAATCAAGAAAGCCATCTTGTAGAAGGTGAGATTTTAGCTGAGAATAAGGAAGCCAGGAATTAAGAGATGAGGGCATTACAATCAAAAATACGATAAAAAAACTGAAGCCAGAAGGTGAAATGTTTTGTTGGAACAACCAGCATCATGTGCTGCAGAATTGCTTGGGAGGGATAAAAAATAAGAAGGTTGGGGTGGAGGGAGTTCCAAAGGGCTTTGAATGCCAAACTGAGGGCCTTATATTTGATCCAACTAGTCAGAGCCACTAGGATTTATTGAGGGCAGAAATTATAATCAGGCACTGGAGAAGGAAACGGCAAGCCACTCCAGTATCTGTCAAGATGTGCTAGGGCCCACTGCATCACAGAACAATCAGACAAAACAACCACAAACAACAACACAGTCAGATCTGTGTTCTGGGAAGATCACTTTGATAGTTGAGTGCAGGATGGCCTGGGGTTAGGGAGAGACCTTGGCAGGGAGACCAACCAGCAGGCTACTGCAATAGTCCAGGAAGGAAAAGTTGAAGACCTGCTCCAAGGTGGTGGCAGAGATCTTGGGAAGGTAAAACTGACACCTTGGTAATAGACTGTACTGGGGCAGGGGTGAGAGATTGAGGGGGAATTGTGTAGGAGACAGTGAAGAGTCAAGAATGACATCTAGGTTGCCCCTTGGAAGGATGACAGTCCTTTCAGCAGTGACAGGGAATTTTGGAAGAGGGGAGGGTTTGGAAAGAAAGTAATAGGTTCAGATTTGGATAAGTTGGATAAATTTGGATAAACTGATTTTTAAGATGTCTAAAGGGCAATCCAGTTCAAAATGTCTAATAGGCAGTAGACTAGAGGTCAGCAGAGAGATTAGGGCTGGATAAGTAGATTTGTGCATCATAAGCACAGAGATAATATGGGAGCTGATGAGATGAACGAGTGAAACAGTACAAATGAAGAGAAGAGAGCCCAGGAGAAAGTCCTGTGAAAAACTCAGGCTTATCAGGCATGACTGGATGAAGATCTAGCAAAGGAGAGAGTGAGATGGAATGATCAGACAAGCAGATGAACCAAGTAAGGGCAGCGTAAAGAAAACCTAGAGAGAAGAGAATATCACGGAGAGGAAATGATTGTCAATGCCAAAGGCTTTAGACACATCAAGAAGGATGAGGATTGAGAAAAGGCCATTAGATTTGGCAATTAAGAGATTGTTAAGAACTTTGAAGAGAATAGTTTTGATAGAACGATGAGGCTGGAAGCCAGACTGTAAGAGAGTAAAAGGACATATAGATTAGTATAGAGGGATGGGTCAAGTGAGGGTTTTTTGAAACTAGGGGAAATGAAGGTGCAATAGGAAAACAGCCAATAGAAAGGGAGAGAATGAAGATATGTGACAGAATGGAGATGTGGGAGGGCACAATGTGCTGTAGACGAGGAATGGAATGGGATGGGATCACTTGTTCATGGAGAGGATTTTGCCTCAGCAAGGAGGAAGGCCACCTCATTATGTCACATGTAATTTAATTTCAGAATACTGTATCTGGCTGTGCTCTATTTTATCAACAAAACTTGAGACTTTTTTCATTACAACTTTATCAGCTTAAGAACTAAAAATTCTATTCCTCTCTTCACATTCAGTGCTGACGTCAGAGTAATCTTCATTCTTTTTCCACCAGATCCCTCTCCTCTTTGATTTGCTCATTTTTCAATAGTCACAATATTCCTAATTCCCCATCTTGCAGCCTCAGAGGCATGTGAGTCTACCGTTCCCTTCGCTTCATAAATCCATTCTACAACCAAACTGATTCCTTGTAATATTACCAAGCTCACTTTCAAATATAAGCCCTATCTAGTACCTACATAACTATAATAGCCTTCTAACTACCCTCTACCTCAATTATTTTGATCATATCACTTTGATTTTTTTAGACCCTTTCAGCAACTCTCAATTTACTCTACTTTCAAATTTTCATAGCTTTTAATATACCTTCTTACCTAAATACTCTTGCTATTTAGGTAATCTCTGGGGTGGTACACGCCACTTCAACCAAATTAACCTGTCATTTATTCAATTCACATCTACATGGAAAAACCGTGCTAAACTAAGGATACAAAGATGACAAAGGATCACCATTCTCTGAGATACTTCCAACCATTCTAATGCTGAGCCTTTTCTTTCCACAAAAATCTACCTTCAAATTGTTTAAAAGCAACATCCTCAATTAAAAGTTCCTAGATAAGTGGAAATGTTTTCAATTACTCTAAATAGCCTAGTAATTCTTCATTTTTTTTCCAATTCCTGACTATTTCACATATATAAAAGTATACACAACATACCTAATTTTATATATCAAATGATCTCTGTGTAGATGAAAATTTGTATGTAAAATTACATTCTCCCATTAGGTTATGGTGCTATTTCAGAGATACATTCCTATCAAGGGAAAAAAAAAAACCTGTATCCCACACAAAACTGAATTTATTCCTTAATTTCAAGAAGCATTCTTTGTCAATGTAAAAGATTATGAACTCCATATACTCAATAAAGACAGATACACATAACAGGAACTTAATAAATGTGTTGAATATGTCAAAAACACAAGAGTAACTTGCACATGGCAGGTATTTAATAAATATTCCATTAACTGACTGCTCATTAACTGCTCATCCCAACTTTTTTTCTGACTTGGCTTTCGGTAGACCTTCCCTGTATTCCCTATTTAAAATGAAAGGAAATAAATTCTAGAGTTTACGATGCACATTCACATCAGAAACAAAATAAAAATAATAACTTCCAATTAAAAAAACTTCAATACATAACATTTTAGTAACATATAGTTGCTAAATGTTTATCAAAACAAAGTCAAATAAATTAATGAATGAGATCCTTCATTCTGTTTCTTGTCAATTCAATAAATTTAATTCTTTGTATAGTATCAGCAAATCCTGATTCACAGAGAAGTCATGAGTTTTCACTTACACTACTACTTTTGAGTAGTAGGCACTTAACAACACACCTGGCACACAACAGGCACTTTATGGAAACATTTCACTAGAGTAATAAAATATTTGCCAAATATTCCCTGTATCCCTTTTGACAAGTTTCTCATGCCCCTGGATATATGCATGTAATGTATTTGGAAAACCTGGTTCAGAGAATAATAAGGTCATAGATTCTGAGACAGCCAGTTCATTAGCGGTTATCTAGCCTAAACTCTCCTGGAAGGACCTCGGTAAAGGTAAACCTAGGAAATCCCAAATACCTAAGTCATCTTATCAGAGTAAGACCTATTGAAAGCTCTTTTTAGGGGAATCTAAAAAGCAACAGGCTTTCCCCTGCCCTCTTCCCTCCCCTCGCCATGTGAATCAGCATGAATCAGCACCAGTCTCAGATCTCTGACTTGTATGCCAGGTCCATGGTTCCTGCTCCTTGCCACCAAATGTCTGGTTCTATTTGACCCAGATAAAAACCCTATAAAAACTCATCAGGATTTATTGGCTTTGGTGATTCTCTTCCACTGACTCCCAGTAGACCTTACCTGTTTCCATCATTCCCAACCCCAACTCAGCACTCATTGTAGCAAGGAATTTTATTCCTTAATAAATTATTCCCTATCTCACTCTTCAAATAAATTATTCCAAACCTTCTCAAGCTCTTCTCTCTCTCTCTCACACACACACACCTTCCTTTCCCTCCCCTTTCTATCTCTTCCTTTATAGATAGAAAAACAGATGCAAATATCAATATATATAATAATGTACCTTTTTTTTTTTTTTTAGCCCTAGTCTCTCCTGAGCTTCAGTCCCATATCATCAACTGGACATTTCAAACTGATTTCCTGAAGAACATCTAAACTTATATCAAAAGCTGAACTCATCTTTCCCCAAAACACTGCCCACTTCCAAACTTGTGGATTTCTTTCAAAGGTATCACATATCCCATGTTTGCAACCTGAGCATTATCTTCAACTTGTAACTCTCCCTCACCCTACAAATTCAATCAATTGCCAAATCTTCCTTTTTCTACTTTTACTTTATCTCTCCAATACAATCCTTTCTCTCTAGTCTTAAAGCTACCAGCATCCTAGGGTAGGGGTGGGGGGAGATGAGGAGAAACTTTTGAATTCAAATTCTTGTGGAAGTGAATGTTGAGAACTAAAAAAATAAATATATATATATTTCTAAAAGCCACCACCTTAGTTTAGATTTTCATTCCTTTCTCTCCTATTGTACAATAATGATCTCCCAACCAGTCTCCCTGCCTCAAATCTCTTCACTCTAGCCCACTGTACATACTGCTGCCAAAGTAAAATTACTTAAATGCGGGGCAACTAGGTGGTGCAGTGGATAGAGCGCCAATGCAGGAGTCAAGAAGACCTGAGTTCAAATGTGACCTCAGACACTTGACACTGACTCACTGTGTGACTTTGGGCAAGTCACTTAACCTCAACTGCCTCATCCTGGGTCATTTCCAGTCATCCTGATGAATATCTGGTCACTGGATTCAGATGGCTCCGGAGAAGTGAGGCTGGTGACCTGCACAGCCCTCCCTTACTCAAAGTCAGGTGCAAGTCATGTCATTATTTCTCTGATGGCTTCTTCGGCAACAAAGGACAAACACACACTTAAATGCAGATCTGACCATGTGATTACCCTACTCAATCACCATCAGTGGCTTTCTTTTCTCTACTGAATAAAAAATAAACTCCTCTCTTGGACATCCTTTTAAAGCCCTAAAGAATTTCCCCCAACTATCTTCCCAGCCCCTCCATTTCATCTCTCAAACTGCAATCCATCCAAACTGGCCTTCTCGCACCCAATACTCTATCTTCCAGGTCCTTATCTTTGATCTGGCTGGCCACAAACCTATGTATTCCCTCCTCACCTCACTCTTTTGGAATCCCCCTCCTCCTTTAAGAAATGGGTCAAGCACCACCTTCAGCATGAAGCCTTTCCTGACCCCTCCAATTCCCAAACTATCTTGTACTGTATTTAACTACTTTGTGTACGTTTACTTTATATTTGTTACTTGCATTTATAACTGTAGTTCCTTTCTCCCCCATTAGACTGTAATCCCTTTCAAATTATGATGATTTCATCCTTTGTACTTACATCTAAAGTACCAGGCACACGGTAGGTACAAACCTTAAAATACTATTACCAATGCTAGCTATTGTTGTTGAGTGATTATTTTATCTCTCAGTTTCTAGTCTCCCCTTTACAGCCATTTAGCTGCCAAAATGGTATTCATTCACAGGTCAACCTCATGCTAAAGAAGCTGCATCAATTCCCACCTGCTTCCAGGATAAAATATAAGCACTTTAACCTTGCTCTGAAGGCCCTTTCAAACTGGTTCCACATTCCTGTCCTATATGCACTCCACAACACAGCCACACTAACCTTTCTGCTGCCCCCCAGACATGATGTAACATCTCTGCTCTCTCCTCAGATCTCAGAGAATTTGTAGCTTCCTTCAAAATTCAGCTCAAGTGCTACCTTCTATATGAGGCCAATTTCATTTCTACAGCTGCTATTGCCCTCCCCAAAAAAACCTTGTACACACATATGTATGTAATTTTCCCAGTGCCTGTTGTTTCTCCCCAATAGCATGTAAGCTCCTTGAGGGCAAGTGATGTTTATAAGACATAATAAATATTTGATAAATATTTGTTAAATTGGATACAATTTTCTTTCTTGAGGAATAAAGGGGAAAAAAGGCAGTCCCTATAACCAAAAACAAAATTCTTTCTTGGCCTGTGACTTCATCACTACAGGGAACTCTCAGGAAATCCCCACTAGCAAACTAGAAGAACAAAAGCAACTGTTTCACAATTTAGAGTATTAGAGAGTTGCCTGACACAGAGACCAAGTGACTTGCTGCTAGTCACTAGGCTAGTATGTGCCAAGAGACAGCACTTGGACTCAATTCTCTGTCTTGTAGTCTGGTCCTCTATCCACTATTCCAAGTTGCCTCCTCAAAACATACATTATTGCTACAGTACTCTACACTACAAACCATAGTATTTTGCAATATGATAACACTTGAATCCATCTTCAACTGTTACTTCAGAGCCCTGGATGGATCTTTTTCATCTTTCCTATTTTGTCATCTTTCCATATTTTCCTTTTCTTGTATTTTGTGAATAAACACTAAACAAAGTAGAAGAAAATGCTAACGTCGCTTTAGAATATAAACCTTTGTGGAGCAGGAACTGTAATAAGTATAATCTGTGTAGCTCTAAATCTAGTGCTTAATTAGCAAGTATTTCATTAGCCTCTTCTATGAAATAATAAGTCCTATTTGGACATGTATTCTAAAATATGTCTAAACATACTTTGATATTTTGATTAAAATAGCAAAAACTTAACAAATGAAAAACAGGCCCAGAAAATACTATAAGCCAAAGGTTAGTGATCAGAAAATGATTTCACAACTTTAATAAATTCAAACATTTTATAAGGAACTTTTACATCTTTAATAAGTTGCATCTACTAAAATAAAACTAGAGTCATCACATAACAGTAAAGAAATATTTCTATAAATTATAAATAGCTAAGAGTAGTTATGCTGTCTTTTCACCTTAAGAAGAAGACACTGGGTTTTGGGTCAGCACAATCTATAAACAGTTTTCATGGAGACTCATAGTCACTTTGAGAATAAGAAAAAAAGACTCTGGAACTCTTGACAGTTATGAAGAAGGGGCCTTATTATATATCAGGCTATGTTATAGTAATGACCTAGCACTTACCTGAAAAGCTTTTATCATATTACAAAATCTTTACAAGTTGAAACTGTATTTTGAATGAAATGTTGTACCCTACAGTACCTGGAATAGTGCTATACAAAGGAGAAGTATTAAATAAATGCTTGTTGATTGACCATGGTTTGTGGGGTGTAGCACAAAGTACTTCCTAGTCCTGGGGTCACAGAACCTAGGTCTTATGATACTGAGGTAGGCTTTCTCCCTGTAGGACCTTCTCGGGGTTCCTTAATTTCTATAGATCAACCTCTTCCTGGTATCTCTTCTCTCTAGGTTTTCATAACACTACTCCCTCCCGGTTCTCCTCCTCCTACCTATCTGATAGCTCCTTCTCAGTCTCTGCTGGATCTTCATTCAGGTCATGCCTAAACCTGGATTTTCCACAGGTCCTCTTTTCTTTTACCTCCATACCATTTCACTAGATGATTTTATCAGCTCCAATGGATTCAATCATTATCTCTATGCAGATGAAATCTACTTACCTAGCCCTATGTCTCCCAGACCTTCAGTCTCACATCTCTGAAATGTCTATTAGACTGCCTACTAGATATTTAGAATTGGATTGTCCAGTGGACATTTTAAACTCAATGTGTCCAAAACTGAACATATTATCTTTTCCTCAACCCCACCCCACACCCTTCCTAATTTCCCTATTACTGCTGAGAAGAACACCATTCTTCTATTCCCCTAGGCCTGCAAGGAGCAACCTTGGTATCATTCCTGACTCCTCCCTCCATTTCCCCTCAATCTAATCTGTTGCCAAGGCCTGCCAATTTTACCTTCCTACAATATTTCCAACAGGTCCCCTTCTCTCCTCCAATACTGCTACTACCCTAGGGCAGGACTTTTATCATTTCCCACACAGACTATTGCAATATTTTGTTGGTTGATCTCCTGGCCACATCTGCCTCCACCTCAGTCAACTACCCAACCTACCTCTACTCAACTTCTATAGTGAACTTTCTAAAGCCCAGGCCCAACCACAACACTGTCACTACTCAATCAACTCCAGGCATGTTCAACCTACTAATTCATCCTAGTATAAGATCAATCAACTCAGAAATGGACACTTGCTCAGTACACACCCCTTCTCTCCTTGGATTGAAAAGGAGACAATGGAGAGCTTCACTCAAATCTTCTTCATAAGGGGCAGCTGCAGTCCAAGCCCATGCCAGCAGGCCAGCCCCTCTCCCACTTCCACCCCTGTGCTTTTCAGCTTCTTTTCAGGTGTGGTCTTCACCCATTAGGTGAGCTCCAGGAGGACAGGGATGGACTTTTTCCTTTCTTTTTTATCTCCAGAGCATAACAAGGTGCCAGGACTATGATATAAATGTTTTTTGACTGACTGTACCTCTTCAAAGTTAAGGCCTTCAAGGCACTTTTCACCAAAGGCAAGTACTGGCAACTGTGAAGAATTAAGAATTAAGCCTGCAGTTAGTAACTCGGGTCTTTGGTCATGCAACTTTCTCATATCGATAGCACTCAAGCAGAGCCCCCTAGAAAATATTAAAAATAGTCAAGTAGCTGCTTTAAAATCAAGATGAATAGAAAACTACTTCAAAATCTAAAATAGGACCTTCTGTCTATGGAAGAATATATGGAACTTAAAATAACAAAATTCAGCACCTAGAAGCTAGAGGTAAAAAGGGTATAGTAACATCAAACATTTTTATACTGTATAGCTTCATCATAAAACCACAAACCACAGATGTAAGTTGTTACACCTAATTTTCTGTATTCCAATACCCAACTCTATCTTATATAGTTGCTATCATTATATCAGTACTGTTTCTGTTCCCTCACAGAGAAATTACATGCAAAGTGCAGTTAACAAAGCCATTCCCAAACCAGACTCCAAACTTTCTCACCTATGTCCCTTAATCACCTCCCTCAGGCCAGAAAGTTACCTCGCTGAACTAGGCAGAACTCTCAGATATCATTACCAATGAAACATCCATCTACACAGTAACACAAAAACCGGCACCTTTCTGTTGATCTTGGTCTCTATCCTCAGAAAGGCAAGATTACCAAACTCTCCCACAGAAGATGCAGTCTTTCTATCTTCCTTCCAAGGTTTGGACTCAAACCCAAAACTACTAGCTCTCCTCCCTTATTCCTCTTATCATCCCTTCCAAAGGCCCTCTATCAGATTTGAGCTCTTGTGCAGTAAAACAGCAACAAATTAACCGACACTTTTATGGCACTTGAAGTTTGCAAAGTGCTTCCTTGGTCTAACAATGTTACTTCCCTTCAGTGACCTCCCTATGGCCTTCTGGAGGAGATATAAAATCCTCCTTTTGGCTTTTAAAGCTTTTCATAAAAAAGGCTCATCCTACCTTTCCAGTTTTCTTATACCTTACTCAGATCTACATATTCTACAATCCAGTGACTCAGAATTCCTGGCAGTTCTTAAAACAATGCTAAGTTTGCATCTTTCTTTAGACACTCCTTACCTATGTCATCACAGGCAAGTAATTTAACCTCTCTGTGCCTCAGTTCTGTCATATGTAAAAGGAGGGTAGTAACAGCCTCTACCTTGCTTCCGGTTATCATGAGGATAAAATGAAATAATTTTTGTAAAGTGTTATGTAAACCTTTGCACATCATATAAATGCTCGGTATTATTATTTCCAGAACCTCTGTATTTCACAGGCTGGCTCCCTATGCCAAGAATGGTCTCTTTTTTCTGCTTCTCTGCCTTGTCTTTCCTGAAGCTCCAGTTAAAATCCCACCTTCTGCAAGAAGCCTTTCTTTAATGTTAATTCTTTCCCTCAATAAGAGAATCTCTGTTTGACAGAAAAGGAAACAGGCCAAGGTAAAGTGATTAACCATGGTCAAACTGACACAGGTCACAATCAATCAACCAATCAATATTTATTAATGGATCACTATGTGCCCGGTACTGCACTAAGGCACTGGGATACAAAAAGAGGCCAAAAAAAAAATTGCCCTACCCCAAGAAGCTTTCAATCTAATTCCTGACTCCCAAATTCAATCTTCCTTCCTCTAATCTGGCTTTTATGAAACACTTTATATTTTCTCTGGCTGCCCCCCAGGCCTAGATTGGTGTCCTTCCTCTGCTAAGACTACTGATTTCCATGGCTTCCTTTAAATCCCAAATAAAATCTCACCTTCTACAGGAAGCCTTCCCCAACTCCCCTAAATTCTAGCGCCCTCCCTCTTTTAATTATTTCCCCTTTGGAGTGTATATAGCTTATTTGGGATTGCAACCCCGCCCCACCAAAGGGACGATCCTGACACACAGCAGGTGTTTAATAAACGTTCGGGGATGGCTTCGTCCTGTACTTGGTTTGCTTCGTACGCCTTAGTTTACGTGATGTCTCCCCCAATCCACTAACTACGAGCTCCTGGATGTCGGGGCTGTCTTTCGCACATGCTTGGCACACAGTAGGCGCTCCATAAAGGACAAAGCCTGAGGACACTGGGATCCAACGCGCCTCGTCGATAAGCATTTATGAGGCGCCTCTGCTCTGCCAGTCATGGTGCTAAGCGCAGGGAACACAAAGACAGCATTCTAGGTCCTGCTCTCGAGGCGCTCTCGGGTCCAGACAAGTTCCACTGGAGATGATCGATACAGGAGAGACATTACGGGAGCACCGTCCGAGGCCCAGATTCCAACTTCCGAGCCTCCAGGGGGCTCTTCCCGCAGCCCGGAGCGGCTCCGCAGAGCGCGCCAGGCCTGGGGCGGTGAGCATGGGCCGCCGCCCCCCGCCCAGCCCGGGGCCCGCTGACAGCTGCTGGGGCCGGAGGCCGGGGCCCAGGGCCTGGCGCTGGGGGTCCCGGAGCCGCCTCGGAGACCCTTACCCACATCCTGGTCGAAGGGGTTGGTGGCGAAGAGAGGCATCTCCGCGGCGGCGGCGGCGTCTCCTCGGAGACGCCCGGACACGGCGAGTGCCTCCGCTCCCTCCTCGGCTCTCCCCCGGCGACGGCGACCGCAGCGACGGCGGCGGCGACGGCCCAGAGGGGAGGCGCGGGGCGGAGAGAAGCGAGGAGGGGAGGAGGGAGCAGGGGGCCTCGGCCGCGGGGCATGCCGGGAAGCGGGGCTGCCTCCGCGACGCCTGCTCTCAGCCCCAGCCGGATAAACCAACCGACCGACGCTTCCATCCCGTTTCTAAACAATCAGCCTTGACCGTGAACGCAACCCCGCATGTCCTTCTTTGGCCCCGGCTCGCACGTAGCGCGACCCGGCTCCCGGGAGGACGAGGTCCTTCAGGCGCGCTGCGGCAAGCCGGCCCGCGCTGGAAGAATCCCAGCGGACTGAGGAGACTCGGGAGAAGCAGGCCGGCACTGGCCGGGCCTCGGGCCTGCATCCTGAGTCCGGACAAGTCCGGGAACTCTCGCCACCCCGGGGAAGGAACGGCACGCCGGGCGACCCAGGCCTCCTTCCCTCGCCGCGGGGCCCGGGAGGCGTGCCCAGAGGCTCGTGGCCCTGCGGGGGCAGAGCGAGCCCCCGCCCCGGGGCCTACCCACGCGCCAACTCGGGTTGTTAAGAAGTCTTGTTACCAGAATTCACCTCCAGCTCCCAACGCTAACCGGCAGGGTGGCCCTAGGCTGCCTGCCTCAGTTTCCTTGTTTGTGAAAAGGGGCTGCCAAGAGCCCCCAGCTCGGACGTTGGCTGCGAGCATCCAGGCTTCTTAGGTCAGCCTGTCGGTAGCTCTTTGAGTTTGCAGAGCCCTTTGAGGATCGCTCTCCAAACCCGCGCGTTTGGGGCGTTTATTCCCTTTGTGGGGAAACAAGAGGGCCCGGGGCCGAGGGAGGCCCAAGCGATGCGTCCGAGAGGCCAAGCTGGACCCCTGGGGTGTGACGGACCCGGCCGGTTCTGTGCGTTGGTCCCACAGTGCACCACGCTGCCAACACCCGCACAGCTCTAGTCTGTCACCCCACAGGGGAGTTCGTAGCTGAATCAGTGAGGTTCTTAGAGGAAGCTTTGGTGGGGAACGATCTATTAGAACCACGTGGCTGGGGATCTTCCTTCGTGGCTGCTATGCTCTTGAAAACCTCACCCCCACATCCCAGAAAAGACACCTGGGGGGCTGGAAGGGGGAGAGAAGAATGCATACCAATACTGTGTCAGTTCTAGACAGTGTCCTCCATTTCCGTTATCAGAAGTTGATGCTCCCATCCGGAGGGTTGGTCATGAAGGCACTGAAATGTTCTTAGGGTAAAGGGAGCAGTACAAAATGTGGTTTTCACTCCATGGCAGCTACCAAAGTTATCCTCAGAAGAATATGTCACCCCTCACTAGAACTAATATTGAGCTAGTGAAGCTCTTAAGCCAAGAAAAAATGCAGTTTCACACACTTACAGAAAAATCTCCACTCCATGGTTCTACTCAAATAATTTTGAGGGTGTTCTTTTGTTTGTTGTTTTTTTAAAGAACACTAGGAATCAACCAATGTGGAAAATTTCCTCTCCCACCCCACCTCCATTGGCTCACGTATCACTTTTTATGACTCTTCAGTGTACAAGGTCATAGATTTAGAATTGGAAGATGACTCAGAAATCAACTACTCCAACCATATCTCATTTTTTAAATGTTATGGAATCAATTATATTTTTGCTCTCACCTTCCCTCACCCGCTGGAAGGAAAAAAACAAAACAAAACCAGAACCCTGGTTGTCATATAAGCACAGATAAGCGAAACAAATGACTATGTCGGCCAGATCTTAAACTGTTTCTCTTTTGGCCTCTTAATTCATCTGTGTGTCATGAGATGGGCAGCATTCATCCATCATCATGACTCTAGAATCATGGTTAGTTATTTCATTGATCAGAATTCTGAAGTCTTAGAGTTCATTTTTTTTCAAATGTTGATGTTAACAGCATAAACTTTTCTGGTTCTGCTTACTTCACTCAGCATCAGTTTATACCAGTCATCCTAGGTCTCTCTGAAACCATCTCTTTATTTCTTATAGCACAGTAGTATAGCTAGTATATATATATGTGTGTATATATATATGTATATATATACATATATATATAGCACAATAGTATGCATTCATATACTATATTTAAAATTTTGTTCATCTGAAAAATAAAAAACCAATCTAAAGAGCTAAGTGACTTTCAATTGGTCATTATGGTTGTTAAGTGGCAGAGACTGAAACTTTGAACCCAGTACCCTTCCATGTAATAATGTGATCTGGTTGTTTGATTTTTTTCAATGAACACTGAACCTTTAGTCAAGGCATTGTATTAAACAATAAGAATGGAAAATCAAAAATCAAATTGCCCTGGCAAACCTTACATTCTCTTGTAGGAATACAAAGGACATATAAAAAGATACATCACTTCACTGTAAATTCTCCCAGTTGAAGGATCTATTAATCAACAAACATTTAAGTACTATGTTCGAGGTATCCTGCTAGGTACTGAAGGTGTCCATTCAAACATGAAACAGTCCCTGCTGAAGAAATTTACCTTGTGTAACTATCTTAGCTTTTTATCTCCTGCCTCCCCCGTGTATTTCAGATTCTGTTTATCCAGGTTCATAAATATTCAATGAAGATTTGTGCTTTTTTTTAAATTTTGCTTACAAACATTGTAAAGCTTAGCAAAAGAAACATAGCCAGCTATTATCAATGCTTGAAAAAATGTAGAGTATTCAGCACAAATGTTTGGCTCCTCTTACCATGGCAGCCCTGCTTCCCATGGTCTCACATGTGTTGTCAAAGCCACAAAATTCTCCCTAAGTGTTACAGTTGATGGGATTGGAAGCTGATTAGGGAGTTCTTTCCAAACAAAGCTACTCTAATTGCTCAGGTAATTGCTATATACACAGCTCTTGGGCCAAAATGGCTTTATGAAAAAGCCAAGCACTTAGAAAAAAACATCTGGTCTGGTTTCATACCAAAATAATGAGAGAGAACTCTTCAGTTGCCAGCAAGGATCTGGTGACCAGATTGTTTAAGCCTTGATCATCATGGGTATAAGTTAAGTAGGACTTGGTAGCTTTGTAAATCAAGCACTAAAGAATATTCATTTTGTTAACCATTATCTATTTCCTAGAAGGTTAATTTATTTATAAAAATTAATATACCTTTTATTTTATTATTAAGAATCTTGAACTACACATACAAAAGTTCAGAATTATTTAAATGCAAATCTAGAGAATTCAGAATAATTATAATATTATTGTCATCCAAAGTTTCCAAAAGGTAATCTGATAAAATCTATGTGGTATCTATTACTGAGTTCATATGTTAACTCCTTTTTCAATAGTCAAAATATGCTGCCTTTTAATACTACATGGAATATATGTGAGTATGAGAATGTATGAATGTAAGTATTATACAGGCTTCAAATTTATGTAAGTAGGCATATATTTGATTGTAGAAACCAGTGTAAAATTCCACTTTCCCATAATACTAGCTGAGAGATTTTGCTCAGAAATGGCACAAACTAAAATAATCTCTACCAAAGGAAACAAGCAGAAAATGACCTAGGTGTTCTTGGTTAAAATATGAATGACATCAAAAACAGAAAATGTGCAATCCCTGTCATAAGTGTTCATTGTACTGCTTGAACCACTTTCTAACACTGGAAATTTCAACTGTCACTTAACTGTTGATATAACTTTGGGAAGATCCTGACTTCGGGCCTCAGTTACTTCATCTGTAAAATAAGGGGTCAGATTAGATAAGGAGGCCCCTCTAAACCTGTAGATTTACAGTAGTGCCTCCTAATAGATCTACTATGCAAACCATTTATTCAATAATCACTTAAATACTTGCTTAAACATGCATATTAAATACTTATAAGATCTTATATTGAAAATGTAATACAGTCATATCTGAATGAGAAAAAGTTTTTCCACCCTCTGAAAATCAGAATGAGGCACATGAATACACATGTCAGAATACCTTGCTATTTGGAAGGTTTAGAAAAATAAATATAAAAACTCATAAGATTAAGAGTTTATCATTTTTCTTTTACGTAAGAATACTAATTGCTCTTTCAGGAGAGAAATGTAGTTAGTCCTTCGATTTAGGAAAAGGACCACTAACATTACAGGATGATGTTTTGACTTGTTCCTGAACTGGATTTAAGTGAGCCAGAGTTGCCCAAAGTCTTCAGCTTTACTTTCTCTTCCAGAGTCATTGAAATCCGGTGTGCAAGACAAAAGTCAAAACAACTGGCAGTGACCCAGGATACAGCGTCCGTCCTTGGCATTCTCAATGTTTGACCAAGCTCTAAGCACTCCACTCCACCTGTTTCAACCCCCTTCATAGGCACTGGAACAAATGGTTCTCATCTGCCCATTCTCCTGGAAGAACTCTTCTCAGGCTTGGGGTAGACACCCCCCTAATTCACCCAGAGGTTTGAGGCCCATCGGTTACCCTCAACCTGGTTTAGCCTGTCTGCCGAACTGAGAAACAGGTGGACACAAAGGTCCATGAACAGTCCTGAGAAGGGCTGGCAAGCTCAAACCAGAGGTGCCAATCCTCCGTGAACACTCCATCTGTCCCTGGGGAAAAATAGAGAAAAGGTGTTTATTATGCTAATGATCCTAATATCTAAATGGATAGAGTGTCAGGAAGACTCATCTTCCTGAATTCAAATCTAGCCTCAGACGCTTACTAGCTGTGTGACTCTGGCCAAGTCCCTTCACCGTATTTGCCTCAGTTTCCTCATCTGTAAAATGAGCTAGAGAAGGAAATGACAAACCACTCCAGGATCTTTGCCAAGAAAACCCCAGATGAGGTCACAACGAGTTGGACACAACAGGCAACTGAGCAATGACAACAAAATGCTTGATCTTCCTATTATATCGTAGGGTTGTTGGGAGGTAATTGCTTTGTAAATATTAAGGTGCTACATAAATGTGAGCTATAAGCATAAAAATTTGTTAGTGTGAAATGCATAATGAACATAAAATGGATTTTATATAACATGCAAAGTACTACAGTGATAAGTTTCCTTTATGTTACAAAATATAAGCAGTCTTCATTTTACATGAAGTACTCTAAAAAGTTTCTAAAAATTCATTTTTAAATGAGTGAAACTGTTTTAAATGCATTGAGAGAATTTACTATTTAAACTGCTATGCTGGATCCTATATAAATGTGTATTTTAATGGGATCAGATCTATCCTTTACCCTGCTAGATTCATCTTTTTCTACAATATGGATTTTATTATATCATTTTCCTGCCCCAAAATAAAGATAAAATAAAGCTCAGTCTCCTGAGTCTGGTATGAAATACTCTCCATGCTCTGGCCCTAATTTACCCCTCCAATTTTATCTCACTTTTCCATATCACCAACCCTCGTTTCCAACCAGTCAGGAATTCCCTCCCTGACCCTGAACACCACATGCTCAATCTTTATTCCAGGCTTTTGTTCATTCCTTCTTAACTGGAATACCTCTCCCTGTCTTCTCTGCCTATCTAAATCTCATCAATTATCAATGCCTCACACAAGTTTTACTTCCTTCAAAAGTATTTTCCTGACTGTAATAGTCGTCTCTGTTTTCTGAAATACAGTACTGATTGTTTAATTCTATGCCTTTCATTTCGGCACTTAACTTTGTATTTATTTTGTTTCAATATTTAACTTTTCACTAGACTGCAAGTTCATAGAGAAAGAATATCTTGATTTATACTCCTTTATATCTCCCTTCATGCCTACTGCAGTGTTATGTACTCAGTAAATAACTGAATAAATGAAACATGGATTTTTATATGTGGCATTGAATAGGTGTTTACCCCTCAATGTGTTTTTAAAAGGTACCTTATGAGAAGTAGGGTTCATTTCAATATGAACAGAACTAATCATAAAAATAAATGTTAACATTTCAGAGTGAACTAGGGAAGTTGTGTGTGTTGATTTTATAATAATAGCACTTTAAAAATTCTGTTATACCACTGGCATATACCCTGTCTTCCTCCACTAAAATTGTATTCCACTGTTTTATCACACTGTATAGGTGAATGTGGGTTTTCAAAGATTTTGACCACAAATAATCAAGTACTTATTTTGTATATACTATTTGTCATCTATTGTGCTAAATTCTAGGCATGCAAAGGCAAAAATAAAACTTCCAAACTTCAAAGGATGAATATTGTATCAGAGGGAGAAATACATATACATAGATACAAAGTTTATTGGTACCTATGTATCAAGTGTGAATATAAAGTATGATATATATGTGTGTGTGTATGTGTATGGAGATACAGATTTTTTATGTGGATAGGAGACATCAGTAGCTAAGCGGATTAGGAAAAGCTTCATACAGGAGGTGGCACTTGAACTGAGTTTTAAAGGGATGAGGCAAAGGAATTATATTCCAGGCATGAATGTCTGTGCTGTTAAAAATTTTCGAAGTAATGTTTATGAGGAAAAACAGGTCAGTTTGGCTGGGACAATGAGTGTTTGAAGGGGAAAATATGTAATAATCCAGAAAATTGTGAAGAACTTTAAATGTCAGTCAATAAGTATTAAGGACCTATTTTATTTGTACTGTTCTAGTCAGTGGGAATTCAAAAACGAAAGTAAGACCATCCCTCCCCTCAAGAAGTTTGAATTCTATTTTACTAATTCCAGTGTAGCACCAGGAAAACATAACAGAAGGCCTAAAATGATGTGGTGGGCCCATGGGTGGAAAGAAAGAGATAGGAGCTACAAGAGATGAGACCTGGCAGCCAGTTGGATGTGGGCTAAGAAAGTGAGGAGTCAAGAATGACCAAGGCTTCACACCTGGGTGACTGGACCGATGATAGCACTTCTCAAATAGAGAAGTTAGGAAGAGGAATGGGTTTGAGGAAGATAATGAGTTCAGACACAACATAAGCTTTAACATATCCTACAAAGCTTTGAATATGTGCCTAGAATAGACAATGTCTGTATTCATGGAGAGTCTGCCACCAGAATAATGACCTTTTGAAGAATTAGTCTAAGAAGTTACCTTGCTTTCTTGATGAGAATCAGTAGGATAGGGGAGTGTTTGGGGAAAGGAGATATAAGCAAAGCAGAAGAGAAAATATGGTATAAAGTATAGATATTAGGTAAATGCAAAGGAGCAAGAGGAACAGTAGGCACTCTCAGTGTTGTGCTGAGCACTGGGGATATAAAGAAAGGGGGAAAAGTAGGCCCTGCTCTCAAAGGGGGAAATTACATGTAAATAATTAGGGCAGCTAGATGGCAAATGGATAGAGTGCAAGGCCTGGTGTCAGGAAGGTTCAGCTTCCTAAGTTCAAATCCTGCCTCCGACACTTCCAGCTGTGTGACCCTGGGCAAGCCATTTAACCGTTTCCCTCAGTTCCTCATCAGTATAATGAGCTGGAGAAGAAAATGGCAAATCACTCCACTGTATTTGCCAAGAAAACACTCAATGGTGTCATGAAGAGTCACACAACAGAACAACAAGAAATTAGGTATATATAGGATATATACAGGGAAAAAAATGGAATATAGTCTGAGAGGGGAAGTCACTAGTACTTAGGGGAGAATAGAAAGGCCACCTCCTGCAGAAGGTGGGATTTGAGCTTGTCTTGAAGGAAGCCTCGATGTCTGAGAGACAAAGGCAAGAGGGCAGAGGATTTCAGGCAGGGGGGGCAGCTAGTGCAGAAATACAATGGGGAGATAAAGTATCCTGTGCAAGGAATATTAAATATTCCCTTTTAGCTAGATTATAGACTGCCCAGAGGAGAGGAGGGTATGACAAGACTAGAAAGTCAAGAAAGGATCAGGTTATAAAGAACTTTAAATCTCAAAGAGTCGAGTCTAAGTTTGATTCTGGAGAGGAAGCCTTGAGCTCAATGAGAAGGGAGAGGTGACATGGACACACCTAAGAGTAAGAAAAATCAAATTTGCAACTGACTGAAGGATGGACTATAGTAAGGAAAGACTTAAGGCAAGGAGACCAGTTAGAAGGCTATTATAGTAGTCAGGGCAAGAAATGATGAAGACAGCTTTCTAAATAGTCGGATAATAATTGAGGAAATGCTATGTATCTTGGAAAGTTTGCTCTGAAGATTTAACATTATTACACTACTGTGGAAAAGTGATTTCTGCACTTGTTGCTCTATTTAAAGACTTTTTATTGTAAAAACTGACCCAAAGAAGGTTTGACTGACGTTTTACTAAACCAGACAGGAGGTGCCTGTAGTGCCAGACTTGAGTGAAAACGGTGCACAAAATTTCCACTAGCATAGGAAGACACTGGTGGAAGGGTGAGGAGAAAGAGGCAAGGATAGGGAAATGAAAATTATATACACTAGCACAGAAATGGAATAGAAATTAAAGGAAAAATTTAAAAGGTGTATGTGGCGAAGAACAGTGGAATTCCAATATCAGCTGACTTATCTAAGTCCTGTTACAACAATTTACTCTCATGATTTTGGAAGCAAATGTAGGAGGAAACCTTACCCGGTTTCCCCCCACCCTCCCCCACCCCCTGCAATGTCACTCTCTGGCTGAGTTGCAAGTGATATTGATAGACAGCTGAGTCAGCAAATGGGGGAGGAGGGGGCTTCCAGGAATGCCCTATAAAGCCCTAAATTGAAGACTGATTTGAAGTGGTCTCTCTCTCTCCCTTCAGGTGATTTCACAAAAGTTTTTTGGCTTTTTTTGCAAAGCAGAAGCCTAAGCAAAATGTGCCTTACCGAAAAGAAATGTCAGGCAGTAGGCACTCCTAAATCCTCATACCGACAGTTAGTCTTTCCTTCACCCCTTTGACACTCAAATGCTATGCAGAATCTAAGCGTTGACAGTGTTGGAGATCTAGTTGAAATCCTATTCTTAACAGTAAACCGTCTTCAAAATCTTCAGTGTACTTTCAGCCTTTCTCTTTTGTTCCCAGTATTTACACCAGTTCTGTAAGTTGCCAATCCATGCTCTAATCATTCTGTCCCTTTGTCCCACATTCTATCTGGGAAACCAGGGTTCTCAGTCTCCTTTCCACTTTCCCTCCTACACGCTGTACTTCAACCAGTTTGGTTAAAATTCGAGGGGGTGGCAGGAAAATGAGCAAAAACTGGGAATGAATATTTACTGTCATCATTTTCACACAACTTTTACTAGGTCTCCGGTAGATTTGGTACCTGTAGTCTAAGTAACGATAGACATCAAACATTTATTAAATACCTACTATGTATCAGGCACTGTGCTAGGTAATAAGGATACAGACTTCCAAACAAAGCCCCTGTCCTCAAGGAGCTTCGAGTCTACTGAAAGTAGATATCCACCCCACGGGGTCCACTGGACAATCGGCACGAAGACTTCCCCAAGAGAATGTAGGCTGCCCCATGCAGGGCAGCATACAAGTGAGCCTCAGCATCTTTTGGTGGGACAAAAGGTGCCCATGTAATTACCAGGAGCTGTCCCCGGCTAGCCAAGTTTTTTTTTTCTCGGATCTGTAATTTATGGACTCCACAATCCATAGAAAACGAAACGCACGGCACCCCTCAATCCCACAACTCCACCATTAGGGTGGGGGTGTGCCCCGACGTGTGCGGAGCCGTGGCCCCGGCAGCCGCTGCCCGATTCCCGAGGGGGGTGGAGACAGAGCTGGGGGCGTCAGCTCTGCTCCTCCCTCGCGGTGTGAGAGGCGCTGGCCGCGGGCCTCCGAGCCCCCTGGTCCAGACACGTGGGGCTAGAGTCTGGGTCGCCTTCCCCGCTGTCAGCGCCGCTTCCATTCTGCTCTGCCCTGCCCGCTCCGTTTCTCCTCTTCCTCCTCCTCCTCTTCCCCGCAGGGGTGTGCGGCCACCATGGCGTCCAGCGAGGACGAAGGCGGCAACGGGGCTTCCTCCGAAGCGGGCGAGGAGAAAGAGACGGTCAAGAAGAGGCGCCTGGGCTTACTGGCCACCTTCTGGCTCACGTTCTACAACATCGCCATGACAGCAGGGTAAGTTGTGGCCGGGCAGGCAGATATCCTCCTGGCACTCCCGGCGCCCTCCCGGGACAGCTCCCTTTAGCCCTAGCCAGAGCCTGGCGGAGGGCGGTGGAGAGGTCGAGTCCTGGGGCGCTCCGGCTCTGGGCCTCCTGGGGTGAGCAGGGCTGAATGGGCGGTGACGGGGTTTGGGGACGGAATGGTGGCCCCTCTTTCTGGCAGCTGCCCTCGCGGGCGAGAGGGAGCAGCTGGGGGGAGGGCCCTCTGCCGCTGGGGAACCGGCTGCTGGAAGCAGCTGGGACCCGGGTGAGGGAGCCCATCGGGGGAGGGGAGCACCGGGGGGAGGGGAGCGAGAGCTGGAGGGAGCCGCCGAGCGGTTGAATGAAAGCGAGGAGGGGGGAGATAAGGTCCCAGCCTCGCGGGGCATTGCCTAATACGGTGCCGGGCGTTGGAGCGGCGGGCGCGTCAGTGCGCTCTGCCGGGCGGACCGCGAGGGAGGTTAAGTATAGACTGGCATAGGAATGCGGGGGACGACCTAGGGGGGCGGGGGGAGAGAGGCACACACTATCCCACTCACACACACACACACACATACACACTTACACACACACTCACACACACGCACACACACACGCACACACACCGACGGTCCGCTGCTTCTCGAGGCTCAATTTAAAGAAATGCTTGTAGCCTCTTGCCGCCGCCCGGCCCCCTCCATATCCTCCTTCCCTCGTTTGACTCCCGAGACTGTCTGGTCCATTCTTGTTCTAACAACCAGAAGGAAAAAAGAAGCCCTCCCTGACTTATTATCCAATGCAGAAATTCTGGAAATGGGAAGAACCAATGAAGACCTGCTTTTATCTCACAAGTGTTAGAAATAATTATCCTTTCAATTCCAAAGCTTTTATTCAAGCTCAGTTACTTAGATTCAGTGTTTTCTGGGCATTTAACTAATCTAGCATTGTGGCCACTCCCTTTTATTTCGGGCGTCAGATATATCTTACTACTTAAGCTTATGCTAGGGATCCCACTTCAGAGAATTTCAAGTCTCCCTTTTTAAAGAACTTTTCTAAAGTTGTTAGGGAAATGCTGTCCCATTTCCAAACCACATTGCCTTTCTATTTTATTTTAGTCAACCCCCAATATTTCTGTTTAGCAGGAGGTATTGGTGAACGATTAGTAGTAAAGATATGATATATATTTTATTGCTATTCAGTTCATTAAACCCTCTACAGAAAATACTATTTGCAAAATTTTAACCTAAGGAAAAGAGTTTATGGAACTCTAGACTGACGGGAGGCAGAGCGCACATTAGGAATACAAAAAACATGTCCTACCCAGGAGTAGTGTACAATTTTAGGAAACAAATGAAAGAAACCGTTTTACATCAATTAAATGTTAAATTATGTGATACCTACTTGAACAGTAAGAGTTCAAAGAAGACAGAGATTAATGTGGGCTAATATAATGGGGAGGGAGTGGAAATGGGACTTAAGCTGTATTTTGAAGGTAGGGTATAGATAACAAAAACCAAGGAAGGATGACATTCCATGTGGAAAGAATAGCCTGTGAAAAAAGACTCAAAGTGGAAATGACCAGGGTATGTATTAAGGGGCAGTGAAAAAACCAGCCTGACTAGAATGGACAGTGTATGTCTGAGAACAGTGGGAAACAAGTTTGCATGGGTTGAGGGTGGGGGACCTTGTTCTAGAATTGGCTTGAAGGTCAGGCAAAGGAATTTGGACTAATGGTAGGCCATAGGAGCCTCTGTTCTCTGAACAGGAGTAAAGCTGTATTTTAGGAAGATTAGTGGTATTAAAAGAGAGTTGGAGGACAAAAATCAGGAAAACAGCTGAGAGGCTGGTGTAATCCAAGTGTCAAGTGATTAGAGCCTGGCCTGGGGTGTTAGCAGAGGTAAGTGAGAAGAATGACATCAGAGGAGCATTTTCAAAATGAGAAACAAAATGAGACTTGTTGACAGGTTGACTATTTAAAAAGAAGAAAAGAAAATATTTTTAAACATAGGATTCTTACCCTAGTTGACTGGACAATATACAATTAAATAACCTTAAAAAGTGAATTGGAAAAAATCTAAATTATAGAGGGGGTCCCAAAAGTCATATGTGGTTTTAAGTCTTAAGGTAAAATCAAGAGACTTTTGGAATATCCTTTATAATTCAGCTCCCTCATTTTAGGGAAATGAGGAAAGTGAGGCTCAAAGTAACTTGTACAAAGCTGGAACACTAGTCACAGGATGACTAGGAGTAGAACTCAGGGCTTCTAACTCCTAGTCTAGTGTTCTTTCTACTGCGAAAGCATTGACTTCAAGGTGATAGAAAGATGCCATAGTGGAAATGCCATATAGGCACTTAAACAATGTTTATAATTATATTGAGTGATAGATAGTATTAGGGAATGTTAGAACCACAAAAAACCTAAGGTCAGAATTTTGGTTAGCAAATCCGAAACAGTATTCTAGAAATCTTTTCAGATTATTCATTTAGCTTAAATAGGCAATATATGAGTTTCATAAATATATGTATATTTATATACATATATATGTATATAGAGTCAACCCCCCCAATATTTCTTTCTGTTTAGCACATGGTATTGGTGAATAATTAGTAATGTATATATGATATATATTTTATTACTATTCAGTTCATTAAGCCCTCTATAGAAAATACATATCTATATCTATCTGTAAAATCATAGATATATATAGATTTATAGCTATATATAGATATATAGCTTCAGGAAACCTTAGAGGTCACCTAGTCCAGTCTTCTAATTCTACAGGAGACTTGGAGTCAGAGACCTGAATTCAAATCCCAATCTTGACATCTAGCTGTGTGACTATGGGGGATAACAATGGGAAATGTGCTGGCAAGGGACCTGGATTGGAATCTTGGCTCTGCCATTTATAACCTTTGTAACCTTGGACAAATTACAATCCCCTAAGCCTGGGTTTCTTCATTTGTAAAATGAGGAGGTTTGAACTGTAGATCCCTTTCAGATATAAAGTTCCATTCCTTTGACCTCAGAAATGAAGCAGTCCAACATCCTCATTTTACAAATAAGGAAACTGAGACCTTAGGAGGTTAGGTGATCTACTCAGTGTCACAGCTAATAAGTTACATGGTTGGGATTTGATTCCAAATCTTCTGACCTCATGTCTACTATTCTTTCTACCAAAACAGCAGCTTCGGATGTTTCAAAGTTATCCAGTACAGGTGATAGAACCATAAAAAGGAGATAAGGGAATGTGGGTAGAGAAAAGAAATAGATGGAGAGTAGAGAAAACAAAAGGAGTAGTTGAAAAATGCAAGAGGAGAACCAGAAAGTACAATATCAGTTAGAAAAAAAGGAAAGAAGGAGAGAGAGTTTGAAGACCAGTATTACAAAAGAGAGGTGAAGGAGAGAAAAGAAGAAAACATTGGATTTGGCAAGACATGAGTTAATTTAACTTTTGAGAAAGTTTTCAGTGGAGTAGTAGTAGAAGAAGCCCAGTTGTTGGAGGATGGAAGGGAATGTGTGAAGAGAAAGGAGTAATATATATGCCAGGTACTGTGTTAGTTCTTTACAAATATTATCTCATTTGATCCTCACAACAACCCTTCTAGGTAGGTGCTATTATCATCCTCATTTTACAGTTGAGGAAACTAAGGCAAACAAGTTAAGTGACTGGCCAGAGTCACACAGTCTAATAAGTGTCTGAGTCCAAATTTGAACTCAGGTCTTTCTGACTCTATATCTAGTGCTATATCCATTATACCATCTAGAAATAATAGGAGTAATTCCATTTGGAGGTAGAAGGGACCTTAAAAGGTCATCTTGTCCAACCCCTTCACAAAAGATGAGGAAAATAAAGACTCTGAGAAATTAGCATGAGTAGCACCAGGACACATAGGACTGGAAGGAAGGGTGTGCTTTCAACTTTAACACAGAAGTTGTTTCCCAGTTATTCTGCTAATACTCTGGCCCTCTTCGTTCTCCCATCACCAACTTGGAAAACTTCTTCTACAGCCCTGGGCTTTGACACAAGAACTTTAACCTTATCTTTCCTAGAGCTGGGCCACACACCACTTCTGGCCATTTTTAAATCATGCCCCTACATATATACCTTAACCTCTTCCTTTCCAACTCTACCTCTTTGTTATATGTTGTCTTCCTCCAGTACAATGTTAGCTCCTTGAAAGCAGGGATCACCTTGCTGTTTGTTTTTGCATCCCCAGCACTTGATACAATGCCTGGCAAATAGTAAGAACTCCGTAAATGCATTTTAATCCATCCATTCATTCATCTAATCATTGCGTTAGATTCCATGTTCAAGGGATGTGGCAGCAAAAGGAAGATCTTGAACAAATCTTGAAATCTGGGATGATAGGCTGAATCTCAAAAGATAAAACCTAAAAAAGAAAAATACCAAGCCCTGTACTGGTGCCTCATTGTGAAGTCAAGGCTCCCTAGATTCTCAAAGGCTCTGACAGTAAAGCCCAAACCTTGGCAATTTCTATCATTCTTGAAAAGCTTTGAGGACAATCCTGGCAGCAGCCTCAGTCTGCTTCTTAAAGATCAAAAAGGCTAAATACAGAGAAGCTCATTACCTGTAGATCTGCCACTTAGTGATGAATATTTTGGTCATAGCAGCAGTCCATGAAACAATACTACAAAATAGCCCTTGAGCCGAGGAGCTCCCTCCTACTTGTGCAGTGACAGGGTCAGGGATGCTAAGAACGACACAGTGTTTAGACCTGCTATGAATGTTAATTACTTCTGGTACTCTAAATGTAATATCTTGTCCAATGATAATGAATGGTACATAGCCTTCTGATCCCTTCCTAGGTCAGAACATGTTGATGTTCTTGAACATGATGCCTTTCAGTATCAATATGCATTCATTTTTTTATGCTTTATACTTCTTTATACTATACTTCCTTTAATGAGTCAGTCAGTAAAGAAACTGAATCATACCAGTATTGACTGCCACTTATAAATGAGACAAGAAGACAAAAAATAGTTAAATGAAGGATGGTTTGTAGGATTTCCTTGAAGAGGTAAATAATGAAGGGTTGACAGAGTTGATATTATCATGCAACAAGAAACATCATTTCAGGGGATTAATAGTCATCTCATTTTTCAGTGCTCATGGTGAGCATTTACAGGAAAGGCAGCCATGAAGATAATTTCAGTTTATCACTAATATATGTTGCATACAGGTGAGAGAGTATAGAAATTCTATAGAAAACACAATTATGACCTCCTTTTTAAATCAAAATATTCTCAAATCCTCCATTGTTTCAATATAATAAAATACACTAGGGAAGGATGGTGAAAAATACGTTGGAAAATAAACCTCAGGATTAATAAGTAAAAGAGACCTAATCCTAAAGACTATAAAGAAGCTTCATGCCTGCATATGATAATTACTTTCTTTTTTTTTTATTTATTATTTTGATAATTACTTTCTTTAAGAAGAGAGTTGGGAGGTACTAGACACGACAATGAACAATACACTCCCCAAATGAACTTTATTTTAATAGGCAGGAAATAAATGATTAATGATGTGAGAATAATTTCAAAATCAGTCAGATTTGTACAGTTAGACTACTGAATTGTTAGAACAAAAATTAAAAATGAAAAAAATGAGAAAATAATGCATGAATGCATCCATGGCGATGCCAATCTAACCTATTAAACAAGTTAGCTTGGGAAAATGGGAAATGGATAAAGAAACAGACATTGACAAAAACCATTTCCTGAGGAAGATTACCCAATGTAAATCTATCACAGAAGAGATTCCCTGTATTGTTTCAGGTTGGTCTAAATGACTTCTGTGGTCTCTTTTCAACTCTGTGCTTCTTAGAGAGTTTGGGCAGAAGATGTTGTAGGGTCAGCTGAAATGTTTTTTCTTTAAAGAAGGAATGAACTGAATACTTTTGCAAAATTTTAGAAGGAAAAAATACTTAAGTATAACTCAAAGAGATATATATGTAACTTAGGCATTTTTTCCCCAGGTAACTTACGGTGTTAACAAATTTCTTTCTACCAACAGTCTAGGACCAATATCCAATGAAATTTAAGCTTCCTGCTCCAAGATTTAACATTGATTACTTTTTCACAAGGACAGAGTATAATAAACCAATACTTTGCATGGACCATTTTTCTTTTAAAAACAAAGTGCTTACCTATGAAGATTTTTTTTTCTTTCCTATTTCAGGTCAAAGTATAAAGAAAAATGAATGCATATTGATACTGAAAGGTATCACTATGGAAAGAACATGTTCTGACCTAGGAAGGGGTCAGAAGGCTACGTACCTTTCAAACTTTGATATTGACATTTATTAACTATGTGACCAGAGGCATCACTTAACTTCTTGTTAGCCATCTGTGAAACAGAAAAAAAAATAACATTATCTCCGTCCATTATTTCTTACTTAGGTCTCTTAAAGCAAAAAACTCAGTTAAAAATTTTAGAAGTATTAATGATTCAAAATGTATTTGTACATTTATCAATTATTATTGAATCTTTATATGTACTATGGGGATGGGTTTCAGCAGGACAATAAGAATACCACTCCTGTAAAACTGAAAGGCTACAATTCACAAAGTATTATAAAGAGAGTGCTCTTGCTTCTGGATTGATGTCCTAAATAACTGATAAATCCTAAATAATCATTCCAGATTCCACATAGCCAGCTCTTTGCTTTGTCATTTCCCACTCTAGCTCACTTGACAGATGAGGAAATTGAGGCAAACTACGTTAAGTGACTTGCCCAGGGTCACACAGCTAATGAGTATCTGAATCTGGATTTGAACTCAGAAAGATGAGTTTTCCTGACTCTAGGTATGACACTCATCTACTACAGCATCTAGCTGCTGCACTATGGGATATGCCAAGTACAGTATATGATTCTAGTTATTAAAAATCATTATTTTTAATTTTAAAAAATTCTGAACTCAATAAATAAAACATGCATTTCCATATACAATTGTGGAACATAAAGTTAGGGTTGTACATGAAACTGAGGATCAAATATGTACAGCATGCTTTTCTTTTTAAAGATGTAATAAGTTCAACATGTAACTTTTAAATCTGTCCTGCTCTGTTCTTTCTTTGGCCTTCTTTCTGTTTTCTTCTAAGTTATTTTTTTAACTGCTTCTGTGATTCTCTTTTTTTCTTTTTCTTTTTTCCTTAGCTAATGCATCCCTAGTTCCTCTTTTCTTCCCACTCACCTTCCAATTGAAAAAAAAGCAAGCAAGAAAAAATGAAGCCCTTAACTGTAAGATAACATGTATTCTCTGTCTCTCCAAATATAAGGACACAGCTTGCAGGCGGTATGCATAGATGTTATCTGAAGTCTGGCCAATCACTTTTAAGTGAGCTGAAGGGCTCAGTGGCTGCTCCTTCCAGGACCACTGAGGCTGAGCATTCTCTCCTTTAGTCTCTTTAAAGGAATTCTAGGATAGAACTGTATTCCTCTCCCACTCATCAACTATCTCCACTCCTGGAGTGCAATGAGTTCAGCTAGAAAAGCTCTGTACCTGATGACTCTTAAGGGTCTAAACCAGGGGTGGGGAACCTGGGGCCTCTCAGCACATGAGCCCTCTAGACCCTCAAGTGAGGCCTTTTGACTGAATCCAAACTTCACAGAAACAATGCTTTTATTAAGGGGATTTTTTTTTCCTGTGAAATTTGGATTCAGTCAAAGGACCACACTCGAGGATTTAGAGGGCCACAGGTTCCCCACCTCTGGGTCTAGACTAACACTCATTTGCTTCACCCCTCTGCACTCATTTATCCAAACTAAATCATAAATACAAGTCAGGGAAGTTGTACAAATTATAATAGGCCAGAGAAGACACAATAATAAGGGAATTTTTCAGCCCTGATAGATAAAATACCTCAGTTTAACCTAGAAGAGGGGGAATGGTTTCACCACTAGGAGTTCATTCTCATCAGTCTTTTTGGTTGCAAGTGATGGAATCTGAGTGACCCAATGGGGCACATGGGCCATTCAAAAGTTTAGGCTCAACTGCCTGTAATCCAAATCCTATTCCTGTGGGTTCTCCAACAATCACATTTACTGGGGTAATTGGCAACACCTGGATAGCATTCTCGGGGCAACCAAGAGACTTCCCACATGTATAGGTCTGATAACTGGAAAACTATACACCTTACCTGTTTTGTGAAATTGACTAACACATATGCATAGTCAAACAAAACATAACCTCAAAGGCCTGTCTGGAAACGTGTAGAGCCTTTTGTATGTTTAGTCCATCACCTCTCCGTCAGGAAAAGTGAGAGGTTCTATTTAAAAGATAAAATTTTGTATTGATTTGAGTGCAGATATGAGTTATCCTCAGGACACTAAATAGCCAAACAGGCCAGAATGAGAGCTTTCAAGTTATCTCTGGTGGAGATCTTACCGTTTAAGATAAGGCCATTTGTCTGTTGAGAGTCTGGAGCCTCAGATGTGACTTCATAAATAACTGCTTTGAGTTAACGCCTGAGATGTGGGTGAATTTCTGCACAAACATTAAAGGCTGCCAGATATGAAAAATTAATTATGAAGTACCATTGCTATCAGGCAGTGATAGTGGGAGAAAGAGAGAGAAGACACAACTAATGCTTCATTCTTTATCTGCTAGGCATCAGATCTCCTAGCAAAGAAAACAAAAAGGAGACAGCATTATTTCTCATGGTTGCAGGGCCTGAGGCTTTAGATATTGATGACAATTTACTGTTCACTTAAGCATCCTGATTCCAAACTAGTCCTGCAAAGTGGGGGAACCGAGAGAAGAAGGGGAGACAAAGAGAAAAGAATGAGATTTTTGAAAGCTAAGTCCTCAACCAAAGGGCACAAAGGGAAGGGGGAAAGTGAAACAATCGATTGGCTTGAGCCAGTTATGCAGCCTAGGGCTGCTGGATGATTCTGGATCAAAGACTGAATTGGGAGAGGAAGAAGAAGCATGAATGCAGTTTGGGAATAGATCATCTTGATAGACACAGACAGTAAAGTCATTTACTCTAGAAAGCAAGTAAATGAGGGTGCCTCTAATAAAAAGAAAGAAAAGATTGGGGAGGAGGGATGGGAGTGGGGAATGAATTAACCAGAGGAGATCATAGATGGTTAGATCACAAAATGTTGAGAGCTGGAAAGGGCTTTAGGAAACTGACCCAATACGTTTCCTTTTCTTTCTTTATGTTGATACATTTTTATTTTGAAGCAAACACCCAAACAGAGATAAAACCACTTAATACCACAATTATGACAGTATGTGACACCTACCACTTGTGTAGTTCATATTGTTAATAGCAAAAACTGGTGTGCTTTAATTCTGATAAGTTTCATTATGGTAATCTCCCAGTGTATCTGACCTGAGATTTGCTGCCTTTTAATGTCTTTATTTACTTTGTTATAGCCACAGTGTATTTGGTTTTTCCTCCCTGGTTTCTTTGTTCAACACTTAGAAGCACTTTCCCATTTTCTCTGAACTCACGTTCACCAGCCCTCTTAGGCCATTACATTCATATGCTACAATTTGCTTAACTGTCCCCCAGTGCCTTCATTTTACAGTTGAAGAAATAAAGGCTTAGGGAGGGAAGAGACATGCCCAAAGAAGATCTTAAAAAGAAAGGAAATGCAGAAATGAGGCCCTGTGCCACATAAGAGAATGCTATATCCATGGTTAGCATGCACAATAAGAAAGAGAATTGTATTTTAAGTCACTGAAGACAACTGGGTTATCCAGTTCTCAGCCCCTCTAGCTCAAAAACTTTCATTAGAGTTGTAAATAACATTTCTCTGCAAGGTGATTGGAACATCACACCAGAAAAACACACTTTTGTTAAATATAGGTTGGATTCTGGGGCTGTGCCTAATGTAATATTGGTTGCTGCTTTTGGTTTTCTGAAAGCAACAGCAAATATAATTTCAGATTTCCTGTTCAAATTAACACCCTCCCTAAAGGTGACATGTGTAATTGTTCCAAGTAAAAAACATTCTCATTCTTGAACTAAAATTTGTGAAGTCATTGGCCTAATTTTTTAAAAATATATTTTCTGTAAAGAAAGATGGTTTTAAGACTATGTTTCATAGGACAGGATAATCCTAGAATCAAACTGAAAGGTGATTAAAAAAACTTACCTTGGTAAACCAGTGGTAGGTGTGGCCAGTTGCTAAGTCAATTCAACAAGCTTTTATTTAAGCATCTACTGTGTGTTAGGTGCTGTGCTGTGCTGTCCCTGGGATACTAAGACAAAAATGAACCAGTCTCTGCCCTCAAGGGCTTACATTCTACTGGAATGTGATTCTTTCTGAAAGAAATATGGTTTTCCCAGAAGGCTTAGGGGAATTGGAAGTGATAGCTGAATTCTGATCCCAGCTCTGCTTTCTGTGAGGCAATGAGAAAGTCACAATCTCCTTGGGCCGCATGTTTTCATCTTTTCTTCATTTGGATGTTGGAAGGCTGAAAAGAGATAGAAGAGACAAATACTATTGGGAAAATGTAAAAGGACTGTATAGCTACTAGGGAAATATATTAAAGACAATTTCAATTTGAGTTTAGTATTCCCCCTGAATGAGTCAGTTCCTTTTTCACAAACATTTAAGAGCTTAATTACTCCAGGCAAACATTTAGTGGGATGATACGAGAGAAACTGAAAGGATGATTTCCTTAGCTAGAGAACTCTCCTACCCAAGCAGATCAGCACCTCCTTTGCATTTAGAGTTACTTTAGCAAGGAATTTTAAGTAACTTACTTAGGGTCATATATCTAGGATGTGTCTTGGGATCCAGATCTTGGCTCAAGGATCAAGGATCGAAGTTCTCCATCCAATATGCCATAAGCTTATGATATTTCATTCCCAAAATCAATTAATTTTCTGATTAACAAATTGATTTAGTGGTAAAAAAAAAAACAAACCATAAATACCCCCCCAAAATTGTTCTAAGAATTTATCTTTTCCTAAAATAAAAGTCCTTGAAAGCAAAGGTCTAATGAGATTTCCTGACACATGGCATAGCATTTGACTTTTGAGTGAGCACTAAACTATAAATTAATTATTTTCATTCAATACCTTACATTTTGTACTGTACTCTGACTTTTCCAATATAGTTTTAAATCTTTTTTCTTCACCATTACAGATTTTGTATATAAAAATCATATGCGTCATATACATGTGTTAAAGGCCTTTTGTCTCAGTTGATTTCCTGAGTTTATCAAATACAGACCTAATTTTGGATTTTGGTGTAGTTAGTCTACTTTCTCTTTCCCTGCTGCCAAAAAACATCCTCTGGTTTCCTCAGTTCTCAAAACTGCTTGATTTAGCTCTCCCCTACTTACAAGCTATAATCCTAAATTCCCCTCTGCTTTTCACAGTCAGAGAAATAGCTGCCTATTTATTGCCTATGAGTTTCTTGAATGCAAAGAATTTTTTTGTGTGTGTCTCTAGCATAGCCCAGTGTCTGACACATAGTAGGCACTTAGTGTTTGTTGATTGATCGCTTACTCAGGGTTTTACAAGTAATAAAGTAACAGAACCAAAGAAAACAAAGAAAAAGAAAAGGCTGTCCCAGTTCTCATTCACTTCTTTATTTCCTGCTCTCTGACTTCAGATTCATTACTCAATTGAAACTTTCTCTGAAGTCACCAGTGGACTCTTAATTGCCAAATCCACAGACTCTTTCTATGTCCTCCTCATTCTTTAACTCTGTGTAGTATTTAACAAGGTTAATCACCATCTTGGTCCTTCATGGGTTTTCATGATACCAATCTTTCTTGGGTCCCCTCCTATCTCTCCAACTGTTTCTTCTAAGATCTCCTTTGTGGATCATCATGCATGTCTTAGCCCCCTGCATGTATGTGTACCCCAAGGCCTTGTCTAGGGCCCTCTGTGCCATAGTCATCCCTTCCACATCTGGGGGTTAGGGGCGTAGTGCCCTTGAAATCTGGAAAATCCACATAAAATTTTTTGGCTCTCCCTTCTTACCAGAGAAGAAGTCTAGATGAAGTAGATTAAGTATTTGGTCATAGGCTATGTTATACAACACTATAAATATTTTTTTTTGCATTTCTCAGTTTCTACACTTTTTCTTGTCATCTGCAACTTCCTCAAAACTCCCTCCCCACCCCCAATTCCTATTTAATTTGAAATGCTGACCAGCGAGATAGCAAAACCTGGATGGGGAAAATCGAAATGTGGAAGAGATAACTGTACTTTCTTTTGGAAATCTCATCAGTTACCATAAGTTCAATTTTCATTTCATGATGCACATAACTCCAAGATATATACATCCAGCCCTAGCCGTTGTCAGTCCCCTACTCAAAAAGCTCCAGAGTCTTCCTATTGCTTGTAGGATGAAATGCAAACTCTTCTGCTTATTTGGCATTTAAAGTCCTTCACAATCTGGCTCCAAACTTTATTCTGAGCTTATTATACGTTACCTTCCTTCAACCAAGCCGGCATGCTTCTTCTTCTTCTGTCTTCATCTTGCTTATATTTTCCTCTTACATCTGTCTTCTATCTCCATGCCTTCCCTCACTTCCCCCTCTCCACTCCAAGCATAGAAAGCACTTTCTCTTAATCACTATCTGGTAGAATCTCTAAGTCCCCCGAAAGCTCAAGTCAACTGTCACTTCTCCATTAGATCTCTCCTGATTCCCTGCAGCTGCCAACGTTCCCTTCCCCCCCCAATTATATTGTTTTTACTTTGTACATAGTTTGTATTACCTTAAATAATTTACTTAATAAATTACTTACATGTCATTATCCCATCGTTGTATTCCCAGCACAGTGCCTAGTATATATGGGACATAATAAATGATTGTTTATTGTTCTTTTGTGTATCCTGTTCAACTCATCGAGGTTCTGAAATATATATCAATGATCCATATTCCCAGCAGAAGTTTTTAAAGAGGAACAAACACATAGCAAAAATAACCAATAATGTTAATTCACATTCATATATTTCTTTAAGGTTTTACAGAGTACATTTCATATCTTATTTCATTTGAACAAAATGAAAACAAAATGAACAAAATGCTCTAATTTGAACTCTAAATAATAAAAAAATGTAAGCTAAGTATTTTGCATGTCATTTCATTTGAACAAAATGCTCTAATTCTAAATAATAAAAGAAAAATGAGTTGTTATAAAACTTTTAAGATTTTCCCAAAATACTTTCCTCATTACTATCCCTATTTTACTGATAAAAAAACTGAAGCCTGTAAAAGTTAAGTGCCAAAAGTGGGATTCCGATTTGCCTGACTCCACATGTGATACTCCTGTGACTCTCCAGATCAGGTTGTCTCACGTCTTAATGCCACATAAGCATTAAGCATTTGAATGTTTATGTGTTTGCGTTGTTGGAGAAAATTCAGTTGTGCTAATTTAGCCGTATCTCATAATACATTTTATTTAATCTAGGTGGCTGGTACTAGCTGTTGCCATGGTGCGATTTTATATGGAGAAAGGAACACACAAGGGTTTATACAAAAGTATTCAGAAGACACTCAAATTTTTCCAAACGTTTGCATTGCTGGAGGTAAACTTTTAATCTCTATGTCTTACTTGATTTCTCTTTGTTTTATTTGTATGAAAATTCATTTGATTAGAAAATCAGATTTTATTATGCTGTTAAAACCTAACCTCTCATTTTTTAGTGTAACTTTGTCACTTTTTATGTTGCAGATTCAAAACAAATTTCAAGTTATGTAATTGCATCTTTTCTCCATTTCCTTACAGATAGTCCACTGTATGATTGGTAAGTTCCTGCTTTTATTTGTACTTTTTTAGACTCAGAACCGGAAGGGACTTTCAAGGTCGTCCTATCCTACTCCCTTATTTCAACCTTGAGAAAATGGAAGCCTAAAGAGGTTAAATGCCTTGCCCACAATCAGTCAGGCAGTAAGTGATAAAGCTGGGATTTGAACTTAGGTCCTCTGCTGCTGGAACCAGCACTGCTTAATTAAATATTTCATTAAGGCACATTGTTGACTTCTTTTTTCTCTTGAAGGAATTGTACCTACATCTGTACTTGTGACTGGGGTCCAAGTGAGTTCAAGAATCTTTATGGTGTGGCTCATCACCCACAGTATAAAACCAGTAAGTGTGTGAATTTGCTTTATAGTAATCTGCAGGAGGATTTATAATATGAAATGTTACTATATTTCAAAAAATCAAAATATTGCTTAACACAGACTGAATCAAGCTTTTAGGTGCTGTTAATTGGTTTAAGATGAAGTAACAGCATTCCCTAAGTTACAGAGTTGGAAGAGACCTCAGTAGTAAATACTTAGTCCAAATAATATCTATAAAATAATTCATGTGATGATAAATTCTAGAAGTGGTCATCCATCCTTAGCTTGAAGATCTTTAATGAGGGGCAACATGCCTCCTCCCAAAGCAAATTCCATCTTTGAATGGTTAATTGTTATAAAATCTGCCTCTTTGCTACCTCTACCTATTGCTTTTAGCTCTTTGTTCCTGGACCAAAAACAATGAATCTAAGTCTAAGCTCTCTGCCAAATTCTCAAGTGCTTGAGGCAGCCATCAAGTCTTCCAGGAGTCTATCTTTCTCTGAGTTAAACATTCCCAGTTCTTTCAGTTGATCCCCAAATGGCATGGGTTCTAGACTCTCCCATTTTGGTTGCTCTTCTCTGGTACACTCTCTAGCCTAACAAAGTCCTTCTACAATGTGATATCCAGGACTAATAAGAATGACTAAGAAATTATATGTTCTTTGAGTTTGTAACTTAGATTAAACCGCTCTCACTTTTAATAATTTAGCACAGAGTATTTCTAGGCATGAAAGGAAAATATGATTGGTCAATCAAGGGACTGAGCTGTTAGAAGAAGTTTAACTAAAAATGACAAAGATTTGGAATCAGGAAACAGTTTAGAAAAAAAAGGAAGGAGTGAAAATGAGGAGATTCTATTAGACTGTGAGCACTTTCGAAAGGGGGGGGGGGTGCTGTTTTTTTGACTTTGTATCCCCAATGCTTAGCACAGTGCTTGGCACATAGCAGGTACTTAATAAATGCTTATTAAGTTGACTTCATTTGAAAAGCGAAAATAAGAAACTAGGAGCATATCCTCAGTTGGAACAAAATATTCATGGTCTCGAGGACACAGAACTGAACTTGGTGGCCCAAGCATACTGCTATGGCCAATTCTTGATTTACTGTGCCAAGAGCTCACTTTGGCCAAGAATAGGAACATTCTTTGTTCTCTCTACCCAGCCACCCCCACTATAGCTCACTCCTGACCTTCTGGGCAGACTTCAAGGCCTCCCAAGTATTTGGAAACAGATCTCTGGTTCACTTTCCATTCTCATGGATCCCCGAGCTCCACTCCACATGGGGATTTACCTCCCCAGCTTTTTGTTCATTCTTTTTCTGTATTTTACAAGCTCTCTGCCCCAAAGATGAACTCTTGTGCTTTTTTTTTTCTTTTTTACTTGGAAAAGACCCCTGGCTTCCAGTCTACTTGGGAAGGGATCTATTGTATCTATTCCTTGTAGACCTTTCTATGATTCAGTACCTTCAGTTGATCTACCTGTATCCTTGGGTCAGCTTGACTGATTTAGTTCTTTGACTAGTCACCACCACATAGGTAATATGTGTGGTGATAAACCTTTCATTAACTCAGTTTTTCTAATAAAAGATATATAAATAAAGCATTTATTGTTAGCTAACTATGGGTCAGGGCTTGTGCCAAGCCCCGGGAGTGCTAATACAAGCAAACAAAATAGTGCCTACCTTCAAAGAACTTTCATCCTAATAGGAGATAACAGTTCCTAAAGGGAATCTGGAGAGGGAAAGGAGGGATACCCAAAATTGGGCAAAGCTGATGGCCAGCACATGAAGTTCAGAGAGTATTGATCTGGGAATAAAGAAAACATGGCTAAGCCCCCTCATTAAATGGAGGTCTGGGTCATGGATTCACCAAACAGAATTGCAGACTCTAGGGTAGAAGGTAGAGATGCTACAGTTTGGAGTGCTGGGAACCCTGAAATATAAGAGTACAAGGTGAGTCTGCTTTGAAAGAATTTGACCACTCAAGTCTTCTTTCAGTCAAATATGGAGGTTTTATGATAACAACAGCGTGGCAGGCATATTCCTAGTAAATCTGCAGTATTGTAATGCTGGTATGAGAGATTCTAAGAATCTGTGCAGATGGGACTGATACTTTTATACAAAAAAAGACTGTGGGAAGATTTGGATGGGATTAAGAAATCGTAAATAGCCTGGGGGGCCCTGGTGCGAATAGTGTAAAGGTCTAGATGGGACTAAGGAGCATCAAGTAAACAAAGTAATCAGGGTGGTCTGGGGTGGATCAAATGCCTTGGGCTTTGGGCAGAGACTTCTGGTTACTGAAACATACGGGAAAATTCAGGGTATGGCTTGCTTCCAGAAACATAACCTTTTTCTTTTAGGGGTACAAGTCCCATAACCCCATCAGAGACATCTCAAGGAGTGCAAGGTTGCTGGTCAGAAGATAGGGACATTAACATTAACACAGTACAAAACATTAACAGAATCAAAGGGAGAGTTACTGCAGAGCATGTTTTCAACAGTAGCTAAGACCTGAGAAACAGAAACAAAAAAGTGGCTAGAGCAAATGTTTAAAGGGAAAAGAAAGGGCAGAGTGCTTAGTGAAAGAGGTAAAAGCATTGATTTCTACCTCTCATCTCCTTTTATCCTCTTGAGGAATATTTCCTTAATATTATGGATTCTTCTCAACCAACGAATTCATATATTCCTATATAACTTTGTTTCCGAAGGTTGTGACCTCATTCTTCACTCACAGAAACAGTCAGAGGAGGGCAAACTTGGCTCAGTGCCCCAGTGTCTCATCATCTCCTGACTCTTCCCATTAGGCTTCAAGCTAATCAAGAGACTCAAGTACTTCCTTCCAGGCTTTTCTTCATCCAAGAAGTCCATATGGGTCCAACTTCCTTGTTATCTTTCTCTCTGATTCCTTGCATTTTCATTAAGTGTCCCCCAGATTCTGGAATGCTCCCCTCTTGTCTTAGCTTTATGGTTTCAATGGCTTCCTTCAGATCTCCACTCAAATCTCATCTTCTACAGGAGTCCCTTTTTCCTCCCCATCAATGAAGAGTCTTCCCTCTGAAATTACCTCCAATTTATATCTATCTCTTATATGGACATAGTTGTTTGCATATCGTCTCTCTCCTTAGCACGTAAACACCATGAGGGCAGGGACCATGTTTTACCCTTCTTTGTATTCCCAGTGCTTTGCATAGTGCCTGGCACTTAGTGTATGCTTAATAAATGCTTGTTGACTTTTAACACAAAAAATAGCCCTACTCATTTGGAATATCTATTTCCCCATTTTTTAATGCCGTTGTTAAAACCCATTGTTAAAAGTCTACTTAAAGGAATAGATTTAGGGAGCTTGGAGGGAGGGGAAGAAACCTACTTGAAGTGACTCAGTCTAGTGCTACCCTGGCCGTCTGCCAAGAGAATCACTGAAAATTGACCAGTGGTTAGAATAACTAAAAATAATCCTTGGAACATCAGCAGTTCTAAGACCTAAGTTCTAAGGCAAAGGATAGTTTTTAGCCAATAGGGGATACTTCTTTGTTACTAATTTTAACTTTCCTACAAATAATGTGCTTAAAGTTCTTTAAGAATCTGTTCTCTTATACATTTCTTGCTTGCCTACATTATTTATGAAGAAAGTGTTTTCTAAATAAAAGTCTAAATAAATAAAATTCTCAGTGGAATGAAGCTTTAGTGTACTTTGTATTTTATCACCTAATGGTTTCCTCAAAACAAATTTTGGTAACTTATGAATTGACTATTTTCCAAAAATTAATTTGAAGACTTTGGAATTCAGAACACTTTTCTTTCTTTTTACAAAGAAGAAAAAATATTATATAAGTAGTTGTTTGCTTTCTAGATTAGACCACAAAGTCTATTTATTTAGCCCACAGTGTAGTAGAAATAATTTATGTTAGCACTGAAAAAGTGAAAAAAAAATCAAGCCAATTCTGTTGTATCCATGTGTTCATAAGCATTTATTAAACATCTACTACACCAGGTATTGTACTAGACACTGGAAATAGGAAGATGAAAAAAATCCTGCTCTTAAACACTTATATTCTACTACTGTTAGGAACTAGCTCCTTCCCCCTTAAATTTTCTCAGTCCACCATTAAATAAGAAAGAGGCCCTCTCTCTTTGAAAAGAAAAATCTTCAAAACCAACGTTTTAATTAGAGGGAAAGGAGAAGAGTTTAAGATTTCTGTAGAAATTTTAAGTGGAATTTCAGAGCATTTTCCATTTTTTTTTTTTGGTACTGATAATATATCTTAATTTCAATTCAAAATTTCTGGTTTCTTTTCCCTTAATTCAGGTGTATCATAATATTCCTCTTACACTTAGTCATGATTCACATCATTACTTAACTCCTAGAATAAATCAAGCTTGAGAAAAATGAGAGAAAATCTTGAGAGATTTTCCTGAGAGAACCAGGTAAGAGTTGGAAGAGAGAATGAGATGGTTAAATGAAATACGTAAAAAAAAAAGACTTACTGAGGTGAAATTAACTGAGATATGAGTGGTGAAAGAAGAAAATTGGGAGCAAATAATAATCAATAATAAAATAAAAACAATCCTGTGAGTGTTTTACCCTAGATAACAATCTTTTATTGGCCTTTGTCACTTGAAGAAAGGGATAGTATAAGGTTCAGACCTTTCTATGCTGACCAAAAGGTGGTGCCATTTTTCCATGACAGCTTGGTTGTTATCTAGAATGAGTTTGGTGGATGGGATGGGGTCAAATGGAATAGGAGACTGTGCAATTGGCTAGTGTGCAGGTAAGATGTTTATAACCCAATGTCTATTTGTATACCTTTTCCAATAAAGCATTAATTTTGTGTCCCCTTAAAATTTCTGTGAATGAATAATTTAAAACTAAAAATGTAATTTTCCACCAAAGATGCTATTGATTGTTTATAATTCTGCAGATCCAGAATGAGGACAGTGTGGTACTTTTTCTGGTGGCGTGGACTGTGACAGAGATTACTCGATATTCCTTCTACACATTCAATCTTCTGAATCATTTGCCATACTTCATTAAATGGGCCAGGTGGAGATGTCTTGCAGTTTTGTGCATGTTTATTTCATGAATGCTGAGCTAACATCAAAGAACAGATTTTGAGTTTTGGCCACATGTCAATAGGGTACTGTCATTCTGTATTTTATTTTATTTTTATTTTTTTTTTTTGTTTTCAGTTCTTTTTTTTTTTTTTTATTAATTTTTTTATTTTTTTTAATGTTTAACAATCACTGCCATACAATTGCGATTTTATCCCTCCCCACCCACCCCCCACTACCTCCCTCCCTCCCCACGACTGCATACAATTCTGTATAGATTCTACATAAACTTTCCTATTGAGTATATTTTCACTATCGTCATGCTGTGTAGTCAGACTAAGATAAATGAAAGAATCCGTATAACAAATCAGAACATGATACACAAACAGATACACATACACAAACATGATCTGCTACATTATGTGAGTGACTTCCATATTTCTCTCTCTGAGTGTGGAAGGCTTTTTGCCTTGAGGTCCACCATTGGGATTTTTTTTTTTTTCAGAAGTTCTTGTGTTATTACAAAAATCTAAGTCTACCAGAAAAAACTCTCACACACTGTGGTTGTTGCTGTGCATAAAGTTCTCCTGGTTCTGCTCCTTTCACTCAGCATCAGGTCATATAAGTCCTTCCAGGCCTCTCTGAAGTCTTCTTGTTCATCATTTCTTATGGCACAATAGTACTCCATTACATTCATATACCATAATTTATTCAGCCATTCCCCAATTGATGGACATCCCCTTGACTTCCAGTTTTTGGCAACTACATAGAGTGCTGCTATAAATATTTTTGTACATGTGGGACCCTTTCCCATTTTTATGATCTCTTGGGGATATAGTCCTAGTAGCGATATTGCTGGGTCAAAGGGTATGCACATTTTTGTAGCCCTTTGGGCATAGTTCCAAATTGCTCTCCAGAACGGTTGGATGCGCTCACAGCTCCACCAACAATGGTCATTCTGTATTTTAGAAATGTTACAATTTGCATTCTAAAAACCATGTAACTTCATTTAATAGTGTGAATTATTTTAACATTTCAAACTACATAAACATTTGTTCAGACTAGGAACATTAAAAAATATTATATACCCTTGGGCAAGACATTTCACCTCCTTTGGACTCAAGAAACTCCTCGTTTATAAAGTGAGGAAGTCAGACTAAATTATTTCTAAGCTCCTTTATATTTCTAAAATGTTTTGAAGCTATATTTTACTGACCCAAAATAAAACTTCAGTCTCTCTTTTTATGTTAAAGTACAATATAAAATTTTCAAATCCATTAAAATTACTATTTCAGAAACATAAGGAATTTTGTGTGAAATGGCATAACATTCACAGTTTAAATTCTAGTAAGATATAGAATGTCTTTTACTTGAAGAATTGGCATTCACATAAATCTTTTTCAATGTCTTTTAGCCTTCATTCACAAAAATAGTGTTATTCACTATTGGTAAGATACTAGAGCCATTTAAAAAATCAAATTCTATTTACGTTGTTTGTTCTATATTAAATAGGCCATAATTACTTAAGAAATCCATCATAGTAAATCACCTCTTAAGTGGTTCTTTAAATAGAATTTTGTCCAGTTAAGTATGGTCATACTATATACAGTTTTTCTCATCTACATCATGACCTTTTCTATCACTACTTCAATTTATTGTGGTTCAGTATAAGAAGTTAAATGGAATTTTTTTTGGAAGTTTTGCAGAAGTTGCAGACAACTGGTGAAAGCCAGCAGATGACACTGGAAAAGTTTAGAAACTCAGAAATGCATAAAATATACATATAGTACTGCATCAACCCAAATTTTACAATAATGTACTATAAACACCTCATAAAAGAAAAAGAAAAAATTCTTCTCTGATACAAAGGAAAGTCTAAAAAATGTTACACAGATTTTCCAGATCACAGAGGATCCATGCCCTTAACCCCCACGATGTGGAAGGGATAACTATATATAGTTTTGTAAGATGTGAGATTGAGTTGTTCTAGCTAAATTCTTCTCCTATCTTAATACATTATCAATGTATTATGGAAAACAAAGGGTAAATAAGCTACGTGTCTTATTGCACTTTTGAGAGTTAATCATATCCAGAGATTTATTCATTCCACTATTAAATAGTAGAATCAAATAGTGAAGAGGGGTTTTTACTTTATACATTTCTCCCTGGTTCTTACTTTATTTCCAAAATAATATAGACATTTATGATCTCCTCTTACGATGTTTCAAACTTGAAACTCTCAGGATGTTCTTAAACTTGAGTCTTGGGATTGATTATACTTGGATTGAAATGGGCAGGTTTCAGAGCCAAATGTACTTTAAGAGCTTATGCTTCTAAATAATTAAGTATCTTAAAAGTACTGACATTTCAATAATGAATTAGCCCATCTGAGATAGTAATAAATTCAACTGAACAAATGTTTATTAAATGCCTACTGTGTGCAAGGGAAAAATACAGTTAATTGAACTGTAGGAGAAAATGTTAGATATTCACACTCATATGCAAATATACTTCTAATAACTTTCATCTGAAGACTTCACTACCATCTCATATGTGTGTTGGGGAGGTGGTGTTCCCCATGCACGTTTTACATTCACTTGGGTCTTTTAAATAATCAACCTGTTTCTTTATAGTGAGATATTTTTTAAAAATGCCATTAGGTTTCATAAGTTATGTGATCAATTCTTTTTTGGCTATTATTGTCATTTATGAATATCATTTATGTTATCAATTCTTTTTCAAGCTTGATCTCAACCTTTACTTCTTGGAATGTTCATTGTACATTTCTTCCAGGCCCTTGCTCTAGCTTTCATTGTTTTGCCATGCTGCCTTTTAGTGAATAATTAATTGCTTCTGCATGCCTTGACTAAGTTTCTGAAAATGTTTTAAAAATACTGCTGTTACTTAATTTCCATTTTTAAAATTGCATGTTGGATGTGATATTTCAAAAACATTTTGCATTGCTTGCCTTACTGTTAAATGACATACTCTGGGTTTATACTATTTCAAATTGCATGCGTTCATTTTATCTATTTCATGTTACTCAGTTCTGTTTTATCAAGACTGTGAGTGGTGCATAAAGATGTTGCATGGATTGGTTGTTGGTGGGCATTGAGGTTTGCATTCATTTCTAAATACATCTGTCAATCCTATAAATAACCTGAAGTTGTATTTACAAGTCTACATCTATTCAAAATACTGGATATTCCTCTTAATTTGTTTTGGAATCTCTTAAACTCATGAAAAATTATTTCCTATGCATAAAACATAAGGACTGCTATGGTATTATACTTGCATAACTTAAATTTGCCCATTAGTTACTATTCTGAATAAATAGTAAGTAAAGTAAATGTTTGTATAATGAATCACATTTTCCCTATGGCTCTCATTTTATTTTCTAATATATGTTTTCTCTAAAAAAAACTTTTGATCTCAACACATAATAACAATCTTACTTAAGAATTCTGACATCATGTGAGGAAACATTGTGACTTTTTCAGTGCAAATCAAGGTGGTGATCAATTAATTTTCCTATTGAGATGCTAGTAGAAATTTATAGAATGAATGGTCATTCCACACATTCTTTTTAAAATGCATATTTAAAAATAAAATACACAGTTTATTCTCATGTCATTTGGAATGCTTACTGACTCGAATGGAAAATGATTTATTTCTAGGGGTAGGGAGGCAGCTGATGGCTTAGTGGGTAGAACACTGGGCCAGGAGTTAGGAAGACCCAAGTTCAAATCCAATCTCAGGCATTTCCTATCTGTGTGACCCTGGGCAAGTCACTTAACCTCAGATTGCCTGACAAAATGGATCCACAAGATCCACTGCTGAAGAAAATGGCAAACCATTTCAGTTTCTTTGCCAAGAAACCAACAAATGGGGTCATGAAGGGTTGAATTGGTCTGAAAATGACTGAACTGCAACAAAGGGTAGGGAACTTTCTTCTATTGAAGATCACGGATAAATAAAAATCACCTTTCGACTAAAGCACAGGTAAAAATAATGAGATTTTAGGGACATACCAATATATGTATATTTCCATTTTATAGTATAGCATTTAAAGAAGAAAGAGACTTTTAAGACAAAAAAGGAAAAGTCATCTAGGAAAATATCTTTTCCAGACTTGTGAGCTTAACTTCAGAAGAGAGAAGGGGGAGACAGACAGACATCAAGGCCAAAATTCTTCCATCCAATCTTTGCCTCGTTCCCCATAATCCTAACCTGATCAATTCACTTTAATGTGCTCTTCTTGGCAGCCTTACCAGTTGCCCCTTCCCTCCTGAAAGCTGATCCTATATTTTTCAAGTTCCTAAAATATATTTTTTTGTATATCTTTGACCTGAGTGAATCTTTGGGCAAGTAATCCTCCTGATTATATGCCTTCTTTCATAGATTTAAAGAATGCCTTCAAATGCTTTCAAAGTGTCCACCTAATTTCTGGCTTGTATCTGACTTTTAGATGCTTGCTGAACTTCCAAATTCATTAAATTCACTCCATTTGGGCTTTCTATTTTTTGAATAATTTGTTTTTCTCTACATTTTTTTTTTTTACTTTGCCAGTCAGCCAGCTATGCTAATTGTGGGGAGGAAGGGTGTTTTCATCTCTAGCGCATGATTTTGGACTTTTTTTCTAGGCACACATTTACTTCAGTTTCAGATAAAATGTTTTTTTTTTAAGAAGTCAGGAACTTACAGGAAGCCAGGAAATCCTTTAAACTTTTACCTTTTTAACTTTTCCCTGATTTTGGTCATTGTTTTCCTTTCTAAAACTAAATAAAAAAAGAAATGAATTTATTTGTTCTCTCTTCCACAAGGTCATTAAACTTAATTGTGTTACAATCATTATCCAATCAGGGTTGGATCATAGAAAAATGATTTTCACTCCATCTTGTGGCCTTTAAAGATATTCCTACTAGAGAGTTAGATCATTTAAAAATTTTTTTCTCTAAGCTTTGGTAGAAAGGGAAGAAACATGTAACAGTCATTGTCATGCATAACACCTTTTTCTTGGCCTAGTTTAAACTGTGCCATGATTGTAGCACAGTCAAATAGATGAAAGTGTCGCAGACATTCATTTTCTGTTCAATTTAATATCTCCCACAAAGTAATAAAAATCAGTTTTTGCAAAAACATATCACCAATAAATGTGTAAGTCACAAAGATTTATTTTTTTAATTCTATTTAAATAAAAACTTTCCAGAATTTTGCAAATTTCAAGGTTTTAAATGGGCAGGGAGGTGGCACAGTGGATAAAGTGCCAGGTGTGGAGTCAGAAAGACTTATTTTCCTGAATTCAGATCTGGCCTCAGACACATCCTTGGTGTGTGACCCTGGGCAACATCACCTTGTTTGCCTCAGTTTCCTCATCTGTAAAATGAGCTGGAGAAGGAAATGGCAAACCACTCCAGTATCTTTCATACTTTAATATTCAAAATGGGGTCACAAAGATTCAAATGTGATTGAAGAGGACTCAGCAACAACCTATATACCTCACTATCACTGCCAGTATATAAGATTTAAAAGTATTTATTAATATAAACATACAATTACAAAAATAGACTAGTAGGGTCATGAGAAGACTGTTCTACATAGCACCAAGTTCAAAGACTGTCTTTCTATTATATATAGAAACTCTGATATGTACCATACCAATGTGATAGCAGTGGTGGTAGTTTTTATTTTTTTAAATCATTTGAATAATGTAAATGAAGAAAAACCAATTACACACTAATAGTACTAATTATGCAAGAGCCAGAGCAAAAAGTACTAGATCAAATTGGGATCTGGAGATGGAATCCTTCTCCTCCCTCCCTTCCCGCCACCCCCACACAATGATAATGTGAGGACATGTAAGTTGCTCTAAGCTTTGTTTCCTCATTAGAAAAATATTGATAGAAATGCTGGAGTTACGCAGCTCACAGAGTTGTTGTTACAAAAGACTGTTGTGAACCTAAAAACACTATGCAAATTCGAATCGTTATTGTCTTATGAAGAGACCCTGACTTACTAGCTCTAGAAATCTCTTCCGAGATGTGTTTGTGATTTGTAAGTGTTGGCAAAGGGAGAGATGCTTTAAGTAGTTCTGCAACTACAAGAAATCGCAGAAATTAGATTTATTTGTTAGAAAATAATTCTCTGGTCTTTTATATTTTGGCAGATATAACTTTTTCATCATCTTATATCCTGTCGGAGTTGTTGGGGAGCTTCTCACCATTTATGCAGCCTTACCCTACGTAAAGAAGACGGGAATGTTTTCGCTGCGACTTCCTAACAAGTACAATGTCTCCTTTGACTACTATTCCTTCCTTCTGATAACTATGGCCTCCTACATACCATGTAAGTATGTGTTCACTATTACTTTGATTTGGGATGGGCCATTCTTTGCCATAATAGTTTAATTTTTGGCATGGTTAACAATAATCTAGTTCAATAGATGAAGGAATGAAGTAGATAATTACAGCTAAATATGGAAAAACCTCCCTTCTCTCTTTTTAAATTGTGTATGTGGCATGTTTGTCAGTTGTTGTTTACACGTTCTTTATTAAACCATTAAGCTGTGAGCTCCCTGAGGGCAGAGATTGGTTATTTTATTGGGGCGGGGGTGTCTTTATTTGTGTCCAGAGTGTTTAGCACCGTGCTGGGCAAATGTTGTTTTTCAGTCATGTCCAACTTTTTGTGACCCCATTTGGGGTTTTCTTGGAAGAGATACTGGAGTGGTTTGCCATTTCCTTCTCCAGCTCACTTTACAGATGAGAAAAGTGAGGCAAATGGGTTAAGTGACTTGCCCAGGGTCACACAGCTAGCAACTGTCTGAGGTCACATTTGAATTTAGGAAGAGGAGTCTTCTTGACTCCAGGCCTGGCACTCTATCGCCTTGACCACCTAGCTTACCCAAATAATTCAACAATTTATTAAGTATTTGAGACTTGAAATATCCCTAAACTGCCTTGATTTAAGAAGAATTCAGACTATCAGAAGCACTGACTGGTGTATACATTGTTTTTTGTTCAGTCATTTCAGCTATGTCCAAGCTTCCTGACCCCATTTGGGGTTTTCTTGGCAGACGTAATGGAGTGGATTGCCATTTCCTTCTCCAGCTCAATAAGAAAACCGAAGCATGAAAGGTTAAGTGACTTGCCCAGGGTCACACAGCTAGTAAAGGTCTGAGGTCAGATCTGATGTCAGGAGGATGAGTCTTCCTGATTCCACGTAGAGTGCTCTAATTACTGTGCCACCTAGCTGTCCCCATTAAGTAGGCATTTAATAAATGTGTATTGACTGACTGAATTGAATAGTTTTCATTTGTGATTTTTTGAAATGTAGCTCTGAAAAACAGGCTTTTAAAAAGTCCATTGTGATTCAAATGGAGCTACCTGACTATTCCTTTAAACCCAAATCACTCTGGCTCCCAGCCCAAGTCTTGCTCCTTGTTTGAGTTTTGTTGGCTTAGAGTGGGTGTAAATAGCAATTATTTCTGTTCTGGACAGGAACTCTGAGGGTCCTCTCCTCCCAGACTGATTCTTTTGTGATGACAAACTAGGTCATCTTTTCTTTCAATTCTTACCTATTCCTTTATCACCGAATGGGCTTTGTCTTGGACAGATTGAGACCTGAGAAAGACCTTAGCTTAAAAAGGCCAAGGTCATCCACTGCATCCTGGTCTCACCACTGGACTCAGATGACCGGAGGGGTGAGTGAGGCTGATGACTTTCTGCAGTTCTGCCTCACTTAAATCCAATTCACTCATGATGTCATTGCTTGTCTTTGAGAACTAGGGATAAATATCAACAACGTTTACTGCCTGACTTGATTTTGAATAATCACGAATTCCAAGACATGTGATGCTGAACAGAGATTTTACCAGACAAGACCGACATTTACTGATACACTGTTCTGTAAAGAGAAAAAAGAGAGAATTGCTAAGCAAATGAATATAGCCATTGCTTTAAGGGATAGGGAGGCTGCGAGTGACAGAGAAGTAGTGACCAGATCTAGGATTTGAAGTTGCCTGGTTGGGAGCCTCTCTACTGATGCCCATTAGCATCTAGTCTATTATCGATGGTTCCAGAGAGAAGTCTAGGATACTGAGAGATTAAATTGCCCATACTGCCCATAGTTACACAGTATGTGTCAGAGGTAGGATCTGAATCCACTCCTTACAGGATCATAGATTTGAACTGGAAGGAAGTCATTTAGTCCTACCCTCTCATTCTATAGATGAGAAAAATGGAGGCCCAGAAAAGTTACCTGACTTGCTTCCAAACACCCAGGCAGCTCTGTCACTTATAAGCCAAGTTGTTTGATTACAAATCTAGTTATCTTTCCACCGTCCCATCCATTCGTTAAAAGATGGCCCTGGAGGCCCCGCACTTGGCAGCATCTTTGATGATGGCTTTTTAGCCTAGTCTGTGTTACTGTACTATATATATATACTTGAAAATAATAAAAATGCTTCTCCTTCCATAGTCTGATCATTTATCATTTCATTGATCTGCATATTCCTTCCACTAGTTCAGAGAGTAGATAATCTGTGCTTTATTATACTGAGTGACTTTTGTTCCTTCCAGCTATAAATGACTAATCCCATGATTTTTACAGAAATCTCCCATAGAGGTTTTACCCAATGTGCTGGAGGCTTTCATGGGTCTTTTAATATGTCGTGAATAGTGGTATAACATGTCTGTTATCTTTTCTTTATCCCTCATTCTTGCTTATTCAGGGAGCCAGGTGGCACCGTAGAGAGAGCACCAGACCTGGCATCAGGAAGACTTGAGTTCAAATCTGGCCTCAGACACTTACTAGCTGCGTGACCATGGGGAAGTCACTTAACCCGATTTGCCTCAATTTCCTCATCTGTAAAATGCGCTGGAGAAGGAAATAACAAACCACTCCAGTATCTCTGCCAAGAAAACCCCAAATGGGGTCACCAAGAGTCAGACATGACTGAAATAATTGAGTAACTTGCTTATCCATTTTCTTTTTCTCTTCATATGTGTTCTTGGTGATGTTTTTTACACTTTAAGGTCAGAGAAATTAGATCTGGAAGATGATCCAGCCCAAACTTCTCATTTTAAAGTTGAAGAAAGTGAGGCCCAGAGAGGTTTAGCAACTTGCCCAAAGGCCCACAGAGAGCAAGAGTCATGACTGAACAGAGTCCCTCTGACATTAACCCTTTTCCCCTTTTCCTTAGTCTAGATGTCTCTCCCCTCCTACCCTCTTTTTCCTAGAAGTCTCTCTCTCTCTTTTTTTTGGGGGGGGAGCATAAATGCCTATCTCCCTTTACCTGTTATAATATGGAATTGATAAACATTACATAAGCACATATATGTTGTATATATGTGTGTGTGTGTGTGTGTGTGTGAAAATAGGGTACATGCCTAAAATGAGATTTCTTTGAAAAAACAAACTATCTGTATCATTATATACTGAAAAAGAATATTAGTTAAAAAGTCCAAACACAAGCTTTATGTGAGCCTGGTATAAGGGGGTGGAGATGTAGACAATATTTAGACCAAATATTTCATTTATTATATTTAGTTTTGGATAGTGGATTCTTTTAGTTTGGTTTTTTTACCTTCACTTGGATTCCGGGTGCCCTAGACCATCGAGACAGTTGAAGTTGTTTTATCATTGGTGCATAATTTCTGTCTTGGAGAGCTGGGAGAAATCATGAGGATTGGAGAAAATGTCTAGTGCCGCATCTTGTTGCTTACATGACCCAGAAAATTCCCCCATATTCACTGTATTTCATTAGATATGGATTATTCTTATTGACTTTAATAACAGATAAGCCTTCGTTTCTTCCCATTCTAAAAAAAAAATCTTGATAAACATTCTGTAGAAGCTTTTATTATTAAAGCATTATTGATAAAAATGTTCAACAGCACAGGGCCAAGCTCCGCATATATCCCTGGGACATTCCACTAGAGACTGCCTTCTAAATTGACACTGAACCTTTAATAACGAGAATTTGTGTCTAACCATGTCTGTTCCACATCAATGTGCTATCAAATGGCCTACCTCTCCCCATTATTTTCCTCAAGAAGAACCTGAGCAGCTTTGTCAAATTTGCTTTAAATGTAGTTTGTTAGGCGAATGATTTCTAATAACACTCTCCTGATGTATCAACTTGGTGATACTGAGAACTGGCCCTATTGAGAACTGAGAGGATGAGACTGGCCCCTCTGAGAAGATGAAGCTAGTCATGCACGACCTGTTCTTGACAAAGTCATTCTGTATTTTTGTGATCACTGTTACCTTTGAAGTTGTTCATTAACCATCCCTTTAATAATTAATCTTAGAGTTTAGCCAGGAATCAAACTCAAGCCTTTTGACCGGTAATTTGCAGTCTCTATTATCTTTCCTTTTAAAAAAATCAAGATAATATCTAACTATGCCTGGCTCTCACAGCTAGTAAGTGTCTGGGGAAAGATTTTATCTCAGGTCTTTCTTACTCTAAGAGCAGTACTCAACCCACTGGGCCACCTACCTTTATCATATTTCATCAGAAAATGGTAGTGTAGCATGGGCCTGCTTTGATTCCAAAATATTAAACTTTTTAGATAACAAAGCTGATTCAAAATTTGTCTGTGTTTGTTCAAAAAGGGTTGCCCTCCTTATTTTCTACAACTATACCCTGGTATTATTGAATTATATCAGAACCAGAAAAAACCGAAACAAAGAGGAGATTAATTGAGATTTTTTTGTTCTCCATCAATAAGGTAGCAGAACTTGTTGTAGCTCCTTGGTGGGCAGGCTACCAGGCAAACATTCTAACCCACAAAAGAGCCTGGCACCTGCAATGAGACAGAAGTCCTTGGGAGAATTACATGTCAATGGAGAGAGAGAAGTGGAGACTTTTCCAATCATTTCATGTAGTTTCTGAAAATGTTCTGTTTGTTTAAAAGCTTCAGACAGACAACTTTGGAGATATTCTGAAAAGTCCAAGTTTTTTGGTGACTATGGTACCTGTAATTGAAGAACTGTGGTTGCATGAGAATCAGCTTAACTAATGAATTACTATACTTTAGTATGAAATAGTACCTGGGATACTCTTTTACCATCAATGTGTATGGATTATGTATATTAAGATCCCGACATAGAAGTCCATATGTTTATGGAATACACACACACACACATACACACACACACATATACATAAAACATAAGAACATACCAACCTTGCTTGTACCCAAAGAACTTGAAACTTTTAGTTCCCCTTGAGCTAAGTATTTTCAAGGTGGTGGAATGAGTTCTAAATGTGGAAACAGAGAATCTGGGTCCAAATTTTAGCTCTGACCATGTCACTTTGGACAAATTGACTAAGTCTCCTCATCTGTAAAATAAAGAGGTTGGCCTCAAGCGTGTTAACATTTACTGTTTTGCTCTGATATATACAGGTATTTAAACACTTACGTGGATACAAATGTGTTTGTTTATATATTTACATATACATATGTATGTATATATGTGTGTACGCGTGTATATATGTATTTGTATCCCTAATGCTGAGCATATCTAACGCATATTGTTTAATAAATTAACTTCTATCTACCTCAGTTTTATCTGTAAAATGAAAATAATAATACCAATAATCTCCCAGGGTTGTTGTAAAGTTAATGTTGGTAAAATGTTTTGCAAACCTTAAAATGTCACGTTCATTCCAATTGTTATAATATATAAAATATGAACCTTGCCCAATATTCTGTGTACACATGAAACATATACAAATGTGTGTATACATAGAGATTCATTTGCTCTCAATCTTGGCTCTTTTCCATAGGTAGCTGTTTACATAATTATAATATCATTAACTTGTAGCATTATCAGATTTTTTCTTGTTTTCTCTTTTCAATCAAGTGTTTCCACAACTCTATTTTCACATGCTGCGGCAAAGGAGAAAGGTGCTTCATGGAGAGGTGATTGTGGAAAAAGATGATTAAATATCCCTATGAGGAAGGTGCTTTTTCAGGATAAGGATTTTACAGAAACTCTTTGATCCTCATCATCATCCAAGTTTAATAACAAGAATAAACAACGTCTTGAAATACCCTGGATTGTATTATTTCCTAAATGTTAACTTGAGACTTCATATTTACCATTTTTTTTTTACCTCAAATTATGCCATGTTCTTTTAAAGGCAGTAAGTTCTATGCAAATGTCAACCATAAAATGTTAAATGGATTTTTATTATTAAATATCTAATAGGAGTCATTAGGAGTTAATGTGATAAGCAACAAATAGGAATGTTACTCTAGAAAGTTCCTCAACAATCTTAATAATGTGTTTTTCTTGAGAAAATGCTTAGTCTTTTAAAATCAATGTTAACAAATTAGTTTAATGACTTAATATTATAGGAGTGGGAATAAGTGCCATTGAAGTGACATTTGTCAGCTCAAGTAAATCCAAGATCACTCTTTCTTTAATAATGTATTGATATTGCTCTAACTCAATTTGTCCAGCTGTGAAATAAAGTATATGAGCCATGGTGGTGCATGAGGGACATATACTGTTTTTTACAGTAGAACTTTTTTGTGGGTCAAGGGAACTTCTGGATGAAGATTACTAATGAACAATTACCATTACCAGTGAAGATCTGCAACTATTTTTACACTTTAGTCTTAGAGAGTTGCCTGGGTACTGAGAAGTGAACTGACAAGTCCAAGGCTTCCTGGCGCTTTAGGCAAGGTTTGCACTTTGGTCCCCCTGAATTTGAAAATGGTGACCATTGGATGTTTCTGTGCACTGGAGACTCATGTGACTTGATGGATCACAAAAGAAATATCTGCCTGCCAGGAGATGTGAAACTCTCCGTAATTAAGAAGGATGTGTGTTTTAAATACAATACTGATATCACTATCCCTCCCCTTTGTCCACCCACCTTCCATTGCCAGGCTGCTGCCTACCCTGTACCTAGTCTATTCCACCCCTAATTCTGGCTTTAGATGTATGTGGTCTTTAACAATGTGTTCAAGTTGCTGATATTAGTTTCTAAAAAAAAAAAATAAGTTTATTCAGATAGCCCACCCTTACCCTTTTACTTGTCCAACATTTTTTTTTCTCCTGTTTTTCAGGAGTTAGAAAAAGTAAAAAATAAGCACATATTTGTACAAGAGAACTTTCTTACAATTCTGTTATCAGTTTCTATGCAATCGTTGCTCTTTTAAGGAAAAAAAGCACTTTATAACAAGAGCCTTTGCATACATAACTAAACCTTCTTTAAGAAAGACCTTTCCCAACTTATCCCAAATTCTTCTCTGTATCAATAGTTGTAATTTACATCTCCATTAGTTAAATTTTTTAAAATTTATTTTAGTTTTTAAGATGACCCTCCTACGTTTTTGGCTGATATTGATTGTTTCTCATAGTAAAGTGACTTGAGCAACCGTTTGCCCTACTTTAGAGATTATCATATGATTTGGGAGGGACCCCTAGAGTCGTAGATTAAAGTTTGGCTTTTAACATACTGTATTGTTTACATTCACAGGCAATAGGTGTAATCTGATTTTTCAAAATTATTTGTTTCATTTTATAGACCGTCTTTCAAAATTCTTTAATGTAGTAGGGATGTTGGTATTTCAGAAGTTTTTTTTTTTTTCCACTTATTCTCTTTTAAAATAAGTTGGTGATCAAAGGTGCTATACTTTCATTTATTAAACTGTATTTCAATATTTTATACAGCTGAATGTCCTAACGTGTGATATTATTGGGTAACTTATCTACAAGATATATATATATATGTATATATATATATATATATATATATATATATATATATATATATATATGCACACTATATACATAAAGACTTCTGGTCAGTTTTTTTAATCCTGAGAAAATCTACATTGTACCTAATAGATATTTGCAATTTCTTATACAACCCTCTTTGTCCTACTGTGTACATGGAAATGCTCATTTTACTTGATGTTTAAGGTCAGCTTTTAAGAAAAAAAGAAACTCCGTAGTTCAGTCTGGTAAACATTTATTAAGCATGTGCTGTGTGCCAGGCACTGTGCTTAGCACTAGAGACACAAATAACAAACAGAAAAGCCTTCCCTGTCCAAAAGGAGCTTATAATCTAATGGGGGAAGATGATACACTGAAGGAAATTGAAAAGAAAGAGAGGGGCATGAAGTTCTCTAGAGTCAAAACCTAGGAGAGCTGTGGATGAAAAGTGGAGAATTACCTGGAAAGTCCTCTTTGGGGAAGAGTTGAGCACTCTACCTTCCAGCCCTCCAATCAGAAGGGAGAAGCCAGAAGGAGCTGAGAAGGCACTGAGTATCAAAAACTGAGTCAAACAACATGATGATGAGACTTCATCCTAGGTCAGTCTTGATGTTCCAAGGAGTCCAAACCGTAGCAGAAATTTTCAAGAGAAAGTTTTCCCACAAAGTAACATAGGATAAAAAACTGGAAAATATGTTTTATATGATATCTTAAAACAAGAAAAGCATTTTAAATCACAACCATAAAAATAATTTTCAATAGTTCAACTTGTAGTCTGTTTTCTGAAATATTTAGGCAGTGTCATTGAAAGAAGCTGTGATTTGTATCAAAAAATTTTTAAATCAAATAATATTTTGTCATATTCCATTAGACAGTGACCGTTTTAGAGAATTGTTCTATTTGCCTTATTTTCTGTATTTTAAATTTATGGCTCTGTTCTTTCATATTATAGGTTTCACTCTTACTCTTCTCATCATCACTGGCCCTGGACCAGAGTTCTAGATGACCCTAGGGAAGGGGGTATAGTTTTTAGTGTTAAAGCTCATGAGCTCCCACTAGTGTGTTTCTCCCATTGATATCAGTTGATAATACATATTTACCCCATCTTAGGTTTTAGAAACAAGTATTTACTAAAGCTGTATGGCAAGAACAATTGGTATAAAGCATCCCTCTGAACTGGGGACATACTCTCCCATAAGTGTGCAGCAAGTCTGGTGCAAAGTGTGCTTAAAGTTAAAGTCTATAATGTGGCAAAAGGGGGTTACTTATAGCCCCTGGAATTCTTTTTCTCCCCTTCGTAGGGGCTTCATGAAGTTCCCCTTAGATGATGATGCAGCATTCTCCTAGGTGCTTGGTAGAATCCTGAAGCCACCTTTCCCCAGGGAATTTAGTTTATCTAATGCATATACCATCATCAGTGCCAGCATGCTTAGATACAACGAGAAGTCCAAAATCTGACATTTTGAAGGCCACGGTGTCACCCCCTAGTCAAGAAATGGGGAAGAGTAGACAAAAGTTCTTCTCACCAACTGATCCCTTCTCAGGGTCTTGCCTGGACTACCTTATTCTCCTGGCTGGCCAGACAAGAGAATGCCACTTTTCAACAGGTTTGCCATTTTTTACAAGACCCATAAAATATGACTTTAGCTAACCTAGCTACTCAGATGCATGCCATTTCATTCCAATGACTTTCATTCTTTCCAAAATGATGAGAGACTTCTTGCATCAATTCTAAATCCCTTGATTGATTGATTAAGCCATTGGGGGTGTTCTTATAGATAAAGGTATCAGGGGTATATAGGGTATTCAAGGAGGATGAGCATTTCTAGTATGAGGGCTTACTGAGCCCTTTTCAAGACTGCTCATTTACTTTTGGTGTCAACTTGGTGCTCAACTCTCACCTGTGGCTCCAAGAAGCTGTAGTATGTGCAGTGACCCATTAAACTCTCTTGGCAGATGGGCTAACTCAGGTTGAGACCTCAAACCTATTGTTGAATTAAGCATGTGAAGGCATCCCTTAGTGGAATGGGCAGATGTGAACAACTTGTTCTAACATCCATGAAGGGAGCAGGTGGAGCACTTAGAGTATGGTCAAACATCAAAAATGCCAAGGTTATCCACTGCATGCAGAGACATTGACAGTCATCTTGACTTCTCTTACCACTGGACTTTGGTGACTCTGGAGGAAAGAGTGAGGCTGCTGACTTTGTGCTCTGCCTCACTTAAACCCAATTCACCCATGAGTCAAGACATCAGCCTGTGATGTCATTGATCCCCTTTGGAAAAGAAGGACAAACAAGAACCATAATCAGGCCATAGTATCTTGTTAGTTCAGTTTGGGTGGGGATGATGGATTGATTCATTGACTCACTCAGCCCTCTATGGAAAAGAATCTAGAGCAGTTTAATTATAAAGCAGAGGATATTTGGAACAATTTGGCCATCTCCTTCCTTTTTCCTTCCCTTTTGGTTTTCTCTCTGAACATCATGCAGTATTTTTTTCAACAGGTACTTCAGGAGTTGAATATAACGCCCTCACATGGAACTTGAACTTAATTCGACAAAACCTAGCATGCAGATTCAGCTAGATGCTGAAGTACTTTAAACTGCATTTGATTACATTCAAATGATATATACATACACAATTATTTAAGTATTACATATAGTCTTCTATACTACAGGTTTGGGGGTGGGCACTAATACTTTGTAAATCCTAAAGATCTGGCTCTAGGGTGGGGAACCTGCTGCCTTGAACCTACGTGTGACCCTCTAGGTCCTTAAGTGCAGCTCTTTGATGGAATCCAAACTTCACAGAACAAATCTCAGGGGCTTTGTTCTGTGAAGTTTGGATTCAGTCAAAGGATTCAGTCAAAATCCTTATTAGAGGGATTTGTTCTGTGAAGTTTGGATTCAGTCAAAGGGCCACACTTAGGCTTTGTTCTGTGAAGTTTGGATTCAGTCAAAGGATTCAGTCAAAATCCTTATTAGAGGGATTTGTTCTGTGAAGTTTGGATTCAGTCAAAGGGCCACACTTAAGGACCTAGAGGGCCACATGTGGGTTCAAGGCCACAGGTTCCCCACCCCTGAGCTAGACAAATGTGAGCTATTATATAAATAGCCTGATGTTACTGTCTCAAATGATGTGCAAAAAAATCCTGTTTTTTTCATTTGTGGTCCAAGTTGATATTCACATACTGATATCCCTGACAGTGTGAATTTTTTTAAAAAGCCCTACAAAAATAAATATTAAAAAAAGATTTTGATCACCATTCCACACATATGTGTTCTAGATTTGCATCTGCCCTAGTCTATTACAGCAGCTTTGGGATTTAAAGGCCTATATAATAGGTAAAGCAACAGACCTTTATGATGGCATTTTTAACTCACACAGAGGAATGCCCAGAGATTAAAATGAGATGTCTAGGGCAGTGGGGGAAAGGGAGAGCACAGTAAGGATACCAATAGGAAAATCAGAGAACCTTAGTTATGATGGCCTGGCTATGGAAGGGAGAGCAAGGGGAGGTCAGCAACAGTCTTGTGAGAGGCTACCACTGGACGTGGCACATTCACATTCTGACAAACTCTCATCTCCTCTTGATGTAAGAGGTACATAGGTCCTTGGTCTTCTCCACATCAGGTTACTTTTTGGATTCAGGTAAAAACCATGAACTTTAAGAGAAGGGAGTGTGTTTGAGGCTGGGCTTGACTCAGACCATTCTCTTAATTGTTTAGGTTCAATATTGGAAAGATAGAAGACACGCCTGGGTTTTCAAGGAATTAACCAAAAGAGATGGACCTAGCTATAGCAGGAAAGGATATTCAACAAAGATAGACATCTGGGACATTGGAGTTGGTTCACTTTAGTGAAGTTCTGTTGCCTGAATTACCCATCACAATCCACCAATCAAGCATCAGCGTGCCCCTGGAGCCCAAGTGATAAGGGAATGATGTCAGCAGTTTAAAACTTTAGTTCCTGGAATCAACCAAGGTTCACCCAAGGTCTCAATACCTATTAAAGAAAAAACTGGACTATTTAGAAAGGAAGAGAGAAAAAGAGGTTAGAATTATTATTCCTATCACAGCACCCTGTTCTGGATCAATTTCACCTGAAGGATTTTTCATTTCTGATGTCAGAGGTAGGCAGATATTAGGGGAAGGCCCTAAGTAGGGAAGTTTCTAATATGTGATATGGAAGTTTTCAGACAGAGAGGGCTACAAGTATTAGGCCAGATCCAAAGCAGAGAGAACCTGGGGAAAGTGTTGAAAAAAAGGAAAAAACCCAGAGAAGATTTTTAGGCTATCACACCTCACCCCTCGACAGGCTGGCTATGCCTCAAAACAGCTAATATACAATTGGATTAATACCCTCTTCCCATGGCAATAGGGAAGAGTTCAATTTAATTATGCAGGTGAATGCTACCATTAGGATGAGTCTTACCACACAAATATTGTGTTTTGGGGGTAATGGGTTCAAAGACTATAGCTGAGATCGTCTGAGTCAACATAAAAGAAAGGAATGGGGAAAAACATCTTTGGAGAAAAGAGGTACTCTAATTCATCTCTCTGTTCCTCTGTAATTAATCCATGTTATCAGAGAAACTTCACTACCAAAGGGCCTAAAAAAACCCTAAAAGTAAAAAATAAAATGACCTCATAGGAGTGCTTCTTACAGTCACTTGGACAGTTCAAGATTTCCTTGGATTGACATAAGTGAGGGTGGTTTAGTATTGATTTTGATGTTCAATCTTGTGTTGAACTTGGGTAAAATTTAAGAATTATCAATACACAAAGTATGTCTCTACACTTAATGGCATGGCAGACAGACCTATTGTCAACCAAGTAGGGGTTACTCATTCTAAGCAAGGAAAACCTAGAAGTCTTCAGAAAAGTCTAGCCATCAAGTCTAGGAAGCCACTTTTCTAATCTAGCTCACTGCTCCTACATAACCACAGTGCCCAATTCTTCAGTTATATGTGCTACATGGAAGCCTTCCTTCACAGTAGTTCATTAATCACCTCTCCCTGTGAGTTTCTGATTCATCAACGTACCCCCCACACACATTTTCAGCACCTTGGTATTATAATTTTTAAAAGTTTACCAGAATAGAAGTGTTCAATCCAATGTATGGTGCCAAAATGAAAACAAAATCAGAAATTCTGCAACAATATCATACCGCTGGTTAACTATTTCCATCCTTGCTTCAATATTAGTAAGTATCCCACTGTCTGGCAGCAGTAGACAAGCCAGAGAAGACTTTGCCACAGGGACTCAAAGCTAACAATGCACGTTCAATGCTCTTTCCAGACAACTCAGTTGGCCGATCCCTGAAATGTGAAATAGCTAGATTACCAAATGCATGTGTTGTCCTGTTTTCCCAAATCTCTTTTCTAAGGTCAGTGGACATCCTCCTGCTTCAGCTAGTCTCTCACTTTCTATTCAAGATACCATAGGATTATGGATTTAGAGTTGGAAGGGAACTTAGAGGTCATCAAGCCAACCCCTTCATTTTACAGATGAAGAAACTGAGGCACCAACTCACTTGCTTAGGGGATCACATTTTGTGACTAATTTTAAATTCTCCATTCTTTCCAGTTCTATTTTGATGTTCAGTCTCTTTTGCTGGCCAAATCTTCACTACAAAATTTAACAGCATAACTAAGAAATATTCCAGACTCTAACATTTATAGTTCTTGCCCTCATTTCAACACACAAATGTCAGAGCAAATCATGGTAGTCTTTTCAGAATAGGTTGCCAGATCTTCAGAAACTTTCATGACTCAGATTTCAATTGAGGCTATATCAAACTTACCTTAAAAGACTCTGTGCTCCAAAAGTCATAGATTTTTCAAATGAGCTTCAACTTCCGTTTTTTACCTCCCCTCACCATTATGTGTTCCCCCCTCCCTCCCCCATGCACCCCACCATCCATCCTCAGGATGGAACATTACTTTTGATTCTGTTACTCAGCTTAGGCTGAAGATCATCTCCTTGACCATCACTCCATGCTCCTTCCATACCTATGGGCCTGTAACAATAAGCAAAGTAACAACTTTGCTGTTTTTCTGGATTGAGTTTTAACCAATCAGATATGTGCATGTGGGCTCTAGTGAGTCAGATGCGTACATGTGAGTTCTAGCCAATCAGCAGAACTGTATACAAACAGTAAGTGTTGAGAAAGCAGGCATGAATGAGGAGAGCTAGTGTTAAAAAACCGAGAGCCAAGACCAGAGATCTGGGAGGAGAGCTCTGGGCCGAGAGAGGAGAGCTCTGGGCTGAGAGAGGAGACCTCTGGGCTGAGAGAGGAGACCTCAGTGGCACAGACTTGCCGAAGGAGCATCTGAACTTTGAAACCAAATAGAGCTGTAGGGCAGCAACACACCCCAGGAGGCTAAGCCCCTTTTGAGAACTATTAAAGTGAAGTGAGCTGTTAACACAGAGTCTCTGGACTTTGGAGGTGAATTGAGATGATGGTGCTGGTGGTATGTGTTAGTATTGTGGGCCTGTCGAGCTTTGTTTTCCCTGAAGCAGAAGCTGCAGAGTGGAGCAGTCCTCCTGAGATGAGACATGGAACAGGAGCGGAGAGCTGCCTACTTGTGGATCCAGGCAAGAGTCAGGAGTGGTCGGCCCACGGAGGGAGAACCATGGGACCTGGAAGTCAACCTGCAGTTAAGCTGAAAAAGGACTTGACTTGGACACTTGGTATTGATTAAGGATGTTGCTATGAATGTTATGCTTTATTTTATTGAACACTGTTTAGTTTATTGCTGAATAAATAGAAAGCTCATTATACTATGCAGTCAGACTCCTGAAATTATTCACAGTAGCAGCCTGCAGGTGCGCTGCCCAGGACTGGTGTTACAGGGCCCCCTGCCATCTGCCCTCTATCCTTCCTCTGTGATTCTGGAACTACTGTGGACAAATTGCCTTTCCTGTTGGATCTCCTCTTTGTTTTTTAGATTGCTTTCTAACGTGGCCCCAACCTGGCTTTCTGACCTAATTTATGCATTATTCTTCTCCCTGAACTTGATTCAACCAAACTGACTTTGCTGCTTCTCATCTATGAGTGCATTTCCCACCCCCATTCCTTTGCATTGGCTATCATCTATGCATGGAATGTACTTCCTCCTCAACCCTATCTCTTGGACTCTCTGGTTTTCTGCTGAACTTTGCATAAGTGGCATCTTCTACAATTCAGAAAGTTCTTCATTGTGTGTGTGTGTGTGTGTGTGTGTGTGTGTGTGTGTGTGTGTGTGTGTGATGAAGCCTATAGAGATTCCTCAGAATACTGCTTTTTAAGCACATAAAATTAAATACATAAGGATTCAAAAGGAAATCAGTTATACTGAAAAGCAGTTATCAAACTTTTATTAAAATCAAGTTCATGGAATCCAGGTTTATGATCCCTGAATCTACACAAAGTCTTCCTTGATCTGCTCTGCCCCGCCCCCCCCCATCATGGCTTAGAAACAATAATAATTAATCTAACTCAGAATGTTGAGTGTTTATTTGCCAATAGTTAGATATATTGTGACAGCAATGGATAATAGCCCAAATCCTGAATAACAGTATTATAAATTGGAATTTTAAATCATTTATGTACTCTAAAATACCTGTGTATCTCTAATTCCTCTCCTGGACTCTATGATCACATCACGATGTGCCCACCAGAGGGAGCTGGTGCTGTGGATAGCTTGAGCTGGAGTCAGACTATCTGGGCTAAAAACCTACTTCTGTCGTTTACCACCTACATAAGGTGGGGCAAGTTACTAAAGCTCTCTGAGGGCCTCTGAGCCTCAATTTCCCCATCTTTAAAAAGATGGGTTGGGACTAGATCAGACGCAGTATGTGCTACTATTCCTTCTGAGTGCTGCCCCAAACAAAAGAAAACGTGATTGGGAAATATTAAATAAAACAAAAAAATAAAATAAAATGAAACATGGATAATATTACATTTGAAAATTAAGTCAATATGTTGCCCACAGGAATCTTGATATTGAGAATGATGGCCCCTGTTTCTGTGTGAGTCTGACATCACTGGACTAGCTAACTTTTGAAGGTACCTTTTCCACCTCTAAATCAATCTAAATTCAATAATCTCCAATTGTGTAGTCCAGTTGGATATCCCATAGGTTCTCAAGCTCAACATGTCAAAATATGCCTCTTAATGAACACTTCTTCTAAATTGCCCTGTTTCTTTTAAGGGCTTCACCATCTTTCCAGTGATCCAAGTTCACAACCACAGTTTCATACATGTTTCTTCCTTCTTCCTCATCTCCCTCTGCCATATTGAATCAGTTGCCAAGTCTTGTAAAGTCTAACTCACAGCATATCTTCCACCCCTTCCTTCTTTCTACTTACATGGCCAGCACCCTAGTTCAGGTCCTTGTCACTTTTTGCCTGGATTATTACAACAAACCCCTTCTCACCTTCTCCCACTCCTTCCCCCCAACCTCCCCCCCCCTTTCTCTCTCTCTCTCTGTTTCCCTCTGTGTGTGTGTGTCTCTCTAGCATTTATATAGCACTTTAAGGTTTGCAAAATACCTTACAAGTATCTCAGTTTACTCTCACAACAACCTGGGAAGTGAGTGCTATATTATCAGCATTTTACAGATGAAGAAAGAGACAGACAAAGGTTAGGTAATTTGCCCAGGGTCACACAGTTAATAATTGTCTGAGGCTGGATTTGAACTAAAGTCTTCCTGTCTCCAGGTCCTATATTCCTTCTAGCTCCCAAAATAATCTTCCTAAAACACAAGCTGATTATATTTCTCTCATCCTCAAGAATCTTCATTGACTCTCAATGGCCTCTGTAAAAGCTCCTCAGTTTGGCAATTAAAGACCCATACAATCTGATTCTAACCTAGAGGTTCTTAACCTGGGGCCCTGTACTTGTTATGATAGAGAGAGATAGATGGGCGGAAGAAAGAGATAACTACATTTCAGTATTATTGGTTTCCTACATACTCTATGTGTTTTATGCATTTAAAAATATTATTTTGAGAAAAGTTCTACAAACTTCACTCCACTGCAAAAGCAGTCCAGAACAGCCTTACTTCTCAGCCTTACTTCCTACAATCTGTATTGCAGACAATCAGGCCTGCCTGCTGTTCCCCGAAGCCTAGCATGCCTTACCACCCCAATGCCTTTGGCTGACTTCTGCCATGCCTGAAATCCTCTCCTTTTTATCTTTACCTTTTAGAATCCTTGGCTTTCTTCAGTGTTCATATGGAAAGCCTTGCCAACTCTATGTGCTAGTATTCATGCCCTCTTCAAGTAGTTATGAATATATTTGTCTGTTTACATATAGCATTGCTTAAGTAAAATAAAAGATTTTAAGGACAGGAAGTCCATGAGAACTTCTGAGATGACAGAAGGAAGAGAAGGTCCGGGACCTCATGAATAATGGTCATATCACAAATAATGATCCTGAAAAGAAGACTAAAAGGTATTGGTCCAATTCAGATTGGAGGAGAACCATGACAGAGCAGTGTCATGGAAACATATGGAGGAGGGAGTAACTTGAAGGAGGGATGGTCAAAAGCATCAAATACTATAGAGAGGTCAAGATTGAGGAGCAGTGAGAAAGGTATTGGATAAAGCAAGAAAGAAACCATTGGTAACCTTGGAGAAAGCAGCTTTATGAGGTAAGAGGGATCAAAGCCATATTCCAAGAGGCTGAGGAGTGAGAGGGAGATGTTAACCAGCATTTATTAAAGCTTCAGGAAGAATATGGGAGATATGAGAATGGTAGGTTTAATTAGATTTTTTTAGGGTTAAGTAAATCTGAGAATGTTTATAAGCAGCAGGAAGGAGCCAGTGGATATGGAGAGGTCGAATATGAGAAAAGCTGGGGGGACGGGGTGTGGAGATTGAAAGGCCAACTCTGGGAAGGGATGGGATCAAGGGCACAAATAGAGAAAATTTTCTTCCTTGCATGAACAACACTTCTTATTTAGAGACTGCAGCAAAGAGAGAGATAATGAGAAATAACACTAAAGGATTTGAGGAATAGCATGGAGGACTAGCCAGAATTTAGGATAGATTGCCTCTATTTTGCCAGCAAAATATATGGCAAAGTCCTGTGATAAAAGGGAATGTGAAGGTGGTGCTGCAGATTTAGTGGTGTTATCTCAAACAGAAATGGATAGGACTGAGGAAGAATACATGGGTGGGTCTTAGTGTCCTGAAAGAATTCACTCAGCTGAAATGAGCAGAAACAGGAGAACATTATACATAGTAAGGCCACAGGGTGCGAGGACTGTTTCTGATAGACTACACCCTTCATAGCAATGCAAGGACCTAAAATATCCTCAAAGGACTCAAGGCAAAATGCCATCCACCTCCAGAGAAAGAACTACGGAATTGGAACGCAGAATGAAGCAGGCTATTTTCTCTTGTGTTATGTTTTGTTTCGTTTTTTCCCATTCGTTTTATTTCTTCTAATGCAACGTGACAAATGTGAAAATGTGTTTAATAAGAATGTATGTATAGAACCCACATAAAATTGCATGCCATCTCAGGGGAGTGGGGGAAGAGAAGGGGAAAAAATTGAAGACTTATGGAAGTGATTGTTGAAAACTGAAAACAAATTAAAAAAAAAAAAAGAATTCACTCAGTCTTCAAGAAAGATGTTTATTGGGTGTAATGCAACCAGAGCAATTAGGCAAGATTAGCTGTTTGGTCTAAATACACCTTAATGGGGTAGGAGCAAGGGGAGTAAGAGAAGGGGAGGAGAGGCAAACAAGGAGCTGGAATGCCTGGGATATCACATAGTTTGGAGGTGTCTTTGGAGGAGAACAGGAAAGGGGGAAAGGCTGCTCTGGGATATCATATAGTTGGGGGAGCTTTGTGAAAGCCCATAGATAAGTTCATGATGGGAGGCTTCAATGCATAGTCTACTCTGGTCACTTTTCTCGTTGCTCACACCCTGCATCTTCTTGCACATCTCACATCCTGAATCCTGCATGTTCCATCTGCCTCGAGCACTCCTTTCTACCTCATTAGGGTAACATTGACTTAGAAAACTACAAATGAACATCATCTATGTTGTATTGTATTTCGATTTATTTTGTTAAACATTTTCCAGTTACATTTTGATCTAGTTCAGGCAGTAGGTGGATTTGTCACCTCTGCTATAGATAATCTGAGAGATGAGACTAGTCTAGACTAGAATAGAATGGAGTGGAAGTATAACCCCTTTGGAGAATACAGTTGTCAGTCTTGGAAGAGTAAAAAGATTTCCTTATGGTAGGGAGAGCAGAAATGAGATCAGATGATTGACCTAACAATTCTTGTCATAACCACGTTTGTTATAATAATGATTTTTTAATAACAAAAGTTGACCTTAACTTTGTAATTCAAGGGTTTTATTGTAAGTAATTCAGCCACAATCCCATTTATCACATGAAGATTGTTAGGACTTGGGCCAGTTGTGTCCATTCCTGTCACAAGGATGCATGTAATAGAAAGCAAGAGTAATTTAATCTGAATGACTTTTAATTTCAACATAAATTTGTGAAAAGAGGATTATAGACAAAGTGGTGTGTGTAAAACCTTGTCTTCTTGAATAAACCTAACTGAACTTACATTAAAATATGAATTAATCTTAAGCATTGAAGAAATGGAACAATTAACCAAGAACACCTACATTAAGTGTACTGGACTGGAAAAGATTACTTTTTCAAAGGATTTCTACTGGGGAATGCATTAATTATGGAACACTATTGAATAGTAGTTGAGTGGCAAAAATAGAGCTTTTTCTGAGTTTAAATTTTATTTTTTACTTATTTGTATATTTGATCTAATCGATTATCAACTTTTAATCCAATTCCAAGTAAATTCATAGATGATCTTGGATATAGAAACTGAACCTATAACATCCATAAAATATAGGAGATAAGGGATTATTTTTGGAAACTAAAAGTGAAATTTAAGAAGTTAATAGATTGTGGACAAAAAAGTTGGTAGTCTTAACTAATCAAAATAACATTTCTATGTTATTTATGAGAGATACTGACACACTAGAACAACTCTCCAGATGCATAACCAGAATGGTGAGAGGCCTTGAAAACATTTCATAAGAATTGATTCAAGGAATGGGGAATTTTGTATTCCAATGAGGATAGCACTAGGATCGATAGATAGAATTATCAGAAGACAGATTTTTGATTTAACGTAAGGAAGAACATTCTAACAATTAGAGCTGTCAAAATAGATTGAATTGTTGCTAAAGGTCCTGAATTTCTAGTCACTGGAAGGATACTAGCAGAGGTTAAATGAACACTTGGGGGACATTCTTGCACTGGGTAGGGGGTTAGACTAGGTTATCTTATGGTCATTAGTTACCCACTGTCAGTTCTCAGATTCTTTGCCTTCTTAAGCAACATACTAAATAAAATATAATCTTTCCTTGATGACTCAGTATCATTCTGAACACTTTTGGACCAAACTTATAATTTTATTGGGTAAGTAGATGGTGTAGTGGATAGACTGCAAGGCTTCAAATCAGGAATTCTCATCTTCCTGAGTTCAAATCTGGCCTCAGACACTTATTGTGAGACCCTGAGCAAGTCACTTAACCATGTTTGCCTCAATTTTCTCTTCTGTAAAATGATCCAGAGAAGGAAATGACAAAGCCCTCTAGTATTTATGCCAAGAAAACCCCAAATGGGGTCATAAAGAGTCAGACATGACTGAAAAATGACCAAACAACAACATAATTTTATTGATTTAAGGAATTAAGGGACCTTCTATCTACTTAGATCAATACTTCTCTGAGACTTGTGTCTGAGAAAGTAGCTTTCAGGCATTAAGAGGTTAAGGGACCTGCTCAGGGCCAGTCACTATTTCAGAAGAGAGAGTGGAGCGCTGGTCTTTTTAACTCAGAAGCCAGATCTTGATCCATTATACTATTTTTCGTCTCCCACACTTTGTATCTTCTGCCATTTTAGAGTCTGCCCCTAAAATATCTGACCCCAGGCTTCTGTGATTTTGGTGTGCTGGTGTTTATTTTTAGAGTTTTCTGATGTTTAACTCATCATCCAACTCACAACTGTCACTTCTTCCTGCTTATTTAGGGGTTCTTTTCTTTCTTTTTTTAAAATTTATTTTATTTTGAACTTAAATAAAACAAGCATTTCCATATCAGAATAGAAAAAAAAAAAGATGATTGTACATGAAACTGCCAATCTGTCATGCACAACTTGCTATTGCTTTTAAATATATAATAAAGTTATATAACTTTGTAAAATTTTTTTCTTCCTTCCTCCCTACCTTCCTGCCCCAATCTAGACACAGTCATCCATAGGCATCTTAACCTGGTATCTGTGAATTTGTTTTTGTTTGTTTGTCTGGCCATTCTGATTTCTATTTCAATATAAGTGGTTTTTTTGTAATCCCACATATTTTATTTTACATTGTTATTCTCAAAAGGGGTCCAAAGACTCAACAGCACAATGCCTAAGTACACTCCAAAGGTTACAGTCTCTTTCTCCAGAAACTCATCTTCGCCAGATACGTTCTTTTATATGTTGCTATTGGAAGCTAGGAAGCAAATAACCACACTTGTTAAGAATGATGTCAGATCTCTGGAGAGTCATTCCAGATGCTCTAATCATCTCTTCTGTTGTCTTAGTAGCCACTTTGCCCAATTTGGAACCATGAACCATGATGAAATCAATTTTGTCATTGCTCCTGAATAAGATGTGTCAATCTACTCCACTATGGTCCTCCTGCCCACCATTTGTAACTTTCTGGAATCAAAGTAATCCACCCTTTCCCTTGGCCACCACTCCCCTTTTTGTGCTATCTTCACCAATTAAAAATCCAAACTTTTTAAGGGCAAGGACTATCTTTGATTTGGGTATTTGTGCTCCTACTGGTTCACACAATACTAGGCACATAGTAAGCTTTTTAATGAATGCTTTTTCATTCATTTATTCATTCTTATTAAAGCTAGAGATGGTTTAGAGATTTTTAAAAGGTAAGCTATGGAAGAAATAGGAGAGGAGATCAAGGGCACAAGTTGCTTTGGAAAAGTAAAGGATCACATCCATTTACTATAAAATTGTAAAATTATAGTTCATTAGCTTTGGTGCACGGACTTTGTTATTTATATGATGGTCCTATCCTAGACTTTCCATCCAGATTCTCAACTGTCTTCAAAAGAGCTGTGATTGTTAAATAAGTGAGCTCTACATGCATGGATGAGCTATAATTTAACAATGTAAAATTTCTATCCATTTCCATTCAGGTCTAATTACAGTGACTTGAACTATGAGTACATCATAGTGCCTGTATAAACACATGCACATATATGTAGGTATGTATATACATATATATACATGTGTGTATACGAATGAATGATTGAAATAGAGATGACATGTGAGAGAAAGAAACCTAACAATTAGTATTTTGGGGAAAAGGACATATACATATATACAAACACACATACTTGGGGACAAGTCATGGGGTGGGGTTCTAGAGTTGATGTGTTATGATTAGAGAAGATAGAGCTCTCACAACTTTAGGGGCTCAGTCCAGGGCTGATTCAGGACAGTCCATGGTTCAGACTTGAAATTGCAATGAAATGAGCTACTTACAGATTAGAGTTAAGCAAAGATAGTGTTGGTTTACTTGGGTTCAGCTCTTTTTGTATCTTTGTTTGCCATGATGGTATAAGCAATCAGAAGGCTATGTTGAGTTGCATAGCAGTGAGAAATCCATGAACTTGAGGAGGTTTTAATGCCTTAGGAAATTAGGAAGCCTCATGAGTTGAAATGATTTAAGTTTTAAGGTTAATTTCATTGCCTTTTAGGGGACCACTAGCCTATACATCAGGGAACTTCTAGTTTTCCTGCCATAAGTCTCAAACGGCATAAGAGGGCTTTGTTGTTCCTACCAAAACTGTTTTTCATTTTTCTTTTGCAAAGTATCCTTTACCAGGAACAAGCAGATTCATATGTAAGATCTTCTTTCCCAAAAGGCACAGAAGACACACTGGCCCCTAAGTAGAACAAGACAAACAACTTCTCACATGAGAGTTTTAAAGGTCATATCACCAGACAGGGAAGGATGAGGAAGGAAAAACTGACCTTTTGGAAAATCTCCCTCTGTAAATCAGAAGAATGGCCCATCCAAGTAGGCAGGTAGGCTTGTACTCTTTGCAGAATCTTCACTGATGGCAATGCTTAGCTTACCGTAGCCCTTAAAGCACTGTCCTGCCCTCAACATAGTGCTGGGGCTAATTATTCACAGCTTGCTGAAAGGGGAATGTGGCTATTGGAAAGGATTGTACAGGGCCTGAATAATCATTCCCTTTGCCTTAATGGGTTTGGACCATGGACAGCAGTTATGTATGTCAGCACATACATTCATAAATCTATTTCGCTACTCGTAAACCTTAGAAAATTGTGTTTGGTGGGGTTGGGGAGGAAATTGATACTGTTAGGGAAATGGGTTTTGGGGATTGTCTGCAGAATCGAAATTATTGTCTTCCTTTTTAAGGGCTGGCCTCACACATAGGCAGAGCAATTTTGAAGGCTGCATGACACAATGAAAAGGACAATGGAAGTGGACCATCTGGGCTCAAATCCTGTCTCTGGCTCTTATGGCCTGTGTGATTTGAGGCAAGTATTTGAACTAGAAGGGATCACTGAGTCCAGCTCCCTCAGTTTGCAGATAAGGAAATTGAGGGAAAGAAAGGCTATGTCACTTTTCAAAGTTGTTCAGTTGCTAAGTAGAAGAGGTGAGATTTGAATCTAGGCCCTCTCACTGCAGTCAACGTTTGTTTGTTTTTTCTATTCTATCACATTGGCCTCATATTCTTTGTGAAGTAACTAGATAGTACAGTAGATGGAGTGCTGAACCAGAGGCTCTTAGCCGTGTGATATTGGACAGTTCACTTCACTTCTGTATGTCTTAGTTTCCTCATCTATAAAATGAAGATAATAGCATTGTTGTGAGAATTTAATGGGATAATATTTGTAAAGTGCTTTGCAAAACTCAAAGTGCTATATATTATTATACTGTTAAAATAAGGGGGGTGTGGAGGTCCAAATCTATCTTTTTATTACTTTAATTGCCCTAGACTCAGAGAAGCCAAGATCAATCCCACCTCAGACATTTATTACCTGTGCATGCATGGGCAAGTCACTTAATCACGGTTTCTTCATTTGTAAAATGATGAGATTAGACTCCAGAACCTCTGAAGTACCTTCCACCTCTAGTCTGAAGATGCCAATGCTAACGGTTATGATAATGAGGCTGGTGATGTGATTTCAGGACTGGCAGAAGGACTTCCCATTCTAAAAAATACATTCCCCATTTCAATCCCCCAGTCCACATTTAACTGTGGACAAAACTTTTTATTATGGAATAAAAAGAATGGTTTGAAATTCCCAAGAGAAGTAACACTAATTGAAATTTACCTTATTGTCTCAAATGCTGTAGTTCTTGTTGTTTGAAAGAAAGTCTGGGAAAGAGTAAGAACACTGAATTCCCACAGTGGGTAAAGCTGGCCCCAAAGGTGACAGCACAAAAGCACACAGACAACAGTGGCTGGGGAGCACCCAAGTTACTTGCCAATTTTGTCCCTACTTCCTGTGATATATATAGGAAACAGAAATGTAATTGGAGTGTTCATCTTATAAAATTTGCCCAGTTTATAAGGATTTTTTTTTTACTAAAAATGTAAAAGAAATAAATTTGAGTCTTGATCTTTTATACATAACATTTTAAAATTCTTTTTCATGTAGTTCATAAGTGTGATTCCTGTGGTTTAAACCTATCTTCTCTCTTTATATATTGGCAATTAGCTAATTTCCCTACATTATGGATGATGACTCAAATTTTTCTATAGAATCAATTCCATTAGAGACATAGCAATTGATTATATTTGGTAGGTGAGCAATTGACCTATTGAGAAATTTTATTTTAATTTTTCATCACAGTTCTCTTTATCCTTGACCTCAAAAAAATAAAACAACCAGTTTATTCTCCAGTGATTCTTCAATTTATGTATCAAGTTTCTTTTATTGTGAATGTTATTCTGATGTTCTATTTAGTGTATTAGCTGTTTTGATGACAGATAGATAGGTAGATAGATAAGATAGATAGATAGATAGATAGATAGATAGATAGATAGATAGATAGATAGATAGATAGATAGATACCATGTGCTTTTTGAGAATTTACTTATCTTGGTTTTAAGAACACAATGCCTATTTGTCAGGTAGGCCAACAATTCTTCTAATCTTGTTTTAATGTTGAGAAGTTATTCATCGCAATAGCTATAGGTTACTTTTTCTACTGCTATTCATTTGTCCTATCCATTATGAAATAATTATCAGATAATTTAGTGCTGAAATTAGAAAGGTATACTTTATTGCAAAACAGTTTAGTCACCCAAAATTAGCCTTAACATGAGTAGAAAATTAATAAAGGAATTTGGTATCTACCTGTTCCCCAAAGTCCCATTAAAATAATTCAGTCAACAGAAAAGTGATTTTTGGGAATATATACTAAATTATCCTGTCATTTATATCTCATTCTGACCACAGCAAGACATGAATAGATGACCTATTGGAAGAAGCTACCATTGCCAAAGTGTTATTCCTATGTTGGAATCTCAGTTTTTGTTGCTTACTATCTGTGTAAATTTGAACTCTTAGAACTCAGTAGCTCATTTATAAAAAGTGAAGATATTGAACTGAATGACCTCTAAAATTCCTGCCAGATCTAGAGATCCTATGGATCTTCTCTCCCAGTTCATTTAAAATTGGTCTTGAGATTATCTGAATTAAGTTTTATGCTACATTTTCTATATATTTGTTTTCCTCCCCACTTCTTTCTGCATTTTTGTGAGATAATTAAGTTTGTAATTATCTTTATTCTTTTACATAAGATTTTACAGATGAGCTTGTGCCCTATATAGGTGTCCTTAACTGACATTCTCTTCCATGTGCCAAGGAGATCAAGTATTTGGTGGTTGAGGTGGTTTCTGGGTTTCTTTGTCTACCTTTTCGTACCATTTCAGTTAAACTTCTCTGAGAAATGGTGACAGAGTTCATTTCTTCATGTTTGTCCATCTCTCACTTTCCAAGTTAGTTTAATAAGTTAAAATAGTTTAACTATCTGCTTCTCACCTTGATTTTTTTCTTCTGGCTTGATGCTCATATCAGCCTTCCAGAGGGCAGAACAAGAATTAGCCTTTGTTCTGACTAGTCAATGGTCTGACTGAAAAGCACTATAAGTAATCTGTACTATCCTATATATTCTGTTTTAAACATTAATAAAGAAGGGAACAATATTTAGCCCTGTGAAAAGAACTGAGTAATATTGGTGTCATTTGGAAATCAACTCAAATTCATCTGACTTGCAGAGATGAGTAGGAAAGTTCAATTAAATCTTAGAGATTCAACTGAAAATAGTCACCTATCCCAACATCCATTTGTCTAGAGGGCAGAACAAAAATCAACTGGTAAAAACTGAGGAGAGGCAGTTTTCATCTCAATATAACCAAGACTTTTAAAATAATTGGAACTGTACAAAAAATGGAATGAGATAGTCCATAAAACAATGAGCTCCCTACCATTGAAATTATTTAAGCAGATGGAGGATTACTATCTGCTATACATATACAGACACACATATACCTATATATATATACACACACACACACACACACACACACACACACACACATATAGTACATATAACAGAAGGAGTTTCTTGCCTGAGATAGGAGGGACAAGGTATTATGGATATGAGGATATAAAAACAAAGTTGCTGGTATAAAAGAATAAATAAATCCAACACCATGCCCCCTAAAGCCTCCTTCTGTTGTGCAAGAAATATATATTAGAACATGGTTATTATTAAATAAAGAACATGACAAGTTGTTGAAAAACTCAACAAAAATATTTTTGAGAATACAATTAAAACAAAGGATTCATTGAGAAATAGCATATAGTTTATGGAAGACAATAGCAAAACCAGCAAAAAGAAAATAATACTGAAAGCCTACATGAATAGAAGAACGCTTAGAAACAGAGGTGATGGATCTGAAGAACAAAGCTCAATAAAATAACCTGAAGGGCATTGGATTTTCAGAGAAAAAATTAAGAAAGAAACATCTTCTATTTTAGAAAATCATACAGTAAAGTTTGCCAGAAATATTGAAACCAAGGGATGGCAAGCAAATTAACAGAATGCACAGGTTATAAACAAGATGAGCCCTAGATTAAAATGATCCAAACATACTATTGTTGAACTCTAAGACTACAATGGCAAGGAAATTGTTTTATGTGCAGCCAAGAAGAAAAACACCACATATTAAAAAACATCGGTTTTCATTGCATAAAATTTTCTGAAGAAAATGGGGGTGCCAGAAGTAGCATGAATATATGAAAAATAAAAGGAAATAAGACTGCAAATGATTGTGAGTACTAGGCATGCTTTGAACCCCTGCTTTGATGCCTTTATAAATTACCTTTAATGTTTTTTGAATTGCAAAGGAGTTTTGACAGAATTTTTTTTGTTGAATCAATAATAAGATCTTTTTTCTTCCTATATAAGTGAATGCATTTCATCTTAGAGACATATGAGCCAATCTTCCCTTCCTTTATTCATTATATTCCCTGTTGCTCACTACTGGCCCATTTCCTCTTCTCAGTGGCCACATCTCAAGGGAGTTCCTCCTCAGCATGGTATTGCTCTGTGTGAATTCTAGGGTCTCCCACCATGGGGCCCTGCATTTCAAGGTTAAGATCTTTCTTTCTCTTAATTGAATTTGTCTTAAAAAGTTGATTTGAGGACACGTTTCAAGCTCTTTTCTCTAGGTTGTATTTTGTTGGTCATGTCTCAGGCACCAGAATTGTTACATATGACTCAACATAGGCTAAAATTCTGTAGAAGAAGACAACCAGGGAGGGAGAAAGCAAAAATACAAAGAGAAACAATTTCAGTTGGGAGCAAAGCAGATTCTAATGATCAGGATGCTCGTTAATCAAGTTGGATTTTTAAAATACATAGAAAAGATATAATGAAGGGCAGAAAACAGATAGGAATTATAAATATGTAGCAAAGAATGAAGTGAGACATGCTAAAATTCATAGCAAACCAAGGATGATGAAAAAAGCAAAGGAAAACAAAAAGGTGGCTGTTTTTTTTTAAAGCTGTCCCAGTGTTATCATCTGGATCCCATGAACAGATGGGGCCATGGGCAGGAAGCTGACAGTGACCCAGCCCTGTCTTCCATGCTGGTACATCTGAGGCTCTTTCTCTAGGAATATATGTCATGTAGCAGGCAGTGTTGCACAGTATATATAGAGAACCAAGCGCAGTGCCAGAAAGGTCTATATTTAAGTTCTATCTCTGACAAATACTGATGCAGTGATCAAGTTACTGAAACTCTTAATACCCCACAAAACTCCTCAAGCCAGTAAGTTATGGACTAGTGGCTGATCTCAGTTCGTAGAGAGACTTTCCTCACTAGGAGTTCCTGGCCTCCAAACAACTGTCAATCATGATGTATCATACAATTCTGTCTCCACCTATCAACCACACATATCTCCTCTTCCAGATTCAGCATACTAATCATATCAGTCACTCACCTCCATTCAAGATCAGAGTTAAGCAAATGGTTTTATGAGATTAGGTAATTTGATAGCTCTGTCTATGGATCTCCAATTTACTATGGTTTTATCACAAAGTGCCACATTCCCTTTCTTCCAAGTTCCAACCCTCAAGACAAACAAATAAAATCTTCTGGTGTTGGAGTCTAGTTCTTCCTCCTTTAGCCTCTGAAATGCAGCATGGGGGCAGGAGAGAGAGAACCCAGAAACTGTATCTTGTAATAAACCATCTACCCTCCACTAAAGTGAAGTAGGACATAAGTAGTTAACTCACAACAGGTTGTTTACATTAGGGTTGGAGAAGATTGTGGAAATTGTCAGTGATTCTCAGGATCATGACTATACGGGTATAGAAGGCAGCAGGTCCCTGAGTATTTCTCTAGGGTCTATGGTTACTCTGCTCATTTGTCTGGTTCACATACTTGTCCATCCTTGAAGTCTGCTACTAGAAAGGGGCATTATTTAAAGGATCTTAGGACCAATGTCACTGAACCCAGTAGAAGAAGGACCAATGGGATGTTATCTCTTTGACCATAATTTCCTCTAAGTCTCTATCTTTGCCTTCAAGCTCCATGAGCCTGTATTTAGAATCAGCATCCCTTGTCTGCTGTTCTGAATGTAAATCCTGGGAAGCAAAAGGGCAAATGAGCACAGGACCAAATATAAGAATGCTGGAATAGGGCTAGGATGCTTCTTTTGCAAAGCTATATTTAGAAAGAGAAGCAGCTCAAAAAAAGAATAGGACTGCTGCTTAGGATAGGTAGGGCAATGACAATTTATCACAGAGAGGAGAGATGATTTCACTTTTATTTTCTCTGTCAAAGACAATAATCTTTGGACTGGAAGGGACAGATACAAAAATGGTTAACAGGGAGTTTAGACATCAACGGAATAGTGAAATAGCAAGAGAGTACCTACATGTCCTTGATGAGTTAACATCACTGGTCCTAGATGAATGACACCCTCAGGTTCAGAAAGAATTGGCACATATGATTGCTGAGCCACTGCCAGTGATCTTTGCAAGACCCTGACGGGGAACAATACTAAAGGATTAGGGAAGGTGATTGTGGTACCGGTGCTTAAAAAACAAAAGATCAAAGAGTCGTAAACTCTCCTTTAGCAAGGTGGACTTTTGATTCCTGGAAAAAAAAATCCATAATGTCTATTAAAGCAATGGTTATGGAATATCTAAAAAAGGAAGTTGTGTTTACAAAGAACCACCATGTTTTCCTCCAGAAAAGGCCATTCCAAACTGACTTCTTTTCTTTAGCGACAATTGTATTAGATTGATAGATATGGGGAATATAAAAGATGTAGTATATCTAGATCTTATTTTATTGTTCATATTTTTAAAAGCAATAATAATTCCCTTATATATAACTCCAACCTTCCTCCCATCATAACAAAGAAAAACAGTTAAGTGAAACTGACCAGTAAAATGACCATATCTTTTAGCCCAGGCAATATTCCATGCCTGTAGTTACTTTCCTTCTTATCTCTTCAGACCTGAGATTGTATTCCTAGATCTCAGTAAAGGAAGAGTCAGCATGGTATAGCAAATAAAACTGGTCCCAACATTAATACATAATGGTTATGTGACCCTGCTAAATTTCTTAACCTTCCTGTCACCTTAGTAGATCTCTAAGACTGAAAGTTTCAGGGAAAGCATGGATTTGCATTGATAGAATGATTTTCTCACTCAGTAGTTTGTGATACCAATGAAATCACAAATCCAGAGCCTATCCCTTAGTAAAGGGTAGATAAAAAACATACCAATGAAATCACAAATCCAGAGCCTATCCCTTAGTAAAAGGATAGATGTACAAGTAAATGTGTAACAACCAGGTCTCTGAAAAATGCATAGCAGGACACACTTTTAGGTTCAATTTATGTTACTAACACTTTCCTTTAGATAATCAACAACACAACAAAACCGATTTGTAGCAATTTCTGAGGTTTAAATGCTTGTATTGAAAATTTAACTATCAGCTCTCTTGTGCCAGTTAGAACAGCATAAGCTGCTCCATGTGCCAAAGTCTCTCATCATTTTGCTAATATCTATTTACGTGTACAGGAAAATATGAGCTAGACAGTAATAAAGTTAGGTGGATTGGATGGACAGATTCAAAGAACAGCCATTAGTGGTTTGGTGTCATGATGAAGGAAGGTCTGGAGGGTAGTGCCCTGGGATTTTATGCTTAACTCTTTGTTGCTGAACAGCCTTACTTAATGACTTAGAAAAAGGCCAAAATGACATACTTAACAAATCTGCAGATGGATGGGAAGCTAAGAGCAATAGCTAACATACTAGGCTACAGTCAGGTACTGAAAAGGCCTTGTTGAGTAGAACACTGGGCCAAATTAAGTGGTATAATTTAATAGGGATAAATGTAAAGTCTCACACTTGAGTTTAAAAATATGCTTTATAAGCTCAAGATAGAGGATTTGCTTTATCTTTGTTTTAAATTGTGAAAGAAGGTATGAGGGAGAGAAAAATAAATTTTTGCTAATTGCAAAAAAAAAATCAAATTATAATAAAAAACAAGTATAATGTAGGAAGGGTGAGAGGCTAGTTTACCACCTTTCAGACTATTTCAGTGGACTACATGACCTTGGATTTCCCCATCAGGATTTAGCCCACTGCATTTTCTAGATCAGTTTGGAGGAGTTCAGTATCAGGGAAATCTCTTCACTTTACTACTTCTTGCTGTTCCGCCATCTTGTTTCCACCCCAATTATAAGCTAAATATGAGTAAACAGTGATATATGTCAGTCAAAAAAAATCTAACGTACTCTTAGGCTGCATTAAGAGAAGCAATGCCCTTAGGACTGAGCTGATGTACTTACTGTACTCTGACCTGCTCAGACAACTAGAGAGTTGTCTTTGGTTCTGGATGCTGTGTTTTAAGGACTGCTTTGATAAACTGGAGTGTTCCTGTGAAGCTGACCCATTTAAAGGCCTTAAGATTGTGAGGATTTGCTAAAGGAACCGGGGATCATTAATAGGGAGAAGAAAAGGTATAGGAGGGAGAGAGATGTTCATTGTCTTCAAATATCTGAGGAGCTATCCTATGAAAGGAGAGCATTATGCTAGTTCTACATGGCCCCAGAAAGCAGAACTAGGAACAATGTGGGGAAGTTATGAAGAACTGATATGAGAAGGCACTTATTAACAATTAAATCTATTTTTAAAATAGACTAGGCTGCCCTGGAAAATAGTGGGTTATCTCTAAATGGAGGTCTTTAAACAAAACCCAGAGAAGCCCTTATTGGGAGTATGATGGGGGAGATTCTTATGTAGATATGGGTTGGACTGGATGGCCTTTCTGATTTTGTGATTCTGTAATATGTTGTAGGCACTACTGAGGCTACAATCCTGATTCCTGCTGAGTGTCATTGGCTCATAACTCTTCTTTAAAAAAATTATTTGTTTTAATCAGCCAAAATCTGCCTTCTTCACCTTTTGTCCCAAACAAATAAGAAAAACAAAATCCATTACAAACATGCATAGTCAATCAAAAACTTTTCACATTATGTTCAAAAAAAATTCTCATTCTATATTTTGAGTCTCTTACCTTTCTATTTGGAAGTGGGCAGCATGTTATACAATTAGCTCTTGGTAATTATGATGTGCATTACCTTGATAAGAGTTCAATGCGATAGTATTTCATCACATTGATATAATACAACATATTCATGGATTTCCCAATTTATGTGCACCTTCTCAGACTTCCATTCTTCGCCATCTCAAAAAGAGCTATAAATATTTTTGTATATCCTTAGAGTTGTTTCCCTTAGGACTAATTCCTCCTGTAATCTAGTCTCCCACCCCATCCTCCCTCCTCCCTTTCCCCCTAAACTATTGTTAGGTGAACTCATGCCCAATTCTGTGTGTGTGTGTGTGTGTGTGTGTGTGTGTGTGTGTGTGTGTGTGTGAGTGTGTGTGTGTGTTCTTCCTTCTTTTGACTAGTTCCAATGAAAACTGCTCTGCTTTTGGAATTTGCCATCATGCCCCAGTAATCTCATCATTAGGAAATGGTATCATTTTGCAGAAGTGAATTAGCCTTGGGACTCACATCTCATCAGCACCCTCTGCTCCTCTGATTAGAGGGGAAAGCAATGAGATCCCAAACTCCCGTTTAAGGAGGGGTCTCGGGACAATCATCTCATTGCTCGCCAGCTGCACTGCTTTTGGATTCCTTTGGACTTCTCTATTATGCTGCTGTGCTGGGTATCTGTTTTCTCTCTTCCCTGTTTTTCAGTCTTCCTGTTGTGTGTTGTCTTTACCCATTCGATTGTAAGTTGCTGGAGGACAGTTTTTTTTATTCGTATTTGTATCCTCAGCATTTAGTAAAATACCTGACACACAGTAGATTTTTAATAAATGTTTAGTGACTGACTGAGAGCGAGGCTCCAGGGTCAGCCACTCCCTCTAGCCTCTTTCTCTCTTTTTTTTTTTTTGGTATAGATATCCACTTGTGTACCTTGATTACCTGAGATAATTTCTCCAAGTTTCCTCTCCTTCCCTTCTCCCCTCCCCACCTCCTCCTCTGTCCTTACATTCTTTTCTTAAGATCATCTAAACCAGGTTGAGGAACCTGGAGCCTCGAGGCCACATGTGGCTTTCTAGATCCTCAAGTCCTTTGACTGAATCCAAACTTCACAGAACAAATCCCCTCAAGAAAAGCATTTGTTTTGTAAAACTTGGACTCAGTCCAAAGGCTGCACCAGAGGACCTGGAGGACCACATGTGGCCTTGAGGCCTCAGATTCCCCAGTCCTGATCTAGACATAGCAGAATCACTCCCTGGTCTTGTTTAATCGGACTTCCTCCATGACTCCTGATAATGTTAGGATTCAGAAGGGACATACGTATGTATCATCTCCTCATATTTGAATGTAAGCAGTATATTCTTGTTTAGTCCTTTATCACTGTTTACTCTTATTTACCTTTTAATGTTTCTCTTCACTCCTGCGTTTGAACTTCAAAGTTTCTATGCCACTCTGGTCTTTTCATCATGAATGTTTGGAAGTCATCTATTTCATTAAAGGTCCATTCCCACTCACACCTCCCTATGACATTATACTCAGAGGTTTTTTTTTAAAATTCTGGATGGTATTCTTGTCTATAAGCCTAATAACCTTTGCCTTCTGGAATACTGCATTCCAAGTTCTTCTCCCATCCATTTTAGTGGTGGATGCTGTCATGTGTGATCGTCAATTCTCCAATTCTTTCTGCCTGCTTGTAGTATTTTTTCCTTTGATCTGAAAATTCTGGATTTTGACTATGATGTTCCTGAGAGTTTTGATTTGGGGGTTTCTTTCAGAAGATGACTATGATGGAATCTTTCTATTTTCATTTTGCTTTCTGGTTTTAGAGTTCTAGTAGTGCTGTTTTAAGAATTCTTGAAAAATAGGATGTGGAAGCTTTTTTTTTTTTTTTTGGTTAGGGCATTCGGATTGTTCAATTATTAACTGTTTTCTCCTTTATCTGTTTTCTAGGTCAGTTGATTTTGCTATGGGATATATTAGATTTTCTTTTCTTTTTAGGTTTTCGGCTTTGTTTTAATATGTCTTGTTACCTCATGGGGTCATTGGATTCTTTTTGATTCATGCTAATTTCTATGAAGTCTGTTGTTTGGATAAGTTTTTGTACCTCTTACAAAGCTGTGAATTTCCTTTCCAATTCTTTTTACTTTACTCTCATTCCCTTCCCATTATTTACCTCAGGTGGTTTCACTCCATTTATGAAAATATTTTTTAAACACTTACTCCATCTCTTCCAGACCTACTTGAGTTTGCTTCCAAACTATGTTTTTCTCTGAGGCTTTATTTGTAGATGCTTTGGAGTCTTTTTCTTCTTCAAAAATTGTGTCTTCAAAGCTTTTCTGTCACCACAGCAGCTCTTCAGGGTAGGTTCATTTTCTGGATGCTCATCCTTCCAAAATACTTCCTGACTTTGAACTTGATGTTGGTGTTGGGCTTTGCAGCATTTCCAGAGGGAAGGTCTGGGCAGATACTATTGCAGCATCCTTGGGGCAGAGGGCTGTGTTATTCCAACATCTTAGGGATAGATTGCAGACCTGCAAGCTTTCCATGCTTCTGAGTGGTCTACTCAATGGCAAAGTTTGGTTGCTGTTCTGAACTCTGCAAGGGCTTGACTTGGGTTTGGGTCTAAGGAAGAGTAGAATGTTGCTTGATTCAGCTATCATCAGTCTGCTGGAAAACTGTTGATTCAAGGTGATAGAACTATAGGCTTCCCTTTGGTCTGTGGTTCTTGAACTAATTATTCCTCTGCCAGCTTCAGACTGGGCTAGAAGCTAAAAATACAACCTTGCTTCCTTCCTATGGTCTGAGCTACACAGCTGTTAATTGCTCTGAATTTCCTTTTATCAGAGAACAAAGATTATCTTGAATACATGTGACTTCTTTTAATTATAAATATTTATTTTTAACATTCTTTTCTTTTAAAATTTTGAATTTCAAATTCTCTCTCTCCCTTCCACCCCCCTCCCACCTACTGAGAAAGCAAGAAATGTGTCAATTATACATGTGAAATCGTGCTAACAATATATTTCATATTAACCATATTTCCAAAAAAAAGCAAGAAAAATAAAGTGAGAAAATTATAATTCAATTTGCACTCAGAGTTCATTATTTCTCTCTGTGGAAGTGAATAGCACTTTTTTTCTTCAAGAGTCCTTTGGAATTACCTCATGGGAATTACCTCTTGGATCATTGTATTGATCAGAGTAGCCAAGTCTTTCACTGCTGATCATCATTACAATGTTGTTGTTACTATGGGCAATGATCTCATTTGACCTTGCACCAGTTCATAAAAACCTTGCCATATTTTTCTGAAACCACCCCCCTTGTTATCTCCCATAGTATAATAGTACTTTGTCACAATCATATGTCACAACTTGTTTAGTCATTCCCCAATTGATGAGCATCACCTTGTTTTCCAATTCTCTGCCACCACAAAAAGAGCTGCTATAAATATTTTTGTTCATATAGATCCTTTTCCTTTTTCCTAGATCTCTGGGGCATACAGACTGAGTAGCATTATTGTTGAGTCAAAGAGTATGCACAGCTTTATAGCTCTTTGGGCATGATTCCAAATTACTCCAGAATGGTTCAACCAGGTCGTTACTCCACCAGTTTACTACTTTACCTATTTCCCTCATCCCTTCCAGCATTTATCATTTCTGATAAATGTGAGTTATTTAATTTTCCTTTCTCTAATCAATAATGATTTAGAACATTTTCTTTTTTTAAAAATCTATTTAGTATTTTATTTTTTCCCAGGTACATGTAAAAACAATTTTTAACATTTGTTTTCAAAACTTTCAGTTCCAAATTCTCTCCCTTCCCTCCCTAACCCTCCCTCATTGAGAAGGCAAGCAATTCAATATAAATTAAACATGTGTAGTCATGCAAAACATTTCCATGACAGTCATCTCATGAAAGAAAACATAGACCAAAAGAAGGAAACCTAAAGAAAAATAAAGTTAAAAAATATACTTCAATCTGAATTCAGATACTATCAGCTCTTTCTCTGCAGATGAAAGCATTTTTCATCATAAGTTCTTCAGAGTTGTCTTGAATTATTGTATTACTGAGAATAGCTAAGTCATTCACAGCTTACAATATAGCTATTACTTTGTACACAGTACATTTCACTTTGCATCAACTCATGTAAATCTTTCCAGGTTTTTCTGAAGGCACGCTGCTCATCATTTCTTATAGCATCATAGTATTCCATCATAATCACATACCACAGTTTGTTTAGCCAATCCCCACTTGATGGGCATCCCCTCAATTTCCAGTTCTTTGCCACCAGAAAAGAGCGGCTATAGATATTTTTCTATATACATGTCTTTTTCTTTTTGATTTTTTTATCTCTTTTGGGATACGGACCTAGTAGTGGCACCGCTAGATCAAAGGGTGTGCATGGTTTTATAGCCCTTTGGGCATAGTTCCAAATTGCTTTACAGAACAGTGGAAAATTCACAACTCCAACAATAGTGAATTAATGTATCATTTTTCTCAGTTCCCTCCAATATATTTCATTTTCCTTTTCAGAGCATTTTTTTATTTGACTATAGATAGCTTTACTTTCTTCTGAGAACTGCCTATTTATATCCATTGACTATTTATCGACTGAGGAGTGGCTCTTATTTTTATAAATTTCATTCAGTTTCATACAGAAGTCTTGCCATACACAAATCTGCATTATGCAAATTCAGCTATACTCAAAAAATTCTGAAAGAAATCTGTATTTCAAAATAACACCTCCAATTAGAGTACTGTTCTCTCCCTCTCCCTCTCCCTTCCTCCCTCCCTAATGCCCCCCCTGTCTCTCTCCCTCTGTCTCTGTCTCTCTCTCTCCTTCTGCCTCTTGGATTGGTGCTCTATGGCCTTCCATCTCCCCTCTCAAACAAAGAAAAACAAAATAAACCAGCCTCCAAATGAAAGCAGAAGAATGGCCATGCAGAAAGTCCCTAGCTGGGGCCAGACTGGGGGCTTGGCTTGAGACCTCCAGTGCTGAAAAAGGAGACTTTTGCCCCCTTTGTCTCAGCTGTATGAGGATCCAGCTTTCCTATGTCTGTCTTCCATTCTTTTGTGCTAGGGTACTGCATGTCTGTCCTTGGCCCCAGTGTGATGCCTGTCTTCTCCTCTCTGCCCACTCCCTCTTCCTTTCCATTTAGGTCAGGTTACCATATGGCTGGTCCCTGTACTGCACTCTTCTTTCTGGTCTCATTCTTCTCTGCCTAGTCCCCATGTGTCCTTGAACTGTGCCCACAGGCACCGGGCCCACTCTCTGCCTCCATGCCTTCCTCCCCTCCCCCGTGTCCACTGGCAACCTGCATCATGTAAATAAAATCACTCTACATAGAGGTCTTTGGAATAGTTCACTTAACTAAAGAGACAACTGTGTACTCAATATGAATTTGAGAAATGAGACCTTCATCAGAGAAAATTGCTGCAAAAAATGTTGATATTGCTTCATCATCCATGGTACCTTTTAGCAAAATGTAGTTTCCCTGATTATCCCTTTTAATTAGGTTCATTTTTGATTTTGCTTTGTTTGAGATCATGATTGCTACTCCTGCCTTTTTTAGTTTAGCTGAAGCATATAAGATTCAGTTCCAGCCCTTTATTTTAACTCTGTGTATATCTTTCTGTTTTAAGTGTGTCTCTCATAAACAATACACTCTTGGATTCTGGTTTCTAATCCATTCTGCTCTCTGTCTCTGTTTTATGGGTAAGCTCATCTCATTCACATTCACAGTTATGATTACTGTCTATTTCCCTCCATACCATTTTCTTTTGTTTCTTCTTCTCTCTCTTTTTGTCACATCTCTCTTCAAAAATCTATTTTGCTTCTATACTTTGCCTCCTTTAATCTGTCCTTTCTTTTATCACCCCCGTCCTCCTTTCTCTTATCCCTTTTCCCTCCCTCTTATTTCCCTACTGGATAAGTTACATTTTCATAAACAACTGAGTGTGTATATACACACACACACACACACAGGCACACACACTTCCCACTTTTTAAAAAATTTATTTATTTAACTTTTAACATTCATTTTCACAAAATTTTGGGTTCCAAATTTTCTCCCCATTTGTCCCCTCCCCCCACCTCCAAAACACCAAGCATTCTCATTGCCCCTATCACCAATCTGCCCTCTCTTCTATCATCCCTCCCTTCCCTTGTCCCCATCTTCTCTTTTATCCTGTAGGGCCAGATAACTTTCTATACCCCTTTACCTGTATTTCTTATTTCCTAGTAGCAAGAACAGTACTCAACACTTGTTCCTAAAACTTTGAGTTCCAACTTCTCTTCATCCCTCCCTCCCCACTCATTCCCTTTGGAAGGCAAGCAATTCAATATAGGCCATATCTGTGTAGTTTTGCAAATGACTTCCATAATAGTTGTGTTGTGTAAGACTAACTATATTTCCCTCCATCCTATTCTGCCCCCCATTGCTTCTATTCTCTCTTTTGATCCTGTCCCTCCCCAAGAATGTTGACTTCAAATTGCTCCCTCCTCCCATTGCCCTCCTTTCCATCATCCCCCCCACCCTGCTTATCCTCTTCTCCCCCACTTTCCTGTATTGCAACATAGATTTTCATACCAAAATGAGTGTGCATTTTATTCCTTCCTTTAGTGGAATGTGATGAGAGCAAACTTCATGTTTTTCTCTCACCTGCCCTCTTTTTCCTTCCACTAAAAAGTGTTTTGCTTGCCTCTTTTATGAGAGATAATTTGCCCCATTCCATTTCTCCCTTTCTCCTCCCAATATATTTCTCTCTCACTGCTTAATTTCATTTTTTTAAGATGTGATCCCGTCCTATTCCATTCATTCTGTGCTCTCTGTCTCTCTCTGTCTCTCTCTTTCTGTGTGTGTGTGTGTGTGTGTGTGTGCATGTGTGTGTGTGTAATCCCACCCACTACCCAGATACTGAAAAGTTTCAAGAGTTACAAATGTTGTCTTTCCATGTAGGAATGTAAACAGTTCAACTTTAGTAAGTCCCTTACGACTTCTCTTTACTGTTTACCTTTTCATGCTTCTCTTCATTCTTGTGTTTGAAAGTCAAATTTTCTTTTCAGCTCTGGTCTTTTCATCAAGAATGCTTGAAAGTCCTTGATTTCATTGAAAGACCATATTTATCCCCTGAAGTATTATGCTCAGTTTTGCTGGATAGGTGATTCTTGGTTTTAGTCCTAGTTCCTTTGACTTCTGGAATATCATATTCCACGCCCTTCGATGGCCTATGTAGAAGCTGCTAGATCTTGTGTTATCCAGATTGTATTTCCACAATACTTGAATTGTTTCTTTCTAGCTGCTTGCAATATTTTCTCCTTGATCTGGGAACTCTGGAATTTGGCCACAATGTTCCTAGGAGTTTCTCTTTTTGGATCTCTTTCATGCGTTGTTCTGTGGATTCCTTGAATATTTATTTTGCCCCCTGGTTTTAGAATCTCAGGACAGTTTTCCTTAATAATTTCATGAAAGATGATGTCTGGGCTCTTTTTTTGATCATGACTTTCAGGTAGTCCCATAATTTTTAAATTGTCTCTCCTGGATCTATTTTCCAGGTCAGTTGTTTTTCCAATGAGATATTTCACATTATCTTTCATTTTTTCATTCTTTTGGTTTTATTTTGTGATTTCTTGGTTTCTCATAAAGTCATTAGCCTCCATCTGTTCCATTCTAATTTTGAAAGAACTGTTTTCTTCAGTGAGCTTTTGAACCTCCTTTTCCATTTGGCTAATTCTGCTTTTGAAAGCATTCTTCTCCTCATTGGCTTTTTGAACCTCTTTTGCCAATTGAATTAGCCTATTTTTCAAGGTGTTATTTTCTTCAGCATTTTTTGGGGTCTCCTTTAGCAAGGTGTTGACCTGCTTTTCATGCTTTTCTTGCATGTCTCTCATTTCTCTTCCCAGTTTTTCCTCCACCTCTCTAACTAGATTTTCAAAATCCTTTTTGAGCTCTTCCATGGCCTGAGCCCACTGAATATTTATTTTGGATGTTTGGGATACAGAAGCCTTGATTTCTATGTCTTTCCCTGATGGTAAGCATTGTTCTTCTTCATCTGAAAGGAAGGGAGGAGATATCTGTTCACCAAAAAGTAACCTTCTATGGTTTTGGTTTTTTTCCCCCTTTTCTGGGCATTTTCCCAGCCAGTGGCTTGACTTCTGAGTGTTCTCTCCACACGCATCTCACCTCCAGATCCTCCCATCTAGTGCTTGGGGTCTGAGATTCAAATGCTGCTTCCCAGCCTTAGGGCTTTGGGCGTGGGCAGGGCTGCTATTCAGTGTGAGATTAAGTTCAGGTGCTCAGGTGGGGGCAGGGCTGCCACAAGGGGCTCAGTTCCCTCAGGAGGTTTATGTGGAGACCTTCAACAATGGATCTGAGCTCCTGCCTGCTTTGGGAGCCCTTGTCCACTGCTGTCTCTGCTGCTGCCTCCCAAGGGGGCCTGAGTTATGGGGACACCACGCTCCCCTCTCAGGGAGCTGAAAAGACCCTCTCACTGACCTTTGGCACCTGTGGGTGGAGGGACCTGTGCAGCTGCTGGAGATTCTGCCCCTGGAGCTTTCTCAGATCTGCTCCTCTTGCTGCACGGCCAAGGCAGGTCTGGGCTCTGCTCTGGGTCCAGTGGGTGACAGACCTTTCGTGTCAGTTTTTCAGGGCTCTCTGGAACAGAAATCTCCTCCACTCTGTTCTGTGGCTTCTGCTACTCCAGAATTTGTTGGGAGTTCTTCTTTACAAGTATTTTATGGGCTGTGGGTTTGGAGCTAGCATATGTGTATCTTTCTACTCCGCCATCTTGGCTCCTCTCCCACACTTCCCACTTTGAACCAATTCCAATTAGATGAGGTTCAAGCATTGCCCACCACCTTTCCATTTTCCCCTCCACTGTAAAAGTTCTTCTTTGTGTGTCTCTTTTATGTAAGAAAAATTTCCCCATTTTACCTCTCCTTTCCCTCTTCTCCCAGTGTATCCTTCTTTCTCAACCCTACATTGTTTTGGAGATCATTCCAACTTAAATGACTCACATCCATGCCCTCTGTCTATGTAAGTTCCTTTTCTCTGCCCTAATAATGACAAAATTCTTAGGAGTAATGTGTATCAACTTTCCATATAGAAATGTGAACACTTTAACTTTGTTTTATTGTTTTTTTTGTGTGTCTCATGGAGTCATTAACTTCCACTTGCCCAATTCTAATTAGATTTTGGACTTCTTTTTCCATTTGGTCAATTCTGTTATTTTTTTAAGGAGCTCTTTTCTTCATGGAATTTTTGTACCTCTTTCACCATTTGGCTAATTCTGTTTTTTAAGGTATCAATTTCTTCAGTATTTTTGTGCCTCTTTTACCAAGCATTTAATTCTCTTCCCAATTCTCTTGCATTACTCTCATTTTTCCCCCAATTTCCTTCTACTATTCTTATCTCTTTAATTCCTACAGAAATTCTCGTTGGGCTTGGGTCCAATTAAAATCTTTCTTTGAGGCTTTGTAGCTGTTTTTCACATTGTTGTCATCTTCTGAATTTATGTCTTCATCTTCCCTGCCATGGTAGTAGCTTTTTATGGCCAAATTCTTTTTGTTGTTGTTTACTCATTTTTACAGTCTATTTCTTGACTTTGAACTTTATGCTAAAGTTGGGCTCTGCTCACCTAGACTCGGGGAGGCCTTGTCTCAAGCTTTAGGGTTTTTTGTGCTGCTGTTTTCAGAGTTAGTTCTGGTTGTATGCAAGTTTTTGATGCTTCCAAGGTGGTGTGATCATGGGAGAGGTATGGTTACTGTCTTCCTAGACTGAACTCTAGTTCTGAACCCAGGAAGGGAACCTGGTCCCCTAAAGCCATAGGCACTAGCATTCTCTTTGCCTTAGAACTGTGAGCAGGGCCACTGCTTCCTTGTGACTGACCCCCAATGCTCCTCATGGGCAATAGAGTTGCCAGTGTCAGCTGTACCCAATGCCAGCAAAGAGTTCTCTGTTATCTCTTTCTGACCAATTATCCAACCCCTCTATCATCTCTGAACTGAGAGTTCCAAAAACTGCTGTGGCTGCTGTTGAGTGTATGGGCTATGGACAGGCTTCCACTTTGGTGCCAAAGACATCTCCTCCTGACCTCATAAGTTTCATCAGGCTGGAAAATTGTCTCACCCTGACATTCGCTGGTTCTTCCACTCCAAAATTTGATGTGAGGCATTATTTTAAAGTTTTTTTAGGGGGAATGTTGGGAAAGTTCTGTTGGGTTGCCTCTAATCTGCCATCTTGGTTCCATCCCCTTTTGAATACATCTGACTTCTTAAAGAATAAGTTTCCAAAAGTCTTTGTACAGTTTTGAGCTTTATTACTTTAAAACTATACAAAAATTTTAGGGACACCCTGTATGGTAGGAGATCAATTCTGTGTGTGTGTGTGTGTGTATGTGTGTGTTTGCATTCACAGGTCCTTGAGTATCATGTGTAAGAATAACTCCTTTCATAACTCTTAACCCTTTGACTTCATGGATTCCTAGCACCACCTAAACCTTAAACTTCAGAACCTTTTGTTGGGCATTATGCAGTGAAACTTTTATCTGATTATGAAAATGAAGGCAGAAGACTAATTGATTTAAGCAAGGTTGCACAATGATTCAGTAATGGCTAGGAATTGTGGTGGGTGAAAAATGAAATGACTGAGGAAACAAAGGTCTGAGCTTACAAATATATTGATTTATTAAGCAATGCATGCCAATTGCATAACAAATTGGGACCAGACTTCCTCAGCTTAGGGCTGGACTCTGAACACATGGGGAGACAAACTTTTATACATTAAAAACAATTAATCAAATAAGACTAATTAATTAAAAGAAAATAATTAACCAGGATACAAAATTAGGGAATCAGATTTTTAATTAGAGGAAAGATTAGGGACTTTCCAAGAGGGAGAGCAAGCAGGTATAATTCCCTGAAATCAGAAAAGTGTTCCAATTTCACCATGAGTCTGTGTTCAATCAGAGAGACATGGAAACAATAAGTGATTGATCAGTACAGGGTGGCTTTCAGATTAGACATATGGGTTGCCTGAGATATATAATTGTGAGAAAACTCCTTGCATCAATCTTTTGAATCTCACCAGGTCACCATATCCTAGGCCCTTAGTTAAGGGTTTCTAAACAATAGGCAGAGGTGATTCAGCTTCCCAGCCACACAAGGGGTAGGTTCAAACAATGCAACAAAGTCTTCTCCCAATTCCCACAACTGTATAAAGTTTTCCTGCAAGACAAAAATTGGACTAGACCCATAATTGACTAGAAAGAGAACTGAGTTGGATCCAGAATTGAGTCACAAGATGGTGTCAGTGTAGTTGACCCAATTCCCGCTACTGCTTGCTATTCTAATTCTCTCAGAATGGAATTCAGATTCCCTTACTTTTCCTCCAACTAATAAAGTATATAGCCTAGAGATGTATTAAAATTAAGGACATATTAAAAATGCTATCAAGTAGGCAGCTTTATGACATTTAGAACAATCATTCTGTTTGTTCCACAACAGGATGGAAGAAAATGGCTTTTTGAATAAACAGTGCTTAGCAGTTTTTAAAGGCAGCGATTGTGAAAAATTTACATCGACTGCATTGAAAGACAGAAAAATGAATTAATTTGAAGATGGGAAAAGGTGGTTTACCATTGAGTTATAAAAATACATTGAGTAGTAGCAAAATGGTTGCCTGCGGCTTATTTTACTTTGCAATGAGGGGAATAAAGAAACAACGTAATGTAGATTCAATACACTCAAAGCTGTTATCCTTCTGATGTGCTCATATTCCTTGATAACTCAGGATATTCTTGTAGTGGAATTATTGGAGGAGGATGGAATCTGGTCAATGTCCAGAATGTGGGAAGGTTCTTTCACATGCTGAATCATTATTGAGCTGTGATCCAAATAAACCTTCATGTAGCTATTACAGTTCATGGTTGGACAGTGCCCCTGCCAAGTCCTTTCTGGGAAGCCAAAGAGAGAAAAGGACTCATTGGTCTTCATTTCTTTCCTTGCTACTGTAAAGGATCACTCTGCTTTTTCTTGATTTTGGGAATAGTTCCTAAAGTTGGAAACCATATGAACAGAGCTGAGTCTTATGGTAAGTTGTCCTTGGCTTTGCTGGAGCTCAGGCTGACACAGACCAAGTGGTTACATTGGGTCAAAATTCCAATGGCTGCAGTGTCATTGAGAGGACAATGTAAGGATTTATTTTGTGTCAATGCTGGCAGGTTCCTGTTCTTAAAAATGTGAGCTTTGAAGCTTCACATATTTCAGTTACACTGTCATGTGTTGAAGCCATTGCAAGATTCCTGAATAATAATTTTGGTTTTTTTTCAGATCTAAGCTGTCAGTATAAAATAAACTATTCATCTTAAAAGTTGCTCCAGAATGATTAGGTTAAAATAAGTCATAGATTTGGAGTTAAAGGATCTGGGATCAAATTTTGGTTCTATAACTTAACTAAGCTGTGATCTTGAACAAGTTGATAAAATTCTTTGGCCTCAGTTTCCTTGTCTTTAAAATGGCAAACTTTGGCAAATCCAGTATTCTGGTACAATGAACACTGGAACAGTTCAATACACGACTCATTTTTTTTCTCCAAAGAATACGGCAGGATTCAAGCATACAAAGTATAATGATAATGATAATAATAGCTAACCTTTATATATATCAAGTCCTGAAATAAATCAAATCCATGAGTTGAGGAATAAAGCATCTTTAACTGAGATAACAGGGTAGCAAACCTGCCACCCTGGGACATGTCCAGTGGATTTCCCAAAATAGAGGCCCATGGAAAAATCTTTTATACCTTTAGGAGGGAAGAAGGTGGAGGCAGCATAAGGTAGGAAGGCCTGGCCATGAGATCCCGGTTGCCCTGACAATCTGAGCAAGGAGAATCACTTCAGTCTGGCTGTTTTGCCCTTCATGCCATGAATTCCAGTGAAAGGGGGCAAGTATGTCAAAGGCCTAGATATAGCTCGAGTCAAGTTCCCCTACAAGTCAAAATGTAAGGATGGGACTTAAAATCTGACTCCACTCAAATACTATCTTACTGGTAATGCTACTGACCTTCTGACATCAATAGGGCCATCTTAGGGAGTGGCAGGCAACATTGTATTTGGTATTAACAATTTCTATCCTTATATTAACAATCTTCTGTCACATGGCACTTTAAGATTTGCAAAGCGCTTTACATTTGTTATTTCACAACAACATTGTGAAGTCAGTGCTATTATTATCCTTGTTTTATAGGTGAGGAAATTGAGGTGGACAGAGTTTAAATGACTTGCTAGGGTCATGCAGCGAGTAAGTATTTGATATCAAGCGTTCCTGATTTCAAGTATGACTCTCCATCCATTGTACATAGCTTCTTATATGTTCCTTTTCTCCTTCAAACATACACTCATGATCCCAGAATGATCTGTGGACAGTTCATATGCACTCCCATGCATCAATGACTCCATATAGACATTGGTAAGTAGGTTTTGGGGGGTATATGGCTCCCTGGCATTTCCTAATTTCCTATGAACACCTCCCCCTTCTTATTCTTAGTAGGATTTCTTTACTAGGTCCCAGGATGCCACTAGTACATCCATTGTCTTCCTACTGAGCCAAACCACTTAATGTCTCTGAGCATCAGTTTGTGTATTGATAATGTATTTTTGCTTATTGTTAATATAATTTTGCCTCTTAATGAGATCTTCCCCAACCATTAATGGGCCTGCCCATTCAGGGGAGTTTGTTTAAGGGATATTTGTAGGAAGGCCCACACCTTTTGTTAATTTTCTAATGAGGCACTGGTTCTCAAGTGTTATGATGCTCTCTGGCTCAGAAAAAATGTATAAGTACTCTGAGGTGAAGTTTTACTTTGGGGCTTAGTTCTTAGAAGAAGGTTTGTGTGCCAGATGAGACTCTGGGAAGCCACTAAGCAGCCCCCCTTGGCTTTGATAACCCAGAACATCTAATGCTTCTCTCTCTACTAACTATGTATGTATATAATTGTCAGACAGTTAGATCTGTCTGTTGATCTATGATGTATGTATTATTTATGTCATGCAACTGGAAGCACTAGCTGTTGATCTTTATTTCCTCTGTATTTTCTCTGATGTTCAGGGTGTTGACTTTTCCCCCTGAACTAAGTGAATGATACATGTGCTTGATTTAAATGATTGTTAACCCCTCAAGGTGCTTGCCTTTTAGAAAAGCAGATCTAAGAACCTGTGATAGCAGGCCCCCCTGTGTATGTAGAAGTCCTTGCTTTTACAGTTTTCTCATTCATAAAACAAGGTAGTTGGAGACAAAGACCTCTGAGATCAATCAATCAATCAATTAATGAGCATTTGTTAAGTTCTCACAGTGTTCAGGCACTAGGGATACAAACAAAAATGTGTGATTGTGTGATTATTAGACTGAAAGCTATAAAAGACTTCGAAGTCATCTAGTCCAATGCTTTCATTTTACAGATAAGGAAACTGAAGCTGAGATGCTGTCATTTTCCCAAAATCACACAAGCAGGATATAACTAAGATGGGATCCCACTGCACCATACTGCCTCCCTCACATTGCCTGCCTTCAAGGATCTTGCATTCCTTTCATTCTACTGGAAATGTACAACATAGAATTGTAGCTTCAGATATGGAATTAGCCTTAGAGGTCATTTAGTCTGACCCTCTCACTTTACAAATGAAGAAACAAGGAATCAGGGAGATGTGATTTTCCCCAAAGTTTCACAGAGCCTTGATTGTGAACCCTGGTCCTTAGATTCTGAATCTAGGATTCTTTCAACCAAACCATTCCACCTCCTATTAGCTGACATGTAAATGCAGGAGATATGTACAAAGTGATCAAGGCTGGAGGGAGGATGAGAGTGGGGTGGAGCTGGAGAGCTAACAAGTGAAGGAAACAGGTAAGACCCCTTGAAGGAGGCAGTACTTAAGCAGAGTCTTGAAGAGACCGATAGTTTCTAGGAAATAGTGGTGAATTTCCCAACCATGGGAGAAAGTCTAAGCAAAGGCAAAGAAATGGGAAATGGACATTCTCTTCCAGTTATAAATCTATAATGCTATGATTCATGTAATTATAGGATTGTAAATTTAAACCTTGAAAGGCCCTTAGAGGTTGAGTTTAACCCTCCACAGTTTATAGATAAGGAAACTAAGGCACACACCTCACACAGCTAGTCACACAGCTAGTATCTGAGGCTAGATTTAAACCCAGGTCTTCCTTATTCTAATTTCAGTGCCCTTTCTAGTACAACATGTTGCCTCTCCTTATTTCCTTATTAATCAAATAGGGCTTTAAGCTTATCATGTATATTTTAATTGTTCTTCCCAATGGATCTGTGAAATAGGTCAATAACACTATCTGAAATATCTTATTTTGCGATTCAGAAAATGAATGCACAGAAAACAGAAATAATTCACCTAGTGCCTAGTTCCTGGTGGAGTCAAAACTGGGGCTCTGTTCTCTAAACTAGAGATCTACTTAAATGAATGAAGCTCCTTTGGTCAGACTAGTGAATCTTCCTTGATTCCAGGCATTTTCAGAGACTATCCCAAGGGGATTATGTAAATTAAAACCATTAGTATGCAATTGGTCTTGTATATTAGGTTTCTCAGTTCATTCCTTCCTCAAGGAATTAAACTTCCCCAATCTTATTCTACAATATTGGTAACGATATGCCTAAAGTGTATTCATCCTCATTCATCATTTTGGCAACCAAATCTAGATTGGTAAGAATGGTTTAGTTAATTTTAATATCATGTAGCAACTTTACAGCAGAAATTGTGACTTTAGTCAACTATCCTCCATTATGTCCTATTCCAGTACCTCATCATGGCAACCAGGTGTCCCTGAGTTGTTGAGGGGTGCATCATTAGAGCACATAAATCTGGTTAATTGCACTGTGATGGAAAGGGTTTGAGAATGGCTCCAGCAGCAGAGTCTGCTCTCTGAGGACCAGCCTAGCTAATAAGGAGATGTGTATCACTAGTAGTCAGGCAATTTGGTGAAGCAACTCATGACAGAAAGAAAAAGTTCAAATGGTCATCTCGCCTTCAGTAGCTGCAATCTACTTTATATTGGTGGTAGAGGAGTAGTCTATAAGAGCTCAGAGAGTACAAAGAATCACAGGGTATTTAAACTATTTTTAGACTGGTCCTCTCTCAAGGTGAGATCTTTGTCTAGTACTAACAGTAGGTCTTCCAGCAGGAGGAAGTGAATCATATTAACTTGACATGTTGCTATGAATGAAAGCAGAAGACAAAAGCAAGTTGTAACTAACTGGAAGGGTAATTCACAGGTTCTCCTTAGAGCTGGTTTTGTTGGACATTTAGGTTTCTTGAAACCTCATTTAATGAGAAATTTGGTCACCTTGTATTGTAGTGCTAATAATAAACATCTACAAGAATGTCAACATGAAAACAATTGTGCCAATGTCCACTGCAGTTCAATGAAGAACTCAATAGAGCCCTCTAGATTAAATCAGCATGTACAATAGTCAAAGGCTTTGGACTATGAAAAGAAGAAAGGCAACCTATCAACAACCATATGAAGAAATGCTCCAAATAACTAATAATAAGAGAAATATAAATTAAAACAACTCTGAGGCTTCATCTCATCCCCCATTAAGCTGACGAAGATGAGAAAAAAGGGAAGAAAGGACAATGCTGGAAGAGTTATTAGAGGATAAGGAAAATAATATATTGCAGGTGAAGCTATGAATTACCCCACCATTTTGGAAAGCAATTTGAGAATATGAAAGTCACTAAACTGTGTGTTTTCTTTGTGCTGTATCACTATTAGGCATACATGCTAGAGATCAAAGAAAAGGAAGATCCTATATGCAGAAAAATATTTATAGTAACATTTTTTGTTATAGCAGAGACCTAGAATCAAAGTAGATGACTATCAATTAGAGAATGGTTGAACAAAATATGGCATATAAATAACTATAGTGCACCATAAGAAATGAAAAGAGGACAGAAAGATCTTATAAGAGTTTGTACGAACCAGTCAAACAATGACTAAAGCACTGTAAAAAAAAACAACCACGAAAACTTGAAGAACTATACCCAATGTAATTGCTAACCACACCTCCAGAAAAATGATGATGAAAAATAATCCCTATTTTTTAGCAGAAAGGTGATGAACCAGAGGCACAGAACAGCACATGCATTTTCAGACATGGCTAATATGCTGACTGATTTTGTTAGACTGTGTTTATGTCTTGTTAATCAATAAATAGACATGTTCTTTGACAACTTGGCAACTTCAGAGCAAAAGGTGGCATAGTAAGGATGGTAAAAAAGTTTAGATAATATGGTTCAGAGTTTAGAAATGAGAAAGGCCAACAGTTTATAGACCTTGCATGAGCTTCACATCTGTAAATCTTGGATGATTCCTTCAAGAAAAGAGTTGGGAGGTTGTAGAAATGAAAAACACCAAATATCTTGATGGATTGGTGATCACATCAATTGTTCTTGTGGCAGAGATCACTACTCATCCATTCTGTGTGTCTCCTTTCTATATCTTCCTGTAAATTTAGCGGAGGGGTTCACCCAATGTTCTGATGGACTTCCTCTAGATGTCCTGACATTGCATAGATAGTACTAAGCCATGTGGGCTGCTCTTTGGTTATCCTTCACTTTTTCTGAGTCCATGTAAAAACAGGGAGAGGCAGTATGGTATGATGGAAAGAGTAATAGATTTGGAGCCAAAGAGCTTGGGCTCAAATCTCACCTCTGTCACATGCTATCTGTGTGACCCAGGGCAGGTTACCTAATCTCTCTGAGTTTCACTTTCCTCATCTATACAATGGTCTCCATAGTCCCTTCCAGCTCTAAATCTATGCTCCTTGAAACATCACAAAAATTGAAACATTATATTTTAACAGATGATAAATAGCATGTTACCAACATGGAAGCATTTCCAAATCAGCTATCCATGTACAATCAGGTCATGAACTTGTTAGAACAAAGATAAAAATTAATATAAAGCTAAAAGAATAAAAACAAGAAAAAGATACAGTTTATTCCAAAAGGGGGGAGGGAATAAACTACTATGTGCCAGGCACTGTGCTAAGTACTTTTTACAGATATTATATCATTTGATCTTCACAACAAGTTGATATTCCCAAAATGGAAAATGAATGAAGTAATGGGCATTGAAAGAGATTATAAATATTTCTTAAATAAAGAAACACTTGATCTCTTTGTCACATGGAAACATAGCAGCCAATTTTTATCCAGGAGCTGGAAGATTGTGACCAGCACTGCTTCATAAAAACAGCAAGAAAAACAAGAGCGGAAAACAAGTTTTAAGAAAACTTTGTGAGTACTTTTTGTCAAAGTTAACACAAGAACAATTAAGGATGAAATCAGTACAAGAACAACAGATAAAACATCTAAAAGTTCTTTATATCAAAGATTAAAAAGTATATAAAGATGTGAATTTCACCATCCCATACCATGATGCCTTGCTCTATCATGGCAGTTAGGTAATATAAAGCTAATGAGCCACAGTCACATCTGTAAAATAGGAGTGATAATAAATAGCACCTACCTGATAAGATTGTTTTCATGACCAGATGAGTTTTTATATGGGAGGAATGTTTGGAAACCTGAAAGTTTCTATCCATCTAAATGTTAGCTCTCATTATTATAGCATTTACACTATTATAATAGCACATCCTAGCTGTACAATATTAAGAATGGAAATGATATTGAGGGAAAAAACAGATGAAAAGAGCAACTGGACTAGACCAAGTATATGCGGAGAAAGTCTGTGCTGGAAGTGACTGCCAATATTGAGAACACTAAAGAAGTAATTCTCAAGGTATCTGAAAATGTAGAGGACACTAAAGGGATGGGGGAAAAACTAAAGCTTATTATTCCAAAAAAAGTGATCATTATCATAAGTAAACTATTAACCCATTTGCCTATTTTTCCATCTCTACAAAATTTTTGTGAGAATAATTTTTGGGAATTGTATACATTCTAGGGTATCTTTGATGTTGATATGAAAAAGAATGGGCTTTCAAGAATGATATTTTACAGAAGGACACCTCTGAACAATACAATGGACTGAAACATGTAGAAAAGTCAGAGCCCTACTGCCCTTACTGTTTGTTGACTATTAAAATTTTCATTAATATTAATGCAAATTTCATTACAATTAATAGTATAAAACACTACATTAAAGGTGCTCTTCCAACAAGGTGAGTCATACATATGTCAAAGTCATCCATGATCACTTGAAAAATGTGACAGAGATAATTTTGTTTAATGAGTCTTTCATTATTAATATCAAGCAAAGCATAAAATGGATATTGTGTTCACCAAAGGTGTTTGTCACTGTCATGGAGAATGTCCAGAACAGGGGTCAGAAAATGAGTTGAGGTCCTACAGATATAGGTCAGTGTTGCAGGGGATAGAACTCTGGTCCTGGAATCTAGAAAACATGAGTTCAAATCCAACTTTAAACATTTACTAGCTATGTTTCTGAGCAAGTCCCTCAACCTCATTTTGTCTCAGTTTCTTCAACCATAAAATGGAGATAATAATTGTATCCACCCCACAGGGTTGTTGTGAGGATCAGATGAGATAACGACTGTAAAGTGCTCAGCACAGGAACTGGCACAAAACAGATGCTATGGAAATGTTTATTCCATTTCCCTTCTCCCTTTTGTGGCTAGAATTGTATAGATGGCACCAAGCTCTGAAATCTGCAAAACTTCCTAAATGACATCTATGAGTACTCAAAAAAGTTTGACCTAACTATCCACACAAGGACAGACAAGGCACAAATGCCTAATTCCATGATGGGTAGTTGTATGGTTAGCCCATAGAGTTGGTCTAATGGGCTAGCAGCCCGCTTCCTACATTTTGCTTTCTTTTCTTTGGCAGTGGTAATCAGACTTATTTCCCTAAATCTGGTCCAGTCTTTAGCAGGAACTCCCAGCTTTTCTCACTTCATCCTCAGGCAGGCACAAGCTTGTCTTTCATGTTCTTAAAAAATGATTTATTGAGGCTTCTTGTTTTACTCCGGCAGGTTTTGTAATAACTTCCCTCAGCCCCACTGAATCCTCCCTTACAAGAATCATGATGAAGCCAAAACAAATGCATCCAATTATCACACCCAATGCTGCATCCATAGCACTTCAGACCCGTAGTCCTCTCCTGCTTGATCAAGAGAAGTATCCTTTGGAATCAAGATTGTTTTTTACACTTAATCTGAATTTTTCATCTTTTATTGTGACTTTTTACATCAACAATAGTAATATTATCAATCAATAAAACTGACACTTAATATTATTGATACAATAATTTTATACTAATAATATTAATTTATATGAATAATGATCATTGTGATGAAAATAGGTGTGCCAGGTACAGGTGCATTGCAACTATTATCACATTTGATCCTTACAACAATCCTGGGGGGTAGGTGCTGTTATTATCCCCATTTTACAGATGAAGAAACTGAGGCAAACAGAGTTTAAGTGACTTGCCTAGGCCCACATATGTAGTAATTGTCTGAGGTCCAATTTGAAGTCTACCTACTCTATAGCCTAGCTACCTATATCACTGTGGTCACTGTGGTTCTATAGCTTCCAATTTGCATCAGTTCATACAATTCTTTTAGGCATGCCTTGAAAAACTTCTTAATTTTGTGTATATATTAATTAGGGTCCTGTGGTTATATCTAAAGCAGCTTTAATAGGAACTTAGGAGCAATGATATCTAGCATTTTAAGGTTTACAAAGTATTTTCTGTTATTTCATTTGCTCTTCTCTGGGAGGTGGGGGCTATCCTTAACTCCATTTTACAGCTTAGGCTGAGACAAGTGAAGTGGTTTACCCAAGGCCTCCCAGTTAGTATTTGGATGAGGAAGGATTTCTATTCCTGTTTCCTTAACTCCAGGTTAAGCATTCAATGGAAATCAAAAGTGGAGCCAGAGTAGTTGAGTTGGAAGATGGTTTCTTTCATTAATGTATTTTTCTGGCTCCAAACTATTAATGACTAGAAATTTCCAGCTAATTTATGAGGACAATTGTAAGACCAAAAGTAATGCTGCCACGTGGATTATTAAGACTTCATAAAAATGAAAATCTTGTATAGTTTATCTGTAGCACATTACAATGCCATAAATCACCCTTGACAAAATAAATGAGCAATAAACTTTTGTGTTAAGTCTCCTCAATCATTTTTCATGGTTTTTTCCACTCTTTGGTTCTCTATATTTAGAAATCCATGATGGAATTCCCAAACCTTTTCAATTAGCAGCAGGACTCTGATCTAAAGATGATGGTGGGACCAGCTCTCTAGAGCTTCTGAGGCATCTATTCTGAATAGCCAGTGTGTGTCTGAAGTCTTTAATCTTATGGCTCAAGCATAAGACTTTAACAGGATGAATATTTTCTAATAATCTAAGAAGTCAAAATAGTAAGAAATCAAATTTCTTTGGTGAAAGAGGATCATTTACTTAAGGGGGAAAAAATCCCCAGAGATTCTTTCTAGCTGGAGGCAGCTAGGTTAACACAATGGGTAGAGCACTGGATCTGTAGTCAGGGAGACATTAGTTCAAATGTAGCCTCAGAAACTTATTAGCTGGGTAACCCTGGGCAAACCTTTGTCCACCTCAGTTTCCTCAACTGTAAAATGGGGATAATAATAGCATTTACCTCCCAGGTTTGTTGTGAGGATCATATGAGAGGCTTTTTGTAAAGCAGTTCCCATAGCACCTAGTACATAGCTGGTGCTTAATAAAATGCATCTTTCCTTCCTTTCAGCATCAATTTCCTTTTTATTCCTTAAGGAATGTAGAGTATTATGAAATCAGGATACATGAAGCAAGTTAAAAAATTTGGTCACACCAATTTCAGTGATATCAAGACAGGAGGATGTTAAGCTTATACTATTAAAAAATCATATCTCCATGTTGACTTCTTTTAAAAGAATGATAGATAAGGAAACTGAGCACAATGCAAAATGATGATTACGAGGATAAATATAAAGTCTTACATTTGGGTCCAAATAACCAACTTATATATAAGTACAAGATAGGAAAAGACAGTTAAATAGTAGTTACTGTAAAAAAGTATTGGGGGACTGTAAACTCAATATGATTCAATAGTGTGACTCCTAAATAAATTTTAAATATACAAATATAATATATAATAAATGTATCAATATATATTATAAAATAATGAATATATAAACAAAATATGATTTTAAACTACAATAAGAAAAGGATAATGATAAAGAGAATGAAGAAGATGATAATCTTGGGGCACTGTCTCTTGGTAAGACCACATCTAGACTATGGTGTTCAGTTCAGTTGTCATATGGATGAGTTAGAGAACAAACATTTTGGGAAAGGTACCAATGATAGTTAAAGACATTGAGATCATGTCTGAGAAAGATGAGATGAAGAAATATTTAAGGGATATTTAGCTTGGAAAAGAAAAGACTTGGAGGAGGGAAGGGAACCATGATAGTTTTCATTAAGCATTTCAAAGACTATCATGGGGAAAAGAGATCAGGCTCTTTCTGCTTGGTCCCAGAGTGTAGAACAAGGAACAAAGAATGGGTGGAAGGTTCAGAGAGGCAGACCTAAAAAGTAAGAGGACCAGGGAAAGAAAAAGGAGTTGCAATAATCAATCTATGCAGGGAGGAAGAAAACAAATGAATATCAGGAAAAGGCATCCAGGTCTACTCCAGGATAAGTAATTTGGCTGATGTTCTTTCCTTTACTGTAAATTTCCAGGTTGTTAAAATTCTGAGACAACCCAGGCAAAGATTATCACTTGCACAATTAAGGATTATTGCTTTTGAAAAGATTTCCATGTTTGAAAAACACAGCAGGCAGCCCTGACAGCAGGAGAGCAATAAGCAGACCTTAGTAGAGAGAGCATGGAGTTCATCTAAAATTGTTTGGGATTTCGACAGACATGAACAGTAGGGAATATCTGAAGGTACACGACACGACCATTGTTCTGAGTTGTCTAAGTCAGAGACAATAGATAAGTGAATTAATTTGAAAAACTTGCTTGTGGTGTGGCCTTAGACAAAGAAAACCTGACAAAGGCTGCTCTTTTCTTTATATAAAGAGCAAGTATTCCATAGAAAGGAATATTCATTGTATACTCGGTGTTAAGGTAATATTTGTCTTTGAAAGGCAGGATGCTCAATAATTTTAAAATGGCAGCATTGAACTTCAAACAACAAAGAATAAGATGCAGATAAATGTCCTGCTGGGGAGAGCTAATGGAAGAGGAAAAGAAAACTCTCTATTCACTAAATTAGGAAGCGTTTGTATAATCTTGCAAAAGCAGACATAGAGGGTGGAAGTCTTTATATTTTAAAACGTAGAACACACTGAGACTGCATGCATAGAGGATTTCTCAGGGATTAATGCCTATACTATTTCTAGAATAATCTTTTAGCGTTTCCTTTTGTTATAATTATTTCCAGTGGTGTGCAAGAATATTTTATTTTCACTTGACGAATCTATACAGGAGAGCAGTATTGAAATACTTCTTTGCCCTGCACTGGGCTCCTACCTAGGGCAGAATGATCAAAGTTTTGCCCCAGGGCACTAACACACAAAGGACATCTGGAGTACTCAGCAATCCTTGAGCAGTAGAGGAACAACTGTGCTCAGCACCTAATTAGCAAGAAGAATTAGATAAAAAGAAAGCCCTCTCCAGCACCCTCAACTGGAGAAAGAGAGAGGGAGAGAGAGAGAGAGAGAGAGAGAGAGAGAGAGAGAGAGAGAGAGAGAGAGAGAGAGAGAGAGAGAGAGAGAGAGAGAGAGAGGGAGGGAGGGAGGGAGGGAGGGAGGGAGAGAGGGAGAGAGGGAGAGAGAGGGAGAGAGGGAGAGAGGGAGAGAGACTTCTAGAAGACATTGTACTGCTTGCCTTGGGCACAAAATATTCAAGTTATGTCTCTGCTGATTGATTTTCTTGTCCTCATGAAATATTTTACAAAAAAGTATTTTTTGAGACAAAGCACTAGGTATGGTATTTTGTGGACAGAAAGGTCACCTTTTCATTGGGAATTTGTGAATTAAAGTTCTTGGAAACCTTATCACAGTGGAGAGGTGATTCTAGGTTCCGGAAACTTTAAGTTGAAAAGCCTGGCCTTACCAAACTGGAGAGGCTCCAAGCTTGGACCTGGTGAGGAAATCTGTAACTCTTCTCTGAGAATCAGCCTAAGTCTGGAGAACCCGTTCACCACGTTGGCCCACACAGTAATACATTTTTCCACCCCAGTAATTCTTTTATAAAAAAATGTTATTTACCTTTTTCTGAACTTAAGAAATGAAACAAACATTCCTACAACATAGCAGAATAGAAAAAAAGATGATTATACATGAAATTGCAAATCTGTTATGTACAACTTGCCATTCCTTGTAAATATATAATGACGTTATCATGTAATTTTCTTTTTTTTCTTTTTCTCTTCCCTTCCCCCTGCCCTAGAGATGGCTACCATTAGGCAAAACATATGTATATGTATACACACATATGCAAAACCATCTACACATATTTCTATTTCTCAGGTTTTTTCCCCCTGGATGCAGATAGCATAATCCTTCTTATGTCCTTTGTAGTTAATATGGGTATTTGTAATAATCAAAATGCCTTACTCACTCAAAGTCATTCTTAAAACAATGTTGTTGTCATTATATACAATGTTCTCTTGCTTCTGCTCATTTTAATTTTTATTCTTTCGTGCAATTCTATCCACGTTCTTCTAAGATCATTGAGCTCATCATTTCTTTATAGCGCAGTAGTATTCCATCACATATACTGCAACTTGCCCAGCCATTCCCTAATTGATGGGCATCCCTGCAATTTCCAATTTTTGCCACCACAAAGAGAGCTGTTATAAATGTTAAATAAATAAATAATAATGTTAAATAAATAAATAAGAACATATAGATTCCTTTCCTTTCTTCCTAATCGTTGTGAAAAACGGACCTAGTAGCAACTCTTGAAAGACTATGAACGGCTAAGTTAGAGACCAGACAAATAATAACACTAACTAGCATTTACACAGCACTTTAAGTTTTGCAAAGCTCTTTCCCCATGCTATCTCATTTGCTCTTCACAACAATCTTGGGAAGGAGGTGCTATTATTATTCCCATTTTTCAGATGAGGAAACTGAGGTTGAGGGAGGTTAAGTGATTTGCCAGGGCAACTTGGTCAACCAGTCAATTAAGCATTCACTAAGCATCTACCAAGCGATGGAGATACAGAGAAAGGCAAAAAACATCTCTTGCTCTCAAGGAGCTCCTACTCTAATTTTTCTGGGTCAGTAATCAAACACAGGTCTTCCTTATACCAAGTCCAAGCCCTAGTCACTATGCCAAGTTGCCTGATTAAACACTTATAACTTGTCAGGCACTGTACTCAGTGCCTGCAATGTCCAAGAGAAGAGTTCTAGTCTCCATCTATAGAGGCTCACATGCATGAAACTACAGATCTTGAAATATCTGTGTAAATGTTCCTAAAGTTGAGGAAAGCCAGACCTTCACAAAGGTTGAGCCACCTACTGACTCAACGTAGGCATTTTCCACAACACCAAGTCAAAGTCACTAGGAAGAGGCAGGTCAGTGCCAACTGGTCTTCCACCTTGAACAAGGGACAAAACTTGTACATTACTCCAAAAGTCACCAGGAAAATACTCAGCTGTCTTCTGAAGTGAACCAAGTGATTGTGGCCAGCACTATAGAGGAAACCATGGCTGCCAAGACGTGACCTCTGGCTTCAGGGAGTAATTTGCTGGAAGGGAATATAAATAACGGACATCTGAAAGGAAAGGCTGCTCTCTTTTGTTTATTGGCTAGTCCCATATGCTGCCCCTACCAATTCACAGAAATGATTACGTTTCCCCTCCTCTCTCCCAAAGTTACACTGAGTTCTGAATGGTGAAACACAACTGATAGGCTGTCCATGACCTCCAGAGGAGAGGGAAAAAGTAAGTTTTTACACTAAGTGAAGAAAACCCAGTCAACTAGCATTCAGGCTCCATTAAAGGAATTACATAGAGACTAATGTTCCTATTCTAGCGACGAACAGATCACAATGCTGGGTGAGCAATAGACCGTTAAAGGCTGAATGTAAAAATGTATAGTTTACTGTTATAATCAAATGAAACTTACAACAAAGTTAACGTGATGCATATTCAATGATACGGATAATTGTTGTTTTGCTGCACGGTAATTAATCTTTAAATGGTAAGCAACTCCTATACAGCAGAGTAATTAGCCTATGGCATGGTAAAGGGGAAAGAACTTGGAGTCTGAGTCAAAAGACGTGGATTCAAGGCTCAACCATCCCTGCTAAGTCACTCTCTAAGCTCCAGCTTCCTCTCCAAAAAATGGGAATAATAACATTTACTCTACTGTATAGAAAGCTCTGGAAAACCACAAAGCCCTACATGAATATTAACTTTTATGGTGACTTTCCCACATCCAAATGACTTTTTTTCATTTTCTAAAAGTCTCATAACAATTTTTTATTAATAATTAACATTATTGTCATTGGTTTTATTAGGGACATGCCTCATTGAGGGTAGCAGTGGATAGAGCATTAAACCTGGAGTCAGGCAAATGAGTCTTCCTAAGTTCAAATCTGACCTCAGACACTTACTAGCCATGTGACTCTGCGGAGGTGATATAACTCAGGTTGCCTCAGTTTCCTCATCTGTAAAATAAGCTGAAGAAGGATACAGCAAACCACTGTAATGTCTTTGCTAAGAAAAACCCAAATGAGGTCAGAAAAAGTCAGACACAACTGAAAATTACTAGACAACAAATGCCTCATTGAAGAGAGACATCCAGTGTGCCAAATGAATAGATAGTTGTCTGGAAACCAAAAAGACCTGGGTTCAAGTCTCATTTCTGACACATATGGTCTGTATGACCCTGGGTAAGCCCCTTTATCTCTTAGTGACCTGTGTCACTCTCTAAGACTCTAAGTTACAGAGAAAGTAATACTCTTCATTGGTAGAAGGAACTCCTCACCTGGGAGCTCCCTATACCAATGAGACCACAGACTCTGTCCCCATCCCTATTGTTATGTAGTATTGACTCATAATCATCATGACCACACACATTAATAAAATCATTCAACTTTATCTCCAAACAGCAAGAATTTGTTCATCTTTGATTGATGTAATTCTCAGTTTGGTCCCTTTATGATCCAAGGCTGAAGTTATTCTTCTTGTGGTTCCATCTCCCCAGCTCTGTCCCATGTCATGCTCTCCTTCCCCAACGTCCTCATACTCCTGAAGAGTTTCTTGGGTACTTCTTCCTGGCTGAGAGATGCCAGATGTTAGAGGGATTAAGGTGGCACAAACACTGGGTCGTAGAGAGCCCACTATGCCATGTAGGGGCAACTAGGTGTGCAGTGGATAGAGCATCAGGGCTTAGAGTCAGAGGACTTGAGTTCAAATATGGCATCAGACACTTATTAGCTGTGTGACCCTGGGTAAGTCACTTAACCCTGTTTGCCTCATTTTCCTCATCTGTAAAAGAAGTTGAAGAAGGAAATGATAAACTACTTTTGACAAATAAAAAACCCCAAGACAGACTTTCTGTATAATTAATCAATGTATTAATTAGATTAACTAATAATAAATTGATGAACAGTGTTTTTTCTCTAATCAAAGACAACCCATGAAAAGCCTGAAAGCTTTATACTTTTTTTTAAAGGAAATGCTTCTGAGAAGAGAAAATGAACCATGATTGGTGGACATTTAATGAAGAGTGGGTATAGAAGTCTTCAGGTCCTCTTGCTGAGAACATGGCTTGATCATGAGACTGACCAGCCTCCAGCACTCTGGACAGGGGCACTCTGGTTTTCTCCTTCATGAGCTGGGTCATGCTGAACTCTAATGGAGGGGTACAAGAGCAGGGGCTTCTTTTCCCAGGGTAAGAATTCTCCCAGACTGGATTGTGTTAGGTCTTCTAGTTGGGGGCGGCAGTCCATGAAGAGCAGGTTCCTTGAGACTAGAGGTGATCTCAATTTGTCATGTCCTGTAGACACTGGCAGGAGTTGGGCTTTAATGAGGAAACTGAGGAGAAGACACTGAGTCTCAATTTAATAATTAGTTATTAACATAATAGTAAAATAATTTCTCTCACACTCCAGTATCTTTGCAGAGAAAACCCCAACTGGGAATACAGAGTCAGACACACCTAAATGACTAAACAACACTTCCAGCAGGAGTCATTGTGAAGTTCAATTGAGATCAAATAAATAAAGCGATTTGCAAATTCTAAAAAAAAACTAAATTAGATTTTTTTTTTTTACCTTTTTGGTGTCAAGGGTTCCTTTAACAGTCTGATGATGGAATAACACATATTTTTTTTAAAAATCCTAATTGAAGGAGTACTTCAATTTCATTTAGAAATAAGTGAAAATAAAAGCAGAACATTCTGAAATGTATCTATGATCTCTTCTGGGTTAAGAACCCCTGCACTAGAAAAATGACAGTGATTGTTGTATTAACTTAATAAAACTCTGTTATAGTAAGAGGAAACAATGGATTTTTAGATATTTCATACTTTTTTTTTTAAGGTTAGGAGTGATGTCTTCCTGGATCTCTCACAAAGCTCAAGTGTTTTTCTCCTTCTAGGGTTGGGATCTTACATAGGTGAGGCACCTCATCCTTTCCCCATGGATTAAATCAATTAAGTGGGGATCTAGCACAGAAATGTCCTTGTCTATAATGATGCCTATAATAGGCCCAAATTCAATGATTTGGAGACTCGTCCACACCATGGACTGCAGTTTGTAAAGAAAAGGTCTCCACCATTAGTTAGTATTAAAACATCTACATTCTTCTCTATGGGTATTTGAAATTAATATGTCTTTGCTTCATTTTAGACTAACTTTTTTTAGTTTTCAGGCTAATTCTTCCAGCCAATAGTTCCATATTAGCTTTTGTCTTATGCATTTGGGTTTGAAGGCAGGATAGTAAAGGTTAATATAGGTCTAGCGTGAACTGACTTAGATTTCCTAGGGTTTTTTTTAATGAAAACATGCAGACACTCCTTCCCAATTCATTTCTTTTCTTTCAAAAGGTTTCTCAACTTATGCAAACTGCAAAAAAGACATGAATATCACAGTAAGTTGTGATGTTTTTAGGCAAAAGTGGAACATTAACAGTATCCTGAACAAATGGTTAGCTTGTCCTCTGGCATGGACATAAGGCCGTATTTTAAAGCAATATTCCCTGATTTGGGGCATGTAAAACCCACCTTAATGAGGGCAGATCAAGTAATTTGCTGACAGAGCTCCCAGTTTGGTACTACATATGTGGATTTTGTGATGGAAAAATTTTACGAGTAAAATTAGAAACCATTAGAAAGGAACATTTAGATCCAAATGACTTCAGTTAACCAAGGCCCAAAATGTCTTTGTAGATCAAAGTCATTACCATGAATTGTACTCAGTAGCAAATGGGGAGCAAGTGCAGACTGCAACACGGGTGTTCATGCTTCTGGGAGCCAATGAGGACAAGATACGGTTGTAGCCTGGACCCGCTGACATCTGAACCATATCCAGGGGCAGCTGCAAGTAAAGTATATTTACTCACAGACTCTGGAAAGGAGGCCTGGACTACTATGCTGCCTGCCTCATGAGGGTTACTGCAATAGCCAGTAGCAAAATTCATACTCTCTGGATGAGAATTTGAAAAAAGAAATAGGATATGATGAGAATTTTTTTTTAAAATTTTCTTTCCAGGGTGATCTGAATCATTTCTTCAATTATTTTGCATTAACTCTGATTATCTGACCTTGCTATAGAGAGCAGTGCTTAGCACAATGTCTGGCACTTAGTAGGTGCTTAATAAATGTTTATTGAATTGAATTGAACTCCTGACAACTGAAAAATATTTTGCTTCAGTGTCTCCAAATATATTCAGTTGAAACAGGTTATTCCAGAAGCCAAGGAACTAAGTTTTTAACAAGGTAAGAATCTCTGTGGAGAACCCAAGAGAATGTGCTATTATGCCTTCTCCCAGGATGACATCTCATAGAAAAGATTTTGTGGGTCTGAATATCTAAAAGGAATTTTACAAATTTTACTTGTCCAATCACCTAACACAGAGGCACTTTTGTTGTATTTGCCTACCACATGGATGGGAATAGCTGTTTTCTGTTGGTTACACAGTCAGAACAGGTTGGGTGATTAAAATCATGAGACTACAGAGAACAAGACAGTCAAGGTCTGTTTGGGTGCCATGAACTGACTGGTCCTTTTAGGTCCCATGTCTAAGAAATGGGCTTAGAGTTTTGATATGGTTTGTTTCATTTGTCTTTTCCAGTTGTAAGTGCAGGCAGTGAAGTTCCCACTGAAAACAAGAGCTTGAGCCATGGTGACCTGGGAGCCTGAATTTCAGGCCAGCAAGGAAGCCTTGAGAAGTCAGGATGCTTGCCACTCCAGCTCAAGGGAGGTTTAGAATTTGTTGGGATTGTGTTATTTAGCAATTGAGCTAAACAGTCAACCATTTTCCCTTCCTCTTTGCAGAGACCGAGGTGGCAGAGGGGTTATGTACTATATCCCCAGGTTTGTGGGAGATGGTTGTATGTTTATTTGTCTATTCCTTCAAAGTAAATACTCATCTGTAAAAGTTAAAGTGTTTAAATGGAACTGGGCCTATGGAAGAGAGATTGATTCACCCCAAGTCCCCTTAAGGGTACTGGAGAACTCTGAGAAATGGATTAAATGTAAAATGTCTGGCCTTCAGGCAGTGTGGGCCAGGATAACCACAGGTATGCATTTAGTTAGGTCATGAGAGGAGGAAAAGCAAAGCATCTTTGCAATGGAGAGAGATGAACTAGAAGACTGGTGCCATCCCCTCTTTCAAAGTGACTCCAGACTATCACAACTTCGCAGTCAACCCTAATGCAATGAGCCAATGGACAATCAACAATACTGAACAGTGCATCTGGAACTCCCAAGTGTCTGACTTGGATACTCAAACCAGTATCTTCCTGTTTGTAAGCTGTAGCTTCATATTAGAGTCAAAGCAGGTCTCATTGAATCCATTCAGTTCATTAAACAAGAGCATCTGAAGGTTTCTTCCTCATCCTCACCTAGCTGGATGCTGGCTACTCACAGTTGGATTATGTGGATAATGGGTTTTGGCCCAGGGCAGAGGAAGCGTGTGTGATCAAATGTGTATGGTTCCAAGTCAGTATTCCAAGCCAGAATAATCACATCCCAACTGCATTTGGTACTGGAAGGGAACTACAGTGTAGTTAATGTTAAAGTCATCTTTGATTTGTTTTTTCCCCTCTCCCCTACATCCAACCTGGACTCAACTCATGTCAATTCTACCTCTGTGATATACTCTCCTTCCTGTTCTGTTTCTGACTTCATGGAATTCAAACCTTTGTTTTCTCTACTGCTGGCTCATCCTGGGAGCACCCTCAGCACCTGGAGCCTCTTTGTTCTAGAATAACCTACTACTCCTGAGGCCTGCTCACCCTGAATAGTCTTCCATAAAGACTATCCTTCTCTATCACTGGTTTTTCAGTTCTTTTTGTGGATTGTCTTCCCATGTTAGAATGTAAGCTCCTTGAAGGCAGAGGCTGTCTTTTTCCTTGTATATTTGTATCCTCAGTGCTTGGGATGGTACCTGGAACACAGTCAGTGATTAATAAATCCTTGTTTCCTTTTTTTCCTCCCATACCTATCCTTTCTATTCCTACCCTTACTTTAATTCACTATATCTCACCAGAAAGATAGGAACAGCTAAATGGTGCAGTAGATAAAGCATTGGGCCTGGAGTCAAGAAGACTCATGTCTCTGAGTTCTAATCTGGCCTGCTTCTAATACTTGCTAGCTGTATGACTCTGGGCAAGTCATTTAACCCATTTTCTTCAGTTCCCTCATCTATAAAATGAGCAAGAAAATAAAGTGGCCAACCACCCCAGTATCTTTGATAAGAAAACCCCAAATGGGATTACAAAGAATTGGACACAACTGAAAGCAACACAACAACAGTCTCATCTGAACTATTTCAATATCCTTCTAGTTGGGCTTTTTGTCATCAGGCCCTCTCTCTCCTCTTCATTGTACCCCCTATACATGGCTAATCAAGTCATCTTCCTAGCCTATAGGGCTCATCATTTGAGCCCACCTGTTCAAAATCCTTCAATGACTCTCTAAAGCCCACCAAATGCCAAATTCAAATCCCTTCCAAATCTGGCTTCAGATTGCAATTAAAACCTTATTTTACATAAATCCTCTTCATTTTCTCTCCATTTTTTTCCAGAAAGGATTCCTTGAAATTCCTTACTTTCATGAATTTCCTTGTCCTTATGCTTGAGTTGTGTAAAAATAACTAAATGGTGAAATCAGATTTTAAAAAGACAGCCCAAGACAGATAGCAAAGCAGAAGACCAGTGTGCAAGAAAGAAGGGAAGTAACATGTGGAAAAGTAAGTTGGGTCCAGGTTGTGAAGAACTTTAAAGCTAAACAGAGAAGCCTACATTTGAACCTAGATACAACAGGGAGTTTATAGAACAAAGGAGTGACATGGTCCTATCTGTGCTGTAACAAAGTGACTTTGATAGCTGTGTAGATGATGGTTTGCAGTAGAAGGGGGAAACTGACCTATTAAATATCTATTCAATGAGGTGGGTTGAACTCAATTCTTCCAAGTTTTCTTCTGGCTCCTAACACAGGTCCTTATATTACTTTTTTCAACCTTCTGTACATTTGGTTTTTTATTTAATATTTTATTTTTGCCCCAATTACATGTAAAACAATTTTAACATTTTTTCAAATTTTGAGTTCCTAATTCTCTCCCTCCCTCCTTCTCCCTGCCGTGAGAAAGCAAGCACTTTGATGTAGATTATATGTGTGTAGTATTGCAAAACATATTTCCACCTAAGTGATGCTGTGAAAGAAAATACAGACAAAAAACACAAGAAAAAAGGAAAGAAAAGAAAAAGTATGCTTCAATCTACATTCAACCTCCATTAGTTCTTTCTCTGATGAAGGACAGCATCTTTCATCATAAGTCCTTCCGAATTGTCTTGGATCATTGTATTTCTGAGGATAGTTAAGTTATTCACAGTTGATCATCATGTAATATTGTTGTTACTATAGACAGTGTTCTCCAGGTTCTGCTCTTTTCACTTTGCATCCATTCATGTAACTCTTCCCAGGTTTTTCTGAGAGCATCCTGTTTGTCATTTCTTAAAGCACAATAGTATTCCATCAGAATTAAGATCTTTCTTGTAGAGAGATTAAAATCCAAGATAAATGAGGAGATGAAAGGAGAAGTTAGCCACTTTCAATGAATACAAGGAATCCGCCCAGGCCAACTACAAGGCAGTGAAAAAAATTTGTAGGTGTGATTGCTGAATTACTTACTGTAGATGATCTCTAAAAAACTGGGCCATGAAAGAAGTGCCATGGTACTGGAAAGAGGAAAGTGTTCGATCTTCCAAAAGGAGAGAGAAAGTACATCCTTCAAGCTTTAGGCCAGTAAGCTTTACACTGATTCTTAGCAAGTCATAGAAGACATTACTGCACCACCTAGCCAGGCTATACAGCAGGTTCTTAATAGAAGTTGGCTGATTGATTTGATCAGATGGGACCGTATCATATCTGGAGTACTATGTACCTGTGTTACATTTTAGAAATGATGTTAGCAAAAAAGGACAGTGATGAGGACAGTGAGGGGACAAGAAACCATGTCGTTCTTCAACTGATTGAAGAAATGTGTATGTACAGCCTGGAGAACATGAAACTGTCTGATTACACTTGCATTTCATTCATTCACATACTTGTGAATATATGCAATGTATCCATATATTACATTAATATTAAAATTAGCTTTAGTTCCCTTAGCAAATATGGAATATTTATTATAAAGAATTAGTACTGCAATCATACCAGATGGTGGGAGATGTAAATCTAGGGCTTTTGTAGCTAAATCACAGGACACATATTTAAGAGCTGACTGCTTAAAAAAAAATAACCTTGCCCTTGGTTTGCATTATCCATTTCTCAGTTGGCTTGCATGGGTACAGATCAATAATGCAGTGTTAACCATATTCTGTTCTTCTCGTTCCTCAGTGTAAAAGCCAAACCATTAAAATCTTCTAGACATTTTTCTTTAACAGTTAAATTTAAAGTGTCATAGTTACCATCTTCAGACTAATCGAACTCCAGCCATCCACTATGTTGTGATTATAAACAAGTTGGAACTTGTTCACAGAAAAAGCATATAATTCAAATATAGCTCAAAGACAATTTTCATGTTCAGATTGGTATTTTTTTATTAGTTGCCAACCAACACAGCTTGAGTAACATAGTATGGTCAGTGAGCTATCGGTGATACAGAGCATGATACAAAGCATTGGACAAATTAGGAAAAACTCAGAGCCATAATTAGGGTGAGTGATCAGGAATTTAAACTAGGATGCTGACATTCAGAAGGCGTGAGTCTTTCCTAATGGCAGCTGAAATCTAGTGCCTTGCACTTTGTACCTCTGTCTTGTTGTGGTTGAGTAGCTGTAGTTGTGTCCAACTTTCCATGACCCCATTTAGGGTTTTCTTGGCAAAGATATTGGAGTGGTTTGCCATTTCCTTCTCCAGCTCATTCTACAGATGAGGAAACTGAGGCAAACAATGTTAAGTGACTTTCCCAGGATCATACAGCTAGTAACTGCTTGAGGCCAAATTTGAACTCATGAAGATGAGTCTTCCTGATTCCAAGTCCTGTACACTATCCACTGCCACCCAGCTACCCTACTTTGTATCTCACATTTCTCCACTGGATTTTTCATTGCTTCACTCTTTTGTCTGTCTCCCAGGAACTGCATTCCCACCAGTTCCATGAAGGGAGGCTGGCTGAGTGTTCTAGGGAGCAGCCTCAAAGTACCACTTCACACACATGACTGTTTTCTGTCTCACTTCCCTCTCACGTCTCCAATTGTTTTTGTCTTCAACGAAAACATCCCAGCTGTAGCACTTCAAACTTTCCCTCTCTTTAGGGGAGGGGAAGTGGGGGAGAGACATTATACATCTCCAGACTCACACAACACCAAAGTACACAGATATCAACATCCCAGAAGAGCTATCCATTAACTCTATCTAGACTCCCACAACCTGACCCTCCCACCATGGAGATCCACCAGGATGTACCTTTCTCCATAATTCATGATCTAAGTACTTAGGCAAATCATCTAACTTCTCAAACCCTTAGTTCTCTCTTCTTTAAAATGGGAATAATTATACCTCAGCACCTTGGTTACCTGAAAGGAAGATGCTGAATCGGATCATTTCTGATATCTTGTCAGCTCTAAGATCTATGTTCTATAAAGCTGTTAAAATTCTGCACTAGAAACACCAGAGTCTTTTTCTTCAAAATGGTGTATTAAAGAAGCACCCAGAAGTTGCAAAGTATTGATTTTTCAAGGATTTTTGTTTGCCTGGTTATAGCTTCTGTACTTCTTTTCTTATACATCCTGGCATATTTATCGCAAGTCTATGCCTTTAGCAATAGGGAGAACAAAACTCTTCAATGTTCATGTCAAAACCCCCAAGACTCTGGATTTTGAGTTCAGACTTTGATTTTTTTCCCTACCACTTCTATTTTAGCTCTGTGCAAACTGATCACTGTAAAGGGAGGTGACTCTTCACCTTCTTCCACGGGATGAGGCAGCTCATCATCTCTCTCTTGACAGAATTGAGGGGAGCATCTCTCCTTATCATTTCTGCTTCACTAAGAATGCTTGTGAGTTACATGGGGGGATTGCAAAACAACTGGGAGCAGCCCAGAACTCACCCATGGTAACAAAGCCCTCAGTGGAGCAGCTACTTCCCAAAAGTTTATCTGATGCTAAAAACACAATTAACTTCTAACAACCAACAAGACAGGTTGTCATACCATGCAAACTAAGAGACAATAGATCTCCATAACAACCTCCCACTACCAAATCACTACATGAGTGAATTAAATCTTGTCAGATAATCTTCTACTTGTTATTTTATAAGATAGGGGCTAGGAATTGCATCTCTGATTTCACTGGTATAGGGTTGGGGGTCCTTAACCTGGGACCTATGAGTTTAAAAAAATGTATTTTTTAAACTGCATTTTTATGTAATGAGCTTCCTTTGTGATGTTACATATTTTACTTTTATGCATTTAAAAACATTCTTCTAAGAAGGGATCATAGACTTCACCAGACTGCCAAAAGGGGTCCGTCGATTCTCAGGTGAGGTATGTCTTTCTACCAAAGTAGATCTCCTCTCCTTCCTGCCTCAGCCCCACCCCCACCCCCACCCCAGCCTACTCTCTTGACATTACTTTCCATTTACATTGTGTATATCCTGTATGTACAATTTTTTTGCATGTCATCTTTCTCATTTGAATGTGAGTTCTTTAAAGGCAGAGGATGTTTTTTCCTCTTTCCCCATACCCCCAGTATTTAGCATAGTTTCTGGCACTGCAATCTTCATTAGCTGACTGTTGACTTGAAGCCAAGGTCAACTTGCTCTATATGCTACACTTGGTGCACTTGGAAATTGGCTGCTGAGACTTTACCTTTCCAGTAAAATTTTAGTGAGCAAAAAACCTGTTGTTCAGTCATTTCAGTTATATCTAACTCTTAGCGACCCTTTGGCAGAGATACTGGAGTGTATTGCCATCTCCTTCTCCAGTTCATTTTGCACATGTGGACACAAATGTCAAAGCAAACTGGATTAAGTGACTTGACCAGGGTCATGTAGCCAGGAAGTATCTGAGGCTGGATTTGAACTCATGTCTTCGTGACTCCAGGTTCAGGGCTCTATCCACTGTGCCACCTCAATGCCCCATGAACAAAAATAAAAAACCTACAGAAACTTATAACTAGGTTTTCAGAGTTATGATGTCACTTTACTTCAGTATGTTACCACAATAAGCAAACCAGAGCAGCTACAGTGGGGTGAGGCTTGGGGGGCTAGCAATGTAGGGAAGCAGCTATGGGCAGTGGTCCTTAAGATTATAGAAACATCCCCCAGCCATGTTAGGGCTCTCTGCAGGCAGTACATGAAATCTAAGAGAAATAGAACTTGTCTCCTGATTGTAACAGGTTGATCCTCCTGAGAGAGGACACAGAATCATAAATTTAGAGCTGAAAGGGGCTTTGAACGTCATGTTCCAACCCGTTCCTTATACAAATGAAAAAATGTAGGTGTAGAGAGGCTAAATGATTTGTGTAAGATTTGATCTCAGTTCCTCTGATTCCAAAGACAGCATTCCCTATATCACACTGTATATTGGCAGAAAAACAACTGTGATGGTGCATTGGTCCTAGGGGGTCTGGTAGTAATGGGTGCCTTCCCCAAAGTGTCTGTGTGTTTCTGTTCCCTCAAGTAGAATTCATTTCTAGGAAGACTAGTATGCTGGGCCATGCTCTTGAGTTTACTCGTTTCCTGGGAGCCCGGAAATGGTGAATCTGTGTTAAGTTCTTGACCGCACAGCATGAGAATTCCCTATTTGCTTACATATGCACCAAAGGCCAGAGGGTCCTGGTGGTCACGGGGTTGGGAAGCTCTGTGAAGTCTTTTTATCTCATTTTTACAGTCTCTCCTATTGGAACAGAGCTGAAGATCTTTCTACCTTTTCCTTCTCCTTTTCCCTCAGAAGAATCACTTCCTGAATTAAAAATAAAGATGGAATTTGTCTCTGGTTCTTAAAAAGGTTTTTCTTTTATTACCATGCTAAGCTCCCTTTTTCCCATTAAAAGATTGCCCCTGGGGCTAAGAGGCCATATTAGAATTCTTTTAAAAAGATAGATTTGAAAAAAGCATTTTCTACAACTTTGTTAAGTGAACTGTGAGGTAGCTGAAATTTGTATCCTATGTTGAAATAAAATGTCAATAAAAAGCTATTATTAAGTGAAATGAAATTATTTGCTGTGTTTTAGCTCTTTCTTCAGCAAAGAAACAATTTCTTAGCCTCTACTCCTTTGCAACTGGGAAAGTATGGGCATGGTAAGTAGTTTAGGAATGGCAAGTAGTACAGTTTGGTGGGGACATAGGGCATTTGAGCAAGGTCTTGAAGAATAAATGGGATTCTAGCAAGTGAATACCTGTGGCGGGGCCAAGGGGAAAGAGTAATGTGACCCAAGCACAGAATGTGGCAAGTGCAGGGTGTGTTCCAGGAATGACGGTAGGGAACATCATCTGGGATAGAAATGGCAGACGCTGGACTCGGGGCTGCCCGTAGCCCATAACACTCCTGAGTGCATAGAGCCAGATTAAAGTTAATCGGGAAATGTCTAGCAGAATAAATAAAAATACAGTAAAACATAAATAATACAACTATGTGATTTTCTAAGTCAATAGAAATAGGTCCCTGTGGCCTATGGGGATCGTTATGGATGGTTCAGTGGCCTTGTTTCTTCTATTTGTGTCAGAATCAAATGCAGATAGAAATGGATCTTTGCCAGCAGACTAGTAACTTAGAAAACCACAAATTAACATTATTTATAGTGCATGTCAGAATAGTTAGATGGCAGAGTGCATAGAGTGCTAGGCATGGAGTCTAGAAGACACCTGACTTCAAAACTGGACACATGCACTTATTAGCTGTGTGATCCTGGGCAACTCATTTAACCCTGTTTGTCTCAGTTTCCTCATCTGTAAATGAGCTGGAGAAGGAAATGGTGAACCACTTCAGTATTTTTGCCAAGAAAACTCCATGTGGGGTCATGAAGAGCAAGACATGCCTGAAAATTACTGAACAACAAAAACGAGATTCTTTCAGAATCTTGTTCTGGAAATGTCCAAGACCAGGCTTTAAGTGAACCCTTCAGAATGAAGAGTTAAGAGTTAAGCAACTTCATGTGCTTAGACTTTGCTTCAACTACAGGACTTGGTGCTTTTGATCAGAGATCTCACCCTTTTGTGTGTTTGTCCTTCATTGCTGAAGACCATGCCATCAGAGAAATAATGGTATGGCTTGCACTTGACTTTGCTTTGAGTGAGAGAGGGCTGTGGAGGTCACCAGCCTCACTTCTCCTCCAGAGCCGTCTGAATCCAGTGACCAGATATTCATCAGGATGAGTGGAGATGACCCAGGATGAGGTAATTGGGGTTAAGGGACTTGGCCAAGGTCACACAGCTAGTGAGTGTCAAGTGTCTTGAGGTGAGATTTGACCTCAGGTCCTCCTGACTCCTGCATTGGTGGTCTATCCACTGCACCACCTAGCTGCTCCACTTCTCACCCTACCTTACGGTGACTGGCAATACACTTCCTAAACTTGAATTTCTGCTAGCCAGGGCATACCCCAGGCAATGGTTATTTCCCAAATAACCTTACAACAGCTCTGATGTTCAAGATTTTCCTAATTTTTGCTTCCAAATTTCTCTTAGTTGTCCATGTAAATGAATGAGATGGAAAAAAAGGTACAAAGGCAATTCTATGCTCTGGAGGGAAAGTCATTATCTTTGCTAACTGTTCAATGATTTCCTGGCCTTTACATATGCAAATGTTGCCACTTAAGGTCTGAAAAATGAACTATCTGAAAGGGGCTTTGGTTCCCCTCCTTCATCCTTTAGGATGATAATATGAATTCATACTTTAGCTCACACGGGGCAGCTAGTTGTCTGACCTTTCTTGGCCTTGCTTTTTTCCTCCTCTGAAATGAACAGGCTGGACTAGATATCTCTAAAGCCTCTCTAGCTTTCAATTCTATGATCTAATGAAGGATAACAACAACAGGTAGCATTTACATTGTGCTTTAAGATTTGTGCAGGGTTTTATAAACATCATCCTCTAAAAACCTCAGGAGGTAGGTGCTGATATCTCCATTTTACAGATGATAAAACTGAGATCCACAGAGGTTAGTGGCTTGTCCATGGTTACAGGGCTAGCTGAATCTGTACTCGGATCTCTCTCTATGTCAAGTCCAACGTGCTAATCAGTACCACACCTACATGGCACTGTGATCAAGAAGGGCAGGACAAGGGTGACTGTGTGTGGGTTTGTGTGAGCTGATGAAAAGGAAAAATATGGAGAGCCACTCTATAGTTCTACCTAAGACTGGCCCATCTGGTACTTCATTTTACAGGAGAGGAAACTGAGGCTCCGATAACTTCCCCAGAGTCACACAGACAGTACCAGAGCTAGAATTCAAACCTGGTCTTCTGTCCCCATATTGAGTAAGCCATCCAAACTTCAACTCCTATGCTAGACCAGCAGTTGCCATTTAGTGCTTCACAAATCAGAGGTTCAAGTGAGTGGTACAAGGGGTCAGGATAAAAATTCTTAATGAATGGTGTCTTAAGCAATAAAAATTGTCCATTATGTTTAATAATATATTTTGTATATATAGCACATTTCCTCCCCACTCCGAGGTTCATAACACATTTTTGTTGTATCATTACTGTTGAAAGGGATTTGAGAAACCAACAAAAAACATTGTGAACTCCATGCCTGCTTAGGCCACACTCAAAATGCAGTCACCCTGGTGACCCTAAGAGAGGCAGCATGGTACAAAATGAATGGGTATGGCATGAGAGGATCACCAACATAGTGGATCAAGTGCTGAGACTAGAGTCAGGAAGACCTTCAACTTTACCATTCACTCACTTCAAGCACTTCCCAGCTGTGGGATCCTAGGCCTCTCTGAGTCTCATTCCTTATCTGTAAAATGAAAGGATCGAACAAGATGGCCTCTGAGTTCCCTTCCAGGTCTGTAACTGTGAGCCCATAAGTCAAGAGTCCCTAGAACTGGGAAGGCTAGATTAAGATTTAGCTTTTAGAAAGCCTGGAACAAATAGAATACAGGCTCTTTCACAGGTGTTCTTTAGGATCATTGACTGGGGCAGGATGGGGAGTTTCTCTAAAACGGTGATACAGGTAAGTTGTAAAAAGTCTGTACTGAATCATGGCATGTGATATTTAGTATTTCTGCACAATTTGCATGCCCTGCATTCATTACTCATATTGAGACAGGCCCCAAATTATTAGGCATTTACCGTGTGCCCTAAAACTGGGCCATGGATCATGGGAGATGCCAAGTAGAAGACACTGTTCCTTAAAATCTAGTTAGGTACACCAGATTTATGAACACGGAACAGCTAGAAAACAATACAAAGAAACAAACAGCCCCATATTTAATTTTATGATTCAGACGTACGTGCTCTAGGAATTCAAAGAAGGGAGAAATCGAAGTGGGCTGGAAGAGACAGAGTCTGAGCGAGACTCTGAAATGTAAAGTGTGTTGGGAGGAAGATGGAGGAGGGATTTTTTTTGTTTCATTTTCAATGTTTGTTATCCTAAAAATGTTCCTAAAGTTCTGGTCCCTTAAAAGAATTCCAGCTTGGGAAATGGTAGGAAACTTAAGGAAGGTGAGAAATGTAGGTGTTCTAATGACAAGCCTATTGCTTCCTATATAATACGCAAACTCCTTAGTCCAGTATGGGACGCCTTCTTCAATATGGTTTCCACCTACCTTCAAAGATTTTTAATGTTATTTCACTTTACATTCCTTCACATCTATCCAAACAAATTGGCCTCTTAGCTGTTTCCTAATCTCAGCATCTCCCACTCTCCCACCTCTGTACCTTTGTACAGGGAACCCTCCCTACCTCCCCCCAGTCCCAGGACTGGAATGTTCTTCCTTTTCCTAGCCTGCACTTCTGAGAATCCTCAGTTCTCTTCATGGCTCGACTCAGGTACTGCCCCCTATGCAGAACTTTTCCTGATCCTGCCAGATATTGAAGCTTCCTCCCTCTCTCCCTCCTTCCTTCCTCCCTTCTCTCTTCTCTTCTCTTCTCTTCTCTTCTCTTCTCTTCTCTTCTCTTCTCTTCTCTTCTCTTCTCTTCTCTTCTCTTCTCTTCTCTTCTCTCTCTCTCTCTCTCTCTCTCTCTCTCTCTCTCCTCATATTTATTAAAATATGTCTATGTTATATCCCTTTAGGATATGAACTCCTTGAAGAAGAAAACTATTTCCTTTTCATGTTTGAATAACCAGAACCTAAGACAATGCACTGACCATGGTCGTTACTTAAATGTTTGTTGAATGAAGTTGAATAAGAAACAAATCAATGTGTAGACTGGAGAGGGGGAGGGCTTGGTTTTACAGAGTATCTAGCTTAAAAGGATGATAGTTTGTTCCTTTTCTTTTACAATATCTTTAAATCCCAGAATTCTTTATTCTTTTTTTAATTCCAAGTTCTTTCTCCCTCCCTCTCCCCCTCACCAATGAGAAGGTAAGAAAAACAAAACCTATTACAAATATGTATAATCAAGGGAGAGAGGGAGGGAGGTAAGATGTGAAAGACAGAAAGGAAGGAATATTGTCTGAATCATAAAATTAAATATGGGGCTATTTGTTTCTTTGCATTGTTCTCTCAAAGGAGAAAAGATGCTTCATTCTGCACTCTGGGTCCATCATTTCTTTATCTGAAGGTAAGAAATATTTTTGATCATGAGTCCTTTGGAATTGAGTTTGGTCATTGTCTTGATCAGAGTTCATATGTCTTTCACAGTTAATTATCTCTACAATGTTGCCATTACTGTTCTCCTGGTTCCACTACTTCTTTATTCCTCAGTTCATACAGATCTTCCCAGACTTTTCTAAAACCATCCCTTCATCATTTTTCTTTTTTACAGCACAGCAGTATTCCATCACATTGATAGCTTGTTTCTAATGGAGGAAAACATGTTCTAGATCATGCTTGGACTGTGACTCACCAGTAACAAGTATAAGGACCTGCAGGTGCTCCACCCTACCTACATCTTTGGTATGTTTTTTTATTTCCTTTTAGGTCAGTTGCGATTTTCATTCAATTGAGGGCCAATGGTGGCATCTCTGATTTGAAGAAATATTGAAGAGAATGTCCATGATTAAAACCAATTGGCTTTTGTGATCACAAGTAGCTTGGGATCATTGATAATTACAGTGCAATTTTAAAATACAATCAAGTCTGGTCTTCTTTTCCTTTTCAATTCTGCAACAGGTTCACCAGAAGCAACTGTCCAAGATATATATGCTGATGAACTAAATAAATGAGTAGCCTATCCAGTTGTATGCCAGTATGTCAACAATGATGTGCTTTTCATTCACTTTGTTTTTACTTGTGGATGTTTATTTCATCTACTGCCTACTTCTAATCCCCCACCTCCAAGGCAATCTGGTAAAGTGGATAGAGTGCTGGGGGGGAAGATGACCTAGGTTAAAAATCCCATTTTTGATACTTCCAAACCATGTAGGTAAGTCACCTAAGTGTCTGAGTCTCAATTTTCATATCTATGTAACAGAGACAATAGTAGTGCTAATATCTATTTGACTGGATTATTACGACACTGAAATAATATCTCCAAAGGGCTTCAAACTTTAAAGCACTTTGTAAATAAAAGAATTTTTTTTTATTCTGAGGATTCCTTGTCCTCTTCCAGATCTTGATGCAATCAGCACAATAGCATATGAAAATAAGAGCATATAAATAATCTTTCCATTGATGAGAAATCTGCCTTTGATTTGGACTTCATACATTGTATCCGCCATGATGGTAGATACCAGCTTCAGTGAGACGTGATTCCTTGTTATATGCTTTGGGTGAAGTTATTTATTTTTTTCAAAAGTTGTGATCTTTTATATTCTTCAGGAAATTTCCATTCTTTTAAGATTCTTCAAAAATCTATCCTTATATGCCTTTAAAATTATATTGTGGCCAGCATGGATTTCTTCAATATATCTACAGCTGCTCTTTGTGACTTCATCTTCCAAAGTGTCATTGCCACTTTCTCATCCAATACATAACATGTTGCATCTGAAGTTCAGATTCCAAAGACAGTGTTTCAACTATTGTTACCAATGAACTAGAAAACCATGGAAATGACAGAGTATCTGCTTAATTTTCACATCTATCGGTCTTCCTTCCACTGTTCTTGTGGAACATTCCTCCATTGTACAAATGTTCTTGAGATACACTGGTTCATCTGGGTCTCATGCCAAGCTCTTTGAAGGCTTATTTTCTGCAAAACTGTCTTTCACTCTTCTGTGATGCAAAACTATTTGTATTCATTTGTTGCCTTTCTCCATAATATTTTATAAAGAAGCTTGTACTCTAAATTGGTGTTGCCCTTAGCTTCCATGTTTTGTCAATTCCCATCTGTTAAAATATGGTTCATTTCAGTTTCTATGATGTTCTTCAGTGCTTCCTACACTTGGCAACTTCCAATTTCCATCTCAAAGAAAAATATTCATGATAATATGTGTAAATCTTTGCTCACTTTCATTTTTTGATCCAGAATCATGTTTTCCAATATATTTTAATCCTTCTGTCTTCTTTCTGAATTGAAATACCTGAATACCAAGGCTTATTCTGGCTTAAGTTTAGAGGGTCTTATCAAGTTATTCATGGAATTTCTCTAATTCTCTCTGCAACAGATGCTGATGAACAAGCTATAATTATCTTCATGGTAATCTGTTTGCTTATGTTCTTTGTAAGCACTGCAAGGCAATATGACCAAGTTTCCCTTGAAACCTATTGCCTTTGAGATCAAGGTGAAATGAAATTCTTCTTTTGCCTCTGTGAGTACAACCAGAGAACCAATGATGTGTTTCTCATTTAAAGACGCTTTACCATTTCTTATTTCATTTTTAGTAAAAATGTCTAAAATGGATGTGGTTCATTTTCTCTAGCAGTGTATCAGCTCACTGATTGCCAGACAAATAATATACGTTAAGAATACTAACAGTTAAATTAACATTTATAGATAACCTAAAAACTGTGTTATTTTTCTGGGTATTATCTACCCTCCTGCCCCTACACATACATACACTTTTCTGTTTCCTTCAAGAAACATATCATGTGCCATCTCCTATGGGGTGTCTTTCCTGATTGTCCTAGTTGTTGGTATATTCTTCTGCTCCAAATTATGATCTATATACTTATCTCATTGCATGCTGTTTCCCCCAGCTGAGAGGGAGCATGGAGTTATTGATGCTTCAAAGTAAGAAAGACCTAGGTTCAATTCCTACCTACACATACTGACTATGTGCCCCTTTTAGTGCCCCAGATATCTCTCTAAAACCATATGTTGCACAGTGGGTATCAGGATGCTTTGGTAGAAGGGCTTTCCCCACTTGGAGTTCTCTACAACTGTGAAATTACAGGTCCATTAAAAACAACAACCTGGTGGTAGAAGGAATGTATGTATACTCCTTAGGGTAGGGATTATTTTCATGCTTTGCCTTTGGAAGCTCAGCACCTCATGCCAAAACTTCAAAATAGTAGGCTTTTAATAAATGCTGGGTTGAATTGTCCTAGATTACTGACAGCCTGCCAGTCCTTGCAAAGGCAGAAGGTAGCAAGTAGCATGGGAGTAGGCATCGTTTGGTGGGGATTTTTGTTTGTTTCATGGGTTATTGGTGGGGAAGAAAAAAGATCAGATCATGGACCACCAGTTAATGATAAGGCTCTCCACATTTTTCGTAAGGAGATAGTTCTTTTGCTGACCAAAATATAGCAAGAAAACTTGGCAGCTATTCACAGTCAAGGCAGGCATGTGGATAGGTGGATGAAAAACATTGCCTTATCTCCTTATTCCCATTTGTTTTGGTTGAAATTCATTTGCTGCTAAATCAGAGAGAATTCTGGGAGTATAGGAGAGTCAGTATTGAGTTTAAGCTACATGGTTATTTGTATCAAAAACCTTTGATTTCATCCAGGCATAGGGGTCAAATTTGAGGACACTCTGCCTTTTCTTTTCAATCTGGTGTGGCAGCTGAGAAAGAAGAGCAGTCAGTCTGTCCATATAAGATAAAGGTTCTAGCCACATTGCTACCAGACTGAAACCAAGTTGGTCCTAAAGAGATGAATCCAGAAGGTAGTAGTAGTAGAGAGCAAAGTTCAGCAGAGATTACTTACCTAGGGGAGATGCTGTACACTTCAACAAGTAAGTCCAGTGAGGGCAATGTGATATCAACAGAAGACATCTGGGGCCTTACAGCACTGGAGCTGTGACTTGTGCTTCAACCCATATTCCCCTCACATGGGCTTGTCATGCATGATCCCTGTACGTGCTCACTCTCCTCACTAATGGTATGTCTATCTGCATGGGAGGTGGAGAGGTACACTAGGTTTATGGGGAAAGACTTCTACTACAAGTCTTTTCACTATGACCGTTCATTAAATGCCTTTACTTTGAACTTATTGTATCTTTTGGCTGACTAGAAAAAAGTAAAAATTTCAGTGGGGGCTCATGAACTATTATTTTGAATAGATGAGGATCCACAAAGTACTATGAACCTGGGAAACAAATTCTGGTTACCATGAGTGTTACACTTAACATGGCTAGTCCTCAAAAAGAAGATATAATTTGGTAACAGGATCCTATTTGAAATCTTTTCATCATAGTACAGGGTTTCTTTAACTGAGGTCTATGAACTTTTAAAAAAATTTGATAGCTGTATTGCAATATGTTTTATTTTGTTTATAATTCTGCTTTTTGTTTTATAGGGGGAAGTTAGGTGAAGTAGTAGATAGATTGCTTGTCTGGGAATACCAGCAAGACTCTTTTTGAGTTAAAATCTGGCCTCAGACACTTATTAGCTATGTAACCCAGGGCTAGTCACTTAGCTCCATTTGCCTCAATTTCCTCATTTGTAAAATGAGCTAGAGAAGGAAATGTCAAACTACTCTGTATCTCTGCCAAGAAAACCCCAAATGGCCCCATGAGGAGTTGGACACAACTGAACAACATTTTATTTTATGCATTTAAAAATATTCTGAGGAGGGGTTCATAGGTTTCACCAGACTATCAAAGGAATATGAGATGCAAAAAAGGTTAAGAATTCTTCATCTAGGGTAACCTACCAGAGTTTATGTTTCACTGACATAGCCTTTGAGAACTCAGGGTCACTTTTATTCTTCAATAAGGCATCAGAGTAGGAATTTTGTGAAAGATACCAATTCAATGCAAATATCATTCATTAACTGCCTATGATGTATAAGGCACTGTGGTATGTGCTAAGGTCACAAAAATAAACATGTGTGTTACAGATATACATGTATATTCATACATATTATGAATTTTTTCTTGTTGCTTTCCTCCATCGGATTATAAGCTTCTTGAGGGCAAGGTCTTTCTTTTTCATATTTGTTTTTCTAGTGTTTAGCCTGCTCTGTAGTAGGTGCTTAATAAAGGTTTATTAACTGACCAAAGGAATATACAGAACTTTAATTTCAAGCTATTATTGGCTAGTACCCATACTGTTAAATAATTGATTAGAACCACTAAACTTGTGAAAAGTCACGTATTGACTCTTGTACTATATCGACAAACTTTTACCTCCAGGGGCCTCTAGATTTGAGTGAGGAGGATAGATAAATGAATGTCAGTAGAGACAGCCTTGTTATGTATTACAGGAGCCGCTTTTAATTATTTATTTTAATGACATATTTAATTATTTAAATTAATCTGTGCCCCAAGGCCTGTATTTTTCCCTTTCAGTCTTTTGTTAGGTCTATAATTAGATCATGATTTCTTAGAGAACAAAAGTCAGGTCTCACTAATTGATTAGCATGCAACCCAGAACAAGCAGTCTTTTAATATATGCCTGATGAATGATGATGACCCTGTTTTACATTTGGCGTTGCTAGTGGCTAAAGACTTCGAGAGACTGTAGTCAAGAGACCCACAACACTAGTGGCTGCATTATGGTTAGATGTCAGCCTGACATCTTTTCAACACTCAGTTCTCTCTCTCTTTAACACACACACACACACACACACACACACACACACACACACACACACGCACACACACACCAAAACCAAAAAAAGGTCTTATTATTAAACTGCAGATATTCAAAGCCAATGGATAAAGATAATTTTCAGAAAGGCAGACTTTCAAAGCTGACCTTTGGCTGCCCCACCCTGAGTGATAACTATGGTGTGCACTATGAATTATCCTGAGGTCCTGGATAGCTGGAGATCTTCCATCCCTCATAAGTGGTATACAACTACAGGAATTCTTTATTCATTCTGTCTCTGTGTTGAAAGAACAATTTGATGTGAATAGAAGCTTAAATTCGGAGTTTGTATTAAAAGCCTGAAAGTCTGAAATCCATAATTTGAAATCTGCTGGGTCACCATGGCTCACTTCTTCTTTTACCCATTTTTTTTTCCCAAAGAAAGCCTGCCAAGACTCAATTATGGTTTTTGAAAAAATATTTCTTATATAATGGCTTATCTTTCTAATAGATGAACTCTCTTTGGAGCATAAGGAATATTTCCTGTTTTATATTCAACAATAATGTCTTAGATTGGTATAACACTACATAACTTGAGCAAAACACTGTCACATCCGTTATTTCATTTTGATTCTTATAACCATTCTGGGAAATAATTAAGGGTTCCTTCTATTATCTCCAGTTTATAGATGAGGAAATTGAAGCTCAAAGGTGTTAAGTGACTTGCTGAAGGTCATACCATTGGCAGAGTGGGGGTGTCAAACCAGGGTCTTTTGACTTCAGGGGTAGCATTTATATTCCTAGACCACAGTGCCTCCCCAAAAGCAGAAAAGTCCCATTCTCTAGCTCATTTTAAGAGGCATGGGATATGTATATTCTTGTGTTCTGTGCTGACTTTATTTTAGGGCTCACTCCCCACAAAATGAATTGAGGAGTTGATGCTATCTTGCAGGTCTAGTAGGAAATAGGCACAGCAGGAAGCCCTTCCTCCCCAGCCTTCCCATCAATTCTCACTTCTCTTTCCTACCTCCTGGCAAGACCTGAGTCCCATCTTCATCCCAGAGAGAAGGAATCCAGAATTCACCTCTAGAACCTTTAGACCCACTCCATAACAGTGATGGATCAAGCTTCTTCTGTAAGCTTCCCCACATTGGGATGACATGGCCACCCACCCCACTTGGATGAGGAGGGAACCATAACTATAATCCTTTTGGTAAGACGGAAGACCACTAGCCCTTGCTGCCTTCCCTGTTATTATGCCCTAAAGTTCACTTGGCCTTACTGTTTGATCCAGCATCACACTCTCCACACCACTAGGCTTTACTTTCTGCCCTACCACTATAATCTCAGATCTTGAGGCATTGCCATCTGACCTTCCAATGAACCTCAAGAACCCTTAGGCTTTCCCATCAGACCTGTAATTGCACACTTAGGACCACCAGCCCCTTCCATTCAGTCTACAATTGAATTCTGTTTATGTGTTGTCTCCCCAAATTGAATGTAAGCTCTTAAGAACAGAGAATTTAGGAGGTACCCTTTTACTACGTATAGTCTCTACATGAATTCCTCACTACCCCTGTGTTTAAATTTGAGTCTATTCTCCCTATATGTGTACAAGAGGAGGTTATACCCATGGTTTGAGGGAAAATATTTTGTATCAACTTCTACCTTCTCAGTAAATGACTTTTTAAAAAAGCTGAGTCTATTGACTGATTTAATATGGTACACATTGGTAAGAGCTTCAGAGTGACAATACTAAAGTCTCAACCTTTAAGATGACCTCCACAACCTAAGTTGGAATAGTAGCCACAATCTGGGTCCCCAATCTGCCAATGAAAGTATAAGTTGGTAGAGTGGTACTAGAAGAAGTATTATATGTAAGATGAGGGGACTGGACTAGATAATCTTTTAGGTTTAGCTCTAAATCCTGTGACTATATATTTAAGAAAAGGAAGAGAAATATTTCTGTATTAAGCATTTGAAATACAAATATTTTGGAATTTAAAGGAATGAACTTTAGATACTTGGGAAATGCATTTATGTTGAAAACATGATCACTTGAAGAGGTTGGATAAATTGAGATAGTAATCTATGTCTGATGACATCAGCAAGGTTACAGTAAAAGTTCTGGGCATATAGGCCATAATTAGTAAATATTTTATTGATTAAAAGCCTAATTAATAATTATTGCTGTTTTTTGACTATTCCAAGCAAAATTTGAAGTGTTCTATATAAAGCCTTTTGCTTGAACTAAAGTGGTGGTTGTGTGAGTAGAGAGAAGTCAGATATGTAAGACGTGGAGGTGGAAATAGGAATATATGGCAAATGACTGTATAAGTAGAATGAAGGAAAGAAATCAGTAGATTTAGATGTGAAAGACAATGAGTTGTTTTGGACATGCTGAGTTTGGGTTGTCTTTGGTGCAACAAGTTAAGTCCAGTCAAGAAACATATATGAAGTGCCCACTATGTGCCAGGGATTATGCTAAGTACTGGAAACATCAGATTTGAAATGTCTAATAGGCAGATGTAAGATTTAAAAGTAATCTTCTCCCAGATGACAGAAGCCAAGCCTTTTTTTAGCTAGGCTCGACTCACTCTGATCTTGGGTACTTGGTTCCATTCTTTCATTCCATGTTTGGCTGTATACCTTAGAAGAAATTAAAAGCCCTTGATGGGGAATTTCATGGGAAGTGAAAGAGAAAGTGAAGCTGGAGACTTCTCAATAGAACTTTTGGATTTCCAATAATCAAATCATTCAGTGAACATCATACACTATCTTTCTCTTTTCTCCTTATGCTAGCTAGAGGCTTCTCCCCAGAAATGCATTCATCCTGTCCGTGATTTTTTGTATCAGCCTGCAAGCTAGACAAGTCATGTAATCACAGAACCCTGAGATGGTAAGGATCTCCAACGCCATCTGGTCCAGCCCATACCTGAACAGGAATCCTCTTTACAACACCTAGTTTGTGGTAATTCAGCCTTCGTTCTAGACCTCGCCTGAAGAGGATCCCATTAACCTTTGAAAACTTTCTCATAGAAGTAAGAATCATTCCAGCACACAATAAGCATTTATTGTTTACTATGTGCCAAGCACCATGCTAAGTGCTGATTCTTCCCTTTGGTATTGGCAGGGCACAGTGTATCCACTTGGACTACAAGGAGAGAAAAGGTTTTTCTCCCTTTCTCCTTTGAGGAAACTACTTGTAAAAGCAATAATGGATATCTGAGGGATAGATGAGGAAACTTTCTTCCATGTAGCAGTTTTCATTCACTACTAAGGTCAGCTCTAGATCAGAAGAGCTGGGAATGATTCTTGCAACCAGTCTCCTCTCTCTATCCTGAAAATTCACACAAGCAAGATCACATGGTTCCAAGAACATGTGATTGGAATTTCTCTACCTCAGTTTCTAGGGAGCAGCCACTCCTCTCTCTGCATTGTGAGGAACACCATTTTTTCACTGTCTGAAGAGGTAAGATGAACTCAGATTAATAAGTCTATTGGATATTCTCCTTTCTCAGTGTAGGAATCTTTGGTGTTTTTCTTGTAATGTCTTCTCCAGAGACGGGAAGAATAACCTTGACCTGCGAAGACTTTGGGAATTGGAAGTTTTTGTGGGATCTCCTTTTAGTACTAACCCCAATCTCAAACCATGGAACATTTTTTTCCCTCAGAAAATGACCAGAAACAACTCCAAATCCCAGGTACAGTCCATCCTTCCCTCTTCTAGAGAAGATGTTACATTCCCAACAAAAATGTCCTGTTTCATCAGAAACAGAGTGATTTCACTGTCCATTGATCTGACATTGTATGGATATTTCTACTTTCTCATGTTCTTTCTAAAAATAGTTTTGCTACGTAATGTACTTGTTTAATTTAATTCCAATAGTTCCATGATGGTTGACATTTTAAAAATAACTTTTTAAGAATTTATATATCCAACCCAGTTTATTTCTCCACCATTATTATCTTTGGAATTAAAGGTAGAAAGCCTTAAAATGTAAATGAAAGCTTTAATAAACTTTCCTCAGGTGACCATTATGACTTTCTAAATAGCATAATAATTTTTAAATGAAAAGAGAATGTGAAATGTGGTGAAGAGGGACATTTATCCACTGAGAAATAGTATATTTTGGCATAACAATGCCATGCAAATTACTAGGGCTGAAAATGAGACTTTATCTATTCAAAAATCTATTCTAATGAGGAATTTCAAATACATTTTTAAGATCATGAAAGATTTTTTGACAAATGCCCCCATAAACAAAACTCTGTTCAATGACCCTTTAACTATAACTTTAAGCAAAGTCTGCCATAGGGAGAGTTATGTGATCAATAGCTGTTTTGTTCTACTGAATTGAAAAGTTTTTTTTTTTAATCAACAAAAAATAGCTGGGACACAATTTTCTCCCAGAATTAGGCCAGAATATTTTTGTTGGTATTTCTTTTTTTGTGAAATACTTCTCTGGACTTAGAGAAAAAACACTAATTTTATGGATCTTTTTCTTTTTTTTAAATTTATTTTTAGATTACAACATTCATTTCCACAAAATTTTGAGTTCCAATATTTCTCCCCATCTCTCCCCTTCCACACCCCACAACATGCTGCATTCTGATTACCCCTTCCCTCAATGTGTCCTCCCTTCCATCACACCCCATCCTTCCCTTATCCTCATCTTCTCCCTTTTCTCGTGGGGCATGATAGATTTCTATATCCCATTACCTGTATTTCTTATTTCCCAGTTATATATAATAAAAATTCTTAACGTTCATTTCTAATACTTTGAATTCCAACTTCTCTCCCTTCCTCTCTCCCCATCCATCCCCACTGAGAAGATAAGCAATTCAATACAGGCTATATATGTGTTGGTTTGCAAAAGACTTCCATAATAGTCATATTGTGTAAGACTATATTTCCCTCCATCTTACCCTGCCCCCCTTTATTCTATTCTCTCATTTGACTTTCTCTCTTCCCAAAAGTGTTTACTTCTAATTACTCCCTCCTCCCATTTGCTCTTCCTTCTATCATCTCCCTCACCCCACTTGTCCTCTTCTCTTCTACTTTCCTGTAGTGTAAGATAGATTCTCATACCAAATTGAGTGAGCATGTTATTCCCTCCTTAAGGCACATGTGAAGAGAGTAAGCTTCACTTTTTCCTTCTCACCTCCTCCCTTTTCTCCTACACTGAAAAGGATTTTTCTTATTTTTTTATGAGTGATAATTTGCCCCATTCCATTTCTCCCTTTCTCCTCCCAATATTTTCCTCTCTCTCTTCTTAATTTTATTTTTTTATGGATATAATCTCTTCTGATTCAACTCAACCTGTACTCTCTGTACACTGTGTGTGTGTGTGTGTGTGTGTGTAAAATCCCTCCACCTACCCAAATACTGAGAGAAATCTCAAGAGTTACAAATATTATCTTTCTGTGTAGAAATGTTAAACAGTTCAGTTTTAGAAAGTCCTTTATGATTTCTCTTCCCTGTTTACCTTTTCAAGAATCTCTGGATTCTTGTGTTTGAAAGTCAAATTTTCTATTCAGTTCTGTTCTTTCCATCATGAATGCTTAAAAGTCTTCTATTTCATTGAATTACCATTTTTTCCCTTGAAGTATTATACTCAGTTTTGCTGGGTAGGTGATTCTTGGTTTTAATCCTACTTCCTTTGACTTCTGGAATATCCTGTTCCAAGTCCTTTGATCCCTTAATATAGATCCTGTGTTGTCCTGATTGTGTTTCCACAATACTCAAATTGTTTCTTTCTAGTTGCTTGCAATATTTTCTCCTTGCCGAATAGTGTATTTATCAGATCTATGGAGAAGGGAAGAATTCTTTACTAAAGAAGAGATAGAATGCATTATGAAATGCAAAATGGATAACTTTGAGTACATTAAACTGAGAAGTTTTTGCACAACCAAACCCAATGCAACCAAAATCCGGAGGGATGTAGTAAATTGGGAAAAAATTTTTACAGCTAAGCTCGGGGATAAAGGCCTCATTTCTAGAATATATAGAGAACTGACCCAAATGTATAATCATACAAGTCATTCCCCAATTGATAAATGGTCAAAGGATATGAACAGGCAATTTTCAGAGGAAGAAATTAAAGCTATCTATAATCATATGAAAAAATGCTCTAAATCACTATTGGTTAGAGAGATGCAAATCAAAACAACTCTGAGGTACCACATCACACCTATAAGATTGGCAAACATGACAGAACAAGAAAATGATAAATGCTGGAGAGGATGTGGGAGAGTTGGAACACTAATTCATTGTTGGTGGAGCTGTGAGCGCATCCAACCATTCTGGAGAGCAATTTGGAACTATGCCCAAAGGGCTACAAAAATGTGCATACCCTTTGACCCAGCAATATCGCTACTAGGACTATATCCCCAAGAGATCATAAAAATGGGAAAGGGTCCCACATGTACAAAAATATTTATAGCAGCACTCTATGTAGTTGCCAAAAACTGGAAGTCAAGGGGATGTCCATCAATTGGGGAATGGCTGAATAAATTATGGTATATGAATGTAATGGAGTACTATTGTGCCATAAGAAATGATGAACAAGAAGACTTCAGAGAGGCCTGGAAGGACTTATATGACCTGATGCTGAGTGAAAGGAGCAGAACCAGGAGAACTTTATGCACAGCAACAACCACAGTGTGTGAGGGTTTTTTCTGGTAGACTTAGATTTTTGTAATAACACAAGAACTTCTGAAAAAAAAAAAAAATCCCAATGGTGGACCTCAAGGCAAAAAGCCTTCCACACTCAGAGAGAGAAATATGGAAGTCACTCACATAATGTAGCAGATCATGTTTGTGTATGTGTATCTGTTTGTGTATCATGTTCTGATTTGTTATACGGATTCTTTCATTTATCTTAGTCTGACTACATAGCATGACGATAGTGAAAATATACTCAATAGGAAAGTATATGTAGAATCTATACAGAATTGTATGCAGTCGTGGGGAGGGAGGGAGGTAGTGGGGGGTGGGTGGGGAGGGATAAAATCGCAATTGTATGGCAGTGATTGTTAAACATTAAAAAAAATAAAAAAATTAATTAAAAAAAAAAATAAAAAATAAAAAAAAAAATAAAAATAAAAAAAAATATATTTTCTCCTTGCCATGGGAACGCTGAAATTTGGCCATAATATTCCTAGGAGTTTCTCTTTTTGGATCTCTTTCAGGAGGAAATTAGTGGATTCTTTCAATATTTACTTTGCCCTCTGGTTCTAGAAAATCAGGGCAGTTTTCCTTGATAATTCCATGAAAGATAATGTCTAGGCTCTTTTCTCAATCATAGCTTTCAGATAGTCCCATAATTTTTAAATTGTCTCTCCTGGATCTATTTTCTAGGTCAGTTGTTTTTCCAGTGAGATATTTCACATTATTTTCTATCTTTTCATTCTTTTGCTTTTGTTTTGTAATTTCTTGGTTTATCATAAAGTCATTAGCTTCCCTTAGATCCACTCTTATTTTTAAAGACCTATTTTCTTCAGTGAGGTTTTGAACCTCCTTTTCCATTTGGCTAATTCTGCTTTTTAAAGCCTTCTTCTCCTCATTGCCTTTTGGGGCCTCTTCTTCCAATTGAGTTAGCCTATTTTTAAATGTGTTATTTTCTTCAGCATTTTTTTGAGTCTCCTTTAGCAAGCTGTTGACTCACTTTTCAAGCTCCTTCATAGCCTGAGCTCATTGTATATTCATTTTGGAGGTACTGGATGCAGAAGCCTTGACCTCCTCTGACAGCATGCATTGTTCTTCCTCATCTGAAAGGATGGAAGGAGACACCTGTTCACCAAGAAAGTAAACTTCTATGGTCTTATTTTCCCCACCTTTTTTAGGCATTTTCCCAGCTAGTTACTTAACTTCTGAATTCTTTGTCAAGAGGAGGGTCCTAATGCTCCTCCTCACCTCAGGATTGTGCTCAGGGCTGAGGTTCAGATCAGGTTCAATTCCCCTGGGGGCTTTAGGCTGAGTGCTTCACAGATGGACACTGCTGCCACCCTGCCGCCACCTGGGGCCCATGCTGGGGGGACCCTGCTTCCCTCTTGCCCAGCTGGGAAAGCCCTCTCACTGACCTTTGAAGTTTTCTTTGGCTCTTGTGGGTTGAGGGATCTGAGACCCTTCCTGCTGGTTATTCTGCCCCAGAAGCCTGTTCTTGTCCTGTTTCTCCTGGTGCCCCATGGCTAGGAGCTGGGCTCTACTCCACGTCCTGTGGGATAGACCTTTCCTGTCAGCCTTCCAGGTTACCTTTGGCTGGACATTGCTTTCACTCTGTTGTTCTGTGGCTTCTGCTGCTCTAGAATTTGTTGAGAGTCATTTTTTACAGGTATTTTTTGGGCTGTGGGGGAAGAGCTAGAGTATGTGTGTCTTTCTACTCTGCCATCTTGGCTCTGCCCCCTATGAGTCTTTTTCTTTAAGAAAAACAGTACTCAGTTTTTCAAAAGAAAAGAATCTAGTACATGGGTGAGGAATTTGTGGCCTTCTAGGTCCTTGGGTACCACTTTTTGACTGAGTTCTAGAGTTCTGAGTTTCTAGAACAAATTCTTTTATTAAGAGGGATTTGTTCTGTGAAATTTGGATTCTGTCAAAGGGCCACACTTAAGGACCTGGGGGGGCCACATGTGACCTTGAGGCCGCAGGTTCCCCATCTCTGACTAGTCTTTTCTCTGCTTTCCAGATGTAGTTGGTAAATTTCCAGTAATAAAATCATTCAGTAAACTTCCTACCCTAACTTTTCTGTTTTCTCCTCTACTGACAAGAAGCCTCCCCAACAAACTCATACATCCTACCTATGTTTTCTTTCGGCGTACAAACTACCAAGAGCCACAATCACAGAATCCCTGAGATGTTAAACTCCTCCAAGGCCATCTGGTCCAGTCCATACCTGAACAAGAATCACTCTACATCATACAGTAACAAGTCTTTTAGACTTCATCTGAGATCTCCAGTGAGAGAGATTCCACTATACTCTGAGGCAACCCATTGCATTTTTAAACAGTTCTAATTATGAGGATGAAATCTTTTCCCTTCATTAAGTCTCCATGATTTCTCTGAAATTACCATTCTTTGTTCTTAGTTCTGCCCTCTTAGGTTAAACAAAACAAGTCTAATCCCTCATATTTTCTTCTTCAGATTTTCTTCAATCCATCTTCACATGACCGGGTCTCAAGGCCCTTCTCTGGACATTCTCTAGATTTTAATTGTGCTCCATAACATTCAGCACAAAGAACTGAAAAGAAGGCTCTAGATATTACTTGACCAGAGGAGAGTACAATGGACCTGACACTGGTAGACACGTGCCCTCTCATCTGTGATGCTTTTTGGCTTCCATGTTGCATTGCTGATCCATGATGACTTTGAAGTCTATTAACCCACCTTTTTCATATAAACTATAAGTATCTGACCTCACCCTCTCCCCCATTTCATAATTGTGAAGTTGATTTCTTGAACCCAGGTCTACAGGCTGATGATAACTATGACCTTAGAGAAATGGCAAAGTCAGATTCATAGCACTCTTAGAATAATGACTCAGAGTAACCAGTCAATGAAATTCTACTCACAAAAATGTATATGTAAGGCACATAGCAGGTATAAATTTAGCTGACCTAGAGGAGGAATTCCTGAATATATATTGCCATTTTAAGTATATTCTAGCTTTTCCTTGGTCATCTCCAAGTAAAAAAGTTGACAAAGCATGACCTTGCCTCTTTTTTTTTTCATTTATGAGAGAAGATAAGCACAAGGGTTTGGGCAGTGTGACTATGTTTGAGGAATTTCATTTGTTTGAGGTAATTTCTAGTGAAAGCTTTACTGATTTCTTGAAAAATAGCTTGTGAAGAGAGCTCAAGCTCAACAAATCCAAGGTAATGAAAGAATGACAGAGAGGCGACAAAGGTGCACATAAAAATGATTAAAAACATTTACTGGCCATTTCTTCTAATAGGTCAGTGACTGACAGGACATCCATAACCTCAGAAACTCTGAACAGAAGGCTTAGTATGTAGATAAATGGCTTCAGTAAAAAGCTGATCTATTTGAATGAGAAAAAAAATATAGCCTAATACCACCACCACCACCACTCCCACACACATACAATCTGCAAAAAGAAGCACTTTTGTAAAATTCCCCAATCCACCTTCAAGCAACCCACGAAGATAAATCCTTCCTTGTTCAAAGGGAGACAGGAAAAGCATATGACCACTTTGGGCATCCTCTCTAAAAGGAGGGAGAAGGTTTAGAGGACCTCTAAGGTCCCTTCCAGTTCTAAAGCTATGGTCATCTAATCCCATTACTGAAGTAGGAAGACCAGGGCTCTGGTAATTTACTAAGTATTTAGTAAGCACTTACTATGTGCCAGGCACTGTGTTAAGCACTTGGGACACAAAAACAAAAAGACAGCCACAGATGTCTCAAGAAGTTTACATTCTATCTGAAAAAGTAATATATATACGCACATGTATGTGTGCGTATATATATGTGCGTGTGTGTATGTGTCTATATGTGTGTAGGTATATGTAAGCATCCTCTCTAAAATTTGTCACAAAGAACTGAAAAGAAGATTCCAGATACAGTTTGACCAAAGCAAGGTATTATGAGTCTTTCACCAGTGCACATATGGCCTCTCTCAATGAAACATATATATACATGTATATATGCATGTATATAGATGTATGTACATGTATATGTACACACATATTTGCATTGTATGTTCATGTGTATACAGACACACAAAACACATGCATAAAGTACATATATGTACTTGATGACCATTCTAATAGGTCACTAACTAATAAGGCATCTATCACTTCTAAAATTCTGAAAAGAAGGCTTTGCATGTAGATGAATGGCATATATGTGTGCATATGCATATATACACACAAAATAAATATAAGATAATTTTTAAGGGAAGCACTAAGAATTGGGATTAGGACCAAGAAGGACCTCATGGAGAAAGTGGTACTTGAATTGAGCTTTGAGGGAAACTAAGGATTCTAAGCTACTATTCTGTGCTACTAACTGGATTAACCTTACCCCAGTCTCATGACCTTTCCATTTTCTCATGGAGATAACATAATTCTTAAGATTATGTATATTAAAGCACTTTGAAATGAAGTTTAAAAGTGTGAGAAATAAAAGACATCAGTAGCCCTTTAGTTTTTAGTTCATAAATTATTGTTCCATGAAGAAAATAATGGATTTGGAAGCTGAAAACTTTAATCAATGTTTCCCAAAATTGTGTACTACAAAAAGAAAGAAAAGATTTTTTTTTTTATCAAATCAGGAGTAATTTGAAAAGAAAAGTAGTTCCCTGTGCCATTGTGACCAAAAAAAAAAAAAAAAGATCTGCTATGTCAAACAGTCAAGAAGTTAGAAACAATATGCCATTGTCCAAGAAAAGACCCTAGATTATTTCAGGTGCGTGTTTGTAGCACCCATATGGGCAACTTTTCACTGAAAATAGGATGATATAATCCCACCTGAAAAGTCAACAATAGTCCCTCAAAGAATCTTTGGAAATTCCATTTCTGTTTCCTCCTGGGAGAATGCCATCCTTTTGAAAACAAACTAAACCAAAGTGACGAGAAAACAAGAATAAAAATTAAAACGTAAATAATGACATTAATAAATCTTCCCTGGATGAACACTGTGTCTTCTGGGACATAATGGCAATTTTGAAATAAAAAAAATGGTAGTGTTCATCTGCTGAGAAACAGTATATTTTGGAAAATGATATTCCAATGCCATACAGCAGAGATAGATCAAAGTATTCATGTCACCAGAGAGTGGAGCAATCCATTATCTCTTTTGCCTCTTCAGTGAAAGCAATCTCTATGCCACCTAGTGTTTATTGGGATTCATTGACAAATGATGTGCCACAAGAGGGGAGACTGCCAAATTTATGATTTGTTCTTTAACTAATCTGAACTCCTAACCTGGGAAATTGATCAAATATGCTCATCATAGATGCATGAACTGACTAATGTAGGGAGGGAAACAAGTGAACTATTTGGGAATTTAAACTAAGATTAAAATTGTGAATTTATTTCCCCAAACTACCAAAAAACTAGTTATTTGATCCTGAAGTTTGTTAGAATGCTCTTCCTGTCATATTATCTAGTATTTGCTTAACTATTTATTATTGTGCTCCCAAATAGAATGTAAACTCCTTGAGGAAATGAGACTGGTTTCATCTTTATATCCCAGTACTCATCATATTGGACATACCTAATAAATGCTTGTTGAATTGAATTTTAAAAATGGAAAATGAGATGATTTTTAAAAATCATGTAGTAAATGTAGCTGATGCATTTTTATGGCACTTGGACCTTTCCCCTCAATATATCTGATGGTATAAAGGGAGGCAGCTAAAAAAAACCCCATGAAATATCATCAGACAGGAAATGGAAAATAACAAGAATCTTTGGAGGAAGCTGAAATGCCTTTATTGGTGAGATTCCAGAAAGAAAAAATAAACACACATATCTTCTATGAACCAAGCCAATGCTGAGAAGTATTTTTATTTTCTTTTGAAAAAAATATTGTTGCCTTTAGTTTTTTTACATATCAGTAATTTTTAAAATTTTATTTTATTTTTTCAATAAACAAAAATCTGCTTTCTCTCCCATCCACCCATTCATTGGGAAAAGAAAAATATTGCAACAAATATACAGTCAAGCAAAACAAATGTTCAGACTGGTCTTATCCAATGTCTTAATCTTCACCCAGAATCCCTCACTACTCTGTCAGGAAGTGGATGTTTCCTCTTGGATCTTCTGGAATCATTGTTGGTCATTGTATTAGTGAGAGTACTTGTCTTTTGAAGTTCTCTGTCATTACAATGTTGTTATTGCATAAATTATTCTGCTTCTGTTCACTTCATTCTGCATCAGTTCATACCAGTCTCTCAATTTTTTTCTGGTCCCTCTGAAATTGTCCCTTTCATCACTTTTTACTGCACAACAATATACAGCTATCCCCTCCACATCACAACTTCACCCATCACAGTTTCAGTATGTTGCAGGTTGCATAAGAAATTAAATGGGACTTTTGTGGAAGCCACATATGACATGAAAAGGCCAGCAAATGATGCAGAACCAGTGACTAAATAGCCCAAATTTTACAATAATGTATTTTAAATATTCCATAAAAGAAAAGGAAAAAAATCAGACCTCCAGTATGAAGGGAGGACCAAAAAATTTTATGCAGACTTTCCAGATCACATGGCATCATATTCCTAACCCCTGCAATGTGGAAGGGATAACTGTATCTCATGAAATTCGTCAACCATCATTTGCCCAGTCATTTTCTTTTTGATAGCCATCTCCTTAGTTTCCAGTTTTTTGCCTACATATCAGCACTTTCATAATATATTCCACCTTCCATATGCTGAACCCTTGTTACAAAGAAAATAGTTAATAAAACCAACCTATAAAGTGACTCCAGTACCTCAGGTTTGCAAGCTAGGAGTCATCCTTGACTCCTCACTATCTCCCATTGCCCCTTATCTAGTCTATTACCAAGGTCTGCCAATTTCACCTCTGCAGCGTCTCTCCTCTGACACTATCACCCAGCATTCTGGTACAAACTTGGCCCCCTTACCCCTGGGTTACTGCCATATCCTGCTGGTGAGTTTACCTGCTGCAAGTCTCTCCCCACTCCAATATGTCCTATATCCAGTGACCAAAGGGATTTCCTAAACTGCCCCCCCACCCATTCCAGTCATCTCATACCTTACTGTTCATCCTGTATGCTTTAATCCAGTGACTCTTGGCTGTCCTATGAATGTGAAACTCCCTAGGCATTTTCTCTAGCTGTCCTCCATGCCTGGAACACTCTCCCTCCCTCACCTTCACCTATTGGCTTCCTTTAAGTCCCACCTAAAATTCCATTTTCTACAGGAAGCCTTTCCCAAGTCCTCTTAATTATAGTGCCTTCCCTCTCATTTTTATTTCTTATTTATCTTGATTACTGCTCCTTTGTACATATTTCTTTCTTGTACCCCCCCTCCCCCATTAGAGTGTGAGCTCCTTGAAGGCAGGGGCTATCTTTTGCTTCCTTTTGTATATCTAGTGCTTAGCACAGTGACTGGCACATGGTAGGTGCTTTATTGAATGACAGCACGGGGAAATTAGGCTCTTGGATTTTCTTCTCTACTATGAAGCATGTTTCATTCAGCACCTAAACAGTGCTTGGCACACAGTACATCCTTAATAAATACCTACTGACCAAGATTAATCATTATAATTAATCTGAGTTCAGTTTCCTTTGTGTCATTTTTTTTTATGCTATAGCACTGTGTCTATTATTCTTGACTGGCCTTGCTTTCTCACGTTGCAGTCAGTTGATGAAAGTCTTCTGAACTCCTCATGTTTGTCTTTTCTTATAGTACAATAATATTTCATTAACTTCACATACCTCAATGTGTTCAACCATTCCTCCCCCTTTGCTTCTGGTTTTTACTGCTATAAAAAGTGCTGCTGAAAATATTTTGATGCCTATGAGACCTTCTGTCTTGGGTTTTTCCATATGGAAGCTTTCAGAAACCAAACATTTAGCTTCTCCTAACAGAATTTAATATGAATAGAACTTGTAAATTTTCAAAGTCAATCTCACCTCCAAGTTGTGTCTCCTGTTACTGAATAATTGGCTACTCTCTAATGACTAGATCAGCAGATTTTTCCTTGAAGTGATTAATGAGAAATCTGTGTTTCCCTCTACCCTTGCAAATGTATTAGGATAATGGCATCTTTAATCACAATTTTATTGCTGTTTTCTATGTGTATTTTTCCTCATCTTATAGGAAAAGCTCTTAGGAAAAGTTTGAATCTTGAGAGAAGCTAAATTGATGTGATCTGTGTCCTCTATAGTTACCCAGTGGCAAAATCTTATAATGTTTGCTTTTTAGTACTCATAAAGTTTTCCTTTCCTATGATAGAACAGACTACTCTGTATCTGTATTAATGAAAGAGACCATCAAATTCTCCACATAACAGTAGCATCTGAGTGATTCTATGGAGAGAATGTTAGGCTTGGAGCCAGTAAGACCTGAGTTCTAATTTGTTTTCTAGTTTTGCAGTCCTGGACAAGTCACTTAACTTCAACTGATCGAAGGAAACCAGTTTCCTCATCTATAAAATGGGGATAATCATAGCACCTACTTCCCAGGATCGTTGAGAAGGTCCAGTGAATTAACATATATAAAGCTTTGTGGATGTTGAAGTGCTATATAAATGATAACTAAGGTAGACCACATATAATAATTTCAAATAGAAAATAATCATCAAACCGTTTATACTTGACTTTAATAGTAATAACTAACATTTTTACAATACTTTTAAGATTTGCAAAGTGAATCACATACATTAAGTCATTTGATCCCCACCACAACTCTGTGAGGTATATGTTATGGTTGTATTATTCCCATATGACAGATGAGAAAACTGAAGCTCAGACTTGCCCATGGTCACACAGCTAGGAAGTAACAATGGTGGAATTCAAATCCAGGTCTTCCTGAGTCCAAGTCCAGTGCTCTGTCTAGTATACCATGCTGCCGTTAGAATTGCACAGTGGATAGAGTGCCGCTCTAGAGTCAGGAGAACCTGAGTTCACATCCTGCCTCAGACACTTACTAACTGGGTGATCCTGGGCAAGTCACTCAACCCAGTTTGCCTCAGTTTCCTCATCTGTAAAGTGGGCTGCAGAAGGAAATGTCAAACCACTCTAGTATCTTTGCCAAGAAAACTCCAAATGAGGTCACAAAGAGTTGGACAGGACTGAAAATGACTGAACATACCCTCCTTAAAAACTTAAATAAAAACATAATTAATAATTGTTAATCAAATTTCACTATGATTATCACTTTCTAGGAAACTTTTTTGTTTCTTATATTTTCAGTTTGGTCTAGATGTCCAAGTTCATGGACTAATTATAGCCCATTTAACCCTTCAAGTGACATCTATCTGAACTATTTGGCCAGCAAAAATAATCCACTCAATTAATTGACTCCCAGAAAATACTAGGTCAGTAGGGCCTATCTATTACCTGTTACCCTGCTACTATTGTATAACTGAATGTTGCGAGATGCTATGCTAGCAATCTTGGGTAACTAAAATTGAAGTAGTAATTGTAGTGCAATAGTAGTAGTAATTATAATTGTGGTAATTATAATTGAAATTTAATGGAATTAATTTTTGGATTGGAACTGCAGCTTCATTAGTGTGGAAAAGTCTTTAGGGTGGAAAATACTTCAACCAGTAAAGACTGGCCACTGGCCTTAATTATTTGGTGGCGCTGAGTTTAGGTGACTTGACTGTGACTGTACACCCAGTATGCTAGAGACAGCCTCAATTCAGATTTTCCTCACTCTAAGCTAAGTACTTTATTCACTACACAATGCTGCCTCTCTTCAAGACAAAAAGGTGGAAAACATGTTGGTTAAGGTGATTTCTGAAATTTTTGTGGTCTTCTTGTTGTGACAACTGCTTTACATAAATTAAACTTCAGGATTATTGATTACCATGGTCCACATCTTTGCCTTCTTCCATTTCCCAATTTTAGGCATTGACAGATTGTATCATTTACAACTATATGCAGCATCTTCTCATCATTATTCCTTCTAATTTGATGTCAGTTCTGGCCTTTGCTTTAAAGAAACAGTGATTTGATCACATACAACTAGCTAGCTCTGAGTACTAACACATCAGTTGCAAGTTTTTTAGATCAGTTTCATTTTTTTGTGATGCAGTTTAATGTTCACTATGTCCAGAAACTTCTACTTTTCTCTGTCTTAAGATATATGGTCCAGATTTCTGGGTAGCCTATAAGCTGCTAACTTCTTTCTTCCAGAAATCTGAATCATATTCCTTATAAGCTTGGACCTTAGCTTCTCTTTGGACAACATCTTCCATTAGACTGTGAGTTAGTTTCACCACATTTGTGGCTGTTGAGTTGTTTCAGTCATGTCCAAATCTGTGACCTTGTTAGGGGTTTTCTTGTCAGAGATACCGGAATGGTTTTCCTTGTTCTTCTCCTGTGTATTTTATTGATGAAGAAACTGAGGCCAACAGGGGTAAGTGATTTGCTCAGGGTCACATAGCTAGTAAGTGTCTGAGGGCAGATGTGAACTCAGGAAGATGAGCCTTCCTGACTCCAGGCTCAGTGCTCTATCCATTGTACCACCCAGCTGTCTCTGCTTAGGTAAGTTCATTTGCAGCTCATGGGATTTAAAGGGAAGACAGAGTTTCATGGGGTTGATGAGCTAAATGTGAGGGATTTAGATAACTGAAAAAAAAGACAGGGAAGGGTAGCAACTGTGTCCTCAAATCTTATTATCTCTAGGTAGCCAGGAATGATGCAACACAGCTATGTGTTACATTCATTTGGGAAACCTGGCAAAATACCGAGAGATGGAGGCATTCAAGAGGAGGAAGGCAAGGCTAAGAAAGACTGAGGGCTGAGCAATATGACCAAAGGGAATGGCTATGTGATGGCCAGTGTCTGGTAAACTAGATCCCTCAGATCGTCAAGTATGAATGGAAAGGGAGGATGGGATCTTCTTGGTGTACTGTTGCTGTTCTGTTTTTGCTGTGATTTCGTGTTCTGTCCTGGTATCATCCAGCAGGGCTACATTGTGGGATACCAAAGAATCCAAATAAAATGGTTTGGGAGAAGACCTCACTGATATACTTTGGTGTCTACTTCTCAGAGCTGGGGGTCTGGCCACAGATATATTTCCATCATACTTTTCACCATCTTCCCCTGTGTCCACTTTTGCATTAGAATAAACAACTGCTAAAATATATCTTGATTTGGTTTGGAAGATCTTGTCATATTTTAGAATTTCTCTATATTTTTACCTCCCCAGTAGCATATCTTGGTCTGTAAAATGTAAGTGTCCCAGGAAGTGAGGCGTTGCCCTTGGACACACAACAATGCCAAGGGCATTGCCAATTTCTTTAAATTCCTTTCTGTTGAGAACTTCAGAGCCCTCCCTCGGTTTGGTAACAACTTCATTCTGTATTCCAATTGCATGTATCACTGATGCTTCTACCGACTAGTTCTTAGTATCATGAGATCATAGACTTGGAGCTAGAAGCAACCTTAGAGACTAGATAACCCAGATGAGGCCCAGAGAGGTTATAGGACTTATCCAAGGTCATACAAATAGTAAGTAGGAAGCCTAGGTCTGCTAACTCCAGATCTAGACTTTTACTCACTATTCCATGCCTTCACATGGAAACAATTCCTCCTCTCCCATCCTTTTCAGCTCTCTTTTATGCATTGTCTTCCCCCATTAGACGATAAGCTCCTTGAGAGCAGGGACTTTACGCCCACAATTTGTATTCCCATTGCTTAGCACAGTGCCTGGTATATAGTAAGTGCTTAATAAATGCTTGCTGCCTGTCTTTCTGCCTTCTCCCAATAGTATGTTGATTCACTGATCACTGAACAAAGGCTTTTCATTTAGAGTGCCAACAATTAAGTTAATGTACACAGACTATCATAAAACTGTGTGATTCTTAGCACCTCTATTCTCCCTTTCCACTTCTCTACTGCTATTGCTGAAGAAACAGAAAGTTTAAAAACCATGTCTTATTTTGCTTCACTTCATGGTTTACCATGGCCAAAGAATTTACCATCTAGTGGCCAACCTACTGATGAGACCCCTTTCCGTAATTTCCTGGTTTGGTCCTCAGGAAGCACACTCAGTCTGTTCTAGATATCATGCTAACATGATAGAACCTGTGAGAGTGTGTGTTCTACTGCTCTTTGAGAACACAGGTCCATAACCTGGTGAGACACTGATGTAAGACCCTGTGGAGGCAGACCAGAATAAACTTGTAGAAATATAATGAATTGTGGAACTGGGTGGGGGTGGTGGGGGTGGGGGTAGTGGTGCAGAGAAATGTTAAGAGTGACTAAATTTAATTATGAGTCAAAGAAGCATTCTTTTTTTTTCATAATCCAAGATTTTTTATTGTTTTTTTCTTTAAATTTATGCCATGAATTCACAGGGGATTGGTTCCAGCAGCTCAGGTTTCTTGCCATTGGTTCTCACAAAGTGTGCTTCTCTAGTGGAGCAGGCTGGCTTTTCAGTTGAACCCAAGTGCCTTTTTCTTTGACTTCCTTCTTCTTCTGATCATTTTCCTTTACCCACTTCAGGAGCTTAGAATGCTTAATATGCTCAATACGCACATTAACTCTCTTGGCTAGAATCTTGCCTGTAACCTGTTTGTTTACAACGATGCCTACAGCATGTTGAGTAACATTACAGACCCGTCCAGTCTTGCCATGGTAACATTTGTGGGGCATTCCTTGCTGAACTGTGCCCATTCACTTGATATCTACAACATCACCTTTCTTGTATATTAGCATATACGTAGCCAAAGGGACAACACCATGTTTTTGAAAGGGCCTAGAAAACATGTATCATGTTCCTCTCCTTTTTCCTTTTGCATTCATCATTTTGGCAACTCATTGGAATATGGCGGAGCCGGCAGAAAGCAAGTCAAAGAAGCATTCTTGATGAAAACATCTTTCATTGCAATTTTGGCCTTTGTGTTTCCACTTTTAAAATATTAAAACAAATAGATTTCAAAAATTTCTACAAATATAATCTCCCTTCTATGGTTGGGGTGAGGTAAGACGGGAAAGGAAGCTTGTTTGGCAAAGTCCCAAAAAGACACTTGAAAAAGTGGATACAGATTTGGAGGAGTGGATTATAATTCACAAGTAGTAGCCTAAGCTATTCATCCTCTTTGATTTAGGACACAACCATCAGGCAAAGGAAGTTATAAATTCCCCTTTACATTAACATTCACTTTTAATTAATACTGATGGGCCATAGCAGCCATAGGGGTAGCTGATATGGTTCAGATTTGGATCTTAGAGATGGATCATAAAGGTTATAAATGAAGGACAGTTTCTAGTCAGAATAGTTAACGTACAGATTGGCTTGATATTTAGTGGTTTATGGTATCTGCTCTCTAGTTTTGGCTTTGGTTTTTGATACTACTTCTACAAATAGGACTTCTACTACTACTATTACTACTACTACTACTACTGCTGCTGCTGCTGCTGCTGCTGCTGCTGCTGCTGCTGCTGCTGCTGCTGCTGCTGCTACTACTGCTACTACTACTACTACTACTACTACTACTACTACTCCTCCTACTCCTGATGGGGTGCTCGGGTGCATGTGCTTGGACCTCAATTCTAAAAATCACATTTCTCCCTAGCCTCAAAATACTCGTCCAGGCAATTTCTCCCCAGCCCAAGAACAGCCTGCTCCAGAAAAAACTGTTACCTCCCTTTCTGCTACAGTAGCCAACCTCACCTATAGAATTTATTAGTTTGAACCAGCTGCGTACTGGTTGAACTGGCTGTGAACTGGATCATAACAACATTTACTACTCACTGACCAATCATATGTATCCTAGACTTAGACATACATATACTCCCTTACATTCATCTTGTCTAACAAGACATTGATGAGAGCAGCCTGGTATTAGTCAGTCCTGACCATTAACGGACTTAGTGATGTTTCAGGCCTAAAGTCACACCTCCATGTAGCCCCAGCCCTTGGGCTATTTCCCGATGAACTCTGGGTAAAACACCTGTGCAGTAGAGACTAAAGTGCATGTTCCTTTAAGAACTAACCACTCCCTAATCCCACCCTGAATCACCTAATTAGCATGATTGGCACATATTATTCTATTTAAACTTTACTTGTACCCCCTCTAAGGTTGCAGGTTCCCTAAGAACTCTTGTGCTCTGAAAAACATAATACATCTTTACCACCCTGACTTTAAGAATGCTTGAATCCTCAAATTCATTCCAAGCGACCTGCTCCTGGTACTCTGATCTTTGGGGAGGGGAGGGTCTCACCTCACTTCCAACCCTCATCACTACTATCACTACTACTCCTCCTACCACTACTATCAGCCTCAGTACCAGCACCTAGCTAGCCAGTTAACTTGAAGGTTTTCAAAGCACTTTACGTATGTCATTTCATTTGATCTTTACAACAACCCTGGAAACTGAGGTTAATGGAGGTTATGTGACTCGTCAAGGATCATACGCTTATCAGTGGTGGAGATCAGATTTGAACCAAGGCCTTTTCAATTCCAACCCTCTCCCTTGTGCCACTTAGTTGCCTCAATCTAAGCCTCCCTACATTCTCCACCCCCTCCCCCAAAAGGTCAACTTGAGAGAAGGCAAAAGCCTAAATTTAAATAAGCTCATCAAATTTCTCATAAAGGATTTTAGCACATGTGTTCCCCTTCCTGACATCCATAATATTTACCATTCACTCAGAAGGTTTTCCTTTGGGCACTGGGATATGTTTATGTGTAGAGAATGAGATTTTTCAAATGGCCCTGGGGCTCAGTCAAAATACTGGGCAACCCTGTGTGATGCAACTTTTTTTTAGTCCCCTATGAATGGTCTCACCAAACAGAACTAATCCAAATGGCAAGACTATTTTAACTAGAGTCATAATTATATTAGGACATGCATAGCCATTGCTCACTTGGGGAAACAAGCTCCAACTAAAACCAGGATTCCGCCAACCCAGTCACTTATATTTTTATGTTCCCTATAACTTTTTATGAGGTTTCATTAGAAAAAGACTCTTGATCTATTTAATAACTCAGGAAAAGGTGATGTTTGGTTATTTACCCCCTGGAGATGCCAAAATATGAGTCCACCATATTTGAGAAGATCAGTGCACACAGATAGAATGTGATTTCTTCTAGACCTCGTCCCACTGAGTCAGACTGAAGTACTGAAGTATATGTGGGACACATGAAGTGTGGTATAAACAAAGTCCCACCTCCCTTTCTACATTCTTTGAAACTCCTACCATTAGAACCTTTCATTAAACAAAGGTGAAATGTTTGGTTTCCAAAAGACCAGTGCTAAATCACATCTTACACAGAAGAATGGACAGCTCCCTTTCTCCAGTTTCTGTTGAAGTCCCTCTTCCCCTCCCTCTTTCAATTTCTCATATGACTTGGCCTGGACAACTCCTTTGCTCTTAAATGACTCACTCATATGTTATAGTCATCCGTGTACATAATTTTCAAAACCGTTATTAAATGGCAAACTCCGTGAGAACAGACACAAGCTCCTTGTGTCTTCTCTACCTCTGCATTCCCCAATGTCTTCTATCTAATAGACATTTAATAGATGTTTGCTGAATTTAGTTGAACCGAATTGAAAGGTAGACCTTTTTATATTAGAACATTATTGTGGGTTATTTTGTCAGACTAGCTGTCACGATGGAAGTCACAGAGAGCCTGTTCTCTGGCAGGAGGAGATATAGGATGGCTCATTCCAGTGAGTAAGACACTGACTAGGGATGCTCAGGGAATTGGGGAGGTGGGGAAAAGAGAGGAGGTGATAGTCAGGTCAGGGGAAGGGGAACTACACAAAAAGGAGAAGGCCAGGCAGAGCATTAAAGATGACCTGCTTGCTACAACTCAGAAGTATAGCTTTTTTTTTTTTTTTGTAAGAAAAGCCAAAGGAACAAAGGCAGAGTTTTCTCTCAATAAAACTGGCGTGCCCAAATTAGAATGCACGGTGGGAAAGTTCAGCTTCATCTCCTACTGTGGAGTTTCTGCCTCTACAATTAATTGGCTGCACCTGAAATTGCCCACCATTTTAATTTGTCTCCATAAGGGGCCAATATCTTGAGTAGTGAAACAAATGCATCAAGGTGCATTTGGAAGAAGAAAACAGAGGAGGAAAAGATTTGGTGAAATCTTTTAAAACCAACACTCAACACAGGACAAGGACGGTGCCCATGATTTCATTGGCAACTGGAACTCCTAGATGAGAAATTCCCTTCACAAATGCACCTTCTCTGAAATGTATTGCCTCCAAAGAGATTAAGTGACTTAAGGTTAAGTGACTTACCCAGGGTCACAAAATCAGTATATGTCAGAGATAGATTTTGAACTCAGGTCACCCTGGTTCTAAGGCCAGCTGTCTATCCATCTTATATTAAATGTTACTTAAGGCTATTACAAACAGTCATAGCTCTACTCGATTGACCTTCCTACTTAGTAATGGCCTTTCCCCTCAGACTTTATCTAACAATTTATTTTAACTTTACAATGCATATATTATGCAATATTATGCATTGTAGTTATCAGTACTTGTGTTCTATTCTCCTAAAAGACTATAAGCTTAATGAAAGTAAGGACTTCTCTACTCTTTGTATGTAAAGTGGTTCCTACACAGCAGATAAGTAGTAAATGTTTATTGATTGAGTGGTGATACAATGTATTTGTTTTTCCCACAGAAGCACTTTATAGTTTAATATTCCTGAAAATAGTTAAATACATTTAACTTAAAAGGACCATATTTTAGACAAAACAGCTGTGTTTTGGCAGGGTCCACTTGCTTTCTTTATAAAATTATGTCCTTGGTTATGGATTTGCTACAGGGAATATGTATGAACTCAGAATGTTTATTGAAAATAAATGAAATAAAAGTGTTTTAATAAAAGTCCTTTTCAGCATGGCTGTGGCAGAAAAGGCCAATTTAATATCTTGGCAGCTTAAAGTGCCTTTTGACAAAGCTTGTAGAGTATTTCCACATAGGTGGTTTAATATATTCATTACCACAAGGCAGCTCTGTTGTTTGTCCTGCATACTCAAAGAGGACCTATGATATCACAGTGTTGTGATCAAGGTATAGTATGTTTGACTGTGGCTGGGCAGTCCACTATAAGGTTGGAAGGTTCTGCCACAGTTTGGGCACAAATAGTCCATTTGAACATTTGGAGGATAGATGTTACTAGATGTACATATCACATTTCCTTTGTGCTACTGACAAGGCAGATCTAGGCAGATACATTAGTCTGAATTTAGAGACACCTTTCTAGATCAATTAAACCTACACGTTTTTGGGGTGGGGAGGGGAGAGCCAGGGCTACTGTTCAGATCCAAAATTTATTTCCCTGCTCTAAGTATCAAAAATACAACCAAAAATATTATACACACATAATAAATCATCAAAAAATGTAACCTGCAAAGGGATCCTGCTTGGCAGGTGCTCTCAGAGGCATTATGGTTCATAAGATCATTGAGTTTAAAGATTAGAGATCATAAAATTGACCTCTTTCATTCTGTTGTTATTCAATCATATCTGACTTTACGTGACCACATGACTTTGTCCATGAGGCTTTCTTGGCAAAGGTCCCGAAGCGGTTTGCCACTTCCTTTTCCAGTGTGTCCCCATTTTGCTGAAGAGGAACTGAGGCAAATAAGAGTTAAATGACTTGCCCAGGATCATAGTTAGTACATACCTGAGATCACATTTGAACTCAGATCTTCCTGACTCCTGGCCCCGGGCCCTACCTACTAGATCACTTATCTTCCCCATTTCATTTGATGTTATCAGAAAACTGAGTGGGATTTGAGCTCAAGTCCGCTAGCTCTAGAAGCAGCTAGGTAGTACACTGGGGTGGGGGATGGTGTGGGGGGTGGTCAGGAAGCCCTGAGATCAGATACTGAGGCATTCACTTAATCTTTGCAAGCCTCAGTTTCCTCATCTGTAAAACAGGGATAATGGTGATAGCCCTTATTTCCCAGGCTGCTTATGAAGATCAAACAAGCTAACACATGTAGAGCGTCTAGCAAACCTCCAATAAATGCTAGCCGTTGTTGTTGTTACACTTTATAGTACTGCCTTCTATTACAATTACAAGCCTCTAAAGAAACCTGCCTTGCACCTGCTAAGCCTAAAAGGCTGTTTAATATCAGGGGACAGAGCAGATGATCCCTATTTGGGGGGCTTGAATCTCATCCCTGCCACTTTCCACCTGTGTGCTCTTAGGCAAGTCAGGTAGACCCTCTGGGCCTCTGTTTTCTTGCGTATCAAATGAGAGGGGCTGGACCAGATGAATCGGAAGCTCCCTTGCCCTTCTTGTGACCAGGCTCCTGTGATCCTAGTTATCTAATTGCAGGGACTCATCTGTCTGGTGCAGCATTCTACTCTCGACATCATTCCTATTTCCTTATGCCTGACGAACTCTGAACACCCACCTGTGCCTGTGACTCCGCTCCTGATTGTGCCCTCCTGTTCAGGTGGGACCTTCCCTTCATATACTCTGAACATGCTTCTGCATTTGCCTTTCTGCCTAGCTTGGGCATTTCCCAGTCATTATTTCCTAGCTAGTACATTCCAATGACCAGAATAGCGCTGTCAGTTGTGTTTAGAACCTATCAGAGATGGAGGAGACCCACGTATGATATGGACCCACCAGGGCAGGGCTCAGCAATAATCATTAAAAGGAAGTCTTAGGTTCATAGCCAAGTCAAGATGGTCAGAAGAGGATATAGGTCACTGTCTCTGGGGGGGCTATTGTTGCCTCTGGAGAAATAATACAGTACAGGTGGGTAAATGCTGAATAGAATGACTACATGGCTACTTCCAGTAACCAAAACCTCTTGGATAAAACCCAAGCCAAAGACCATTCTTCTAAATTGTGTGCTATTCAGTGAGGTTTTGTTTAAATACAACCTTCCTAATCCTGCATATACTGGACATCTCCCCTAAAGTGAATTCTTACTTTAAAAAAACAGCACAAAGAATTTCTCTTCCTCCTAGGTTGCTATCAAGTAGTGTGTTCTGTTTCACACTGGAGGAGTCTCTTCCTTAGCTGCATCTGATAATATTCTTTCCATTTTAGATCTGCTTAATTAGATCTGATGGTTGGCTTGATTAAAAAAAAGGTTCTTTCTTATAATGGCAACTCATTTTCTGACTATAACGTTAGACTTCATAATAATGCTAAATTTCAGTCTTTAGAACATTCCTTTAGAACATTAGAATATTAGTCAAATGTCTAAAAAAAATTTCTCTTAAGCAAGACCTATTCCTTTCTCCTGGTTCCAATTTTTACTCATTTGGAAAGGGAAAAGAAAATGCCCCAAATTCACAACCAAAAGCATGTTTATCTTTATGGCCCCTGCACCTGGCATGCACTTGACAAATATTAGCTGAATTGAATTGAAAATGGGAAATTAATTGAAAATGGGAACCCTGATAGTAGTTACAATATTAATATGCTTATTGAAATGCTTTCATGCAACAAACTCCCTCTCCCCACACCCTGCTAAAAATTATATAGTAGGAAATACAGCAACTCCTAGGCAGAAGGTAATAATCATTTGGTGACAGCAGCAGCATGCAGCTGTTTTCAGGAAGAGAAAAGGGGAAAAATAACCTCTTCGGCCAACTCTGTGGAAACCATGGGGAAGTATTTGATGGGTTCCTATGGAGACAGTCAAGATTCCTGGGTCCTCAACTGCTAATAACATACTTTGGGACCATGGAAAAATCCTTTCACCTCCCACTGGCCAAGACCTCACAGCTAGAGAGTACAGGATAATTAAGGAGATGTTTGGATAAGACAGAGAAAACTCTGACTCTGCCTGGGTTATTCCAGTCATTCCAGTCAAACTTCCATGATTTTGGGCTTGAATTATCAGAGCAACTACAGAATTAGAGGAGATTGAGGCTGAGACCTTAAAGAATAAGTAGTCCAAAACTCATAAAAGGAAACAACTCCTGAAAAGTGAAATTACTTACCCTAGATGACACAGCCAGTAAATGTTGAAATTCAGCTCTTCAGACTCCAAGTCTCTCGCTCCTTATCCCTGCCAGGAAAAACAACAATACACACAAACAGAAAAAAACAGCAGAAAAAGTCACTAAGATCTAACTGAGGGAGTGTTGGACACCAATATCCGGAAAATCCGAAGGTTTAACTGGTATTGAACCAGAGTCCAAAGTTGAAGGGCTCTGCTAGAGTTCGAGAAGCCCTACAACAGGGAATGCTACCGAGAGAAGAGCTGCTTCCTGGAAACTTCAGTCTTTTTATTCCAGAGAAATGTGTGCCCTCTCTCCATGATGCTCTCTGCTGCTGAGCCAGCACCTACATCCTGAAGCCCACTATGCTATGGCTTCCCCAAAGAGCAGCCATGTCCTGAATCCTGGCTGGAGGTTTCACCAGCTCTGGTCTTAGATATTATAATTCACTTGTCACATATTCCTCTCTTCGGTAGTAGATTTTCATAAAGTAAATTCATTAGCCATTTGTTTCATCTGGTGCTGCCCTTTAGGAGAGGTTTGGCTTTTCCATCCTTGCCCTGGACTGGCTTCTGAAGAGTAACCAGGGGGCCATTATCCTTGAGCCTGAGTCTCCCAGGCTGATCTCTGCAGATTTGATTCTTCCGTCTTATTTAAAATCCTTGCCTCCCGTTGGACTTTTTGCTAGGTTTGCTGTGATTCTAGGTCACAGTTCATTTGAAGAATTAAGATCATAAAAATATCTCAGAAATACATAGAGCACTTTAAGGTTTGCAAAGCACTTTAAAGACATTTCATTTTATCATCACAACCACCCTAGGAAAGAGATGCTCTTATTAACTTTGTTTCATAGATGAGGAAACAGGATAAGATGTTACATGACTTGCCTGGGGTCACATTGCTACTGAAGTGTCTAAGGAAGGATTCAAAACCTTAGGTCCCCCTGACTGCAAATCCAGCATTTTCTCTATTATACCACGATGCCCCAGGATCCTTTTTTCTATCATTTCTTGGCTCATCCTGGTTGGGGGGAGGTGGGTCCCTCTGGAATACAAGTTTGAAACAGAGAAGTAATACACATAGGAAGAATGAATGAGAGGTCATTCTTCCCTGCCCAAAATAGAATCACAAAGGCTTAGAGTGGGAAATAACAGGTCAGGTGATGCTCTCATGGAAACCATAAGGATAATTATGGATAAAATTGAACCTAAAAAATGACAATTTTCTTTCTGCTAAATACTACTGAACAGCATATATTACTTTTGAAAATAAACTTTTATTTAACTTTTAAATAAGTTTTAAATATATAAGTTTAAATAATACTTTCCACTTCTTACATCATCATGGTTGCCACATGTCCCTCTCCCTCCTAGACAATCATCTCATAAAACAATATTTAAAAGAGAAAAAAATAAACACAGCTGATCAATATATTGAATAAGTCCTAAAACAAGTACAGTATGTAACACCTGCCAACCTCCCACCCCCATCGTTAGGGTGTCTCCTCATATCTTTTCATTTGAATTCTGCTTGATTTTATAATTACTTTACATTCACTTTTGCTTTTTTTGTGCGTGTGGTTGTTCTCTCTATTTACATTGTTGTCGTTATAAAGTACAGGGGACAGCGAAGCAGCACAGTGGAGAGAGTGCTGGGCTTGGAGCCTGGAAGAACAGAATTCAAATATGGCCTCAGATTCTTACTGGTTGTATGACCCTGGGCAAGTCACTTAACCCCGTTTGCCCTCTGTTTCTTCCTCTGTAAAATGAACTGAATAAGGAAATGGTAAACCACTCCAGTTTCCACTGCCAAGAAAAACCCATATGGAATTGGTTATGAAGAGTTGGACACAAATGAAAAGCGACTGAACACCAAAAGTTATTGTGCATACCGTTTTCTGGGGTCTGCTTTCCTCACTTAGTATCAGTGCATGCAGAATATCATAAGATGTTAAATAGCAGACTTGCTTTAAGATGAATTTTTAATTCAATAGAATCAGTTGCTATTGAAAACAGGGGGAATAAGGGCATCATTCAATAGTGCCAATCCTCATTCATCAAACTGTGTATCCTAGAGAAAACTAATTAAGATATGTAAACATGTGGTTATCTCATGGTGTAAAAGAGAAATTACTCTTTGCATGTCATGTAGACATGGAGAGAATTATAACTCTTGCTATGAGTATAAGCAAATTGGAACACTGCTTTGATCAATGAGTTTGCCAAGATGCCCTGCTAAGTAAGCTAGTAGAGGTAACACTTATAAATGCCTTCTTAAAGTATGTGGAATCAGAGCTAAAATCCTAAATATTCAATTCTCAATGGCTCTCCAGGGAAAGTATTATTTCTATGCCCCTATAATAGGAAATAAAGGGGAAAACCTTGCAAATAGATAAGGGCCTAAAATTAAGGGCCTTATTAGTCACCAAGGATTTTTCCCCCTATTATCAGGACCAATATAGACAATATATGAACTTTCAATGTTCATCTGACAGTTGAATTTATTCTTAGAGTCCTGATTTGAATGAAAATCTTTAAGTCTCTGGTCTCAAAACTCTGCAAAAGTTTGGGGAGCTGGCAGCCTTCTGTTTTCCTATTAGTCCCCCAGGTTGTTACAGTGAGCTGAAAATCTACTTTTTGTATCCTCTTCCATTGGGGTTCAACTTCTTACCCCTGAAGTGGTTACTTTCTATGTTTCCAGCCTATGTCTTATTTTCCCTTGTTTGGCTTCAGACATAATTGGGATCCTCTTGGGGATATTTGGTTATTCTGAAGTGTATTTGGTACCTCAGAGCTGCATTCCTGAAGCTTTGTTAAAGCTCCAAAAAGCCTATTTCTTTTTTCACCTGTGTCAGGAAACCAGTGAAATAGAGTGGACACTGAATAATTTACTATATCTTTTTAAGGAAAAAAACTAAGTAAATATTTTATGCCCTATAGAGTAAATAATACGTACCTATATTTAGAAGAGTACAATAAATACTTGGTAGACCATTGGGCCATTGAAATATCTATCTATCTATCTATCTGTCTGTCTGTCTGTCTGTCTGTCTGTCTGTACACACACACACATACTCACATACACACATATATATTACACTTGAATATTTCAAGGATCTCTGATTTCATTGGGTGGGTGCTCTCTCTGGTGACCCAGATCTCCACATGTAACTCCATGGCTTGGAATATGAATGGTGTTCACAAGTTTTCATGGCCTCTAAATTTGTCATTTCCTCGTCATATCCTTGTGTACATTTTATCCTAGTTTAAGGCATTTTTAAACAACTGATTGCAACCTAATGCCTTCTACTACATTATAAGTTCTTCCTTGAGAAAGGGCAGGTGGACCAATGTCCTGGAACTGATTTGGAGACTGGGTTTGTAAATTAGCCTCTCAGGAATAAGTGTGGAGGATTACATTACTGACTGCCCACTAGTGGGTCATGGAAAATGGGATAAAGAAACTGCCACAGGTAGAGATTAGAGCAGCTTGAACTGGCATTACAATATGCCCATAATCGAACATCTCTGAGTGATCTCACTGTTTGCTTTGTTTTCTTCGTATCCATTAAAAATGAAACAGACACAATCATATGCTATGATCAAGAATCTGCATCTCTACTAAAAGTTCTTCTTGAAGAATAGAATAGCTATCGCAGATAAAGTCAGATGTAATTATGCCAGTTCAATTTGTGGCAAGTTACGTATACATATTTTGTACATTGTGACCAGTGCTTCTATTTACATGATGTATACGGCACATGATGGATTAGAGTGAATGCTTATCATGGAACCAATCAACAGAAGAATTTTTTAATCAGAATGCTGTACATTAAGGCTGAGGATAAAGTTGTCTGGGGTGCCTTCTCATCACTTTTCCCAAGTTTGTCCCTCTTCTTGTCATATAATCACAGAAACTCAAAATTGGAAGGGACTTGAGATCAGGTAGACAAACAATCCGTATCTAAGCACGAATCATGTACGTAGCAACTCTAGTTTTGGACCTGCAGCCTTTGTTTGAAGACAAGAAAAAGAGAAAACACGTTGCCTTCAAAGGCATCATGTTTCAAAGAACCTTTATTTCTCTCTATATAATTCTCATCTATTTTTCCAAGTTCTAACTTCTATGATCAAATTTAATTTCTCTTCCTCTTGAAAATCCTTCAAATGTTGGAAACTAGCTTTCATGTCTAACATAATTCTTCAAGGTAAATATTCCCAGTTCCTTCAGTCTATTCTTATATGGCATAGTGACCAATACTCTCACCATCTTGATTTTCTTTCTTTAGATGTACTCTAGTTTATCACTGTCATTCCTAAAACGCAATGCTCAGAACTGGACATTTATATGTAAATGTGATCTGACTAGGGCACAGTAGAATGGGATGATCCTTTCCCTCACTCTGGATACCAGTTCTCTAGGAATGCAAACTAACACTGCATTTGCATTATGCTCTGCCATGCTGCACCACTGACTCATTCTGAATTTGGAGTAAGCCAAAATCCCCTGACCTTTTTCATGAAAATAATTGCCTAGCCACTCACCTTTATCTCCATCAAATACTTGTGAATTTTTTTCATTTAAATTTGGGGTTTTGCATTTATTGCTATTAAAATTTGTCTTATTAGAATTAATCTATTATTTTTTCCAGTCAAGATCTTTTTAGACCTTGATTCTACTATTCATCATGTTTTCTGTCCTTCCCAATTTTGTGTTATCTGTCAGTTGTTAAGCATGCCATTTATTCTTCTATTGATAAAAAAATATTAAAAAATACAGTCCAATTATAAAACTATGGAGCACTGCACTAGAGATTTCCCTCCATTTTGTCATTTCAGTTATGTTTAACTCTTTATAACCCCATAATGGAGTGATTTGCCATTTCCTTCTCCCACTCATTTTACAAATGAGAAAAATGAAGAAAACAGGGTTAAATGATTTGCCCAGTGTTACACAGTAAGTGTCTGAGGTCAGATTTGAACTCAGGAAGATAAGTGTTCTTGATTCCAGATCCAGCACTCTATCCAATGCATCACCTAGCTACTCCTTGAATTTAACTAGACGTTAGGTAATCTGATTCTGAGGAACTGATGGACTTAACTTTCTCAGGATCATTTGTATTTTTTGAAAGGAGTTTATTAACAAAAATGAATCTTGATTTTAAAAACACTGGGGAAGAGAATGATCTATAAGCAATCTTTTCCCAACCTTGCATTATGTCCCTCAGTCTCTCTGAAAAAAAAAAGGACAACCAGTCCAGGAATACTCTATAAAGGCTATAAAATGCCATTTTTTTCCCCAAAGAGAGCAACTGCTTTTATGGAACAGGGTTGCCCAAGGCAAAAACACTTCAAAACAGAAGAACTTTGTTTTCACTACCTTTCACCTCCATTGCTGAGACTCCATTTAGGACCACATTCAAGAATGTTGTTCCATTGAACCCCAAGAAATGGTTATAGGTACCTATAAAAATCTAAGTAATAAGGGGAGGGAGAAAGAATAGTACTCCCAGATGGGTGCCAGATATTTTCCTCTGCCAGAGTGTGGTTATAGCTCTACCTCTCTGTTACTATCATCCCCTTTTATTCAATATTCATTCAAAAGACATTGCAATGCATGTTCTAGGTGCAGTCTTTGGGCAGAAATGCACATTTGTTATATCTGTGCTGCTTGGATCCTTATACAAAGCATGAATGTTTTCTCATGATCAAATATGATCAAACAGATAAATGGCATAACATTTCTGGACACTTAAATGTCAAAAACAAATAAATTTTTAAGTGACTATAGTTTATAGATTAATAATTTTTATTTAATTATTATATTATCAGTAAATAATATTATAGATATTTTATATTTATAAATATAAATAAATAAAATGAATATTTAATAATAATTATTTAATAATAGTTTGAATGGCAATTTATACTCTTCCTACAGGTCATTACTTTCATTAACTCTTTCCATTAAAAATTCCAGTAGATGGTAAATGAGAGATCTGAATAAGAAACTATGGAGATTATTCACTGAGCCTATTGTCTCTAGGACCAAATACAAGCTTCTCTGTTTAGTTTTTAGGGGCATTCACAGCCTGATCCCAACTGGTATTTCTAGCTTCCATAGACATCACTCCGCTCCTGCACTCTATGATAAGGCCAGGCAGGTCATCTCTCTCTTTCTTGAACTCCATACTCCCTCTCCCATCTCCATGACTGCAATGTACCTTCTCCTTATCTCTGTTCCATCAAATCCATCTATTCTTTTAAGACCCAGTTCAAGTACCCCTTAACAGGTGATCTTTCCTGATCCCCCTAAGTACTAGTGCTCTCCCTTTCAAACTGGTTTACACTCAACTCCCTTTTATTTATTCACCTATTCACCTTATAGTTAGTCTACATATACTTACATAGAGCAGTAGACAAAGCATTGGGCTTAGAATCAGGAAGATTTTATCTTCATAAGTTCAAATCCAATCTCAGACATTCTCTAATTGCATGACCCAGGGACAGTCACTTGACTATTTGCCTCAGTTTCCTCATTTGTAAAATGAGCTGGAGAAGGAAATGCCAAACCACTCCATATCTTTGCCAAGAAAACCCCAAATGGGTTCACCAAGAGTCAGGCACGATTAAAGTGACTGAACAGCAAATACTTATATGTGTATTCTTCTCTCCCATTAGAACCCAAGTGCCCGGAGAACAGGGATTGTTTCATTCTCTGTCTGTACTCCCAGTGCTTAGCACCATGTCTGACGTGTAGAAGACACTTAATAACTGTATCATGAGATTAAAGATTTAGAGCTAGAAGGAACCTTTGAGACCACTGAGTCTAACCTTTTTATTTTCAAATAAGGAAACTGAAGCCAAGAGAGGTTAAATGAGTAGCCTAAAGTCACACAGTTAATAGGTAGAAGAGCCAGGATTCAGATTCTGATTCTCTGGTTCCAAATCCAGTAAAGTTTTTGCAGTACTATGCTACTAGATAAGCCATAAAAATATTGGTTCAATATATGAATATGCAGTATTTTCCAACTTAAAATTCCCAATTAAAATTTGTGAAAGTGGAGAGAATAATATGGGCAAAGAGCTTTACGCTGTTAAAATATAGCTTTTTAGCTTGATACCAGCATCAATTTTTTTTCTTTCTTTTACTGTGTTTTGTCCTACTGTCTTTAGTGACTGCAGTTTCCATTCACATCTAGACTATTATAAGCAGCCTTTATGATGGCCATTGGCTTTTTTCAGATAAAAATAAATTGTTCTATTATTTACAAGAAAAATATCTGTTTGGCTCTATACTGTAAATAGTGTAGAACAGTTATCTCAAAATAAAATTTCATGTTTAAGTTTGTATTTTTAATATATTTGTGCTAACAGATTAGTTTTGTTTCTCTCTACAAAGACCTATATTACATAATATATTATATTTACAAAGACCATACTAGTTTGAACAGCTCAAGAAGTTGCATGATATAACTTAAGGGTAGAGCTGCCAACAGCCTATGACTGCCTGGCTCCTCTTGTCCTTCACCTTTACCTGGGTATGAGCAGGGGCGAGAATACTATTTGTGAGTATGGCTGGCAAAAGATCTTTCATGTGATTTTCCTTAACCTTGGGTGTAAAACCATAGCATAGAGTTACCAGCAGGAGAAATATACTTTTTGTTTAAAAGCAATGTAGTATAACAGCTAGTATTTACATGGGCAGCTAGGTGGCTTGGGAGACAGAGCACTGGACCTGAAGTTACAGCAACCTGAGTTTAAATGTGGCCTTAAACCCTTATTAGCTATGTGATTCTGGGCAAGTCCTTTACCCCTGTCTGCCTCAGTTTCCTCATCTGTAAAATAAACTGGAGAAGGAAATGGCAAACCACTCCAGGATCTCTGCCAAGAAAACCCCAGATGGGGTCACAAAGAGTCAGACACAACTAAACAGCCACCAAGTATGTACATAGTGATTTAAACATTTTCTCATCTAATCCTCATAGTAAACTATGAAGTAGATACTGTTAGTAGCCTCATTTTACCAATAAGGAAAGTGAGGCTAAGATCCATAATGGAAAAAGCTTTGAATTTTAATTATAACTCTTTGGTTAGAATTCTAGCTCAGACGTTTATGACCTATTCCTCAGTTTCTCATTTGTAAGATCAGGATGTTGGGTTAGGTCATTTCTAAAGTTCCTTTCAGCTCTGACGTCCTATGATCATATTAATTCTGAACTGATGGAGAGAAAATACTTTGCCTTGCATACTGTTTTTGTTGAGCCATTATAGACGCAAGCCTGCCACTAATTCTGAATCATACCCATCTTGGTGGACATACGAGGGAGTAGGAAAGAACAGTGTGTTTGTTAGTTGAGTTCATTGCTTTGAGCTATAGAAATCTGACTCTCCCTGTTTCTTTTCAGCCATCATAGGAATACTAATGTTAAGCTGTAAAAATTCAGGATATAGAGGAACTCAAGACTGCTAATTATAACCAGTCCATAAACTGTAGCTGAAAGTTTTAAGTATTTTGATATTTTTCCACTCTGGTTCACAGTTTGGTCATTTTTGGAAATCTATTTTTGTACTAAGTTGCAGAGCCACGTAGTTTATTAACAGACCCACACTGCCTAATGAGTCTAGAATTGCAGATTTAGGATTATTCTGCATTCTATGGCTGAAATTTCTATGTGACCTAGGGAATATCTCACAGGGTTTCACTGCCACAGTCGCTACTCTTCTAAACTCAAGAGTAGTTATAACCTGTCATTTGAAATGTTTATAAAATGTTTTGAGTTCTTTGACCATGGGGTGGGGGAGATCAGGAGTTTCAGATTTTTATACCAAGGGCAGATAGGTGGTACAGCAGATAGAGTACCAAACCTGGAATCAGGAAGAGTCATCCTCCTGAGTTCAAATCTAGCTTACTTACTAGCTGTGTAACCCTGGGCAAGTCGCTTAAGCCTGTTTGCCTCAGTTTCCTCATCTGTAAAATGAACTGGGGAAGGAAATGGCAAACCACTCCAGTATCTTTACAAAGAACACCCAAATAGGGTCCCAAAGTCAGATACAACTGAACAACAACCACAATGACATACTAAGAATAGTTCATAACACCCATCCTAATTCTGGTGACTTTTGAAGCTGTTTTATGATATACTTAGTTATAGATGTCTAACTTTAGATTTATATTTCAAGTTTATTATAAGGTCTCAAAATGGAGAGTCTTTATTGTAGACTTTTATATATGTACATGTATATATGTGTGTGCCTATGTATGTAAATAAATGCACATGTCTTTATCCAAATATACATATGTACAAATATGCATGTGCACAACCCATACATACATTGTCCCAGAAATCTTAGTGCAATTTCAAGCTTTTAATACCAGAAAATTACACTATGATTGTAGGACACCCTGTATGTGTACACATATGCATTTGAGTCCAAATGTATGTACAATTCAGCCAGTTAAGATAATATTTTTTTAAGTAACAAAAGCTAATACATACAAAATTTTAAGATTTAGAAAGCATTTTACATATATAATCTCATTTGAGTTCCATAATAATCCTGTGAAGTAGATACTCATCACATATCTATTTCATAGAAGAGGAAACTGAGACTGAGATTGACTTGCCCAGTCAAGAGGCTAATAAATATCTTAGATAAGATTCAAACTCTAGTCTTCTTGACTGTACATTTATCAGTTTACTCACTATGCCAATAAAATTCCTTTTAAGAGTACATATTTCCCCACTATATTGTTATTTTCTCATTCTTTAGTTTTCTAGGAAAAAAATTTGTTACACTTGGCAGCTAGGGGACTCAGAGGATAGAGTGCTGGACCAGGAGTCAGGAAGACTCATCTTTCTGAGTTCAAATCTGGCTTCAAATACTTACTAGCAGTGTGAGCAAGTCATTTAACCTTGTTTGCCTCAGTTTCCTCATCTGTAGAATGAGCTGGAGAAGAAAATGACAAACTGCTCCTGTATCTTTGCCAAGAAAACTCCAAATTGGGCCAAGAAGAGACAGACTAAAATGACTGAATAATCATAACACCTGTAAAAGTTATTTTACAGCAAAAACTCTTAAAACAATTTTTAAAATTTAATTTTTAAAACTTTATTTTTTTTTAAACTAGTGAGAAATTTGGAGTTCAGCAGGGGTAGTGGAGGCAGTTCAGTTTAATGGAAAGAAGACTATCCACCCTCAGCTGCTGCGGCCAACCCCTCAAAGTTTACCGTCTGCTTACATGTTCTAATTTATATCTGTTGTCTCTCCCTTGAGAATTAAGCTCCTTGAGGTCAGGGTCTGTTTTTGCTTTGTCTTTGCATCTGCAGATCCTAGGACAGTTCTTCGCACACAGTAATGGCTTAATAAATGCCTGTGGACTGATTGATTGACTAGGACATAGGAGTACTAGCGTGGAGAGTAGAGAGTCTATCCCATGAAGTATATGTGGGGATGGACTTTTACTCTGGCCCCTTTCCAAATGACATGCAACTAGTACAGATCTGCCACTGTATAACTAAGGGCAAATAATTTAATTCCCTCTGGATTTCAATTGTTTAATCCATTAACTAAGGGGATTACAATATAGCAGATAGTCCTTTTCAACTGTCAATCAACAAGCAGCATTTATTAAGCCCTTCCTATGAGCCAGGTGGCATGTTAAGAGCAGTTTCTGCCCTTACTAGGGTCGCATTCTAAAGGAGTAGACCACAGAAAGATAGCTCTGTACATCCAAGCTATAGACAGTGTCAATAGAAGGTAATACCATGGAGAAGGCACTGGGGAAAAGGGAGAGGTGAACAGCAACCAAGAAAGATCTCTGCAGAAGTTGACTCTGAGCTAAGTCTTGGAGGAAACCAGGGAAGTCAGGGCTGGGACAAGCTATAGAAATCTTTCATTCACTTCTTTTTATGCAACATTTGTATTCCTGAATAACTGCATGTATGTCAAATTTTTATGCAGTAGATTTGTTTCTAAAGAGTTCCATGCAGATTAAATCACATTTTGAATATAGCAGGAAAGATGCCCATTTAAAGGAAACCTACAAGGAATCATTTTGTAAAGTGAAAAAATCTTTTACAAAATAATTTTGGGGGAATCTGGAAGCATTATTTCATTGGTTTTAGGAGCTCCTAGTGGGAGTATTCTGTCTTTTAATGGAGAACAACAACCATTCTGCTATTTATATAATCTGCCTGAGGAAGTGAGAGGTTAAGTAACTTGCCTTGGGTCACACAGCCAGAGTCAGGACTTGAACCCAGGTTTTCCTAAATTAGAGGCCAACTATTTAAGCACTCTACCACAATAACTCTTAAACTAATCTCTAAGTTGACTATTTTGTAATTTAGAATTTAGAAAATTTCCGTGAAGTGAAAAGTAACTGTAGGAAACAGAGAAAATCCTAAATCTGTTGATTGTTGTATGTATTCCAAATTCTTACTTCAGTTCAAAGTAGACACTCAATTTTTCTAGGCAGAAATATTTAAGTCAAAATCATTAAAAGTATTTTGGAGTTGTTGAGTCATATCAGTCATGTCTGATTCTTTGAGACCCCACTTAGGGTTTTCTTGGCAAAGACACTGGAATGGTTTGTCATTTCCTTCTCCAACTCAGTAGAGTAACTTGCTCAGGGTCACACAGCTAGTAAGTGACTGAGGTCAAATTTGAATTCAGGAAGATATTTTAATCTAAACCCTTAATTCTGCAAATATTCTTACTCCCAAAGTTACTAAACTGTGTGTTGACCCCCACAACACAACTACTATTCCTAGAGTCTAAAGAGATCAAGAAAGAGGAGAAGACCTATACGTATAATAGTATTTATAGCTCTTTTTTGTGGTACCAAAGGACTGGAAACTATGGGGGTGCCTGTCACCTGGGGAATGGCTCAACAAATTCTGGCATATACATGTAATGGAATATTATTGTGTAGTAAAAAATGACGGAAAGGACATTTTTAGAGAAGCCTGCGTGGATTTGTATGAACTGATGCAGAATGAAGTGAGAAGGACCAGGAGCACAATGTTATTTTAAAGAGAAACAACTTTGAAAAACTTAAGAAGGCTGGTCAATACCATGGGCAACCACAATTCCAGAGGCCCCATTATGACACATGCTATACACCTCTTGACTGAGGTGAGAAGACTCAAGGTGAAAATGCGATGTCTATTTTTTGGATATGGCCAATTTGGAAATTTGTTTTGCTTGACTATGTATATTTCTCACAAAAGTTTTTCTTTCTTTCTTTTTTAATGGGCAAGGTAGGAGGGAGAGAAAAAATTCTAATTGGGAAAAAAATTAAATTTGAGCACATCTAAGGTCACACTGCTAATGAGTGACAGCTGGAACCAGAACCCAGCCTTCAGCTTAGCCCTTACTGTATTACACCAGGCTGTTCTCCAAGGTGGCATGTTACATTAATATTGAAGGAAAAGAAAAAAGTCAGCACTGAAACCTACTTAGACATAGACTATGATGATATTTTTCCAATATAGCATTGTTGGCTTCCTGAAACTGCAGCATCCCTTATGTTTGCAAGCACAGCTGTCTCGGTTATATTGTCTTTATGAATTCAAAGATATGCCATAATTTTCACTAGATCATAGGATCACAGAGATAGAAATGACCTTTGAAGCATCTAACCCAGCCTATTCATTTTACACATGAAGAAACTGAGGCTTAGGGAGGTTGAATGACTTGCTCATGGCTACACGGGTAAATGACCATCAGAGGTGGGGTTTCACTCTAGATCCTCAGACTTCAAAGACTGATCTTTCCATAATGTTAGGCTGTCTCCCTACCTCTCCTCCACAACTGAGTGCTTTAACATTGTGAACATACAATTCTCCTGCTAGCTAAAGATGTCTGATACTGCAGATTCTTATACCAAACCAAATAACTTGGAAATCATCAGAGATCATCTTTTCTTCTTGAGGAAATGAGGATGCTGTCTATATATAGAAAAGAACTGTTTTTCCCATTAACCCATTGGTCATCAGATTGCATATTCCTACATACACCATTTGGCATCTCAGTTTGTGACTACAACAGAAGACGAATGACAGTGAGTATTTAAAGAATTGTATTAGGTGTCAGGGACTTGTGTCCATCAGGAGTATGTGAAACAGTTTCTAATATTTTAAATCATTGGTTCTTTAGAGGCTAAGGATCAAGGGCAAGTTTTAACAGTGAGTTCAGAATTCTCATTGAATGTAATCAACTTCTCAATTAGGATGAGCTTTTAAAAATCTCCTGCTGTTAGCCATTGGCTTAATAAAAATGAGACTTCATTTGTGGCAGAGTCTGCTGTTGTCTTGCACCTAGCAGGGCCAAGAGTGTAAACTTTAGTAAATCAGCTAAAATTGAAGCCTCCTGTCTTGAACAATAATGCTTTGGATTTTTGGTTGCAACCATCTTTGGCATGAACTGTCTAAGCAATTCTGCTCAAAGCAGAAATAAAACTTCCAAAATATACCCCTGATCCAGCCTGCCTTTCCATGGCATAGATAACCGTGCTATATGTGACATAACAGAGAACATAATCTTTCAGATATGTGAGAGAAACTGGATTGGGTATGCTTGCTTAGAAGAATTCCAAAACCACCTGAAGGAAGACCTGTATTTGAATCTGCAGCTGTGCAACCTTGGACAAGTCCTTTAACTTCTCTTGGCATCTGTTTGTTTGTTGGTGAAATGAGTATGGCAGCGAGGATAGAGTACCAGCCCTGAAACCAGGAAGGCTCAACTTCCTAAGCTCAAATCTGGAGTCCAATACTGGCTAGCTGTGTGACCCTGGGCAAGTCACTTAACCCTGTTTGCCTCAGTTTCCTCATCTGTCAGATGGGCTGGAGAAGGAAATGGCAAACTGCTCCAGTCTCTTTGCCAAGAAAACCCCAGATGGGGTCACACAGGAGTGGACTGAAGTACTGACTGAAGAGCAAATGAGGGTGCTGGGTGAGAGGCCCTCAAAGGTCCCGTTCCCAGGGACACCCTCCCCAGCTGGATGACTATGTCGCCCTGACACACAAATAGGTCTATTCCTTGACTGGTCACTGCATAGAGTGTGTGACTTTTTAAGCATTTAAGATTTTCTACTCCTAGGGGGGGGTGGTTGGGAGGGGCTCTTTTTTTAAGCACAGAATTACCTTTGACATCCCTGTCAACCAAACATCTCTAAGTGAGATGGATGGAGGCTCAAGACAAGGGGGATGGCCACGTTTGTGCGCCTACATGGGTCTAGATGTAGTCTGAGAATTTCATTACCATATATATGTGTGTGTGTATGTATACATGTGTGTACATATGTGTGTATACATATGTGTATATATATGTGTATATGTGTGTGCACATGTGTGTGTATATGTGTGTATACATGTGTGCATGTATACACACACATTTATGTATGTCTTTATTTATTTTCTTAATCCCAATTAAACTGGGACCGGCTTCCAAGAAGGATGCGCCTCTCGGTGGTCCCCCATTAAAGTTATCCCTTCCAGGAGACACGATCTCCTGGAGGGTGGGCCTGGTCTTTGCCTCTCTAGGTGTCCCCCCCCATCTTGGCCTCCACGGCCTCGTGGTTGTTGTTCCGGTGAGCTCCACAGGGGGGCGCTGTCTCAATCGTCCAGGCCATCTCCACAGCGATAGCCCGCAGTGCTGGCAGCCATGGCCAGTCGTCCGGATGGATATCTGCCCGCTGGACCCATGTACGTGCTTGGGAGGAGAGAGCGAGCCTCACTTAAATCCAGTTCATGTGCGTGTCGTGGAATCACCTCCCTCTTCCCCGAGGAAGGAGAAACGACGATTTGGCAGCGGCCACGACCCTCGCAATCACGTGACTTTCTCAGCCCGAGCCCCTCGCTTCGCGGTTCCCTCCACGTGTGACACGTGTGACACATGGTCTCGCGGCCCAACTCATCCGCCCCGGAAGTGCCCTCCCAGCCGGGCCTACTTCTTAGCTGGTAAAACCCTCCGCGCCGTTGGCCCTCTCTCTGGGGGTGATGGCTATCCTTTGGGACTTCCTGTTGAGGAAGACCTCGGGCCTCGTCTTCGTTTTCCTCGGGGCCACGTTCCTTGGCTTGCTCTACCACCGAGAGTCCATTCCCCCTTGTCCCCGCCTTTTCCGCTCCCTTTAAGAGTTGGCTTATCCTATTAGAACGTAAACTCCGTGAGGGCAGGGACTATTTTTCTGCTTGCGCCAGCGCTTAGCATTGTGCGGCGCAGAGTAAGCGCTTTACCGGCCTCGTGGTTTGACTCGAACCGTGGACTTTCTTGAAAACCTAATTCAAGAATGCGGGAAGAGGGTGACCACTCGGGATAAGTCCTGGAAAGTCTTGGCTCCTCCTCGGCTCACCCTCGGCTCCCCCTCGGCTCCTCCTCGGCTCCTCCTCGGCTCACCCTCGGCTCATCCTTGGCTCACCCTCGGCCCTCGCCTTGCCACCCCCTCGCCCCCCGCCCAAGTCCGTCCGCGAGGGCTCGGCGCCCGGGAGCGGGCCGGCGGGCGAGCGCCCCCTAGGGGCGGGCCGGGGCGGCTGCGCTCGCTGGCTCGCTCGCTCGCTGGTTCTCGGGCGCTCGGGAGCCGCCGCTGTCGCCGCCCCTCGATGTCGCCGCCGCCTTTAGAGGCTCGTGCTTGGCGTCGCCGCCGCTACGGCGGCGGCGGCAGCGGGCTGGGCAGGATGCGGGCTGCCGTCTCTCTGCTCGCCGTGCTCGCCAGCCTGCTCTTCTTCCTCTACCTCCTGTGGCTCACAGCCCCCGGGCCCCAGAGCTCCAGGTAGAGGGGGCGCGCGGCGTCCTCGGGGCGCCCGCCTGCGGAGCCCGGGAGCCGGAGGCGAGCCCCGGGGAGGGGCGCAGAGCGGGACGCCCGGGGAGGCTCCGGGGGCGGGAGGGCCCCTCGGGTCGCGGCGCCGGCGGACGAGCCCGAGCCGACAACTTAGTTTGCTTCCCTTCCCCAGGGACTGGAGAGGCGAAGCCAAGGCAGCCGTCAACTTTAGCCCCAAAATGCCCGGGAGGCTCCGCTTCTCACCCTCCGCAAACAGGTACGGGCGGCCGAGGAGGGGGGCTGCGGGAGGGCAGGGGGCCCCGCGGGGTGCCCCGGCGGCGGCGTGTCCGCGCTCTCCCCGCGGCTGGCGCCGCTCCCCGTCCGGGCCGCCCGGAATGCCCGGTGTCGGTGACGGTAACTGATGGGCAGAGGGAAAGGCCACTTTAGCGTCTCTCGGTGGGCTTGGTTTCTTTTTTATTCTTGGTCGTCCATCACTAAAGACGCGGCCGCTTTGGGCACGGATGTGACGGTGGAGTGAAAATCAATCTGTGGGTAGCGTGTGCACCCCGGCAAAGTAGGAATTGGGCTTTTCGGTGCCCGTGCCCCCGCCGTGCGTGGGTGCTTGTCGGGGCTGCAGGGCCCCCCGGTGCGCGGGGTCCTCCGCGGGCCACGCGCGGGTGGGTCCCTCACAGACACACGCGTGGTCGCCAGCCTCTTCTGATGTGAAGGAATGCCATCGCTCTAACTTTGTGCACGTTTGCTTTTCTGCTTTCGTCTAGAACTAGTAAGATCCCAGAAAACCCCATTTTCCCGTGTTCAGAACACTTTAAGGGCACCGGGAGAGCCTGGCTTCTAGAGATTGCGCTTGCACCCTCGCCTGGGCTCCTTGACCCTTCCTCCTCCCCCGAGGCGCCCCCGTCTGCGCCCCCCGTCCTCCCCGGGGCCCCGGCCCTGGTGCCTGCTGCCTGCGCTCTGTGGCAGAGCTGCAGGGAAGAGAGGGACCGCAAGTGTGGGCACCGAGCACCTCCGAGGCAGCGCCAGCCTGCTCCGGGCACGTGTGCGGAGGTGATGGGGAGGGAGAGGGCGCGGGAAGATCCTGCCCCGTGGTCCGGCTGCTGGAACGGGGGGCGCAGAGGGAGCCGTACCCCGCGTGATCTCTGAAGTTGGCACGGAGAGGCCGCTGTCTGTCCCTCCCTCTTTTTTACTTGAAATGTATGTTAAGCAGATAATACAGTTCATAAGAGCAGCACGTGGGAATGAAGATGGCCAAATCCTCGAGAATCAAGGTTATTTGGGGGTTGTGCGGGCTTAGGTCTTGTGTGCTGCACCCTCCATGAATGGTTCTCTGAAGGTGGAGGGATATGAAGGGAGAAAGGATGACTGCCTGGTGGGTGGGGAGGAGGAAATTGTCTCAGGGTTTATTTGGCAGCAGAAAACATCCAAAGATAAGGGACAGCCCAAGGAGGAATAGGACAGGGAGCCGAGGGGATATGGAGAGGAGAAAAGGAAGGAGATAAAGCTATCTCCTGAACTGCCTGATGGAACATTTCTTTTCAGTTAGGAGAGTTTAGCTGCTGTGGAATACAAAGATTAGATAGACAACCAGTTGAGGGCAAGAAGGAAGGAATTTTAAAGAAGCCACTGATGGTTTAGATAAACCTTAGGAATAATATCTCAAGTCTCCCACCCCCAACAGTATGTTTTAAAGTACATTTGCCTCTGTATCATTATGTTATTTGTCTGTCTGTTTAGTCTACCAGAATTACAGAATTTTAGAGTTTCTTAGGAAGAAACCCAGCAGCCATCTAGTTCAACCTATCCTGGACAAAACATGTCACCTACCTGACAGGTGATAGTGGATCTCTTGAAGACATCCAGTTGGGGAGAAGGGCAACCCATTCCACTTCTGGGTAGCTCTAAGGATGGACTGGTAAATGATTAACAATCCTCTCTCCAAAAGAACCCACCAAAAGTTTAATCTCCATTATTTTTAACAGTTTCTAATCACTTTCTTATCTAGACAATTAAAAAAAACAACAGATCCAGGCCTGATTCATAGAATTTGCTGGTTTCTGAAGTGTAAGTGCTGACACTGAAAAATTAACTGTCTGCTACCAGCTGGTTAGAGCTGGCTCCAGCACACCCCTAGATCATTTTAACCATCAGGTTTTTCTGGCAGAAAGCCTACTTTTACGATTTTGCAGCATATACTGATTGTTCCTGTTACTGTTTTTTGGGGGATGAGTAGAATAAGACCAACCTCTTGTATATGAAGCCTTCAGATTCTTACACACTGCTATCAGTTTACTCCCATGCCCCATCCTCTGGCCAACTCTCTTCCTCTATAAGTTAACAATCCTGAGTTCCTTCAGACAATCCTCATATGACATAGGATCCTTACAGTCCTGGTTGCCTTCTTTGGGACAATCTCCAGCTTATCTAAATCCTTTGCTATTTGATGGTACTCAGAGAGCCCTACAAAATTTATCCTTGACCCCAGGGCAGAATATGATGCGACTATCATATCATTGTTCCTGGAAACTTTCTCTGTCTTAATGCAGCCAAGATCCCATTAGCTTTTTTGGCTGGCACATGAGTCAATCAATCAATTAATCAAAAAGCATTTATTAAGGGTTTGCCAGGTAGCGTTAAGTGCTGGGGATACAAAAAGAAAATGAAACATTCCTTTTCTTCTTCCTCATACAGTTGTTCATATTGACTTTGTCATTCATTAAAAACTTAAGATCTTTCTTCCCCCCAACTCTTGCCTAAAAGTTCCTTTCTCATACTGTATCTGTGATTTTTGAGCCTAATCATAAGACTTTACATTTATACCTTTTAAATCTCAACTGAATAGATTCAGCCCAGTGTTCTGGCCTGTCAGATGTTTTTGGATTCTGATTCTATCAGCATATAGGTTACTATTCCTGCTAGTTTTGTGTGTTACCTTCAAATCTGATAAATATGTCATCTGTGCCTTTCTCTAGGCCATGGATAAAAATGTTAAACATCCCTTTGCTAACCAAGCACAGATCCCTGAGGCACCCCACTGGAGACCTGCTAAGTAGATCAGAGTGGCTAATTTGAGTCTGTTCATTCAACTAGTTCTGGACTCATACAGTTGCACTGTAGTTTGGCCCCCATTTCTTTATCTTATCCACAAGAATAGCGTGTGATACTTTATCAAACACTTTACTAAAATCTAGGTAAACTTACCCTAATTTGCCAGCTTGGTAATAACACTTGCAAAAAATGGTGGGGATAGGATTAGTTTATCATTAATAACACTTGCAAAAAATGGTGGGGATAGGATTAGTTTATCATTATTTGTTCTTTATGAAGCCATGTTGACTATTTGTGAGCAAGTTTTGTTGCCTCTTCATCTTTAATAATTCCTTCCAGCATTTGTGCCAGAAATAAAAGTTGAATTCGCTTGGCCTAGAGTTTAGTGTCTTTGTTCTCTTTCCCCTTTTTTGAAAACTGGTACATTTGCCCTTCTCCAGTAGTGTCGTGCTTCCTCCGTCCCCCAAGGCCTTTTAAATATGGCTGATGTAGTTGAGTCATTTCAGTTGTGTCCAATTCTTTGTGACCCCATTTGGGATTTTCTTGGCAAAGATAGTGGAATGGTTTGCCATTTCCTTCTCCAGCTCATTTGAAAGATAAAGAAACTGAAGCATATTGAGTTAAGTGACTTGCCCAGCGTCATGGTAAGTGTCTGAGGCTGGATTTGAACTCAAGTCTTCCTGACTCCAGGCCCTGTGCTCTATCCACTGCATCACCTAGCTGGCCCTCAAAAGATGACTGTAATCAGAGCTGACAGTTCTTTCAGTACCTGAAAAATGTAGTGGGCTTGGTGAGTTGAATTCAACAGTGCTATTTAGGTACTTAAAAAAAAAGCCCAAACCTATTTATTTATTTATATTCAATAAGTAACCACCTCCCACTAGCCATTAGTCCAAAGGTCATTCAATCTCTTTAGCAGAAAAAACAAGCAGAATAAGTATGAAATAGCCCTCTTTTTCTTGCCAATTATCACCATCCCATCTGCCCTCCATAGTAGTCCTAGTCTTACTTGGGTCTTTCCTTTTTCCTCAAAAAAATCTAAAAAGCAACCACCTCTTTTTGTCATCCTTAACATTCTTCTAAGGTTTTAGCACTCCTTCCATTATTTAAAAAAAATAATTTTATGAATATTCTTATGTCAGCTTCATATGTTGAATATATATATATATATTCAATATGTTCTGAATATATTCTCTCCTCCTCTCTCTACTCAGCCTTCTTTTGAAACAAAAAAGAGTAGGGGAAAAGGCAGTTAAATAAAACTAATCAAACATCAACCAAACCTAACAGTGTATATACACTTATAGGCTTCCACCCCTCCAGAGAAGGAGGAGGAGGGGTTAATTTTCTTATCTCTTCTCTAGAACCAAGTGTGGCCCTGAATTGTTGTCACAGGAGGATGCTGTGCTTTTTTGTTGTTCATTTTCTCTTCCCAAGCCTTCCATATTCTGTATATAACTTTAAAGAATCTCAGTTGATTGGTAAGTTCTCTGTGCATCCATATTGGTCTCTTCCTATGACTCCCAATTTTCCATCCTGCTAGAATTGCTTTCTTTTTTGTCTTCAGAATTTCATTCTTGAGAATTTAATATCTCTCCTGGGTTGACTTCCCCTGTGGAACTTTGAGATCCTAAAGATAAATGAGTAAATCAGCAGCCATTTAGTAAGCAGCTGGGAATGCCAAGCACCGAGAATAGACTACAAAGACAAAAGTTTAAAAAGAAACCCTTGCCTTCAGTGAGCTTATATTCTGTCAGAGGAAACAGCATATGACTATACATTTGGTACATGCCACACTGATACAGCTTGATTGTGGGGAGTGCTCAATAGTATTCCTTTACCTTCATAAACCACAGTTTGTTCAGCCATTCCCCAGTTGATGGGCATCACCCCACTTTCCAGTATTTTGCTTCCACAAATAGGGCTGCTATAAACAGTTTTGCACACGTAGGTCCTTTCCCCTTTTTTATAATTTCTTTGGAATATAGACCTAGTGCTGGTATTGCTAGATCAAAAGGTATGCACAGTTTGCCTTTGGGCATACTTCCAAATTGTTCTCCAGAATGATTGGATCAGTTCACAACTCCATCAATAGTGCATTAGTGCCTGAATTTTCCTACATCTTCTCCAACATGTCATTTTTTTTTTGTCATATTAGCCAATCTGATAGATGTGGTACTTCAGAATTGTTTCAATTTGCATTTCTCTAATCAAAAATTATTTATAGCACTCCTCAGATCTACTTTCCCTTCTCCTGGTCCTCCCTTCCTTTTACTTAGCCTCCTCCCCTCCTACTTCCCTGTTGGGCAAGATAAATTTCTGTATTCAACTGGTTGTGTATGTTATTCTCTCTTTGAGCCAATCCCAAGAGTAAGGTTCAAGCAATGCCCATTTGCCCACCTTCCTATCTTCCCCTCCACTGTAATAGGTTTTTCTGGCCCCTTTATGTGAGATAGTTTACCCCATTCTACCTCTCCCTTCCTTCTACATCCTTTGTACTCCTCTTTCTCATCCTTTAATTTTTTAATGTCATTCCTCAAATTCATCTTATCCTCATACTCTCTCTATATATTCCTTCTCTCTGTGCAGTTAGTGATACAATTTTTAAGAGTAATAAGTATCATCTTCCCATATAGGGATGTATAAACAATTTAGCATTATTAAGTCCGTTATGTTTTCTTTTCCCTGCTTTATCTGTTTATGCTTCTCTTGGGTCTTGATACAGGAGGTCAAGTTTTTGGTTAAGTTTTGGTTTTCTCCTTATGAAGGCTTGAAATCCTTCTATTTCTTTGAAGGATTACTTCTTTGCTTGATTTATTGTGCCTAATTTTGTCAGGTAAGTGATTCTTGGTTGTTGTTCTGGCTCCTTTACCCTCCAGAATATCATGATCCATGATCTCTGATTCTTTAATGTTGCAGCTACCAAGTCCTGTTGTAATCCTGATTGTAGCTTCCTGATACTTGAATTGTTTCTTTCTGGTCACTTACAGTATTTTTTCATTATTTGATAGTTTTGAAATTCAGCTATAACATTCCTAGGAGTTTTTATTTTGGGATCTCTTTCCTGAGGTGACCTATGGATTCTTTCAATGCCCATTTTCCTTTCTGGTTCCAGTACTTCAGGGCAGTTTTCCTTTCCTTGAAAGATGCTGATCAGGTCTTCCTTTGGATTATGGCTTTTAGATAGTCCAGTGATTCTAATATTGTCTCTCCTGAATCTGTTTTCCGGGTCAGTTGTTTTTCCCATGAGTATTTTATGGTCCATTTTTTCATTCTTTTGAATTTGATTGAATCATGATGTTGCATAGAATCATTAGCTTCTACTTTCCAAATTCTAACTTTTAAGGTGTTGTTTTCTTCAATTAGCTTTTGTACTTTCTTTTCCATTTGGTCAGTTGTACTCTGATGAGGAGTTGTTTTCTTCAGTGGATTTTTGTATCTTCTTTTCCATTTGGCCAATTTTATTTTTTAAGCATTTTTCCAAGCTGTTGACTCTTTTTTTCATAATTCTCTTGTACCACTCATTTCTTTTCCAATTTTCTTCTACCTCTCTCATATGTTTTTTAACTTCTTTTTGAACTCTTCCATGAGTTCTTTCTGGGCTTGAGACACTTTCCATTTTTCTCTGGGGCTTTGCCCGGTGTTCTGAGTTTGTGTTTTGTCTTCCCTGTCACCATAATAACTTTCTGTGATCAAATAATTTTCTTGCTCTTTTTTTGGCCTTTTCCTTTTAAATTTGATCTCTGCTCCCAGGGTGAAAGGGACTCTGTCTCAGGCTTCTTGTGCTAGTGGTTGCAGGCCCTGGCCATTTACCTGGTCCTGCACTGATGTTGCCCTGAGGCGCATGGGGAACCCTCATGTCTGGTACTGTACTGAAGGGGTAGGGTGCTAGTGGAGGCTGTAGGGATCTGGAAGCTTACCCAGTGCTAAGCTGGGGTGCTAGTGGTGGTGTCTAGCATGTGCTGAGGTCCAGTGGGGTGTTGCTACGCTTTCCAGTGGCTACACTGAAGCATGTGGTAGTCTGCTCTCTGGTGGCAGCCTGTTTGCCCAGGGCTCAGGGGTGGTGCTGGCTAGTAGCTGCGTGTTTGCTTAGGCACCCGTAGGGTTGGTTGCTACTTGGTTTCTGGGGGCTATACTGCAGCACTTGGAGGTGTGGCAGCTGGAAAATGCCTGACCCTGGAGGCTGTACTGAAGCATGTGGCAGTTCTTGGAGCTAGAGTCTGCCTGTTCCCATGGTTGCCCTAAGGCATATGGTGGGTCCTGGTGTTGGTGTTTGCTTCTTCCACCACAATGGGGCTCAGGATCTCCTGCTGGTTTGCTGAGGTGGGACTTGCTGCTGGTTTGCTGGGATACTTCCTGGACTGTGCTCCCCTTTCACTGAATTGAGATGGACCTTTCTTGCCAATCCTCCAAGTTTCTTGGGCTAAGTCTTTTTTACTCGTTCTGTTGTTCCAGGATTTGTTTGGGGGCTCTATTTTAGGGTTCTTTGGCAGTGAGTATAGGAGAGTTACAGTTATTTACTGCTTACCCCATCATCTTGGCTCTTGGAAGTTGTGTTTCATGGTACCCTTTTCTTTGAAGCCACTCTCTCTGGAACCAGGGTACATCGGGAACTTCCTAATTTAACATATACCCAGAACTGCATGTTTTCATTTGATATTACATTTACTTAGCCTACATTTTGTATTTTTGATTTCTGTAATTTATTTATTCTTGTGGATATCCACTCTGTACCTCTTACATTTGTTTTATTATTATTATTATTTTATTTATTTTTTTAATGTTCTACAATCACTACCATAAATTTTTACCTCCCCACACCTACCCCCCCCCCCCCGCCAACCCCCTCTCTCCTCAAGGTGGCACACAATTCTATATAGGATCTACATATCCTTTCCTATTGAATACGTTTTCACTATAGTCATGCTGTGTAGACGAACTAAAATAAATGGAAGAAATCATATAACAAATCAAAACATAATACACACACACAAACATGATCTGCTACATTCTGCGAATGAATTCCATAGTTCTTTCTCTGAGTGTGGAAGGCATTTTACCTTAGAAAACCATTGGGAATTTTTTTTTAAGTTCTTGCGTTGTTACGATGTTTCAAGTCTACCAGAAAAAACTCTTGCACACTGTGGTTGTTCCTGTACACAAAGTTCTCCTGGTTCTGCTCCTTTCACTCAGCATCAGATCACATAAGTCCTTCCAGGCCTCTCTGAAGTCTTCTTGTTCATCATTTCTTATAGCACAATAGTACTCCATTACATTCATATACCATAATTTATTCAGCCATTCCCCAATTGATGGGCATCCCCTTGATTTCCAGTTTTTGGCCACCACAAAGAGAGCTGCTATAAATATTTTTGTACATGTGGGACCCTTTCCCATTTTTATGATCTCTTGGGGATACAGTCCTAGTAGTGATATTGCTGGGTCAAAGGGTATGCACATTTTTGTAGCCCTTTGGGCACAGTTCCAAACCTCTCTCCAGAATGGTTGGATGAGCTCACAGCTCCACCAACGATGAATGTGTTCCAACTCTCCCACATCCTCTCCAACATTTATCATTTTCCTGTTCTGTCATGTTAGCCAATCTTATAGGTGTGTTGTGGTACCTCAGAGTTGTTTTGATATGCATCTCTCTAATCAAAAGTGATTTAAAGCATTTTTTCATATGATTATAGATATCTTTAATTTCTTCCTCTGAAAATTGCCTGTTCATATCCTTTGACCATTTATCAACTGGGGACCCCTTACATTTGTTAACCCTTTGTATACCTTTGTTTCGTACATTTTCTATTTTAAGGTTCATTTTTTCACCTTGTCTTGTCTATTCAGGAGACACCTCACCTTTTGTGCTTTGGTGCCTAGTCTATACTCTTTACATTGTGAATGTCTCCACATTTTATGTTTTGGAGGTTCACCCAAGCACTTGTGAATTTTATGTTTTAGGGCTATGCCTGCTACCCAACCACCGTTAATGGGGTATACCAAATGACCCCATTTTATGATTTGGGGCTCAAATTAAACCCTTCCATTTTCCAATTTGGCATTATTGTTGCAGCCAGGACATTCTTACTCAGAATGTAGTGCTTAGTTAACCTTAACATCTAGCATCCTTTGCAAAGGTGTTCTATGCATAGTGATGTTTGAGAGTATAATAAGTTAATTGTTGTGGTGGATTTTACTCAGTACAGTAAGATCATTTAAAGTAATATATGATTCTATAGTTTTAAAATGTATCTCCATGCATAATTTAATAAAATGTAGCATAGTGTGGGTTTGGAAAAAGATGAATTAAATATAGAATGTAAAAAATCGTATCTTAAAACTCAATGTGAAAGAACAAATATGTCCCCAAAGAAGAGATTTTAGAAAATACCTTCCCCTACTTCTTTGCATTGGTTGGAGGCCCATGAATATGAAACATGGCATATATTTTCAGGGCTTTTTCCTTCACTTTTAGTGATTTTTTAGTGATTTAATGATTTTTTTTCTCTTTTTATTTTTACTGAAAAAATTCTTTGTTGCACAGGGATAGCTGTCTGGGAGGGAGGGAGAGATATAGGCAGTGTAATTTCAGAAGATATTTGTAAAGGTATGTGTTTAAAAAAACAAAACAAAAACTGCATGTTAAAAATTCAAGGCAAGCTCTTATAATGAACTTGAGTGTTTTAAAATTTTTGTACATAGTGGATAGAGAACTGGCACTGGAGTCAGGAAGATATAGGTTTGAATTCAGTCTGTTTTTGTCTTGTATGGGCCTAGTTATTAGCATTTTCATGAGAGTGCCTTATGCCTTTCTTTGCATTTCTAGCACTTAGCACAATGCTAGTCATGTTGTAATTAAGCCTTTAAATGCTTGTTGAGCGTTGACTGCCTCTGACATTTCCTGACTCTGTGACCCTGGTCAATCACTTAACTTCTCACTGGATCCAGCCAACTCTCTAAGGAAATAATATCTTTGCAGGAAAGCAATGTACTAAATTTAAAAAGTATATTTTGCATCATCTTTATTTGGAAAACATTACGTCAAGGGGGGTACTAATAGAATTATAGTGCCTAGGAGGGGGCAGTTGGTAGTCTCATTTGTACTCTGTCCTGATCAGACCAAATCTGGAGTAGTTGCATTCAATTCTAACCATCATAGTATATGAAGGACACTGACAAATTTGAAATCAGCTCAGAGAAAGATGTGTAGAATAATTGGGGGATTCAGAATTGTGACAAACCAAAATCTTTTTATTTGGAGAAAAGTAGAAAAAGTTGCCTTTTAAAGTACTTGAATGTCTGCATTGTGGAGGAATCACTTATTTTTCTTATCTCAGAAGGGCAGGACCAATGATTAGAAATGGCAAAGTAGATTCAGACTGGCTACAAGGAAAACCAGCTGGGCAAATGAGAGCCATTCAGAAGTGGAAGGGGGGGTGTTGATTCAGCATTAGGACAACCATAAACATAATCAGTGATATTAATATTAAAAACAATAAAATCATTTGATTATCTCAGTAGATGCAGGGAAAGCTTTTGACTAAAGAAATACTCCCTTTATGTTGAGAAAATGAAAAAGCATAAGAATTGAATGTCACATTTCTTAGTATGGTAAAGAGTAGCTACCTAGCAATACAGTGGGATGCTGTGGGGGACTGTGAGCTTTCCATAACTACAGGTCTTCAGATAGAAGCTGGATGACCACTGATTGGGCATATCATATGTTGGTCTAGAAGAGCTACAAGGTAGAGAACTCCCTCCCAGTTCTGAGATTGTTTGATTCTGGGAAGATTTTGAGAGTATTTCAAAGGTGAGTCTTCCAAAAAGTTGGTTCTTTTACGTGATTATGTTGAAGGTTACTTTTTCTTTTTCACTGGACCAATGATTACGTTGGTTGTAGGGAACCAAGTCCTGGTGAGGAAACCCTCTACAAATGACAGTGGGCGATTCTTCTGCAACTCAGATTCATAGAGAATTGTTTAGGACAGGTTCCCCACCCCTAGTCTAGGAGGTAGAAAAGTTAAGTGACTTGTCTAAGTTCACACAGTCAGTAAGTTTCAGGGGTGAGACTTGAACCCAGTTCTTCCACATTTGGAAACTGGCTCTCCATTATATCACATTGCTTTAATTAAAAAAAAACTTTGAAATGCAGTGTGTTAAATTTTGAAATAAAAAATCATTGCACATGTATGTTAGTATGCATGCATTATGAAAAGCTCTAAGTGTGTACATGCGTATGTGAGTATCTTCTGAAAAAGAGGGTCCTGATCTGTATATATAAAACTTTATGACAGGAATATACAGTGTCTGGTACATAGCAGATGCTTGAGAAGTCTTTGTTGAATTGAATTGAATTGATTCAGACATTTCTAAAGGGCAACAAAATGTGAAATTTCTCTCAGGGGACTTGTTTAATGATGTGGCAACAAACTGAGATAATGAATTCCCAGTAGAAATAGTTGAGGTTGTTCTGGAGATGCAGGGACCAAAACCAAATCAACAACAACAACAAAAACACACACGCAAGGAAAAATTCTTCAAGAAAACCTGGATCTCTAAACCTGTTAACTTTTTTCTTTCTAAGTAATTATTAAAATACAGCCATGCCTCAATCTTAATTTTAAGGGCATGATTTGTTTTTGTTTTTCATAATAGCTGGAAAGGAGCAGTGCTATTCCTCAGAGATAAAGAATAAATTGCTCAAATAATACAGACACAAATACATAGACATGTATATAATTTAACTGCCTCATAATAATCCCCACACTCCACTGCCCCCTCCATGAAAGCCCACAGTCACACTCAGAAATAACCCTCCCCAAGCCTTCCGTGCACTTATGGAGCCAGCAAGCTTTGTTCTTATCTCAAAATATCACAGCAGAAAACTTTGCATTCCTCCTCACTGTGGGTAAATCAGAATTCAGAATGTCTTGGGAGAGTTTTCAGCTACCATCTGAGACTTACAGATCTTTCTTGTAGCCACTATCTGTGGAAGAAGCCTTCTCACATTAAAAACAAAACAGCCAACTCAAGCCATCGAAAGGACAGTAAAACCTTGAGTTTTGTTTTTTGGAGGTTTTTTTGGTCAGTCACGTCCAACTCTTCATGACCCCATCTGGGGTTTTCTTGGCAAAAATACTGGAGTGGTTTGTCATTTCCTTTTCCCCCTCATTTGACAGATGAAGAAACTGAGGCAAACAAACAGAGTTAAGTGATTAGCTCAGGGTCACACAGCTAGTAAATGTCTGAGGTTTTCCTGGCTACAAGGACAGTGCTCCATCCACTTCACCACCTAGCTGTCCCTAAAACCTTGTTTCGGAACTCCAGAAAATTAGAATGAGATCACTCAGACGGTCCTCCTCTCTGTTTCCTGAATCAGTGGGTGGGTATATCCTCAGATGTTCAGCTTTCCTAAGCTGCAGTTTTCTCCCTACTCAGTCAGTTTAATGATTCATGTTCCTTCTCCCCACCCCAATTTGTCTACGTTTACAAGATTTTCCCTATAGTTTACAGTTAATCCAATGAACAAATATATTAACTACATTTGTATCAGTTTTCCCAAGAAAAGGAAGTTTTTATCTAAAGAATTTTATTCAAATCCATTTATCAAACCAATTTTCCTTTTGAAAGCTATATCAAGGCACTGCTGGTGGAGTTATGAACTGATCCAACCAACCAGTTTGAAACTATGCCAAAAGGTCTATGAACCATGCATACCTTTTGATCTAGCAATACTACTACTATGTCTATATCCCAAAAGAGATTTTTAAAAAGAGGAAAAGGACTTATATGTACAAAAATATTTATAGCAGCTCTTTTCTGGGAGTAAAAAATTGGAAGTTGAGAGGATGCCTATCAATTGGGGAATAGCTAAAAAAAAAGTGTGGTATGTGATTACTATTGTACTATAAGAAATGATGAGCAGGATGCTCTCAAAAAAAACCTGGAAAGACTTACATGGGCTGATGCAAAGTGAAATATACTGGGTACGAAGTAATAGCAGTGTCTAAGATGATCAGCTATAAATGACTTAGCTATTCTCAGCAATACAATGAGTGATCCAAGACAACTCTTAAAGGACTTAGAATGGAAAATGCTCTCCGTCCCCAGAGAAAGAACTGTTGATGCCTGAATACAGATGGAAGCATACTTTTTTACTTTATTTTTTCTTGAGTTTTTTCCTTGTCTGTTTTCTTTTACAACATGACTATTATGACTGCGTTTTGCATGACTACACATGTATCACCTGTATGGATTTGCTTGCCTTCTCATTGTGGAGGGGTTGGGGATGGAGGAAGGGAGAGAATTTGGAACTCAGATTTAAAAACAAATGTTAAAAATAATTTTTACATGTAACTGGGGAAAAATAAAATACTAAATAAAAGCTTTAATGAAAGAGAAAGTGTTTTGTACTTGTGTTCATACAGTCCCTGGGTTTGTTGTGGCAGGTAGACGCCTAGATGTCTCATCGTGTCTGCCGTAGCTTTAAATGGGTTTTTTCTTTCCATCTCTTGCTGCTGGGCTTTGCTAGTAATATAGAGAAATGCAGATGATTTATGTGGGTTTATTTTGCAACCTGCAACTTTGCCAAAGTTGTTTATTATTTCAGGTAGTTTTTTATGTGACTTTCTAATTATATCATCATATCATCTGCAAAGAGTGATAATTTAGTTTTGTCTTTATTCTAATTCCTTCAATCTCTTTTTCTTCTCTTATTCCTAAAGCCAACATTTCTAGTACCATATTGAATAACAGTGGTGATAATGGACATGCTTGTTTCGCCCCTGATCTTATTGGAAATGCATCTAGCTTCTCATTGCATATGTGCTTGCTGATGATTTTAGGTAGATACTGCTATGGTTTCCCCCATTGATCTTAATTCCTCTATGCAACATGACTAATGTGAAAATGTGCTTAATAAGAATGTATGTGTAGAAGCCATATAAGATTGCATGCCACCTCAGGGAGGAAGGGGAGAGGGAAGGAGGGGGAGAAAATCTAAGACTTATGGAAATGATTGTTGAAAACTGAAAACAAATAAATTAATAAAACTCAAAAAATAACATATCCAATTCATATTCACTCCATATTCTCAAACTATTTGAAGTATATTATAATGCTATCTTAGAAATATTATGCTAATGATAAAGTCATCAGAGAGGTATTATAGAAATTTTAAATAATTCAGTAATCTGTGGAAAAGCAATAAATGTCATAGCCAAAAAAAGAAAAGATTTCAAAAAAGTAATGACTGGCATGTGCAATAAATTTTTATTACTATGTGACTGCTTGGCACAGAGTTAGAGGGGAAGCTGATTTTGAATGTGTACGTTGAGATTGAGGAGTTTTTTTTGCCACCCTCTGAATTTCAGTACCTCGGGGCCAAACCCTGGTTGCCCTTCCTTAGCTGAAGTTTTGCTTAGGATATTTGATTCTAATAAATTGAATGTCAAATGTAGCTTATAAATGTTCATTGGACTATAAACTGTAGTAAAAAAAAGAACCTTGTGACCTGATAAGTTTTGATGTGGGGGGCCAGGAAGGGAGAGAGGGGAGCTGAGGAGGGTGACATCTGCAGTTTAGTAAGGGTCAGAGAATATCAGGGAACATTCGCACCCGTTGACTGTCTGAGAATGAACTCGTTCTAATTTCTTCACATCTAACAGTACGGTTTACTGTATCTTTAAGGTCTTGAGTTGTTATGCTTTTAACGTGAGGGCCACCTTCTCTGGAGGTGGTGGCCACAAAAGAGAGTTCAGTTTCTCGAGGAGGTGACAGTAGATCAGCTCCAAGATACAGTCTTCAAAATTTAAACCTAACCCCTGTGAGTGGGGATGCCAAGCCGTGTGCTGTGATAGTGAGACAAAGATGAAGCTGGCTCTGTAAGTAAGCACATGGAAGGCCTCCAGAGGGCTATTTCTGAGAGTGGCTGTCAGCTCTCATGGTGCGTGCAGTGGTGTGTGGGGATAATGTGAAGCTAGTTAAATTACATACAAATCTGTGTATTTGTGTCTATAATTTGAGCAATTTATTCGTTGTCTGTAAGGAACAGTTATGCCTTTCTACATCTCCCTCCCTTCCCTTCTCTCTCTCTCAAACAAAACCTGCAGAATAATGATTTTAAAGTTATGATTATGTCTGTAATGGGACAGTTGCTTATAAAATATGAAAAAATTAGAGAATCTGAATTGTGATAAAGAATTTTTCTTTGTATTTTTGGCCTGTGTGCTTAACAACCTAAACAGTTTTATTGGGGTTTAGTTAAATTAGCTCAAGATGTTATCATATCATTAAATAACTTCCCTAAGAGAACTTACATATTTTCTTGTAGGAAATAATGAAGGAAATAAGCATTTGTTAAGCACATACTATATATTAAGCAGCTTTATAAATAACCATTCTGTGAACTGTTGTTATCCCCATTTTACAGCTGAGGAAACTGAGACAAACAGGTTAAATGATGTACTCAATCACACAGCTAGGAAGTGTCTGAAACTGGATTTGAACTCAGATCTTCCTCACTCTAGGCTCAGTGCTCTACAAATGACCAGATTCTGTGAATATACCACACAATTACCCTCTTTTTAAACTTGAATGTAATTTTTTTCATTTTATTTTTCATACTCTCCCTTCCCCCCATACAACATGACAAATATGGGAATATGTTTTACATGACTTCATATGTGTAATGTGTCATATTTTTTGCCTTCTCAGTGACTGGGGGAGGGAGGAAAGAGGGAAAGAACATAGAACTGAACATAAAAATTAATTAATTTGACAACCTGTATATATACATATTCTAATACACTGTACAGCTTCACATGTGCACACTGAGCAATTATTTTTTTCAAAATTCTATGCACAAGTGTTTGTGTCTGTTTCCTATCAACAAGTTTCCTGTGAGAACTCATTCTCAACCTACTAATCACTCCCCTACTTTTATCAACATCATTACTTTCAAAGAGAATTTAATTTGATCAGAGGAGAAAAAAAGTGATACATATAACAAAGACGTTAACTATCATGTGTGCTGAGGCTTGAATCATGCAGTGCTCGGAATCAGTTCATAAAGCATCTTGGCTTCTAGCAAAGCTGGATGCATGAGGATAGCGCACTGTTGATTTAGAGCTCTGTAGGAACTTGGGGTTACTCTTCTGGTGTAAATCCATAGACAAAAGGCATGCAGGATTCTACAGGGTGTCCTGGCAGAAACATCTGTGGAGCTTCTCTAAATGGAAGAAGTTATTGTTTCCTACTCAGAGTGATTAATTTATAAATATGTAATGTATACATATGTGTATATGTGTGTGATATATTTGAGTCCTTTCAAAGTTTGATGGGTGGGGAGAGGAGAGTACTACTACACATTTGGTTGCTATTTCCTTAATGTTTTTTTTCCTATTCCAATTTAGTCTCTTTTTTTTTGATTCAGAAGCCCACCTTACCCTTCTTCATTACATAAAGGCCTTTTGGAAATTTTCTTAGGCTCTGTTTACTCCCTGGGCTACATGGGGTTTTACAGGTAAGGTCTATAGATATGGTCTTTAATATCTCCATGGTTAATTCATCCTTCCCTCTCCAGCCCAGCACTGTATTTTATTCACAAGCATGTACAAGCACATTTTTTAAATTAGAAAAGTGGATATTGCTTCGTGGTGGGTTTTTGTTTTAACTCTGTAGGGTCAAATCTACTTCAACAAGCCTGATTTTTAAGTTTTACTTATGTGTTTTGTTTTTACTTTACATGAATTTACAGATTATTATACTTTGTTGAGAAATCTCTTGTAAAAAAGTATAATAGTTAATTAAAGCTAATATTTCACATCTGTTGTTGTGGTTGTTGTGTTTATCCTTTGTTTTTGAAGAGGACCATGACGTCAGAGAAATGATGACATGACTTGCACTGGACTTTGTTTTGAGTGAGGGAGGGCTGTGCAGGCCATCAGCCTTACTTTCTCACTTGCTCCTCCTGAGCCATCTGGATCCAGTGACCAGATATTCATCAGGATGACTGGAGACGGCCCAGGATGCAATGGGAGACCTTGGCCTTTGTGGCTAAGGCCTTTTCAGCTACTCACTTAAAGTGAGGTAATGACCATGTAGTGAATAGGCCTCTTTAAAAGATATTCAGGGAGATGGCCCCTTTAATAGAAAAGAAAATAAATAAATCACTCTGGGAAGGACAGGAGCCTCAGAGTTGTTGTTTAGAAGAGACCTCATCTCTCTTTCGTAAGAACAAAAAAAATGAATAAAAAAATCTGTTTTCTCCTCATTCCAACACTACCCAATTAAAAAAAGAAAAGAAAAATAAATTTCTTATAACAAATATGAATAGTTAAGCAAAACAAATTGCTTCTATGTCTTTATTAAAAGCTACGTCTCACACTGCTCTCTGAGTCCATCACTCACTGTAATGGGTAACGTGTTATTGATACTCTGTATTTGTGAATGGTCAATATGTATTGATCATAGTTTTTACAGCTTTCAGAGTTGTCTGTTTTTACAGTGTTGTTATTGTGTAAATTGTTCTCCTGGTTCTGCTCATTTCCTTTTTCATCAGTTTATGAAAGTCCTCAAAATTGTCCATTTTTGTATTATTGATGTTATGGTATAAATTATTCTGGTTCTGCTGACTTCACACTGCATCAGTTCATATAAGTCTTTTGATGTCTTTTTGAAATCATCAATTTTTCTTCATTTCTTACAGCATAAGAGTATTCCATCGCATTGATATATAGCACAGCTCATTCCTCAATTAATTTCTTTAGATCAAAGAAAGATGAAAAGGTTCTTTGTATACAAAAATATTTAGAGCAGCTCTTTTAGTGGTGGCAAGGAACTGAAAACTAACTTGACTTTTACTGACCACAGTTGTGTGTGATCTTGTGGTATTCAAAAGTGATTGGCTATCACCTTTACCTCTCTCTATACCAGTTCTTCTTTTGGTCCCCTAAACTTTGGAGAGACCCACCTAAGATACTTTTGGAAATTAATTTCTCTCTCAAAGCCTCCTCATGGAGGAAAACAGCTGATTTTCATTAGGTTTAAAGCTGACCCAGGAAGTCTGATTTGAGAGACAGAGACTATAGTTGGTTAGTCCTTTCCATTATATGGTTAATTCTCTGGCACACACAGAGAGCAAATCAAAGTTTTCCCAACTTTTTCCTCAGTGCTAATAAACATACCCCTACTCTACTATCCATTTCAAGATCTTTTTTTTTCTGTAATCTGATCCAACAAAGGAGAATATGGTGAAAACAAAATATTTTTCTCCCCATCTGTGAACCAACAATTCACAATCAGTTTTTTATGGTATTATTTTCCTTCTAGGGAGTATTTTCTTGTTTCAAGAATACACTGATAGTTTTGCATATGTGTACCTCAAATATAGGAAACTGTATAAAAAAGGTTCTACTTATGTTTTCTGAGTTTCACTAGACTAATTTTTAAAATCACTATTGAATTTTTTTCTTATTCACAAAAATGGCTACTGAATATTATACAATCATAATTTAAGTATGAAAGGGACCTTGGAGGCTCTTCAGCCCAACCCTCTCACTTTAGAGATGAGTTAAACTGAGGTCTAATAAGGCATGCTTAGTAACATACCCCAAGCCACAGAGATAGTAAATGACAAGATTTGATCACCCTTCTAGTACACTCTCTGCCATAACACACTGAATCTACATTTTTCCATTTTTATCACAAACTGACGTAATATACAGATTTTTTTTGTACTGTATTGTAGGCAAGATATGGGTACGTAAAATATGAATCTCTTCCCCCGTCACTCTATCCCAGAACTCCTCTGTCACCTACCTATGATACCAAAGCCTCAAGATGAGCAGGGGCTCATTGTGTTTGACCTGGAATCCTAGGTAGGGCTTTCAGCGTGGGCCACAGAACTACAGCAAGATGTTGGGAATATCTTCATGGTGGTGGTGTTGCTGGAGTTTGTTTAGATGCAAATGCTACATATTCATCAGCCAATCATTCCTTGGTATTTCTCTAGCACAGGGACTCGACTTCTTTTTCTTTTCAAAATTATAAACTTCTTTGACAGTCTGGTACAGTATAAGGACTCATCATAATGGTCTTTTTAAAAAAGTCATAATTGAAGGAAATTCTAAATTTAAGTTAGAGGTTAGTGAAAGTAAAAATGTTTTTTTTTTTTCATCCAAGTTCATAGACCCTTCCTAAGAGCTTTCCATGGATCCTCTAAAAGAGGCCTATATAACCTGCGGCCCCCTGGACTGCCATAGGGCAGTCTGCAAAAATGTATAGGAAAACATCTTTTGCGTGTTGAGGAGATCCTTTGGTAAGCCTCAGGTTGTGCAGGCTTGCCCTAAGGTCTCTCCATAGTTCTCTTGGGGCGTGGTGGATCCCAGGTTAGGAACCCCTGCTCTAGCATATACTTTCTCTGAATAGCATGAATAATCATGTGGTCAGGATGGCCCTTACTTACCCTGCTATGCTTCAGCTGCATGCGCAATGCCTGCCTAAGACACTGTTACACACAGTAGGCCCTGAAAAATGGTTGCTGCATAAAATAATAAAGCGGGCCTGCCACGCATGAATGGTTTCAGAAACTAGACCCTGGAACCCTGGTGAGGCTAAATCCCATGCACTGGCACTATGGTCATACTTGGAGGAAAATAACTTATTTAAATAGCTGGAGAAAAAAATTTTTCTTAACCCCTGTATCTGTAAACAGTGACTTTGCACACAGTAATGAAAGTGAATGCCCCATCGCCAACTAAACTGAAACTGCAATGATGAACTTTTTCCTTTCTCTAATAAAGTCCAGTAATAGCTTCTGGAGTTCAAAGAGTCAAAAAAAGATAGAGATTCAATTCATGTTTGACTCTCTACCAGATAAATGCAGTGAATTCTTACGGTGTCAGGTGATCTGACAGTTTCTAAGGATGACAGGCCAATGCTAGTCCATTCTCCAGTATCCCTCACAAAACAAAATCGAACAAAATAAAGTAGAAAGTTCTTTCAGACATTTAGCCAACTGTCTCTTGAGACAGTCTTCATTTTGATTCCATTTCTAATTTTCTTTGTAAGCAACTTAACTCCCTGTAGTTCCTACTTTTCCAAGAAATTTTCCTTAATACTTCCTCTTTGCCCTAGATTCCTGTTCTCCTACCTTCACGTATATAACCATCCAAGTGACCTTCACATGCCCAAAGTATGTCCCTTGAACCAGTTCCATCTATGATCTCTGCCTCCCAGCAAAGGGGCAGAGTGGATACAGCACTGAATTTGAAGTCAGGAAAACTTGGGTTCAAATCCTGCCCCAGACATTTGCTAATTGTATGACCCTAGGCAAATCGCTTAGCCTCTCAGCCTGTGAAAAATTAAATGAGAAGTTTCCAAAGGACACTGGAAAGGTGACTTGCAGCTTCAACTTCTTATCAAGGAGTAATGGCTCCAGAGAAGCTGTAAAGTATATGATCAGAGAGACTGTTGAACCATGTTATGTAAAATGAACAGTTGAGTAGCCTTTGTAATAGAATTAGCAGGACCCTAATTAATGAAATTGTTTTATTTTTCTTCACTGTGGATTTTTTAAGGCTTTACTCTTCAATAAAACATGTCATCAGTATAATACCTGTTATGCAGGGGGATTTGCAAATAATATTCATGTTTTCTTTATGTTTGCTTATATCTGCAGTCTTACAGAGTAAATTCCTAAAGGGTAATTTCTACTTATTTTAATTCCATTCTTTAAAGCAATTAATGAATGAATAAGTATTTGTTAAGTGCTTGGTTATTGTGCTAAGTGCTGGGATGCAAAGAAAGCAAAAACAGTCGCTGCCTTCAGGGAGCTTACAATATATACATAATAATACTCAAGTTTAAAAAAACAGATTCCATCCCTAAATAATCAACAAGCATTCATTTAGTACCTTGGTGCTGGCACTGGGGATGCCAGGACAAAAGCAAAACCATCTAGGAGCTTATCTCCTTACAAAAGTATACAATCAAGAAATTCAAGGTACTTTGGCTGGGCAAGAGAAGAGACAGAGAAAGAGTAGAAAAAGGAGGAGAAAGGAAGAAGAAAGAGAGAAGGAAAAAGAGAAGGAAGAGGAGGAGGAGAGAGAATGATAAGAAATTGAGACATTATTGAAGGCTTCTTCAAGGAGGTGACCATTGATGAGGGCCATCAAAGAACAAAGACTCAGAGTGGTGAAGATGAAGATTCTGAGATGTGGAGAAGAGGCAAAGTGGGAGGTAGCCTGAGAGAAAGAGAGTTGAGAGATGGGTGCTGAATTCAGAAGTCCAGCTTTGCCAGAACACAGAATGTGAGAAATGGAGTAACAGTAGATTGGGATAAAAAGGTAGGTTATAGACATCGGGGGGCCCCTTGGCTGTCAAGGTGTAAATCAGGATTTTCTGGAATGTTTCCAGTCTAGCTCACTGTCTTTTTCCAAACATGCTTGAATTTGCTAGACCTAGTTTCCCTTGACACTAAAAGGCCTACTCTAAATGACCATCTAGTAGTCTTCATCACTTTGCTCATGTTAGGCTGGGAAATGGGTCATTGAAAGGAAGGGTTGAGAACCAGTTTAAGAATAGTATAGGAACAGTGGGAGGCAAAGTAAGAAGCGCACAGTATGTGTGCTCAGTTGGGTGAGGACATGAATGAATAGGATGGAGAATTAGGAGGCAGTTCTGGGGTGGAGGAAGAAGGCTGCAAGAAAGTTTGGAATTGGTGTTAGCTCTCTAGATGCCATGGAGAGTGGGTTAAGAATGCAGGGTGGGCGTCAGCTAGGCGGTGCAGGGGGTAGAGCACCTGCCCTGAAGTCAGGAAGACCTGAGTTCAAATCCAGCGTAACTCTGGGCAAGTCACTTAGCCCTGATTGCTTCCAAAGGAAAAAACAACAACAAACGAATGCACAGTGGGCCAAGGAGGAAAGGAGGGGAGCAGCACCAGACCAAGAAACTATACAGTTAAGGAAATTTCACTTCTGAATCTTCCCTGTTCAAAAGGGATCAGATCATCTCAAGATATAAATGGCTGGGGGCTAAGCAGAAAAGGTTTGACTGCTGTGCCAAAACATAGTTTTTCATAAATAATTTGAGAGAGAGAGAGAGAGAGTGCACATGCTTGTGTCTGTTCTTATAGAGAAAGGAAGAAATGGGGTAGGGTGGGGAAAGTGAGGAGATTTTGATATAATGAGCTATTTCTTTTTCATTTATCATATGCTCATCCATATTTTGCTACAAGCCAACTTCTCTCCTGCTCATTAAGAAGCCTATATGCTGAATACACAAATAGTAGAATAGATAAAATGTGGTAAATAAAGGTCAGAGTATCAAATACATTTTCATTTTTATCAGGATTCCTGTTATTTCAGTTTGGAGTCTAAAATAACCAGTGATTTCACAGACTTTTTTCCAAATATGAATTTTAAAAAACCCTGTGTGTGGAAAATTTACTTAGCGTTAAGTGGAGGAATGGAAAAGAATGTGTGACTAAAGGCAATGAGAAACTTCTACTCCAGCCCATTGAAATGCGTGATATCATCTAAAGCTTCTTGTTGTCCACCCCTTTTTTTCTATGACTGACCACAGGGGTGAAATCTTAAGATGAACAGACTCACAGATGATACAGATTTATTTATAAAGTCCAGGGTACACATGAAGAGAGGCTAGAAATGGGTTGAACTTCCATTCTAATTTAGATACATGTTAGGATTGTAACCCCAAGTGGTTTTAGGTGCAACTTGGAGGGTGATGTAATTGTGATGCACCTTTCTAAGGCAGCCTTGTAGGGCTTTAAACAGTCCATCCGTGTGCGTGATTATTGAAAGGATGTTGGATGACAGATGGCAGAACTGGAGTGGGTTCCCATGGGTTCCGTGGAGTGTGCCATTCTGAAGGAGGCAAAACATGTGGGGCTTAGATGGCAGAAGAATAGATGGGTGAAGCCGCATTTCTGTACGGACTGGGAGGCACTTTGGGAATCTCTCTGAAGGAAGTTAGGGGTAAAGTCGGTTTCTACCAGTCAGATCACAAAGAGTCATGTTAGAATCATTGTTATTCAAATGTTTTTTGTTTATGTGAGGTGTGAATGTTGGTGAATACAAAGCACTAGGCTGTCATATAGGAAGAGGTTCAAATCTAGAAATGAATCTATGATAACTAATGGGAGGTAACCTGAGACCTTCCTGTGCCATACTCAATAAATAAGGCAGAGCTGATCTCACCTTGGACAGATTTATGTTATATAAATTCAGCTATCTCACTCTCCGTAGTGTCCATTTTAAATGAAACCTACTTCGTTGAGAAGACTGAGGCTCCCTAATGCGAACCCTCTCTTCCGTTCCTTAAGACTTGTCACTCACTCCCTTTTCCAGTCACAGAACCAAATCCACTCCAATAAAGCTAAGTCTTGAAGTCTGGATTCCTTCCTTCCTCCTCTAGACCTTGTTCTAGCAGTCATCTCATTTCTTATATGGATTTTCAAACCCCAATAATAATAACTGGCATTTATATAGCACATTAAAGTTTGCAAAACACTTCATGTGTATGTCACATTTGATCCACGATAATCCTGTGAAGTAGGTGATGTCATTATCCTCATTTTACAGATGACAGAAGTGGGACTGAGTTAGAAGTTAAGTGAGTTGGCCAGGACCAAAGAGCTTTTAAGTGTCCAGGACACGTTTTTAAACTCATGTCTTCCTGACTCCAAGTCAGTGCTCCAAGCACATCCAACAACTGTCTCTTCTTACTTTTCCCCTTAATTGTAAATCTCTTGAAAAAAACATTTCTTCCTGATGGCTCTATTTCCTTGCTACCCAGCGTCACCTTGACTTCCTGAAATCTGGCTTCTACTTCCAACCAGTCTTTTAAAACTGACCTTTGAAAGGTCACCAGTGACCTCATTACCAAATCCAGTAGCTTTTTTTTTTTTAAAGTTGTCATTCTCCATGACCTGATATCCTTGACACAACTAACCTGTTCCTCCCACGGGATACTCTCTTTTCCCTTGGTTTCAGAGTCATCACAATCTCTTGGTCCTCCTTTCCACCTCTTAAATTCCTATCTCTTTATCCCCTCCTCAACTAAGTCATTGAGGGGGCTGGTTGCCTTGGGCTCCATCCTCAGACTTTGCTGTATCTTACCTTTGAAGATTCCTTCAACAGCACTTCATGCAATGCTCTCTAAATAGTAGGTTCTTAAAGTGTTTCCTGAATGAATAAATAAATGAATGCCAACTTACTTCCCAGTGCTTTAGTTTCCTTATGCGCAGGTGATCTAAGAAGGCTCTAAATATAATATTAGGAGGAGTCCTTCAGGTCAAGCTGTAAGACCTTCTCTAAGATGATCCTTTGACTGATTTAGGGCCATTTAGTGATGCCAGTTTGTATAAGGGGATTATTGTAGTGAAAGGCAATACAGAAGGGATAGAAGGTTTTCTCTCCCTGTAAATGGCAAGTCATGCTAGGTTCATTGCTGATTTGTCAGATAGATTCAGAAAAGGAGAAAAAAGGAAGGCAAGAACATCTCAGGTAGCATCTAGAGAAAAAAGAAGCCGTGGGCTTGGTGTTGAGGAAATTATTACGAAAGAGCAAACTTAGAAACCCAATAAGCAGATTGATTGAAGGGGAGTAATGTGATCATATTGATAAGAAAAGATATTTCATATTTTTTCCAATGGAAGCAAAATAAAATGCGGGAGAGGGTGACCTGGAGGATAAAGGAAACTACAGTAGTCAAGGAAATTACAGTGGTACAAAGTTATGATATATAGACCCAATTCTTTATTCTAGAAATGGCAAGAAACGAGTGAACTTGTTCTCCAGAAATGGCAACCTACTCTCAGCTTCCCAGCTATTTCATTAGCATGATTCCCTTTACATTGATTAGCCTATGTGGGATGTCTGCTAATTATGATGCTCTCTTAATATTTTTTTCTAATTACTTGCCTGTTTTGCTGCATGATGTACCAGGCATATATTTACAGCACACCCCCTGAGTGTGTCTAGATGGGGCTGCTAGTGCTGAGAGAATGAATAAATGTGGTATTCGATGAAGAAACTATGCCAGGCACATTTGTTTTCAGTTGTGTGGAAGGGAATTTTTCAGGCTCTTCCAATCTGCCTTATTCAGAGTCAAATTACTGCTGTCCATCATCCTGTCTCATAGATATTGTTATACTACTTCAGTATTTTCATTTTGTTATAATTCTCTTCTCTGGTCTGTGGAATACCAAATATTATCTGGTATTTACTTTTTAAGTTTCAAATTCTCAAATCACATTATTGAGCTAAATATACTATTGAGCCAATGAAATAGAGGGGCTAGAAATAATGTCAAAGTGTCATTGAGTGTAAAGACACAGATGCTATATTGTCATTAATGCAGGAGATAAATTGTGGTTAATAAAATGGTGGTTGTTACATAGTCCATTTCACCAAGTATGAGGAGTGCATATTACCTGATTAATCAAGGTGTCATCAACCATAGCTTCAATGTATTTTCACTGTTAAATGCTTCTAAGCATCTCACAGCTTCAGGGCTGTGTTTATCATGGAGAAATTGATTTATCGTTAGTTGCTAATAAGGAAGCCCAGGTAAGAAGTATGTCTATGTTATGGAAAATGTTGTGGGAAGACAGAGAAGAATACATAGACTGCTCTGGCTCATAAAAGTTGCATTTAACAACAAACTCCTTGAGGACAGGCATTGTTTAATTTTTGTTATATTTCCAGAACCTAGCATGGTGCTTGGTATCTAGTAAATGCTTAATCAACATGTGGATTGAATCAACTGGATTGAGTCTGACAGAAAGGAAAACATTTAGAAACACATTTTGCCCAAGAAACAGGTATCGGTGACTTTTAGGGAGTTGCATTAACAAAAAAGCTGACCCATAGTGGGGACTGGCATGTTAGAGATAAAGTGTCTAGCATTTTTTCTCTCTTAAATGAGGTTTTCCCACATTGGGTTTTGTGCTTAAGATATAAGATTTTTTCTTGCATATTAGCTCTGGGAATATTTTGTTGTGCTAAGTTACTTGATCATTTGGGTAAAAGAAATTAAGAAAGTAGTAGTTTACTACTACAGTGTTCTTTTTAAATTAGTTTGAGATAGGAATGATTTGTATGCATATCCAGGGTCCTTTGTGAGATGAAAGGGACAAATTTCATATTCAAGTATATCACTTATGAAAAAAATGTGTACAAACTGAAATGGCAAAATACCAAATTGGGGTCACAAAGAGTTGCACACAGTTGAAAAACAACTGAACAACATATACACGGTATATATACTCTATCCTATTTATACTATATATATCATATATACAATATTTCCCTCATCTCTTAGTTTATTAATTATGTAAAAAAAAGGAAATAACATTAATTTGTCATCTTAATCATCTCTTTCTTTTCTGGTTTACCAACCACTTCTTTATTGGTTCAGGAATTTTTCTAGGAATTGAGGTCAAGATCACTGTTCTAGACTGTTCTTTTCCCTTCTTGAAAAAATGGGTGTGTGTTCTTCACTGATTTTATGTTGCCTTTCTGATTTCTACAGTCCTTTCTAGGTGCTGATATCTGATATTTCAGTTATTGGTCTAGCAGTAACATCCACACCTTTTTCTTTTAAAATTAAGTTTATTTGTTTTCAGTTTTCAACAGTCACTTCTGTGTCTTAAATTTTCTCCCCCTCCCCCTCCCTCTTCCCTCCCTTCATGAGACGGCATGCAATCTTATATGGCTTCTGCATATACATTCTTATTAAACACATTTTCATCTTAGTCATGCTGCATAGAAGAATTTAAATGAATGAGAGAAACCATGAGAAAAAACAAAACAAAATACAACATAACACAAGAGAAAATAATCTTCATTCTGCGTTCTGATTTCATAGTTCTTTCTCTGGATGTGGGTGGCATTTTGCATCAAGGGCTAAATCTATCAGAAACAGTCCTCATACACTGTGGCTGTTACTGTGTACAGAGTTCTCCTGGTTCTGCTCCTTTCACTCAGCATCAGTTCACATAAGTCCTTCCAGGCCTCTCTGAAGTCTTTCTGTTCATCATTTCTTATAGCACATTAGTATTCCATTACATTCATATCCCACAACTTGTTCAGCTATTCCCCAGTTGATGGGCATCCCCTCAATTATCAGTTCTTGACCACCACAAAGAGAACTGCTATAACTATTTTTGTATATGTGGGACCTTTTCCCATTTTTATGATCTCTTTGGGATACAGTCCTAGTAGTGATATTGCTGGGTCAAAGGGTATGCCCATTTTTGTAGTCCTTTGGGTGTAGTTCCAAATTGCTTTCCAGAATGGTTGGATCAGCTCACAGCTCCATGAACAATGAATTAGTGTTTCAACTCTCCCACATCCTCACCAACATTTACCATTTTACTGTTTTGTCATGTTAGCCAATCTAATAGGTGTGATGTGGTATCTCAGAGTTGTTTTAATTTGAGTCTCTCTAAGCAGTAGTGATTTAGAGCATTTTTTCATGTAACTATAGGTAGCTTTAATTTTTTTCTCTGAAAACTGCTTGTTCACATCCTTTGACCATTTATCAGTTGGGGAACACACCTTCTTTTAGGGCTGGAGGATATCTAAGCCAAGTATCTTGAAATCATCAAGCACAGATAGCTAGATTCTCTCTGATTATCTCATTATTTTTCTTGGATGTCAACTATCTGATAATCATTTTTGTTCTATTATTTTGAGTGGAAAGGTCATTTTCTTTTGGAGGGAGAAAACATAAAGAATTGAGTAGGTCTCTCTTTCTGTTGTCTTTTATTATCGTCCTGTCCATCCTATATAAAGTCGTATCCCTTTGTTGATCCTCCATTTTTTTTTTTGCAAAATAGCTTCCAAAAAGCAATCTTTTTTGTTCTTGGCTTTTCTTGCCAGCCTCAGCACATTCTCAGGACTGTGTCATACTACAAATCCCATTTTTTCCTGCCTAATTTGAACTATTTCTTCAGAGTTTTATTCTTGAGCATCTACCATCTTGCCTGGGCTGACTTTCCCTGAATCATTTTATTCCATGGAAACCTACCTGTCTTTCCTCTGAACCCTTTGAAATCTGCTTTAACCAAATTTAGAGTGTAAGGCAGGCTCTACCCAGATTTCCCTTCTTTCTTTATCCCAGTTCCAGGATGGAGGGGGCCAAGGTCCCACCCAGACCTAGAGCTTCAGTGATGATGATGCTATTATAGTAATAACAACAACAGTAATCATAATAATTAAAGCGTTTACATAGCACTTTAAGGTTTGTGAAGCACTACACATACATACATATATATGTGTCTTTGTATATGTATTTGTGTGTATGTGTGTGTGTATATATATATATATATATATATATATATATATACACATATACACACTCTCATAACAACCCTTTTGGAGTAGGTACTGTTATTTTCCTCATTTTACAAGTGGGGAAACTGAGACAAACAGAGGTTAAATGACTTGACCAAAGTCACGTAGCCAGTAAGTGTCTGAGGCAGTTACTGAATGGGACATTTAAATGACAATGATGACCATAGCATTGTTCTAGATAAGTTGTTCAGTCAACAAGCATTATTAAATACTTAATATACCAGGCACTGTGCTAATCTGTGAAGAATACAAAGGTGACAGACATGGGCTCTGCCCTCAAGGAGTTCTCATCCTATTGAGGAAAACAGCTGTGCACGGACAGGATACATTAGTAATCTCAGAGGAAAGATAGTAAGGGGGGGCACCTGGAAGGAAAGGCCTATTGCCGAAAGTGATATTTGATGTGAGTCTTCAAAGAAGCCAGGAGGCAGTGTTCCAGTCAGTTGGGAAATGATATATTGTTTGTGAGGAACATCAAGAAGGCCTCTTATTCATTGAAATTCATCCTCTAGGAAACCAATATTGACTTGGAGTTTTTTGCTCAAAATTAAGATAATGTGAGAAATTCAATCATCTTCATCTTAGAGATCCCAGAGAAGATTCTCTGGTAGGCTGTCTTATCAGTTTTTCTTGATGAACTCTTGGCTATTAGTCAAGAACCTTGTCTCTGCTTAGAAGAATAGGTGTAAGATCTGATTGCTGTCTCCTGAGGAAAGATAGTTTCTGAGAACATAATAAAACATGATCCTGATATACAAGAAAGAGCAGAGGAATTTAAAGAAATGCCATGTCACTATGGTTGAATAGGAGGAGAACCTTACCTACTGTTCACTTTCCCACTCACAGGAGTTGGGCAGGTCTGACCAGAATACATCACTACTGATGGCAGAGACAGTCTGTCTTCAGTGCCACCTCTTGCCGTCCTGAAAGTGAGTAAAGTCTTCTAAAGTCAAATTCAGCATCATCCCCACCATGAAGTCTACCTGCTATCCTGTGTCTTTGCTCATTTTGTTTTGCAGTTGTCTAATGCACTTATCATTTAATATTATTTATCATGACTGTGCAGTGATTATCTTTGTACTAGAGAAAATTCTGCATCTTTCCCAGTGGCAAGCTCAGTGTTCTGCTCACAACAGGTGCTTTATAAATGATTGCTGATACATCAGTTCAGAAGAAAGGCAAATGCTGTTGCACAATTAACAGCCTAGGCATATTTCTTGCTCTCTGGCAAGAACTCTGTACTTTAATAGGCTGGTGCTAGTGGGTGTTTGTTTATTTGGTTAGAGGAAAAGGGCTGAACTGCATGGAATGAGTGAAAAAATGAATGGCTGTGGAACCCAGAAGCAGATTCTAATTCACTCAATAAAAAAAAAATCTGTATTCAACTCAACAAACTATTCCTACTCTGTGCAAGTCATTATGCTGCATGCTGATTAAAAGATGGCTTTGTCATTGACTACCTGTGGGATTCTGAGCAAGTCATTTCACTCTCTGAGCCTTAGTTTCCTCATCTGTAAATTGAGAGGGTCTGACTAGATGAATTGTAAAGTCTGTTTCAGCTACAAATCTGTGACCAAGTGATGGGACTTAGACATGTGTACAAACAGTGATTCTTGTTAAAATCATATGTATAACTGTATACTGTATTCCCAGTTGGATTGACAAGTAGGCATATTCTACTTCCCAGTGGTCTTCACAGGGGAACCCAACATTAAATCACTAATTCTCAATTCCTTTTCCTGAAATTATATAGGAAAGGAAGAATAAAATAAAATATCATTAAAAATCTTAATTAGGAGACTTGGTATTTTTTCATTCATTTTCTCAAATGATTTAATTTTTAAACTCAATATTCACTTACTTAGGTCACTAAAATATTGAATGTGGTGGACTGCTTATGTACTCTGATTTGAGGGGTTCTAGGCTAAGCCTGACTGATCAAAAATATATTTCTCTTTGTCTTACTGTGATGTTTGAGATGCCTAACATTATATTTACTTTGTAGTTTCACGAGATAATGAAGAAAGGACTCAATTTGGAGTCAAGGGACCTAGGTTCAAGTCTTGGCTGCCTCTGATACTGATGTGGAGATGCTGAGAAAATCATTTAATCCATTGGAATGGAAATATGTCACTTAATCCACTGATACAGAAGTGTATTACTTCAGAATAGTAATATGTTAGAAACCCATTGGCATCCATTTTCCAGATTAACTGAAAATGGGAATACCGGACAGTTCAGTTTTGATGGGAGCGGAAATGATGGGAAAAATCCAAAGTATGAAGCAGCACCTTAATGTTGGATGGTGGTTGGGAATGGGGTGAGAGGAAAGATTGTGGAAGGAAAAGGAATCAAAAGTAAATTAGAGACGGCCCAGTTGAAAGAGGAACCTGCCAGAAACAAATGTTTTTTTTTTCTAAAGTGCTTAAAATAGGGCTTTATAAGCAGTAGGAAGTTAATAAACATTTGTTCAATTGCATTTTCAAATTCGCTGTTTTGCTTAGGACTTACTATCATCTTATCAGCTTCATTGCCAGACACCAAGAGAGGAGGAAAAATTTGAATTAATCAATTTCAGATTCTCTCTTTAAAACAAATTATACCAGAGGGATAGTTCATCAGATGGCAGATTTTAAATAAACATATATAATCTGAAAAAAGGTATAATAAAAAATTTGATTTAGTTAAAGAAGTATAGCCTTTTAGTCATTTGTGAGGATAGTGTTCTCTTGATAAGATGCAGTTAGCAGAACCCAATATCACATCTCACTAGTTTTACTCATTCTTTTCAAGGTGTATTGCTTTCCATCTTTCTTTTGTTGAATTTCATCAGTAATTATCATGCTTGGTTATTTAATTGTTAGGTTTTTATGAACTGTCTCATAACCCTTCATTGTTCCAATCAGACTAAATATAGTTTGTGTGCAACCATATATTTCCCTAAGATTCTTTTCAGGATTAGTAAGAGTATTTCAGATATATCGGAGCTCAGTTAAGTGGAATCTTCAGAAAATAAGACCTTCTGGTTAATTAAATTTTATAGTTAATTAAATTGATCTGAAAACTTTTCCCTCAAATTGTTGTTTTCCCCTTCTCCTGTCCATAATTTAAAAATAATAATTTTATTGTTTAGGATTTTCCAGTGTCATCATTGGGGTTGTCAGTGACATCATAAGTGATCATTTTTAAGTAAAAGTAGGTGTGGAGAGTTTAGCAAATTGTACTGAATCTATAAATTGTCTTTATTCTTCAAAATAAAATCCCAATATTTTGGTGCTGTACTTGTTTTTTTACCACTTCCTAAAATTGATTGCATAAAAAAATAGTTCATGGGTGATTCTGATTAATAGGGGTCCATTGAATTGAGTCTTTCTTGAAGTAGTTTTCCCTTATCTCAGTTGAATTTTATCTTTATCCTATGAAAGGGCCTTTTGTTTCATCTCACTCACATTTGTAAACTAAGTTGTTGGTAAAATGCAATAACGTTATGATAGAAGAAAAATGGTGAGTGTATAGTTAGAACCTGCCAAGGCCTGAAGGTTCTGACTGTACACACCACTTTTATTTTATCACTTGCTGCATTTACTATATTAGTCCACATTTAAAATGTCTTGAAATGATAAGCATAATTCCAAAATATTTTGCCCATTGCTTATCATGGTAATGAGAATTTTATTACAAAATGTAAATCCAAAACACGTTTTGGTAAGTTAAACTGAGGTATACCTGATTTGAACCTTAACAGACTAAAAATACTCTTAGCCCAAGACTGTTCTACTTTAGTAAGAATTATACCAGTATGAAAGGCTTCTAAGAACTTATTGTCCATTCTTCTAGATATATGTCTTAGTAGTAAGCGGTCTGAGGCACTGAAGAGGCAACCTGATACAGGGGACAGAACACTGAGTTGGAAGTCAGAAGACCTGGGTTCAGTTCCCTCTCCCTTATTACTTTTGTGACATTGGGCAAGTCACAACCTCCCTGGTCATCAATTTCCTAGTCTGGCAAATGAAGAGGTTTGACTAGAAACTTCCATCTCTAGAGTTTGGATCTAGAATCGATGCTTTGGAGGCTATGTGATTTGGTTAGCATAGATCCCATCTCCACTCATGTAGATCCCAATTCCTCTATAATATCTTAGTTCACATGATTCCTGCTTGTGTTTTCCTGTAGATCATTCGTAAAGGACCTATCCAACATGTTGGTGACCTTCCTATTGTTCTTAGTCTTACCAGCACAAGACTTGGATTGTTCATGTCTTCTTTCATTCTTCCTATGTATCTTCTCCCTGTTTTTTAAGCTATATTTGACCCAAGTGAATTCAAGTTTAACATTTACTTAATACCAGCTAGGTAAGTGGTACTAGGCAAAACGATGGAGGTGCAAAGATAAAATAAGAGTCCCTAACATCAAGGAGTTTATGTACTGCTAGTCTTCTAGTGCAGGTCTTTACTCCCTCTCTCTCTCTGGTCTATTGAGAGAGCCTTCTGGTTGGTCTTTGTTCCTCACTCAGCTGCTAAAATGAGCTTCCTAAAGCACCTATGACTCTGTCATTCAATAAACTCCCATGGTTCTCCATTAGTTCCAGGATCAAATATACAGTTCTCTGTTTGGCTTGTAAAGTCCTTACTAACGATAGCTCCTTCCTACCTTCTATTCTTCCTGTACCCTACTCCCTTCCAGCAACTCTTCAGTAATAAGTCCGGTCATCCTGGACTTCTTGCTCTTTCTCACATGGGTTACTCCATCTCCTCAGTACTCAACTCCCTCTTTAACTCTGTCTTCTTGTTTCTCTGACTTCTTCAAGTTCCAGATAAAATTCTACCTTCTCCATCATGTTCTGATGTTCAAATAAACCTTAGTAGTCAAGAGTTTGAGAGCTTTGTGGTTTCATAGATCCATATAGACATGCTTAAAATGGATGGAACATTAGCAATTCCACTTGTCAGTTGACCTTTTCCGAAAGAATAATGTTTATCATTTATTAGATTTATCAGAAGAGGTCATGACACTTTGAATTTCTTTAATACTTCAAGGATCTGTACCTCTGTGTGGACACAGTCTCTCCCCGGTACAGATAGAAACTCTCTCTTTGACAATTGCTAAGACTAAAACATTCATTATTTTTCAGAACTTAACTAGACAATGCCTCAGACAACAGACATATACATTCTATCATGGGGATTGGGTTCATACCTGTTCATTTCAGATATCAGTCATTTCACACATTACTTACCTGAGACACTTCCATAGGTACAGAGGAGTTACATAGGGGTTCAGCCTGAGATTCTAAGGAAGATATCATGGATGACAGCTACCATCCCATTCCACAGACTATTACATGATGATACTCCCTAAGTGGCAGTAGATAGAGCACTGGGCTCCAATCAGGAAGATCTGAGTTAAAATCCAGTTGCAAACACTTACTAGTTGTGTGACTTTGGGCAGCCTCTGTTTGCCTTAATCCACTGAAGAAGGAAATGGCAAACCACTCCGGTATCTTTGCCAAGAAAAACCCATGGATAGTGTATTGGCATATACTATGGTTCATAGAGTCATGAAGAGTTGGACACAACTGTTCAATAACTACCCAACACCAAATTCTGGAAGTTAAATTTATCATTTATTAAGCGCATACAAGGCCCAAGAGATAGAAAAAAAAAACAGCTCCAGACCCCAAGGAACTCACATGCAGTGGAGTGGTAGAGTACAGCATTTATGTAAGTAAGAAGAGAGGGAATACTAACAGCCAAGGTGAACAGGGAGTGAATTTACCTCTCCCCCCCTCAATGAAGTGATTGTGTTCTAATATATTTTCAGAGGGGCAGACTCCACCATTTACCTAAATGAGCTTTTCATCCTGTAAACTCTTTTTTGAAACATTTGCTAGAAATTGTACTGATTTCACTGGTGGTCTGAAGGAGTTCTCAGGTGAATGCCATCTGGTCTGGGTGCTGCTGTTTTCCTCTTCTGATTAATTTTGCAAATTGCTTCCTTGCTTTTTCCAGTGATGCTTTGGTATCCAAGACTGCCATAGCCTTATTGCCTTTGAAGCATAACTCCAGGCTGAAAACATGAAATAACTATCATGGCTGGATAAGGCAGAAGTATTATTTGATCCATGAGACTTCACGGTCTTAGGATAACATTTAACAGACAAACCATTTATTATTTATTGGCTGGGAGCTGGAACATTTTCATTCAATTTAGAAAACTCTCCGGGAATCTAGTTGGTGACAATCTGTCCCTGGGAGGAAGTTTCTATGGATAATGACAATTAGGGATGACATTATGGGATGTAATGGTGAAAAGAGAGGCATTTAATATCTGTAGCTAATAATATTTATGTAGAGCTTTAAGGTTAACATACCACTTTACTGGCAATATTTGAGGTAGTTAGTGTGTTACTCGTACAGCAAATATTTTCTCGTCTCACTTTCCCAAAGAAGGGTCAGCTGCATCAGACCTTTAGGGCCTTTGAGGGGATTGGCATTACAACTCCCACTGGGTGTGTTCTCTACTATCAGCCAACAGTGACTTGTGCCCCAGCTCCATTCAAACATTTTATGTCAGTTAGCTTTTACAAAGAGATCTTCATTTCCAAGGTGTATCAATAACAAAAGTACAAAAATTTCCTCCCAGCACCTGAGGGCCGTTATCTCCCCTACCTTATCTCAGTCATCCTGTTAGATGAGGTTTCCATTAGCTAGAGCTGGGCAGGTTCTGAATGTGGGTCCTACATTCTTGGGCAGTGATGCCAGGCTGGCTGCAAAACCAGGCATGGACTACACTCTTAGAGTTCACTCTCTGGACACCCAGACTTTTTTAACCTTTCAGAATTCCTAAGGTCATAACCTTCAATTCCTCCATCTGAAAAGATGGAAAAGGTTTATTTTAATGACGCTGCAGGCTGGCCCCAGAGGGACAAGGCTCAAGAATCTCTCCCCTTGAAGCATTATCCTTGACCAGACACTATAAACAAAGGAGTCAAGCCAAAAGCATGGTGAGCCAACGCTGATGAAGGCCTTTTAAAGGTGTCCAGGGTTCTGGCTCCACACCTGCAACCAATAAAAGAGGCTGCTGTCTACTACGTGGTTAGTAGACCAGAATCATTTACAGTGTCTGCAGATCTTCCAAAGGTCTTCCAGGCCACTACATTAAGCATCATTGTGACTCTCCTAGAAGCAGGCTCCTCACCCTTTTCCACATGAGAAATGAATCAGCCCATGATGCACTTGGCATAGTTTTCTTTCACACTGATACCAATTTACAGATGAGAAAACTGAGCCTCATAGAGGCTGTTAGTGTAACATTTGTAGTTGTTGAGTCATTTCAGTCTTGTCTGACTCTTCATGACCCCATTTGGAGTTTTCTTGGCAAAGATACTGGAATGGTTTGCCGTTTCCTTCTCCAGCTCATTTTACAAATTAGAAACTGAGGAAAACAGGGTAAAGTGACTTGCCCAGAGTCACACAGCTAGTAAGTGTCTAGGGGCCAGATTTTAACTCAGGTCCTCCTGACTCCAGGTCTGACACACTGCACCACCTAGCTACCCACCCTTGCATAATGTTAGTCTATGTAATATGGGACAGGGTAACAAAGATCCAAGAAGCCAGAATAAAACAGATTTATAGATAAGGTGTACATAGATCTTTACTGCCCCACCCCATGTTTCAAGTGGGCTAGAGTTTCATCTTTATAATAGTAGGATACCCATGGTTGGACAACCACTCCCCTGTCTTGTAAAGAGGATATTGGACTTGGAGTTATGGACATCACGTATCACAGTTTTGATCAGTCTCTCTCCACAGTCAGTAATACAATAGAAATTCGACTTCCTGTTACTAACAGGAGGTGTTTTCTAACCCTCCCAGAGACTATGCCTTAGTCGTTAAATATTAATCATTTTATTCTCAACTGTGATTAATCTATTGTGCTAACCAAAGCCAGATTTTCAAATCTTATATAAAATGGGCTTTTCAGTGTTAGAATGCAAATGAAAATAGTATTTTTAAAGTGATCATCCATAAAGATTATAGTTAGATTGTATCAAGCATTGAGCTCAGTTCTGGGACCCCTTGCCACCCCAGGGCAAAGCAAGGCATTAACCTTTATTAAGTGTTTGCCATGTGGCAAGCAGCTAGATGATACAGTGTATAGAGTGAGAAGGCAAAGGCAAACCCCTCCAGTATCTTTGCCAAGAAAACCCCAAATGGGGTCACCAAGAATTGGACTTGACTGAAAAATGACTGAACAGCAACGCTAAATGTGACAAATGTTGTGCTGAGGATACAAATATAAACCAAAAAGGCAGTCCCTGCTCTCAGCAAGCTTATATTCTAATGGGGAAGACAATGCCTCCCCCCTCCCACCCCAGGGAGAAGAGCAGGGGGGACATTAACTGCCTGGGGGCATGACAGACAAATTCTAGAAAACCAGAATCTGATACAGGAGAGGAAAAAAAGGTTTACCAGCTTCGACTTATCCCAAAAAATGGAGGTCCTGGGAGGAACTCACCAGTCAGAGAAGGGAGCCAGAATGTCTGAGGATGTTCCAGGGGGAAAAGGTTACAAGGGATGATGGATGTTCCAGGGTGAGCAGATGCCAGGGGATGAGGGAGATTTGAGTTCCTGGAGTCAGGAAGAAGAGTCTTCCTGAGTTCAAATCTGACTTTAGACATGTATCAGCTGTGTGACCCTGGGCAAGTCATTTCACCCTGTTTGCCTCAGTTCCTTATCTGCAAAATAAGCTGGAGAAGGAAATGGCAAACTACTCCAGTACCTTTACCTAGAATCATGAAGAGTCAGACACGACTGAAACGACTCAGAAACAACATTCTGTAGTCTGAGTCCTCAGGTGGCTTGCTTTTAGGGTCATAAAGAGATGTGAGTTGTCATGGGTGCACACTGAAGAGAATCTCCTAGACACTTCCTCTGGCTGGACAGGGACGGCCCTGAGCAGAAACAGAGGAAAAGAAACCCAAAGGATCTTGCTGTATCAGAAGGCTTCCCTGTTCTCCCTCCTGGTTGGTTTTTCACCCTGGATTTGCAGAATGAAGGGACTAGTTTCAGAAACAACAGTAATTCCTGGCTCTGCCTTCCTGTAAATAAGGCCCTTAATTATATCGCCATAGGCCCAAAAGCCAGGTGAACTTCCTTGATTCCTCTGATATTGCTGACACATTTACTTAACAAATGCCATAAATAAGGAGATTAAAGTAGATTAAAGTCTTGTACAATGGGAAGTTAATAGCAGGCAGTAATCTATCTCCAGATGTTTGCATATTCACTTAGCCTCTTTCCAGCTGGGCATAGGGAAAATGATTGAGTTTGAGGCCTAGCTCTTACTAGCTGGGTGAGCTAGTAATTTTTCACTGATAAAATGGCAATAGTGATGCTTCCATTACCTCCTTTGAGGTCTTTTGTTTGTTTGTTGTGAGAATAAATCGTGCTTCTTAACTATGCACTACTTTCTTTAATTGATTTTTCATGGCCAGAGACAGGTAGGCCATCCTACCTGTGGTGCCACTCTGTACTTAGGCTGGTCCTCAGAAAACAGATAGAACCTCTTGATAATGCTATACTCCAAAGTCTTTCCAGCATGATAGGGTTACCTCCAAACCACAGTTAAATAGGACTTGTAATGGGAAGAAATCATCATCCAGTGTTGTGTGGATTTAATGAATGGTTTGGGGGTTTTTTATTATTAGGTCTTCACATAGTTTAAAATTATGTAATTCTGTATCATATCAGGGAAAATGGGCCCTAGAGGGATCAGTTGGAGTGAGGGGGAAAGGGATGGGAGAAGGAAGTTAGGACAGGGAGGTAGGGTATTCAAAAGGAATAGGAAGTAAATAGATTTCCTTTCATACTGCTATTCATTACTACCACAACTCACAGTTCTGGGTGAGAGGAAGGAGCTAGCCCTACCACTGCTAAGCCTTAGCAGTTTCAGGAAGTGCTCCTACTTTTCTCCCTTAGACCTTGGGTCTGAGAGAAGGGAAGAACTTTGAAGAGTGAGACATAGCTGGAGGAAGGAAACAGCAGCCAGTGAAAGGCCTGCTTTCCATTTTGGGGGACTTTGGTTAGACAGGTTTCCATAGACTATTTTTCATTTCCCAGGTTATTCTCTGACTTCAGAGCTGGGTTTGACAATGAATGTTAGGTACTGTTGATGTCTACAAGTTTCACAAATAATACCAAAAAATTCAGTTTGGTTGTTGGTTGGTTATTGAAGCATTGTTTTTTGGTGCTGTTTGAAAACCATAGTATGTTAGAAAGATCAAATCCCTTCAAACTTTATGAAAGGAATTACAGAACTCAGTGGTGTGTGGGGGTGGGGGTGTATGGCAGGCAGTCTGATCTGTGAAGGGGGTAGAGGGCAGGAGAAGAGAATGAAGACAGGGGAGAAGCCTACAAGTGCAGGTCAGAAGTTTTATTCCTATAGCACCAAGAGAATTCAGATGGAGAAATTCCCTCTCTGGCCTGAGCATACTTTGATTGGGTTTTGTCTTGGTTAGTCTCGCAAATGAAGGAGGGTGACTAGTTTCACTCTGTGGTTGGCCTGTCAAGTGGAAGTGGGCAAAACGTTGGCCTTGTGAGCAGAGCAGAATGCCCTATTCTGGCTTCCTCTGGTCTCAGAGAAAAAAAGTATTAATAGTATCCTCAGTGTTTGAGGCACAAGTCTGCCAGAAACAATTCTGTTTAACAGTAATCTAAATCTGAGTATTTATAGCTTAGGGAGGAAAATATTCTACTGGCATACTCCCCCCATGTCCTTGAACATCTCTCTGCCATGAGACAATTTGAGATAACATTTAAATGAATCTTGAAAAAGAAAAAGGGTCAAAATATGTTTAAAAATGCATGTTGGGGATGACATTGCAGAACAATGGTCAATCTATAAGTAAAACCACTCGATTCCTTCCTTGACTCAGCCCCACAGAGATTTAAAGGATTTCTTTCTTTTAATCACCATTATAGGCCTTCCTCAGTGGAGAAGGGGAGGTCATTGCAACCCATCACTTCACTGGACAGAGAAGGCAACATTCTTACAAGACAGAGAGATGCTTATTCTTCTACCTTAGCCTTTACTCTTGACCTGTTATACATTTTCTTAAAGGGGAAAGAATAGAAGGTGTTTTAAGTATGAGAAAATATTGTTTCTTAATATTTTGTTGATCAAATATGACTGGAGAAGGGGGGGAATCCCAGATGGGGTCACAAAGAGTTGGACACAACTGAACAACAAAAATCATATATTAATATTATTACCATGATTGTTTTATACATTGTAAATATTGATATTACAACATATTTTTCATATTATATATATTATTTTTTAAAAACATTTTAGTTGAATGAAAAAAGTTTTAAATATGCTTCCATTTTAAGTAGGCTTAAATTCCAAGAAATGGATGTGACTGCTAATTTTTTGCCTGACTTGGAGGAAAACCCTGAGATGGAGTTCCAGAAAGGGAGACACACCAGGCCCTTCCCTTTGGGTCTCCAGAAAATGAAAGATCTAGTAGACAATATGAAATGCATTGTATAACTGGAAATTGTTCTTCAGTTGTTTTCAGTCACGTCTGCCTTGTCATAACCCCATTTGGGGTTTTCTTAGCAAAGATACGAGAGTGATTTGCCATTTACTTCTACAGCTCATTTCACAGATGAGAAAACTGAGGCAAACAGGGATAAGTGACTTCCCCAGCATCATACAACTAGTAAGTATCTGAGGCTGGATTTGAACTCAAGGAGATGAGTCTTCCTGACTCCAGGCCCAGCACTCTAACCACGGTGCCACTTAGTTGCTCATTATCAGGAATCATGAAACATTAAATTATAAATCAAGGATGGATGCTCGGCTCCCATTTCTGTTGTCTTTTATTCTGTTGTTGATATCTTGAAAATCATTATTGTATTACTGAAATAAAATGATAGGAATGAAGGTATTTGTTCATTTTGTGTGGAAGGGGCAATGCAATATAGAACAGAGGGCATTTGATTTCTTTCTGTTACCCTGAGCAAGCCATGTCATTCCGGTGGACTTCAGCTTCTTCCTTGATCAAATAGGACTCATAATGTTTTCTACTGTTAACCTCCCAGAAAGGATGTAAGAAAGGTACTTGGAAAATTTTGAAGCACTATGTAAGCATGAATCATATATATTTGTTTATAAAAGTGTGTGTGCGTGTGTGTGTGTGTGGTGTGTGTGTGTGCGTGTGTGTGTGTGCGTGTGCGTGTGTGTGTGCGTGTGTGTGTGTGCGTGTGTGTGTGTATGTAAATGTGAGCTATAGTTATCAACCACAGAATTTAGAGACTGGGTTACAAATAAGAAACAAACCCTTCAGATTAACTAGGCAAGGATAGAATTTATTTGTGCTAAACAGAGAGGACAGCATGATAGAATGGTTAGAGGATCTACTCCACAGTCGGAGAGACTTGAATTTGGATCCTTTCCCTGACACATACTGACTGTGTGGCCCTAGGCAGGTCTTAGGGCCCCAGATACCTGTAAGTTGCCGAGCAGAAATGCGTCTTCATTGATAAAGGGAATTTCCTCATTGGGAGTTCCCTATCCCAGGGAAATCATAGATCTGGTTTTTGGGGATTCTTTTAAAAAGAGGTGAAGAAAAGACCATTAGCCTCTTCAGCCTCACTTGCATAGGTGTTCATAGCTTATAGTCCAGAATCTCATCTTTCAAAGCAAAAGACAAAAATACCTTAAGAAGGGCTCATGAATTCTTCACCCATGCTGATAACAACTCTGATGGACCATTTTTATGAGTTGTTGTGGCTGAAAAAAACATGTATCACCTAGTGGTCGACCCTTTGGTGATGAAGCCTGTCAGGTGCAGCACTATTGCCCTTTAGATAATTCTTGGTGTTCACTCTTCAGAGGCATTGCAATTCATGACTCAAAGCTGTCCTGAATCATAGGAAGAATTTGGTGGTTAAAAAAGATGAACTTTTCTTTTGGGATCATTAAAAAGCACTGTACAATTTCCCTAAGGCAATCTATTTTGCCTCCCATTTTCTCTTGGGCCCAGCTCGTTGTCCATGCCCAAAAGAATGGTATAATATATGTGTTAAATTACTTTTTTTAACTTGGCTAATAAAAAAGTTGTTACTTATCAAAATATATAAATATATTTTAGCAAATCCAATATTTCTTTTATAGATTGCTTTTCTAATTTACATGTCTATATAATTTAGTTCATAATGTGAACTGAATTTATCTAGAAGTCAGAATGCCACAGGTGGCTATATCACTATCCTTTTTTTAATAGGGAACCCAATCATGGAAGTGGAAAGAGGCTTCATTTGATCATGCTTCCAAAAAATTAAATCCTATTTCATTAACAGAGAACATAGCATTAAGAAAAAGCTTTCTTAATTTTTAATTCTGTTGTTTTCCACACCTTTTTCCTTCCCACTTATTTCTTTTATGAAACAGCACAAATCTGGGTATAAAAAAGCCGCTCCACCTGCCACCAGAATGCAAAAACCTGCTAGACACACTTTGGTCTTCATTTATGAAAAAGAAAAGGTAAGCTTTCACTTTCCATCTTTTAGTATTACATATTGAAATGTATGTAAGCATATAATGTGCAGATAAGGACAGACATGAATGTGTAGCTATACAATCTATCATATGTCTACATAAAGTATGCTGTATTGTTCCTGTATGGGTTGAGCTCCACCTCCTTCCCTTTATTTTGTATGCATAATGGTGATATTAGTGAATCAGAAGTATGTACAACTGTGGGTCAAAGGTGTGTACAATTTGGTGGTAATTCTCTATTATACCAAACTTTTAAGGAATAATTCGCAATTCCACCAACAATGAATGAGTGTACCTTCAAATGTAAATGATTTATTTCTTATTTCATATCTTGCCTTTCTAAGTGCTCACAAATTAGTTTTAAAAATCATCTAATCTAGAATTTTACCAGGAATCCACATCAAAATTTTAAAAATCCCTATTAAACATTAAAAAATTTTTAAATCCTTATTAAAACATTTCCTTGGAACATGAATGTATACTGGGACCTAAGGATATATATAGTTAGATGGCATTGTGGCTGGAGCACTAGACTTGGAGTCAGGAAAGTGAGATTTCTTATCCTAATTCAGATGCTACTTAGCCCTGTGACAATAGGCAAGGGAAATTGACCTCTCTTTAACCTCAGTTTGCTCATCTGTAAAATGGGGATATTAGCACTTACAGGTTTGAGAACAGCTCACAGTGGATAGAGTGGGCTTGGAGTCAGAAAAACTTGAGTTCTAGTCTGGCCTCACATACTTACTAACTGTGTGACCCTGGGCAAGTCACTTAATCCTGTTTGCCTTAGTTTCCTCATCTGTAAATTGAGTTGGAGAGGGAAATGGCAAATCACTCCAGTACCTTTGCAAAGAAAACCCCAAATGGGGTCACAGAGACTCAAACGCAGCTGAAATGACAACAATACCATAGAGTTGATCCCATATTTACAAATAAGATTGTACATAGGTTGTTGTTGTTGTGTTTGTCCTTCATTTTCAAAGAGGACCATGACATCAGAGAAATGATGACATAACTTGCACTTGACTTTGTTTTGAATGAGAGAGGGCTGTGCAAGGTCACCAGCCTCACTTTCTCCTCCTGAGCCATCTGGGTATTCATCAGGATGACTGGAGATAGACCAGGATGCAGTGGGGGACCCTGGCTTTTCAGGTATTTACTTAGAAGGAGGTAACTATACCCGTCGAGTGAATAGGCCTCTTTAAGAAGTAGTCAGGGAATGACTCTTTTAATAAGCAAAAGAAAAAAAATAAATGAAGCTGAGAAGGAAGGAGAAACTATTACTATTGGTAATCATTCTAAGCTAGCCATTAAGTGGAGCTTGGGCATTGAAAATTGAAAAGCATTGTCACTAGAGGCCCCTCCATGGACTCTGCCTGAAACTGAGGCCTGGAGTGTCTATAAAAATACATGTATGTTTTTATGTATATGTATGTATGTATGTATATGTGTATGTATGTATGTATACATGCACAGTATGTTGTACAATATATATGGGTGTGAATATCAATATTAGTGCATGTTGTTATCATCCCCCACTCTCATTGGCATTTCCATTATATCACACCCCAAAGAACACATGGTCCCAGGATCAGAACAATTAACTTGTACTGAGCAAATGGCTTTGAGTCAAACCTGAGTATGTGAGGAAGAAAAACTAACACCAGAAAAAAATATTAAAGGCAGAGCTTTTACAAACTTTTAAAATAACCATCTTGAACGAAAATTCTTAGCCATAATGAGATGATTAGAGTGTATGTGCACAGTCTTTCATGTTCTCTCTTCACTTTCTCTCGGTGAGAAAACCTTTCCCCAGCTATTCTTTGGGGGGATGCCTTTCCATTACCGTCCTGATTTTCAACTAGCTTGTATAATTAGCCTTTGTTGGTCGTCTCCTTAGCAAAGGTCTATGAAGAGCTCACATGAATTGCTGATGACTATGAAAGTGTTATTTGGCACACAAGAGACTAATTTTTAAGTTTCATTTTCTGTTGTTGGAAATTATGCATGCTGTGACCAAGGCTACCAAGAGGATGTAGAGCCCAGCAGCACAAGCCCTTCTTTTGTATACTGATAAGGAATAATTTTATTTTCTTAAAAATAATAATTTATTCATTTTGGCATGCTCTTCTAAGGTTTCTACATGTTCTCTTTCTCATATCAACACATCCCTTTCTATGAGGCAACAGTTTTCTCTACATTTACTAAAACTAAAACCATTTTCTCTTTGCCTCCCCAAAGTAATAATGGCAAGCTTGATCACTAGAAACATGTACAGTGAGAATAGTGGGGCTCTTTTTTTCTCCAGTAGTCTTTCACAAGGAAAACTGAAGCGAAAACAGTTGTCAGTAAGAGAAAAAAGGTTGGAGAAAAGGTATGCTACCCCTAGACCATCTAGTGAGACCTGGAAGGGACCTTCAGTTCCACCTTAGAGATTTCCCTCTGTTTATAGATATAGAGTGTATGTGGTTGGGCCATACAATGGAAGATACAGATGGACCACATGTACTATGGCTAGATGGCATCTTGAGGCTCTGACCCATCCTGGCTTCAAGGTGTTGACCTGAAAACTTGGTTAAAGAAAAAGCAACAGGCTAAATGCATACATTTTATAATTTAATTAATTAATTAATTAATCAGTTCCCCATAAAGAAAACAGTTACATAGCGCTATGGAGTCAGAGGTGACTCTGACTACTTAGTACAGAAATCATCTGTCTTAAGTACATTTTGCCCTGAGAAAGAAACTCTCCTAATTGAGCAAATCATAAATTCAGTAAGACAAGACAATTAACAAAGCAATGTCAGTCAGGCCTTGCGATTCCAGGCTGGGTAAACATATGTCTCGGTGACAAGGAAGGAAATCCCACCACTAGTGAGTGGCAGGCTTCCTGCCCTAAACAGATAACTGACATAGGAAAGGGTAAACAAAATTCAATAGAAATTATGACCTAAGATGTCTATATTTTCTTTACCATTAATATGCCATAACATAGTATATGTCTATAGATAATAAAATATAAAGGAAAGTCCCATTATTCAAAATAGTGTCTTAGGTTAAAGGTCTCCTAAGGAATGTAGAGTCAACCTTGGCTGGCTTTGTTGACATAGGAAGAGGCACCCTCTGAGTTTGCTTCAGAGAGAACAAAGAGATTATTCCAAAATTTTATATTAAACATTATCAAAGGGAAGCTGTAATTTCTACCAGAGTGCCATGCCAAGTCTACCAGCAACTAAGTGAGGAACGTGTAAGCAGGATCCCAGACCACTGAGACTGCGTGATTCTCCTACAGAGTGTTTTGAATAAAAGACCCTTTCCCTCATTGTCCTCAGAGGAAAGGTTATGTTCAGCTTACTGTTGCTTGCTTGACCCCTTGGTTACCCAAAAGACCATTACTATCACGTGGTAAACTTCATCAAAGCAAGCAGTAAACAGAAATGAGGGAAGCTGCAAGATTAGAACAGTCCAAAGGATGCTCAGGGATAAATGAACTCTTCATCTGAGTACAAGATAAGTTCTCTCCCACAGCAAGGAGGATGATGTGATCTCCCTGAGGGGAATTCATCTGTTGTGGTCTCTGGGGTTCCAGGCACTGAGAATCAAACAACATCGTGGGGACCAGTTTTCCCACTGTGAGGTCCGCAGGTCAAGAAAGATCCCATCCACTATTCAGAAGTCTATACTTACCTTTCTTGATTGATTCTCTCAACCTCCTCCTCCAAAGTGTCTCCAAAGTTTCTCTTACCTTATGTCTCTTACCCCAGTTCAGGGACACCTTTCAACCAATGAGGAGTCACATCTTTCTCCCCATGCACAATGCATAGCATCAGAAATAGGGTTTCCCCCCCTATAAAGCCTTCCCAGGTTTAGATGGAAGTGAGGTTACACAAATGAGGAACTGATGCCCATGGAGATCAAATATTTTGCCCAAGATATTAAAGGCAGTAAGCTTCAGAACCTAGGTCCTTTGATTTCAGATCCATTATTATTATTGTTTCAGTTGTGTCCAAATCTTTGTAACCCCTCCATTTGGAGTTTTCTTGGTAGAGATGATGGAGTGGTTTGCCATTTCCTTCTGTAGCTCATTTTACAGATGAGGAACTGTGGCAAATAGGGTTAAGTGACTTGCCATGGGTCACACATCTGCTAAGTGTCTGAGGCCAGATTTGAACTCAGGAAGATGAGTCTTCCTGCATCCAGGCCTGGCACTCTATCCACTGTGCCATCTAACTGTCCCCCAAAACCCCTGTAATCTATATTCTCTCTTTGGTTAGATGTTTCTCAGGTATTGAAAGTGCTTTTCATCATACCTCTAAAGTCCAGAGTGGTGGTGGTATATTTTTTAATGTTACCAACGAACACTCAAGCATCCTCTTGTTTCATTCAGTGCTTGAATTCTAGAACTAGCATTAGCAGACAAGGGTTCATATCTTGGTTCCATGACTTATTAGCTATGTGATCGCTGACAGTTGGATAGTGTCTGTGAGCCTCAGTTTTCTTATCTGTAAAAATGAGGCCAATAATGTTTTTTATTACCTAATTCACAGGATTTCTATAAGGAAAGCACTTCATAAACTTCATTATTATAAACTTTATAAATCTAGTATATTTGTTTATTAATTTTTCTTTCTCTTTTTGGACTTCTTTAGTCTTTAGTTTTCTCAATACTTTTCCTAATACTTTCCCAACCCCAGTGTTATTCTTGGACAGCTAGGTGGTACACTGGATAGAGTTCCAGGACTGGAGTCAGAATCATCTTCCTGATTTCAGATCTGGCCTCAGACACTTACTAGCTGTGTGACCCTGGGCAAGTCACTTCACGCTGTTTGTCTCAGTTTTCTCATCTGTAAAATGAACTGGAGAAGGAAACAGCAAACAACCTCAGTATCTCTGCCAGGAAAACCCAAATGAGGTAATGAGGAGTCAGATGTGACCGGAAAATGACTGAACAACAACTTTATCCCAACTCTTTCTACTTATTAAATGAAATGTAACATCAAGTCATTTTTTTCTGTTACTTTTATCCTTTTCCAACTTACAAAGATGTGTTCTTGTGTCTCTTTTTTTAAAGTTACGCAGGCACTTCAGCTGTCCGCCTTGCCTCTCATTGTCCTAGACAAATGAATTAGCTTCTCTGAAGGCAGATAACACCAAAGGGCTGACCCTCTAGTGATAAGTTCTTTTTCTTCTACTTGGAAGCTTTTCTCTCATCTCTCTTTTTTTCTACCTTGACCTATTGTCTCTTTTCTCTTTTTCAATTTACATAGCAGAACTTGGGTCTCAGAGGATGTATTTTTTCATCTCCCTTGCTTCCACCATTTGCATGTATAATTAGATTGACCCTCGTGGTGATGCCAGTGACTAATGCTCTTTTGGGTGCCAGTTTTGTGGCAGGCTTTTTGGTGAGGTGTTCTATTGAGTATGATTGAAAATGATCAAAACATAAAACCTTCCCTGTCATTTCCTGGCAGGTATATTTCCAGGTGGTTACCTTCCATCTGTTTTGCATCTATCCTATCTGTTCCTGTGTCTGTTCATGGGATCATAGACCTGGAGATCTCTGAGAAGGCTTACGCTAACCCCTTCATTTTACATATGAGGAAGCTGAAGCATTTGTTTCAGTTAAGTGACTTGCCCAAATTCAAACAGAGTATTAAATTGAACCCAGGTCTTCTTACTTCATAGTCACTGCTTTTTCTATCAAACCATTGTCTCTCGTTACAATGTTTCTTAAAAGCGGGAATTGTTTTTCTTCCCCTTTTCCTTTCTATCTCTGGTGCTCAGCCCAGTCCCTGGCACATGTGTAATAAGGGCTTGCTGCCAATTGATATCTTTTTAAGGGTGTAGCTGTAAAGATTCTTGTTATTCTCATTACTAATGTTTAGTATGTCTTTTGCATCGTGAAATTCTTCTCTTCCTTCAAGCCTAGCTCAGGTGTCACTTCCTCCCTGATCCCTCCAGCTAAAAACGATCATACTCTCCTCAAGTTCTCTTGAGACGTTTTATCTGTATCGCTTCTTTGCCCTTACCACTTTCTGCCTGGTTGTCTTGCATTTTTGCACACATATTGTATCACCCCATTAGATTGGGAATTTCCTGTGGACAGGGACTCAATCATGCTTCATCTTCTTATCCCCAGGGATAAGTGCACTGCTGTGCACTTTAATAAAGTCTTTAATAAAGGTCTGTTGAGTTAAATTGAATGACATCAAAAGAAAAGCATCATGCCATGCCCACTTGACTACATTGGAGATTGAAGACTGGCCTTTAAATGTTTTTCACAAGTTATCAGAACTCCCAAAAATGCCACATAGCCTGAAATACTATTTGAAAGAGGGGACATAACTTATAGTGGCTGAAATTTCCCCCTCAGAAACCTAAAAAGCTTGTATATCACTTGACAGTGACACTTGACAGCCTGCGGCAAAACAAAAATTCTTCTGTTTTCATTGTCTGTCAACAAGAAAACTTTTGATGCTCTTTAGGATTCCTCTGGCACATAGTAAATGTTTAAGTGTAGATTCCCTCCGTTGTGGGCCCTAATAGCTCCTCAGTGTAGCACATGGGCCATTTTTTCCCTTTAATCTCTTTTTAAGTAAGAGCTGCTAGCTGCCCTGTGGGATTAACTTTTAAAGATGTAGTGTTCCTTAGTGAAACAGAGTGCTGCTATATCCTAACACCAGTGTCATGGTTTCTCATTGGCACCCTTAGCATTGCTTCATTTGACAAATTCCCACAATTTGGTTCATTGTGCAGTTCTCCATTTCACTGTTAATGGCTAATAAAAAAGTCAGAAAAATTGAAGTTAACAGGTTATCACTATTGGTGGCAACCATATAATACTCTTAAGACCATGTGTGGTAAGCTTCTCCAGGCAGCCTCACCAGTCTGATTTCTGCTCTGAAAAACTCAGAATGGATCAGAGAAGCTGATCTAGAGATCATGATGCAAAGTCTTGAATTTTTTCCTTTATTTTATATAGAACAAAGGTAACCCAAACTCTGCTAAGCAATGATTTAGCTATCTTGATCCATGCTGGGTCAAGAACACAAAATATTTCTGAACTAGAAGGAACTTGGGCAAGCATTCAGTCCAAATCTTCATTTTACAGATGAAGGAACTGACGTTCTGTTTTGTGAAATATATAAACAGTTGTATTCTGACCATTCATAGGACTAGAGCTCTTGTACTCTGACAGTCATGATGGAGGTGATGAAGAGACACAGTGTCTTCATCAGCAACTGTAGCTTTGTTGTGGCTAATAAGATATGAGAATTCATGACTGCCTTCTGTTTCAAAATTCAAATGGCTATTCTAGAAAAATGAAAGATCTGTTAGGTCTGCTTTGCAGGGACAAGGAGGTGATCTACAGTCTGGAAACTGCCTATAATGTAGCAAAGGCATGATGACTTCTCAGAAGACAGAAACAGTATTTGCTTTTTACTAACTGATCATCCGTAATCTAAGGAAACCTCCAGTTCCTATTGTACTGAATGGATGAATGAATGAAACAACATTTATTAAACCCTTACTGTATGGCATTCAAAGCCTTTCATAATCTCGCCCCCTTCTACCTTTCTAATCTTTTTACGCCTTACTCCCCTACATGTATTCCTTGATCCAGTGACATTAACCTACTGGTTTACGTTCTGTTTGTCTGTCTTCCATGTCTGAAATGCTCTCCCTCCTCTGTTCTGACTACTGAGCTCTCTGGCTTTTTAAGTCCCAGCTAAAATCTCACCTTCTCCAGGAAGTCTTCCCCAATTCTTTTTAATTCTTGTGGCTTCACTGTAATTTTTTTCCTATTTATCCTATATATAGCTTGCTTTGCATATATTTATTTGCATTTTTGTCTCCCCCTTTAAATTTTAAGCTCCTTGAGGGCAGGGACTACCTTTTGCCTCTTTTTGTATCCCCAGAGCTTAACAGGGTGCCTAGCACATAGTAAGTTTTTAATAAATGCTTACTGGGTGACTGCTTGATAAGCTAGGCACTGTGTTAGGTGGAGGGGAATCAGATAGGAAAATGAGACAGTCCCTGTCTTCACAAAGTGGTGGCCAAGGAAAGAAATTTTGGGCTTAGGGGTCTCTAAGATGGTGAGTAGAACCTTACAGCAATTGACTATCATACCTTTTCTAGGAACAATGGATAGCCACTTATAACCCCTTTCTGTCTCAGTTTCCTCATCTGTAAAATTGGTATAGTAGCAGTACCTCCCTCCCACAGTTATTATAAAGGTAGAATGAGATAATATTTGTAAAGTACTTTGCAAACCTTAAAGCATCATAGAAATGCTAGCTGTTCCATTGATTTGGTTACCATTCCTCAGACAATAGTTGGAAAACATAGATGGGGTGAAGGAAGGATATATGGAAAGAATGGGGCAGAGAGGATGGCACAGTGTCTGGGGGAGATGGCTACATAGGGTATGAAGCATGGGCTAGGCACATTTCCAGGTGCTTACCTAGTAGGACAATGGGGCATATCCCTCCACACCGCACCCCTAAAGAGGGATGAGGGCTGCAGTTCTCTTGTTCATCATGATTGCAGTGCTAAAGACTAAAGTGGATCATTACTTACATAGAACTGTCTATTAGTAGAAATGGAATTTAGTGCCGGCTAATACTTATTTCCTGTAGTTATAGTAGTCAATCTTAAGGATTCTTCATGTTAGAGTACTTACTCTGATAGCTTCCTATTCAATTATTATTTGTAGTTATTCCCTAATAGACAGCAACATTAAGAAAAGAAAAACTTGGTTGGTAAAATAGGAATCTAGTCTGATGGATCTGTGATCTCACCAGTGTAGATTGTGCCTCTGCTAGTATAGACTAGGATGTCTGCGTAGTTTTCTTCTCTTTTTGTATCTTCCCCACAGAAGGGCCACCCAGCATAGTAGAAGGCTTTTGTGGGTGCTTTTCCTGTCTCAAGGACAAGGACTGTCTAGCTTTCATTTTTAAAATATATTTTTATTCTAAACTTAACAAACCCCAAAAACTTAATAAACTTAGCATTTCTAGGTGATGATGAACAAAAAAAGACTGTATGTAAAATCATAGATGTCTCCTACATTTAACTTATTTTTCCTTGTATATGTAATACATACAACTTATAACTTTTTAATAATTATTGTTGTCAGTCATTTTTCAGTTATCTCTAGCTCTTCTTGACCATGTTTGGGGTTTTTCTTGGCAAAGATAGTGATTTGCCATTTCCTTCTCTAGATCATTTTTACAGATGAGGAAACTGAGGCAAATGGGGTTAAGTGACTTGCCCAGGTCATGCAGCCAGGAAGTGTCTGAGGCCATATTTGAAGTCAGGAAGAGGAGTCTTCCTAACTCCAGTCCCAGCGTTCTAACCAGCATGCCACCTAGCTGCCCCTTTTATAATTATATGTTAATTTAACCTTCTTTTAAAAAAATTTTTGCATACCAAATTTTCTCCCTCCTTCCAGCCCCTCCCCCACCCATTGAGAAGATAAGCAATATGGTCAATTACATATACCTGTAACTTTCAAAACTGTTTTGCTCATCTATATTTTCTTCTGCCTTTCCTCTCTTTTGTGTGTTTAAAAATGCTTTCCTGTCTCTGTTTTCTTTCTTTTGATCACTAAAAGAGCTAGACAGTTTTCCAAATTGAATCCAGTTTTATCTCTTTCTCCTAGTCAACTTTCAGCCCAACCCACTGTCTGTCTGCAATATTTGCCCAAGGTCTGTATCTTTATTGAGACCAATCTATTTATGTGTCTGCATATATGTATACATATGCAAATCACAGAGAATGAAGATAGATGATAGATGATTAAGGTAGAGAAATAGACTAGAGAAAGATGATAGAGAACAGATAGATGGATGGATGAATGGATGGATGGATAGATAAATTCAATAGGATATTTGGCACTATATTTGAAAGTTATAGTCTGGATATCAGTATCTTTCTTTCACTTTCTTCTTGTAGTATGGATGATTAAATTGATCTCTTGAATTATAGATTTTACTGAAGGGATTTTTAAATATTCTAAGACTTGATGCAATTAGTGCTATGTAATTTAATAATATATAGAATATTTTAAAAGCTTTGCCATCCGTAGGAAATATTTCCTATGAAGGAAATACTCCATGAGCTTGGAAAATCTGTTGGGTAAAAATATGTTTCACTGTTTTATACATCACTTAATAATAAAAAAAAATTTTCAAATCACTGAACAAAGTCAAGTCCAGAGTTCACGTCCCAGAATCTTACGTTGGTCTGGTATATGGTGCATATGCTTCAGGAGGGCCTTTAAAAGAGCATTTTATTTTCTGGAACCATTTTTTAAAATATTCAGCAAACAATAGCTATAACAAAATTTTATATCGTCCATAATTAACCCTTAATCATATGTGTGATCTCTACAAAAAGTCTTAGGCAAGAGCCTACTTGTTCTCTTCACATATATTCATTGGCAGATACTCTTAATATAGTTCATTTCCATCAAGATTTTGTAGAGATTAAAAAACAGGTTTGTGGCTCATTAATTGTTAATGTCTACATAGTTTCCTTTTTTCATTTTGGTAAAAAGGATCCTCTTTGAATTATCTTGAAAATTGATTCCTGAGTGCCAGTAGCCAAGATTGTGAATGTTTGCAGCATCAGTTTCTTCTGCACAAATTCAGTCAGGTCCTTTTCCCAAATTCAGCTTCTTGAGGACTAATCTCATTTCCTCAACACTGAAATGGTTGAGTTCAAATGTGACAGTTTCACAATCATTGCCAATGAGGATATATCAGTCTAGAAATTCCAGCAGATCTGTTCTATTTTATGTCTATTTGTTGTCCTTTCCTTTCCCTTTAACTTATAGTATCATTGCTTTATAAATTTTGTGGAGGTTAATAATGATGAAAGCATGAGGAACCCACAAATTAATAAGGGTCTGTCAAATCAAGAGGATAGAGCGAAATAGTACATGGCATAACTTTAGACTCATGTGCTTTCATGGAGATTTTAAGTATAAAAAACAAATCTATGTTGTTTGGGTGGCATAGATCCTCATCTCTCACTGGGCACTGGATTCTTGCACTTTAAAACCCAATCCTTTCCTCTTTGCTGGTCCTTGTGAATTTTTAGTTTTATTTGTGCTTCTTTCTCTAACATTGCTTCTTGAATCTGGCTCTTTCCAAATTATTGACTTATCCACATGGTTTCTCTTTTTATTATTTTGCATTGTACTTTTAGCCTCGATCTGTTTTGAAACGTCCCAGCTACCTTCAAACCACAATTCCTCAAACCTCGGTATAGGGCAAGAAGGTCTTCAGTCAACATCATGCACCAGCTCAGACATGGTCCCTGGTAGATCAGGCAGCTAGGTGGTGCAGTGGATCAGAATGTTGGACCTGGAGTCAGGAAGACCTGAGTTCAAATCCAGCCTCAGATACTTATTAGCTCTGTGACCCTGGGCAAATCACTTAATCCTGTTTACCCCTGTTTCCTCATCTGTAAAAAAATAAATGAGTTACAGAAGGAAATGGCAAACCATTCCAGTATCTTTGCTAAGAAAACCCCAAATGAGACCACAAAGAGTCTGTCACAACTGAAAGAACCGAATAACAAGATCCAAACCCCAACCAGGGCCTGGTCTTTCTAGGCCAGGAAATGCAAATACTGTTGGGAAGATTTTTGGCATAGCTGAATATCATACTAAGTTCTCTGCAGGTTCATTTTCTCCTTGGGGTTTTTGTAAGATGGCCCTGTCTTTTATCTTCCTCCTCAGAAACGTTTTGTCAATTAGAAGGCCCTCCAGATCAGTTTTGCCTTTGCATCTATATCTAAACAAGTCAAGGTGGGAGCTATTGCAGTGCTGTCTTTAGCGTTTATTCCTTTAGCTTTATAAATTCATATCTACTTTGACCTCTTCCTCTAACCAGTCAGTGGCCTGATTGTATACAGACAGCTCATTAAAAATGATGATCACACTTATAATTAGTCATTTCCTTTCTGTTATGTCATAGTCGATTATATTTTCGATGATATCATTTGGTGCCTGTGACATTCAGTATCTTTTGAGTGTCCTCTTGAAGAAGTTATTCTGGATATATTGAGTTTTCTGAAGTCTCTCAGCTTTTAGCCTCCTTCATTTGATGCACACAAACCACATTTTTATAAAACATTTTTCCCCTCTTATCCTTTATAAAAATTTAGAAATCATCTCCATTTTAGAAATAGCTGAGATAAAAAATAACTTTTACCTTTTCTTTGTGTAAGCTTAAACTGTACTGTGCCATCTTAAAGTTAGAGTTTATTTACTACTCATTTGCTATTCCCTTAGCTTTCTTGAGAACATGATTCATAAGCCACAAACATAATAAAAAAGAATGACATGATTTTGAGGACAAGAAACTTTTCAAAAGCCTCCCAGCTTTAAAACACAATCTACTTTCCCTATTTCTTTATACATTTTAATTAGGCTGCTTTAAAAAGTGTTTGCTGAGGCAGCAGTATGTTGTACAACAGTTCCCAAAAGAACAGCTGGGTGATCAACAGTAGAAATTAATTAAGGAATCTCCATATTCCTTGTGTGTGAGCATGACATTATTGTCATAGGTACCTTTTATGTCCTCCTTCCCATAAATAGTTTTTATATTAAAAGCCTTTGAAATATTCAGGGTACATGCCTTGAAGTCAGAAGACCTTGATATGAGGCCTAGTGCTGCCATATGCTCTGTGTAAGATGTCTATTTTGTAACGACTTCTTTGAGACTCAGTTGTTTCATCTGCTAAAATAGAATGAAAATACCTCCTTGTAGGGCTATTATGAGAAAAGCATTCTAAAACATGCTAAATATGTGTGAATGAGTATTAACGACAGTGGTAATTATTATTCATTTTAGGTAGGTTAAGGAGGAACCTATCCAAACAACCAGTTGCCTGATGGTCAATGAGCATCTTGGCAGTCCTGAATCTTTACCACCATAGGTGGCTTTCGACCAACCAGCTTCCTCTTTGGAAGAGGGCACAATGTCATCTCTGCTATGTTTTGTTAGACTCCTTGCAACCAAGAGTGCCCTATAGCTGAAAATGGATGGTGTAAGATCGATGAACTATTATCTTCCTCCTGGCAGAATACAATTCTCATCATTAAAAAAAAAACATGGCCCCATTTAGACATTCAGAAATAAGCCCAGAAGATGGCACCAACCATTCTAGGCTTATATCTAGGCTAACAGGCACCTCCTGGGATTATTTTAGTTTTTCCATCCCAGCAACATATTTTTTTTTATTGGTTTGCAGGACAAAATATCGGGGATTGATTTTTAAATTTTAATAAGGAGATGAAATTTGAAGTCACTGTCATTCTCATCAAACCTCCCTGGTGTTACTGATAGTGACAGTGATATCAGTTCAGTTTGGTAGATTTCATCATGTTGGGTAGGTTGGGAGGACTTTATCAAAGTTAGACAGGGTGGAACTGAGAAGGTACCATGGTGGGGGCTGCCATGATGTTACAGATAGAAAACTTACCTCTGAGTAAGGAAGACCTGGCACTAAACCATGCTTCAATCACATACTGGCTGTATGACCTCCCAGACAACTCAATATTAGGCTCTAAGTTGCAGAGCATATCAATTAATCAGTAGACATTTGTTAAGCACCTACTATGTGCCAGGCACTGTACTAAGAGCTGGGGATACGAGAAGAGGTAAAAGACACTCCCTACCCTCTTGTAGCTTGTAATCTAAATGCAGATCTACTTTGGTAGAGGGGATTTCTTCTCTGGGAGCTCCCTTAGATGATGAAATCACATGGTCAGACCAAAAAAAAAAAACTTTCAGCTCTTCTGAAGCTAGAAATAGCACAAATTTTTACAAAGTTAACAATAATAACTAAAATGGAAAGCTACTTGGTCATCTTCTAATGTACTCTCCAGTCCCATCCCATTATGTTCCTTCCATAGTCCCCAACAGCAAATCTTCTTTGATGTCTCTCTACCCCAGCTCCATCACTTAAGGGATCATTTTATTTCAACTGACATTTTTCCAAAGTACATTTTGTTGCATTTGCCCCAGGTACCTTATCCAGTGATGAATTTTCAGGCCATGCAAGGGCTAATGTTCTAGTGCTACATATAAATGTGTAGCTCTCTCAGATAATGCAATATTAAACTTTGTTGGCTCCAGTTAGAGCTGTGGAATAGAATCTGTATCACTATCTTGATGAGTGAATCCCTGGAGCTGTTCCAATATGCTGTACTCAGATAACTTGGGTATACGTAGTATATGGAAAGCAGTTGGCTTTGCCCATTTGGAACTTTCTTGAAGCAGGAATGTTTGCATATTAATAAATTATCTCTGACAGACTTTGGCTTAAAAAGCAGAGTAGTTGGGCTGTGTATATAAAATAGAGATATCAGATCCCCATCTCTAATGCTATCTGGGATGCATTGTCCATCCCCCCTTCTTTTATCAGCCAAGCAAAGAGATATTAAGTGTTCAACTACTTCGCACATACTTAATCTAATTCTACTCCCTATCTCAACCTCACATTTATATTTGGTTAGTTCTCATCGGATCATAGATTTAGAGCAGGGAGGGGCATCTACTCCAGCCTCCCTAATTTTACAGGTAAGATTGAGGTCTAGAGAAGTCAAGTCTGACTTGCCATGCAGGTAATAAGTGGGATATCAGCCCTCCTTGAACTCCAGATCCGGTACTCTTTTACCATACTACACTGCCTTAATTCTCATCGATGTATTCTTTACATATATAACAATTTCATTGAACGACTGAAGACTTGGCATCATAGAATCGCAGAACTGGAATTCTAAGCTGACTCCCATTCCAAGAATGAAACCTGCCTCCTGCATCCCTAACAAGCGGTTATTGAGCTCACTGAATGGAAAAGTTGTATTTATTGTCTTCCTTTCTAGAATTTAGCTTAGTGGCGAGCAGTTCTGGGCAGCTAGGTGGTGCCTTATACAGAGAGCCAGGCCTAGAGTCAGAAAGACTTGAGTTCAAATCTGGTGTCAGACACTTACCAACTGTGGGACCCTGCGCAAGTCATTTTACCTCCATCTACCTCAGTATCCTTAATTGAAAATGAACTGGAGAAAGAAATGACAAATCTTTGCCAAGAAAATCTCAAATGGAGTCATAAAGAGTCAAATTCTGAAACAACTAAAGAACAGCAAGCAGCTGTTCTGTGTCACGCTAGAGTATAGCTTCAGAGCCTACATTCAGAACCCAACAGACGCAGTATGGCTGGTCTTCCACTAACAAGAAAATTCCTCTTTCTTCTTTTTTCTCCCCCTACTTCTTCTCCTCCTTCTAGCTAACATTTATGACATACTCGCTATGTGCTAGGCACTCTGCTAAGCACTTTACAATTATTATCTCCTATGATCCTCACAAGAACCCTCCAAGGTTTTATTCTCCCCATTTTACAGACAAGGAAACCAAGGCAAACAGAGGTTGACTTGCCCAGAGTCAGATGCTAATAAGTGTCTGAAGCTGGATTTGAGCTCAAGTCTTCCTGACTCTAGGCCAAGTTCCAGTGCTCTATCTGCTGGGCCACCTAGCCATCCCAAATAAATAAATTATGGTGTCTGACATTCTGTTCTTCAGATAAATAAGTGGTTCTTCTCACTTAAGGGAGTAAAGAATAGTACATAGAACCTAAGTACCAGAGGAGATCTTAGAATTGAATGGGAAAAAATCCCAATTATTAAGTTATTACTGTGTATGCTAAGTCCAAGGTTCACAAGTAAAACTCATCTACCCCAAAATTGACATTTTATACATATAGGAGAAAACCAAGGAGTAGAGAAATTAAATGATGTTCCTGATGATTTTCAAGAGTGCTAATAACACTCCAAAATCTTTTCTGGAGTTAGAAAATAGATCTATATTTGATAATTTTTACATAAAAGAATCATGCTCTTGTCAGACTGTTTTTAAAAAGCTAATCTAATTCTAACCTAACCTTAGTTTTGTTAGTACCATTTCTTTTTTATATCATATCAGTTTCCAAACACATCTCTCACTTCTGTTCATTGATGCACTGTGAGCCATCTTCTGTAAGAAAGATTTTAAAAGCTAGAGGAAAAAAGCAGTTTAACAAGCTAGTAAACAAACCAACCCAGTGCCCTGTCTGACATTATGTGCAACATTCTGCATCTGCAGTGCCCACTTTAATGAAAAGAGAAAGTTACATTTCTTAAATCTTCTTCTTGATCATTATGATTGTGGAATGTTATGGGTATTTTTTTGTTGCCAACATTATTGTTTGGTAATTTTTGATCATTGGACATCCACATTCTGTCTTCCAGGCCTTATCTACAACCTTCTCTCTCTTCCGAAGATTTTTGGCCTTTGGAGGGTTTGGGGACAGAATTCCAAATCAGAGTAGCCTTGAACCTGGGTTAAGTTCTTCTATAGGAAAATAACTGTAAAATTCATTTGTAAAATGCTTTATAGTATGCACATAACTTTACACACTTTATCTCATTTAAAAATTAAATGTCTTAATCAAATAAGTTGTATCTCCCTGGAGACATTTAAAAACCTTTTTAAAACTTTCAAGCTTTTTTCAACAAATGTTAATAGTCAAGATAGCATTTATATGCTATGTTTTATTTTGAAGGTTTTTATTAGCATTTCCTTTAGATATATGATTTTTTTAAAAGTTTGGTGCATTCTTGCATATAATTTGTATCTTGTCCCATACCTAAAAAATGGTTCTTTTGGAAAATGTGTCTAAATTTATTATAAGACCCTAGTACTGACAGCTTGAAGAGACAGAAATGGATGGAACACATATGATACAGTGTATAGAAATTCACTTTATGGTCAGCCCCTAACACACATACACACACACTTTCAGGGTGAACTATTCCCTCTCCTCATACATTACTTTGCTCTGAGGCTAGTCTTACTGCATGCTTAACAACAGTGTAATTGTGGTCTTAATTTCCCAAATGAAGCTATTTGCTGGTTTGTTTTCAACAGAAAATAGCAAAAACGGGGAAGATTCTTTCTTGCACCTTGTTCTTCAGCCTCCTTCATTGTAGCTGTCTCCAGGGTAAAAGGACAAAGGTGCTTTTTCAAGGTAGCTAAACGGTGCTTTGGAAGTAACTCACTTCAGGAGGAGGGAGCAGGAGAGCTGCTTCATTTGTGCTGGGTGGGCTGCCCCATTGTGTGGTGACTAGATTGATTCCTTTTTTTCTATGACAGTATATTCAAAAGCTGTTTTATGTGAATTGCAAATGAGTCAAATTAGACAACCTCAAAACGATTGGCTTCTGGTCTTAAATGTTCCTGTTAAACTAGAGATGGCTAGCTACAATGGGTTTCCAGTTGCTGATAGATGGTAATTTGGAGGCTACTCATGCAAGCTGTAAGAGACAAGCAGGGGAAATGGTACTATTTTGTAAGTATGCCAAAGGAAGGTTATACCACTACTGTAGGTGTGAAAGCATTTATACAAAAGCTGACTGATTCACTGATGTCTTTGTCTCTAACTTCTTAAGGTAATTAGTTCTGCCTCTACTTTATCAGAATGGTGGTTGTTGTTGTCATCCTTCATTGCTGAAAAAGACCATGCCATCAGAGAAATGATGACATGACCTGCACTTGACTTTATTTTGAGTGAGGGAGGGCTGTGCAGGTCACCAGCCTCACTTCTCCTCCAGAGCTATCTGAATCCAGTGATCTGATATTCATCAGGATGACTGGAGATGACCCAGGATGCACTGAGAGACCTTGGCCCCTTGAGGCCAGGGCATATGCAGGTGTTCGCTGAGGGTGAGGTAACCCTTATTACCTAATAACCTGTTTAAGACATATCCAGGACATGGCCCCTTTAATGAGGCAAAGAAAAAGAAAGACATCAGAATGGAGCTGGGAACAGAAAGCCTCCAAATCTAATCTTAGCTCTGTCTAATAGCTCTGTGACTCTGGGAAAGTTATTTAACCTCTCCATGCCTCAGTTTCCTCATCTGGAGGTTTTTGTACTACCTACTTGTGCACTCTGTACTAGAGGCAGCTAGCTAGTGGAGAGAATTCTGAACCTGGAGTTAGGAAGAACTCATTTCAAATCCATCCTCAGCCACATATTAGTTGTGTGACCTTGAACAAATCTTTCTTATTTTTTTAATATAAAATATATTTATTTTTCAGTTCTTAACATTCACTTCCACAAGAATTAGAATTCAAAATTTTCTTCCCATCTCTCCCCAGCCCCCATCCCAAGATAGCATGCACCTCATCCACCCCTTCCTCCACTCTGTCCTCCAATTACACACCCTTCTTCCATCCTCCTTCCCCTATATTTTACTGTAGGGCAAAATAGATAATTTCCAGTTGCATGCTAAAACAATTTTTAACATTCATTCTTTTATTAAATTTTTTTTTATTTTTAATGTTCTACAATCACTACCATAAAACTTAGATATGTTCCCCCTCTACCTACCTCCCACCACTGCCCTCCTTCCCCAAGACAGCATACAATTCTATGTAGGATCTACACATACTTTCCTCTTAAGTAAGTTTTCACTGTAGTCATGCTGTGTAGACGAACTAAAATAAGTGGAAGAAATCATATAACAAATCAAAACATAATACACACACGCACGCACACACACACAAACATGATCTGCTACATTCTGCGAATGAATTCCATATTTTTCTCTGAGTGTAGAAGGCATTTTGCCTTAGAAGACCATTGGGAATTTTTTTTTTAAAGTTCTTCCGTTGTTACGATGTTCCAAGTCTACCAGAAAAAACTCTCGCACACTGTGGTTGTTCCTGTGCACGAAGTTCTCCTTGTTCTGCTCCTTTCGCTCAGCATCAGATCATATAAGTCCTTCCAGGCCTCTGAAGTTTTCTTGTTCATCATTTCTTATGGTGCAATAGTACTCCATTACATTCATATACCATAATTTATTAAGCCATTCGCCAATTGTTAGGCATCCCCTTGATTTCCAGTTCTTGGCCACCACAAAGAAAGCTGCTATAAATATTTTTGTACATGTGGGACCCTTTCTTATTTTTATGATCTCTTGGGGATACAGTCCTAGAAGAGATATTGCTGGATCAAAGGGTATGCACATTTTTGTAGCCCTTTGGGCACAGTTCCAAACCTCTCTCCAGAATGGTTGGATGAGCTCACAGCTTCATCAACAATGAATTAGTTGAACAAATCTTTCAACCTCTTTTAACGTCAGTTTCTTCTAATATAATATGGGGATAATGCTATTTACCTCTCATTGTTGTGAAGGTCAAAGGAGATAGTATCTGTAAAAACTGAGTAAACTTTAAAGTGCAACTGTATACATAACTATATACATTGGCTATTATTAGAAGCCTATGGAGTAGAAATATCAGGTGGAATTAAAATAATAACTAACAATGCTTACTATCTGCATTTTACAGTTTGTTTCTTGAGAGAGCATTTTAGATTTAGAATTAAACATAGGGCTAAAAAATGTAATGGAAGTTGATCAGATGTGTTCATAAGTTTATTTAAAAGCATACTAGCATATAAAGTCTTCAGATGAGTGGTGGACTATAGCTGTAACACAGGGCATACACAGTCAGGCTTGATCAGTGTTTCCACCTGTTCTGCTTAACTGTCCTGATAGGTTCATAGGTAGAGCTAGAGGGAAACCTAGAGATCATCTAATCCAACTGCTCATTTTATGGAAGGGGAAACTGAGGTCCAGTATTGTCAGATGATTTGCCCAGTGTCATATAAGTAGTAAATGGGAAAACTGTAACTCAAAACCAGATCCTATGATTCACCACTCAAGGAGAATTAGAGGTTGCCTGATTTGTTTTTCAAGAATTGACAGTTTTGGGGAAGAGATAGCAGAGTGTGAGTGTGTTTAAGTTGTCCCTCAGACAATATTTTTAAAAAAATTCTTGATTTTTATCTTGTGGACCAAAATCAAACAATTTGGTATTATGACTTTGAAAAATTTTATGTGTCCAAAAATAATGACCATATAAATGCTAACTGTGAAAGGAGACATTATCAACCAGTCTATTATTGGCAAATGTCTATTAAGTATTTGTATTTATTTCCCACTGAATTAAAAAGGAAAGTGAATTTCCAAACCTTGAGATATGCATATACTTGTGTGTACAGACATATTTTTAGTTATTTGAAATGCTCTTGGATGTTTCTCTTACAATGTGCACAGATCAGAAAACACATAATCATGAATTCTCAGTCACATCATTATTGTTGTTGGTCAGATGTATCTGATTCTTCATGGCCCCATTTTGGAGTTTTCTTGGCAAAGAGACTAGAGTGGTTTGTCATTTCTTTCTCCAGTTCATTTTGCAGATGACGAAACTGAGGCAAACAGGTTTAAGTTACTTGCTCAGAGTCATACTGCTATTAAGTGTCTGAGGCTGTATTTGAATTCATGAGATAAGTCTTCTTAATTCCAAGCCCAGTTCTATCCACTGCTCCATCTATACTTTAAAGGATACTCTGCTTTCAATCTGCAGGTTTGGAGTTAAGTTGCACAATCAATTAATTTAATGTAATGGTCCTTATGTACTTGTGTGCTTGAACACTCTAAATTTTGTAAGATTTTCATACTCAACTCTTAACATTTCTCACTTTTAGGTATTCAGAAGATTATTACCTTGAAATTATTACAAATGTACAGAACTGCAGATGGCAACGGCAACCTGAAGAGTATAAGAAATTTAGGTAAAAACTTTATCATGAAGGAACTCAAACTTGCTATCTTTGTTCGGCAGTAGGATGATAACTTTCAAGACAAATTAGAGTTTTTTTCTTTTAAAAAAACTTATTTTGAAATATACATGTAGATTCTCATCTTTGAAGTTTTCTTTCTTCACATTTTCCCATTTTCTAAATTAATCTTTATGCCACCATTTCCACACCTTAACTCATGAAGCAAAATGTGATTGACTACTTTCCCAAAAGAGAGCATGACTTTGTACAGATGGAAACTTATACATTACCTTCCCTTTTAGTAGTCATATTTATAAAGTATGTGTACTTGGAAAAATGGTCCTAATATAAAATTATATATAAAAGTTATTTAAATCTATAATCATCCAATTTCCCATCATGAAAAACTTTTCATTTAAAAAATGAAAAAGAAAATTTTAAAAATGAGAATTCAGTATAAAACTTCCATATACATCATGACCCTTAAGCAAAAAAATAAAATAAAAAACAACTGATTAAAGGAATTGTAAAGTTATTATAACAGGTTACATAACATATGACAAGTAGGGGTGAGGAAGCAATTTATGTTGATCATCATCAGGTAAGTGTTTTCAACATTAACTTTAAAAATAATTGGTTTTGCCTTTAGTCTGATGTAACCATTGTCCTGCGAAGAAATCGCTATCGTTTCACAGTACGATATTGGGAAGTAGACAAATACTGTGTTTATCTGAACCCTGTTGTTGAAAGTTCCAAAATCTTACTTCTGGGACCCATTTGAAAATTTTGAAAGACCTGTTGATGTGTGTGATGGATGTATATAAAAGTTCATTTGTTAATTAAATTAATTATCTGCATGCTAACAAAATTTATAAGTCTTGAATTCATTCTATAGGTTTTATTAAGTTACTGCTTACTATGTGTACAGTACTGTGATAAGCACCATTGAGCATTTACAGAGAATATGTAAGATAAGGCCCCTACTTTCTAGAAACTTAGAATCTAGTTGCAGAAACTTGATATTCACCTTAAACAATTAAGTAGATGGCTGTGACAATACAATAATATTAATAGCTAGCTTTTATAGAGCATCTTCAATCTTCAGTCTGCCACTGTACTAAGTGCTTTACAAATATAATCTCATTTGATCCTCACAACAAACCTTCAAGATAGGTGCTATTAATATTCCCATTTTACAGATGAGGAAATGAAGGCAAAGAGAAGTTATGTGACTTGCCCAAGGTCATACAAGTAGTAAATGTCTGAAGTCAGGTTTTAACTTGTCTTCTTGAGTACTGGTCCAGTGTTCTATCCACTGTTCCACCTGGCTGCACAGATGACAATTGCCCAAGTAAATGGCAAAACAACATGAGATAGAGTGGCCACAAGGAGATCTGACCTCATGGAGTATCTCAGTCTAGAGGATTTTAAGGTAAACAAAGAATTAACCAGAGTTAAGGACTGGAGTCAATACAGGTATTTAGAGGGAACAAAGTCAGTTAGGCCTCACCAGGTGTGGAAGTTTAAGATAAAGTTAGATTGAGAAGATCATTCCAGAAAAGGAAGTTTGAAGTTGATCACATAGGGTAGTAGGGAATCATTACAGCTTTTTGAGAGGAGGAATGATCTGATTAAATTAGAATTTTACAAAGAATGCGCTAGCTCCATTAGTGTAAGGTGGAGCAAAACCAGTTTACATTCAATACTGATTTAGGGTTTACAGTATGTATGCATATATTATTTTGTTTGATTTTGTGACAGAAGGAAGTATTATTAACTTCATCTTTTTTTTTTCTGGGAAGACCTGAGTTTATTTTTTTTATTTAAATTTATTTATTTAAGTTTTCAACATTCATTTCCACAAAATTTTGGGTTTTAAATTTTCTCCCCATTTTTCCCCTCTCCCCACCCCAAAATGCCAAACATTCTAATTACCCCTATTACCAGTCTGCCCTCCGTTCTAACGTCCCTCCCTTCCCTTATCCCCATCTTCTCTTTTGTCCTGTAGGGCAAGATAACTTTCTATACGCCATTACCTGTATTTCTCATTTCTTAGTTGTATGCAAGAGCAGTACTCAACAGTTGTTCCTAAAACTTTGAGTTCCAACTTCTCTTCCTCCCTCCTTCCCCACTCATCCCCTTTGGGAAGGCAAGCAATTCAATGTAGGCCATATCTGTGTAGTTTTGCAAATGACTTCCATAATAGTCATGTTCTGTAGGACTAACTATATTTCCTTCCATCCTATGCTGCCCCACATTGCTTCTATTCTCTCTTTTGATGCTGTCCCTCCCGAAGAGTATTGACTTCAAATTGCTCCCTCCTCCCATTGCCCTTCCTCCCATCATCCCTCCCCACCCTGCTTATCCCCTTCTCCCCCACTTTCCTGTATTGGAAGATAGGTTTTCATACCAAAATGAGTGTGCATTTTATTCCTTCCTTTAGTGGAATGTGATGAGAGTAAACTTCATGTTTTTCTCTCACCTCCCCTTTTTTCCCCTCCACTAACAAGTCTTTTACTTGCCTCTTTTATGAGAGATGATTTCCCCATTCCATTTCTCCCTTTCTTCTCCCAATATATTTCTCTCTCACCCCTTAATTTCATTTTTTAAGGTGTGATCCCATCCTATTCAATTCACCCTGTGCTCTCTGTCTCTCTCTCTCTCTTTCTGTGTGTGTGTGTGTGTGTGTGTGTGTGTGTGTGTGTGTGATCCCACCAACTACCCAGATACTGAAAAAAATTTCGAGAGTTACAAATACTGGCTTTCCATGTACGAATGTAAATAGTTCAATTTTAGTAAGTCCCTTATGATTTCTCTTTACTGTTTACCTTTTCATGCTTCTCTTGATTCTTGTGTTTAAAGGTCAAATTTTCTTTTCAGCTCTGGTCTTTTCATCAAGTCCTTGAAAGTCCTCTGTTTCATTGAAAGATCATTTTTTCCCTTGAAGTATTATACTCAGTTTTGCTGGGTAGGTGATTCTTGGTTTTAGTCCTAGTTCCTTTGACCTCTGGAATGTCATATTCCATACCCTTCGATCCCTTAATGTAGAAGCTGCTAGATCTTGTGTTATCTTGATTGTATTTCCACAATACTTGAATTGTTTCTTTCTAGCTGCTTGCAATATTTTCTCCTTGATCTGGGAACTCTAGAATTGGGCCACAATGCTCCTAAGAGTTTCCCTTTTTGGATCTTTTTCAGGAGGTGATCAGTGGATTTTTTCAATATTTATTTTGCCCTCTGGTTCTAGAATATCAAGGTAGTTTTCCTTGATAATTTCATGGAAGATGATGTCTAGGCTCTTTTTTTGATCATGGCATTCAGGTAGTCCCATAATTTTTAAATTGTCTCTCCTGGATCTATTTTCCAGGTCAGTTGTTTTTCCAATGAGATATTTCACATTATCTTCCATTTTTTTCATTCTTTTGGTTTTGTTTTGTGATTTCTTGGTTTCTCATAAAGTCATTGGTCTCCATCTGTTCCATTCTAATTTTGAAAGAACTATTTTCTTCAGTGAGCTTTTGAACCTCCTTTTCCATTTGCCTAATTCTGCTTTTTTAAAGCATTTTTCTCCTCATTGGCTTTTTGGACCTCTTTTGCCAATTGAGTTAGCCTATTTTTAAAGGTGTTACTTTCTTCAGCATTTTTTTGGGTCTCCTTTAGCAGGGTGTTGACCTGCTTTTCATGCTTTTCTTGCATCTCTCTCATTTCTCTTCCCAATTTTTCTTCCACCTCTCTTACTTGATTTTTAAAATCCTTTTTGAGCTCTTCCATGGCCTGAGCCCATTGAATATTTATTTTGGATGTCTGGGATACAGAAGCCTTGACTTTTATGTCTTTCTCTGATGGTAAGCATTGTTCTTCCTCATCCAAAAGGATGGGAGAAGATATCTGTTCACCAGGAAAGTAACCTTCTATAGTCTTATTTTTTTCCCCCTTTTTTGGACATTTTCCCAACCAGTTACTTGACTTTTGGGTCCTTTGACAAGAGTAGGGTATACTCTGGGAATCTGTAAGATCTTAGTTCCTCCAAAGTGTCACAATCAAGCATGTACACTGGTCTGGGAGTAGGAAGAGATTTTTGTGCCCAGAATCTTAGCAGAGTTTCCTCTCCACAGATACCTGGCCTCCAGTTCCACCAGCTCCCTCAGGGCCTCTGCACAGGGCTGAGATAATATTCAGCTCCTCAGTGTTCCCAGGGGTTTTTATGATCCAACAATGGATGCAGGTTGCTGTGGGGGCTGCTGTGAGAACTGCTGCCACCCACCTGATGTGGCCTCTGCGGCTGGCCACTGCCTGAGGGCGGAGCTATGGGAAGGCCCTTCTCCCTTCCCAGCCAGCTGAAAAAACCCTGTCACTGACCTTTGGGGCCTGTGGGTTGAGGAATCTACAAACCCACTGCTACTGGGACTGGGGATTTCGTGACTGGAGATTTTGCCCCCGAGGGCTGTTTGGGAGCCAAGTCTTGTGGCCATGGCTGGGCTGGGCTCCACTCTGTGCTTGGTGCAACAGACATTTCCTGTGGGTCTTTCAGGTTACCCTGGGCTGGAAATGTCCTCCACTCTGTTGTTCTCTACTTCTGCTGCTCCAAATTTTTTAAGAGTCCCTCTCTACAGGTATTTTATTGGCTGTGTGGGGAGAGCCTCTGTATGTGTGCCTTTCTACTCCACCATCTTGGCTCTGCCCCAGCCTCATCTTACAGATTGACCTAACAGCCCTGTGAAGCACGTGCTAACTCTGGTCCTCATTTGAGGTCTGAAGGCCCGGAAAGACACTTTCCCATGGTCATATAGTGATTGTCTGACTTGGGAATTGAACATAGATTTTCCTCACTTCAAGTTCAGTATTTAGTCCACTCCCCTTGATGAGAGGACTGACAAGAAGTCAGGAGTTTGGCTCTTTCAAGAAGCCAATGCTGAGATAATGAGTCTTTGAACTAGTGCTGAAATCAATGTCAGCTGTTATCATTCTAGCTGGAGAGGAAAGACCAACCATAGAGACCTTTTAAAGAGAGAATTCATGGGAGTTGGTAGTTCTTGGATGTATGGAATGAAGGACAAGAAAAAGTCCAAGATGTCTCTGGAGTTTCCAGCCTGAAATGACTAGGATAGTAATGATGACACTGACAGATATGGGGAAGTTTCAGAAGGAGACGCATTTGAGGAGAAAGATGATGGGTTCCATTCTGGACTCCAGCTGAGTTTGAACTGACAATGGGACATCCAAATAGAAAGGTCTTGTAGGTGAATGACAACACTATTGATGAGAAATTTTCATCATTAAAGTCATTCCCCTAATATAGAAGATAAAGAAAGGCAGGGTCATTGTCTTGAGAAAGCTACTACTAAGTGAACCTGTTACCCAGGCTTGAAAGAAGGTCTTCTGGTATTCTAACACACCTGCATGGCAGGGTTTATCAGACTTTCTAGACAGTACCTTTAAAGGCACAGCTTGATTCTTGGGGAAGGGTAGAAGAAGCAGATCATTGAAGAAAAGCTGACGAATTAGTAACAGGTGCTGGATAAGCTAAGTTCAGTGAGGGGTATACATCAAAGCTTTAAGGCACTGGGAACAGGGAGAATGAGAATGCTGGGTCCAAAAGAATGCCTCATAGCAAGGCACTAGTAATATGCTGAATGGCAGAATAAAGGTTGAAAAGTAGCTTGATAGGCTGGACCAGTGGTTCAATCTCAGGAGGTTAAATTTAGTTGGCATTAATATAGGTAAACATTTGGGTTCAAAAGGTCATTTCCTGTGGAATAAAATGTAGGTTTCAGTTGACTCACAAGTACTCTATGAGCCCACACTGTGACAACATTCCTTTAAAATTGTGGCTAGTAGGTCCTTGTACCCTGTCCTCATCAGACCATGTCTGCAGTCTTGTGGTCAATTTTGCAAGCCAGATTTTAAGAGAGACAAAGTGCATTAAACAAAGAGCAGTCAGGATTGTGACGGTCTGGAGACCAATGGGAAGGGAGTGGGGAGGCTTAGCCTGGAGGAGAGAACGTTTAGCCTTGACATGATAGCTTCAAATATCTGAGCAATTATTCCGTGGAAAAGTAATGAGCCCCATTCAGTGAAGCTGCAGAGCAGAGACCACTAACTGAAGATGACAAGTGACTCTGGTGGACTAGTCTTACTTCATGTAAGGAGGAGCTTTCTAACAGTTCATACTGTTGAGCATGGAATAACTGCTGATACCTGAGTGAGCCTTCCTTCAATCACTGCAAGTGTCATGTAGAGACACTTTCAGAGATGACCATCTTTCAGAGATGATGGAGAGGGGATTTTCCTGTTGTGTGGGAGGTCAGACTATAACCTCTAAAATTTCCTTTTTTTAAAAAAATAGTTTTTATTGATATCTTTTGCTTTTTACAACCATAGATTTCTCCCTTCTATCCCTGCCCATCTCATCCAGATAACCAGTCTTTATAACCAAGGATTTTCTTTTTAAACAATAAGGAAAAAAAGAAAGATGAAGGAAAGAGAAAAAGTTCGGCACAACTTAGTAGATCTCTTCTAATTCTATTATTCTACCATTATAAGGTTCTGTGAATTTAGGTCATTCGTTCAGTAAGCATTTATTAAACTCCTTTGCTCTAGTTACGATTCTAGGCATTGGGTCAGGCAAAGTAGAATCATAGGATTATAGCTCTTTGAGGATCTGGAACAGCCCTCAGAGGTCATCTAGTCCAACCCTCTTATTTTACAGATGGGGAAACTGAGATCCAGAGAGATTAAACTATTTGTCTTTGATGACAGAGATAAGTAAGTAGCAGAGCTGAGATTTGAACGCACATCTTCTGACTCTAGGCAACTAGAGCTGTATGGCACAGTGGATGGAGTGCAGAACCTGGAATCAGGAAGACCTAAGTTCAAATGTGATCTTGGACACTTACTAACAATGTGACCCCAGGGCAAATCACTCAATCATGTTTGCCTCAGTTTCCTCAAATGATATGGTGAAGGAAATGACAAAAATCCCACATAGGGTCACCAAGAGTTGGACATGACTGAAATAACTGAAAAACAACAATCTTTGACTTTGAATGTAGGCCAGTTCCACTAGAATAAGCCCTGGTAGGAGTGTAGGAAGAGGCAGGTATTTAGGACAGACATGCTAGAGTCAATACAGGATGAGGCAAGACAAGAGACTGGGCCCTACAAGCGATAGTCGCACATTCTAAGATTGCAGGATCAGCTGGGGGAAGCCAACACACAGAGCAAGAGGGAGAACATTCTCTACGTGGATCTCTAGATTTCTGAAACAAGGAGTGGGAGCAGGGAGATGCTGGAACCAGCTAAAATAGCCTCAGGCCTGATTATTCATTTTTCAGTGTGTAACAAACATCTTGGAAATCCAGGCTTGATTTATTGTTCTATTGATTATACAAACTTAGTAAAGTGATGAAGAAAGTCTTAATGCAGATTAAACTTAAAAGTGTGTCTTTCTGTAACTTTTTTTTTCTGAGATCTGATTTTTAAACAACTACTAACACATTGCTGGGTGGGAATTTGGATCAAACAACCTCAGGTCTTCTTCGAGGGCGTATAAACCTTCACAAATTTGGACGTGTTATCTGGGACCAGGTTTTCTACTTTTCCTCTTGAGACAAAGTTCTCTTTATGAAATTCTTCTGTGGAACTGGCCTCTTGTAAAATTAAACATTTGTATTCTCAGAGTCACATCTAGCTAGAGAATGACTGAAGTCAGAAAAATTCGGGTTTTCATAGTTTTCAGATGTTTGGGCATCGGCCTTCCAGCATCTTCTGTCATTTTACAGTTTTCTCAGTAAAGACAAATGCTATTGTAACAGCCTATTCCAAATTTACCTGGGGTGAATTCAGTGGGGGAGCCATAGCACTTCAAATTTTCTATCTCTCATTTTCAGAATCTGAATGATACTTATTTCCTTGAGCATGACCCAGAGATGGTTCAATTTAAATTCAGATGCTTGAAAGACCTACTTTTTTCTCTCCTTCACACTTGAAAGCTCCTTTCTGAAGCTCTGAAAATTTTGGGGTGGATAGACTTTTATGCCAAGCTGAAGACCTATGAGCTTCAGTAATTAGTCTAACCAGATTTCCTTGGTTACTTGCATACTAATTATTACATTAGCATTCTTGAACAGTTCTCCAATTTAAAAGAGGTGTAGTTATTTGGGCAACAAATTACAGGAACCAGTCACTTCTAGGACCAAGACCAATAGTATTCCTCACTCTTGGCTATATTCCTCACTCACTATTTCAGAAATAGATTGCTTTGAAATGCCCTTTGGGCATTCTAATATTGTCACACATCGTTTTGAAATCTCACTGTTTTGTGGCTATGTGTTAGGATGAATGGTTTCCCGCACCTTATCAATCATAGATTTAGTGGATAAGTAGCACCAAGAATGTTTGGCACCGTGACACAGTGCCATCATAGATAAATATGGGAGCTGTCTAAAACAAGGAGGAAATTAGATATCTTTCAGACTACCCTAGCCAAGCAGCTCTTTTTCTGTGTCTGGATTATCTGTTCCAGTGACTGGTGTATGGAAGCAATTGAAGTTTATTGCTAAATTAGGCAATGCCAAAATCCCTTAGAATTTTATAAGTTAAATTTCCCTAAAAGTTATCCCCTTGTCTTCTTTCCTACACTGAAAGCATTGAAAAAGATTCAGATGTTGCATTATCAAATTCACTACCTCTTTTAATAATAAACTAGGTTTTGCTTTTTTAACTTTTATATATCCTGGACTCTTGGGGGAAAAAATCAAACAGATTTGCTTACCTTATCACTTACGCAGATTTTTGTAGCTTAATGACATTACTACAAAGCCACTGAATAATTAATGATTTAAGATACTTCCAAGAGATCATAGAACTGCCCTCCCAAATGCAGTTAGCTGCCAAGGTTTTCTTGTATGTTCTGATGTGTATCATAAAGAAAAAAATGGCTAGAATTTCAGATCCAGTATCATTTTACTAATACTATTCATCACCCTCTTACTCTCTCTAGCCACATATATCTTGGAGAGAAACAACTGCTCCTTGAAGGAGGATTGTTGTTATTGCCTCTGTCTTCCTTTCATTCACTCCTATCCCTCGTGTTTGGGATTCCTAGAGGGTGACTCTGAGGCTGGCTCAGGTTATAAATGTTTCATTTTTATTTTAATTTAAGGAGATAGGTGTTCTTTACGATATGTGTGTTGGGGGCAGTGTTCGGTTTGAAAAAGCTTCCTGTCCAAGAGCCTACTATCCAAGGACCATTTTTCATCATTAATATCCTGTGTTCATCTCCTGTTTGTCCTGCCATGTAGTGAGCCCATGCATTTTGAAGAGATGCAGCCAGTACCATGTCATTACTTCTGCTACATTTAGTAATAGAAACTGGCCTTTCTTCTTTTAGGCATTATTTCCTCTCTCTGGTTTCCAGACTATAGATTGTACTCGCTGAATATAATGCTCTCTGTCTCCCTTGTGATTCACCAGTCTCCTGGGCTTTATTCTCAAACTTATCTCCCAAGTTGTTGTGTTTCAATACTAATTACATTGCTTTGGACTTCCATGTCAGATAAGCTTTCTCATAGGACAGTTTTCCACTAAGATTGTTATTTGCTCATTCTGTTGCTCACAGTTTTTTAATATAGATATATTATGTTACTTAAGCTCCCTTTCCCCCCACAATGTCCCAAGATGTACATCTCTTCCAGCATTCCAACATTGGTCATACATTTCTCTCTTTCCCATTTCATTAGACTTCCTGTGCTTGGCTTTGATTCTCGCCCCCTGTCCCCCTCCATAGCCCCTTTTGCTACAGTGCTTATAATCTGCTTAGATTATATATGAGCTGATTTTCTAGTGACTTTTGAAATACAGAAATGTGTGAGTCTTAGAGATGGGACAGAAATCTGTTTATGCTGTTGGCAGTATTCTATTCCTCTGTCCTTAGTCATTCTGGGGCTTTCCATCTTCCCTGAAGCAGAGCTTTTTTTTTTTTTAATATGTTATCTCCCTCTATTTAGTGTGAGCTTCTTAAGAGAAGCTTTTTTGTTTGTATCTTCAGGGCTTGGCACAGTAAGCCTAGTTAAGCACTTAATAAATGCTCATTCATTCATTCATTCTGAACTCCTCACCCCTTGAAGTGAAAATTATATTTGCCCAGGTTGGGTCAGGAAAATTCCTTAAACATTTTACCATTTCAGGCAATAAGGCAGTTTTTTTGCTCTTTTTACCTCCCTATTTGTCTCTTTTCTTCTGTTAGGGACAGGGTATCCTGGTATAACATCCAACTCAAGTCTTTCATTGGAAAATCAATGTCTGATGCTACAAAATTATCCCTCCTTTTTCTCTCCATCAAAACTGTTTGATAGGAAAATAACCTAATAAACTGATTCCTTCCAAGGTGGCATGATTGCTTAGGGCTGACAGGTTATCTCCATTTTAAAATGAAGATGATTGGAATGGTTACTGTTTGAACCCAAATAAAAGAATGGTAGATGGTAGAATTTCAGACAATATATCATGGGGAATTGAGGGAAAAAATTGGGAGAGTATGGAGACCATATTGACACCAAATGACCTCTTATAGACCACTTTTTAATCTGCCTATGACAACAACCTTGAATGTTTTTTGGCCTAATGTCTTCCCCTCAAAGCTTAGGTAACCGAACATGGAGAGTTTTGGTGCTATCCATCTTCTCTCCACTTTGTCAGATTTTTCTTTCTCTTCCCATATAATACTCCTTTTTTCCACCTGTGGCTTGTCCTCAATACCCCCTGTCTTCACCATCCTCTTAGACTATTATCATAACACACAAAATTATGTTAACATAATAGGTATTCTAAATTGTTATTTTATAATTAAGAGCAGTGTGTGTGTCTATATATATGTGTGTGTGTGTGTATGTATATATATATATACATATACATATATACATACACATACATACCTACACACATACCAATTTTACCACCAGAAATAATCTCTTTTTCTTCTGTTGGAGAAGGGTGTTTGTATGGATCTAGTATAACATCATATCCCCAGGAAGGACTATTGTAAGACTATAAGGTTTAGAGGCAGCAGTGTGCTGGTACTGGCCCTCTGGGGATAAAAAAAAAAATACATCCAGGACATACTTTTAAGTTTTATCTGCATTATTAAAGTGACACTGAAATCAAATTTCATCTCCCTATTAAAACTTAAAAATCAATCCCCATTTTTTCCACCATTTCCTTAAGTCTTGGCAGTCAAGAAAACAGTAAATAAAACCCCAATTTGTAGGATTTACTGGTTTCAAAGATACAAATGTTGGCACTGGAAATTTAACAATGGCTCTGGATCAAGCCTACTCCAGAACACCTCTGCTTAGAGGGTTATTGAGGAAAAAAATGTAAAAAAAAAGCCAGCCAGGCTTCTGGAGTCTGGTAACAAACTCATGTCTAAGTGGAACGAACCTGGGACCAGAAATTCTAGTCTAAGGCTGCCAGGTAAGAGTGAGGTAAACTTCTTTGAGTTAAGCTGTACATTTTCTTAAGGGCAGAAATTGTTTTGCTTTTGTATCCCTAGCCCAGTGCCTTGAACATGTAGTAATAGACATTTGATAAATGTCTGTTGCGCGACCCTATGAACAATTATCAATGAATCCCCAAATAGTTGTGTTGTTGGATACTACAGGAGATGTAGAAGATTACAAGACATGGCTCCTGTTTTAAAAGAACTTGTAATCTAATAGGCAGTATAGACAAATTTATATTTAAAAAGTCAACTAATACTGGAAGGCTGCAAATCAGCTTGCTCTCGGGACATTAATAATAATCTGTGAATTGAATAAGTGCCCGCCCCCCCAGAAATCTCAGCTCAGATGCCCTCACTTCTATTCAGTTTTCCCAGATAACCTCATTGCTCGTGTTTTCTTCCTTTTCAAATTATTTTGTATTATATGAATGTGTCTGGGTACATGGCATATGTCTTGACTAGAATATGAACTTTTAAGGACAGAGACTCTTCCTTTTTAAGTCTTTATATTCCTAGCACCTTCTACTTGCTTTGTATTCTGGTCAGGCAATTATTAAATGTCTTAACTGAATTGAAGAGCTCTAGTAGTTTGGAGGAGGGATTGGTCACTGTAGGCTAAGGTACTCATCATGGTAGAGATGAAACTGGAGCCTCTAAGTCTTGAAGGATGCGTTGAATTCACATAGGTGGAAAAATGGCATAGAATTTAAGGACCAGTCTAGAATAGAGAGATTTTGCAGAAGTAGGATGTGGTCACATTGTGGGCGATCCAAGTAGTTTGGACTTTATCCTGTCTAGAAGTATCCAGCTCACAGCTGAGTACAGCCCGAATCAGATTAAGAAGTAATTGGGAAATGTTTAACCAAATAAATAGAAATATAATACAACATAAATAATAATAATTTGTAGTTTTCTAAGCCAACATGAGGCCATGGGATTTGTTTCTTTTTGAGTTTGACATGAGTACTGCAGTCAGTAAGGAGCCGTTAGCAATTCTGAGGTGACATGATAAACACAATAAAATCATGTTTTTAGAAGATGAATCTATTGGTGGAATACAAGATGGACTAGATGGGGAAGAGGCTGCAGGCAGGGAAAAGTGAAGGGTCGATTGCAGGAGTCTAAGTATGAGGTGAACTCAAAAGTGCCAGGGTTCCAGTTAAGACTCAGGCCGAGGGGAGGAGAGAAGTAGATTTGGAGTCAGGAAACCTGGATCCCAAGCAGGATGCTGTTATTTCTTACGTACACGAGACTGGGTCAGTCATTTCGACTTGTTGGGCTTCATTTTCCTTATCTGTGGAATGAGGGAGGGGATAGGACCAGACAACCTCTGAGTTCCTTCCAGCTTGAAATTTTGTTATTCCATGATCTCTAGGGAAATGAGCAGCGTTGATGATGGTGAAATGGAGCCACAGAGAGGATTTTGGAGCTGCCATTCTCCAAGATGTGATCTTTAGTATTTTTCTGTAAAGTTCCAGGCATACATCATTTCCCCTTTGGAAACCTAGTCTGACCAAATAGACCAACCAAATAGGCAGGGTCCCACATCTCTCTTATTGTTCTCAACTCTAGAGGGGATTGCTTATCTTTTTATGGTGAATTTTTTTTTAGTTGCCACATCCTATAGAGTCTCATAAACTTACACAGAGCAGTTCCTGGTTCCACATTCAAATATAGACCATTTAGTTGTGCTGGCAGTGATTCACAGGACCAGGACAAAAAGCTGCAGTAAAGGACACATGCATATGTTTGGAATGCCTGCAGAGAGCTGGAAAATTTGAAGTCATTCTCCAGATAAAGATTAGAGGATCAGGAATTAATGTAAAGCAGGCATAACTGAGAGAAAGACATTACCTTAGCCTCCAGTTGAATATAATTCCACAATGGTTAGTATCATCAGGACCAATGTTTCTTTCGATGTTCTAACAACAGTAAGCCTTTATTAAGTATCTATTAGTATGTAATTGACTAAATTAGGTGGCAGAGCTGCAAAGACAGAAGTGAAATGGCCCCTCCAGGAACCTATGTTCTACCGGGTTAGTCCAATCTTCTATGTTTTATTCAATCCTGGCAGAGTTCCTTTTAAAAGGAGCTAGTGACTAAAGAGCCAGTATTTTCTGATACAGTACATATGAACCCTGTACGCCACTGGAAATCTTGGATCATTTTTCTTATAATAGCAAACATTGCCTTTGGGCCATCTCTTGTCTCAATTCTTAGCGAGCCTTTAGTCATTGAATGAGCATGGCCTCAGACAAACTGAAACCTAGGAAAGACCTTAATTTAGAAAGACCAAGGTCATCCATTACATCCTGGGCCTTCAGCAGTTGTCTTGACTTTTGTCTTGCCACCGGACTTGGATGTCTGGAGGAGAGGGTATGGGCGACAAGTTCGAGCAACTCTGCCTCACTGAGATCCAGTTCAGCACAAGTCATCACCCTCATCCTGTCATTGATCCTCTTCAGAAATGATGAGCAGCAGCAAAGTAATTTATAATGTATCAGGCTATGAAATAAAATAATGGTATATCCAGATGCCACCTGGATCTTATTCTTCGTTTCTCTTCTATAACAAAATTAATATGTGCGATGTAGAAAAATGGTTGCACCTGAATCCATTATTGCTGTGCCACATAGCATTGTAGAATTTTAACTTTGCAGTTCTATAACAATAGTTATAAAGATTTACCTTCCTCAGAAATTGTGTTGAAATGACAGTGGGAAGTATGAAAACCAAAGTGATAGTAAGAACACGACCATCGCAATATACAATAATAGTCGTATCACAAGTTCACCTTCGTGGAGCACACTCTGGTTGACAACACAGTATCTTCACCACCAGTTTGTGGGATCAGAAGTCTAAGCATTTCTGTCCTTATTGTAGAGATGAGGAAACTGACAGTGTTAGGTTAACTTACTTATAGCTTGTGTTGCATACATAGAGATAATTGAATAGTTTGTTGGCATCACAGAGTGCTGGACCTGGAATCAGTAAGACTCATTTTCCTGAGTTCAAATCTGGCCTCAGACACTCACTAGCTGTGTGACCTTGGGCAAATCACTTAATCCCGATTGCCCTCAAAAAAATGAAAGGTCATGGAAGCTAAGTTAAACTTTTTTATTATGAAGAGACAAGTTAATACATATGAAAGGAAAAACTTCATAATAATTTCAGTTACCCAAAAATAGAGTAGGCTTCCTTGAGTGGCCATGAGTTACCTTGTCCTGGAGTTCTTAAATAGAGGCAGAGGATCTACCAGCTTAAAACATGGGAGAAAAGACTCTCAACCGCAAAGGATTGGTCTGGGAGGCCTTGGGAGGCCTTCACAGCCCCTCCCGGCCCTGAGACCCTGTAATTCTGTAACATTTCCCTATTAACGGCTAGCTATTATCACAGATAAAGTACAGCAACGAGGGAATGATGAGATGGTCATTTTTCGATTCCATTCCAATGTCATGAGAGAGTTTATAATCATTCATAATCCCAGCTCTTGGCCTTGTGCTTCTCTTCAGATGCAGAGTAACATGGAATTTATGAAGGGACCATCCGTCCTTTTTAGTGTGCTCTATTTGCACTCTCTTTGATCTTTTCATGATTGAAAATAGACTGCTTAGACCAGAAAGTCATATACTTTTCATCTTTCTAGGTTACTGTTCTCAAGTGTACTTTATTCATTGGAAAAGCTTGTCTCTTCATGAGCAGAGTTTGTGGCTTATCTCTCCTCTCTTTATAAGTTGGCTTTGCAGTTCAAAGAAAGAGGGGAAAGAGCGGAGCTACTGACCCCAGATCCTGTAGCAGATTCTGGGAGCAGGAGATAGAGTTGCCAGTCTGGCACAGCTAGGTAGCATGGAGATAGAGCCCTGGGTCTGGAGTCAGGAAGATCTGAGTTCAAATCAGCCTCAGATACTTATCTGTGTGACTGTGGTCAAGTCACTTAACCTCTGTTTGCCTCAATTTCCTCTTCTGTAAATGGGACTTAAAATAGCACCTACCTCCTAGGATGATTGTGAGGATCAACTGAGATAATAATGTAAAATGCTTAGCGCAGTGCCTGACACATAGTAAATACTATATGTGTTAGCTATTATTAGGTCGGTCCTCCACCTCAATGAAACATCCAGAACATTGCCCCCTTAACCGTGGTCACACACAGGTTCCCTGTTCATTATTTTTAAGTGAAGCCCACAGTTGGTGTTTGGTATTGCCAGTGAAGGTTTAAGAATAATGAGACCTCTTGCAAAAGAAAGTATGACGTACACAGAAATCGTACCAGGAACATTTATCCTAGGGAACACTTCCTTTGTTAATAAGCTGTTATAATTATAGATAAGATGGATTCAGCAATTTAATTGTAAAAATCCTTTTTCAAAGGCTTCAGATAGTTAATTCAGGCACCAAAACATTCTGCCAGTTTCTACAAAGAAAGACTTTTGGGTCCTTCTTGCCTGTTCCCCCTCTACCTTTACCACCTTTCCACTGAATATTTAACTAAATAAAAGTACGAACAACTCAGTCACAGAAGGGAGAGGATAAATGTCTTCCATAGTTTGTTCATACATTGAACGGCAATAAAGCTAGTGACCTGGAATTTTTTTTGTCTGAAGTCTAATCTATATTCAGAAATCTCAAAAATTCATTTTAATGGTTGAATTTCATATTTTTAGAGCTTGTTTTTTCACACTTAAGAAGTAATTCAGAATTGACTTCAACTTAGCAATTTAGAAACTACAGAGGACTATCACAGAGCTGGAAGGGACCTTGAGAGGTCATCTAAATCATCCTTATGCATTCATGCAAGACTGTATCCAAAGCTTCTCTGACATTTGGGTCTATCTCCTCTATTTAAATAACTCTAGGGAAAGATTCTACAGCCTCTTTTGATACCACTCTGTGTTTAACAGCTCTACTTAGAATGTTTGGCCTTCACCTATCTGCCATGTAATCCCATTTCTTTTTGTTTGGGACTCAGAATGGTTTTGTAGCCCCAGCCCTACCTGGCATATAGTAAGTGCTTAATAAATGCTTGTTGATTAACTGGCCTACTCTTCACCCTCTCCATGGGTAAGTTTTCTGTTCTTTCAGACATATGTGAATAACCTGTTGGAGAGGTAATGGGATGTACCAGATAGAGATCTGGCCTTGGAATCAGTAAGATCTTTGGGTCAAGTCTTGCCTGTGACATACACTAGCTGTGAGAGCCTGGGCAAGTTTATTTAAGCCCTAGAAAACTTACAGCTGGTTACAAGTTGCAGAACAACTTGCTGATCTGCATGCACTGAGAGAGTCCTCTGCACCAGTGCAACTTCTCAGGTCCAGACCAAAATGCAGCCTATTTGTTATCTTTATGTCACATGCATTTCAAACACCCCATTCCTCCAGGTTGAATCTTCATTGTGACAAAGAAAACCAATTAAACACAAAATAGATGGTTATTAATACTATTTTTCTCAATATTAATTCTATGGCTACTGCTAGACCTGGGTTCTAATATTGATGCAATGACCATGTCAGACAACACGTATGTCTTTTGTTCTACTATTCTCACCCCTCTGTGCTGCAGACAGGCTTATGTTTCATTATTGTTCTGAGATTTTCATTGGGGATTTTATTTTTAGTCGCTCAGAGTTCCATTTGTTTCATTCACATTGTCGCAGTTGTGTGTACTGTCCTAGGTTCTGCTGATTTCGTTTTGCATCAGTTGGTGCACATCCTCCTATGTTTCTCTGAATTTCTCCTGTTCAGGAATTAAATCATTATATGGAAAACATTGTAGGGACTACTTCTTGAGAGAAGTCTTTCCCTTTCTTCTTCTTCTTCCCCTTATTTTGTATCAGTATTTACTTATCTGTTCACATGTATCTCTTATGGCCTCTTTGAGGATAGGAACTGTTTTATAGCTATAGTCTTTATAGCTAAGGCTCTCTATCCAATACTGGATATGAAGCAAATACCAAAACGTCTCTGACATAGAATGTAGAGAATACACAGACTAGATTCTTGTGGCTTCTCCAGCCTAGGACAGCTACCTCATCTCAGGCCTCAACCACTTTATCAAGCAGCCTCCTTGTATGACAGCTGAATGAAAGAATTTGAGATCAGAGATAACTTACTGGTGTTCAGTTTGACAACTAGTAGCCAGGAGCCAGTAGTCCACACCTCAGAGGGATCAGTAAAAATAAAGTTATCCCTAGGGGCAGGAAAGAGTATAGATTGCCCCAATGATTATTCAGAACTGTGTGGATGGTTTCCTTAGCGTATGACCAGTTGTGTTGTGGTTAACCTAAGATGCAGGGGCATGTATTTGATAAAAGGACGCATCACTGAGTACTTGCTGTTATCCTTGTGAGCTGACGTTTATATAGCACTTTAAGGTTTGGTAACACGTAGCCTAAAACTGCCCTAACTGTCCTTCTAGGACTCCCTGCATTATCTCATTTGTCCCCAGCAACTCTGTCTGTGAGGTAGATATCACATGTTTTATTATCCTCCTTTTACAGATGAGGACAGTGAGTCTGGAAGAAAGTAAGTGCCTTGTTCATATTCAGAGCCTGTAAGTGACAGAGGCAAGATTAGAACCCAGGTCTAGCAGTCACCACAGAATTAATATTGAGAAAAAAATAATACTAATCACCATAAAACATTTGGTCAATGTCAGGGCATTGAACAAAGCAAATTAAGGCATACTCTGTAAAAATCCTTAATATAAAACTATTTTTCCTTGAAGTTTTTTGAGAACCCTTGTGCTGTGAGGTGGAAATAAGATGATTATTTAGTATATCAGTGGAGAGTCCCTGCTGCCTGTATATTTACCTTAACCACACTAAACCTCGTTCAGAAATCCTGATGATGATATGTAAGAGCTACCCATGAACTAAGGGATGAAACATTTAGCTTGTTAGTATTCTAAGCATCCTTCCCTTACTTGTAGAATGCAAACCTGAAGCAGTCATTAACATTTCATGGAAATCTAGAAAGCATTCCATTAAGACCAATGAAGAATTTTGACTTGAGGCTTATAATGAATAGCCCTAACAAAAGGAAATACCAAGCAGCTGTAACTTAAATATATAGTTTTGTTTTCCTTTTGAAATTGTCCCATACCTAACAGAATATATTTGGTTCTCAAAGGAGTGCTAATTAAGTGTTTGCGGTGGTGTAGTATGATTCTCCACATCTCTTTTTATCAATGAAAGCAAAATATATTGAACTATTTTTTCCTACTACATAATCTAGTAACATAACCTAGTATACAATTTTCACTCCCTGAAAGTTGAACATTCAGTCATTCATTCATTAAACACTTACTTAAAAACCTACTGTGTCCACCTAAAATACTGTACTAGGGTTAGGAGGAATATCACTAGTACTGCCACCACCACCGCCATCGCACTACCACTAATACTACTACTGGTAATGATGATGGGGATAGCTGACATTTATTTAATGGTTTGGAGTTCACATAGTCCTTTGCATACATTATCTCATTTGATCCTCGTAACTGTGCTGGGAGAGAGGAGTTATTATCATCCCATTTTACAGATGAGGAAACACTGTCTGAGTAAGTTAAGTGACTTGCCCAGGGTCACACAGGTATCTCTTAGGCAAATTATAGCTCAAGTCTATATTAGCTCCAAATCCAGCAATGTAACTATCATGTCACCTTCCTTCTTTAAAATTTACATGACAGGAACCCCAAGGATAATGAAACCTAGTACTTTGAAAAGTGCATTAAAACTTGCAGAACGCTGGAATTCAACAATCAATAAGAATTTAAATATATGCTATGTTCCTAAGTTCTGAGGATCCAAAGAAAAGCACCAATTCTTTGCCCTTAGGAAACTTACTTTCTAATGAGGAAGACAACTTATAAATAAATCGATAAATAGGAGAAACATCCAGAATAAGTGGAAGTTAACCTTAGAGGGGATAGTTGTAGTAACTGTGGGGACCAAGAAGAGGCTCCCAAAGAATATGGCAAAGAAGTAAAGTCTGAGGTGGAGTCCTTAAAGATTCTAAGAATCATTCAGTTCAGTAAGCATTTATTAATCACCTGATGTATCCAGGGCACTCCACTCATGCTGGTAATTCAAAGATAAAAATGAAAAATACAGTGAAGTACATTAGAAATTAGACAGCCTTTTTGAAGAGGAAATGTCCTTATCTATTATGTGGAAAGACTGGGGGAAGAGGGAGGGTTCTCTGTTTTTTCATGGAGGAGAAGGAGACACGGAGAAAAAGCAAGCTACTCTTTACGTAGCACTTTATTATCCCCTTTGGTTTGACCTACCGAACAACACTGTAACCTACGTGCTGCTATTATCTCTATTTTAGAAATGAGGAAACACTGAGGCTGAAAAAGTTAAGGTGACTTATTAGTGTTGGAGGAAGATTTCAAACTCAGGTGTTTCTGATTTCAAATCCAGCACTTTATCAACCTTGATACCTAGCTACCTCTGTGATGTAGAAAGAGGTTTGGTGTAGGCATTACATTGTTGATCATAATTACTGGGTGTATGTGTGCTTGGTGTGGGCAAGATGGGGAGAGGAGATGAGGGCAACAGCTCGGTCAGAAGCTGATTTTAGGGACTTGCATCATGTTATCCTCTCAAGCAGACATGTCACAAAGAAGAGGCAGTGGTCAAGACTTCATTTCCAGGGATTGGCTAGATTGCTTTATTTATTTACTCATTTGTTTATTTATTTGTTTATTTTTATTGTTCAGTTCCAAATTGTCTACCTCTCCCTCCTCTACCCTTTGAGAAAGCAAGAAATGTGATAGCCATTGTACATTTGAAATCATGCAAAACATTTCCATGTTAGAATGTTGCAAAGGAAGAAAAAAACAAAAATAATGAAAGTGAAAGAAAATATGCTTAAATCTTCACTCAGAGTTCTTAAGTTCTCTCTCCAGAGATGGGCAGCATTATTTCATCATGAGTCCTTTGGAATTATCGTGAATCAGAGTAGTTAAGTCATTAACAGTTGACTGTCACTACAATATTACTGTATGTAATGTTCTCCTGGTTCTACAACTAGATCACTTTAGAAGATAGTCTGGTTAACTTTGACTGAACACATTGGGGGCGCAGTGACAAACCAATCCGTACAACTCTAGAAGTGCCCAATGTGATGTTTTCCAATTGGTAGTATGACTTGGGGGCTTATATGTCCCCTTCAGGTGGTGATGTTACTCACATCAAGAGAGGAAAAGAATGGAGTTGCTGAACTCCAGTCCAAATGACTCTAGGGGGACAGTGTTCAAGTATACTGGATTTTAGGACAAGCTTAATTTCACTTATTCCATTTCTTTGTTCCCATGAGCCATCAAAATGTCCCAGAAATCCTAGTATTTCATCAGATGCTAAATGAATGTATCAAATCAATAAGGATTCAAATAAGAAATATACAGATAACATAAAATTGAAAATTCCAAAGGATAAATGGAAGCTCTTGAGCTTGAAGAATCTATCAGCCCTAGCAATCACATGTGAACATTTGTACTTGGATCAAAATTTAGAAGGGGCAGCTAGGTGGTGCAGTGCATAGAGTACCAGTGCAGGAGTCAGGAGGACCTGAGTTCAAATCGCACCTCAGACACTTGACACTCACTAGCTTTGTGACCTTGGACAAGTCACTTAGCCCCAATTGCCTCATCCTGGCTCATCTCCAGTCATCCTGATGAATGTCTGGTCACTGGATTCAGATGGCTCTGGAGGAGAAGTGAGGCTGGTGACCTGCACAGCCCTCCCTCACTCAAAACAAAGTCAAGTGCAAGTCATGCCATTACTTCTCTGATGGCATGGTCTTCTTCGGCAACAAAGGACAAACACACATATACACAGAAGGAACAGTTCTGAGTTTTTACTTGTCATATAAGAGAACGGTGGAAGAAATAATAAGTTCTGGGAGTTGAACCATATGCAGTAGGCAAAAATTAACTCTGTTCATTATCTGAATTACCTGAGCTTTTAGAAAGCAAATTTGATAACCTCAATAAATTTTCCTAAATTCAGATTTAAAAAGAAAAAAGCACTAAGTTGGATGACCTCTAAAAGACAGGAAATCTTGAAAGTGTGCTTTCCACTCTTGGTATGATGAGCTTTCTAATGAATTCCATAACCTTCTTAAATCATATCTTAATGGGAACTTGTTAGCCAAATGGGAATAAGGATAATGTGGCTACAGGTCTAATATTGTTAAATGGACTAAAAGATTTTTGTCAGAACATTAATAACCTGAATATAAAATGTATTTTTATATGCCAAATATAAAGAAAATATGCAAATTCAGCCTGTTTACTGCCAGGTATAAAAGTAGAGGTCATTTCTGCATATCTTATCACCCTGTCACCCTGTGGTTCTCTCTTCTTCCTTCCATCACTGAAGTTCTGTAAGTAGTCACATTCTTCTCCATTTATGTATTTATGTACTCTTGACTTTCTCTACTATGTCCTATAAGCATCTACCCTCAAAGCTTACATCACCATTGGATGTTACACATTGGGAATATCTTCTGCCTCTGATGGGCTGAATCTTCCCAGAACTTCCATTTTTAAGGAGGACACCCAGGTCAGCAGCCATGTCTTCATCCCTCCCCAGGAATCCCTCCTCAGACTCTTACCACCTTCTTCTCTTTCTTCCCACCCCCACTGGCCTCCTCCTCCTGCTCCTCACCTTTCTTTTACTTATTGTCTTCCCTGCCTCCCATTAGAATGTGAGCTCTCTGAAGTCAGGGACAGTCTTTCTGCTTATATTTGTATTGCCTACACTGAACTCCTACTTGGTCACTTAATAAGCCTTAATAAACGCTTGTTGATTGATCATTACCACCCTACGACTGAAACTACCATCTCCAAGTCAACAGTGACTTCTGATTTGACTTTGTTCAGTGATCTTTTCTCAGTTGTCATCCTGCTGGACTTTCCATATGACCAGACACCGGACCACTCCCCCTTCTGGATGCCCTTGCTCTGTCCTTTAGCTTCCGTGATGTTGGTTTCCTCCAATTCTCCTCCAACCAATCTGTCCAGTCCTTCTCCATCTCCTTCTCTTCTTTATATTCCTCCATCTACTTGATTGTCTCAAGGTTCTGTTCTTGGCAAGTCTTCTCTCTCGACACATTCTGCTATGAGGACCTTATATATTCCCAGGACTTTAATTAGCACCTCAAAACAGATGATTCCCAATCAAATAGATACATCCTAAACACCCCCCCCCCTCCATCTCTTCACTGAGTTCCTTCCTTTCTAGCTGCTTTAATGGGCATCTCCACTGAAATGGCCCTTTGCCACCTCAAACTCCACGTAACCTAAAACGGAGCTCATTAGATTAACACCATGATGGAAAAGAGAACACATCCACTTTTAGAAGCAACCAGAAATAGAGGGGGAAAAGTTGAATCATTTCTCTTTATTTAAAAGTAATCTTATTATATGACTTTCATTTTTATATTACCTGCATTTCCTAATGTCAATTCATAGGTATGCCCCAGAATGCAGAAGTCTGAGAATTAAGTTTAGATTTCAAGTTACTTTTGTTGTAATTCTGTTTGAATAGCACCTGGTACAGTACTATATGCAGTTAGGTACTTCTAAAAAGTCTTTTTGTGTGGTCATCTTTTAAGGGAACAAGGAATTGTATTTTCTGCCACATGGGTTTCTCTGATGATATATATGTATGTGTGTAATAGATGCACAATACTTATGTGTATATAATATACATATATGATGGTATTTCCCAGAGGAAGATGAAAGTTCAGGATAACTCTTATTTTCATCCATACTCTCCCTCTTTAAATTACTTTTTGTTATTTTCAAGTCAAGTAAACAAATATTTATTAAGCACCCTTTATGTGTCAGGCACTATGAGTGTTCAGGAAAGACTTTTAGGTTTTAGCTGAGAATTCAAGGAAGCCGAAATGAGAAGAGGGAGAATTTTGGGCATGTGAAAAAGTCAGTGAAAATGCCAAGATGGCAGATGTCTAGCCTAGGATTTTATGTTTGATCCTGGAAGTGATAGGGAACCACTCAAGTTTAATGGCATTATGGGAAGGAGGGGGTGGAATAATAAGGTCAGACCTTCATTTTAGGAAGACCACTTTGACAGTTTACTGGTTGATGGACTGGAATGAGTAGAGAGTTGAGACAAGGGAACTGACCAACAGGCTATTGTAGTGGTCTAGACATGAGGTGATGAGGGCTTACACCAGGACGATAGCAGTGTCATAGGAGAGATACTACAAAGGTAAAATTTGACAAGACTTGCCAATATATTGGAAATGGGGAATGAGAGTAAGGAGTTGAGGATGATACCTGGGACTTTTCTGTGAGCCTGAGGGACTGTAAGGATGGTGCTGCTCTCCACCATAACAGGAACATTTGGAACAAGGGAGGGCTTGAGGGAAAAGAGAATGAGATCCTGTTAGTGTGTTGGGTTTAAGACATTTAATTCAATATATCTAATAGACATTTGGAGATAAGAATCTAGAGGTTAGGGCTGGATAAGTACATGGTAATTGAAACCTGGGACCTAATGTGATCACCAAGCCATCTTTTGCTTTTGTATATCTACATATATCTATTTCTTTATTTCTCTCTCTCTCTCTTTCTCTCTCTCTCTCTCTCTCTCTCTCTCTCTCTCTCTCTCTCTCTCTCTCTCTCTCTCTCATTTCTCCTCAGTAGAATGAAAGGTCTATCAAGGCATAGACTTGAACTTTTGTCTGTGTCGCCAGCCCCTGGGAATATTGTAGGTGGTTAATAAATATTTGTTGCATTGAATTTATTCAAAAATACTATACACACAAAACATTTAAAGTTATGATTAATCAGTAAACATCTATTCAACACTGATTGCTTGCCGGGCACTGACTAAGGATACAAAAATGGCAAAAGATAGCCCCTGCCCTCAAGGAGCTCAGATTTAATGGGGGACAAAAACAAATATATTCAAAGCAAACTGCATATAGGATAAATTGGAAATAATTAACAGAGTAGAGGGATTGGAATTAAGAGGGGTTGGGAAAGATTTCTTGTAGAAGATGAGATTTTAGTTTAGTTTAAACTTAAAGGATGTTGGGGAGTTCAGTAAGTGGAGATGAACAGGGAGTTCATTCCAGGCATGGGAGACACCAGAGAGAATGCCCAAAACTGAGAGATGGAGTATCCTGTTCATAGAACAACATGGAGACCATTGTCACTAGATCAAAGAGTACACATTTGGGTGTAAAGTATAAGAAAACTGGAAAGGGACTAGGTTACAAAGAGTTTTGAATGCTAAACAGAGCATTTTGTGTTTGCTCTTGGAGACAGCAGGAAGCCATATTTCATAGGTGGAGGTAGAGGGGTTATATGATGGGATCATTGTGTTTTAGGAAAGTCACTTTAGTGGCTCAATGGAGAATGAATCTGAGTGGGGAGATACTTAAAGTAGGCAGACCCATCAGTAGGCTATTGGAAAAACCAAGATGTGAGCTGGTGAGGGCCTGCACTAGAGTGGGACAGTGTGAGAGGAGAGAAGGCAGCATACTTGACAACTTGCTTATGGGGTGGAGTGAGGGACAGTGATGAATCCAGGCCAACTCCTAGGATTATGAGTCTGAGGGACTGGGAGGATGGGTTTAGGGAGAAAGATAATGAGTTCTGTTTTAGACATAAAGAGTTTTAAATGTGTTGGACATAAAGTTTGAACTGTCTGAAAGACAGTAGGAGATTGGAGGTCAGCAGGGAGATGTAGAGCAGGAAAGGTAGATTTGAGAATCATCAGCATAATTAAATCCATGGAAGCTGATGAGATCACCAAGAGAAATAGTATAGAGGGAAAAGAGAAGAGTGTCCAGAACTGAAACCTGAGGGGTGCCTACAATTAGAAGACATGATCTGAAGGAGGACCTCTAGTAAACGAGGCAGAGGAGGAGCCGTTAGATGGGTAAGAGGAGAACCAGGAAAGAAGAGTGTCCCGGAAACCTAGAGAGAAAAAAATATCGAGGAGAGAGTGATTGACATGGTCAGATTTTTTTTAACAACTATTTAAATTTAAATAGCAGTTATAATTTTAAAACTCATTATGGTCATTGTTTTTGACCAGGTAATATGCCAACTGGAGTCTACCTTGCTTTATTCTCCATAAACCATGTCTTGGAAATTTTGGGTTCAGAAATTTGAAAAGATGTTATGAAGCAGATTGTGATATTTGAATGAGCAAAAATAATTTTCCTCAAATAATAATTCACTGGATGACATTGACATTATCTTGACATATCCAAAGTTCAAAACACTGAGCACTGCATTCAAATAATGCTTTTCCTGTGCTCCACAATACAGTCTATTCATTCTATAACAATTACTGATACTTTGTGAGATGAATAAAGTTCAAAATGCCCTAGAATATTAGAAATGGCACCTTAAAATGAGATGAAACTAAGTAAGAAAGAGTTCAAGAATTACCCACTTAAGGGACAATCCTCTCCCCAATCAATGGAGCAGTTCCTCAGCTCTAAAATGAGGAGGTGAATTCAGTTTCTAATGTTCCTTACAGTTGTACTAATCTGTGATATTCTGTATGGATGCAGAAGGACTGGCTAGGCAGGTGTATTTAGAAATCCACAGGAGGGTCCTTGACCACAAGCTTATTGAGTCATCAGCCTATAATGGTTGTTTTTTTTTTTTACGTCAGAATGATGCTGGAGTACATTAAAGGGCACATTTGAACAAAAGGGCCAGGAAATCATCTTGGATTTCATTTGCTCTTTCCTACTCTGATCAGCATGAGATTATTACATCCCATTTTATTTACCACACTCTTTTAAAGGACATGGAAATAACAGAGGGAAACAGAGTTGACTGGAGGGATGAGTAATTGTTTGAAGCTTAAGGAGTGACTAGATCACTGACTTTAAGTATGGAAGGGTTTTTTATAAAAAGGAATGCCGATCACTTCTCTTATTCTCTACAAAATGGAACCAGACAAAACTGCCACCCTAAAGTAAGACTCTTCAGGGCCAGGTAAGGAAAAACTCACCTGCCAGGATGATAAAACACTGGTGTGGACTACCAAGGGTGGTTATGGAATCTCTGGCCCTACTGATCTTTAACAGCAGATATATCTCTTGGATGGTTTAGATATTCATCTGTCAGAGATAAGGGGGCAGGACCCATTGATTTCCGTATAATTCTGAATTGACTGCATTTTCCCAAATACCAATAGTTTTAATAAAATTCTGTTTTAGTCAAGTTATACTAGATAGCTCATTTTAAAATGCCTTCTTTTGAACCATACTACATTAAATATGACCTCAGGGCCATTCAGTAGTTAAATATCATTTTGGCTATTTTTAAAATATACTCATTTGATTTCAAATGTCATTTCTGCATTATGAGGGAAATACCTCATTTTCTTTCTTCCCTTAAAGTTAAAATAATATTATAAAAACATAGATTGCACAAAGTAAATGTCAATTGATTGGGAAACGACAGAATAAATTGTGGTCCATTAATGTAATGGAATATAGTGGCACTGTAAGAAATGGTTTTGTGGAACTGGGATTTTTTCCCTCTTTTTCTTCAAATATTTATTACTAAGGAAGGGTCACTGAGTAATTTAGGAGGTGGGAGAGGGATATATTAAGAATTACAAAATCAAAGAATTTGAGATTTGGAAGAGATTTCAGCAGCTATCTAGCTGGGCAACCTTTAGTGGGCAAATAGGTGGAGATAGAGTGTTGGATTGGGAGTCAGAAAGACGTGAATTCAAATCCTGCCTCAGGCACTCACTAAACTGTGTGACACTGGGCAAGTCACTTCACCTCTCTCAGACTCAGTTTCCTCAACTGCAAAATGGGGATAATAGCACCTTCCTGTTGTGGGGATCAAATGAGATAATATATATTAAGTGTTTTGCAAACTGTAAAGTGTTATATAAATGGTAGCTACTATTATTTTTAGCTAACTAGCTATCCCAATCTATACATGCGAAGAATCCCTGCTATAGTCTACCAGACAAGTGGCCTCTCCACCTTGGCTTAAAGATTCACTGCCTCCTGAGGGAGCCTCATCTTTAGGACAACTGCAAGAGTTGCAACTTTTCCCCTGACATTGAGTTTAAATTTGCAACTGTAACCTCTTACTCCCGGTTCTGTCCTCTGAGGTCAAACAGAAGTCTGTTTGCCTTCCATGTGACAGTCCTTCACTGATACTAGAAGACAGCTGTGTCTCTCCAGAGTCTTCTCTGCTTCAGGTTGAATATCTGCAGATAAAATGAAGGTGATGTAAAAACAGAAGCTATCAATGAAAATAAGATTAAAAAGTAGCTTCCGCTAACAGCTAGCTCTTAACTGGGAATCGTGTCAGTATATCAGTGAACAAGTGAACCTAGATGACCCCTTTTATCCTCTTACTACCTTTGGTCTGGTTTGCTCACAGTTTCTCCCTCAAGTGCTCATTAAGAACAATAGGGACAAAAGGCAATGGTGGAGAAGGCTATACTGCCTTCCTGAAAGTCACTGTGATGATTATCCCTTTTTAGACTGACCATTATTTCCTGTTGTTTTCCTGATTCTGTGCCTTGGTTTGCTTTTGCTCGTCCTCTGCAGGTCAAAACTTGCTTCTTGCTGTGATGCCACGCACAACCTTGTCATTTCTCAAAATAACACTCCACTTGGGAGTAACATGACTTATGAAACAGAGAGGGCCAGCTTCCCTATTGAAAAGGGCATTTTTCGAATGCTGCCAGTGGTAAGTGAAGTCGGTTAGTGGGTTGTTTGGAACATAAGACAAAGATGAAATGTTTTAAAACATTAAGTCAGAGCTTAAACTAAATGAGTAATATTATATGAGTAATAGTATTGCCTGCTAGATTTAAGGTGGACCATTTTTTAAAGGCAGTTTTTAAGCTCTGTGGATATGTTAGAAACACTTTCATGTAGCTTAAGTAATTCTAAGTTTCCCCTATCCTCCAGTCTTACTACCTCATCACTCTTGAATAAGATGGGTCAGTTGGGACTTCCCTTGCAGCTCGCTGATCTTAGGGTCACTATCTTATGCTGTGAAAGTGGCCTTTTTAAATCTGAAATGAGTTTCTCCCTATTTCCTATGCTGGGAGCAAAATCACACCTTGCCCAGAGAACTGTGGATTTATATTCTTTGTCTTGGTTTTATTCTGGAAAGTGAGGATGGAAAACTTGCCAGCTCACAGTAGATTACCACCTTCTTAATACACTGCCCTTCCAGGTAATAGGTTGTAAGAAACTGTAAATTCAAGTTTAGATCCAAAGTTATTTTTTCAGTAGGGAGGAAGTTTGTCTTATATACACGAGTGCACATACAAGCAAGCAAGCGAGTAGCTAGAATGCTCTTGTGACTCTAGGCATTATTTTTGGCAAGCCAAGTTTGAGGTTACTATATGCCAGCCCAAGAAAGTTAGAGTCAATTTACTAACCTCAAAGCCACCTTGAGCCAAGTTCTAGTTTCCTCAGAACTTGCTGCTACTTAGAAAAAAAGGAGAACATTGCATACATCTAAACCAGAGATAACCCAAGATTAGGGAAAGGCTAGAGTGAATCCCAAACTGTACCAGATGACATGCTGGTAAATGTTGAGAAGACAGTGTCACAGGAGAAATGGGGCTTTGGAGGGGTTGCCTGTAACTGGTTCTATTTACTTCCTTCTTGGAGAGTTAGGACAAGATATTTCTTCTGTGAGATGGTCCTGAATTCAGAGCCACTTGAAACTGTGTCCCACTCAGTGCACAAATAAATAAAAGTATCCATTTTCAGATAGTGTTAATGGTTCATTAACGGAGGAACTGTAGTGTTTATTATTTCCAGAGGAAGATAGAGCACTCTAAGGAAACTGACCGATTGAAGAACTGTTGCTTTGCATGAGAATTGTTTTCTAAGTCTGGTAGGGCTCAGGCTGAGAGGAGGAGCAAGTCTGGGGTGAATTAATGGGGGAGCGAAGAAGGAATTAAAGAGAAAGTTGTTTGTATAAAACCAAAATTAGGCCTTGAAAAATTAATTTGAAATAGTTCAGCACATAGTTTTTTTATCCTTGAAAATTTTTATAAGAAGAATATTTATATATCTGATGGCATAATTGAGCCTAAAGATCTCATTCAGGAATCATACTTACCTTTGACTAGATAAAAATCAATTTTATGTCTAGAAGTAGAAGAGTATTTATTTAGTATGTTTTATTTATCACCCTATCTTAGTATTTTTGGAGCTTAGGGAAAACGTTTTCTCCCTTCCTGTTCTATTTGCATAGTAATAAATAATGCCAGCTCTTATTTCTCTCAGGAAAAATCCATCCATCCAAAGCTGCTGTTCTTCTTAAGTCTCTAAGCTGGTTGTTGGTATTTTCTCACAACCATTAACTCACTCTGCACACCACATTCCATTAACCTCCTACAGAGTTAAGCTACAAGCACTGAACTGATGACATTTGTGAATCTACAACTGAAAAAAAATGTTCTCCTTTCTAACTTCCTTTTAACAGTCGCAACCATTTGTGGGGCGTCCCTTTAATCAGTGTGCAGTGGTTGGAAATGGGGGAATCCTGAGGAACTCTGTCTGTGGAGCTGAAATAGATAAGTCTGACTTTGTTTTTAGGTAAGAACCTCTGTATCTCAATCTTTGAATCCAAAAATGTGTTTAAATGTGGATTATTTTTTAGAGGGCAACATTAAGATGATACAGTCTGAAATTTGTTCAGTGTGTGTACCATGGTTTAATTTTCAGTTCTAAAAAGATCGAAACATTTTGCAGTCATATAACATTATCCTTTTCTTTCCCTGACTAGGTCAGCCTTGATAAATGCACATGAGGATTCTGTAACCATAGGACTTGAAATTTTCCTGCAAAACTCAAAATGAGCCAGTAGATGTGCTCATTGTTTTGATAGGACATGCCACAAAAATACTTCACTTTACTACCTATATTGAGGTGGTGGCTCATTCATCTGGGGAGACCTGATTTTGGCTAAATTATTGACCTTTTTCAGAATGAGAAAGCCGTATTTTTCTTATCAATCATGTAATTTTCTTGTCAATCATGTCATCAATCAATCAAGAGTACTCTTTTAGATATAAGAGTTATTGTAAGCTTATCAATTTGATCCACCTCTTTCAAGCAAATGAAAGCTAGATGCTTTCCCACAAGTATGTCCCCTGTGATTTTAAATCTTATTTATAAATCTTGGACCAAAGGTGTTGTCAATATACCTGACAACCCTACAATTACTGAATGAGTTTTTTATGATTAATAGTCAATATATTAATGATGTAGTTAGAATTTCTAAGTGCCTGATGGGGGAGGGAGTAGACAAATATAGCTAGGGACCTAACAACAAAGATGACCCCAGCCTGCTTATATCTGCGCTTAGCCTATATGCAAGAATAATTATGCAAGAGTAGCAATGAAGGACAGTACTGATATCTCTGTCAAACTAGCTAGAATTATGGATACAAAGAGTTTAGAAGCAAAGGCCAATGGTACAACTGCCTAGGGGTAGTGATTTAGACCTCCTGAGGTCTTTCTTTTCATGTTCTTGTTGGATGTGTATCTGAAGCAACGAAAAGAGTATATAGTATGGAAGGTGAGTGTTCTATGGATCTTCTGTGGGTCTACAGCCATGTCTTTGATCTTATCAAGAGCCTGGACATGTCACAAATCAAAATAGGGAGCTTAGGAGATTTGGTCTAAGAGCTGAGTCCTTCAAGCTGAACTCACTCCTCAGTTCTCAGTAAGGGGTGTTTACCCATGATCATTGGGATAAGAATACCCTATATGACAGCACTGGTGGCTCATGTACAGAATATGGAAAGATCAGAGGCAGCAGCCAAAGAGCTGCTAAAGGCTTCTGCTGCCATTGGCATATAATTACTTCATACTGACCACTGCTGAGAGCACATCCTGTTCCACTGTATTATTGTCTCTGTCATTTGAAATCCAGCTTATTTTCTTTGGTGATAATTCCTAGATCCCCCTTTTCAGTAACTTTCAGCACCCTTATTTTACTGGACAGTTCCTTGTGGGAATACAAGTCATAGAATGTTAGCATTGGAAGGGACCTCAGAAGTCATCTAATCCAATCTTTCTGTGCCTGAGAAGTCCTCTTTATACTCCTTTTTTCTTTTTTTAAAATTTATTCATTTATTTTTAGTTTTCAGCTTTCATTTCCACAAGGTTTTGAGTTCCAAATTTTTTCTCCATCTTTCCTCTCCCCCCACCCCAAGACAGCATGCATTCTGATTTCCCCTTCCCCCAATCTGCTCTCCCTTCTATCACACCCCTCCCTTCCCTTATCCCCATCCTCTCTCTTTTCTTGTAGGGCAAGATAGATTTCTATACTCCATTATCTGTATTTTTTATTTCTCAGTTGCATGCAAAAACAACTCTCAACATTCTTTCCTAAATCTTTGAGTTCCAACTTCTCTCCCTTCCTTCCTCCCCACACATCCCCCCTGTGAAGGCAAGCTATTCAATATAGGCTATACATGTATAATTATGCAAAAGACTTCCATAATAGTCATGTTGTGAAAGACTAACTGTATTTTATACTTATTCTTCTTTATGCTCTTTCAGCCTCTATTTAGAGACGTCCAATGAGGAAGAATCTAGTAATTATAATAAATAATAATTGACATTTTTTATATAGCACTGTTAAGGTTTGTGAAGCTCTGTGCATTCTATATATCATTTGATCACTACTTCCTCCCAAGGCAGCTCATTGGATGATAGATAGATTGATTGATAGATTGCTAAATAACAAATGATAGATTGATAGGTGAATAGATAGAGCATTTATTAGATGCCTATTGTGTACCAGCAGGCACTGTTCAGTCTTCTGGGAATATAAGTACAAACAAGCAAGATGGTCTCTGTCCTCAAAAAACTTATTGTATTCCATTGGGGGAAGACAATAAATAAAGGGGACCCCAAAAGTGGTGGCGTTGGGGAAAGGAAGGAGGAGAGAAAGGAAGGGCAAGGAGGAATTCAGACAGAAGGATGGCTGGGGTCCTTAAAATGGTGGACCTGAGGAGGGAGTCACCAGTCAATAGAGAGGGCCTCGGGGGAAGTTTGTCCTGGGTGGCTCTTTTGCATAGTTCTAATTGTTAAAAAGTTTTCCCTTACATCAGCCTGTCTCTTTGCAACTTCTGCCCCTTGCCCTTGTTTCTATCCCCTCAGGTTAAGAAAAAAAAATATTTTCCACTTGATAGCTCTTGAAAGTCTTGAAGCCTACTATCACATCTCCTCTAAATTTCCTCCGGGCCTGAACATCCCTATATTTTTCAACCAATATCAGTGGGTCATAGTCCCCTTTCCTGTCATCACACTGTTCACCTTCTTCCTGACACAGTCTAGTTTGTCAGTTTCCTTTATAAAACATGGTGGGCAGAGCAGAACACAGTACTCTAGATGTGGTCTGACTATGGCACAATCCTAGTTCGTAGGTGTCCATGTCCTGTTGCCACAGTGTCTCATTGGAATTTACAGAAATACAAGCAATGACAGGCAGTTACCAGGCACCAGAACAACCTGCAGGCAGCAGTTACTCAAATGATTAATTCCTATTGAGTGGCTATTGCCAGCTCCACATCTTGCTGCCATATGTTGTTAAACTCTCAGTTCCTTGAACTCCAACTAGTATTTTCTGGTGGCAGTTTCTGCATCTCTCTGATCAGTAAACTTATTCTCATTTCCCTGCTTTCCTAGTCAGATCACTCCATCAAAAACTGGCTTTGAACTTGACTGTGTTGCATGAACTTTCTGTTGAGATCAGTATATTATTAGGTTTTTTTTTAACTGTCAGGTTACTTCATCAAAAACTGGCTTTGAACTCTTGGTTGAAGTTACTTTATTCTTAGTTGTTGCTTTTTTAACTGTTTTACTTTGTTCCAAGAGACCTCTTACTAAGCAGAAGTAATCTGTAAGGGTTTGCAGTGTGAAAACAAAACACATCAATAAAACTGAAAGTCTAAAAAAAATTTGATACTGCTCCAACATGAACCAAGGACTCTGTCTCAGTCTTCCAGTTGAAGTGGTCATAGCTTTTCCCCACTAACCCAAAATATTTCATGTGAAAGAAAGCTATGGTAAAGAAAAACAGTTACTATAATTCCATGACATAGTTGAGGAAAATTTCTTTTAAAATTTTCATTTCATTTCACAGTAAACCTTGGAAATAAAGATATTTTAGTATAAAATTAATGATCATTTCTCAGTTTTTTAAAACAATCAAAGGTAAAAGAGTCTGCTTCTTTAACCCACTTAGGCTGCCTCTGAAATCAATCTGAGCACACACATCGTTCCCTTTGAAGTTAGCTCTGAACCCTGGACAGCTCCATGGAGAGATAATGAGAGGTGGAATAAGGGCTGCTGGCATTCTGTTAGCTTTTTCTTTTGAAAGGTCTCTTAGGATCATCATTTCAGAGCTTTTAGATACATAAGATCTACTTTGGCCCAGGATAAATTTATAGAGCTGTCTGGAAATTATTTTCCCTTTTTTACTTCAAATTTTAGGTGGTGAGGGAACAAGTAATTCAGCACTACAACCAGTCTCTTCAGGGCCACTGATCTTTGGCAAATCATTTAGCCTCTTTAGGTTTGTTTCCTCATCTATAACATAAGTAGGTTGTACTAGTTAGATGGATGCTAAGGTTATAGTGAACTCTGCCCTTTAGTTGCCCTTCAGAATCACTGAATGTTATTCTGTTGCCTATCAGACTACTTAGTGTTACCCCAGGGATACTGTTATTTAAGTAATTCAGTAGATCTGTGATCTCATTATTGTGTAGCTCATGCCCCATCCATGCCTGCTAATCCTGTTCTGTCTGTCTTTCTGAATAGCCTTCGTAAAGGGTTTACCCAATACTGAAAGCCACTCTGTGGTTCTTTTGATATTTGCGAATACCTTTGCAGCCCTTGGCCCAGCACCATGTTATCCTTTGCCCTCTCACCATGACCAAAATACCTCCTTTTCCAGCCAGACATACAAGTTTCCTTCTGACTATTTTTGTTCATACCCATGGAAACTCCCTCTGCTGAGGCAGATCAGCAACTTGTCTTTAACTTGGAGTCCCAGAGAGTTGCCTGTGGCACTGAAAGATGAAGGAATATAATCCATGGTCATACAGTTAGTATGTTATAGGCAGGACTTGAACCCAGGTCTTTCTCATTCCAAGGCTGGTCTTCTTCCCACTGTTACTTGAGTGCAAGTTATAAATTGTAATATGCACCTGTCTAATTATACCCACCAAGTACCCACTGCCCTCTGAATTTTCCTAGATAATGTATTCAGTTGTATGTGGCCTTGTTATATAACTGGGAGAAAATTGGTGTTAAAAAGTTGAATTTTTTTCACTGGCAAGAAAATTGAAGTCATTGAAAGTCCTACATCATTTTCCAAATGGGATCCAGTCCATTCTCATCTTTCCATTCAATTAAATGCCTGCATTATTGTCTGTCTCTAGTTCCTGTCCAAGATGAGCGATCTGTTCGTATTTTGTGATAACCTTGGTTATATACATTGTTCCTCGACTTTGTTTTTCTGGTATGAATTACTAATCTGATCTCTCTTTAGAGCCCAGATGTCTCAGAGTATTTCCTACAGTATTTCTTAATTCAGTTAACTTGAATTAAACAGGCATGTATTAAATGTTTACTGTGTGATAGCACTGTGCTCATTCAGCACCTCACTTATAAATATTAGCATTTGGAAAATTCATTAATAAGGAATTCTTCACATTTAGACTTTGTGCAAGATTGAAGAGCAGGTTGGTGAGCATGTAACCCCTTCCTTCTCTTGTCACTTGTTCCTGATACTTGGCAGCTTGTTGATTAAAGTAATTTACATGGTTGAATCTGTCATGGAGCTTCATGCCTTGTCATATGCATGGATGAGCCCTTCTGTGCGAAGACTGCTTTGTGGTGTATTTTGCTTTACTGACTCAACTGTTCTTGCATTCAGAAGCAAACAAATACAGTCACAGTTTGTGTCCTTGATACTTTTAGCCACTCTTATTACTGTGAAATGTAACCTATAGAGAAAGTCATCTGCAGAAGGCTGTTTATTCCCTTCTAGGGAATTTTCATCAAGTATACTCTTAATTAATTCATAGACCAGTCTTGCAAATATTTTAGAGAACTGAGAAAGTAGATAGCTGTGCCAATAGTTACTGATGTCTTTATAATTGTCTTTTGTTGAAAGTACCATCTATAATCTTTTTTATTCTTTTAGAATATCCCTTTCATTGATGTATCTTAAAAATTGTTCCTCACATTCCTTCAAAACTGATCCCTGAATTATAGATTTCTTTTCTATGCATTTGGTCTGGTCCATACTGTTTTCCTAACTTCGTCTTCTTAAATGTCACCTGTACTTCCTCACTAAATATATTGGCACTCAGATAATGGTGTCCAAGTCAAGTCACCAAACATTTATTAAGTGCCTTCTGTATTCCAGACAGTGTGTAGTGGTTCCACCGTCATCACTGATAAAGATAGACTATCACAGAAATGTCAGCAAATCTATTCCGTTTTCTTTCTCTTTGTGGCCTCCTTAGAGGTTAATCTACCAATGTTCTAAAGGTAATTTGGCCTGGCTGGGTCTCAGACTAAAAACTCTGCAGGCTCTTTTTTTTTCCCTCAACTAATTTTCATCATTTTTTGAAGCAATATCACTCATACTTTTCCATCTTCCCAGATGTGTTTGTATGCTGAACCAGTATGCTCCCTGACTGTAGTGTCTCTGTTTTTCAAAGAGATTAGGTATTTGCTACCTAAGATATTTTCTGGGCTTGCTTGTCCTCCTTGTTATGAGGCAATGTTTCGCACCACTTAAATTTCTTTAAAGAATAGTTATAGGATCAATGCCTTTTGTTCATTTTCGGAGTTTGGTTGGTTTGGATTACTGTGATTGCACACAGTGTCTTCTCTTTAGTCTTCTAATTCGATGTTGGTTTGGACATTCATTCTAGCTAATGAACGACTCAACCATATTTTTGTGTTTCTTGCTTGCTGTGTCTACTACCTTGTTTGTTTCTTCTTAGAGATAATATTCATGTTTTACAGAAGTGAGGCTTCTGAGTAGTTTGAAAGCCTCAGTTCTCTTGATCTCATGCTATATTTACTGGTATATTTTTTGTCCTTCTCCTCTGTGCCCACCTTTGCCTTGAAGTCACCAAGTATCAGAATGTATGTTACCTCTGTTTGGATAATCCTGCCATTATCTTTAATCTCTCTCCTTTCCTTCCTCTTCTACAGCAACTTTTGGAGCATAAGCTACCATCCCAAGATTGTTTGTGGTAGCCAGATTGCTTGTGCACATCTTCTGTGTATAAGGCAAGATGACTAAATCTCTGATGAAATGCTATTACTTTTTGTTCTCTTTGGGTCCAAGGGGAAGCTGATTACATGAATTCATCATTTCTTTGCCCCTCCTAAGAGAACCTAGGAGCCTTCCTTTCATCCAGCTGAAATGGATTTATGTCTCCTGGTTTCATTTACTGCAAGAACGCCAAAATGAGTATCAGCCATATCCTCCAAGTGGTGCATCAACTTGTTTATCCTTGTGCAAGCTTGCACAGTAAGGCTGCCAATAGTCAAGTTAATATATGTAGATAGTCCAAGAACTTGGTGTTTCTTAGTACACTTTGCTGCCTTTTCAATGACTTTACCACTGCTATAGTAAAAACAGAAGGGGGTGTACGCAGAACTGGTTATTGATTTAAAATTTTTATTTTATCTTATCTTATTTGTTTATCAATTTTCTATGTAATTTTGACCAAACAATACCCAAGTGGCCAAGTCTCCTGGAAATAAGCTTCTCTTCACTCATCCAGGCTGATGTTTAAACGACACATGTCTAGGTCCATACTTAAAGCTTCCCCAGCTTTGTAGGACCAGCCAGAAATTGCACTCTGAATGAATGGCCTTTTGAGAATCCAAGGTCACCTGTATGCCATGATGAATCATTAGAGCAGGGATTTTCTGGAACATGCTGGCATGATACCAGGTTGGAAATAGGCCTTGTCTCCATCTTTCCACAAGAATTTGGACCAGCAGTGAATAGTCAATTTTCCTCGAGAGGTATACTAGCCAGATCCATTACTGTCTCTGCCATCCATTAGTAAAACTTCCTTTCCCTAAGGTGTTCCATTTTATTGCTGTGGCATTTTGACAGTTGCCAGAAGTACTGCTGTCAAGCAGCCCCGCCAAGTGCTGGCCAGCTGCTGAAATCACAAACTGAGAGCAGTCGCAGATGTGGTTGGTGAATGCTGCCAATATACTAGCCCACCCCTCCCGCACTGGTTACTATGCACAGCAAAGTCTCAAAAGCTTGTGGTTTTTATAATTCATACTTCTTACAATTGAATTCAGTGAACATTTATTAAGCACCTACTGTGTACCTCACAGTATACTAAGAAGCAGAAATGAAATAGTCCCAGATATCAGAGAGGTTGCATTCTTCTGTGGAAATACGTACCGTCTGTCTGTCTGCTCAGATACGTAAATATGAAGTGATTTGGGAAGTGAAGCGCAGTAAAAACCAGAGGAATCAGAAAAGGCTTTGGGTAGCCCCGAAGACTGGTGTTACTATGATTTCTGTTTGTACAGATAAGAAAACTGAGGCTCAGAAATATTGAAGGATTTGCTTAGGGTCACACAGCTGGGCGCTGACCCTGATGTTCTTGACTCCAGGTTGAAGGCATCATATTTTGCTATAAGAAAAATGCAAGTTAGTGTTGGTGCCCATTTGTACTAGAGTTTCATAAATATGGGAGGGTGGTAATACAATGGCCTCAAACATAGTATGGTTAAAGATGTAAAATTCAAACGTTTCCCAATGCTACTAAGTTGTTCTCTATATTCATTAAGTAAAGGTTTCAAGATGTGTTATACTTGAAAGTCAATGAACAGTCCTAAATGTTCTTTACCCAACTTAAAACATAAGATGGACAGTGGTAAAGATAAAATTAACTAGAGGTTTAAAATTTTCATGATTTTCCTTGAATTTTGGTGGTTCTATGGTGTGCAAAGTATTGATGTTCTCTCCTTTGATGGAGGCCACAATGCATCCATCCTTTGTGCAAATCTTGTCCTTGTTTTCTCATGTGGCCTCCATAGAGGGGTCTATCCAATCCAATGCATTTCTGGCTCATTTACTACCTTAGGGGTTCAAACACAACACTCAGGCTTCCTGTTCTTTCACATTCTCAACCAAAAACCATCCCCATTTCCTTTTCTGCCACTTCTTGTAGGCCTTGTCTACACTTACACTGAAATATGAATGAGAGCACTAGTATGTCTGTTCATTGTGACTTAGAATTGATTTTTGGAGGGGGAGAAAGTTTCATCTAGAAGAAAAAACATCTGATGAAAGCAAATGAGATTGATGATTAAAGTGTTCAGAGCCACAGGGCATGTTGGTGCATACCTGTCGTCCGTGTTACATGAGAAGCAGAGGCTGGTGAATGGTTTGAATTCAGGAGTTCTAAGGGGGGCTAAAGTCAATGTCATTGTCCTCACTAAGTCTGGCATCAGTATAGTGAGGTCCTAGAAATGGGCCGGGGCCATTAGGCTGCTTGAGGAGAGGTGAACCAGACAGACCAGGTCAGAGCTTCCATGATCACCAGCAGTGGCACCAGACTAGGAGTGGCCATGGTACATCCAGGGACATCCATTCCCCCCAAAATAGTATTTGAAATCTTTCAAAAAATAGTCAGCATAGGATTGTTATTCCCATTCTTTTTATCTATTTCCATTCTTCTTTTATTCTTATCTCTTTCAATTTTGCTTATCTCTTACACTTCACACTTTGTTTGCTATAAATAAGATTTACCAAAATCCAAAGCATTTGTAAGTCACTCTATAGTCTAATGAAAAATTGCTCTTTGAAAGAGCTTCTAATTAAGTAAAGTTTGTTGGGCCCCTGTATGGGAAAGGTACTCTTTTGTGAAAAAGTAAAGATATCATAGATTTCCTGTTTTATAATGTTTTAAAAATAACTTTTCCCCTAAATTTCAGATGTAATCTCCCCCCAATCACAGGAAATATTAGCAGAGATGTTGGTAATAAAACCAATCTGGTCACTGTTAATCCCAGCATCATTGGACGGAAGTAAGTACCATTACAGTTACATAATTTTTTTTCCTTTTTTTTATCTAAATGTTTTATCATTTTTATAAGCATTTCTTTTCTTGCCCTCTTACCATCACCCCCAGTTGAACAATAATTGGAAAAAGAAACCCAAAACCTTCATAACAGTTTTATAATTTTTTAAGAACATGTTTTTCATAGCCTGTTACACCAGTCTTTGGCCAGAGTTTACTTAGGGCTGAGTGATAATGGTAAGAATGCCCCAGTGGCCCTTTCTGAATGTGGACAAAAATAAGTAGGCCTTTTTTTTTTTTGATGTGATTCATTGGTTGTTTTCTTCACAAAGGTTTTTGATGCATCTTTATTCTGACTTTGTAGGCTGGAGACAATAGACAGTAAGGGAGAAAGTGCTGATTTGGGAGTCAAAGGACCTGAGTTCAAAACTTGTCTCTCCCATATGCTATTTATGTGATATTTGGCAAGTCCTTGACTTTTTCTGGACCTCAGTTTCCTCATCAGTAAAGTTAAGGTGTTGGACTAGGCAACCTCTGAGGTCTCAAACTCTCAAATATGTGATCCTATGATTAAATGCTGCTCATACAAATGAAAATGTTTTTTTTTTTTTGATAATGATGATATAATGTCATCAATTTTCATATATACTTTTAGCACATCTTTTCATCTTGTAAACATTTTCTCTAGGGGCAGCAGAGTTCTGGGTTTGGTGTCAGAAAAACATGGATTCAAATTCTACCTCTGACATTTGTGAATGGTATGATCCTGGGCAAGTTGTTTAACCTTATTTCTCTCAGGTCTGTCTCAGCCATACAACAAATCTATTCAGACAGCAATGGAAGTTCTACAGGCTGGCAAAAATGATAAATCCTTTCTATGTTCCTCCTATTCACATAATTCTTCATTTGAAAGCCTCATTTAGTTCTGGAACACAATATTTAGAAATCACAGCATTAAAGCCAATGTTTTGTTCACATTTTAAAGCTTTTCTTCTCCTTTCTTTCTCCTCTGCCATTCATCAGAAGTTACACAAACATTTTACTCAGGCTCATTCTCCCAGTGCCTAGTCAGTTCTGTTCATTTCTCATCAATTAGGTATCTTTAGACATGGCATTAACTCTTATTTTAGACCATCAGGAGACTGTGTTGTACACTGATACTGTCACAGCTGAACATAGTAACCCCTTACAGCCAGAGAGTGTGTCTTGGAAGAATCAGGCCAAACAAATCCCAGCTTCCTCTTTGATTTGTTTATACTTCAAAACAATTTCCATGCTTTCCCTATTGAGTTTAACTACTTGAAAATGTTGATTGATTGACTAAATTTCAAGGGAGAGAGTAAACTTTATAGAATAAACTTCTTCTCTCTTATTCTCTCTACCTTTAATACTCAGTTGGAGCTATAATTGGTTAACCAATATGGGCATTACTTCCAAAGATGTGACTCCACATTGTGTATGTGTGATTCTTGTCTTCCCATCCCTGGGCCATGGGACACCCACCCGATATGATGAAGACCTTTCTCATGAGCTTTTCTTGACATCACCAGGATACCAGTGGAGCCCACAACCTTTCCAATGGTTATCTCTCATTATCAGGAGTTGACTATTCCATCTTTATATATAATAATAGATAACAGCCTATATATCACTTCTTGTTCATAATTCATAGATTGTAATATGTTTCAGCTCTGTGGTGCCCATTGTGCACCTCCCCATTGCCCTCTGGGAGATCCTTCTCATCATTTAATCTTGTTTGTTAATTATGTTTGAACAAGAACATAAAGGAGCAAATGAGGTTCTGCTATATATTCCCTGAAAGCTTATGTTCTGAAACAGGCAAGAATCGGTATAGGCAAAGCTTTTAGAGAAATAGTATAATTCTAGAGGAAATAGGATGAAGGTATTAGGGATTACATTTCTTGAGTTTACGGTATTTTAAGGTGATGTTTTCACCTATCCATGAGTGGAGCACCTAAAATTGTTGAGATAAATAACTTTTGTTGAATAGTATATTGAAGAAAGATTCAGTAAGGAAATGGGATTTGAGAAATTATTTAAGTCTGGTCATCTCACTGGGAGAAGTTGATTGGCACAGTGTTCAGCCTGTTTCAAAGACATCCTTCATCTGAGGGCAGGTCCCACCTCTGCCTCACACTGACTGTGCTCCCTGAGGCAAGTCACCTAATCTCTAGGCAGCGAATTCTAGGCAGCTCTCTGGGACTATAAATTGCAGAAAAGGAATTGCTTACTATGTGCTAAGTACTTTACAAATATTATTTTTCCTGATCCTCATAATAACTCTAAGTAGGTGCTATTATTATCCCCATCACACAATTGAGGAAACTGAGCCAGGAAGAAGTTAAAGCGACTTGCCTAGGGTCACACTGCTTAGAAGTGTTTGAGGCTGGATTTGAATTCAGATTTTCCTGATTCTAGACCCAGTGCTCTATCCTCTGCTGAAACCAAGGTGCTGACCTAACAGGGAGTGCTTCCTAGGTGAAATTACAGGTGCAGCCCCTGTCCTTAACCTCTCATCTTATAGGGTCTTCAGCTAGAGAGGTAAGAGCGTTGGGAGAGAGGAAGAGGTAGAAAATGCTTTTCTCCAGGATGTCTAAGAAGTCAGGTGAGGAAATAGAATGAAAACCTTCAGAATTCTGACATGGACAGATGAACGTCCTTGCTTCTGACAGTGAGCAGGCAATAGACTCTAATTAATTTTCTGTAAGTCTATTATATGCCTCATTTGTTATTCATTGATATAAATGTTCAGTGTCTGAGTCAGTGAAAAAAAGTTTCAGGTGTTACTAAAATCCCCAGTTTTAATGGTCATGTTTTGTTTCATTTTGTTTGGTCAGGTATGGTGAACTAAATGTAAATAAATCAGCATTTCTGAACAGCATCGCAATCTACGGAGAGGCCTTTCTTATTCTGCCAGCATTTTCCTTTAGAAGAAACACCGATGTCTCTTTTGAAGTGTACCACACACTTCGTGGTTTTAAAGCCAAGCAGAAGGCTCTATTTTTTCATCCCAAGTACCTGAAAAGCCTTGCCCAGTTCTGGAGAACTAAAGGTGTGAATGCATTTCGCTTGTCCTCTGGCTTAATGGTCACAAGTGCAGCCATTGAACTGTGTGAGAATGTGAAGCTGTATGGATTTTGGCCTTTCTCCAAGACCACAAATGACACCCCCATCAGCCATCACTACTATGACAATGAATTACCGAAACCTGGCTTCCATGCAATGCCCATAGAATATAGAGAAATTCTCCAGCTTCATGGGAAAGGCGTCCTCAAGTTACAATTTAGTAAATGTGAAGCAGCTTGAACAAGGTACGTCCCACTGTCCTAACTTAAGATAGGGTTGGTGGGTTTTATTTGTTTTTTTTAAAGCTATTGGGATTAAGTGACTTGCCCAGAGGCACACACACTAGTAAGTGTGTAAGGCTGGATTTGACTCCAGGACCCATTCTCTGTCCACTACACCACCATAGAAAGATCTTGAATTTGAGTCAATATTTAAATGAGAGCATTCTCTGTTCTCTGAGATCCATTCTTTCTTCACTAACCAGATAGCAGGCAGCTAGGTGGTACAGTGGATAGAGCACCAGCGCAGGAGTCAGGAGGACCTGAGGTCAAATCTCACCTCAGACACTTGACACTCACTAGCTGTGTGACCTTGGGCAAGTCACTTAACCCCAGTCGCCTCATCCTGGCTCATCTCCAGTCATCCTGATGAATGTCTGGTCACTGGATTTAGATGGTTCTGGAGGAGAAGGGAGGCTGGTGACCTGCACAGCCCTCTCTCACTCAAAAGAAAGTCAAGTGCAAGTTATGTCATCATTTTGCTGATGGCATGGTCTTCTTCGGCAACGAAGGACAAACACATAAGCAAATGACACCCATCCATATAAGTGGGAAGTATATAACAAGAGAAAAAGAACATTTATCTTTTAAATTCTAAGCTCTCCCCAGCCTATATTCTCACACCTTATTTTTGCTCCAGCCAAAGAACAATTGAGCATCCTGTGTTTGGGAGCTTATTTTCCTATCCTGAACATATTCTCTCCATCTGTCTCATGAGAGCTCTGAAGTAAGACCCCATGACTTATACATGAAGGTGCCTCCTGGAGGAGGGGGCAGGTCATGTCCCTACTTAAGTTAATACTGTGAACTTGTTGTTAACAGGGTTTAGGGTTGTTTTAGGTAACAGGGTTGTCCCCAGGGTTTAGGCCAGGAGTGGGAAATCTTTGACTTTGAGGCCACATGTGGCCTTCTAGGTCCTTTGGTGCTGCCCTTTGAATCCAAACTTCACAAAACAAATCCCAAGTTTTATAAAACAGATGCTTTATTAAGGGGATTTGTTCTGTGCAGTTTGGATTCAGTCAAAGGGCCACACTTGAGGACCTAGAGGGCCACATGTGGCCTCAAGACTGCAAATTTCCCACCCCTAGTTTAGACTTTCTCCTTGTTCTTTCTATCTTTTTAGTCTTACCCTTCTCTTGTTTTCTTCTTTTCTTCTTCTTGGGAGATTTTAGCCAAGGGAGACAGTAGAGCTTAAATCACATAATTAGAGTTAGAAGGGACCTCTGCAGCCATTTCATACAATCCATCCCCAAAAGGAATCCTCAGTAGAACATACCAACAAGGTATTGTTCATTATCCTTTCGAATGTCACTGTTAGGAAATTTTTTGCTAAATCTTGAATATTTTGTATTTGAACTTCTAGGAAATTCTTGATAAATGTTATTTTCAGACTGACCTCTCTATCCCCCCTCTCTTGATCTGTGAAATAGGGTTATAGTAATGCATGTCTTACCTTCCTCATAGCAACATCACTCAAATACCCAGATGGATCTCTGAATGTATCTGTGTGGGCCTGCTCTTCCTAGGGGATGTCTCATGTCATGAGCAACCCATAAGAACAAAATGAGCTGTTTGATCAAAAAGTGAATTTTAAAAGCTTGGATATTATATTATTATATTATCTTATATTAATACATGTAAAAATCCTTGATTTCATTAGTGTGAGTATTCATCCTTCTCATGCAGATAAAAATCTCTCTCAACACCTTGGTGAATGGTTTCATGAATTTTGTTATGGTCCCCAAAACCTCATCCCCTTGTGGATAGCTTTCTCTTAATGAGTCTCTCTTTGGATGACATTACACACAATCCACAAGCCCGTACTAAAAATGTTTCCCACTTTTGAAAGCTTATGCTCCATTTGCGTAACCCTAGAGAATGCAGGGTCACTTCCACATCACCATGAGGCGTCAGAATAGGTCTTCATTAGAATTTATTACTTTTGTTGTAACTGTTACTAATCAAGAACCCATTGACTAAGGTGTTGGACTACATTTTTTTAAGAAGTGAAATAGCTCTATTTTTCATTAAAATCGCCAATCAGTCCATGAGCTTTTATTAAGTTCCTACTATGAGTCTGGCACTATGCTAAGTGCTTGAGATACAGAGAGGGAAAAGAGATAGTCTCTGTTCTAAATTAACTTACATTCTATTTGGGAAAACAACATATACATATATAAGCATATAGAGGATAGAGGCTGAATCTGTGGCTTCATTGGAATTCATGGAGAAGAAAACTCCCTTCCCTAACACAGGCAGGGTGGTATTTTCACCATAACTTATAGTTTTAGGGAGTTGCCTGGAACACTGAAAGGCTAAGTCACTTACCCTGGATCACATAACCAGTACGTACCAGAGACAGGACATCAACCCAGATCTTCCCAGTCCTTGTAGATTAATACTGTATGTTCTCTACTGTGTCATCGTGCTTCTCATGTTAGTACGGAAATATGTCTGTATACAGGATTAATTATAAAATCGATGTAAGATAGTTTAAGGAGGGAGGGCACTAGCATTTGGAAGGACCAGGAACGCTTCCATGTAGGTAGAAGGTAGTGCTTGATCTGATTCTTGGATAAAGGAGGGGATCTGTGTGATGGAGGGAGGATGAAGAACACCAGGCTTATGTATGTCTTCACTAGACACATGGGAGTTGGAGGAGATTATAACCACAGAAGAATTCTCCCACCACGCCCAGAATATGGATGTTAGTTCTTGTTAGCACGGTATTTTGAGGGCACCATTGACTCTTTAACTGAAAATTACACTCCTGGAGAATCTGGAGGCACACTATGGGACTAAATTTGACGAATTACTAACGTAGCTCAAAAGCTAAGCCAGGAAAGAAGAAATTGGCCTTTGTAAAAGAGAGAAGATCAAAGTGTTTTGATAAGTGAATTCTCTAGTTTTTTCATGTTAGAAGCCAGTGATTTATTCCACCCATGTGACATTTTCTGGGAAAGTATTTGGAACAGATATAATTGAACCAAGACCGGTATCCAATGTTTATAATCTCTTTGGGCATCTTCCATCAGTACTATCAGTACCCTAGGGGGTCAGAGGATTAAGTATGTGCAAGTATATCATGCCCAAAAAAAATGAACATGAAAATAGTTTTCTCTGGTGTAGTAAGTTTGGGGCATATTAATTCTCTCAGATTTTAATAAGCCAAAGAGATCGGGTAATAAAAACATTGGGTTTTCATCTTGTGATAAAAATTAATTCTTACATGTACTCATAGGTGCTCACCATTTTCATCGCAAGTAGAATGAAATGTTCTTGTTGTTAAATAATGGTTAGATGAATAAGTAGTCTTAACTAAGGTTTGAAAAACTTCCTGGGGTTTGAATTATCCATGTGGAAGCAGTCATTTCAGACCCCAACTTTGCAGCAATTCTGGTTACCTCTGATGTAACCAGTGTAAGCACAGGATGTCTCTCTATTAAATAATTGAGCTGTGTTGCTCCCAAGGCCAGTAGGTAAATCTGGCTATTAGGCAGCCTTTGTTTTCCCTGGGAAATAGAAACAAGTAGAGCCTCAGGGACACACTCTCAGATGCAGGCTTAATTAGCCTAGCCTGACAACACAGTTTACCCTTGGCTGCCAGTTTAAACAATCTGTCCAATTCATGCCAAGCTCCCAGTTCTGATATGCTGCCCTGCAGTGAAACAGAGACTAACATAGTGCTCCACCAGAGTTATCCATTCTCTTGGGCAGTGGTCTCCAAAGTGAGAGCCATGGATTGATCCCAAGGGATATAGGAACAGTTAATCAGAGGATGGAAAGATGAGTCTCTTCTCACCCTCCCTATAATAACCAATCATAGATTAAAACTGGAAGGGACTTTAATAGTCAATGAGTGTAACCCCCTCGTTTTACTCATGAGCAAATGGCTGTAGAAGTGAAGTGACTTACCTAAGGTCACATAGTTATTAAGTGCCTGATATGCAACATGAACCCTGACTCCCAAGTCCAATACTCTATCCAGTATATTACAGTGCCTTCTGTCATGAGGCTTACCTCCAACACAACCATAGCTATCCATACCTCCTCAACTGTGAGCGTCCCTCTCTCACTTTCTGAGCCAGGAATTGGCCCCTCAGAAAGGTTTTAACTGAATTACTGTGAGTTCCCCCATAGCAGCAGCAGCAGCAGCACAGGTGCAGATGGGAAATTCCCCAGCATTTCTTCAGCATATCCACCCACTTGTAAGTGTATGAATAATTTTCCTCCAATAGAACATAATCTTTCTGAGGTCAAAGACTTTTTGTGTTGGTCTTTCAGTCAAGTGTTTGGCACATAGTAAGCACTTGATTGATGCCTAATTGATTGCTTTATACCACAAATTAGAATATGATAAGGACTTGCAGAAGTAAAAAGCAGGAGGAGAGATTCCAAGAGGAAGGAGCCCTGTTAGCTAGAAGCATCAGAAAAGACTTCACGGAACTGAGAGGATTTCATCTGACCTTCCCAGGGTGAATGTGGGGAGGCTCGGGAATGATGTGGCTAACGTGTAGAGAGAGGAGAGGTCAGGCTGTGGACAGAGAATGTCAGTGCGACTGGAATGTCATGTACTTGGAAGAAAGAAGTATGAGATGAAGTAAAAAAAAAAACAAAAACAATAAGTAGCCAGAAGATGGAGAGCCTTAATTAAATGCCGTTTTAAGGCGCTCATTTTTTTAGCCTCTAGACCTGTAGGGGAGTCAGTGAAGGTTTTTAGAATGGGAGAGTAAAGTAATCCATGGGGCTTCTTAGGGAGATGTATTGGACCATAGAGGAGAGCATTAGAAACAGGAAGGTAAGTGAGGGATAGGTGATGAAGGCCCAGATTCAGGGGGTTGCCGAGGTAGAATGGTCAGGATCTAGGCGATGGTTCCATGTGGAGCCATGGAGAGGAGGGGATGAGCCAAAGATGACCATGAGACTGCAAGCCTCGGTCTTCCCAACCAAGCTGTCAGGCTTGGGAAAAGTCACCTAACCTTTAATCATCAAACTCTTAACATGACTTTGCTAAGTAAGACCAGATGATAGTAGACAGGCACATGTTCTCTCTGCATAGACCCAAGTTTGAGTGACCTTAAGTTGGTGGAAGATTAGATGAAAGGGTGGATTTTGGAAAACAGATGAGGCTTTTATTTTGGAACATAAATATGAACAAAATTTGGATATTTCAGTTCACTCAGGTGCCAATATATTCAACTGAATGATTGGAGATGATATTAATTAATGTCAAGGTCTGGCTCAGACCACCAGCTGAATCTATTACCTTGGTGGATGAATGCCTGTTTACCTCCCCTACCTCCACACCCATATATACTCCGATGATTGCCCTAAATTTTCCTAATTTAGAAGTCTGCTCAACATCTAGTATAGTAAGAGCTGGACCCATAGCCAGAAGTAGTTGCTGGGGACAAATGTCTTTTTCAAGTTCTGGTCATCATTATATTCCAAGTAGTATTATATCTACTCAACCAATTTCTTCCACTTATTTACACAAAAATATTGTGAACTAGAAAAAATAGAGTACTTTAATGTTAATATATATGAACTCGTAATAACACTAAATCACACACGTGCACACACACATCCTCATTATCTCTTTTGTAGCCTAATATGTTTTTGACTATTTTACTAGTAGAATTATGGTACAGAACAATAGATGAAGTGAAAGTTTATGGTGAAGGACCCCAGATGATGGAGTTGAGTTGATATTGGGCAATTTTTTTTTAATTTTAAAGCATTTTTATTTAAAATTCTGAGTTCCAATTCTCTGCTTTCTTCCCTCCCTCTCCTCCCCTCTCGCTGAGATGGTAAGCAATCAGATATAGGTTATACATATGCCATCATGTAAAACATTTCTATATTAACCATTTGGTATAAGAAGATTTGAATAAAAGAAAAAAATGAAAAAAAGAATGTGAGAAATAGCATGCTTTAGTCTGTATTCAAACAGTATCAGCTCTTTCTCTGGAGGTGGGTAGCAGGCGTCATCATGACCCTTTGGGGCTATCTTGGATCATTATATTGCAGAGAAGAGCCAAGCCATTCACCGTTCTACATCAAGCAGCATTGCTGTCACTGGGTACTGTGTTTTTTTGGTTCTTCATTATGCATCAGTGCCTGTAAGTCTTCGCAGGTTTTTCTGAAGTCATCCTGCTTGTCATTTCTTCTGGGACAGTAAGCCGGCATTACAATCATACACCACAGCTTGTTTAGCCATTCCTCAGTTTATGGTCATCCCTTTGATTTCCAATTCTCAGCCACCACAAAAAGAGCTGCGAGAAATACTTTTGTACCGATAGGTCCCTTTTACTTTTTGAGGGGTGACTTTGGGATATAGATCTAGCAGTGGTATTGTTGGATCAGAAGTTATGCACAGTTTTATAGCCCTTTGGGTATATGCTCTCCAAAATGGTTATATCAGTTCACAACTCTACCAGCAACAGTGTATTAGTGTCTTTGGGTGGTTTTTAAAACTAATTTTTATTTTATTATAAACTAAAGAAGATTCTTAAAAAATACAAATAAATAATCTAATAAATCTGAATCTGCGTGGAATAAATTTAAATTACATTTTGATAAAAACAAATAATGGAATTCTAAACAAAATTAGAACTATAGCATAATTTATCCTGTATGTACTTAAAATGTTTATTTTTAAAACACAGTTGTAGTTAATTTGTATATTCTTTTTCTGCCTCACTTTGCATTATTTTGTATGAAGCTTAACACATCTCTTTGTATTCCTCAAACATTTTTGTAGCAAATAGCATTCTATTATGTGAGCATTCTTTAATTTTTTACTCTGTTCTCCAGTTATTGGGCATATAGGTTGTTCCCAGTTGTTTTGCTATTTAAAATCAAGGAGCTTTGAATATTTTTATGTAGACAGATCTTTGTTTCTTTTAATAACATTCTTAGAATACAATCTCAGCAATCTGATAGCTGAGTCTAAAGGTATGATTAGTATTGTGATAATATATTTTCAGATTGCTCTGCAAAAAGCTTATAGTAATTTAAAGTCTCACCAATCATATGTATGGAAACCTTTTTCTTCCCAGTCCCATCATCACTGAATTTATTTTTATGTATTATATAGTCTCATTTTATTTTATTTTTAGCTATTTTTGCTCATCTCTTTGGTGCAAGATACTACCTCATGGTAATTTTGATTTGCATTTCTCCAGTTATCTAAAAACTGAGAAAAGATTTTCATGTGCTTATTAATAATTCTATTTTCTGCTTTGATAATTGTTCATTCTTATCCCTTGACCATTTCTCTATTGAAGATTATCATTCATCTAAAATCTAAATTTTGAATAAATCTACATCACATTTTTGTCACAATCTTTTTTTATTTTGGAGATACTGCTTCTTGTTATGCAATCCTTAATTAATTTTAATTGTTAATTAAATGTGTCAGTTTTGTATTCAGTTTTATTTGAAAAGAACCAAAGTTTTAGCCTCTAAAGTTAATTTATTAATTTACCTGATTTCTAAAGGTGTGATGGAAAGATTTTAAGACATCCTAATTCAGTATAAGTAACAATTATTTTTAGGCATTTTCACAGTTGAGTATCTTTAAAGTAGTAAATGGATGGCAATTTTTCTTATGTTGTAGGAAAATATATCCTTTCACTCCCACCTCTAATTTACATAAGCCCCATCCTCTAAAAGCTTAATGTCTTTTCAGCACTGAAGCCACTATGTGTCATGGACCTCAGATAATGCATATTGGCCATAGACTCCACCAAAGAGAACTTGTTTATTCATGAGAAATGTTACTGTAAAGATTCATCAGACTTATAAGAATCTCATGTCATCAGACACTGGGTGGAGTCTTGTGCCCTGTTCTGAGCACCACAATTGAAGGACATTGGTAAACTTGACAGGGCCCAGAGGAAGGGAACCATGGCATATGAAGACTGATTGAAGGAGGTGGGAATGTTTAGCCTGCAGAAGGCAAGACTCAAGAGGGACATGCTATCTGTGTCTTTACTTTAAGGCTATTGTGTGGAAGAGAGGTGAGATCTGTTCTCTGTAGTCCCATAGGGCAGAACCAGAAGAAATGGGTGAGAGTTACAAAGAGGACCATCTTAGGCTTGAGGTCAACTCTCCACTTCTGTGATTCTACCATTCTCCTATGCTGTGGTTAGCTAGGAGGCCCCAGTATGATGCATCCTCACTGTGTGCCACAAAGAGCAGTAGCCAGATGCCAGAGAGATTCTGTTTTCTACAGATCTGCAAACAAAAATAGGCATTGTGGGGAGAACACTTGAGCAAAATCTGCTGTTTGAAGTTCAAGAGTATGTGTAACTTTTTTTTTTCCTATTTCAGGTGGTGACCTCCATGGGAAGATTTTCTGTATGTTTTAACACTAGTGGTTTGACTTGATGTTTTTGTGAATGCTAAGCTGCACTGAACCAAGATGTGTTTTGCATTTGATTAGTTACACAAATAAGTTTGGACATTTTTCAGAACACAAAAAGTAGTCCCTTTCCTGAGGAGGTAACTGTGCTATCATGTGGGCAAAGCATCATTATCATCAAATGTTTGTTGAGCCCATATTATCTTGTGTCCAACACTCTGCTGGATCTTGGGGACACGAAGAAGTTCTAGGCAGTCTGTGCCCTTGGACAGTTTATTGTCTCTTCTAAGTGACATAAAGTTGAATTTTTCATCACTGAGTGTTTTATTATAATAAAATCATCTCTTTTGAATAGTAAAAGTTCATGTCCTTGAAGAAAAGATGGATCAGTTATATTAGAAATTAGGCCAACTTGGAAGCCACAGGGAGAAGAGGCCTGTCTTTGTATTGGGACATTAAATGCCTTTTGGTTTGATTGCTGGCCTCATGTTCTGCTTTCTATGTATTATACCTATTTATGTAAGTTTCAAGCATGTCCAAAGAAATTAGGCAAACAAACCTATCTTCCCTCATTCCATCTTTTCTCCTTGTCATAATACAGTCACCAGGGAGAGTTGGAAATAACTGAGGAAAGAAGGGACTGGGTCAGCATGCTGAAATTATCCATATCCCCTTTAAATTCTAGGCTTAGCTAGTCCATTATGGCTTACTAGAAGTTCCTTTTTCCAGAGACTCTGATGTGCTCATGTTGATTAAGCACAATCTCAGCTTGGTCATATTCACCTGATTCATAGCCTGTGTGGTTCTCTTTTGATTATTTTCATTTTAATGTGTTTTTGACACATAAATGGATTTTCGTTTATAGCACAAAAGAGAAGCCTCCATTAGCCCTGTGAGGTGATCCAATAAAGTTCACTTAAGTAATGAGCTTTTAAAAAAAATGGAAAATGACTTCATATTGCATCAAACTCATTTTCTTTAATTGCCTCTTTGAGGTGCCTCTGGCTGTTCGTTTATAAGAGCCCAGCCTTGTTCTGTTTTGATTTTGGCCAGTTTTGTTGGTGCTTTCCGAAATCAGCTGTTAGTGTCTGTATGAAGTGGGCCGCTTGGCTGACAGAAGATCGAGTAGATCTGGGTATTCAGACCACCTTTTCCTAAGATGATGTATTTAGTCAAGCATTTCCCAAAAGATGTTTTCTAGCCAAGTGGAACATCACTTTTTCTTCACTAGGATACTAAAAATTGTGATAATTACAGAGTGGAAGCAAGAAAACACACTAGAGTAAATCATTCTCTAAGGAATACGTAGAGGGTCATATGTAAGTTTATTTTAAAATGAAGCCACACCGAAATATTTTAAAGCTGGCTGCAGTTTTTCCCATTTGATTGCTGTGACAATTTTAACTTGAGAAATTTTTTTAGAGTTTTAGGGTAGAAGTGGTTAGGACTTGGTACCATAATGGATTTTCACTGACTCTCTCTTTGATTTCAGAATTTTCACTGTTACTTAAGTGATAGGGTTGGGTAGGGATTCACATACCACAAGCCCAAATTGAGGAGGGCTGGGGTGGGGAAACAACATTAGGAGAAACATTCCACATTAGCCCACCCGAAGTTTGTCCCTTGTTTAGCATCTTCGGCTGCTATCCAGAGAACTTGCTTGTAAACTCTTCATTTTAGACTTGGCTCAAAGGCATCACTCAAAGAAGTAAATTTCTGCTCTTCTAATCTCCATGCCAAGCTGAGCCATCTGCTGTCACTACTTCTTAGTGGTCAGCAGCTCTCTGTTGTTCAAAGCTGATTTCCAACGAGCTCTTTGAGTGATTTTTTTAAATGCCCTCCCTGCTTGGGATAAGCACACATCCAAGCACTATACGATAACTGTTGTGACTCATTTCTTACCCGTGTGTAGTGGTGCTGTGCTGTGACTCATGTGCTTCGTTTCAGTGAGCTTGTCTTAGGACCTGGCAATTTATCCTGTGTGTGTATATTCTGATCTTCCTGTTTCAGTTCACTACTTACCTGCCCATCTTCAGCAGCTAATGTACTTGACTTGTAGAATTGCATGATAACTAACATCTGTATTTCCAATAAAAAATTTTAGGTTGTGTGTAATCTTTGCTGGTAAAGGCATTAATTGTCTTCAGTGGGATCCTCCATCCATAATTCCTTGTTCACCATGCATAGAACTTCCTCATCAAACACGTATATACACATAAAGGCATAGAAGGATGACTTCAGGCTGGGAGGGAAACAACAGCAGTTACTATTGATAATCCCTCTTAAGCCAGGAGGGTGCAGAAGAGAGCCCTTAGGAAAGGGCGTAGTGTTGTCAAATGTATGAGCTTCAGAGTGCAGTAGGATTAGGGTTTTGAGAAAGGAAAGGAATTTAGCCAGTCAGACTCAAGTTAACTGGGCATCTTCTGGCCATCTAAATTTACCTTCCTCTGGAGAAGAGAAGGCAGGGGAGAGGGGAGACAGACAGGAGAGGAGGAGCTGAGTTTTATTTCTCTGCCTCATTAAAGAAAGAGGCCTATTTACTGAATGGGTGTTGCCTCATCCTAAGTGAGACTTGCAAAGACTTTGGCCTAAAGGGCCCAAGGTCTCCCAGTGCATCTTGGGTCATCTCCAGTCATCCTCATGAATATCCGGTCACTGGATTCAGATGGCTCTGGAGAAGTGAGGCTGGTGACCAGCACCTCCTTCACTCAAAGCAAAGTGAAGTACAAGTCATGTCATGTCTCAGGTGACGTGGTCTTCTTCGGCAACGAAGGGCAAACACAACAGCAACAACATGTAAAGGGATCTAAGATGAATTCATTGCACCATACATTTTTTTCTTGGATAATGTCATGCTAATAATATATATGTGTATATGTAAATACAGGGGCAGTTAGGTGGTTCCGTGGATAGAGCACTGGGGTGGAGTTAGGAAGACTCATCTTCAGGAGATCAAATCAGTCCTGAGACACTTACTGACTTTGTAATCCTGGGCCAGTCACTTAACCCTGTCTGCCTCAGTTTCCTCATCTGTAAAATGAGCTGGAGAAGGAAATGGCAAACCATGCTAGTACCTTTGCCAAGAAGACTCCAAACAGAGTCACAAAGAGTTGGACACCGCTGAACAACAAATGTACGTACATGCAAGGTTTTATGTGGCATAGCCCTCTCTGTCTTTGGGGGAGTAGTTACAGCTGATTGTCCCTGATCTGACCACTTCTGTCTCTACCTGGTTGAGACAATTCAGGGTGTGACCTCCACTCACGCTCCCCATCTATCATGTGGGGCAGAAAAACTCCAAAGGCCCTTTGTTCAGAGAGACCTCTTGGTTGAGAGGGGAAGAAATTTGCTCATGAGGGATTTTACTGTATTCTATGTGGCTTCTTTTCAGTGTTAGAAAGCTTAGGGACAAGTAGGTGGTGTAGTGGCTAGAGCACCAGCCCTGCAGTCCGGAGAACCTGAGTTCAAATTCTTACTCAGACACATAGTACCTATGTGACCCTGGGCAAGTCTCAACCCCAATAGCCTTAAAAAAAAAATGAAAAAAAGGAAAAGCTTTAAAATACCTATTATTATTATTAAACTGTGTAAAGATCCTGCCTGACCCTCCTACACAGACAGTTCTCTGATTGCTAAAGAGAGGTTCAGGTTAGTTACACTCTACGTATATTCAGTTGCCATTTCTTCCTTCCCCATCACATTCCTTGTAGCAAAAAAAAAAAAAAAAAAACATAAAAATTATCTTCTCTTTAGATAGAAAACCATCATCAAAAATACAGGCTGTCAGCAGCAAAATTTAAAACAGCAAAGGAACACAGTAGGAGGTGCCTTTTGCATGTGGCAGTAGAACAGAAGGGAGAAAGGGAGATCAGAGCCATTTCACCACTATTCCGGCTTTGTCTTAGTAAGCAGAGCTCAGTCACTCCAGGCTGGATCCTCCTGATATATGGAGCGGTGAGCCAGGGAAAGGAAAGATGCAGCTGCTCCAAGTCTTAAAGTCAGCACCCTGGAAGGCGCCCTCCATATGCTCTTACCATGGTGGCCACTCTTCCCTATTCCCTCTCTAGCTCCTCCTGATTCTGTAGGCTGACGTATATGCACACAGACACACCAGAGTTTATAATTAAACATACTCAACCTTGATGGTATTTTTCCCAAATAAAAGGGAAGATAAGAGGAAGCTCTCTTCAATAAGTCTTCATTTGTTTTTAAATGACTTTAATGAAGCCATGGGGATTTCCCCCATGCATGGAAATGATACAGCTTTGTTAGCCAGTAATTCAACAACATTTTGGGAGCATTCATTGCATACTCTTTTGGTTAATCTTTTATCTGCTTTCAAACACATGTAACTACCAGTTATAGCTTTATTACTCTGTTGACTTGGAAAATCAATGTCTTTACCCGATTAGCAACCTTATTAACTCTGGGTTAGCTGCAAACAGAAACAGATAAGTATTGATGTGATACTGTAAATACTCCAAAGCCAGACGTGTTGTACCTTTTGGACTACTTTCATCTCTGGCATTCAATGGCACTCCAAAAATATTGTTGGCTGTCAACTCTCAGATTTCCTATGGTGGATTTTCCATCCTTTTTCTTTCATAAAACCCATAATAGGAATTCAGAATGCCAAGTTGCTGTTTCTGATATTATGAATAATGATTTTTTAAGTAGTTCATTCTGGGGGCAGGAATGCGATTTTTGTATTGTTCATGTTATCTGCCTCCATCAAGGATTCTCAGCCAGGCATCTGAGGCCCTTGTGATCAGTCTTAATTTGGAGTCCAAACAGCTTTACCTTTAGCAGACCATTCTGAGTAAGTTACACTACGGCTAAACTGGCTAATTAATAATGCTCACAATACTAATCCTTTTGGATTTCTCCCCATTTCTGCTGGCTTGACCATAGAGTTGGACATGTTCAGCCATTTTTCAAGAACCTCCTTTAAATTTTCAGTGTGAGCATTTATACCTCAGAAATCAGTGATCACAAGTCAGGGCCTGTTTTATTTTCTGTTTATAGTTAGGAAAATGATAGGGAAGATTTTAATAATGCATATTAAAATTGAAAGTATGTCTACACCTCTCCCCATCCCAGAGCCTGGTTGTCAAACATTTATCACTATGCCCCTGTATAAATATTGCTTGAGTTTAAGCAGGAGCATGAGGTAGAAGATTCAGGGAATGAAGTCTTCACTGGATTGGAGGCCTGGTGACTAGAAGCTAATAATAAATCGCATTTATAGAGAGCTTTAAGGTTCACAAAGTGCTTTTCATGCGTTATCTCATTTAAGCCTTCCAACACCCCTACTGGGTTGTGTATAGACAGACAGGTTTAATTTTCAAGTTACAGATCATCTTCACTAATATCATATTTCAGATGGGAAGACACATCCAGAGAAGTCAATTCAATCCAATTCAACAAATATTTATTTAAGCATCTCTTTCATGTGCAAGATACCATGTTAGACATGAATGAATGAATGAATGAATGAATGAATGAATGAATGAATGAATGAATGAATGAAAAAATATTAATGAAGTGTTGATTTGTGTCCAAGCACTGTTCAGGAAAAAAAATACAAGGAAGCAAGATGATCCCATTCTAATAGGGGAACACAATATCTTAAAAAAAAAAAAAAAAAGGGAGCTCGAGTGGTAAGGGTTGGGAGGTTGGGGAGGCTCTGGGTGGGAGCAGGATGACCAGAGTACAGGCAACATTGCTTGGAAGTGGTAGGATAGCCTGGTCTAGACAGAAGTCCCTGACCTCAAGAAGCTTATATTCTACTTGAAGGATAAACATATACACAAGTTAGTAAGGGGTATTCACACCTCAACTAAAATCACACCAGTAGCTGAATGAAAAAGCTGACCAAAATTCAGACCTTCTGACTCCAAAATGGTGCTTTTCCCACTACCCCAATCTTGGCTTACCACTTCAGAAACCATAGCATCTTCAAAAGGGCAATGGTTATTTTTTCATTAATAAAATAGAAAAATCATAAAGGACAGGAGGAAAGAGGGAAAAGAGAAATGATCACAGTTAGGTGCATGCCACCACTTGCATCCAAATTTAAGGAAAGCTACATGCATTGGAAAGTTCCAAGGAACATTCTAACACCTTCCCCTTGTTCATCAGAAGTATTGTTGCAGAGGGGTTAGAGATGTTCAGGAAAATGAAAGTGATATCCTATTGATAAAGCCCCAAAATGTTGTGAGACTAAAAAGAAGGGGATTAGAAACCAAGGAAAGGGGAAAAACAACCCTTCGGGCATACAGAATAAAACAAAAAATAACCCAGCAATCTCATGAAGACAGTATTGAGAGAAAAGGAATATATCCATCTTCTAACTGGTTCATCCTACATTTTGAACCCACTTTCCTATCAGCTGTGGAAAGCTTCTTATGTGTTATTCCCCCTTTGACTTTCTGTGTCCTCAATATTGGGTTTTTATTTTATTAGCTCAACAATGGGCATGATGATTCCATTAAGCAGGGCTTTCTTTCTATGACAAAAACGGTTTTCTGTGCAGAGTCTTAGCCTTCTCAGTTGTGGAAAAGTTTTATTTCCTACTTTTCCCTTAGAGGATTTTAGACTGGCACTGTTTCATCCTCATTCTTGCCTTCTGATGAGTTCAGAAATAGAACTCTTCTCTATTAATAAAAGGCCATTATCGGTCGAGCTTACCATAGTTGTAGCTGAGCTTTTCAAGACCTACTAAGGCTTCACGAGGTGACAGAACACTTCAGATCTCTGTCAGTCCTTGTTAGTATCACCAGTAGTATTTATTGGGATCTCCTTTAATTGATTTTAAGGGGACAAATTGGCTTAAGTTCTTAACTCCTCATGTTTAATTTGCGTTAACTCATGTGAGATATCCAACAAATAATAAAATAGCAATTCTTCATTCTTCTATTGTTTGTCTCCTGCTATCCTAAATGACTTTGTGACAGTAGTCCACCTATAAGCAATTATTAAATCCTTTGCCAGGCATTGTGCTTGTTAACAGGAGATACAAAAAAAGTGAAAAGATCTTGCCCTGAAAGAACTTACATTCTAAGGAAGGTAAGGGTTGAGGAAGAAGCATTTATTAAGCACCTACTTTGTGCCAGGTACTTTACAAATATTATCTTATTTGATTCTCACAACAACCCTGTAAGGTAGGTGCTATTATCCCCATTTTATAGTTGAGGAAACTGAGGCTGAAAGAGGTTTAGTGGCTTGCCCAGAGTCACATAGTTAGTATAAGTCTGAAGCCTAACTTGAACTCAGGTGTTCCTAATTTCAGGCCTAGTTCCTGCACAGCCCTCCCTCACTCAAGGCAAAGTCAAAGTGCAAGTCATGTCATCATGTCTCTTATGGCATGGTCTTCTTTGGCAACAAAGGACAAACACAACAACAGCAACCACCCAACTGCCTCTATTCTATTAGGAGGAAATTATGTACACATTTAAATTGGTTGGTTGGTTGTTGTCCTTTGTCTTCCAAGAGGATCAAAATGATATCACCATTGTAAAGTGAAATTTCAGTGTGTCCAACTGTGACTGATCAGACCAATACAAGCACAGAATGCTCTATCACAGGTTGGGCACAGATAGTCCATGTGAATATTTGGGGTGAATATCCCAAATTTGTACATCCTGCATTTATTTTGTGCTGTCTCAATTCTGCTTTGCTCAAAGAACACAGGACCTTTTCCAATGTGGGCATGCCATGCTGATTGGTCCTGTGCCAGTGTCTCCCATGTTGCACAGTCAAATCCAGAGTTCTTGAGAGAGACCTTGAGAATGTCCTTGTATCATTTCTTCTGGCCACCATGTGATCACCTGCCCCATGCAAGTTCTCCATAAAACAGTCTTTTGGGCAAGCATACATTTGGCATTTGAACAACGTGGCCAGTCCATCAGAGTTGTGCTCTCTGAAGCATAGTTTGAATACTTGGCAGTTCAGCTCAAGGGAGGACTTCAGTGTCTGGTACCTTATCCTGGCAGGTGATCCTCGGAATCTTCCTAAGACAGTTCAAATGGAAACGATTTAGTTTCCTGGCATGGCGCTGGTAGACTGTCCATGTTTCACAGGCATACAACAATGAGGTCAACACAACGGCTCTGTAGACCTTCAATTTGGTAGTCATTCTAATACCTCTTCTCTCCCAAACCTTTCTTCAGAGCCTCCCAAACACTGAACTAGCTCTGGTAATACACGGCATCAAGGTCAACTACCGTACTGATGGTAAGTTCTTCAATTTAAAAAGGCTGCAAGCCAAGACCAAAATGGAGGGAGTGTTGGTGCATGATTTTCTGTTTGCAGATGATTGTGCACTCAATGCAGCCTCTGAAACTGAGATGCAACAAAGTATGGATCAATTCTCTGCTGCCTGTGCTCATTTTGGCCTAATAATTAACACCAAAAAAACACAGGTGCTCCTCAGCCACCACCACACCATCCATATGTGGAGCCATCGGTTACAACAAATTCAGATGCTTTGAATGCTGTGAATAAGCTCACTTACCTTGGCAGTGTACTTCCCAGGGATGTACACATTGACGATGAGGTTGATCCACATTTAAATATATACAAACTGAATGTAAAGTATTGGGGGAGGGGTGTTAATAGTAGGGAGCATTGAGAAGGATTTCATATAGGTAATCATATCAGTTCTTATAGGCTTTTTTTTTAAAGAGGAATCTACTTACTACCACACATACCATTTTAATTAGAAAGACACAAAAGCTGATACTGAGAGCTAACATTAATAGTGGTTTGACACAGCACTAGTTAAACAATGTTGAAGAAGGAGAAGCGTACCCCAGACTTCTCCAATACTGCTTTTGGTAGGATCCCCAATACTGGATTTGGTACGATCAAATGATGATGATCTCTGATAAAATTAGTCATTAGATGAAGTTTTTTTTTCACAATTCCAGAATCAAACTTTATATAAGTTCACCCCTAGAACCATAAGTAACAAGAGGAAATCAGGCTTCATTCTAGTGCACTGACATCAAGGGCCAGGAGAGGAATGCTTTCTTCATGGGAGAGAGATGGGCTTCCTTGTTCCCTTCCCATGGAGGTCAGAGTTCATCTGCCTTTCTGGGAACTCTTTTGGAAGGATGAACTGCCTCCTGCCCCCATACCAACTACACTGTGCTGTGGACCGTTCTCTGCTACCTCTCTCACTAACATAGTACCTGTGTGACCTCAGGCAAGTCAATCAACCTCCCTCAGTCTCTGTTTCCTCATTTATAAAATGAGGCACACTGTGCCAGTTAGTCCTTCCCAGATCTGGATCTATAATCTTATGAGTTTGCCTCAAATGCAATTTTGGCTAGTGACAGCTTTGGTGAAAAAACTGTAGAAACAGAAATGGCACGTATTCTCCTCCCATCTTTGCTGGGTACTGCACAGTCAAATCAGAATGTAATAGGCACCTGTGTTATTTGTTTTTCTTACAGGACAATGCCTAAATTAATTTCCATCAAGAATGTGAAGTGAAATGTTTGCTCATGTGTGAAGGCTTCGAAATAGCTTTTAAGGCTTTTCACTTTATCAGTAGGTATCCTGGACCCACGGAGCTTTGAGTGAATATAGGTGGCACTTTAACAACCTCCTCTTTAAAACAAAGGGGCTGGGCACCTTCTAGAACTGTAGCATTTTAGTTAGGTGCTCAGGAGGTCTGCCTTTCTAAAAATGGAGCACCATACACACAGCAGGCTGGTAATGCCTTGTTTCTTCTGCAGAAACTAGCAGCAACCTGGAGCCTAGTACCCTTGAAATGAGCATCCACAAGCAAAAGTCATCTTTTCCATTTTTATCACTGTGGTAATAACGTCTCGAAAGTTTGTTCTCAAGCACCTGAGATTAGAGTGTTTTAATCAAGCTAGGGAGAAGTGGGGTGGAGAGAAGGTGGAGACTTTAGTTCATGAATTTGACTTCTAAATGTCAGGACTGCAATCTATCTGCCCCTTTAAGGGCCTAGAAAATGGTGGTACACAGCTTCCATGCTAATTTCACAGGGAGAATTCCCCTGTTTCTGAATGTTTTCTGGCTGTGTTCTAAATGACTTTTTCTTTGCTTTCGATGCAATCCTCTAGGAAAAAAATGAATAATGAGAGAGGGAAATGTGGTCTAAGCACCGAACAGAAAACCAAAAATTCCCCAGATTTTTCTTACAAGCTTCCTCATGTGGCCTTAAATGTGTTTCATTACTTTGCCTTTTTTCTCCATTGTGAAAAAGGGATAGTGGTACCTACCCTACAGGCATTCTGTACAGATTAATTGACTCATATTTGCCAGAAGTTTTAAAGACCAAAACCATCACTTGCGTTAAATATTTTAAAACTGTCAAAATATGTCTTACTAGAGTAAAAAGATAGACCCCAAAGCCGTTAGAGTAATTGCAGCCCTCATGCTGATCAGGAGAAAAAAATTCATTTGGTGAAAAATGTTGCTGCTCTTAATTATAATACTGGGTGTCATTCCGCTCGGGAGGAGGCACTGGGGCTTGTTTTCTCTGTTTCTTAAATATTTCTCTCTCTTAGGTGACACATTTATGACTTTAAATGGTTTCGTTGTCTGTAGCTTGTCTGCGTTACTGTCAAAGCCTGGTATTAAGAGTTCAGATGCATCTCCTAAAGCCTAAAGAGCTGTTGTTATCTTTGCTTCTTGTTTCCGGACTTTCACTGGCTGCTTTTTTAAAAAGCTGCTAGACAATTTATGCATTTTTTTCTGAGGCATTTAGTTGTTGCCAAGTTTTCAGATCATTCCATTTCATTTAAGAAGCATCCGTAGCTTAATTATCTTGAAGATGCTTATTTCAGGTCTATCCAATAGGATAGCTCAGCATTTGCCTCTGAAAGTAGTTTTCAGAAATCAACTTTTCCAAGAATTTCATGTTATCAGACACCGGACACTGTTTAATAAAAAGGCATAGGCAATATTCCAATGTCACAGAAGGTGGTAACTGGGCGGCTCGTTCATTGCTAACTGTCCCAAACCAGAATATGAGAGTAAGTTGAGCTAGAAACCATTGAGTTAAGATTTCATTCTAGACCAGCATTAGCTTTTTCAGATATATTGTTGACCTGTATATTCTTTTCTTTAAAAAAAATTGGCATTTTCACCAAATTCTTGCATTGTGTCAGCCAATTGACCTTTAGATTTCCCTAGGATGTGTACTTAGTGGAGACAATCTATGAAGGTTTATTGCTCACAAGGGTGCTTATCCATGTGATTCATCCTTGAGCCATTTGCTATATGAGCCCACATTATCTTCTAGATTTAAATCAGAGAAGAGAAAGGCAGAGAGACAGAGACAAAGACAGAGATAGAGAGAAAGACAAAGGAGGACAGAGAAAGAGACAGAAGCAAGAGACAGAGAAATGGTGAGGGAAAGGGGATGGCAGGATCAATGTGGCTTCCAAAACCTCTGATTTCCTCCTTAAAGCCTAGGAGAAGTTTAATAGGTATCATAGAGTCCATCAGTGATGTTACTTAAGGCTTGATCATAGGATTTAGAGCTACAAGGAATTCTGGAAGAATCAGGCAGCCGAAAGACAGACAGGCAAACAGAGACAGAGTCAATTACCTCTTCTAGGATTCCATTTAAGTTTCCTTCAGTGTGTCATTTCTGTACTATTGCTCCAACAAGATCAAGTGCCTTTTAAAGTCTCTGATTTCTTCTTTACAGAATAGAAGTTAAATATGTCTCATAGAACCTATCGGTGATATTGCTTAAGGCTTTATCATAAGATTGAGGTCTAGAAGGAGATTCAGAGGTCACCTAGTCCAACCCTTTCAACTCATAGATGAAGCTGTGACCAAGACATAGGTTTCCAACAACTCAAATCAATCAGTAAGCATTGATTTAATGCTTATTATTTACCTGTCAGGTACCATGCTAGGTGTTAGAGACTTTAAAAAAAATTATACTCTCTCTGCTCTCAGGAAGTTTATATTCTGTCTTTGAAAGACAACATGTACATATATAAGTTTATGCAAAATATGTACAAAATCAAGGTAATGGGAGCCAGTATTATCTGGGACAGCAGGGGAAGGGGGGGTGTCATGCGAAAGTGGCAAAGTGGCTTCGAGGAAAGTAGAGATTCTAAGAAATGGAGACTCACAAACTCTTAAAAGAATTTCAATCCCAAATCCTACAGCTACAGATCCTTACATTAGTGACAAAGATCCCAAGAGTGCAAAGAATGCTGAAATTGGAGACAGGAGAGCCTTGGGTTTGGAATCTCTCTGGTACTTACCAGAATGGTATAACCATAGGTAAATTACTTACCCTCTTCGAAACTCAGTTTCTTCATCTGATAATACCTTTAGTTCACAACGTTGTGAAGTTTAAGTGATGGAACATACATACAGCACTTCGTACCTTGAAGTATAAAGAAATGCCAGTTATAATTATTAGCTTACTAATTTCAGAAAGGACTACAGAGGAAGTCCCTTTTACTCCATTCTTAGAGGAGGCAAATCAACAGGTCCCTCTGTTCCATATTTTCTGGGTTTTCCCTTCTCATATTGTATCCAAAAATTTCTGCCTATTATAGTTTCATAGTGTCTCGCTGAACATAACCAACATTTGTTATTGTTTGGCTCTGTCTGACTCTTCATGGCCCTCATTTGGGGTTTTCTTGGCAAAGATATTGGAGTAGTTTGCCATCTCCTTCTCCAGCTTGTTTTACAGATGAGGAAACCGAGGCAAACAAGGTTAAGTGACTTACTCAGGGTCACATAACTAGGAAGTTTCTGAGGCTGGATTGGAACTCAGGTCTTCCTGAACCCTGGCCCCATGATCTATCCACTGAATCACCTAGCTGCTTCTTCTTAGCCATGTAGCTTCCAGGACTCTCATCTTTCCCATAGGCTGCAAATGGAAAAAAGGATATAGACAAATTACGTTTTTAATTCAGTCCCTTGGGAGATAACAGTTTTAGGCATGTATATAACACAGCACCCTGAGAAACAGGATCCATTCATCTAAACTATATTGGCCAACCAAACAGTTTTCATTAATAACCATCATTGTAACTGCAATTCTGATACTAATACGCCATGTTTCTTTAGAAAATGAAAGCAGACTGACTCCCAAGGAGGCAGAAATCTTGTTCTCCTTGACGTTTTCATTTCTGTGCTACTTCACTTCCATCTATCATAACCTTTGGCCTCCTCTACCCCCATTGCATAATCATTCATTAAAGCCACTTCCTTTCTTCCCTGGCAGGTACAAATCACCTTCCAGAATTCCAAAGGGTTTCACAGGTAAGATTTGGAGTTTGCTTCCCTGTCTCCAAAGTTTATTTCCTAATTCCAAAAAGGTAGCAAACTAAGGGAGAAGGCAGTTTAGAATCAAGTTGGAATTTAGATGCAGCCAATTCTTTCTTTAAAACATAATAATTGAGTAGCTGAAAATTGGTTATGGGTAGTCTGTGAGAGGACTGGCTCAAAGGAGCGGTGAGAGAAAAATACAGATTGTTTCTACTACTTTTTTTTTTTAAATGAAAACATTATTTTTGCCACAGAAGAATTACAATAAAGCTTCTGGCATTTCATAGTAAGAGATGCTACTAAGTCTTCCTCTTTCTTGCAAAAAAACAAAAACAAACAGACAAAAAAATGAGGAATTCAAGATCTGAACTGCAGGAGTTCCTTTCTCATTTATTAACCCTTACTGGGGCACATGACGCCATGTATAACTTGGCCCTTTCTTACCTTTCCAGTCATTTTCTTTTTATATTTTCTTTATTTTATTTTTAATTTGTGGAATAAATAAATCATTTCCATAATATTATACATCAACAAAAGAAAGATGATTGTGCGTGAAACTGTAAGTGTCTGACTTGTTATTCCTTTTAAATATATACTAGTTATCATGTAAATTTTCTTTTTTTCTTCCCTCCCCCCACCCTAGAGATAGCAAGGGATTAGATACAAATATGTATGTGTGTGTATTTCTCTCTCTCTCTCTGTATATATATATATGTATATATATACATATATGTATGCGTATAAGATCATTCTATAAATACTTCTATTTATCACTTCTTTCTTTGGATATAGACAGCGTCTTCCTCCATATGTCCTATGTAGTTAATTTGGGTATTTATAACAGTCAAAATTAGCTTTTTACTCAAAGCTGTTATTAAAACAGTATTGCTGTTACTGTATAAAATATTCTCTTTATTCTTCTCATTTCTCTCTTGTTTGTTTCATGTGAGTCTATCCATGTTTTTCTAAGATCATCGAGTTTGTCATTTTTTAGAGAACGGTAGTACTCCATCGTGATCATATGCCACAACTTATCCAGCCATTCCCCAATTGATGGGATTCCCGAAATTTCTAGTCTTCTTATACTTTGCTGCCATGCGTGGATTGCACAGTCTGACTATCCTGGACTTTTCACTATTACTTACACATGATACTATTTCTGCCCCCATGCCTGGAATTCTCTCCCTCACCTCCCTCACCCTCACTCCTGCCTTAGTTTGCCCAGTGTCCTTCAAGGCTCAGCTACATCCCCCCTCTTTGGCAGGAGACTATTCCCAGTCTCCCTGAGATTCTTTTACATCTTTTCTATAGTTAAACAAATGGGTAAATCTCTCTTTCCTCCTTCCTTCCTTTCTTCCTTCCTTTCTTTTTCTTTCTTTCTTTCTTTTTCTCTCTTTCTTTCTCTTTCTCTTTTCTTTTATCTATTCGTCCTCCTAACTATCTTGTATAAAACTAGCTCATGAATGTTGTCTCAATTAGAATAGGACTAGAGCAGGAACCGTCCCTCTACTCTGCTCAGTGCCTGGCACATAGTAAGTGCTTTAAAAGCATTTTTTTGACTAACTAAAAAATGAAGAAAGAATCATTTTCTGTCCATTTCATCAATGAGAGCAGTCCTAATGGATAAAGTTTGTCCCTTTTACCCAAAAAAAAATCTTCTTGGGTTGTCAGCATTATATTAATCAGATAAAGTGCTACCTTCACATCATTTTCTGTTCTCTAGACAGGTATTTATTTTCTATTGAATACATTTTAAGTCTGTATATAAATAGGAGTCATTTTCATCAACATAGGTTGATCTATCTTTGCCCATTAGTTGAGTTCCTGAAAAATGGCAGGTAAAATGAGTATTCGTGTGTCAAATATTTTCCCCATTTCTTTTTATTACAATTTCAGAACAGTATTAAAATGTAGCCCCCTGCACCCTCCCCCATTCCCTCCTCCCCTCTTTAATAAGAGATCATGTTTAAGAGTACCATCCCTCACTTAAAGAAGCATCTCATCTTTGTCAGACCATAGCCTCTGGGCTCTGCCTTTTTTAGAAGCACCTTTGCCAAAATTTTTAAAGGATCACCCAAACCTCCAGATGATCTTTATATACTCATTAAACACTAAAAGAACACAGAATCCATATTGAAATAAAGGATTAATGCCCATTTCTTTCAGAGAGCTCTTGGACTCCAGGGGATCTGAGTGCCTAAGCTGTCCTACTTGTGCCCATATCTCTAGCTATTCCATCAAATGCCAGGAGGCATCCAGGAGCTAGGAGCCCTATATGGATTGAGGGCTCTCTTAACTCTCTCCTTGATCAAATGCTCAGTGGAATAGTATTATCTTCTCTTTTAAGTTGATACCCATCAGCCTCAGTCCAGGGTACAATCAACTTTCCTGCTGTTTTGACTGACTCCCTTTTAGCAATTCAAGGAGCTCTTAGCGCCACGTGGTGCTGCTCCTGTCCTGTAGGTGCTAATGGTCTTTTGTAGTTTCTGCTTGATTAGAGCCAGGCAAGAAACCTTAGCACTTGCTTTTTTTTAAATTCAATTTTGTTCTATTTTTACATCAGATTTCTCTACCTCCCACCTTCCCTTTGCTTCCCACCTCACCATATTGAGAAAGTAAGAAAAATAAAACCTAATACAAACATGTATAGTCAAAGAAAATAGATTTCCCACATTGACCATATGTTCTATGACAGGAAGACAGAGATAGAAACAGAGAGACACAGAGACTGAGAGACAGAGACCTCAGTATGCCTCAATCTACCCTCTGAGTCAATCATCTCTCTGTCTGGAGGTGGGTAGCTTGTTTCATCCAGAGTCCTCTGGAACTCTGGTTGTCATTTTGGTCATTAGAGTTTCTAAGTTTTTCAAAGTTAGAACTTCCTTTTGCAGATGACTTGAAACATGTTTACTACTTTCTTCTTCCTTCCTCACTTCCTCCCTCAAATCCTTCTTTCCTCCCTTCTTTCCTTCCTTCCTCTTTCCCTTCCTTCTTTCCTTCCTTCTTTCCTCCCTTCCTCCCTTTTTCCCTCCCTCCTTTCCTCCCTTCTTTCCTCCCTCCTTCCCTTCCTTCCTTCTTCCCTCCTTTCCTTCCTTCTTCCCTCCTTTCCTTCCTTTCTCCCTCCTTCCCTTTTTCCTTCCTTCTCTCCCTTTCTTCCTTCCTTTCTCCCTTTTCCTTTCTCCCTTCCTTATATCATTATTCATCTACTAATTTTGCTCTCTCCTCCCTCTTCTTCCTCCCTCTCCCCTTCTCCCATCCCTCTTTTTCCTTCTCCTTCCATGGTTCTCCATAATGGATAGTGAGCTAGATTCCAAGTCAGAAAGACCAGGGTTCAAGTCCCTCTCACATAGACCACCTGTGTGACCTTGGCTAGGCGAGTCACTTAATACTTCCAGTGCCCAGAGAGACGGGGCAGCTGCCACACATTTAGGAAGTTAGAAAGCATCTCCTCAAGTAAAGGACTTTGGACTGGAAGCCCCGAGGACAGTCTAAGAAGTGATAGCCACGCCTCTAACCCTAAGTGGCATTTCCGGTACTTGACGGCTACAAAACGCTTCCCATACTTTCTCTCTGTCGAAGCTCACGCCAGATCTTCTGGGCAGGCGTCTTTGAACTCCAGTCAATTATGCCAGAGAACTGGAACAGAGTAATCAGGTGTATTTCAGCCAAGCAGACAGACTGATTGCTCACCATCTCAAATTTTAAAATTGACTTGCTAGTCTTAGACGTCTAGAAGATGAATGGGTTTAAAAGAATATAGTTTCCCAAATGGATTAAAAGTTTGGATTTCCTTCTGATTTTATTTTAAAAATTCATAAGATTTAGAGCTGAAAAAGATCTTTGAAGTTTTATTGTGGATTTCTTTTTGCACTGTCATCATTTCCCAATAACTCTATCACTTCTAGAATTTTTATTTTAACAAAGAATAGTAGTTAAGTGTAACAAATTGATAGGAAAGCTAGGTAGTGTGGTGGATTGAGCACTGGGCCTGAGTCAAGACTCAAGACTCCTCTTCCTGAGTTTAAATCTGGCCTCAGATACTCACTAGCTGTGTGACCCTAGGCAAGTCACTTAACCCTTTTTGCCTCAGTTTCCTCATCTGTAAAATGAGCTGCAGAAAGAAATGGCAAACTACTCTAGTATCTTTGCCAAGAAAACCCTAAATAGGTTCATGAAGGGTTAGATACAACTGAACATCATCATATGCATGTAAAACAAACTATGTTTTCTCTAGTATCTTCTCTTATCCCACTCATAGAGTGTCCTCTCTTTACCAGGAGGAAGGGAGTATGTCTCATCATGAGTCCTCTAGAGTCGACAGGCCATTACATTGTTAGATTGCCTTCTCTATGGTCCTTTCTAATGGTATATTAACAATTTATAAAATCTGGAAAGACATGAATTTAAATCACAACACATACTTAACTTCTGTGATTCTGTTTCTTGGTCTATAAAATGAGGACAGTAATGTCTGTGGTTCCTCTTCAGAGGGTGGTTGAAGTCAAACAAGATAATACAGGAAATCTCAAAAATCAGTGTTAATAATTCTCCTAAAGTTTAAACCCACACTTAAACTTTTGGGACTCTCTTACACACAGAGCACCTTGTAAAACCTTAATTAGTAATATTCATATCCCCAGCCAGTGTTTGTGCTATGATCTCTTCTCATCTGAGATATTAGCTCCTAGTGTGATTAAAAGTCCTGTAGTATTATGGGTCTGGAGTCAGAGGTTGTTGTTGTTCAGTCATTTCAGTCATGCTCCACTCTTTGTGACCCTGTTTGGCGTTTTCTTGGCAAAAATACCTGAATGGTTTGCCATTTCCTTCTCCAGCTCACTTTACAGATGAGGAAACTGAGGCAAACAGGGTTAAGTGATATGCCTAGCGTCACACAGTTAGTAAGTATCTGAGGCTGGTTTTGAACTCAGGAAGATTAGTCTTCCTGACTCCTCTAACTACTAGCACTCTATCTACTTGCCCCACTTAGCTACCTCTGTATACAGAAGACCTAGATACAATTCTATTGTGATCAGATCAGACAGTATAACCTTGAAGAAGTAACTTAACCTCTTTGGCTCCCATTTTCCTTATCTGTAAGAAATGGTTGAACTAGATGGTCCCAATAAAGCATAAGAAATGTCTTTGCAAACATTTATTCATTTTTGATCAGTCTTTCTCTTTGTCTTATACGTATGTGAATGTGTGTATCTCACATATCCATGATTCCCTTCATGTTTTTCCTTTTTTTTTGAAATGTGGAACAAATATACATCACCCACAAAATGTTATGATATAAATAATTCATAAGCAACACTGTCAGATGCAACTAGTTGACTTTTTTGTAGACAGTTCCCCATCTGATTCCATTTTTAATCAAGATACATGTATCTTTTAACGATATTTTTCCCTCTCCTGCTTCTCATGCATTGCTTGGGTTATCCCACTATTTCAAACACAGTCATTATTCCACATCATTTTAGCAGCTACCGTTGGGTTTTCTCCATATTTTCCTCATTGAATATTGACTGTATATTAGCCATTCCCCAGAATCTGTAGTAATCTTCAACTCAATCACATTTATTCCTCTCAAGTTAAATTTAGTCTTGGCAGCTGTCACAGATACATTACTATGGTTGTACTGCCGAAATTTCTATTGACTCTGTCTAGGATGGACAGAAGTAGTGCCCACCTGTGTGTATTTTCTATTTGCCTTTGAATAGTAACAAGGTAAAGACTATGTGGTTAATATTCAACAGTAACTACACTTTACGTAGAAGTCCTTGAGCCCAAGAGATCCCTTTGTTTCATTGTCTACTTAGAAATAAATCTCTGCTTCTTACTTCGATGTTGAAATTTGAATACTGGACAAATTAGCATGCTTCTGTTGACTTCTTCAAATTTTGAAGGAATACAAGCACATAGATTCAATAAAGACCCTTGGTTGTGTAATTGGCAAAGTCTTCCACCATTCGATTCTTTCACTTGTCTGGTCCCAAATTCAAACAATCGCGTAATCTAAAAGTGAAAATAGGACTAGCATCCTCTTGAATATTTCCATTTCTGTATGTTATCTAACTTTTAATCATCATGTAATGAAGATCTGGGCCATGTACAAACTCCCATTACACCTCGTTAACATAGATCTGTGACTGGAGAAGGCAGCTAGGTGGTACAGCAGATAGAGTGCCCAGCCTGGAGTCAGGAGGACCTGAGTTCTAATGTAGCCTCAGATACTTACTAGCTATGTGACCCTGGGCAAGTCACTTAAACTCTGTTTGACTCAGTTTCCTCATCTATTAAATGAGCTGGAAAAGGAAATGACAAATCATTCTAGTATCTTTGCCAAGAAAAATCCCAGATGGGGTCTAGAAAATTTCTAATTGAGGGTCTTGACAATGGCCATTATTTGCTTCAGACTCCCAGAACCAAACTTAAATTTGAGGACAGTAGCTAATCCACTTAAAGATGAGTTTTTGTAAATGCTAAAGGCAGGAATGTGTGATCTGCAATCTGCTCCCACTGCTGGCCCCAGAGTATGCATTTCCAAAAGGAAGGAGTGGACTGAAGAACCTTGACTAAAAATCAAACTGAGACTTTCAGGGGCTTAAGAAACTGAAACCAGGCAAATCAATTAGCACCCACATTGTATGTTAGTGCATGACTCAGTAGATAGATGTTGCGCTTGAGAACAAGAAGATCTGAGTTAAAATCCTACCTCAGGCACTTACCTACCTGTGTGATCCTGGACAAGTCACTTAACTTGAATTTCAGCTTCTTCATCCTTTGAAAACAGGAGGGGCAGCATGGCACAGTGGATGGAAAGTCAGCATCAGAATCAGAAAGGCCAGAATCAAAACCCTGCCTTTGTCACATACTGACTGCGTGACCCTGAGCAAGTCATTGACCCTCCAGGTTTATCCCAGGCAACTTCTACGACTAAACGTTATAGGGAAGAGTAGGTTTTTTCCACCAGGGAATTTTCTATGATGAAAATCCTAAGGCCAATAAAAAAGGGGGGTAGTCAGGAAGAGGAATAACTCACATTTCCCTGACAGCATTGTCGGGAAACTCAAATGAGATAATGTATGTCAAGTGTTTTACAAATCTTGAATTCTATCCAGGATCATAAACTTATAGAATTAGAATTGGAAAGAACCTCAAATACCATCTAGTCAGTCAATCAATCAATAAGCAGTTATTAAGCACCTACCCTGTGCCAGGCACTATGCTAAACGCTGGGGATACAAAAAGAGCCAAAAGACAGTTCTTGCCCTCAAGTTTACAGTGGAATAGAGGAGACTACGTGCAAGTAAATATATCAAAGTAAACTATATACAGAAGGAATAGGAAATAATTAACAGAGAGAAGACACTGGAATGAAGAGGGGTTGGGGACAGCTTCCTCCAGAAGGAGGGATTTTAGTTGGAACTGAAAGGAAGCCAGGGAGGCCGATAGTCCAAGGAGAGGGGGGTGCATTCCAAGCCTGGAGTGAGTCAGAGAGAATGCTGGAAGCCAGAGATGGAATATCTTACTTATGGAATAACCAGGAGGCCAGTGACCATAAGCATTTATTAAGCACTAAACACTTCATTTTGCAAAGGAAGAACTAACGTTCATGGAGGTTATGACTTCTGCAAGGTCACAGACATGCAATGTGACTGCTGCAGGAAGACAGGTCCAGGACTTGGTGAATGAATTAAAAAATTATCTATTAAACCTCTTCCTGCGTTCTGGGCAACGTGTTCCTTCTACCCTGACTGAAAGAAATCCTGCCATTGCTGCAGTCACTGACGCGATCAACCATCATGGCCACCGCTACATTGACAGAACACTCTAAGGTCTCCCAAATTCTTCACCCACTTTCATCTCATCTGGCTTCCCAAAGCTCTCTGAGGTAAGCAGGGCACTGCCGGGCCCTCTTGCCCTTAACAAACAGGGGACTGAGAAAAATTTCTAGCTATCTTACCTGTCACACTCCGTCTAGGTCTTAAGATGCTGCTACCTACACACACCAGTTTCACCTAATAGGCAAATGAGGAATATCATGACCTCTGGAATAAAAGCTTTTTCTGCTGATTGCATGAAACGAATAACATCTACGGGTTAAAACAAAATAGATTGCTCTCATGTATTTGGATATTCATCTGTAGTGATTATAATTATAAGCCGACTTTCATGAATGTCAAACTCATTTGTTATCCTTCACTCAACTAATACAAACACCAACACACACACACACACATATACACACACAGACACAGAAGGTAGGGCTTCATTATCCACACTACTCCCTCACCTAAGAAGAAATACAGATTGCGGAGACTTTCAGATCTTGGGTCTGGGCAAATTTCAATACATCAACATAAATTAGCAGTCAGAATGCCTTTCTCTGAGGCTCTCGGAGTCCTTCTCAGCTTCCTTTCTAACCTGAGGCATGGATTAGTGGAATGATTTATTTTCGATAAATCCTTGCTCTACATTACTCTCTCTATTTGTATCACTGACATTGCCCCAAGCCCCATTAAGGCTTGGATTTTTTAGCCCCCTCCAATCTCCCAATGCCCTCTACTTGGATTTCCCAACCCAAAATGTGAAAGTGAATCAAGAGGAGTTATAAGAAGACTTTGGTTAGTTTCTTTCTCCTAACAAATCTAATTGTTTTTCAAAAGCATCAGCTCCTTGGAGGAAGTTGAAACATATGGATTAGACACTTAAATTTCCAAGCCTGGTCATTAATTGCATGTGGCTCTTCGGAAGATTATACAGCTAGAGCTGGAGGTCATCTAGCCCATTCCTCCCATCATTCGATAGAGTAGGGACCTTAGTCCCAAAGAGATTAAATGATGCAACAAAGGTCAAACCAGGAATGCCAGAAATGAGATTTGAACTCAAGTCCTCCATCTCCAGAACCACTACCCAATCCACTGTCTCATTTAGTTACATTTTAGTCTCCCAGCCTAAAAGAAAGCAAATACTGCAGTCCAGAAGCATATTCCTGTGGGTGATTACAATTCTGCAAGGACAAATAAAGGTGAGTGGTGAAATGTCTGCTGAAATAATGGAAGCTAAAAAAGACTTTAGGATTCTGGGGGAAAAAAATCAAAAAATAACGTGAATAAATTGCAAGGTGAAGGGATTCTTCTTGAAGATGGCTGCATTTTTTTCATTTTGTAGGAGAGAGAAAAGTAATTTAGCATCTATAGTACTGATTCTTGAGCTTGTCTAAATGGAAACAAGCTGTCATTGAAAATCAACTCAGACTCATATATGCAGTGAAATTTTTGTGTGTGAATGTTATTTTTTGAAACATGGATTTACTATCCTCTAGGGCCCTCTAGGGACTGAATTGCAATGGCTGAAACTCATTTCAATCAGAGCAGAGGAACAGAGGTGAAAAGATGATGTTTGAGGCCTCCGAGGTCTTCAGCTCAATCTTGCCTTCAATAGATTGTCCTCCTATGTTATTTCATTTCATCCACTAGTTGGAAAATAAATATTTGGTGAATGAATGAAGGGAGACCTGTATTATTTTCTTATAAGACTGTTCATTGCAGAAAATGAATATTGGGGGACATATACGTTTGATCATCACAGGCATCTCCAAATCACCTGGAATAAGATTTGTTCTTTGACTTAAATTATGAATTAGGCAATAGATTTTAGTACTGGAAATGAAAACCTAATATCAGGTCATCTCTTTTTTTTTTTTGGTAGCTGGTAAATTCAGTATTCTGTCAAAAGCACATTGTGAATAAAATATGTAAAAAATAGATATTGCAATAAACGGATGCCTTCATTGTATTCCCAGTACTATTAACAAACTATAAATTCTTTATATTCTACAAATTAGCCTTGTTGACACTCACCATAGTATAATTCTCACGCAGAGTTAAACCAACCCTCAGGTTACCAGATGGTGATGTGGGTTAGTTGTAGTTCACCGTCTATTGTAGGCATTGAATTGAGAGGCAACTCAGGCTTTTTAGGCTCCAGAATGCCAACAGCCCTGCTCCCTAGTAGCCCCTACTCTCTACTTCAGTTTCTTCTATCTTTCTTCCTTTTCTCCCCTTCCTACCCTTTCTCGTTTTTTTCTTCCCAGAAGAAATTTATAAATGGAAATAACCATTGATTCATTCATTTTTATATTTACCAAGCATTTATTATTTGCCAGGAACTATACTATGTACCAAGGTACAACTACAACACAATATCCCTGTCTTCAAGGCACTTAAATTCTAAGAAGATTCCAGATAAGATGTACCATAGTCAAGGAAAAAATCTTCAGACCAATTGGTAGCTACAAAGGATTATATCTGCAAGGTTGTGAAGAGCCCCACTATAGCACGGAGTAGTAGAAAGAAGGCTGGATTGGATTTGGAAGACCCGAGTTCAAATCCTGGTCACATCACTTGTTAGGTTTTTGACTTTTGACTAGTCTTTGAATCTCGTCATGTTTCCTTGAAAGACTGCTAAGATTCCTTATAATTCTGATCCCTTTGAACTTTAGATTTAAAGATTTTCTCCTAGAATAAGTCAAGAATGTATTTCTGAACCCTTGTTTGTATAAAGTGTGTTTCCTATTATATGAAGAAATTAGTGAGGGTTCAATAAACTTGTTGGGAAATGGAAAAATTCAAAGACAAAAGCCTTCTTTGGACTAGGTTTCACCCTAACTAATTTCTCCCCATCTGAGGGTATGAAAAGCTTATGGAGGAGGAACCTTCTGATCCACTGCAATACAATTCAAAGAAATCATATTCTAAAACCAGTCCTTTCTGGAGGAAGTTGATGAATTTCAGTGTGGCAACTCATCATGGCCAGGTGACACAAAAATGTGTTACATTTTTGTGAAAATCTCTACATCATAGAAGCACAGAATTTAATATTGAAAGAGACATAGATCTCTTGGTTTTACCCTGATGTTGGCAGAATCAGTCTGAACATAAGCACATATACACAGAAAGTTGAATTTAGCTTATGTTGGGACAGATATAAACTAAGATACATGTATGATGATTCTATTTTATTTTGACACATCCTTGTTAGCCTCATAATATTTTGAGTCCCTTATAACTGGATTTGAAAGTATAGGTGCATTACTATAAACATAAACAGAAAAGAATAATAATCCTATGAGGAAGATGGCAAAAGTATAATGACCATTTTATAGATTAGGAAACTGACCAATCTAGAGTTACCCATCTGGTAAGGAGAAAAACCAAGACTCAGACTCAGATCTTCTGACTCCAGGGAGGGGATGGAGAGGTAAGGACAGTAGAATACTCATTTATATACAATCTACTGTATGCCAGGCAGTGTCTTAAGTGTTTTTTACAACTATTATCTCATTTGATCCCAACAACAGCTCTGCTGTTACTATCCCCTCTTTACAGTAGGGGAAACTGAGACAAACAGAAATTAAGTAATGTACCCAGGATCACACAGCTAGTAGGTACCTGAGGTCTAATTTGAATTCAGATCTTCATGACCCACCTCTGGTGCCCTGTCTATTGTGCCACCAGCTACCTGTAGCATCCAAGCTCTTCACCATATCAGGCATCCTCCCAAAGGAAGGATGAAAATGACCATCTTGGTTCGTTAGGGGATAATAATTATAAAGTGTTTAGTACCTGGCACATAGTAGGCACTATATAGATGTTAGCTGTTATTATCAGAGGATTTTCTTAGTTAATTAACTTTTATTTAGGTTTCTGATACTGAAAGTAACAAGTGAACTTACCCTAAATGCATTTATTAGGAGATCAAAAATATTACAAAACTAACCAAGATTTGTTCAAGCAAATAAGAACATCATCCAGATATCACTTTAAAGACAGAGACATTTCATGCAGCGTTACAAAGCTCTTAGGATCTTGAAAGGATATGTGCTCATATGTTGTTGTAAGGTAGATGGTCTTTCATCCAGACTAAAAGTCCCTGAGAAAGACCTAATGTGGGATTTCTGTGCCTGCATGCTTCTTTCCATCTCATAAGTCAACTTTATATTAATTTGTATCCATGAACACCAATGGTCTCTAGTTGAACTGTTTCAGTAGGTCACTGTGGAACGAGGTTCTCATAGTCTTAATGAAGGACTGGGCAACACCTGATCAATCCTGTCAGACATTGAGTTTCTGTACTTTTGTTGACATGGTTTGTGCTAGTGAGGTGTCTTGATTATGGTAACACTGGCCAATCAAGTGAGTGAACCCCAAATGATAAGCCCTAGCCAATCAGGAAGGGTGAGATGGGAAATTCCTTAGTGGGATTCCACCATTGGCCAAATTGAATATTTGAATGTTACAAACATAGCAACAAAAAGTATGCTGCTAGCCTTGAGTATGCAAATTAGTTTATCATCTAAATACAGTGATAGCTATGAATATTAACAGTACATTTCACAAAATGTTCTAGAGATTCTTATTTTATATTAACAATAATTTGAGCATGATTCATCATTCATATTACACGAGATGCTCATTTATATTCCATGAAGTACTCAAACAAACAAATATACCTTGTTATCTTATTCTCTCCTGCCCCATTCTATAGATGAGGAAATGTAAATTGCATTTAAGGTTTTTAGAAACGGGTCAGTAATCCATCTGTTCAAGCACTATTCAGGACTCCTCATTTTTCCCCTTTGAATCTCCCCAACCAATCATAATTGATTACAAGACATCAAAGACCATTTTAATAGATTTTTATTGATATCTTTTGTTTTTACATCACCTATATTTCCTCCTGATTTCCCACCTCCCAAAGAGTCATCCATTAAAACAAAGAATATTCTTAAAAGTGACAAAAAATTAAGAGAGGAAAGAGGGAAAAAAATCAGATATTATAGGCAATGTTCCACAACCATGGACCACCCTCCCCTTCCCACTTCTGCAAAAGATATTTCTGTGTGTGGTGGGGAGAGTGTCTTCTCATGTCTCCTCTTTGGAACCACGTTTGATCTTTGTAGTTATGTAACTTTCATCTTCAATTGTGCAAAAGGACATTTACTTAAAATAGGATGCAGGGCAAGTAGCAAATAAGAATGAAGCAGAGAACACTTTCTCCACCCATTTCCCAAATTGCAACCTTCCACATCTTGTTTCTTTTTTTTAATAGCATTTTATTTTGTTTCCAATTATATGTAAGGACAATTTTTAGAATTCATTTTTACAAGATTTTGAGTCCCAAATTTTTCTCCTTCCTCCCCTCCCCTCCCGTCTTCCTAAAATGGTAAGCAATTAGATATGTTATATATGTTCGCTCACCATGTCTCCTTTCCCAGGAAGAGGTGAATCTCTCATTTCTGCTCCCTTCGGTGTTTTCATGCAGAGACAGAAAGCGATTGGTTTGATTCATGAATGCTAAAGTCTATGACTTGGACAGCATTATCTGTCAGTGCTAGATTAGTGAAACCTCACAGATCTACACACCATCTGCTTCCTGAAACTAAAGTGGACAGGCCTCGAGGTCTAAAAGGTTTTGCACCTCAATGCCCCAAAGTCCTTTCCCTGGCCTGAATGAGGAAACTTCCTGGGGTTAGCAGTAGCAGTTACATGTACCCCAGTGCAAGACCCTAGATAGGCATCTACTTTTCCTTCTTTTGCTCTCCCTTGAATCATCCCACAGTCCAAGCCTCTCCCCAGGCACGCTGAAAATGTCCCCATACAACCAGAGTCCATGTTGAGGCAACACCATCACCTACTGTGCTCCACACAGATTTCTGGGAATATAGTCCCCAAAGACAGTATGGCATTCCTATATCCCAGCTATCCCCAACCAGCACCCACCTGCACACACACACACACACACACACACACACACACACACACACATACACATACACACAAAAATAGAGAAATTAAGTGAGGTAACAAGATAAACCCCCATTTCACAGTTTAGTGTGATATAGGGGTCTATCTTGTTAAAGCAGAAACTTTTCCGAAGATGACTCAGCTGCCATTAGTTAAAAGCCTAGACTCTGAAAGAGTCACTAGGAATTTTTTCCTTTTGTCACTAGTTTTTTTCCCCAAGACCCAAAATCTCCTTAGCACTAGACTTTCCCTTCTTTTCCCCTTTCCCACCTGAATACAAATCCAGTCAACCATCCAATCAATAATCTATTATTAAACACCTACTACGTATCAGGCCATGTGCTAGGCACTGGGGATACCGAGACAAAAAAGCAATAGTTCCTGCCCTCAGATAACTTACATTCTATGAGCCCATCAGAAATAAAAGTCTTAAAATACCTTGTGGTTGTGTTGTTGCTTTAGTATGAATGAATTTCTACCCAGCTATAATCAGTTAATCAACAAATGGGAGAAAATGACAAAGTTAGAATAGTCAAACTTGGACTGAAGGAAGAGGAAAGACTGAAAAGAACGTGATATTTTGGAAGCATAGTGGTAGGTGGCTACCAAGAAGGAGAGGAGGAGGCTGGGAATTAGGAGGACAAATTTCATGTTTCTGTGTAGGATTCGGCCTAGTTCCTTGGGGACTAAAAGAATATATTGTATATAGAAATTTTTTTTAGATTCATTTCTCACCTGTATCATTTGTCTTGCCAATAAGATTGTAAACTCCATTATGGCAGAGACCATGTCTCCTTTGTTTCTTTATAACTCAGTGCTTTGCAAATAAATAACTTGACGTTAGTAAATGGAAATTCCAACAACCCCAGCGAGGCTGCTAGAGCAATTATAATTGGCTCACAAATAGTTATTTTTGACCAGAATAAAAAATGAATGACATGAGGTGCTTCATAAATGCTCACTTCCTTTCATTTCTTACACACTTCCTGGAGAAAAGACAGGTTAGAGTCTCATTTAGAGGAAATGGGAAAACTGACACTTCTAAGTCTGTAAATGCATGGACTTGCAGTCATGAGAGCTGGGTTCAAATCCTGCCTCTCAGTAGCAGGGTGCGTTAGGCAGTTTACTTTTATTTCTCTGAACCTGAGTTTCTCCAAATGTTACATCAGAACAATAACAACTATAGAACAGAAATCATAAGTTTCTTGTAAGGCTCAAATCAAATGATTTATGTAAAGTGCTTCACAAACCTTAAAACTCTGTATAAATGTCACTATTATTATTTCTTTTATATACAAATATACATTTATTATTTCTTTTATTTTTCTTATTTTATTATTGTTATAAGACTGAATTATAGAAATATTTTCTTTAAAAATCAGATAATAGTCTTTAAACCAAGGAAAGAGGATGACTCTAGGCATTTAGCAGACAGCCATTAGGTTGGTTTCATTCTTATCACTACCACAGTGCCTAGTACATGATAGGAGCTTACTAAATGTTTGTTGATTTATTGCCGTGACCCTTGATCTTTGGAAGAAGCATGCTGGTTCCTGCAGACTCAGTTGTTCGCCCTGGAAGGGAATTTAGCAATCACAGTGGCAAGATTCCCCCTAAAAACTGCAGGAAATATTTATTTTCTTCAGCACTACTTATAGGCTAGTTAATTTGTATATCAGAATTTAGATAATGAAACAGATGAGAAAGGAGTAGGATTTAATATGCATCTGATTTTTCAATAAAACTTTCACCTGCTTCTCTTAGATTATTGTATTTAGTTTGCCTATACTCTCTTCGGCTTATACATGGGAAAATATTATTTGCACTCTCCAGTTTCAGAGGAGGGTGTGAAGTTGAGCTGTCAGACTGTGGAGGATAATGGAAAACCACAAAGTCTTACCTTATTTTATATTTACCTACTGATAATGGATTCTCGCAAGAAATACTATAACATTTATTGTGGGTAATGTGGTTGAGATCCCTGGGCTTGGAGCATTCAAATAGTATGGCCACGCTCTTCCTTCCCCGTACATACCGCTGGGAGTGTGACATAAACATACAAGGTGATGAATAAGGTTAGGCTGGAGAGATGAGAAAGGAGTGTCCCTTGTCCAAAAAGTCAGCTTTGAATGTGACATCATTAGAGAGGGAACAGCTCGGAGTTTTGAAGCTAAGAGAAAAGAAAAGGCTCTAATGCAGAATAAGCATCTATTAAGTGCCTACTAGGTACCTGGCACTGAGCTAAGCACTTTATATAAATATTATCTCATATGATCTTCACAATAATCCTGGGAGGTAAGTGTTATTCTTATCCCCATTATACGATTGAGTAAACTGACACAAACAGTGGTTAAGTGACTTGCCTGAGGTTTGAGGTCAGTTTTGACCTCAGGTATTTCTGACTCCAGGCACAATGCTTTATCCACTGAACCTGCTAGCTACCTCGAATGGCTTCTAAACCATTAAGATAATGACTAATCTCTCTCTTACTCAAAGCTCAGTCTTTAATTTTACTTCTTTATGGGTGGAAATCATTCTCTCCATTTATTCTAGAGGTTAGTGTGGATTACCCATCCAGATTATGATATATGGCTATACCCATCCTCTAAGGAAAACTTCCTTCTTCTCATCTCTCTGTTTACGATTGATTCACCTCTAATTCAAGGACTAACTATAATAAACCTTTGATGAGATTAAATCAGAGATAATAAAAGCAGGAGCTTTATTTGCATTACCACAATCATATACTATATTTCCTATTTGCTTTTCAGACTCAGCCCCTCATAAAGTCTGAAATCTTGTCAAATCTGAAATCTCCCTATGTTTCTCCTCTATATCTCTCCTCTTTCTCTCTTTGTCTATCTCTCTGTCTGTCACATACACACACACACACACGCACACACACTGCTCCCAGCCCATGCATGAAAGCTAGCCCAGAGGTTCAGTAGTCCTTGGTTGCTCCCAGTTTGTTAGTAAAAGGCTTTCATTCTCTCAGAAAATCTGAAGCCCACTCATAAGCGTCTCATTTGTTACTCTTAGTATGGCAGGAAGCTTCATGCTGCACTATACTTTCTTGCTTCAGCAAGATGTGACTGCTCACACCCTTTGTTTAGAATCTGAAACTCTGCTCATCTTAAGTCAGTCACCTTCCCAGACCCCATATACACTCCTACCATGAATTAATGAGCTTCAGTTTGTGCTCATAGAGCAAAAACCTGACATTCCCAAATCTAGAATTCCCAGCAGTGGGTAGAACTGCTAGGATTCAGGTAACATTCCGTCTCTTCCTTCTCTTTCACCTTCAAAACTCCTCGTCTCCTTAACAACATTCCATGGGCTCACACTAATGTCCCCTCAATGGCATTCGATGGGTTCACACAGATGTCCCTTCAGTGATGTTCCTTGGGCTCACAGGTACACTCTCTTCTCCACCCTAGCCTTAGCATCTTTCAGGAGGATGCCCAGCAAAGTCATGTTCCTTGCCAGGCGCACCTCTGAAGCATTATGGGGCCATCATTTTAAAAAAGAAAAAAAATTGAGGTAATGGATTTCTGTTACAATTTTTTGTGAGAGTTTTTTTTAGTGTGCACATAAGAGTAATGAATTAAACTGGTATTTAGGAAAAGGTAGATGACATGTCTGGAGCAGCTAGGTAGTTCACTGGAGAGAGTGTCAAGCCAGGGAGACTCATTTTCCTAAGTTCAAAACTGACCTTCAGACACTTATTAGCTGTGTGATCCTGGGCAAGTCACTTAATCCTGTTTGCCTCAGTTTCCGCATCTGTAAAATGAACTGCAGAAGAAAATGGCAAACCATTGCAGTATTTTTGCCAAGAAGACCCCAAACTGGATCATAGAGAGTCAGACCAACAACAGCAGATGCATTTCCAATAGCATTCTCTAACTCTGCAGAGGACCTCCAATAGAACAATGTGCTTTTGGCTCCATGAGACTGCCTTGTTTTACCTAATCTCTCCTATGAGTCAATGAAAGATGGAAGGGAGTAGGGTTTTAAAATGGAGCCTCCCAGCAAGTATTTAAAAGTGATTTAGCACAGATTCTAAGTGTTAATAAAGAGAAGTAGCAGTGTTGTTAAGTTCCTCCATTTTTTGGAATCAAGGAAGCTTCACTAAAGTTGTTTTGAAAGGATTTAATGGTGTATAAGACTTGAATAGTTTTTATAACTCTAGGCATTCTTTTAATCTGCTGCTAAAATTGGTAAAAATGAGTCTCAGGAAATAATAATGTAAAACATGGCTTAATTCATAGCCAGAGAACTGTCATGAACATGGGTTATAGTAATTAATTTTATCTTTTTTTAGAATAGGTCCTTTTATTTAAATTAGGATAAAAAGAATTTTGAATGCCACATTGTTCAAGGAATTTAGTTTCAAACCTATATTCTATGTGTGATCTTGGGCAAATCACTTCACTTCTACAGGACTCAGTTTCCTTAGCTAGAAAATGAGAGGATTGAACATGGGACCCAGCTAGAAATCCATTAACTGCTATGAACTACAAAGTGCTATTCTTTTAAAGAAAAAAAATAAAAGAAATAACCTTTCTTTGGTGATTGGTTAAAGTCTTACCATGTGATATTGATTTAAAGGACAACACTATCCAAATTTAGGGTCATGCCTATCTTAGTTCAGAGGACTAGGAGTACAGGATGGGGAGATTTCTGAACTCTTTGCCATGAACTGCCATTGTTTCCTGAGCTTCAGACTATGTTTGTCCTGTCTTACTTTGCATCTCCTGTGCTTACACAGGGTGGGTATTGGAATACTTGACTCCCCAGCTATGATTAGTCAGACCCTAAGGGTGCTCTGCATCCTCAATGCTTGTTCCCCACAGAGATAGTGCTTTGTACAGTGATGAATTTGTGCTGCATAGTTGGGCTTACTGTATCCAAAGCTGATCAGGTAACTTTAACCAGGGCTGTCTACTTGGACTGTGCCTATGCCTTTTCTCTATTGCCTGATGCCTTAAGGATGGCCATGCACCATCCTGTGTTAGAGTTTGGGGGATTCTGGGGCCCTGACTATGCTGAAAAATGTTCCTGGATGCTCACTAAATATTAGGTTTGAGTTGTTAATAAGTAAATGTTGGAGCATGTTTAGTGGCTTATCTCCAACACCTAATATACTAAGAACCCAACAGAGAAAGTGATCAAAACCAAAAGGTTTTTAATTTATAGTTGAAGGCAGGAAGAGTAATGGGCCAAGGAGAAAGATGGTGGGTGCTGGAATAAGCAATAGATGTTGTGGCTATTCCTTTGTTTCAATCATGTCCAAGTCTTCATGACCCCATTTGGGGTTTTCTTGGCATAGATACTGGAGTAGTTTGCCATTTCCTTCTGCAGCTCATTTTACAGATGACGAAACTGAGGCAAACTTGCCTCAGGTTTAAGTGACTTGCCCAGAGTCACACAACTGGTAAGTATCTGAAACCAAATTTGAACTCAGGAAGATGAGTCTTCCTGACTTCAGGCCCCATACTCTACCCACACTGGGCCACCTAGTTGCCCAAGCAGTAGAGGGACAGAGGGAGCTGATCATGATTATCTTCCTACTGTCTTTTCATTCCTTCAACGGACCTTTATTGAGTACATAAAATATGGGCAGGTCTGAAATCACAAATGTGGACCAAAAAACCCACAAATATAAGATCTGTTGATGTTAGATGGTATGGATTATAAAAAATGAGAAAGACAGATACATTGATTTTGATACCTCAAAATAGCTATGATTTCCTTGGGATGGATATTCCTTCTACTCCCTTGTTACCTGAGTAGATTATTTCATGAGTTTCTGTTGCCAAAAACATCATCACCTGGTAGCCAAGTGATAAGATGAGCCCCTCCTCCCTCCACTAAGTAGGTCCTTGGACAACAATTACACAACCTTGAGCCTGCTTTGCTCAATGCTTTCTAGCTTTGTCTTCAGAACTTGGTTAATTTGGATTTCATCTTTTGATTTCACAGTTTATTATTTGGTATGGATAAGTCATTTAAAACAGTAGTGTTAAACTCAACTGGAAACAGATCTCTGTGGGCTGCATGTTGATACAGAAAATCACAAATTAACATTATCTACGTGTTTTTTTATTTATTTTGTTAAGCACTCCCCAATCACATTTAGGAAGTTTGACACTTCTCATTTAAAAGTCCCTATCAAGGATTCCTGTGTCTAGGAAATAGGCTTATAGGGTGGTGAGAATAAGGGTGGACAGATGAACTGTCCTGAATTCTTTGTCTCCAGCACACAGGATGGGAAGATATGTATGGAGTGTGACCTGCACCGATGGACTGGATACTCACAATGATAAGATTAGAGAACCACAGAATCACGTGATCAGAGATTCAGAGCTGAAAGAAATCTCAGAGTTTCTTTCCATATAGTCCAACTTGCTCATTTTACAAACAAGGAGAATGTGACAGATACAGGGAGGTCTAGTACCTTAGGTACTAGGAGGTCTCATAGATAGTAATTCTCAAAGATCATGGATTCATCTAAGTATCTATGGATATATTATGGCTTCTATTTTTCAAAATTTAGATTCAAGGCAATATTGAACATTTTCTGTAAGGTTCTTAATGTAATGGATAGAGATTACATGTTATATACATAGAATTTTATTCTGGTTTGGAAAAAGAGTCTCTTTTTTCTTTCCTTACTCTGGAAAGAAAAAGATGCTCCAGCTGACTTGACTGATCTAAAGATCAATCCCTCTGTGATCTTAGCATCATCACAGGGTGAAATGCTTAATCTTTTAAAAATTTAATTGTGCATTGCTTAAGATATCTTTTTAAATTGCATAATGAGAAGTGCTTTGTTTGGTCAGTAGTGAGCCTGAACTGCCTCGTTATGTATGTTTGTTAGGCAATAATTATCCTCCATCCATACTCATCACATTAGCTTCAGTGTATTGGTTGCTTCATGCACCATAGTGACATCAGGCTTGAAAAAAGGAAAAGGTTTTATACAAGGATCAAAGTCCATCCTCAATTACCTAAATTACTATTCTTCATTAATTTTCTACAGTGAGTTTTCTTTGAGTTGGTTACAAATAAAAGTTGGTGTTTCTTTTCCCCTTAATCAGAATGTAATGAAATCTCCATTTGTGTAGGCTTAGCAATTCTCAAAAAGCTTGCACATACATTATTTCATCTGATTCACAATACTCCTGAGATTGGCAGGACAGTATTGTTTTCCATTTTGTAGAAGAGTAGACTGATGCTTAAAAATAATGAATAATGTGCTTAAGTAAGACTGGTAAATTAGGACCAGGATTAGAACCTTGGGCTCCTGAGGCCAAATTCCACATTATTTCCATTGTATCGTGTTCTACTGCCTTACACTTATTAGAAAGTCAATAAATGTGTGTTGAATGAATGATTAAAATATTCATCTAGAATCGATAAATGTCTGGCTTTTCAAAGAGACTGAGCGTAAGAAAATTCAAGTGTCATAATGCCACATTCCAGACATGTTGAAAGCTTGAAATTGAATTCCTTATAACTGAGCTCTACTACAAGAACCTAAATCCTTTACAATATGGCAAAATCGCTCCCCCAGGGATAGCTAACAAGAGTAGAAAAATTTTCCCCTGTTACAAGTGGTATGACCTGGTACTGTTTACTGACTTTTCTAAAAATTATAACGTCTGCAACTAAGCTGGCTATGTCATATGTGTGCATGTATATGTGTATATGTAGGTATCTCACACAGAGCTAGGTGGGCAGTTAGGTGGCTAAGTAGATAGAGTGCTGGGTCTGGAGTCAGGAAGATACCTCTTCCTGAGTTCAAATGTGGACTCAGACACTTCCTAGCTGTGTGACTCTGGGCAAGTCACTTCACCCTGTTTGCCTCAGTTTTCTCATCTATAAAATGAGATAGAGAAGTAAATAATGGCAAACCATTCCAGCATCTCTGACAAGAAAACCCTAAATAGGATCACAAAAAAATCAGACACAACTAAAAAACAACTCAACAAACAACAAACATACATACACATATATGTATATACACACATATATATAAGCACACATACACATATATGTATATACACACACATGTGTATATGTGTGTATATATCTATTTCAATCTATGTGTGTATATATATGTATATACACACACATACATACCCCTGTGCTGGATAATTTCATGTTGTTTGCATGTTATCTCCTCCCTCAGAACATGAGCTCCTTGAGAGAAGGTCTTTCACTCTCTCCACTGAAACACCTAGTGACCACAATGACCCAACAAGTCTATGGATAGCTTTTAGGGGGTCTGTAAACTTGGTTGGGAAAATTGCATCTTTTTTACACCTATAATTGACATTGAAATTTTCCTTCAATAATGAATCTTTAAAAAAATATATTATTCTGAAAATGGGCCTATCCACCAAATTGCCAATGGGGTCCATGATACAGAAAGGCTTAAATACTCTTGTTCTAGTTCAGTCTTCCTCTGTTTGTAGTCCCCTCCACATTTTTTAAGAACTTTAAGCATTAAGGGGGAAGCACTATAATATAACATAAAAGAGCTTGGAGTTGGAAGACCTGCAGCCTAGGCTTGGGTTCTAGATACTGCTGCTGACCAGTTGAATGCCATTAGGCAAATCATCTTGCAGGCCTTCAACTTTCCTCTGGATATAAATTGAGATTGTATTAGATGATCTCTGGGGTTCCTTTTTAATACTGCACAATTCCAGAATCTGTGATCACTTTCAAAGTACATTTTGATTTCTAAGCATTACTTTTCATTTCATTTTCAGAAAGCACAAGTCCAAAGATGGTTTTTTTAAACCTCATGACTGAAAACACAGACTATATTCATTATGCTTAAAAGGGAAAAGATGTGGGGAGGAGCTGACTATGAGGAAGATTTGGATGATTTCAAGTAACTAAAGTGTGAGATGCCTTCCTGAGTTTATAACCTAGCTCTGTTTTCATGAACAAGGATGGAATTTTTAAGCAAAGAATGTTCTTCGGTCTTCTATCGTTTTCTAAAATGCAATCTTTATTTAGGAAAGTAAAGGTCCTCCAGATGCAACATTAAGAAAACCTCAGAGCCCTTTAAAATGGAGAGTTGTTTTCTTTTTTTTCCAGGTAATAAACACTTGACATTTAGGAAAGGCAGTTCTAAATTTACAGAGCGCTGGATGGTTTTCAATTACACTTGCATGATAAGAATCACATACGTAAATATCTTACCAAACAGATTCAAATTTATTAGTTTGGTGAATTCATTTTTACTTTTGGAAACAGGGATTACTGACCAGATGTCAAAAACAGCAATGGCATTCATATTAAAACTTTAAAAAGGAAAAGTGGTTACTCTTCATTGTTTGCTTTAACTGCCTCCATGTGTGATACTTTGTGCACACAGATGAATACATTGTGTTTCAATTTGTATTCCATCAGCCCATCAGAGAAATACAGGGAGGAAGTTTTGGGAAAGACTTAAGAGAAAATGTATTCATGTTATAGCTCAAGGGTCTTAATAGAGGCAGTATATCTCCCGACTCGCTGCATTCTAGCCCCTATCAGATAAAAACAGAGTTGGATTGATTCAGATTCAAGGACGTCAGGGTTGATGGTTATTTTGGTGCTTGTCCTTCATTCTCAAAGAGGACTGTGGGAGGTGATGCCATGACTTGCAAGTGAATTGGATTTAAGTGAGGGAGAGCTGTGCAATGTCACCAGCCTTACTTTGTCCTCCAGAGCCATCTGTGTCCAGTGGCCAGATATTCATCAGAATGACTGGAGATGGCCCAGGATGCAGTGGGAGAGACCTTGGCCTTTTCAAGCTAAGGCCTTTAACAGGTCTCAGTTTGTCCATCAGGGCTGATGGACAAAACACTGTTCATCTCATGTTAGTTACAATTCCTCATTTCACCATTTTAAACCACATTCTGCTTTGCCAAGCACAATGACATCTCTTTTCTCACCTGTATCGGACTGTCAAAACTGAAAGGATTCTTCTCGTCTTTAGTGATTAAGCTGGAGTCTGAATGCAGAGTGAAGCAGACTATTTTCTTTTTTGTGTTTTGTTTTGTTTTTTCTTTCTCATGGTTTCTCCCATTCATTATAATTCTTCTATCCAACATGACTAATGTGAAAATATGTTTAGTAGGAATGTTTATATCAGATTGTGGACCATCTTGGGGAGGGAGGGGGAAATATGTAACACTTGGGGAAGTAAATGTTGAAAACTAAAAATAAATTAATTAATAAAAATAAGTGAATAATCTAAAACCGAAAGATGAGTGATTTGTCCTAGGTCACATAACTAGTAAGAGGCAGAAATGGAAACGAGCCTAACTCTGTGCAGCCCAAAAGGATAGATCATATTAGCCCCATTTTACAGATGAAGAGGCTGGGCTTCAAACAAATTATATAATTTTGTTTAAGGTCACATAGTTAATGAATTGGGGAAGAAAGGATAGAGGGGAAGTAGGTTAGAATCCAGGTTTCCCAAGTTCTGGTGTAGTGATCTTTCCCTCCCTGCCTTCCTTTAAGACCCCACTAAAACCCCATCTTTTACAAGACATCATCCCCAACCCCTCTTAATTCTAGGGTTTTCCCTCTATTATTTAATATTTATCCTGTGTCCAGCTCACTTTATATATATTTGTTTGCTTCTAATCTCCCCAAATAGAATGTCAGTGTCTTGAAGGCAGGTCTGTCTTTTGCCTCTTTTTGTATCCCCAGTGCTTAGCATAGTGCCTGGCACATAGAAGGCACATGATAAATGTTGATTAATTGATTGTTATACCACATTGCTCCATATACACCATACATAATACTATTAAATTAAATTTGACATTTAAATCATGCAAGCCAGTAAAGTTGTTCCATATTCCAAGTCCAAGAGTATTGGACTTGCAGTCAGGAAGGCCTGAGTTCTAATCCTTCCTCAGACAATTATTAGCTGGGTATGTAGAGTGTTATGTAAATACCCACTCTTATTATCATTAATACTTTGCATCAGTAGAATAAAACCCCCAAAAAATCCAAAAAAAAAATCATCAACAATTTTTACATCCTATAATTAGGTGGACAAGCTGTCAAAGTTAATTTTTCAAGTTTCCAGGGAGAATAAGCATTGCTGGAGAAAATGGAAGAAGCAATTTGACAAAAAAGCAAAAAAGAAAAGGTATTTGGAGCAGACAAAAAGAATCCCAATTATGTCAAGAGGCAGGCAGATTAAAAAAAATGAGACTCAAGAGGGGTGAAAAGAGTCCCAGAGATTGGGAGCTATGTAAAAGGCATGGCCCATTTTACAGAGTGAAAGTACGACTAAACCCCTATGAGAAAAAGCTGTTTCTTTTGCTCCAAAAAATGGTGGTGTGGATCCATTACTGCCACCTCTAGGAAAGAAACGATGAACTTCTACTCTGGAGTTCCAGCCAACCAAGAGGAACTGAAAGCTAAGGTAAAAAGGATAATGGGTATCTTTGGGCAAAGTGATCATTCTTTTTTTAGACTATGTGGCAGTGAAAGGGACTAACATTTGACATAGTCTGACACAAATACTATATTTTAGGAGAAAAGATTTCAAAGTGTTAAAAGAAAGAATTTGGAGTAAAAAAAAACAGTGAATTGATAAGCAAAACAATGAGTTAGTTTTTCGGGAAGGAAAACTAATAAAACAGATACATTGTTGGCTATTCTGATTTTTTTTTTAAAAGAGAAGAATGTCAAATTAGCAATATAAAAATGATAGAAAAATTCACAATTGATACACAGGAAATTGTTAGACATTATTTTGCCTAAGTCTATGACAAAACTGATCAATTAAGTGAAATGGATGGATATTTACAAAAACATAAAATGCCCAGATTACTAGAACAAGAAACAAAGAATTTAAATAACCCAGTCCCAGAAAAAGACATTGAATGATCCATAAATGAACCTCCAAACAAAAAAAAAAAAGAAATCTAACATCAGATAGATTTTCCAATTAATTCTATCAAGTATTCAAAGAATAACTCTAATATTATACGTTGAAAAGAAAAGGAAAAGGGATCCTACCTAATTCTTGTGACACAAATATGATGTTAATACCTAAACAAGAAGAGATAAAGCAGAGAAAGAAAACTATAGACTGCTATCCAAAATAAATATCAACAAAAAATATTGAATCAAATGTGAGCAAAAAGGCTACAGCAACATATTTTTTTCATTGTATTATGACCAAGTTGGATTTATACTAGGAACTGGATGTACCTAATAAAATGAAATTTAATAGGAATAAACATAAATTTCTACAGTTGGATTTTAGGTATCAGCTATATATGTAATGTTAAGTTAGGAGATCTGTGGCTAAATAACAGTTTATGTGGAGAAAGTTCTGGAGGTTTTAGGAGGTCTGTATGCACAACATGGGTTGACAGTATGACATAGAAGCCAAAAAATAAAACTAACATGATTTTAAGCTGAATTAAAGAGGCACAATGTTCTGAAAAAGGAACAGGCAGTCTTTTGCAAATGATTTTCAATAGCAGACCAACATCTTTCTGTTCTCAAAATTGTTTGAAAGGGGAAGAGAATATAAGATCCCATTATGTTCATTGTTTGTAGATTACAAAAAAGCAATTGATTCTTTAGAAAAAAATGCAGCCTTAAAAACTCTCTTCTAACAGAGCATCTCTCATTACTCAGTTCAATGGCCCTCTCATTATTAACGCCAATGGAGACATGGAACAGGACAATATATGCTTGCCAAAGGTGTTCACCATTGTCGTGAAGGATGTCTTACGTAGGGTCCAAATGGGAGACAGATTTGCTATAGATGGTGAAGTTAGACAAATGCTCTGTTTGAGATGATATTGTGGTAACTGCATCAAACCCCACAATAATAGATTCCTTTTCTTCAGTGAGATCTATATTTGCTCAAAATAGATCAAGAAAAACTCAAAGGACAAAAAGATGCCTCTGCTCTGAACTATTAGCATGTAATGAGAAGACCAGTCCACTGTGAAAGTACACAAAAAATACAGATGAACAATGAATTAGTTCCAATCAATCAATCAACAAGCATCTATTAACCACTGATTATTTTCCTCTAGGCACTGTACTAGAAAATACAAATACAAGCAAAAAGAAAGATAGTCCTTACCCTCAAGGAGCTTATGTTCTAATGGGGGACGATAACACAAAAAACGAAGCTGAAATGGGGGGGCATGAAGTTGTATTAATATAAGTTATATTTATATAAGTTATATTAGGGGATGATAGAGCAAACTCAGGGTACACAGCCTGGAGAGCAATGAAGACGTGATTGGCCTGAGTGCTCTCCTTAAATGAAGGTTCTGGGAGGAACTAACCAATTAGAGAGAAGAAAGTAGGGTGCTTCCGATGTATGAGTTCCTGGGCTAGAGAGAGTTTCCAAAAGGAAAAGAGTTCTGAAAGAGAAAATCTAGACCATATCTCAGAGATCTGTGAAGATCAAGAACTTAACAAAATTAAAAGAGAAGGCTGGCTTGCAACTGGGAAATTATAGTGAACTTTCAACAATCACACGCTGTTCCCTGTCACCAAAGTTCATTTTTCAAATATAAATGTTCTCCTAGTAATATTGTGTGATTATCATGTTTAGAATATCACAGCCTCTGATGTATAAAAGTCATCGGTGACTCAAAAGGCAAGGGAGAGACTCATGGTGGGTACAAAGTAGGTATTTCCAATGATGGTCACACACAAGAAGTGATGTAGTGATAGGTAACATATAGTTCCTACTGTGTTAAGTATCTTACAATTTATTATTATTATTACACATAATATTACAATATTATTACATAACTATTATTATGTAGTTACAATAATTATTACATAATATACAATATTATGTCATTTGATTCTTACAACCACCCTGGGAGGGAGATGCTAATATTACCCACATTTTATAGAAAAGGAATTGAGGCAAACAGAGGTTAAGTGACTTGCCCAGGGTCATACTATTAAATGTAATTCATACATAGAGCAAATGTCTGAGGCTGGATTTGAACTCTGCTCGTCTTGTGTGCAGACCTGGCTCCCCATCCACTGTGCAACTTAGTTGTTCCCTTATTTCCTCTGTGATATAATAGGTGCCATTCAGGAAGTATAGGAAAGGAAAAGGTACTAATCCAGGCAGGTATGGAGAGCAAGGGAAGACAGAGGGGAACACCCTGAATGCCACACTGGTACAAATAGAATATAGAGGAACTTAAAGAAAGGCCTCCAACATGTTGGTTGGCTGGAAACTTATGGAGAAGGTAAAGTTAGGTCACAATTGTCAACAATTGATAGAATGCTTTCATCAGTTAGGTCAAAGATCCATTTAAATACTGAAGAAATGTCAGTAGTGGGAAGCCACCATTCCATTTACTGTGCCTTGGTCAGTTCACATCTGTTTGTGTCCATTTTTAGTGAAACAAGAGTAATAAAAAGACTAGATACCATGCTTTTCTATATAAAAGATCAACGGGAGTGATAATAAATAGCTGTTGAACTGAATGATCTAAGGATGCTTGGTCTAAAGAAAAGAAGATTTAGCAGGGGACATAATAATAACATTTATAAAGGCCTTGAAATTTTTCAAAGAGCTTTACAAATATAATAATAGTGATAATTTGTATAGCGCTCAAATGTTTTCAACATATTTTACAAATAATATCTCATTTTATCTTTACAAAAACTCTAGAAGATAAGGCCTTGTTATTACTCAATTTTTGCTGATGAGAGAACCGAGGCAGACAGAGGTAAGGTGACCCAGGATCATATAGCTAGTGTGTGAGCTCAAATATGAACTGAAGTCTTTCTGACTCCAAGCCACAGAGCCACCCAACTGCCTCAAATCTTTGTCCTCAAGTGTCTGAGGGGCTGTTTTATAGAAAAGGGATTAGTCTTGTTCATTCTGGACCCAGAGGTGGAGAGAAGTAGATTTAGGATCAATACACACTAGCAAAACTTTCTAACAATTAGAGCTATCTAAAGATAAAGTGGACTTCTTCAGGGAATACTGGAATTCCCTTCACTGGAGGCCTTTTAGGGATGGTTTAGAGATTACTAGTCAGGTAAAGGAGGCACTAGACTTCTGAGGTTTATTCCAACACTGAAACTGTTTGATTCTTTGTCCCAAATTTCTGCTGCATTGTAAGTTCCTTGAGGACAGGGACTTTACCTCTTTCTATATCCCCAGTGCTTAGCACAATGCCTACTACATCATAGATATTTAATAAATGCTTATTGATCATTACTGCCAAGAAATGAAAAGCATGGCTTTATTTATGTGGGGTTTGGGCAACAAAATTAGGATCCTTGCCACTCTCTGACTAATTTAGCTTTTCAGTAAGAGCTACTAGTTGTAGGTGACCTAGAGTATCCAGGAGGCCCACTCCTTTATATGTAAAGGGGGTTGCTTATGGACTAACTTCATTGACTTTCGGTTCAAATTTGGCAATTGGGATTCTTGGACCTCTCCTGGCTTTCAACTGCTACTAATAGACCTGGAGTCTAATCATCTACCTTTTTGGTGTGAAAATTACCAGACTATCTAGTGTACAAGGTCTGGCATATATTGTGCCAATATTTTTATCTAGCTAATATCCAAGTGAAAAGAAAATTAATTCTGAAACATACCTCCCTCCTCTCAGCAGAGAGATTTGGGACTGCAGGGGCACGATGTTGCATACTTATCATACATACTCACCCTCTAGGTTATTTTTGCCTATTTCCTTTTTCTTGCAAAGGATGGAGGTGGGAATATTCAGAAATTATGCTATGAGCATAGATGATACCAATAAAACTTTTTTTTTAAGGAATAAAAATCCAAACAAAGAAACCCATCAGAAGAAAGTAAAGAGGAAATGTTCTCAAGGCATGTATTGGTCAGTGATCTGATATTTTATGTTTTAGAATTATCACTAGTACACTGTGGATAACTGATATTTATGTATGGAGAATAAAGAGTTTGGATTAGATGGTCACTGAAGACATTTCCAGATCTAGATCTCTGAATCCAGGATCCTAAATAGAAGTCTAAGTAGTACTTGGGACTAAATGGTACTTAGAATTGTCCACTATCTTGCTGAACTAGAGCCTTTGGAGAGCTCATCTCACCCCATTGCTTTTCTGTACAATACACATATCATGTCCACATCACCGCAAGAGCACTGGGAAAGCCCTTTCTCCTTTTGCCTTTTTGTCTGTTGCCAAGATATAGGAGATACCATTTTTTTAAAGAATTCCCTCCTCTCTCTGGAGGCAGGATGGTGACAGATATGGTCTCCCATGCTGTTGACCACTAGAGGGGGTTGAACTCTCGTGAACTGGAGCTATCTTGGCAAACTCTTGAAGCAGAAGAGAAATATTCAAACCCAACCCCTCTTCCCTCTGGCTCAATGCTCTTCAACCTTTGACTTCGAAGCCATGACGTATCCTGAAAAAATTTCCAGTGTTCTTTATTCTTACCTTGGTCAATTGTTTCTTCCTCTACTACCCAATGATAAATATTGGGTGATAAAAGGTATCTGGGTTAGTGATGAAAGAATGAATGAAACGTATTGCAAAAGAGAAGAGAAAGATCAAGATGTGACCATTAACAAGAGCTATAATTTAACTATGTTGAAAGTTTCCTCAAATTAGGCATCAAAATCAGTACTAGAGTTTGGCAAATTGTATTCTAATTATAAGTCCAAATGCATTGGAGTCCTTTTTATGTCTTCTAAATGAGACTTTTGGGAAATTCTTGTAACTTACTTAAAAAAACAGCAGACATCAACATTTCTTTGGATGCTTGGCAAATAATACCTCATACTTACATAGCATAAAGTGTTTTCCTTAGAATCACCCTGGAAGATAGGGGTAAACAATATTATTAAACTCATTTTACATAAGGGGAGCTAGAAATTCAAGAGACTAGCTACAAATTATACACCTAACAAATGTCAGAGATAGAATTCAAAGCTCACAGATATAGAGCTGGAAGAGATCTTAGAGGGGACAGAATCCAATCCCCTCATTTTACAAATGAAGAAATTGAGACTCAGAGAGGTTAAGTGATTTGCTCAGTCATACTGATACTAAAGGGAAAAAGACAGGATTAGAACTCAGGTCTTGTGATTTGACTTTCAGGACTTTTCCATATATGCATATGTATATATAAATTCTTTTAAAAATAATGTTATTTCCTAGTTAAATATAAAAATATTTTTTAACATTCATTTTTAAAATTTTGGGGTCTAAATTCTCTCTTTCCTCCCCTCCCAGAAAGAGAAAGCAATTTGATATAGGTTATACATGTGTAATCATGCAAAACATATTTCCATGTTAGCCGTGTTGTAAAAGAAAACAAAGACCAACAACACCCCCCCCCCCAAAAAAAAACCCAAAAGAAAGTAAAAAATAGTGTGCTTCAATCTGCATTCAGACTCCATCAGTTCTTTCTCTGGAGGTAGGTAGCATGAGTCCTTTGGAATTGCCTTCAAACCATTGTATTGCTGAGAAGAGTCAAGTCAATTACAGTTGATCTTTGTTACAATGTTGCTGTTACTGTGTACAATGTTCTCTTGGTTCTGCTCTTTTCACTTTGTATCAGTTCATGTAAGTCCATATGTACACATAAATTCTGAATCCACAGATATCTTTTTTGCCAGACATTTGAGAAATGGACCATATACCTCCATCAGGTCCCATTCTAAGTTCTCATTCTTACTCTATCTCTAGTTAGCCAGGTGACCTTGGAACAAGTCACTTCAGCTTCTGGTTTTCAGTTTTCAAATTCATAAAATGCGCAGGTTCGACTCAATGACCTCTACCGCCCCTTCTAGTTCTAACATTTTTTCATCTTCTGATTCAGGCTGGCCTGATAATAGGCATATTTACCTCACCAACATCAAGCTACATCAAGACCCAGATCCAACCAAGCAGTAGGTACTGATTCTTCAAAGAGAGCACTTTCAAATCCAGCAGGATGCCTCTCCAACAAACAGGCCCCAAAAGCTGATCCTGGAAGGGAGGAATATATTTCTCTTCTCGGATTTTATTTGTTTCCCAATTCTCATTTTGTATGCCAATAGTTCCTGGACCCAGTTTCAGACGTTTATTAAATGTGTAAGAAGAGTGAATAATTTAACCAGTTACTGATAGACTGGAATCTAAGTTGCCGTGTGTTTGATTTTTGGAGGCTGATGTTTGATTCATGCAGCTCTCTCTCTCTCTTGCCAGCAGTAGATATGCTAATAATGATTAAACCCTTCCCAGCTGGGAGCTTTCTGTGGTTTGCTTTCCAGAATGATTCTGCTATCTTTTTGCCTCTGTTTCAAATTAACTGCGAAAAAAATCATTTGACAGAGGTCCAAGGAACTTAGCTTTGTTGACAGGAGAGGCTATTAGTTGGTTCCTGGCTGTGAAGAAAAAAAATCTTGAAAGGAATTGTAATAAAAGAAATGGTTCCTGAGTCATTTAACATTAGACAGGTTAAAGCACCAGAAAATACATTGTAGAATTAATTTGGCTCTAGCTAATGACTTAATAGGTCTCTAGATTTCTGACTCGATATAGAAGATACCTGCCCTTCTGAGGCCTCATTAGCCAAAATGCCTGCTTTGCTGTGGCAAAATGGGATGTAATCACCTGTCAGCTGGAAACATTTGGGGTGTTTCTGGCCTTATTATTCTCTATGCATTGTTTATATTTTTAGTAATTATGCGATAACTACAAATACCTTGAGGAAACAGAATATCAAGTGTTGCACAGTTTTCCTTGTTTATTAAGAAAATTATTTCTCTACATTTTTTAAAGACTAACCTAATACCTTTCAGGTTGGACTTTGTTAGATTATACCAACTTGCCTAATTATGTACCATCATTTACCACCCACTTTGGGTCTGAGGCTGAGAAATTATCTTTTTTCTATTAGTATTCATCTAGATTATGCAGTTTAAAACATAAAGTATAAATTCCACAATACCAAGGTCAGCACAGAATGAATGAAAAGGCATTTTTAAGTATTTACTATGTGAGAACAGGCAGCTATTTGACTCAGTGAATAAAGCGATGGGTCTGGAGTCAGGAAGATCTCAGTACAAATGTGGCCTCAGACCCTCATTAGCTGTGTGACCCTGCCCAAGTCACTTAGCTTCTGTTTGCCTTAACCAACTGGAGAAAGAAATGGCAAACCACTCTGATATCCCCCATCCCCATGGACAGTATGGTCTATGGGGTCATGAAGAGTCAGACACCACTGAACAACCACAGTAATGTGCGAAACCATATTCTAGGAACTTCAGACACAGACAGGAAAGTCACATCAGGCCCTGCTCTCATGGTGTTCACATTCCAGTTAAGCAGAGAATTCATCCAAGAGATTTCAACTGCAAATCAGGTGGGAAAGGCTCCGGGGTCCCTTGGGTGCAGCATAAAAGCAGACGACAACGCATCTTCTTGGCAAAGTTCCTGTTACAGAACACAAGAGAAGGGACCATATTTTAAATGGAACTTTACATCGATGTTAACAGACTTGAACTTTACTGATTTAATTTTTATTCAAAGGGACCTATTTAAAAACAAGTCAGGTTACCTAAAAGTAGGGTTGCTTTTAAATAGACCATAGACAATAGTTGGGCTGGTCCAGCTTCTCTGACAGCTGTTCTATTCACTATATCATTCATTTACTTGTTAGTTTATCTTGTTTCAAGGGCGCTATGTGAGGCAGTGGATAGAGAGCCCTGGGCTGGAGGCAAGGAGGACCTGAGTTTAAATCTGGCCTTAGACATTTACTAGCTCTGAAACCCTGGGCCAGTCACTTAACTCTATTTGCCTCGATTTCCTCATCTGTAAAATGAACTGGAGATGGAAAGGCAAACAACTCCAGTATCTCTGCCAAGAAAACCCTGAATGGGGTCACAAAGAATTGGACATGACTGAACAACAACTTGTTTTGTTTCTGATGTGAAGGAACCACATTTTACCAACATTCCTTTGTTGAGTGAACCTGGCAAAGCTGATAAATCACAACCCTCCCTGATCCTGAGAACTAAACACAGCTCAAAATGTATTTAAAAAAAGGAACAAAAAAAAAATTGAATGAAACAGATGAGAATTGCATTTGTGCATCCTGCTTTATTTGGGCTCTGTCAGTTTGAAAAAAAAAAAGAAATATAATTCAGTGGCCTGGAAAGGTGAATACCTTGAGAAGTCAAGATGATCTGTGGAAATACAGCCCAATTTGAACTGCAGTCAACTGCTTCTGCCAAACCACTTGTGGAGAAACATTCAGAGAATCGTTGTACCTAGATCTGCACTGTTTTGTAAGACAGTTCATCCTCTTCACCACCTGGGGACAGCTCCAGCATGCCATTTATATGTATGTTCAGTAAACTAGCTGAGGATCAGAGATTTGTCTAGGGGTGTGCGTGCGTGCGTGCGTGTGTGTGTGTGTGTGTGTGTGTGAGAGAGAGAGACAGACAGACAGACAGAGACACAGAAAGACAGAGACAGACAAAGACAGACAGACGGAGGAAGACATAGAAGAAGGAGAAAGAAGGAGAAAAAGGAGGAGGAGGAGAAGAAGAAGAAGAAAGAGGAAGAGGAGGAGAAAAGGAGAAGAAAGAGAAGAATGAGGAGGAAGAGGAGAAGAGGAAGAAGAAGGGAAGGAAGTTTATTTTAACTTATAGTCTATATTACCTTTAACTGAATGTGAGAATGGTCAAATAGAAATCTTGGTTCCACAAGCTTCAGTATTCAAGAATTACTGAATAACAAATAGCAAAGTCTCTTTCCTTAGAAAGTCCATCTTCACAGATGATCATTGAACACATCTTCTCACCTTTATCCCTGTGGTGTTGAGCATCTTTATTGATTTTATTTCACTGGATATCAATCAGAGGAAAAGACTGGTTATTGTAAATGAAGTTAAATCTCTTTACCTAATTAGGTACTTCTAAGGATTAAACATCAGGAGAGAGGAGCAGTTCCTGAACCAATGATCTCTTCCCTTTATTACCTTAAGCAAGCAGTCTGCCCTCACTTTTTTCCTTGGCAAAAAGAGAGGGTTAGATTCAGTGACCTCCAAAGTCCCTTCCAGCTAAAAATGTGTGCTCCTGTGGTCTTGTAGGAGGTAGGAGATCTGTAACTATCATCACTTAGTGCAAATGCTTTCTAGAGATAGTAGTGGTGAAGTGGCTACAACACTGGACTTAAAATCATGCAGAACTGGGTTCAGATCCTGCTAGGGCTGCACTCAGGATGACTCATCTTCATGAGTTCAAATCTGGCCTCAGACACTCTCTAAGTGATCCTGGGCAAGTCACTTAATCCTGTTTCCCTCAGTTTCCTCCCCTGTAATATGAGCTGGAGAAGAAAATGGCAAACCATTCCAGTATCTTTGCCAAGAAAATTCCAAATAGGGTCACAAAGAGTCGGACATGACCGAAAGGTGACTCAACAATAACAAAATGTAGAATCTACCTCAGAATTGCTGCAAGGCTCAAACGTGTTTTTGTAAAATTTAGAGCACTATACAAATATGAGTTATTCTTGATTGAAATTTTAGCTCCAGGTATTAAGAATCCTCTGAAAAAAAAGTCCAGAGACAGAGTATAATTATAGGTAGGAAGGGACCCAAGAAAGGATAGGCTCAAGAGAGACAAAGGCATCATAAAGTAACAGAAAGAATAGTGGTAGTCAGGAGGTCTGAGTTGAATTCTGCTTCTCATGCTTGCCAGCTGTGAGCGTTGTTGTTGTTCAGTCATGTCTGGCTCTTCATGACCCCATTTGGGATTTTCTTGGCAAAGATCCTAGAGTGTTTGGCCATTTCCTCCTCCAGCTCACTTTACAGATGAGGAAACTGAGGCAAACAGGGTAAGTGACTTGCCCAGAATCACACAGCTTGTAAGTGTCTGAGGCCAGGAAGAACACAGGAAGAGCAGTCTTGCTGACTCCAGCCTGAAGTTGTGAGCACAGACAAGTCAATTATTCCTCATTTTTCTATTCTCAGTTTTCTTTTCTACAAATAAGAATCATAATACTACCCACTTCAGAAACTTGTTGTCAGGAAAGTGATATATAAATATGAGCTATTGCTACTCTTTTTACTAATAAAAATGGAAGAAGTTAAGAAGAGATAAGGAAAGAAGGTCTAAATTGGCTCATTACCAGACTGGCTTCAAAGTGAGGAATTTTTCAGCCCCAGCAATTCGCAAAGACAAGGGTGTTTCTGTAATGACAAATTACTCTGAATCTTTGAATTACTGAAGTATACTGAACTAGGAACCTGAGGGAGATTACAAAGGTTAGTTTAGATAGATTCTTATCTCTGATGTAAAAAGGACAGGAAGGAAAAAGTCTTAGAATAGTGTTGGGATCCAAATCAATTATGGAAATTGTGATTGATGATTATAGTACAACATTGGTGTGGTCAATTATATGCTTTGTTATTGGTCGATAACATTAGCATCTACCTTACATGCCATGACTTTCTCTTCTTCCAATCAAGAAAGTTGTGCCAGATTTTTAGGTCAAGAAAAAGAAATTTTGGCCTTTCATTTTCAGTTTTGGTACTGACCTAATAAGGCTTCTAGAGCTCTGAGTAGATTGAGAA